>NC_088833.1:26325043-27600043 GCF_904066995.2 Poecilia reticulata
TATTCAAGTGGTGGGCGATGGGGGAGTCCATTTGGATCTCGTTCAGATTAATAGAGGGAGGCGATGGCGTCGCAGCATCGGCTTCGGCCGCCTCCACAGCAGAGCCGCGGGGGTCAGCGGCGCTGGAGAAGGGCTGCAGGTGACTGAAGCGCCCCTGAGGCGGGGGGGACTGCTCGGCCTGGGTGAACTCTAACTGCTGATGTATGCTTCGCTGAAGGTCACAGAGGGACTGCGTGTGGCAGAAATGCTCTGGGAAAGCGATCTTCTGGGTTAGGTGGCTGTAATCCGACGTGAAGGAGCTCAGCTGGCTCTCGGTCTGGATGGCTTGCTTCGCGGATTTGCTGACCGAGCCGCTGCTGCGGTCCTCCTCCTCGACTGATGGGGGTAACTGCGCGGCTGTCACCCCCACAGGCTCATCCTGCATGTTGTGCTGATGCGCAGTAGCTGACAGGAAAAGAGGGGACGCGGCGACGCTCGTGAAGGGCGAACCGAGGAATAAATTACTCTCGGGGAAACTGGCAGGGCGAGGCGCCGTATCCGTGCGGCGGCTAATTCTACGAATGCCAAATTCGACGTTTTAATTCAGCATAAAAGCGTTTTAAATAATGTTTATATTCGACCGCCCGTGTGTCTGCGTGTGGTCCTTTCAGCGGGGGAAATATGAGTGAATTGGCTGGAGGTGGAGGGGGTCAGGCCTAGGCAGAAATACTCGCCTGGTTCTCGTCGTAATCTTTCCTCGTCTCGGCGGTCTCACTATCTACCTAAACACCGAGCTGTTCGGCCTGGTTACGCGTATCCTAGCCGGCGCGGTCCATTCCCGTCCGAACCTTGCTGCCCCCCTCCTCCGGTGACCGGCTGGGCTGCTGCGGCAGAGGATTAAAGATCCCCGACTCAAACCACGTCACGGCCGCATCACGCCTCCGTGCGCCCGCCTCGAGCCTGGAGCCGCAAAGAGAGCCGCATTGTTTACGTCACTTTTTCATTATTCATAAAGTGCAGTAGGCCTACACACCCTCACTACACCCCCTAAAGTAGCCTACAGCTGGGCGAGGCACCATATATTACCGTATTGTTGATTAATGCTGCCTTATAGAAGTGTATTCAGTACATTGCCGAACGCCAAAAGTGCCACAAATATGAATGTAATAATTATTTTTAAATGTCAGTACAAAAATGCAAAAGAAATTGGAAGTATACAGTAAACACATAGCTACATTTAATTACATATGTCACTTGATTATGTCGAATGATTTAAGTTTAATTATATGGATTAAAAGTGTAAGTCAGACTAAAATGATTTATTATTTCTTATTTTATTACAGCAGTTTCATGGTTCCTGTTTTCCACTGTGCCATGCTCAGGGACGTGTGTAGAATGCTTTTACTTTGGTGCTCTAAAATGGCAATTTTTGTATGGCCCATCAATCATTTAATCACACAGTTAATTATTGATTTGTTTTTTTTGATTATAGTATTTTTGGCTCAGCATCAGTCAATGAGAGGGGATCACTCTAGAACTGTTAAGCGTGGTTTACCTGTAGTTAACCTGCTGTGCAGGTAAACCAATTAAGCATCACAGTCTACTAAAAGAGCCACCGTGGGATTTGAAACTATTTCATGGTACGCAGCAAAAAAGGACCATAACATTATTAAATAATACTATAATAACATGTAACTTTAATGTGTCTTACATTTTTATGTTATTGAATACAAAAATAATGGTTAACTTTTAGATTTCCATAACTAACACATTAAAAATAAATAGGCTCTTTGTACATATTTTTTATTTCATCCACTTTATTGAATTTCATATGTAATATGTACTTATTAAGCATATAAATACACATTTAACGACGTTCTTGTTTATTTGATTTTGACACTTTTGTTCTTCCATAATAACTGTTTGAACCATTGTAGAACATTGTGGAGTATTTCATTTCTTAAGCTATTGTTATTCTATATAGATGACATGTTCTATTCAGAATGAACTATTACGAAACCCAATTTCATTTTTTTAAATTTATTTTATTTAGCAATTAATCTTGAATTTGTCCAAAATTCCGTTTTGGTTCTCAGTTCCTCGCTGTAAGCCTAAATATCAAAAGGCTTCATTTTCCTGAGCTCCTGCCAATCAGTATTCAGTTCACAGCCACCGTGCGTACGTCTGCGGCAGCGTCGCGTTACGACGCCAGCTTCTAAATATAGTTTTCTATGTCAGCTCTTGATGTGGGGGGAGACAAATCTCCGTCGATGGACAAGCAACCCCACCATATGATCTGCCTCCCAAATGACCATCACCGGCAGCCCCGGGCCTGCATGGCTGCTGGGGAAGTCTATTTCTGTGCAGATGGAAGGATTAGATTGTGAATCCTATACCTGACTGAGGACGGGGGAAATAAAAGTCATTGGTTCAATAACATGAATTCAATTATTGCCCTTAATTTTTTTTCCTTGTTAGCTTTAGAGGTCAGGGATAATAATAATAATAATAATAATAATAATAATAATAATAATAATAATAATAATAATAATAATTTGTTTTGGGTTTTGGTGATGTTTTTTCAGCAAATGATTTTCAATTGTTTTGAGTAGTTTATCCAAGCATCTACATTAGAATGAAAATCAGAAAAAGTTTATTTGACAAATGAGAAATGTCCTAGGTTGTGATCTATAATGCATCCCGAGCTCAGACTCAAGCAGTGACAATAAATAGGTGCAAAACATATCTTTAGATTGTGACAATATTAATATACCTACAAATGTTTTCCTAACTCCTTTCTGTAAGAAGTTCAACTCTCTTGGTGTCCCAAGTACGTCAAAAGGATGTAATGAGTGGCCAATATTTGAAAGAGCTCAGAAATGCACATTTTAAAAAAAATTAAAAATAATATATATATAAAATGTTGCAACTCATTAAACCTAAACTATTCTGTCATATATTTGTATTAGTCAGGTTCACTGGGGAGCAACTGGTGTTGCCAGACAAAGTCAACCACAACCTTGGCCTCCTCCGGTGCTCTGTGTTTATTGTGTCCAGCGCCGTGTTTTGTTAACATGACATCGTGTTTGTTTGAGAACACCATGAGTCGTGGATCGTCACAAGACAGAGTCCGAGAACACATCCTTGTGGTACACCCGGTGTGTGAAAGTGATGTCAGTCTCCCATCTGGTCCCAGCTGTCGTACTTATAGCTTATTTAGCCACAAACTGCAACCAAAAGTTGCTTCCTGACAAAAAGCCACAAGTTTGCCATAATTGCATTTTGCTGTTTGTTGCAACACTGAGACAAGGTTTTCTGAAATAAATGCATCGCCATTGATCGTTATTCCGTTCTGGTTTGGGGATTGCTTCCCCCCACGGTGTGAACTCATCACCCTTCATCTCCAAACCCCTGACGTCTTACTTCACCTCCTCCCTCCTCTTCCTTCTCGCACCTTGAGCTGCTTTCCAGCTGTAAGTGAATACCCCAATAATCGGGGTCCCAGATGGGACGGTCCCACCAGTGGGAGAGCGGAGGCAGGTGTGGTGGTTGCTGTATAGCCGGTGAGCACCAGTGATTAGCCAGGCCCAGAAAAGTGCTGGAGGGAGTTCACAGAGTGCAGCCTTTCCAGCAGCTGGTGTCTGATGGTGAGGATGAGCTGGGGAAACAGGGAGGGTGGGGGGTGTGGGGGGGGGGGGGGGTGGGGGTGCATTCTGCCTTTCCTAGCGGGACTGCGGAAGGGAAGTATAAAAAAGGAGGCGGGTCCCAACGAGGCTGCAGAAATAGAAACATACATCAAAAAATGCAGCCTGAGCAGAATCCCTATTTAGTCGCTGTCTGTAAAGACTTGATGACAAAGTGTAGAGCGTTCATTTTAGTTCATATTTTTAAACCATACCAGCGTAAAGCAGCAACATACACTTTAATCAAGTTTACGTGTGCTGCTGCTCTCTCTTATCAGCAACACACCTGGCCTTTCAAACCATATCAAATTTCAACATGCTCCTGCAGCCAGCTTTATTTAGGCCTGTGCCACGCTGCAGCTGCAGTCGTCATAGCAACAGGTAATCTGCATCTCCTTTTGTATGCCTGATTAGTCTGTTTGGACTAAAGGCTCTGTGTCAGACTCTGTGTGTGTGCTTTAACAGGGTCGGGCTGGTGGCATTGATCAGCTGGCTGAAAAAAAAAAAAACATCCATCAGTGCTGATGACGGATTTTGGATTGACATGGTGTGTTCCACCTCCTTTAATTCAATGTCTGCTTACCGACGTCACCCGGTTACGAAGACGTCGCGAGGCTGAGTTCTGTGGATCTCTAGAAAATCAGCATCCTATAATCCGATAATTAACTCCTGAGATTGGAAATTAGAATCTAAACTGCATTCACATCTGTAAATATGCCTCTATTAGTCTCACTTGATCATTCATCCACAACACTTCTTTAAAGAAACCTCTATAATATGGGTTATGGCAACATTTAATCAATCAAGTTTTTTTTTTTATTATGTCAATTCAAATGTCAATAATGATCTACTTTTGCAGGCTCAAATTTCTCAGTATCAACAGTGAGATTGGTGCATATTATGCAGTGAATGTTGTCAGATGACAAAGTTGGTCTCTTTTGTATGGAATCATGGGAGTGCCAAAACTAACATAATAATAATAATAATAATAATAATAATAATAATAATAATAATAATAATAATAATAATAATAATAATAATAATAATAATAATAATAAAATTTCTGCACCCTTAATTTTTCTTCTTGGTTGTACGCTTTACTCTGAGAATTTATCCCATGCTGATTCAAAAAAGATTATATGAACAATTAAAAATACAGCAACTCACTCGCTAGATAAGGGAAGCACGGGGATACGGATGAAACAAAAACAAAATAAAATAGTGGTAAAATTATCTCTGAACAATTGTCCTATATTTCACATCAAGTATAGTCAAGTTTGATGTAATTTAATTTAAACATATACAATAACCATGTACTTTTTGATACTTCCCATAGCCTTGCTAGTAGCATGCAAACACCACAGATACAAAGATATGCAAGAATTTGGCAATTTTTCTGAAACAAAATGACATAAAAAAAAGAAATGCACCTATCAGTCAGCCAGACACAAATCTGCCCGTTTCTTAAATAAATCTACTATGATTGGTGATTGGCAGGTCCAAACAGTGACAGACGTGACCTTTTCTTTCTGCTAAGTAAATTAATCAAAACTAAGAGCTCCCACCATTTTCTTTTAGTTTATTGACTAGTAGCATGTACTTTGATGCATTTTGTTTTGTAAAATGAAGGAAAATAAGCTAAAAGGAAGGGACATACATTTTCCTAAATAACTTATGACTTTTGTTAGAGAACCTTCTGCACATTTATTTATTTTTTTTGTACAATCTGAACCAGTCATGATCAGAACCGGCAGGTCAGGCCTCATAAAGAGAGAGAGAAAAAAAAGTATTAGTGTATTTATCAATAATTAGCAGTTGCTTTGCATGATGTGTTTTTAACAATAAATAATTCAACCGTTTGCAGTTGAATTATTTATAGTTACTATGCTATAGTCCACAGGGGGTTTAGGGAATTTGCTAAAAGTGAAAAAAAAATGTCTTGTTGTGTCTTTTTGTCCAGACTTTTCAGAATATAATGTAAAACTTACCGTGTTATACGTCTCACACCTCTGATCCAGTGAAATGTACAAAGTAATCAAAGTACATCCACATCGGCAAATATGAAAAAAAGCCTGCTGTACTGTTTTTCCTGAGTCAGGTGAACTTTCAGAACTTAAGGAAATATGAAAATTATTATAATCAGAAGATCTAAAAGTAGATAAAACCAAAGGTAATTTGTTTTGCTGCTTTGACATAAAGGCACAGAGGAAATGTGTTTGTATACATTTTGGAGTGTTGGGACATTGAACTTTTACCTTTTATCAAAAGAAACGGCAGCAGCAGATGAATGTTCCATCTCTGGACTCTAATTTTGTGCATTGATCCAGCAGTTTGGAGTCGGCTCAGTGATGGGAGGGGTTTTTGTTCCAATTTGTGCCCAGCTTGGCCTCCAGGACCGAGGTGTCTTTGTTGCCATAAACTGTCCCTTTGTTGCATCTCTCTGGCTTTTTGAATGGCCCTTTGTGTTTGCTGATAAAGCTTCTGCAAACAGCCATCATGGTCACACACACATACACACGCACACGCACACACACATGCACACACACGTGCATGAAGTGAAACACAGAGATATGCAGCCAGGAGGTGTCGATAATGACATTACGTCAACGTTGCAAACTTGTCTCGCTTTGCGTCTGGGGGTCTTTATCACGGGTCAGGTCCACTATTTCTTCAGAATCAGTCAAAAACAAAAAAATGAAAACAGTCATGACAGACTTATATTTATTGTACTTTTTATGGCCTGATGAAGAAAGATTGAGTTTAGCCTTCTGTGAGGTGGGATGCGACGTTGAACGACGTTGGTTGCCTCCTTACATATTTCCTCTCGTTTTGTTTGTTTGTTACATTTTTCAAATTCATTCCAAATTCATAAATACTTTCTTGATCCCAAAGGGAAAATTGCATGTCGCTGTAACTTATGTTAAATTTCTTCCTGTTAAAGTGGGGTTTTTCCTCTCCACCGTCGCCACATGCATGGGGGATTGCTGTAGCGATTGTGCTCATCCAGGAAAAGTTAATGCTGCGGCTCTGTGGAACCTGCTGACTTTCTTTGGATGGAAAACTTTTGAAAGAACTTTGAACAACTAACTGAGTTACTGTTTTGATAACGACGATCAGCTGGAATGATTGAACTGAAATGATTTTTTTCTTAGTTCTTCGAAACGGCCTTTGTCTATGAGTTGGTGCTACATAGATAAAGCTGAATTGGATTGAATTGGCCTCACTGGCTTGGTTGGAAAATCCCCTTCCCCCCCTTATTGAATGAAGTGAACATTTAGAGCTATTTTCGTGTTTATTCCATTTATAGTTTATGGAAATTCTCTTCCATAAACTAATCCTAAAATCCGTCAGGAAGGTGATCATATGTTCACAACTCTGCATGTGACCTCACATTGTTGTGGGGGAGCCAAGACATCAGTCTGACCCAAATGATGGTCTTTTATCATGTTTGATCAGTCTGTTTCCTTTGTCTTAGCCCCTCTGTGGACTCTCACTCCTAATCCAATTCCGCCGATATTCCCATGAGTGCTCTCCGGTGATCGTCTCCATATCACATCTCTCTCTGCTTTCTTCCTCGCTCTCAGCTTGTGCACGCGTTTGAGCGAAGTGGGAACGTTATCTCAACGTCGGTGTAAATTTCCTTCGCTTGTCGCACAGAAGCCAGAGCGCTGTTGCAACAGCAAACACTCACATGAGGAGATAAGTGACCTGAAGCCTCCTGTTCTCCTTATTTGCACACAAATACGCAAACGGACACACCCACAGGCCTTAATGTCAGGTCCAAACAGGGGTTAGAAAACACACACGGGGATGCCTGCCCTACTGTATAGAGGAGAGACAAAGGGCACACACACACACACACACAGAAAACACACAGCGCAGGCTGTGTGTTTTCTGATTCAATCTCCACAGGCACCTGTTCGCCAGTGCATTACCGCCGCTAATGCAATTAGGTGTGTGCTTGCGCCTCGTTCATGTATGCGCCCGTGTTTGTCCGCGCGTTCTAGGCTGTCAGAAAGCGTCTCGTGTGTCTCTGGGAGGGAGCCGCTGCTGGGGGTCGGAGGTCACCAGCGACAGGTGTTTCTCTGGTTTGCAGGTGCCGTGCGGAAAGCCAGCAGGTGGAGCGGATATCACTGAAAATAAAAAAAAAAATTAAAAATTTAATAAATAAATAAATCAGCTGCGTTGGTCGATAGTAACGTGAGGCGATGCTGTCTAATGTGGTCTCAGGCTGACCAGTTCAGAGAAATGAAGTCCAAATTAAGATAAATCGATAATATCTTTTGTTTATTTTTTTATTCTTAGGGATATATGCTTATAATCTACTCTAAGAGAATGTAGATCTGTATTCATTTTAGATTCATTTTAACAGGTGGAAAGGTCAGAGTGCACATATATTCCTACGAGGAAAAAAACAACAACAACACATTGCTTGGCCAAAGTATTCACACCCATTAACTTTTTTCACATTTTATTATGTCACATCCAGAAAATGCATATTTTGTGTGACAAACGAACACAAAGTAGTTTATTTATTTTTTACTAAAAAAACAAAAGCGTATGTGGCCACTCCCCTTTACCGAGAGTACCATAAATAAAATTCAAAAATGTAAAACAGTTTTAGCGGAGGAAGAGTAACTCATCACAATGAATATCAGTAACATGGTGGTGGCAGGATCATGCTGTGGAGATTTTGCAAAGATGTAAGTCTCCAGATGAACTGACTTAGATGGATGACTACAAAGGAATGCCACACATTTCAGATTTTACTTCTGGTAAAATAAAAATGAATATGCATCCTGTTATACATCCTCTACTTCCCAAAGACTCACTGTTGTTTGGATCCAGTGCAAATCCAAAACCATAGTAAGGTTTGTGTGGGACAAATGTGGCGGGGGCAGACGTTTAAGGGCTGTGAATACTTTTGTGTGTAATTCAAAATGCACTTTTGTTTTATTCACACGCTACATCTCCAAACAGAAATACTCTTCGTTATGACGCTTGCTGGTGCTTGATTCGGATGGTAGAGAAACAATTGCAGTATTTGATACTTTTTTTGGTTACCCTTGTGTCTCTCCACATTAAAAATAATGACAAAAAACTGTTAGACCTTACATTTTTATTTACATATGAAGACAAAGTGTTAACTGGGTCTACAAAGAATCAGAACTATGAGAGATTTGTACCTTTGAACTCCAACCCTGACTTTTCTGTGGTTGTCGCAGCTTTGTTTCTTGATAAAAAAAAAAAGGAGGCATGTTTAGGTTTGATAAACACCTTTCTGTCGCCTCACCTCCTCTCGCGCGGCGCTTGTTCTCGCTTCCCGAGTTTTGCGTCCCACCAGGGGGCCGCAGGAGGATGTGAGGAGGTGAGATGTTGGCAGACGAGATAAGGTGCTTCCTGATTATTTCTTGTGTGCTTATCTGCGGCGCTGCAAAGTGGGTTTGATGAAAATTGCTTGCATAATGAGTAAGACCTCACATTTGATCCCACCTTGATTTTAAAATTATGGAGCTAAATCATTCCTAAACCTGAATAAATTCAACATTGATTTAGGATTTTATGTCCCTACTTCTTTTTTCCCTCCATTTATTTAAAATATGTCCAAAATACATCAGAAGAATTAGAAAACACAGCGTATGAAGGTTAGGATGACTGATGAGCAGCAGTCACATAATATTTGTACTTGGACTCTTGCTCTCCGTAAGAGTGTATTGGTGTCAGTGTGTGCAAATAAATACATAAAAAAATTTGTTATGCAAATTGAGGGTTAATAAACAAATATTTTGCCAAAGTCACCTCAGGACGTTTACTTAGCAACTAGCAGTGCTGTCATGACTAACGACAGCACTGCTAACGGTGCCCTTTATCACTTTAAATAGCGATTAAACTATAATGCAAAAACCACTTGTGCTGATTAATAGTGCATGTTGTGTTTCATTGCTGTAAAACTTTAATGCGTCGCTCAACCGCTGCTGTAAAAATGTCAAATATTCATGTGAATTATTGCTTGTCCAAACAAAGTTCTTAATCAAATACATAATAATGTAGTTGGTCAAACTTCTGAACTCCCTGTCAGAGTAAGCTCTAAACCTGACAAGGGAATCAATCAATGTTCCCAAAATGATCCTGCAAATCACCAGATAATGGGAGAGATTTGAAACTACCTCCACCTGGTAAAAAATCTGCCTACTGCAAGAATTTCCTCCAAAGAACAGAACATCTAAAGCGCAAACAAATCTCCAAATTTCACAAGAATCTGCAGGTGAAAGTGTTCAACTCCTGGAAACGTTTGGTCGTTTATACATTTATCTTAGGGAGCACCAATGACAAGTGGGAAAGGAGAGAAATAACATATTTTATTCTACCTAATGTTAATTTCTAGCTGAGCTTCTGAGGATGGTGTAAAAATTCAGCAAGCTATGCTGTCAAAGATTCAAATAAGAGCCCAGAACTACATTAAAGCTCTGGATTTTTAAAAAGTCCCAAGTGTGTCCTTTCTGCCACATTATTAAACTACAGTTTTACTTTCATTTGGGGCCAACAAAACAATTACAAAAGTCACATTTCTTTCTTGTCACGTTTACTTTTTTTGTAATGGTTTATTCAAGTGGAGGGTCTCGGCACAGGCATCATAAATGCAAGAATTTTAATGATGAAATGGGAAATGTCCAAAGTAAATTAAAAACAAAGATCCACCAGCAGAACAGAGACAGTGCGGCAAAGAAATCTAACAAAAGGAAGAAAAGGATAAATATTGAGGAGAGGGATTCGTGTGGGAGATAACTGCATGATTTCACTGATGTGTTGAAAGTTGGGGGGTATCTTGCCGAGAGGATCTCTAGTATTTCAGTTTTACTTGCCAATATATTGTTGAAAAATTTAGATTTAATTTCAGAATTTCTATCAAATTAAACACCCCCGCTGCCCCCAGAGTTAAACTTTTCTTGTGGTGCCAGACGTCTAACAGACATCTAAGACACCAAGCGATGCTTAGCGCCCCCGTGTGGCTCAAACTGGAAGTTGCCTCATCCCTATCAGTTTCCCTGCTTTCCTTTGATTATCTGGCTCTTAAAGACGGCCACTATTCAGGCATTCAAACGTGACCTAGACCCAGGATTATAGTTTGATTGAACATTTATACCTCCTCAAACCCTTCCAGGCGAACAAACTGGAATTCAATTAGAGCACTCAGGTGGTTTCACTAGCAGCCTGATTTATCTGAGGGCATTTGGATTTAACATACATAGAAAATAAGGCAAATCAGCTTTAAAAAAATCCTTTATAATTAACTTCCCTTAGCCTCATTGGGGGAAGAGAAACAACCTGCAGAATTTGTAATAAAAATGACTGGACTCAGATGGTTCTAAAGAATATGTGTTTTCAAAGAGTTACCCTCAGTACAGTTCAGACTGTCGGCTATGACAAGACATACATGTGGAAAGGTTGCAGCTGAAATATGCAGTCCTGCTGAAGCATGTGGCTAACAGTCAAGACTAAGAAATGCTAGAACCAGCAGGAAGCAGACGTCTAGAAAAATCCACCTTCCTGCTCACAAATGTTAAATCACTGCATAGGGACTAAAGCCTACAGGCCACACAAAGCCAGATATCTGGGAAGCTATGTATGTTTCTGTTTTTTCTATTTGGACCTTTAATCCACATAAACACCCAGCTAAATGTCACTGATTTTAGCTTTGGGGTACACTGCTCCCTATGGGTTTGACATGTTTAACACCTGGACAAAGGTGATAAGTTTCAAAATGCTGCTTCATTGAGCATCTTACATTGAGTAGATTATTGGTAGCTAATGAGCTATTGTGAGACAATGTGCTAAAATTAGCATTGTACTCCATCATGCTAGTGTAACCAACATGATAATAGCTTAATAGCTTTTATAATTTTTATTTAAAAGCTAAACTCAGTACACTGAATGGAGTGGGTTAATGTTAGTCAGCATGATGGTGATAGCACACATTCTGTAGGTAACATGTTGACTAATATTATCATTTTAGCAAAATTTAACTATGATGGATTTTTCACGCTCATATAGTCTGTTACTGTAGGTCAACATGCTAGTGCTAGCTTGGGAGCTAGGTGTTTTAGCTTTAACTGTTATCTAATTTTTGCTTTTGCATGTTTTTTTCACAGTGCATGGGGTATTTTACTGTAGGTTAACTTACTATTGATTGTTCTACTTTTATTTTGTCTATCTCACTTCTCTCCATAACGGAATTGTAATTTTATTCATACATGCCAACTGTATGGTATAAATAATGTCATAAAAATAGAATTGATAAGAAATGGACAAACGTTTTCTTTTCAGCTGTATGTAGCATTATTATTTTTCCCTCAAAGGTGTCCAACCACTTGTGCATAAGTTCATAATGTTATATAACATATACATTTTATGTTCTAATTTTATTGTAATTAATTTTATTGTTCTGAAAGATAATTTTCAAGTGTTTCCAACAATATAATCACTTTACTGTTCAGAATATGGAAGGTTTTTTGCAACCATGTGAAAAATATTTAAAGTTTATTAATAAAATGTTTTTATGTTACGCCATAATATAGCTTTCTTTTATCTTCTGCTTTGGTGTAGTTTTTTTCTTATGTAATAAATGCCTCAATGCTTTTTTTTCAGTATTTATTTATAGTACTGTTTTAGCACTGAAAAATTAGTGCATAAAAGCCATTTACAAAAAATACCGAGTATTTCTGAAAGGCTTTGCAGAAACATCCGCAGTGTGTGGATCTAACCAGAGGGGGGCAGTCTCAGCCTTTCCTTTCGTGACTTCTTCGCTCCTCCCAGAGATGGGAATAAGGGACTAAACTTTTAAGTGGCTTCTAAAAGCTTTCCCAGTCCCCCGTGGCTTGATTCAAAGCAATTAAAAAACGCCTCTATCGTCTGTATTTCCATTTGTTTTTCATTCCAGAAATCTAGATTTAAATGTTTATAATGTTTTTCCCCCTCTGGGGGCTGCAATACAAAATCCTGCATCAATTAATTTATTTCTAGCAATTCATATCAGACATTTACATGCTCCACTAAACTGAGATATTGTAGGTGGAATGTTATGAGAGGATTTTTATAGTCTTTTCCACTAAAGTGTCCGCTGGGAAACCTCCCTGACAGGCAGAGCAGATTCCAGTTTTTTTTGTGGAAAGTGCCCCACGTCAGCCTCAAAACAAATTACATTTAATATAATCTCAGCACATCTTTTTTTTTCTCTCCCAACATAAACATCAAATCAGGACTTCATCTCATCCTTACGATCTGTTAAAAACACCAGGTTGATGATTCTGTGTTCAATCACAACATCTTTCTTATGCCTTAGATCTTTTTGCTTGTGAATGAGTTACAAATAATGATTTGTTTCTCTTTGGCTCCGATTTCTGTTCGCGCCACATAAAATGCATGGAAGTCAACCTTTTGTCCCTTAGAACATTTTAAATTAGGTGGATAAGGGTGCCACAAATGGATCAAATTGAAATAGAAACTCATAGTAAAATAGAAAGCAACTGGATATGTTTCTCATTTCTTTTTCTTTTTTCTTTTCTTGGGACACTTGCATGTAAACACAAGCCTTTGAGTAACCTTTTCACAACACCATGTGAGATTATATTCCACCACTTGGAGCCAGTCTTTACATGCATATACACCTACATGCATGTAAATTTGAATAAAGTTAAGGTATAGATCAACCTTGCACATTTATGTTTTGTTTCATATTCTTAGTTGTTCTTGACTTGATGACTTATGTTCTGCTTGTTTATTCATCTGCTTTTTGTGTTTCCTTTTCTGAGTTTAATGTGAGATTCTTGCCTTCCCCCACAGCTTCAGCCTGGTAACAATTAACCACCTCCTTGTGGCCACTAATCACCACCCAAACAGATATATATATCAGTTTACTCTGTCTTCATTTGTTATTTTTGTCAGATCCTTCTGTTCTACCTTGTCCAGTTTTGTCGTAAAACTATTTGTGATGTGAAAAAGTTCGAGGTTTATTCATTCTTTAGCAAAGCGCTGCACATCAGAACTGCCTTTTTGATCCTGTAGGTGGAACCAGACTGGGTCTGCCACCGGCAGTGACATCAAATACAAACTAAGTAAACAATATGCAAAATGAGTAGAGCAACATTCACTCATTTACATCTGCTTCAGTAATATTTGGGACAAAATTTAGTTTTAGGAGTATTTATTTAATTTTTTTTTACTATGCTATAGTTTTTACTTTTAGTAAATCTACTACTTTTTACTCTTGAGTAAAATTTCTGAATCTACTCACAACTTCATTGAATGAAGAACCAAAATCAAAAACTCACCAGACACAGACACACACCTGCAGTTTTTGTTAAAGTTTCATCATTTCTATATTGAAAGAAATTCTTAAATATTTCAGTGATTCTTAAGAATAGGGACAAAACAGGTCCTATGGATAAAGCACAAAATTTGAATAAAATATACACAAAATATTATTTTTTCAAATATCTGACTAAACTAACCTGGGTCATGTGAGCACAACAATGTATATTTTCCAGGTATTTGCTGAATATTTTTTTATTTTAAACATTGTAGATGCCTGTAAAATCCCTTGTCCAGGAGCAGAACTCAATACATTATAATAGTTTAAAACAATTAAAGAAATACTAAAATTATATATTATGACAATTAAGTATAAGTAGTCACATAAATAATTATAAAAGTATCAATAAATTGAATTAAAAATCATTTTTATATATTTTCCAACTCCATTGAAATTTGTCCCTAGTTTTTGTCAACACCGTCAGACATGAAAAGAATGTAAAAAAAAAAAAATCTGGCATTATTGGGGGGCACCAGAACTTCTGAGGACCCCATGATCTCTTCCTTTGCTAAGAGGGCTAGTTAGCTCTGGTTAACATCTTATTCTTTAGTTTTTTCTTCTTTTTATTCCTAAGTTGTTTGTCACAACCATGATGTGTCAACACCATAAATGACAATTTACAAAACTTTGATGACATTTTGTGAAATAAAAGCTTAATTTTGGTATAATGTAAACAAGATTTCATGGACCTGATGAACTACAACATGGCTTCCTTCAGAATAACATCATATAAATTGAGGTAGTTTGTCATTTTGTCAACTCTGTCAGATGTCAACTCCATCAGAGTTTTTCTGACTCTTTCAGTGAAATTGTTGTCAAATCTCACTTAAATGTGCAATTAATTCATTTTAATGTATCTTACATAAATTGCATTACTTCATATGTATCAAGTTTTTCTTTTTACTCACTAGTTTGTCACCACCTTCAGTTCTGTGTCAACTCCGTCATGCATTGTCAACTCTGTCAGATAGACTTTTTGTTGTTTTTTGTTTAAATTTTTTTGTTTGTTTTTTGAGAAGAATTTGCCTGTAAAACTGAGTAAAAATGTCATTAATAGGGTAATTAAAAAATTATTTTATATTTATTTTGTCAGATGGTGATGACAAAGTTCTGGGTCAGGTCGATTAAAAATTTAATTTAAAAAAAAAATGTTGCAACTGAGAGCCTGCACCTTAGCATCTTTACATTTCCAAAACATTATTTGTCATATTTGCATACATAAGGATGAGAAATATTTTTTTTTTTAAAATGGGAAAATTAAAATCCATTTTGTCCCTATTCTCAAGAATCACTGATTTTTATTTTGCAATTATGTTATTTACATGATTTACAGAATTTTCATGCTTACCTTTAAAATACCAACATTTCCACATAACTTTATATTTTGGTTCGTTTGATGGCATGATATGTAAACGTTAAATGTTTTGATCATCCCTCAGTACTTGAGTTGTCTTTTTATCAAACACTTTCTTAGTCTTGAGTAATTCCTCGGACACTTACTTTTTCTTTTGCGTTCCCTTGCCATACGCTTTACATTCCCAATATGCTTACTGCAGTATTTGCTGGTCTAAATTGTGTACAGTCACAAGACAGTCACAAGACTGTACACATTTTCAAATAAAATTTCTTTATTTGAAATTTCAAATTTCAAATAAAGAGCCTTGTTGGAAATGGGTTTGTTCTTAACTCTTTGGTGCAAAAAACTGATTGAATCAATTTATTCACTGCATGTTTATGTCTATTTAAGGCTGAAATGGAAAAGCACATGACAACATCCCTTAAACCATTCAGACTACAAAAAAGACACAATCAAAACTGTCAGATGACTTTATTACCCCACCATAACAATTCAGAAATAGTCCAAATAGTTTGGATGTATTTTTTTTTTATTTCTTTCCCACTTATGAAAGGTTTCCGTTTTAATAGGTTTGTGGTGCATTTCTATCCTAAAGGAAAAGATGTAAAACGTCAGATATTTCACAACGAGATATTATCATGCATGGAAAATACTCAAGAAAGTCTTATAAAATAGCAAAAATGAAAACCATAAGAAAAGCTTACAGTATTTAATTATGCCACATGAACTGATCACTATATTATTGTGAGGTAATGCAAAAGAAAAAAAAAATCCTCCATGTTCCCTAGGGGACTCCATAACTTTTTACCTTTATTTGAAGGTACAAAATGTGTTGAAGTAGTTTTTACTAAAGTACAATTTTTGGTTAATCTGCCCACCTGACAATAACAAACTGGCAGGATAAAATTATATCTGTCATAAGAGATATAATATCTCATTGTGTGTGTGTGTGTGTGTTTATATATATCATAGGTGTGAACGCGGTTAATGACGTAATGCTCCTCCCGGTTTGTCCTCCTCACAGCCTGCAGACGGGAAACAGAGCGGGGAGCCTCCTCCACTTGTTTCTGCCTCCTCATGGCTGTGTTTACAATAAGCATACCGCGCCTGGAGCAGCTGCCTTCTAGAGTTTCACTAAAAAGCTCCGGGACAGACCTCTGTCTGAATCTGGCTGTAAACGGAGAGGCGAAACCTTTGCTCTTTGTTTATCCCTCCCTGTCCCCAGAGTATTTCAGGCACCGCCGACGACTGCTCCCTTATTGGATAACGAGAGGAAGTCGAGACGCTGACATGACATGAGCTCGTCACTTGCGTTTCCCTTTCATCTGACTTCGGTCGTGGCTTTTAGTCCTCTGGAAGAGCTTTTTGAGGAGGAAGACAGGATGAGTAAATTAGTAACTTGAAGGACGGTCCGATTTCAAAACAAGCGAGAGGCTTGTAAAATCCGACTGTCATGTTTGTTTATACTTTTATCAGAGGAACCTTCAAGTTTTCTGCTTCACCAAAACCCCACTAAGGGGCGTCGCGTGGGACAGTCGTTAAAGCAGAAGCTAGCTCAAAACAGCCGTCACGAGTTCAAGTCCCATCCTCTGTACCTTTCCCCCACTTTCTGTCCAATTACTTGGAAATGAAAGCAACTGGAGCCGAAAAAAAAACAAACTTAAAAGCCAAACCAAACTTCCCAAGGCCCATTTTATCTTCTCTTTGAGCTAATAGCCTCGTCTGCTAAAGGCCTGGTGGGTACTGCGATGGGGTGAAGCACGCACAACCCGGCTTCCTGTCGCCAACCTTCCCTCCCTCATTCTTTCCCTTGAACCCCTAACCTCCTGCCTTCTCCTCCTCCAACTCTCCTCACTGATGATGCCTTTAATACGAAGCAAAAGTGTTTGCTCTGAGCAAGTGTATCTATAAGAGAGCAGGGGAGATGTGTTCCATCTTCAGCGGGGTCAAAGTTCATGCATTGTTTGTCCTCCCTATTCCCTTTGAGAGGAGACAGGAGGTGGAAATGATGGGGAGAGATGTTTGCAGGGAGGTTGTTTGTCTGGTAAAGGCTTTCAGCTCTTCTGAGTTAATGATGAACTAAGATTTAGGTGTGATAGGCAGCTAAAACGTTGCTACTTTTCTTGTTTTCTGTCCCCCCCCCCCTCAAACCTGACTAAATAGAAAAAAAAAACAGCTTTCAAATGCTGAGTTTATTATGTATTTAAAAGCAATTTAAGCTCCTTTGAAATTGCCCCTTTTTGTCAATCTTAAATTAAGTGTGATAGGTTTATTTCTATTAGCTGTACTGGGGTTTCATCAATGCCAGACCTTTTTAATCAAGAAATCACTTAAGAAAAATCCATCTGGCAACATGAACTAGGTCAAAAGAATGTAAATAAGCATCACATCGTGTCCTGATCAAAGGAAATTTGAGAGCACATTAGAAACAAAGTCTGGAAAACAAGCCTTTTCTATGTCCTTTTGGAGTTCATGATTCAGCAATAAAGAAGAAACTGGGTATAAAAAACCAAGGTGAAAATAAAACCCCTCCAGATCTAAAAGACTGTAGTTTGCATTTTCAAATGTTATCGTTGTCTATTAAGATTAGTTTGATGATCTGAAACATTAAGCAAGTGGGTAAGTAAGTAAGTGGGAAAATACCTCAAAAGTCATTGACGTTGTGCTTTCGTCCAATCAGATGACACTCTCCATCCTGATGACTTCTGGTGGATCACCTGAGCCACTGGAGGTGTGTAAGAGGATCGCCTCCACCTCGGCGTGCAGTAACGTCTTACCCCCCAGAGCAAACAAGACCCAGGTCAGAGTACAATGAGGTTTCTGTTTTTTGAAAATGACCTGGTAGCAACATAGGACAGATACTCTCTTAAATCATAAACACAGGGAAAAGGTTTTTGTTACACCCTTAGTATGGGGTATCGGTGCGAAAGGCAACACCCGCAACGGCCAAAAACAAGTTTGGTTTTATGCATGACTTGATATTTGAAGAAGGGGAAAAAAAGTCAGTCCTGCAATTGTGTCACAGTTTTATGAGGTCCTTAAAGAAATAGCCAATTCAAATTTCAGCAGAGATCTGCGCGTTTCTCATTTACCAACAAAAATGTTGCAGATGGGTCAGTTGAACATTACTGACTTTACTTTTTGTATGGGTCTAGCTAATTTAAGCTCTTGATTAATTGAACATCTGCAAATGTGATTACCTTCCATTTATCCATTTATTTTTGGTTTGCTGGTCTGGTACATACACAAAGACATCGGCACTGACCTTAGAGAAGAAATTGCTGCCGACCATTGGTCTGGAAGGAGTTACAACGGAATTTTCAAACAAGATGAAGTCAATCTTTCTGCGGTTATAGCAAATATCCAAAAGAAAACTCACCACAAGGTCAGACAGTGCAATGCTCAAAGACTTGCTAAAAAGTCAAATCTACAACTGAGACTCTGGAGACCTCGGCTCAAGTTCAACGTTAAAGTTCATGGCTGAAAAAGGCAAAGTGTGTCTTGTTGAGGTATTTTTTTCTAAAGACGATCAACCAAAACAACTTAGGTTTGTAAAAGCATATCTGAATTAACCACAAGATTAAATCAAACCGTGAACTCCTCTGTACATCCAAAAAGCTCTGGAGTCCAACAGGAGACAAACTCCTCAACAGTTTGAAATTAAATGAACCGATTCATGTTTTTTTTAATTTTCTTTATGTGAAACAAATGTAGCTCCCTGCAAATCACTTAACACCGCTCTGTTTGGGGGTAAAGACGGATTGAGTCTGTGTTTTTCAGGGTCAAACTGTGAATATTTCACCCAGAAAGAGTTGCAGCATTTTCCCTCAAGGTGGGCGTGTGGTGACTGTGAGCGGCACAGATGGATTACAGGTAGTTTTATGCAGTAGAATGACTTAAAAATGTGCAGTAAGGGAGTACTGCTGGCCTGTTTTCTTCTAGGACAATTTACTGGTGCGTGTTTTTGACCAAAAAAAAAAAAAAAAAGAAACTCATGTCAAGAAGATGTTTTCTTCTTGACTGTAGATCAAAGTCAAAATGTAAAGCACTCTGCTGCAAAACAGCCCGAGTGGTACGGCGAGCTACGCAGCAGTAAAAAAGTAACAGAATGTGCTTTGTTAACTATATTTTTCCCCTAGATCTAACAAAAAAAACCTAGTTCTTCATTGACTTTAATGGAGGAGATCATTTTCTCCATCTGCGCTATAAATCTTCCCCAGTGTGTGGATACGTTTTCAGGATTCAGCGCCGTAGCACCACGCCTCAGTTCATTTTTGTGCGTCCATATCCATGTGCATAATTGGGGGACATGTGAGCACACAGGCCCCGAGCGCTGATCTGTTTTCACAGCTGAGTGGCGGGGCAAATAGCACTTTCAGTCTGGCCTTGGTTTCACGGTCAAGGATGCCGAAGTCATGAGGGTAATATTTATGACCACCAGGGTTAAAACACATAAAAAAAAAAAAAAAACATCTGTATAAAAATTGTCTATCAGAAAGCACTGAAATGTGTTAATTTCTTGTGACAATTTCCAACTTATGTGGTGTTTCAACCACAAAATTCACAAAATATTGTTTGGGTTTTGTGTGACAGACAAACACAAAGTATTACTTAATGAGTTTTGGCTTGGAATTTGCTTTTTATACGTAAAAATCAGAAAAATGTGGAGCGCGTTTGTATCCTTCTCGACCCTTTGTGGAGCCACCTCTCCCTGCATTGCCAGCTGCGAGTCTTCTGGGAAGCTGCCAGCTTTGCACATCGTTACACCGAAACATTAGCTTGTTGCCTGAGATTCTCAATTTGATTTAGGTCTGGACTTTAACTGGGTCATTCTAATATGAATGCACTTTGATCTAAATCATTCTATTGTAGCTATGGCTGTATTTTTCTGCCATGCTCTTTCCATTTTCAGATGATTATTCAACCTGAACTTGCATTAAACTTCTCCATGACTTCATCCCTGACATTTCGATGCGTTTCTCGGTCTTCACTAATCTTTTCCAACAAACCATCTGATGGAAAACGGGTCAGCTATATTTATACAGTTATGCAAACGCTGACTATATTGACTAATCATGTGGATTTTTTTAGGCGTATTAAATAAAAGAGGACGGAATACAAATGTATGTTACACTTTTAGGATACAATTATGCACTACTTAATGATGAAGCTGAAGTTAGCTTACATAAAACACATTTTAAAGTGGCAGTATTATGTAAAATCACCTTTTTTTCATCATGTTATAATGTTGTTTCCTCATCATAAACATACATGGAGTGTTGTTTTGGTTCTTTCATTCATGTTTGAAGAATCCTTTAGTCACTACTCAGCTGTGTAAAACGCCTGGTTGGACCTAGCTCCGCCTTCCGAGACACAGCTCTTCCTTCTAGGAGCTGCAGTTTACAAGCTTCAGAGCTTACACCTCACAGAGCGGCTGTTGCCAGCTCCTTCAGACTAGCCGGCAGCAATTAGCAAACCCCTGGTGGAACTGTGCATATGCTGAGCTCATTATAGGAGCTGCTGCTCAGAGAAACCCTGATAAAAACGGTGTTAAAGGAGGAGCCCTGTTGTGATTACGGAGTTTCAGAAAGAGCAGGAGCTTCTTAAAGAGACAGAGGCCCAATTTCAAGGCGTTACATTAAATGTCTTTTAAGTCATATTTCAGGTTTTTTTTTCTTTTACAATTGAAAGTAACAATCACTTGATCGTGTCCAGGGTGTGAATACTTTTGTGAGATGCCGTAGTAGTTCATATTTTTAAAAAAATGCAGACTACATTTATTTTTTACAAAACCACGTGAGTTGAATCCACATGCAAGAGATGTTTTTGTTTCCTCCCTGTAATTACTATTGCTGACGCTAGATGACGCTGTTGTATCAACACTGGGTTGTGATTTAGCTGCCTACACAGATCGCAAACAGATACTGACATTGAATGAATGGCTTTGGAATGGGAATATCGTTTCATCTCCTGTTATGAAGATTAATATGGATTTTTAACAGCACGCTGCTGTGTTTACAAGTTAGTTTAGGAGCTAACTTTATTTCCGGTCTTGTTTTTTTTTTTTTTTTGTCGTCAGATAACAAAAATGTAGTTATTTTCTCAGGGATCAAGAGAAGACGAGTAGTCATTAGTGTCCATCTGATGAGCCTTCATCTGAAGAAGAGGAGCTGATTTTGCAACCTTGCATTTCAGTTGTGCAGGAAACAGTCGCATCCCCTTAAATCCAGAGGAGTGTGAGGTGGTTTCGGGGACCCCCCACCACCACCCCATCGAATCAAGGCCGTAAATTCGGGAGTCTCTTCAGTTCCGAGACTCTTATCTTCAATAAATGTTTGCTTCCCCTTCCCAGCCAACAATAACAGCACTTTATGGCTCACTGGGAATTTCCACAGCTGATCGGGGGTGGAGGTGGAGAGAGGTGGGGGGTTAGGAGACGGGAGGAAAGGGGGGGGGGGGGGGGGGGGGTTGAGGAGGAGAGAGGAAAACAGGAGATGCTTTGCGTTGGTGTGCGGTTGCATGCGCACGGGCCAAAACCAAACTACAGGCTGCTGTTGTGATTGTGTCTGTCTGCACACCCGCCCAGGTATCAGAGGCCCGTGACAGAGCACGCCTAGCACGCCAAAGCCCTCGAGGGTTGCGTGACTCCGTCAGGGTGCCGCTACCGCTTCCACTGATCGTTTCCTGGGAGCATGAGAGTAAACACACAGGAAGGATAATCTGCGATTCTGACTGGGAAACCCCACACCGTCTTTAAAATGTACAATATCCTACATCTTTATTTACAGTTTTTTTTGTAATTAATATTATTATAATTTTTTTGTATATGCTTTGTTCATTTGATCGTAAAGTTTGAGGTTCCGAAGTGCCTGTTTTCGGGGGGCTGATTCTGGTTTCTGCGTCCCGGAGCGCAGGGAAGAGGAAGAAAAAGCAGAGGAAGAAGTTCGTACCAGTTTTTGCCTCCAATCCAGAGGAGGTTTCAATAGCAGCGGCGCGGCAGGGGAGGGACGCACTGCCAGCACTCAGGATACCCACTCAGTCACTCACACACACACACACACACACACACACACACACACACACACACACACACACACACACACACACACACACGCACGCACGCACGCACGCACGCACGCACACACACACACACGCCCGCACGCTCGCGCGCACACACACACACACATTCTCTCTCTCTTCCCTCTCCCTCTCTCTCTGTCTTTCTTAGACACACACACAAACACACTCCTGCCCACTGGAGACCAGTTAAATCCGCAAGAAAACTGCAAACGCGCATCAGAGCGGTCGCTTAATCCGATTGATCGGTCCAGACAAGACGCGTGAAAACTGGAGGAACTACTGGACACCGCAGAGGACAACTTGCTCTTTTGATTTTTGTTTTTTCTCCCCTGTGAGATCGGGGTAATTTTTTTTTTCTCCACATTTTATTTTAGGGGAGTTTTGGCCAACAAGAGGCACCATCCTTAGAGAGGTAAGGCTGATGTGAAGATGTTTTATTATTATTACTATTTTTTATTATTTGGCTTTATGTCTGATTCGGGATTATTTCCTTTTATATATATATATATACACACACACCAGAAAACTTTTTTTTATTTCTGAAACTTTTCTACCGCTCCCCCTTTTTTTTCTTTTTGCAGCTCTGTGTTTCTATATTTAAGATCAGAGCCGATCGGACTTCTTGTCTGGCAATGAGAGACAGAGCGGAGGAAAAGAAGATTTTTTTTTTTTGGGGCTTACAACTGCGAGATGTGAAAAGTTTCAAACGCATATGAAACCAAGCCCCGGCTCGCATGCTGTTTTAATTTTGAGTTTATCTTCGGGTTTGGCACGGCAACACACGGTGCGGATGAGATGATGAACTTTAGAAAAATCCTCTTCGCCTTTGTGCCTGCCTCCCCTCCCCGTCGGACGGGTTCCCATGCTCCCAGGGGTGACCCAGCACCCAATAAAAGGCGATTTATCATTACGCGCAGGACGTCTCCAAACTGCACGCGCGCTGCTTCTGATATTTGCTCCCGTCATAACTTTTTAGTATCAAAACTTTTTTGTTCCCCCCTCTCCTCTCCTCTCCTCTCCCCCGCCCCCCCAAAAAACAAAGTTGAATGCGTTATTTTTTAGTGTCACCTTTGGCACCTATGGATGCGTTTGCGCACCTGTGACAGCGCAGTCCGGGATGAAAGGTGCGCTTAAAGCTACACTACACTACAAAAACCGAACTGTTTCGATTTAACCAAGATACTCGGTGCGTGCCTTTCATTTAGGTAGATCTTCACCAATAATTCTTTTGCAACCTTAACCAAGTTTTAAAATGTACTTACCAGTTAGTTCGAGTCTAACTAATTAAGATATTTTTATGTTCCAAATTAATTGTCATTGATTAGTCAAATACATTTAATTGGTGATAGCTGTTTGACTTTATGTCGACTAAAGTTTTTGAAAAAAACTGTCATATTCACCAAATGGTGTCTTCCTAAATCAAATGAAAACATTTGCACAATCGAGAGCAAAAACCAGCAGGAGAATCACACGAAGGTTCTCAATGGAGAAAAGAAAGACATTTATTTACTTTATCCTTTATTTACATTATAAACCTGGAATTTCTGATCAATACCAAGAAAAGCTGATTGATAACGATACAACACAAGCGCTTTACAGATGCAGAACTATGTAACTTTGCTGGTCGTAAAGAAGAAAACCTTAAACCTTGTCACTGTTACTTTCATGAATTCCTCACGTGTTACGGAGAAGCAGAAACTAAGACTTAGCCATGGTGAAGGCATAAAACTTCATTAAAACCAGTTTCAATATGGTGGCATGGTGGCCTTTTCTTTCTTTACCATAGAACTGCAGATTGGAGTTCGTTGGCAGTGAACTCCAGTCTGTCAATGGCTTGCTAGCTGTCAGACCAGCTAGCATGTTCAACACGACATACAATGAGGTCAAAGTTTAGTTCCAGCTCAAAAAGTTTCTCAACCACAATTCCCAACCTTTGGGAATTGCCATGCCCAAGGCGTACCCCGCCTCTCGCCCAATAACCGAACCAACATCTTCAGTTAGCCTGAACAGTAGAAATTCCTTCATAAAGTAAACGCAGCTAATGTTCCTACAGTGGAAATGAATTCTTACAGTGGTATAAAATGTTACTCTTGCGCCGAGGAATAACACCGTGCAACTAAAAACTCTTATGACATTGCTAACTTTTACGAAGACGATATATTCATTTACATGTACAGCACCGCGTGCGATTGGTGATAATAAGGTTGTTAATTAGTCAAAATTCAACCGTCTCCGAAATTCTTTATTTTACAGTGAACTTCTATTTATTTTTATTTACTTTTGTTTTACCTGCTGATGCGTTTTGATTCACTGAAGCGATTCATTGCAGCTCTGACACTTTGTGTTGTTTTCCTCATCTGAGAGCCGCTCTGTCGGTGTTTAATGAGGGACGTACACCCAGGAGAGCACAGGGAGCTCAATAACTGTATTTAGCCGGGTGAAGACACACCGACTCCTCTTTAGCTTTCTCTGGAGAACGAATCATGAAGAAGGAAAAAAAAAATGGTGGTTGGGGTTCGGTGGAGTTGGGGGCGGGGGGGAGAATAACAGTCCTAAAATGGGAAGGTCCACGTCGCATACCGTAACTAAACCGTGATTTGCATATGAAAACTCTGGGGCTGAAAGAATTCCACCAGTGTTGCTGCTGCTGCGGTCGCTCGCTAGCGTCCTGAGAGGTGACAGGTTTCTGCCTGTGTGTGCATACAGTCTCCTTTGCTTTTCTGTCACACATCCAGAGTCAGAGCGTGCAAGTTTTCTTTCCTTATTTCCTAGTTAAATTACTTATTATATCTCATGTGCCTCCTGACCCTCCGAACCCCACCCACAGCCACGCTCACTTTGAGAAGACCCTTATTATTCTCCCTCAGAGGGACTGTTTTTTCCGTGCTCCACCTATCTGCTCTCTCAAACATTCACACACCATCCGAAGTGATGGGCAGTGGGTGGATGACTTTCCCATGAGGGGGGCATTTTATCTTGTAATCTACAATCACCCTTGTGGCAGTCACAATGCCAGCCACATCAGTCAGACTCAGTTCCTTCTGAGTGGATGCTTAAAGCCCACCCCAACCCCTGCTCAGAGAGGGGGGCACATTCCAGGATGCGAAAACCCCAAGGTCCGACGTCGGGCCGCGCAGAGAGCGAGGAAGGAGCAGGATAGAGAGAGTTGGAAGGAAAACCGAGCTCCCCCATTTCCATGACAGCGGCGAGCGGTTCTGATCATGTGGACGCGGTTCAGAAACTCAAACTGTGAGTGATGTTGTGGATGGCGAGGCGACAGCTCCTGAGTGATGATGTAGACTTTGCGCAGAGGGTGGAACAGTGCAGTTTGATGGTTTGGATGTACTGCACTGCACACATACACCCACCCCCCACACCCACACACACACACACACTCAAACACAAGATTAAAGTCTCCGTTCTTGGCTCCAAAGTCCCAAGCACACCACAAGTCTCTACCAAACCATTAACGAGCTGTTCTCGCTGTCCAAGAGATCCAGACCTGATTTGGTTTGGCCGGTTTCTTGCGCAGGTCCGGGGTCCTGTGCAGTTTTTTTTTTTCTCTTCTGTCTTTGACTCTTGATTTTCCTCTCTCTCTTCTTCCACTCCATCACCAATCTACCATATTGCGCTGCAATTCCCAACGTTGGCCCTGAAGTGACAGCGATGGAACTTTCTGCACAGCACCCACCGTAAATCTGCCCCCACAGACTTCCTTTAAGAAAACACACACACACAAAAAAAAAGAGAGAGAGAGAGAGAGAGGTCCCGTGTGGGCCCCCGCCAGGCGTCTTGTTGGGTGGAATCCGAAATGTGTCTTTATTTGTGTAAAAATTAAACTGCCTTTTATTCCTTCCCGTTCTGTTAATGAGCTCCATGTGTCAGCAGGCAGGAAGCTTATCCATATTGACAAGGAGCTGGAAGGAAGGAGGGAAGAGGAAGGTTGGAAAAAAAAAAGTAATGGGAGGAAGGGGAGGCCGAGAGCAAATTGGTGAGCACATGCAGCAGGGAGAAGGAGTTTTGGACTTTCTTCTTAGGAAAAATCTAACTTATTAGGCATACTGACTTGAAATTCAGCGTGTATGTTGACAATAACCCAATCAATCCACACATACAACACACTCACAAGTTATTGTCAAAGAAAGTGGATCGGTACAAATTACAATCAGTACTAGCCCTACTGGATGGCCTAGACAAGGTTTCTCAACTCCAAGGACTGCCACGAGAGGGATGACGGGTGCAAGCAATGGGCTCTCTAGAAACCTTTGCAGCCTTCTTGTTGGTTACAAGCGTCAATCGAAACCTCTGAAAGTTCCACTGAGTCCCTTAAGGGCCATAATCCAGAAGTGAAAGAAATGAAATTGTTACCGCAGACCAGTCATGGGAAGCCAGAGGGATAATTGGTTGTCCGAGTTCCAATGGCCACTTGCCGAAGAGCTGGAATGAGCATCGTTTTTTTCCCCCCCACACAAAGAGAACGAGTAGAGCACTCAATCACAATCTGTACATTTACTGCGCGATACTCCACTGCTGAAGAAAAGGCGCGTTGAAGCCTTTGTGCTTCAACGCATTTGGATCCCATTCCCCAGGGACATGATATTGGGGAGAAATGGCGCCGTAACATCACTCACATCACTCCATAGACACCATGCTCACGGTGAAGTTTGGAGGAGACTGAATCACGATATTTTCAGCACCAGAGTGCATAGAACTGAATAAAGGGTAAATGGACAAATGTCCCAGGACAGGAATCGGTTGCCGTTTTTCCAAAATGATCGACCTGAAATAAAGATGCAAGAAGTGGATCCCCAATACGCAGCCAAGGAATCCCTTACCTAGCTTCAGACAAAGAAAATAAAGCTTATAGAGTGGCGCAGAAGATTAGAGTCCTCTGAACAGTCAAGATTTGAAAACAGTTGTCTGGAGGAATGGGTACAAATCACAAAATATGAAATTCCAGAGAAATTCAAGCTGTTGTCATCAAGAGACGCTTTTCAACCGTGCATTTAATACATTTAAGTAAACAAGTGCAACACATTTCTTTCTGTTATTCCGCCTTGTTACACAAAACTTTACTTATGCTCTAATTTGGGATGATTGCTTTGTATGAGTGGTTTGCTTGGTAATCATTTAGTGTCCATTTAGAATCCACAGTTCCACGTGATTTGCTTTGTAACGTCTCCAAATAACAGCAGGTCAAAGCTTTTCCAAGTGTCATTCCTCAAAGAAAGGGTGTGGAGGTCATTGTTGAACTATTTTTTTTCCTGTTACTGTAGACGTTGAAAAGACTGTCATGGAAACAGAGAAATGATGACTAAAGTGCTGTGTTTTTGTCCTTTAATCCCATTATACTCTTGGGCTCCAGAGTTTGCCCATTATACACACACAAGATGGTTTTTTTTCCGTCCTGAATTCCTGTTGATTCCCACAAAAAAACAAAACGAACGCTATAAATATATAAATAAGCAGACCAAGAGCAGCAGGGAAACAAAGTTAACACGATTGCGGGTTAGTTCGTCTTAAAATGATTTGGTCTTCAAGATGGACTCAATTCTTCTGTGTTCTAATTAAACATTGCACTTTATTTCTTCCAGATGCTGCTTTGCTTTTAATGTGTTGTTTTGGTAGGTTAACTGTAGAGCACGGGAGTGTGTGTGCATGTGCGTGTGCGTGCATGTGTTTTGGGGGGGGTGGACAGCAGGCTCACATGTAGAAACGGCGCAGCCTGGACCGTGTTGACACTGCGACAGTCCGTGCGACTGCAGTGACCCGCCGCAGCTGCTCTGACATTCAGATGTCATCCCTTTGCGATATACAGCGCGCTGTGATGAAGGAGCGAGTGTTTTCGGTGTCTGTGGGAGAGGTGTCACACATGAGGAGCGCTCTGAAGACACCTATCAAATGTGCTAATGACAGGGGTGATAAAATACTTGGAATATGAGCTGGGTGACATCAGCGCGTAGGGCCACGGCTGGCGCAGGAGAAGGGGTCCTCACCGTGTCTATTTGGCTTTTAGGGGATGTTGGAATGACTGGCAGCCGAGGGCAGCTATGCGCGTACCGCCTCCCCTGCCGCCTCGAGTATTAATAGACAACGTCTTTGTTCTAACTGACATGGTTATTTTTTTTTTTTTAAAAGCGGAATGAGACAAGCCGAGACGATAAGGATCTCCGCTCTCTCTGTGTGAGTCAAACCTCAAAGTACCACTTAGGTGGTTTTTCTTTTGCTCTCTGATGTCTGGCGGTACAACAGCGGGCTTGGCTTAGACAACAGTCAAGACCGAGACAATGTCAGGACCTGTCGAGGGTTATTTATTTTTATTTTTTTACTCTTGCCTGCACTTTTAGAGGACCATAATGAAGAAATAATCAAGGTTTTTCAATGGAGGTCCATACTCATCACTTTAAATCCTCAGATGTTTACTAATCTGCCCCCTGTTTACAGTGACAGTTAAAGAAACCGCAAAGAATTGAAAAGGGAAAGATGTGTGTGCACAAGTGTTAAAGGGATTATTTGCTTGATGGAGAGGGGGAAAAAAAAGAATAAAGGAAAAAAAACCCTGAGATCAACAGGCGAGGGCGGGAGTACTAGAGAAGGAGAGAGGGAAAGAGGTCATTAAAAGGACACCATCTCACTTGCAGTAAATGGCAGTAAAGTATCTGGCTAATCTGCCATCATTACGCTGATTAAATCACCGGGGATTTGGCGTTCCCATCAGCTGCAATCAATGGGGCAAAAATCAATAGACAGGCGATACGCGAGAGGCTGTTTGGCCTTGGTTAGCTGCACCTCGCCCAGATCGCTGCTCCAACTGCGGACTGCGCCACCAGCATTTTTATATTGGGGTCAATAAAACTTAAACGACATGGACCGGAGCATTTTATGTTGAGGGTTTTGTGAAATACTGCAGTGTGGTTCCCCCGGGGGCACGAGGTGATGTCTTTTTCCTCTCACACATTCCCACTTAAAGTATAATCAATTCTCTCTTTTGGAGGAGGCCTGGGGTTCTCGTTAGCGCTCCGTTTTCGGTGATTCTCGCTGTGATTTGGGATTGTCATTTACAAATTCACAAGAATTTTGCTCAGTAGAACTAAATTCCAAAGTCATAAGTAGGTGATGCCAAATTGCTGCGACGAAATATTAGGAAGTCATATTGGAGGTCTTTATTTATGTAAATAACTCATTGAAAGTGGATAGCCAACTCTATAAAGTAGCCATTAATTATTTTGCTAACTTACTTTGTGCAGAACAGAAAGTTGAAATGTCACATATGTCTGTATGCTTTACATCAAACCACAAGCCAAATAACTTAATTTAGCTTACCTCAGCCTTAACAGCTAATAGTAGCTTCTTGCTTTTAGTTTTACTTTTCTAAATTGTAATGTTTGGACCTTAAAGAATGTTATATTTGTGAGAATTAAAAAAAAACTATTCATAGATCGAAAGTTGCGTAAAGCACTCATTAATATGTGTACTAACCATAAAACTGGCACCAAGAGTCAGCTAGCTTCACCTAACTCTTTGATACGAATGCGTATTGACAGATAAACATGTTTTCATAAAGCGGGAAAATAACAGTAAAATTCAAAAGACGTGGTTTTTATGACATGCTAAAGAGCTAAACAAGAACAGCATCTATTTATTGCATTTGCTATGTTGTTAGTCGTTAACGGTTAGCCGCTAATGACAGTTTTCGCACAGTGCTTACAAATAATTTGGATTTTGTCTGTCACTGTTCTTTTTTTTATCGCTGAGGACTCAAAGTAACAAAGTTAATAAAGCTCCTTCAGTAGTTTTATGATATGTGTCTTTATTAGTGGACTCTTGTTAGCACTTTATTAAGAGTATTGTTAATGAACTCAGACTTCCCGTTTTCCTTTGTTGAAACTGTATGGACTATTGATCAAACCGATTGATGACTGGGTATTAGTTGCTATAATGGAATCCTCGTTGTAGCTCAAGAGACAGAACAGAATACTAAGATCAAGAGAACAAAACATAATATTAACAATATTTGTGAAAAAGGAGGTGCGGATGAAGAGTATTACTAAAGAGGCTATTTTTAAAGAAATAGTTTCTCCAATGAAATTAACTTCTATAAATCTCGTCTAAATTTTCTAAATAATAATCCATGATGTCATTTTTTCAAAGACATATAAACAAATAGCCTACAGACTGGGCCATAAAAACTGTGAAGTAGCCCTTTTGTTTAATGATGAAGCTCCAAAGAAGATGCCAAGTTTAGTTCAACTAGCGGCTAACGGGTAGCCGCTAATGACACAGTATACTCACAGTGCTTACAAATCATTTGTATCTTGTCTGTTAGCATTTCTGTTTCTCCTGAGAGCCCAAAATAACACCACAAAGCGATTTAGAAGTAGCAGAAGCCTCTCTGATGGTTTCATGACTGAAGGTCTTCATTAGTGGACTCTATTAGCATAACGAGGTGACTGCAGAATTATTTCCTTTTTTAAATCCAAATAAAAGCCTCAAACATACATACAAGACATCAAGCTTAAAGTACACACTTTTATTTCACTAAATAAATTACAAACAGCAAACTTCACGTTGACCAGAAATTTTGTGTTTTAATATCCTGAGATCTTGTCTCTGAAATCGTTTCAACACCATACTGGAAATTCAAATTGGTTTTCCAAACATAAGGTGTTTGGTGTCATGTCAAGAAACAGTAATTTGTGATGTATGTCTCGGTTCTTATAGTGGCTGCATAAATGTCTTTGTGTATTTCAGAATGAGGCAGTGTAAAGGCTGGAGCTTAGTGCTGCTGCTGGTTTTGGGCCTGGGATCGTTGGCCCAGAAGCTGCCCACGAGAGACGAAGGACTCTTTCAGATGCAGATCCGAGACAAGTCGCTGTTCCACGACTCGTCCGTCATTCCAGATGGAGCTGAGATCAGCGGCTACCTCTTCAGGGACACGCCAAAAAGGTGAGCACTGTGAAGACACCTAGTGGCAGACTGACTGACATGAACCCAGTGACTTCTTCAAGACTGAATAAAATGAGTCAGTTTCACCTTGAGATTGGCTCATTCATACATGGAAGAAAATATCTCATTTGTGAATGGTTTGTCCCTATAAATAAGAAGGAAGATAAGATGTTTTTCTGTAACGCGATCTATCGAGTCGATGCAGACATAAATAATAGATGAGAATGTCAGTGTGGGAGAGCGAACAAGGTCGACGGTATAATATCCCCTTGTTCTTCAGTGTTGGTGTCCTAGATGGTCTGTGCATATTGTTTGGATAACATCAGACTATAATGAATCGTAAGAGCCAGTGTTCATTTCCACAGGTACTACTTTGTGGTGGAAGAAGACAACACCCCCTTGTCTGTGACAGTGACACCTTGTGATGCTCCTCTGGAGTGGAAACTGACCCTGCAGGAGCTGCCGGAGGAGTCCAGTGGAGAAGGATCAGGTATAACTTGACATCAGACAGCAGTGGAAGAGGTTAATGACATGCTACGTGGAAATATCGCTATCCCCCATACATAATTACCCTCCGCGCCAATGTTAGGCTTGGTGTTTTGGAAGGTTTTAATTAAGTCACACTCGTAGTGTCTAGTCTGACCACTAATGAGGCATGGGCATGTCCCAAACTCACGTCTATAATTTCAACAGAGGGCTGTTCTCTAGTCAGCCTTCTAAATCAAAGTCATTACGTCCTTCTACTCAATGCGTTTTTGGCCTTTTCCAAGCTAAATTCTCTTCTTCTCTGTTTTGTCTGACTTCCTTCTGCTATTTTTCTTTCTTTTGACTCACTTTAAAACTTTGTCCATGTGGAAGCTGTCCTATGAGCATGAGAGGCCTTGCCAGCTGACTAAGGTAGTGGTTTAGACTACAGAAGTGTGATGTGAGCATATATTTGAATGTTAATGCACAAGCAACTGTTTGCGCCTCTGCCATTGTCAGATCAAATACTCTAAAATGAATAATTGGCTAGTAAACTAGTAAGTTTACACAAGCCCTACCTCAGGAGAGAAGAATTCGTCCTAAACCGAAATAATGCAGAACAATGCCAGCTGGACTACGATTGGGCAAAGTATGAATGTGTGAAACCATAATAACTGTGAAATTGAAGTTTCACACAAACAAATGTATAGTTGGTATAACATCATTTTTATATTACAATGTTGTTGGGTAAGACATTTTTAATAAATAAAAAAATGTCGCTTGGCCGTATCAGGTACGCAAGTCATCATATCCGTTGATATGACATGAATTCAAGTAGCTCTGATTTTCACTAATCATCCTTGAGATACTTCTGCAACTTCACTGGAGCCCACCTGTGGTACATTCAGATTATTCAACAAAATTTGTAACCGAACATAAGCTCTCAGTTGATATCAGAGGATAAACCATGAAATGAAGTCGATGGAATTACCTCATAGACCGGACTATGTCAAAGCACATATCTGAGAATTGGACACAAACAAAAATAATCAGCAGCACTGAAAAGACCCCAGAGGTTACTAAAGCAGAGTTTTTTTGTTCCCTTGTGGACATATTACAGGGAAGCATCCAGAAAGTCAGCTATTGATGAAACACTGCACTGCTCAGGTCTTTACAATATGATGGCCAGATAGACATGGAAGCTTTAACTTTACCAAAAAGCAACACAGAAAGGGTTAGACCATGATGAACAAAATTCTCTGGTCAGATGAAACTAAAATAGAACTTCATCAACTGGCTAAAAAAAATCATTACTATGATGTGGGCAACTAGACAACATCCAAACATTTAGAGTGTTCAGGAAAACCTGTTTTGGAGTTGTCTGGACCTGAGAATAGGGAGAGGATTTGTCATCCAATCTGACAACGACACCAAACGCACAGAGGAGTGGTTTTAGGGGCATCCCATGGACGATGTGTTTAAGTGGCCCAACCACAGCCCAGACTGAACTCCAGCTGAACATGGGTAGAGTTCAGACTGACTCCAGAGAGGAATTGGAAACATTATTTTAAAACAGGTGTGCCAATCTTGGAGCGTCTTACCCAACAACAGACGTTCCTAAGCCTGGACTTCAAGGCCAACATGAGGTTGCAATTGTTGCCAAACGCTCTTTAAGAAAAATATTAAACCATTGGTGGAAATACATAAAGAACACTGAATTACCAAGCAGGGGGTAATTCTAACAACTGTAGAATTACCAAGCCCCTTTAAAACTAAGTAGTGGTTTTGATATACCAAAAATTTGATATATGCCTAAGCTCAACACACTATCAGTTTTGTGAATCTGACTTTAAAAAAGGTGCTACAGCAAGAGTTAACCTTGTGAATTTCTTAATGTCTTTGGTCTTGGTGTCTCCAGAGGGAGTAGATCTTTGAGCATTAATTTTTAGCACTCCACTGAGCACACTCTCTAGCTAACAAACATAATATTATGGTTTCTGGCTTAAGTTGGAGTTGGCACTCAGACTGTCTCTCTCACATAGGAGCTACAAGGCGCCTCTTTGTGGCACAGCTTCTCTCGGACAGCCAAGTGAATGCTGGCTTGTGATCTTCGGGGATGTTTGGAATGTAAACACAACCGTGATGCGAGCGAGCTCATTATCTATAAGTTTCATCGCAATCTAGCAGCAATAAATTTCTTGTAGTGGATGTTTTTGAATAAAGCATGAAAGATATCCTACACTTCTAATCTATATTCATGATAAACTAGCGGAAATGCAACATCACGCAAGGAGCTCATGTTGTGTGTTTGCTTTTCTTTTCCAGGAGAGCCTGAACCCCTGGACCAGCAGAAACAGCAGGTGACTGTAGACGAAGGCACAGAGCTCTTCACCTACAAGGGAAACGATGTGGAGTCCTACGTGGCAACAAGCACGCCCTCTGGTCTCTACCAGCTGGAGTTGCTGTCCACTGAGAAAGACAGCAACTTCAAGGTGTACACCACCACAACTCCAGAGTCTGACCAGCCTTATCCGGAGCTGCCCTACGACCCCCGTGTTGACGTGACCGCGTTGGGTCGCACCACTGTCACGCTAGCCTGGAAGCCGACGCCGACAGGCTTTCTGATGGGCCAACCTGTTCAGTACTGCGTGGTAATTAACAAGGAGCACAACTTCAAAAGCATGTGTGCCGCGGAGGCCAAAATCAGTGTCGATGATGCTTTCATGTTGGCTCCGAAGCCCGTCAGAGACTTTAGCCCCTTTGACTTTGTGCACTTTGGCTTTGTTCCCTCTGACAATGGGTTTGGCAAGGAGAGAGGCCTTACTAGTAACAAGATTTCACGAGCATATTTAGCCAAACCCAAAGCGTCTGACATTCAGAAGGTGTGCATTGGCAACAAAAACATCTACACTGTGTCAGACCTTAAACCAGACACCCAGTACTACTTTGATGTGTTTGCCGTGAACTCGGCCACCAACACCAGCACGGCATACGTAGGAACATTTGCTCGCACCAAAGAGGAAGCCCGTCAGAAGACCCTGGAGCTGAAGGACGGCAAAGTGTCGGACGTTTTCATCAAGAGGAAGGGAACGAAGTTTCTCCGCTTTGCTCCCGTGTCTTCGCACCAGAGAGTGACGCTTTTCGTGCACTCGTGTCTGGACGCGGTCCAGGTGCAGGTGAGGCGAGATGGCAAGCTGTTGCTGTCGCAAAACGTGGAAGGGGTGCGGCAGTTCCAGTTACGGGGAAAGCCGAAAGCCAAGTACCAGATCCGCCTTCGAGGAAGCCGGAAAGGGGCGTCCACGCTGAAGGTGCTCGCCACTACGCGGCCCAGCAGCAAGCAACCCTTCCCTTCTCTGCCCGAGGACACTCGCATCAAGGCCTTTGACAAGCTGCGCACCTGCTCCTCCGTCACCGTGGCCTGGCTGGGCACGCAGGACCGCAACAAGTACTGCATTTACCGAAAAGAAGTGGCCGACAGCTACGGTGAAGAGCAGCGACGCAGGGAGCAAAATCAGTGTGCCGGGCCAGAGACCCGCAGGAAATCCGAAAAGGTGCTGTGCAAGTACTTCCACAGCCCGAACCTGCAGAAAGCTGTGACAACAGAGACCATCACGGGTCTGGAGCCAGGCAAGACCTACCTGCTGGACGTTTATGTGGTGGGACACAGTGGCCACTCAGTAAGATACCAGAGCAAACTGGTGAAAACAAGGAAGTACTGCTAAATGACTCTGCAAAGAATAAATCTATTATATAAATATATATATTAAATAAGTTTATTTAACACTAAGTGATATTCTACTAAGAAGTGTACACAGACTGACTACTCATGCAGCTGATGGGCCCGTAGTAGAGACTGAACTGTTTGTAGAGAAAGAGAGAGATATCAACCTGTATATTTATGTTTACATTTTTATCTCGGCGCGACCCGAGAGGCCCGAAGCGCGAGCTGCTTTTCCTACCAGGCTTGTTGTCTTGACATCGAGTTGCCACCAGGGAGGGAGGCAGAACTTCAGCGAAAAATCACATTTCCTCCCGCGTCGGTTCCTGTGTCACTGCATGACATTTGCTTTCGTCCATCACATCCTTCGGTAAGAGTCACAGCGACCGGAGGAGATCCAGAGGCTTCCCGCTTTGTATAGCTCTCTCAACTGCATACTCGTTTCATGTTTTAGGAGAAAATTTAAATTATTTTATACTTTGTGTCTATATTTTTGATTGTCTCTTTTTATTGATGACAATGTTGGCTGTTCCAGATAATTTCCGGTTTTTATGTGGAAGCTGTAGTTCAAGACATTCCCTTTGTGTATCCCAGCCAGTGTTTTCCTCTAGAGCCCATCTTGTAAATGTATTCGGTTTTGTGCTGGAGATCTGTGTTATTATCACTGTATCGCTGTGTGCGTGTGTGCACGTGCGTGTGTGAGTGCGTGCGTGAGTGAGTGTGTCACATGTACAGAGATGTCCTGCCAATATTCATGTACATAAAGCCTAAATATAGAACAAGTAATCCCTGTGTCACCCTGGGTGTCAAGTTCTTTTCACCAAGCAGTTAACATTGCATTCACAGCTCTGTGATGATCGAGCACATTGTGCGTTTTATTTGCTCGAACAGGGGCCTGTTACGCTTTAATAACCTTTACTAACTTCCACAACCTGATTTTTATTGAACTCAAAATTTACATCAAAGTAAATGCTTTTATTGAGGTCCAGAAATAATTAATGAATTGCAAAAAATAAAATAAAATGTAATTTTCCAGTATTTGACCAACCTATCAATTGGAGCCAATCAAGAAATAGTTGGTTGTTCTGTCCAACACATCATTACTCTGCAGTCAGCTAGCATAATTTGCTTTCTTAAATCATATATAGCTTAAAAAATGAAAAACAAAACTAGTACATCATGCCATAAGAAGAGGCCACAATAGACACAGGGAAAAGCAATCAACTCCCAGGTTTGATTTACTTTTCAACAAACCTGCTGTGATTTGCCACATTTCCGCTACAAGTAAACGAGCAATTACTGATAGTGGTTCACTTACTGATAGTAAGTGAACCACTTACTATCAGTAAGTGATAGTTTACTTGTTCACTTACTATCAGTAAGTGAACCACTAATGTAACACACTACAAAAAAATACAAACTGACCCTGTACAGCTGCAGTTGGTAACTTCTATAAAAAAATTAAAAAAAATCGATATTTTTTACATATTTGTTAAAACTATCGCGGCGTTGTGGCAGTAGGACACAGATAATCTGAGAAAAGGTCAAGCTTCTCCACTTCCTCCAAAAAACAAAGAATCAGAGTCAGGAGGAGCATCTCAGCGCTGTCAATTGACCTTGTGAACACGCTGCTAAATGTGCTAATGTCGGAGAAACAACTTGACATGGCAGGAAAACTGTTTATCCGCGGTCATTGGTGGCTATGCTAATGCTGTTGATGGTTTTAGCTTCGCAGAAATCAAGGGAGGGAGGGGCAGCGCTAAGACCCACCTCCTGTCTCAGATTTTTTGGTTCTTGTTAGCACTGAGAAGGCAGAAGAGCTTGATTTTTTTTCACAGATTATACTATGATACTACACTGTCACAACATAGTGACGGTTTCGACAAATATGTATTACATACTGCAGTTTTAATAAGCTCCATCTCTATGTTGCTTTTAAGCGCAGATGCTAGCTGTGTTGTCCTTTGCAAAACATCCTTCAAACTCAAAGGATACATTGATGTACAATAGGATACATCCAATGCTAGGAACCATGGTCAAATATATAAATCCTTAATTCCATAAAAATATCAGAAGTTGGTCAGCTCTTTCATGCACTGCAGTGATTACTCCTCCTATAGCGGTGACATGGCCCTACATGTCTGTCTCCGCTCCTTGCCCAAACCCATCTACACACACATATATATATACAAAACCCATGCATCAAAGCCCGGCTCTCGTTACTACAGGAAGGATAAACACAGGGAACCCTGCAGATGTAGGCGCTCATGTGGAGGCTTTGCCAGTGGATTTCCTGCAGCACGTTGGTTTCCTCACTCCTCTCGGGCCGAACTAAAAGCGGGACATTTCTATAAGCTTCACAGCTGATATCCTTCACACATGCAGGGGAAAGCATTTGAGCAGAGCTGGCCGGCTTTATTAGCAGGATACCCATAACTCCCACAGCTCTCTGAAAGCCCCTCCGCATTATTCCAGGGCAACGACAGGTTAATGGAAGCCAGGTGGGGCCTCCGCGCATTTCCTGCAACCAGGAGCCCCCATGACTGACAGCAAACCGTGGCGGTAAATTGGGAGCGCAGCTACCCAAAATCAGAGTCAGGATGGGAACATGGCCGTTTTTTTGAGAAACAGCTGCTTTTCTTGGCCGCGTCGGACAAGAGTGAGCTTTTCCATCCTCCGCAGACGCCGCTGTACGTGTGGATATGTGGACTCATGTGGGCCTGACCTTTCTCTTCGGAGGACTCAGTTCAAATGTGTCCAACTCTGGATTAGACCGACTGCTATTCAAATTTAAAGCTTTTCTTCTTTTTTTTTAAAGCTAATGAAGAAAGTTACAAATTAGTAGAATCTGCAGAATCTGGATCCTTGACTACTTTCCAAGATTTACTTTGAACTTAAATACTTTTTAAAAATAACTTTTTTTATTTATTTATTTTTAAGTTACCTCAGTGTATATCTGAACAACTTTTGTGATCTAATTGCAGGGTTTGTTCTGCTTTCAATAAACATACGAACAGACTTCCTGGTGTCACACATGTTGGAACTTTAGCATCAGGATCAATTTTCAAAGTGCTTGACAAAGATAGTGAAGCAGTGTGTAATTATGAGAAGGGTTAAGATTTATGTGTGTTCAAGTAGACTATTTTTCATCTGACTTCCATGTTAGCAGCAGATATTAACAGTCCCACTGTGGTGCAACATCTGTGTTCCTCCATGAAGTTATCCTGATTAAAACTGAGGAATGTGTGTCACTTGCTGCTTTCCCACTGACTATATAATGGCACAATTTGACATCTTGGAATATGTTGCTTAATTGAAACATGGTGATTTTGAAAAAAAAAACATGTTTCTTGATAAATTTAAAAAATCATGTTAGGAGGAGGTGTTTCTTTTTTTGGAGTTTTGAAATTGGTTTATTTTTCAAAACTGAAACATAAACACTTTTTTTTGCTTTACATAAGTCACGTGATCAACAACCGGTTGTTGCTACTGGCGCAAACCTCGAAGAAGACGACAACAGGAAGTAATAGGAGGATCATGGCATGTTTTTTAATGACTTATCACATGAACACACTTATTTACATGCAATTTTAATTGCATTCCTGTTTTTTCGACATTAGGGGACTACTGACAAAGCTTTGTGCATATTTGTAATGGAAATGGAGCAAGTCTGCCAGATTAGCGGTTACTCCTCTCTAGTTCCTCCAAGAATGCGAAAAACCTTTGGGTTTTGCTTCATGATGTTAGTGGTGGAGCAGCATTAAAGATGGAAATTACTTTCTGGGTCTTGTAGGTGTTTAGAAATGATCCTACCTAGTGGACTGGTACAAGCAAAAGGCTCAACCCACAATACATCACACAGAAATACGGATGTTCGACTAAACAACAGAATAACTGTCTGAATTAGCATTAGCTAACATAGCAGTATATCCCACTAACAAGAACACTTTCAGTCTGAGTTGTTTGAAATACTTCGCTGTACAGCCACCAGATCCTAATCCAACAGAGAACCTTTAGATCTGGTAAACGGGGATTGCGTCATCGATGTGCAGCCAAGAAATAAAGTCTTTGGAAAAAAGCACTTTTAAAGATCTGTTTCTTTCCAAATATTTAGATCGAGTTAGGGCTAACGTAGCAGAAAATCTCTGCTTTGCGAAATGTATCCGTTAGTGCAGCCAGGGAGCCTAAGGTCAGCCACTCGCTCTATTTAAAGAGCATTTGCACTTTGGCATTTGTGAGTGTGTTTTGTGTACATGAACATAAAATGCACTTGCGGCTCAACTGAGAGCTGAGTGATGCTTTCGAGCGCAAGTTGTGAAAAGAGGGCAAGGAACAGACAGACACACTGGGACAGAGCTAAGTAAATCTCCTGTGTCTGAAAACAAACACTGTCAGACTGATTGGGCGGGTGGCATTGAAGGAAAAGGTGAATTAGAGGGGATTTGAAATAAAAATCTCGATATTAAGGCAAAACTGTAAACATCCACACAAACAGGAAGTACGAGGAGAGCAAAACTGAAATGATTTCACTTCAGCTTCTCTGGGAGATAGATTAATTACTGAAGTATCAAGTCCAATCCAGTTTTCGTCTCCACTCAGCCCTGATTTTAGAGGTTTCAGCTATATAAAAAAAAGAAATAAAAAAAAAAAAAAGATCCGGGGCTTCCTTCCAAACCAGCGCTGACCAAGAGCTCCATTCCCAGGAAGGGTGGAGAGGCACCAGTGGCCCTGGGGCATTGCTCATCACTGCTGATTACCATTGAGATAATTCATGCAGTTCACAAAAAAAAAGAAAGAAAAAAGACTGACTTCACAAGTGGAACTTTCATTCGGTTCTGCTGCATATTAAACTGCAAGGTCGGTTTTATATTTACACCGTTTTATCGCCGTAACCAAATAATCCTGTACACATGAGAAAAATTAAGGGATAAGAACATGGTTGGGGTTCAGAGACGTCTGCACATAAATGGGATTTCAGATTGTGTGTGTGTGCGTGTGTGTGTGTGTGTGTATGCCACAGCCTTGCTTACTTCCAGGAGTGCGTATGTATAAATATATATATATATATATGTGTGTGTGTGTGTCCACTTACTGCCACCGCTCCCTCTTGCCTGATCTGCCCAGGGGGTGGTCCCCCCCTCTGCTCTCTTGTGCTGGTGAAATCACATCTAAGTGCTTGTAATTTCTCATGCTTCATCAGTACTGTAATTTCAAAGGGCTCGCTCTGAAGACCCTCCTTGCAGCGGCGACCTGAGGTTGTCAAATGAAAACATCGTTTATCCAGTGGCCTCGAAGCTTCAGGAAATGGTTTGCCGGCTATTCAGCGGCAGCAGCCTTGAAAAAGGGAGCTGCGGTGAGGGTTTCTGAAACATGAAACAAAAGGTGGTCTGGCTCGTCAATCTACAGTATCAGGTTTGGGAGATTTCAGAAGAATGCACAGATCCATTTGGAAAAATCTCGTATGAAACCACTTGTACGTTGGCCAAAGTGAGGTTTTCCCTCAGTGAAAATTTTTTTTTTTTTTCAAAGTAAATGAGAAGTCCTGACTATTTATTTCAGTGCAGTTCTTTCCTTTGCTGTGTCTTAAGTGCATTTTTTTGGAGGGGGTTTGTTGCAGTTTCTGGTCCTCAAAGTCGCTTACAGCTCAGCCACCGAGTGGCTCGGTTCCAGCGTTCGATTGGTTCGGGTTCAAATTCGATGAGGTGATATTCAAAACCTCTTTGTAATGAGCTACACGTTGAACGAAACTTGCACCAAACCTTGTCGGTTAATCAAAATTCTTTATTATTAGTTAAAAAACCGCAATAGTTTAAAAAAATGTTTTTCCTACTAAACCTTACTTTAACCACATAAATACACATTGACATCAAGACCTCTTTCACAAGGGCGACCTGACCAAGAAAGGCATTATTAGCACAGGCCATAAAAGGCAAAACAAGTAAACAAAGATAACAAAAATAGACATTAGAAATATATAAAACGTGAACAATTGCACAATAAAGGGCAGTAGCTGCAACCAGTGACGCTTACAAAAACATAAAACTGCAGCTCTGACACATTTATTATTCAATTAGTCAGACCCATTAAGTCCACTTCACAACAGACAAAACCAGGCCAAAATATCCAAATTCAGGTAGAATGCGTACTTGTTCCTTTGGCAGATTGTTTCACTCATAACATTTTCCCCATAAGTGAAATAATCTGCCATTGTAGTAAGTACCTTTCCGTCAATATTAGGAAATCATTCCCTTAAAACACCTGTTTGTTTCCGAAAAGTAATTTTTGTCTTATCTCACGCGTATAAAACAATATTTGCACTAGAATATCGATCAAAATTGCTCGGTAAGAGTTTATGTTTCTTTGCAGTGGAGCCAGGATCTCCCTCTGTGTTCTTCTCCGTCTTGTTGCGCAGGTGTTAAATATCAGCGGTGGGGAGATAATAACTACGGTATCTTAGTGAAAACAGAGTGAAAGTTAATGGTTTGTAGGGTCTTTAGAGGGCACTAGGTAAAAAGGAAGGTCATGACATTAAATAGTTCTGCCCTAAAAGGCCGAGTCACTGGCAGAGCAGCGGACCAAGCAGGACGTAGGTGTTGTAAATGCACCCAAAGACCTTCAAAACACCACGACAAGACTTGTTACCGAGGTGGGACTCCCTCTGCTGTCGATTAACTCACCACACTCACCAGAAATATGACTCCAGGCAGCTCACATGTAATTGTTTGAGATAAAGACATCCGTCCCATGAATGAAACAGCCTGTTTACCACCACTTCAAAATGGAAACGTTTCCTAAACAGCAGCTCGTGCACTCAGACACACCGGTTCGTTGCCCCCGATGTAAACACGCGCACCGTGACTTCGGTCTTTGCCGAAATCCTCGTCATTTGGGCCAATCACGGAGCAGTTAGGCACAGAGCCGCGGCACAACAGGAAGCAACTGGCATAAACAGGGTCCGAACACAGTAAACAGAACCGCCGGGAACACTAAACCAGCGCAGATTAAAGAGGAGCTGGGGGTTTGTGGAAGAGGTGTCCCGAAAACCGAGCATACACAAACAGTGAGTGATTGGAGATGATGCCAATCTCTGACCGTACGGCGAAAGTCAACAAATCAAGGTGAGCGAAGACAGATCGACTATAATGGAGATCATGTGAGGTCCGAATGAGAGTGTCAGCATCTTACGGCAATGTATTTATAAGTTGTTATAAGTTGTTCGGTCATTCTTTAGTGTTTAAAGCTCGGACATCAAAACTCTTCTTTTACGTTCTTTAAATTGTCAGGTCTTTTCTTTTTTAAACCAAACAAGGTAGTTTCAACTTCTTGAAGAAAAAAATAGTTGAAGATTTTGAACTACGCTTTTTTAAATAGTACAACAGTGCTTTGGAAAGTTTTCAAGCCTCATAAAACGATTTCACCCACAAAACTTCCGTATCATTCATGTGAAAAAATTAGCACCCCATATGACAAGCTGTGTTTTCCAATACCAAGAAATTAAAGAAAAATGAACAATTAGACTGAATAATATGCTTTTTAAAGTAGGTGAAGTGCAGTTCCTGATGTCGAATAAATTAGGACGCCCCATAATCGTCTTTCCACTGAAATTGCTACAATCACACATCGGTGTATAAGGTTGAAATCTGCGATTCTACACTGTATGTAAAATGCTATGCAAGTGGAAAATGTTCAAAATAACTGCCTTCATTCAATGTCTGGTCGTACAAGGAAGTTTACCCTGAAAGCAGAAGACAAGATGCTGAAAGAAGTCTCCAAAAATCCTAACGTGCCATCATTGGTCCAACAGCAAGTCCTTGGGAGTAGTCATCCAAAAAAGTTGTAGATTCAACTCCATCTTCCTCCTGATGAATATTGACGTGTCCTTGGGTGAGGCACTTGACCCCAAACTGCCTATTGATCTGTGTACTACTGTATTACAGTGTGAATGTACGCTTGCGTAAGGATTGAAACCGTTTGTAGAGACATCGTAGCTAAAGCAGACCTCTGTCCTGTATCATGTTGATTACCCACAATACACCACGAAATTCACCAAATTCTGGCTGAGAATTAAGAACACAGATAGTCTTGTGTTGAGTCTGAGCTCACCTTGATCTCGTTGAGATGCTGTGACTTAACATGGAGCTTGAAAGGAAACCCTCAAACGTTTCACAGCTGAAAGTAACTAGCAGGGTAAACACATTTTGTGTTTATGTACTTTGTGCGCTGCTTCAAACAAGGCTAATGTGTGTTGTTTGAGTGCAATCGAATTGGCTTCTCTTCCAGGTTATGGTAGTTGCAATCAACAGTTTTCCTTCTGACAGATTAGTTTGTTTTTCCATTGAATTTTTTCAGGATGTGCCACGTTAAGTGATTTAGCATTGTGTTGTTATTTGAAAAACATTGTGATTTTAAAGGAGGTGAACACTTACTGAATCTGCTGTGCATTTTCATTGGGGGAAAAAAGTTTGTAATGCTCAATCTGATAGGTTATCGCAATAAAACCAGCCTTGGTAGCTGAAACTGTCACAGAGGATGAAGACAGCAGTCAGAACAACAGTGAAACTCTTATGTCCAGCGTCGGCTCCATTAACCCCTGCTTTTAAAAGTCACCTTATCTCTCTGTGTTTTGTTTAAGGTATTAGAGGCTTTAGATAAGCTTAGCAAAAACCATTTTTAATGTCTTTTCTTTTTTTTTACTAATTCACTGTTTATAATCCATCCTCCCGCCGGTTGACAGCTGAGATAGGCTTTAACCTCCCAACCCCTTCGACTCACTGTAATACTAAGTGGTTGCAGGAAGTGTGACAGAGTGAGGGCATCTGTGTTGGGAATGCTCACTTATTTACTCATACACCAGATATTCCTCTCCATCAAACTCCTGATTTGTGGTCTACGCAGCTCAAGATTCACCTGGAAACCGAATACTTGGAGTGGCTCCAACTGAAGGCAGCTCGGCCTACTTTCTGATTAATCCAGCAAATAACTATTTAAGGAATAAAATAAGACGCAAAATCTGTCACAAACGTAGGCAGTAGGCGACTTTAAATTCCACACCACTTTTCCTGATACACATGCACTATAGAGATAGCAGCGCAGCTAAAGCAACACGATTCTTTAAAGTTGTGACGCAACATGATGTTCCACAGTATATTGTACATTTTGTGCATGGTAAGGCCAGAAACAGAGTAACAGGAAATTTGGTTATAAGGTAAAGTGTGGAATCTGTGTGCACATAAACAATGCGATAGAAAAGGCTTGGTTGAAATGTGTTTTTTTTTTTTTTGTTAAGTTCTGATGATCGTTGACTTGTTTTCTGTGTCTTTTCCTCAATCTCTTTAATCTGCTCACACACACACTGCTGCTGCTTACGTAACCATATCACATAAGACTGGCGACAGTCACACATAAATAAAATGAAACTGATTAGACTAGCCTTTACGGAGGGTATGGAATGAGGAGGAGAATAAAAGCTAAAATTCACGCTACAATCTTTGCCTCACTTGGTTACATCCATAAGGTGAGCTGAGTGACGCCCAGCGCTGGACGGTGAATGTCACTTTGTTTTTCTTCCATTTGTATGACTTGCATACAAATGGCATTAAAAGCCTGTTTTTATACTTCACCAAATCTTATTATTTGTCAAAAGGTTTTGGAAAACAGATGTTTCCAGATTTTATTTTAAAAGCCTGGCCTATTAAAATATGATAGGAAAACCGTAGCAAAGTTTTGTATTACTATTTTAGGAAAGGAATGAAACCGGAGTCAGGAAAAGTATGGAATTATGCCAGGAGAAATGTGTGTTAATGAGCAAGACAGCTGAATAATTCTGAATACTGAATAATAACCATGGAAGGGATGATTTACTACCCAAACGTGTGCTATTAAGCACAATAAGAAGTATTATTTTCATTATTCTGTTTGATCAAGAAGAAATGAGTTCCTGATTTCATTCAGCTTAGTTTATTTCTGTTTGCATATGATATTTTTTTTGTCATATGTCTTCCTGTGGGACCGTAAGGCTGCTTTGCTGCTGGCTTCAGGCCAGAACCATAAGAACCACAATACCACAGATGAATTCAAGCCAAGACACACAGAACATTAAAACGTTTGATTTCACGCTAATGGTAAGTGGGGCAAGTGAACATGAAGTTCTTTCTCATCTATGTCGAAGAGTCCTTGGTACACCTTCAAAGCACCTCTGGGGGAAATAAAAAACCTCAAGTCTTCTTGGAAATGATCGGACTTTCCTTGCACACCTTTCTCTTTGACGTTTGTCCAATTCCTCTTTATAAAGCTGACAAGCTCGGCCAAAAAAACGTACCGATGCAAAACCGTGCTCATGTCTCTGGAGGTCCTTCATTAGGCTCCGGTTCGGGATGTGGCTGGGTCACCGACCCCGTATCAGCTTCAAATAGCTGCTTCTGTGTTTTCCTTGCTTTTTTTTGGGGGGGGGGATTGGGTTCACAAACCTTTTATAGAAAGTGCTGCCTCGGGTAAAAAACAAAGTTTTCAAAGTATGACTGTGACAGGTCAGCAAGATTTCAGGATTTCATCCATCCGTCATCTGACAAATTCATACTCGCTCCAATTTAGAGAGACGGGTTATTCTAACAGAGACATGTTTGGACTTTGGGGGTCAGAATATGCAAACTCTGCAGAATAATCCCAGATTTAACCTACATTGAAGTTGTACAACAGTTCTCAGGTTTGTAAGCTTCTCCCCTTTTTTCCCTCTAAGTGCAACAATGGTCTTTGTGGAATTGTACTCCAGTTTTTCTGTAGCTTTTGGAGACATGGCTTCTTCCTCTCTGAGCGGCTTTTCAGGTAGTTTCACTATAAACACTAACATTCTCTTCAGCCAACAGCTTCACAACTTCTCCAGATTTTGTTCTGGCGTATATTTGCATGTTTGGGATCAAAACACGTTCACCCCTGAGTACGGCTGGACATGTTTAGATTTCCATGTCATAGTTTGTACTCATAAATGTGTCACCTGGAGGGATCTGGAAGTGTTGTCACAAAATTATTCACACTAGCTGATTCATTCAGAACTTTTAATGATATCACAAAAGAAAGAAGCATTTCACATGTTGCCCTAAAATACATTGACTGGTGTGTCTCATTTAAATTAAATAAGCTCGCAAAGTCACAACATTGTCATCTGAAGGCATAGTTATGTTACAATATGTTCAGTTCTAAGCTTGAAAAAAACAAATAATCTTAATATATATCTTATTATTTTAACATTTAGCTAATAAACATGTTGCCGACCCTAACTGACCTAAAACAGAAAAAAATTATTCTGATTTAGTGCCATTTAGACAAACAAAAAACATATGGGGTTCTATGCTTGCCGATACACCTCTCCTTTGTTGCTTACAAATAACTGAAGAATTATGGCTCTCTGAGGCAAAAAAAATTAAGTTTCAATAGCTTAGAAATTAAGATTTTACACATGCTATATTGAATTGCTACTCGGTTATAAAACCAATAATAAGGCTACAGTAGTTTCAATTTACAATGTTTTAAAGACATTTTACTTAAAATGTCTTTAAAACATTTTAAAGACATTTAAAATGTTTTAAATGTCTTTAAAACATTTAAAATGTTTTTAAAATGTTTTAAAGACATTTTAAAACATTTTAGAGTTGAGAGTGCTGCTCTCAAGTGAGAGCAGCACTCTCACTTCCACATATTTTTACTCAAGTAAAAGTAAAAAGTAGCCTTCCAAGAAATTACTCAAGCAAGAGTAAAAAAAGTATTTGGTGAAAAGTCTACTCAAGTACTGAGTAATTGATCAAATAATCAATTACTCAAATGATCAATTATTTAATACTTAAAAATGACATCATCAGATAGACCAATATATAAAGTTAAGTGGAAATGTTGGTATTTTAAGGGTGGAAATAACAATAATTCATATAAGTAATAAATTAAATTGGGGTAAAAAAAAAATAAAGATAGTTTCCTTCAATCAAAAAACATAGGAAACTTTAACAAAAACTGCAGGCGTGTGTCTGTCTGGTGGATTTTTGGCTAAAACATGTTTGCTCCTCATTCAATGTCGAATATCCAGAAATTTTATTCAAGTAAGCGTAGCGATACTTCATAATAAAATGACTCAAGTAAAAGTAAAAAGTACAAAAATACGTCAAAAAAAAAAACCCTAACAACTTCTAAAAGTTATTTTTTTCAAATGTAAGTAAATATGATTGAGTTAATGTAACCAGTTACCAGCCAACTCTGCTTACTGTACTTTTACTCAGGTTGACTTCCCCCCCCCCCCCACCTTTTACTTTTCGTGTTTTAGTTGCTTTTTGGTAAGTCATCACGCCACTGAGAACGGTCAACATTGCAGCCGGTGTACAACCCAGCTGCTGTGCTAAGAAGCAGCAGCCCGAGTGAAACGCAGGCTGCGGCGTGCAGCAGGAGAGTAAGGTAGCCCCCGGCTGCAGAACTTTGGACCAATCAGGACGCCGCTTTGCCTTCCTACGAGCAGGACCAACAGAGAGGTTCAACCTGGACCGCTCTGAGAAGAAACTATCTGCTTTCAATTCAAACTGACAAAGCTCCTCCACTTCCGCTGACACATAAAACAACCAACTAATTATCACTGAAGGAAACGTTTCCAAGTGATGACAATGTTGGGTATGTACGTGCCAGACAGATTTTCTCTGAAATCGTCAAAGGTCCAGGATGGAATCGGTCTTTACACGGCGAGGCGAGTGAAAAAGGTTTGTGGTTTCCGACTGCGACGACTAATGGGTATGAGTTTGTACACCGAAGTTACTTTTAAAAAGTTTTCTTTTAGCGCTGTAGATAGATTGTTTGCTCGCCTTGTTTCTCTCAGTCGCTGTCAAAGCCTCGCTATGAGCTCCAGACTGCTGTGACGTTAGATGCCACGTAGCTACAGTAACTGCAGCGGTTCCTCTCCGTTTCCTCCATGGAGTCACGTCCGCGAGGAAGCGTCTCGCGCCTCCGCGTTCATAATCATTTATCCAGAGGTTTTTTCCCCCAAACCTTTTAGCGCCATTTTACTTACAACATACACATCCCTACACGCCTCCATTATGCTCCCGTTTATGCAGAGGAGACTCCTAAAGCTCTGAAACGTGTCAGAGGATGACGGGGTTCGTGCGTCAAATTGTTAATATGAGGTAGTAGCTGAATACAATGTTACAACTTTTAACCACGCCCCTTGTAAATGTCTGTTTTACTATACTTCTAGCTATCGTGTGAACAATGCAAATGTTGGCATAAGTCTTCCATGACGTTGTTTTCGTTGTTTTACTGAAGTTATTCCCTCTCCTCACGTTCAAGGGGGAAAAGTTTGGTCCGTTCGCCGGTGAGAAAAAGCTGCCCAGTGAGCTGGATGAAAGCTCGGACACCAGGCTGATGTGGGAGGTGAAGGAACCACTCACTATATGCTTTACCGCACACCGTTCAGTTGTACACACACTAAAACAAGAAAACAAAATGCTAATACACCCCACTAGTTGTAATATTTAATTTCTATTTCATTTGTCTTTAGTATTTTAATTTTTTTTATCAAGTGATGAATTATCATTACATGACAATGGAAACATCTAGGTAACTTGGAAGTTGGAACATGTAGTAGATCAACGTCGAGAACAGCCACGCTCTGAAATAAAAGGAGAAATGATTTTCCAAATCCATTTTCACGCTCCAATCTGAAAAGTGTGGTGTGCATTTGTGTTCAGCCCTGCTGAGTTGAGTACGCTTACAGCTGAAGGTTTTTCGGGGCGTGTTTTTCCCAGCGTTCCAGATCTTTACTTTGCAAAATAGTTCAGTCACATTGAACAGATTGTGCCAGTTAGACGTAAGCCTGGACTTTCATTGGACCCCAACACATAAATATGCTTTTGTGCATACTATAACAATGTCTGTTTTTACAACAGATCCTTGTCCCATGTTGGAAGATGCATATTTATATAAAACTAGAGTTACAAAATATTCCACAAAATATTAAAATTTCATGTTTGTTTAAAAAACAAGTAGATATTTTCTTTCTTTTGATTTTTATAAAATAAGTTCAATGCTCAAAATCTTTTAATATTAACTCTTTACAAAAACAATATGTAGTTTATTATTATTATTATTATTATTATTATTATTATTATTATTATTATTATTATTACAGGTAGGTTTTTTCTTTAGTTTGAGAAGCATGTGTTTTAATTTTTCATTGAAAAAGAATACAAGAGTGTTGCTCTTGATCAGCTGTGTCACTATTTTTTGTCCAATCTGTGCCTAAAATATGAATCTATTTCAAACATCACATGTTGAAATCTGTTTTTCCTATCGTGATCTTGGTTTCAAAAGCAGTGTTTATTTCAAAAGAGTTTTTATTATTATCAAAGAAAGAAATTGTGCTTGAATTGACGGATAATCAAATATTTATCTTTAATATTTTTATTTTTTTATCAATCAAATTTTATTTGAATAGCACATTTCAGCAGCAAGGCATTTTAAGGTGCTTTACATAATTAAAGAAGAAAAAAACGGTATGTGACATTAATAAATAGATGAAAAGTAAAGATAAAAACATTAATTAAAAACATCAAAACCCACACTCTAATCCTAATTTAGCCATAAGCAACTGTAAACAGGTGGGTTTTAAGTTGAGATTTAAAGGCACCCAGTGTAGGTTTATGTAGGACAATCCACTGAACTGCCTTAAGAATGTATAAAAAACATATTTTTGCCAGAGTGGCACTAATTATTTAGTTTTATGTGATGCCTAGAAAGATTGATTTGGTTTAAGGACTTTGTATTTGAGCGTTTGATCACGTTGGATCTTTGTTTTACTGACGTGTGCTGTAATACTGTAACGAGACTCTTGGATCGTTCTTATTTTGCAAAAGCGAATGCAGACCTTGTTCTTTGATAACAATAATAAGCCGAATAAATCACTTTTCATCACACAATCTTCAAAAACGTAACATTTAAGCTGTCATGGCAACCTGCTCAGTGTGGGGCAGAGTATAAAGCAGTAAGCTAACGATGAAACATCACCTAACGCTACATACCGTTTTATTTGCTACATAGAGCGAGCAGCTCTGGGGAGAGATAATGCACCTGATTGATCTAAATTATTATTATTGTTTTCCCCCCTTGATTCGTTGCTGTCGATTATAAATACGTTGTTGTCAGATTGTTTTGTTCCTTTTCCAGGTTGTTATTCCATCAACGTTGACTGGAGCTGATAAATACCCGTGACAGCTGTGGAGAAATTTCATGCTATCCCGATGCCAATCAAACTGCTTCCCTGCGTGTTCAAAAGCCAGATGTTAGCAGATGTTAGCGTGTTTAAGATCGGTGGAATGAGACCAAGAGAAAAACTTTTGGAGGAAGACTAGCCTTGAATATAAAGGACTTACTGTGTAGAAACAAATAAAAAAAAAAATGGAAAAATTTGAATTTTCAGCTGATTTTGTGCAATGAAAAAGAATGTTTGTTTTTTGCACAAGCAAATTTAATCAAAACTTCAACCATAACAATGCAGATGTGAGGTTAAGCTAACAGCTGTGACAGATCATGTGTAAACGTTTCATGATTAACAGCAACTGGAACTAAAAAGTAAGCAGAGTTCGCAGTCTTGGCATGGAAACGTAATTGGAATTAAGTAGAATAAAAAAAAAAACCGCATCCTTTATCGGAGAACACAGCTGTCTGCAAAAAAACCCCACAGGTTTATCCAAAGAGATTCTCTGCTTCTGTGTGATAAAGGAAACATTTAATTACGTTGCAGATCAATGAGCCAAAGCCAATGTAAAAGCTGACTCTCATCACTTGTTGGGTGCAAAGTAGCTGGAGATAACTGCAGCGTTTTCGCCACTGGTTATCTGTTGTTGTCATATTGTGAGGCGTGGAGCTGCGTTCGGTGACCAGGTGTACACGGGAAAAGGTCAGCGCTCTTTGTTGTACAGAGGACCAATCTTCAAGGCATCAAGCGGGGGGGGAGAAAGAAACTAAAAAAAGAAGCAGTTCGCTTCTGAAAGCTCTCACAGTTGCTCTGTTTTCTTTCCTTTTTTTTTCAGGTTCGTGGCAGTAAAGGGGATGTTCTGTATATTCTGGATGCAAGTAATCCTCGCCATGCCAACTGGCTGCGGTTTGTCCATCAGGCGCCTTCACAGGAGCAGAAGAACTTGGCAGCCATTCAGGTACATTTCCACTCAGCAGACAATGAATCCCTCAGCCTTAACCCGATCAATAAAACAGGCTGCAGGATAGGGGAGTAAAGAATCGTGTCTCTTTTCATGGAATAATCCAAAACGTTCGCTTTTTCCCTCGTAGTTTTGGGCAGACGTCTGCTTCCAGTTTTCCTCTGCGTTCTCCTCATTTCGTCATGTTACAACCTCAAAGTTTAATGTGTTTCATCGTGACAGACTCAAACAAACGTAGCCCGTAGTAGTCAAGTGGAAGGAAGTGACTACATGGTTTTCAGAAAAATGTTTCCTTCCAAAAATCTTAAAAGTGTGGCATGGTTGTGTATTCCACCTGCTTCACTCTGGTGCAACTAAATAAAATCCATTGCAGCCGGTCGCTTTTGGAAGTGAAAAATGATTGTGATTTGCTTGGAAGCTGCAATGTAAAGATAAGTGAAAGGGAAAGGAGAAGCTTACATCTGAGCCACATGATATGGAAAATATAAAAAAACCCACTGCTTTAATTAAGCAGTGTTAGTAATTCACATCATTTACGAATACATTTTTTAAACTTCTGATGTTAAATGTCTCATTTTATTAGAGCTTAGTAGAATATTTGTTTGTGCGAGAGCGCCGTAAGATGTGAGTTATTTTTTCCCAAATTCATATTTTTCATCTTTTAAGCCATGTCACATATTCTTTCAACTTTACACCACGGGTTATGTGTAAAAATATAAATACTGTAGTTCAATTTTAGAAAATTGCAAAAAGTAAAAAAAAAAAAAAAAAAGTCATGGTTTTATTAAAGCTATCAAAACTTTGCCAATCAAATTATTCATAAGCAGAAAATAGGATATTAGAATAGTCCTAAAAATACTAATTGTGAGAACATTATTAAACCCTACCAGCTTGTGTTATTATACAAAAATATTTATAGATGTAGAAACCTGATAGAGAAATGCCACAAAAAGACTGTCATTGCCGGGAGAGGAAGTCCTACAGAGTGTCGACTCGGAGACGCTGAACACAAACGCTCAAGACACTTTTATGACCTATTTGTTAATAAAATGTGAATTATGTCTTATTTTCCTTGGACTTTACGGTTATGCAGTGCTTCATGTTGATCCATCGCATAAAATCCCTCAGAAATAGTCTGAAATTTGTGGTTGTGAAAGGACAAAGCGTGAAGTAATTGACATACTTTTGCGTAGCGCCGAGAAACACAACCAAGAGGTCATGTGAATTTAATTTACGTTTATACAAACTGGAACAGACAAGCCTGGAGCAAACACTGAAAACTGTCAGGAAATCCTCGTTGACAGCCACAATTATTATTATTATTATTTTTCATGTAATAAAAATATGTTTCACAAATACAATCGCTTGCTTAAAGGATGCTTATGGTTCAAATATGTTCCTTGGACGCCACGTCCCTCTGCAGCCAGATGTTGGAACTATTACGAGTGTAATTTGGGGTGTAAAGTTGGATACGAAGCAAAATTCCTTATCTCAATTTTGTATTCCTAAATGGCTGAGAAAACATATCTTTTATATGACTCTTGTGATAAATGATGTGTCAACAACAGTAGCCAGGTCTACAGCTTCCTAACAAAAAATAAAATCAGATGATTTGAAGAAGAAGAAGAAAAGAGAGAAACGTAAACACAATTTCTGAAGGGACACACAAACGTGAGGCCGGAGCCTCTGTCTGGAGCTCATAAACTTCACCTCTTGCACTTTAGTGTAAAAAGACAAAAGGAAAAGAAAAAAAAGATAGCTCTCCCATGACAGAAGAAAAATAGAGAAGGAAAGAAAAGAGCATGAACACTTGGGTCTTAGGGCCAAGTTCCTGCCATTAATGCTGGAACACACAGTTTGATTGGTTGTTTAAAGGTCACGCATGTGAGTTAGACCTCTGCGTTTCATCAACAATGACATTTATTGTTTGGTTTTCCTCTTGGTAATCATTATTTATGTACATTTAGAATCCTATAATTAAAACAAAATGACGGTTTGATTTTATTAACGTGACCTTTCAGGACAGCAGAGTAAATGAACACATTTTTAAGGTTACATGCCTTTGACCTGTGGCCTCAATCAGGCTTTAAACGAGTGCTGTCTGGGTGTAATGGGTTCAGCCAGCAGGCTTCGGTAGACTGACTGTAAAATAAAATGTTCTAGCTGATTTAGAACCGGGTCAGAGTGTTTTTGGCTCTACGTTCCACCGTGTTCTGCGAGTCTTACTACTTCTTGAACCGTCTGAGGTTTGACTAGGCCATTTCTACATGTAGAAATGTCTCTGGCTGCAGATTTTAGCTCACGCTGTCCTGGAAAGTAAACTTCCACCCCAGACGGAAAGCTGTGCTCTGTCCGTCTTCCCGTCAGGTGGGATTAGCTTCCAATGACTTTGATTCAATGTGTTCATGATACATTTCATTTACTGATTGTACATGCAATGAAGACGCCTATTTCAACAACAGTATTTGTGGTTGTGGCGCTATAAATGTTGTCATTCAGTCACAACCATACAGTTACCTAAAAGAATGAGTGATAGTTTTTTTTCCCATCATCGCTATCACAAAATTTCATTTTGGGATGACATTTTTTGGAATTTCATCCCAAAAAATATCGGGATAAAATTCTAAGTCCATATTCCTACGCATCTGTTCGCTAATGTTTTCTTACAAAACCTTTTAACCCTTAACATTACAGAATTTAATCATGTTTTTAATTTTTTTTAAATATATATTTATTGATATTCTTCTTGAACAAACGGTGGGTAAAAAAATAAAAATAGTAATCCTGACAATGAGGACGGTTTTAGTTTTTTAAAAAAATATCACTAATTTGAATTTACTGTGACAACGATAAACCAAAATCTTATCATGATAAATGAGAAACAATACGATACAATACACTCTCACTTTATCGCAACGCCTTATCAAATGTGACGATGTTCTGTTTTCTGGGTTAGGATGGAGAGAACATCTTCTACCTGGCCGTGGATGACATAGAGACAGATACAGAGCTCCTGATTGGCTACCTGGATAGTGACATGGAAGAAGAGGAGGAGGAAGAGGAAGAAGTCGTGAAAGACGAGGACGAGAACAGCAAAGAGGCCAAACATCTTGTGGAAATGGGTAAACCCGAATCTCTCTCAATCGGTTTACGAAACCACGTGCAAGGAAACCCGTTAGGGTTCTTCTGTGAGTGACTTCTTCGCATATCTGTGCAGAACTTGTCATAAAGAAGGAGGACCACCCCTGCCTGCTGTGTGAGAGCAGCTTTCCCAGTGAGGAGATCTTGGCGGCGCACCTCCAGAGTCTGCACCAGAGGCCCAGCACCGAGGAGAAAGAGTTCAAATGCAGGAACTGTGGCAAGAAGTTCCCCGTCAAACAGGCTCTGCAGCGCCAGTGGGTTTATTCATCTGTCGCTTAGCTGGTTGTTAGGCAGCTGCATAATGCAAGACTGAAAAATACAGAAAAATCCTGTCTTTAGCTTAAATATGTGGAATAGGACGGCGCCGAGTTCACAGGTTGCAGCAAACAGAGAGCGTTAAGATTATAGAGTTGTGGATTGCACAATTCCTGTTTTTTTGTTTTTGTTTTTATATTTCATGGTCACATCTGATCTGTTCTACATTTGTGTTCCTCCTCAGCGTTTTACATTGTTCTGAGTCTCTTGACCCGTCAGGCGACTCTAAGGTTCATCAGTGTTCCCTTTGCCACAACACCTTCAGCTCAGAGTCCAGGTAACACACGCATGCACACACCCACGCACGCACACACACACACACACGCACACACACACGCCCACGCACACACACACACACACACACACACACACACACACACACACACACACACACACACACACACACACACACACACTAACCTTCTTGCATGTGAAACTGAATTATTTTGTTCCTCCTTATTTCCCTTCCATATTTCACGTTGCACAGTTTCGAACAGCACAAGGAGGCATGCAAAGGAGACGCCAGGTTCATATGCAAAGCGGAGAGCTGTGGGAAGCGATTCAAAAGCAAGGACGCTTTGAAGAAGCATAAAGGAAATGTTCACACAGGTGGGAATCTGTGTTTGCGCTCAGCGCGGTGCCTTTGTCTTTGATGTTCTCTGTCTCTTGCTCCTCCCGATACACTCATATACAATTACAGCCCCATCAATTATTGTTTTCATGTAACGAACGCGCTTGCCCATCAGCGGGGCTCGACGCTCAAGGAACGAAAACAAAAAAAAAAAAACTAACGTGACCTCGATCAGTTAAAACCGCTCCAGTGTTAAGACCCGTCTCTAATTACATGAGCTCCGTAATTGCTGACCTGTGTTTTCTGGGGCGGCTTTACTCCGCCAGATAATTGAGCTTCCATAGCTATTTATGATGGGATGTAGGGCAGCGTGGAATCCGCGAGAGCCTCAGATGTGAATCGAGTATCAAAGAGAGATTAGGATATTCATCTGAGAGGCTGATGGAGCCCAAAGTCGGGCCTTCATTCTTTTCCAAAAATGTGGTCGGGATGGGGAGAGTGTGTGTGGGCGAGGCGGGGAGGGAGCGGATCAGACACAACAGATGTTGATCTGGTAATTTAGATGGGGTAAAGGCTTTACAAAACAGTGGGCTTACTGTACATGCAATCATAAACTGGTCATTTTTTTATTGATCAATGCTTGTTCATAAATTTGGCTCTACTTCTGTCATTTATGGGTTTTTCTTTTTTTTTTTAAGGAAGTGCACGACGGAAACTCACTTGCACCATATGCAACAGAAAATGTTCTTCTTCCCTGAATCTTCAAGAGCACAGAAAGGTGAGGCGTTCTCAAATACAGCGTCTTGCAAACGTATTCAGGTTATTGGTCTTTATTGTGATACCCCTAATTTGATGAATAAAAAAAAAACCCATCATTAAATTGTAACATAATTACAAGTCAACTCCTGTTAAATACTGATTGAATAAATAGAAAATTGTGGTTTTCTCACATTATCAAACATAGATATATTTATAAAATATAGCAAAATAAGAACTGCCTAGGTTACTGAATAGAAAAATAAAAAATGAAACAAATAAAAGAAGTTGACGCTGCTCCGTCATTGTGGCTCGGTTGAATGAGCGCTATTAAGATGAAACTTTAGGATCTTGTCGAGTGTTTACACTTCAAAACAGAACCGCGTAAAGAGCATTTTGTATTCCACACTGAACTCTGTTTGGACTATTTCTCTTTCCTGTTCTGGTATGGTTCTGCCATCTTTGTTTCTGTATCAACTGACCCCTAACCCTAACCCTACCCTAACCCCCTCCTCTTAAAGATGACCAGTGGCGCCCTCTTTTAGATGGCAGTCCAACTAAAACTAGTTAATTGACTGGAACAAATTTTGATGTAATAAATCATTAATCGGCAATTACTTGTAAGTTGAATATTTGCATCTCTAACCCTAACTAATGCCATTTCAGTGAAAAAGAAACCACCCCACTGCGGAGAAGGGTTCTGGTGAAACAAGGCTAAAATTGATCTTTTTGGTACAAAATGTCATGAGTGACTGGAACTAAAACTGCAGATCATCCTGCATACACCATTCTCACCATGAAACATGGTGGCTTCGCGTCGAGGGGATGTTTTCGTTCAGCATGGACAGGGCAAAGTTTATGGAGCTAAATAAATCGCTCTCCCGAAATAAAACCGGTTAAAAACTGCAGAAAGATTTGAGTCCGGGACCCGACAACGACCCCGAAACCCACACCAGAGCAGTACGGCGGGGGGGAAGTATGGTCTGGTGGTATAATGGCCTAGTCTAAGTCCAGATCTAAATACATTTCCGGACCGGTGACAGCTGTTAAATATCGCTGCTCTTCATGCAGCCTGACAGAGAACAGGCTTGGATCTGCTGAGGGTTTACTCAGCTCTCTCAGTTTTTACAGTGATCTCTCTTTGGAGCCGTTTCTTCCAGCTCGCTCGTTCCCATCCCATCGTGCGTCGTCTGAAATGCACTCTGACCTCTTTATCTCACGTTCTGAAGTGCTTTATGTGCCCCTCTGATCACTTGTTCCCCCACTTTATGATCAATTTGTTGCAAATGTATGCTGGGCGACACAGAGCAGTGGGCTAGTTCCTCTTTCACTAGCTCATCCAAACAGGTCTTGTGAAATTTAAGAACCTCTATTGGCAGTCTGTAAGATTTTAACCTTGGCGTCAGGATCCTCTCTCCCTCTTATTGATGGATTGCAGATTTGAACACAGCTGTTTAAATAATTTCCCTCTCACAATTTATTTTTTTTATGCGGAAAAATGTTTGCTTTTGTTACTGTGGATATCATCCTAGTTTTGTTTCGCGCTTTTGGTCGCTTATGCCTGGGTAAGTTCTCATCAGAACTGCATTCCTCTGAGTCACACAGCTGTAATTTTAGCGCAATTAGCTGCTATTACATAAATCATTTTAAATAATCGGTTATAACATAACATTGCAAGAGCAACGCTTTCCACTCAAAGTATGGGATTTACTTCACAGAGTTGCATTTTGGAACATTTAGCTCAAGTCCTCACTTGGCACTGTCACGTTCAGCTCTTCTCTTATGTAATGCTGTAAATTGCTCATTTGGCCACTGAATGCATTGAGGTTGGTGATTAAAAAATGAAGGGAAAACGTTGAAAATGTAGCTGAGATTTCTGTATTTTGGCTCTTGTATTTCAAATTATTTCTCTAGTTTTTATATTTACCCCCTTTTTCCGACTGGTTAGGCTTTTAATTATTTGCGTTTCTGTTCTCACAGTTGCTTCACTCAAGCTGCCATTCATTTTGCTGATTGTGGTCACCTGGTTTCCATGTCAGAAATCACTCCGCCTAGAATTTCAGCTCTTTGGTTTCGTGATCCCTCTGTTGGTCCTGTCCAGCTTCCCGTCACCTGTCTTTGATTTAATCCTCATCTTTCATCAAGCGTCTGGCTCTGATCTGCTTTTGGCTTCTAATCATCAGCATCAAAACAATACAATAGTAAACTGTACTTTTACCATTCTCCAAATGAATGTTCAAATAACAACAAGAAAAGATCATTACTGATTTTAAATTAATAGCGCGAGATTCACCAATCAAATCCCTAACATCTTTGTCAGAGTTCTTGACAAAGATCTGATTCAGGCTCAGGCCATCTGTTGATGTCAAAAGCTTACTGACTGCTACCCGGTCGCTAAAGTTAATCAACCAAGGAACATTAATTTGTAAGACATTTACCATTGAATCACAAGTGAATGTATTAAGCACTTACTGCATATATTTGTTAATGTTCAGAGTTTTGTAACCTTGTTTTTTTTTTTTTTTTGTTTTTTTTTTTGAACACTTGCCTATTTTTATTCACATATTTATCTATTTTCAGATTTTTCTGTGGAATGTAACTGAATTATTCCTGGAAAATTTGCATAGTTTCAGATTTTTTGTAGCGCATAAAATATTGAAAAGAAAATGCAGCCTGGGAATCTAAAACAGCTACGACCAATGGCCTGGTGTTTGCAAAGCAGCCAATCCAGGAGCACCATTCATTTTCCTTTGGCACTGATTGGTTGCATCCTCAAGTGACGGAAATTAGGAAGACTGTGCATCACAGGAAGTATTTGCAGATTTTATCTATTTGCTGGCGGCCGGAATCCCTAACATCTGCAAATACCAGGGATCAGGGATCCGATGTGTTGTCTTTTAGCTTGTTGTCCTGCCATTCTCCAAATGAATGTCCAAATAACTACAAGAAAAGATCATTACTGATTTTAAATTAATAGCTCGAGATTCACCAATCAAAATTTATTGACAACATTCAATTTTCACTTTTGAACACTTTTTGGAAAAGTGTTCAAAACATTTCTTTCTAGCATTTCTGGTGAGAGTATTTAATACACATGAAGAGGTGATGTCACACTGGGTGTATGTGAGAACAGAGACGGTAAAATAGAGTTTTACTAATTTTGTCAAGCAGTGATGAAATGACTACAGAGTTCTAATTTTGCTTTCTAATTTTACTGATTGCTGCTTGTAAACATTTGTCTGGATATAATCCCAACAGAATGTAGAAACTTTAATCCGAGATTTCCAAATCGCTGTCAACATTATCATATCTCTTTGTTACCTGATGAAAGTCTCAATCTCTCACCTAAATAAACCCTCAACATGTCTTAGTATTTTGTAGAAAAACCATTTAGAATTAATTTTAAACATCTTACTGATGCTTAAAAAGGCAACATTTGAGTCTTCTTCCCTCAGTAACTACATCCACATGATCAGGTGCTGTGGTGCACTCAGTGATTTCACACATTGAAGTTTATGCATGTTGATGCACTTGAAGATGAACCAATTCATATAATTTCCTCTAATTCAGCAATACCTGCATAGTAGAGTTGTCGTTTTACTGCTGTTTCAGCGTCAATAAAGTCACATCTGCAGAAGAAAAATTATGATCCAGAGTGAACATTTGATGGCTTTGATGCTCCCAGCTTAGAGCTATAGCATAAAAAAACACTTGCATGTTTTCCAGGGAATTGACTATGGGATCAGACTTAATTAGCTGTCGGCAATTACGTTGAAATATTATACAGAACATGATTTTACATGACCTCATCGTGAAGATGAACACACATTTGAGAGTTCAGCAGTTCAAAAAAACCATCTGCACAGGTAGTAATGAGAGTTATTCATCATGTACTGCAAAAGTGAGCGAGTGCATGCGAAATATACAGCAAATATGTAGTTCTTTTATGTTTAGAAATTAGTTTATTTACATTATTTAACTCTATCAGTATGGCCAACAGCTTGTTAGGACTCTCTGTAACCATATGTTTAGTTGTAAAAGATCTTGTACCGTTTTCCTTCCTTTTCACTGCTTTTTGTTAGTCTTTCGCAATATTACTCGGGAATATTAAAGTTTATGGAGATATGAATACTTTTGCAGTCTATTCTTATTCTTTATGGCATCTGTTGTAAAACCAAATAAAAAATGTTCTAGGAGTTTCTTTTGGACATGTTGTTATCCTCGCTGCTCTTCAGCCAGGTCAAAGCCAAACACGTTGAGAGACGTTTGGCGTTTAACACAAGCGTCCTGGCCGCCTTCGATAACTCACCCCAGTGGCTGTCGTCGCTTAGCTTTCATTAAAAATGGTGGTAATTGGGAAGTGTAATTTTCTGTTGTCAAAATCTATCACTCAGGTTGAGCTGCAGACATTTTATAAAACCCTGTTGGCTTGTTCATCTTCGGATGACACACTTTGCAAGATTTAAAGTCACCTGGAAGCTGGGATTTACAGTACGGTTGCTCCTCCGGGGGGTTGTTTAATCTGCCTCGGCTACCTTCGACTCGGAGCTCTCCTGTTTCAAACCGTCCTGTGTGTTTTACAGTAAAAATAAGATGTTCCTGTGTGGCCACTGAAACAGAGAATCAGTATTTCATTGCTGATGCTGGAAAAATGTTTTGATCCTATTTTTCAAGTATTTAAACTACATGCATAGATTAATATAAAGTTAAATGCATCAGTTTTGTCCCGTGAGTCTTTTCAAAGATTGATTACTGCCACAAACTTTGATTCATTTTATTGAGATTCTCTGTGACCTGATCAACACAAAGTGGTGCATGCACTTATTTCTGTACTTACAAACTAACTAAAGTTGCATCAAATTAGATGGAGAGCCGTTGCTGCCAACAATTTGAGTCTTTCTATGGATTCTGGATTGGATTTAGTTCCTGGCTGTGACTCGGTCATTATAACACATGGATATGCTTTGATCTGAACTATTCTATCGTAGCTATTTATGTTTAGAGTCTGCTGGAGTTTAATTCTCCATCCATCCATCCATCCATCCATCCATCCATCCATCCATCCATCCATTTTATTCCTCTTGGGTCGGGTCGCGGGGGCAGCAGCTTAAGAAGGGAGGCCCAGACTTCCCTCTCCCCAGCCACTTCTTCCAGCTCCTCCGGGGGAATCCCAAGGCGTTCCCAGGCCAGCTGAGAGACATAGTCCCCCCAGGGTGTCCTGGGTCTTCCCCGGGGCCTCCTCGTGCTCGGAACACCTCAACAGGGAGGCATCCTGGAGGCATCCTGACCAGATGCCCGAGCCTCAACTGGCTCCTCTTGAAGTGAGGAGCAGCGGCTCTACTCTGAGTCCCTCCCAGATAACCGAGCTTCTCACCCTATCTCTAAGGGAGAGCCCAGACACCCTGGAGTTTAATCCTTCTGATCTTAAATGGTTGGCACTCTTTTTGGGTTTTTATTTGTACACTGTTTCAAAACCATGCACCAGTTTTTCCAACCTCAAAATTACATGATACTTTATGTTTGTCTATCACAGAAAATCTCAATAAAACACATTAGAGTTTATGATTATGATGTCATGGGGAACAGGTTTTTAAGAGAGTGTTAATACTTTTTGAAAGCGTATTTTCTTTCATTCTTCCAAATTTTTTTATCCACATGAATCCAGATGTGAATCTAGATTGTCTTGAATGCTGTTTGTACCTCGACCAGTTTTGCAAGCCAGGCCATTAAACAACGAGGCAGTAATTCAAATTGAGTCTCACGCACACACACACGCACACACACACACACACACACACACACACACAAACGCGCACACACACACACACACACACACAGTGATCTGTTGCCTGTCATAATACAAACATCAGAGAGGCAGAATTTGTGTCACCATCGAATCAGATCTTGACAAATTACTTTTCCCCTGGAAGGTGGAAACGCTCCAAAGAATCCCTTCCCTACCAAAACATAAAGTGTTATTATAAAGATGGCACATTTATGACTGCATAACCGTGGCATGTTCTCACAACTTCAATCAATTCCGCCCGAGCATGAAGTATTTTTCATGCCGAGGAGCAATCAAACTTTCCATAATGACACTTTAGCTGAAAAGCAGCTTAAGACTTCCATTATCATCATTTAGCTGAACAAGCTTCTGCAGAAGCAGCACTGACAAGAGGAGCTGTGTTGCATTAGCATATGCTATTGTAGCTGTGGGAACTATTAAAAGCGCTATTATTGGAAGCACGCACTGAAGCAATGAAGGGATTGAGACTTTTCATCACTTTAATTGCTTTTCTGTGTGTGGACATCAGTCTAATGAAAACAGTCAAGATTTTTGCAACAGTTGACCATCCCAGAATTATACCCTCGAGCTCCCGTCAGCCCTGGCTTTAAAAGAAAGAAAAATGAACAACGTTTGCATGACTTTAACAAACTCATTGTCATTTCTTTTTTTTTTATTGTAGATACACGAAATATTTGAATGTCATGCATGTGACAAAAAATTCATCTCAACCAACCAGCTCAAACGCCATATGATCACACACTCTGGTAAGAAAGCACTCCATCAAATGAGCACAGTGGAAACCAGTTGATTACATGAGTAAATGTGTCCTGTTTAAAGTCGGTTGGGATTTTCAAACTATTTCCTGTTTGCTAAATGCCAGAACAATGAGAACTTGTACTTCTTTACATTATTATGTACAGGTTTAACCACCACGTCACCTGATCGTTTCTGGTAGCATTGCCTTTTTGAAATGTATGACTTTGGTTTTATACTTTGAGTTTCCTGGACCTCCCACTGAACGAGTATATCTGAGTCAGGTTTGAAGGCCGCCTTTCCTACAGGACTGAGATCAGCGCTTTGTGATGGTAACTCCAAAACACTGAGTTTGTTTTCCATCCGCCACTTTGTACTGAATTTGGCTGGACACTGAGGTTCATCCGCCAAACGTTAAGTTTTTTGGCCGTCTTTTTTGTGAAGTACAAACTCCCACAACACCACGCTGCAACAGCTTTTACCTCGAAGTTCTTAAACTAGTAACGTTTCTCCTTTTACCTCCACCATATAATGATGGTCATTATGGCCAAACTACAAGCTTAGTTTCATCAGACATGTCTCCAAAAAATAGAGTCTTTGTCCCTGTGTGCCTTTGCAAAGGTGTAATCAGGCCTTTTCCGTTTCTTTTTGAGTAATGGCTTGGCAAGTTCAGGTTGCCCGATATAACCTTTTGAATCTCTAGGAAACAATAGGAGAAATTCTACGTCTCATTGTAATAGAAACTAGAAATCATTTTAGAAATCCCAACTGGCCTAACACAGGAAACATTTAGTCTGACTGAATGTCAAACAATGAGAAGATTTAGGTCACGTGGTTTTTAAACAATCTAGTTTCAACTGTTTGTACTTTTCTTAAGCTTCATTTCTGCTAACTAAGCAGAGCTTACATCAATCTGTCCCTCAGAGAAGCGACCCTACACCTGTGAGATCTGCAGTCGGTCTTTCAAGCGTTTGGATCAGGTCACGGCTCACAAGATCATCCACAGCGAAGACAAACCGTATAAGTGCAAGCTGTGCGGAAAAGAGTTCGCTCACCGCAACGTCTACAAGAATCATAAGAAGGTGAGCAAACGCAGAATCAGAGCTCCGTTGTTTGTCTTTTAGCAAATTAAGTTGGAGCAGGAGGTCTTCTCTTTATAGATTCATTGTTCCCATTGGGGAGATGTTCTGTCACTTCAAAGCTAGTCATTAGCAAGGCCGTAATCAATCAGGGTCTCGCTGGTGGTTGTTATCTGTGGGGTCTCTGGCCCTTTAAAGCCCTCCGGGTTCCTCGTGTTTACTTTAGGGATTAAGGTGTCATTCAGATTGATAGGAGAGTGGATGGATGGTCGGAGAGGTGCGGGCATGGTCAGGTGAAACAGAAGCATTTTGCGGAAGAATCCCCTTAAGCCGCTTGTCTTCATCACCTCTCCAGACCTAATTGGGTGCTGCTATTATGTGCGATCCATTAAAATCAGTTTATGAAGCCGTCTTAAAGGCCAAGCTGAGGCAGGAGGCGGCTCAGCCTGCTCGTTATGAGAAATGCTGACTCTGTCCGACTCTTCCCTGCAGACCCACTCAGAGGAAAGGCCCTTTCAGTGCGAGGAGTGCAAGGCGCTGTTCCGCACCCCCTTCTCTCTGCAGCGCCACCTTCTCATCCACAACAGTAAGTACGAACCACGGTCTTCAAAGATTACTTGCTCATTCACAGTCCATTGCAAAAGTTACTTTTTTTTTTTTTCACGTTTTACAACCACAAACCTCAACCAACTTTGCACTGCCTAATTAGGCAAAGGCAGATTTAGAAAGTCGGTGATTCTCAGGTTAGGAAACTTGGCTGGCTCTGTTCTCATTGTAGCTCTGGCTACAATATGTTTAGGGTCATCGTCCTACTGGAAGGTGACCTTCCACCTTTCACTACTTTTTTCTTTCAACCCAATATTTCTTCTTCTCCCTGATCCAAGATTTGTCCTGTCAATAGTTTCTCCCACCAGAGCTGTGGATGATAGATTGAAGAATGCTCTGTGAGATACTCAAAGCTTTTGTCAGAGTCTTATGACCCAACTCTGTAATAATGTTTTCCATATATTTCTCATTGACCTCTCTACTGTGTTCACTGGTCTTAAGTTGTTTGGTCACTAATGTTTTCCAACAAACCTCTGAGGCCTTCATCGGACTTTCTTACTCGGATTAAATTCCACACAGGTTCCTCCAATCAAGTAGTTTATTCATGAGTCTCAAAGTGTCTCAAACTAGGTGCTACCTTATGTTAAGCTTCTGTATAAAATCTCAGTAAAAATGAAGCTGAAATCTGTGGTTATAAGTTGATAAAATGTGAAAAATTCAAGGACTATATGCTCGTTTTCTAAGCATTAGTCAATGTTTCTGCAAGCTTTTTGCAATGATGATTAGCACTTTCAATGTTCTGTTAAGTCTAACTGGTTCTGCAAACATCGGTCTGCATTCATATCAATACTTGCTGGAAGATTTCAGACACTTGCTCATCTTCTTTTTAATGTTAATAGTTGTTTTGTGTTGTTTTTTCCGGTTGTGAATCAAAGAACGTGACGAAATTTACAGTATGGGAAGTTGAAACTTTATAATTGCTTGTTGTTGGTCTCCATGTTTGCTGCAGATTGTCCTCTGCATCTGACAATAGTTGATTCACTCTGAACCAGCAAAGAGTTATTCTAAGATCGAACAAGTTTTAAGTTCTTTCTGCAGAAATACCAAAAAGAACAAGGCAGAGGGGGAAAAAAAATCAATAAAGCACTTTAACAGATCTTCTACTTTTTCCTTCTCAATGCCATATTTACTGGAGTCCCATTGCAACATCATCAATTATGCATTTTTGTCTGCAGTTAAAAGTAGAAAGTGTTAAAACATTTGAGTCGAAGCAGGAGTCTGTCACTCTGTTTCTCTTTAAAAGAACAGAGCTGCAGTGGCATGTTTTAAAAAAAATGAGAGGCTGCCTAAAAACTATGATAAATAACTTGGTTAAAAAAAATTATATATATATATATATATATATATGAGAGAGAGAGATGAGAGATGTTATACTGACTTTAAATTAACCAGCTTTAGCAAACAGTAGCCAGCAAACGGTACTATCAATACCAGACCCATAAAGGCTGCAGCTGCAGGATTCTTGAGTGTATTTTCACAGAGTAATGAGGCATGTAATTGCGTCTGAATGCAACTGTTCTGAGGGGAGGAATTTGTTGCATCCTCTCTTAAAAGCAGCATAATCCCACTGACTGTACGTCATTGTTTAGGCTTCTTCTTGGTACAAAGTACTTATTTGTTGTAGACCTTTCAATAAGACAAAATGGTGTGAATGCTCTTTATTTGGATTGACTTTTGTCAACTAAAAATGAGAATGAACAAAAGGGTGGTGGCAGGATGAGAGACATCTGGGTTTCTGTTCCCCAGAGATTCATAAGTAAAGAGGGAGGATGGATGGATGGATGGATGGATGGATGGATGGATGGGTGGATTTTTTTCTACGATGCGTTCTACCATGAACTGGTCCAGAAATGTTACTACTTCCCACTGAATCCAGTCGCCTTGTGGGTTTTATAGTTCTTTCCATATTTCCCATATTGTTATGAGTTATCAACTCGTCCCTGTGGCTGATTAACAACATGTGTCGTCTCTCTGAGAGACCGTCAGGCTGACACACACTGCGGCTGAGGCTTGGCAGGATGCAGCTCCATTTCTCTTACAGAACCAGATAACAAAGGAGATTGTAAAACTGGAGGCATTTCCTGCTGCTGTCCCAGGTGGCAGGCAGTACACTAGCAGATTTCACCGCGCCGTGGGAGGGAGAATTACATTATTAATCTATTTTCTATAGGTGCATTTTCATTATCTTGCCCTAAACTTTTGTCCTCCTAAACTTATTCACCTGGAACTATTAATCTATCCTGGTGGTTTGCTTTGTGTCTTTCCACTGCTGTGCACAGCCCTGCTGTTCAGGCAAATGATGTGTATCGACGCTGATGGCTCCCTCCTTCAACTGATGCATAAGTGCTTCAAATAGAAAAAGATTTCATCTACATTTATTTCCAATAGTACCGAGGAAAGCAAAGAGTGTCTCCTTATGAAGGAAAATCTGCTGTTTTCAATAATGAAACTAAAATAAATAATTCTGTCACAGCGCCTTCACTGTAAAACTTTCCTAAAGGGTAACCATAACAACTTACTCCGTGACTTAAACCCATTTGGTATTTGCAAAGGTTAAATGAGAAAGATATTGATCAGGATTGCAACTTGCTTTTCTGCATCCGCAAGCAATAATAAATTTTTTTCCACAGTGGTTACACTGAAGCAGAATTAAAACTAAAACTAAACTAGAAAAAAAGTGTGCTACCTCAACTTTATTTTAATCAATTACTGCAGACAGGTGCCCAAAAATCGCAGCATAGTATATGCAGCCAAAAAAGAAGTCGCGTTATTTAAAATCGTTCATAGATCAAGTTATAAAAAGTATCAACTCCAGACGAGTTACAACTGGAACAAATCGGCTCCAGAACGCGAAGCAGACGTCAGGTACTTGAGGTTTTTGAACATTTATGTTGTGAAGCAAAAATAATAGAAAAATCACTGAAGCAACATCCTGCTGCAGCCGCTTTGCATGTGGTGGATGCTCTTTAACGACAAGTATTACTTATTAAATATGTGTGAATGTTACACAGTTACTTTTGGTTTCTAATATTTGCATTTAGCACAAAATGATTTCTCCCTTATGCTTCTTCTGTTTTACTGTTTTTTGTCACATTTACACAAGTCACATTATCTAAGTACATACAAATTCAAATGGCTCTTTTAAGTTATCCAAACCAACTAGAAGAGAAGTAATTGATCCCCTAAACTTGTCCTGATCACCAATATTACCGTCAATAACTGCCATCACGTTGGCGATCACTACCAATAAGTCATTTAGATCTAGGGCTGTGTAATAATATCGATTTTGCGATATATATTGATATTTTCTTTCCTAGAAAAAAATCGATATTCATCCGCAAGTATCGTAACATCCAACTGTCACCTTGCTCACTCACTGCTTGCTTCGCCGGGAGAGTGATTAGGTCATCAGGCTTAGAGTGATTCCTTCAGATGTTAAGTGTCAAGGTTAAAAAGGTATCAAACTATTCAGAGCAGGGTACTTGGTGCACTTTATTTACTTTACAAATGCATGTAAGCTACAGTTTGTACTGTTTCAATTAAGAGAAACATGTTTTCTCACCACTTCTTTGATTCATTTTGTCCAGCTGTCGACTTTAAGTCTGTGTCCATGTCCAACTAGAGCCAGGTATTGTGTAGTTGGTGCTCTTAATCAGTTTTCAGTTAAATTAATTCAATCCAACTCTATAACAGTCACAAAATGTCACCAAAATCACTCTGTCCCTCTAAAATCTTTCAGAAAATCGCAAAAGTGCATTGAATTGTATCGTTTGCTGAATATCACAATATGTATCGTATTGTGAGCAGAATATTGTGTATCGTATCGTGAGATTATTGTATCACTACAGCCCTATTTAGATCAACGTGGAGAAATTTTCATTTGACTCATTGTTTTAATTCAGCTACTTTTGGAAGGATTTTGAGCGCCAACCAGATATTTAATGTCATGCCTCACCGCTTCAATTAGATTTATGTTCAGGCTTTTACTAGGGCACTCCAAAACTTTCTTTTAGCTAGTTAGATGTGGATTTGTTGGTGTGCTTTGAATCATTATTGTGCTGTGTAACCTGAGTACACTTGAGGTTAACGTCACAATTTGATGGCTGTACATTATTTTCTGCTGCTCTCTTTAGTTAATTTTAGCATTGTGGCCAAAGCTGTGAACTTTGAGCTCCTTCAAACTAGCAGCAGCAATTGGCAAACCCGCTAAGGTCATTATATGAACTATTTCTCTGTCCAGTTCTCTGAGAAACTGGATTGATGTGTTGATATGACGTCGTGCTGAAGGCGGAGCTTCAGAAAGAGCAGGGGTTTCTTAAAGAGACAGAGGCCCAATTTCAAGGTGTTCAATTGCAAAGTTAGATTTCTTTAAAGTCATTTTTGATATAGCATTTTTATAAGAAATGAAGGTGACATTGTTGACTTGATTGTTCTATGAAATGGTACTATGTGGCTGGAAAATACTTAATCCTGCCCCTTTAAGCATGACGGAAGAAACCTGTGATAATATTCACGTTATCCAGTCCAGTTTCGAATACGGGAAAATTCCTGAACATTCATTTTCAGAACATCTTGCATAAGATGATTCACTTTTTTTTTTACACCACCTGTGTTTTTACCACTTCCAGGCTTTGAGAATAACTCATTGTAAGTATGCATGTGTGTGTGTGTGTGTGTAACTGGGATGTGTGTGTGTGTGTTACTGTGTGGAAACATGCACGGCTACAGATTCAGCAAAAAGCCCGGCTCTGCGTATTACCAGAATCCGCCCGCGATCCACTGTTGACATTTATCACCGGCAGGCGAACGTCTCCGGCTGATTGAAAACACACCGAACCTCGGTTTCCAAGTTGTGTTCTGTCTTATTGAACTGACCATCACCGGGCTTGAAACCGCTCGCTAGCCTCTATCCGAAGAAGGCTGTGGAAATTGAATGATCTCCATATAATGGAAACACGGACTCCCCAACAATAGAGGCTGTTGTGCAGAGGCAGAGAGCCGAGGCAGACATCGGGCTCGGCGCTGGGAGCTGCTCAGGTTGTCTGCACGCTGTCTAACTACAGCCTTTTTCAGCTCCTTTCAGCAGAACAACTATTAAAACAGGGCATGTTTTCAGTAAAAGAATAAAAAAAAGAGCAAAGCACAGCCAGACTATTCTGAAAAACCATTGTGCGGAGCTGAAAAACCCCTCTGTTTATAGTTTTCTCTGCCCACACAATGGTGAAATTGGGTTCCCGCTCGCTGTTTTGATGTTGAGAGGCGACAACAATAGCTCACACAAAGCGGCTCCCTCTAACGTGGGCTCCCTGTCCTCTCGCTGCAGGTGAGAGGACATTCAAATGTGACCAGTGCGACGCCACCTTTAAGAGGAAGGACACGCTCAACGTCCACATTCAGGTGGTGCATGACGGCCACAAGAAGTATAAGTGCGACCTGTGCGAGAAGGCCTTTGTCACTCCGTCGGTCCTGAAGAGCCACAAGAAGGTGAGTGGAGCGGGCTTCAATCACACGCAGCGATTACGCGACCGCAGCCTCTTTGAGCTGAGTTCGGACGAAATTGTCGTGACACGTAAAAGTTCAAACAATATAAAGTGGAAGAAAACATACTTATGAAACCGTAAATCTGAGAGTTTTTTTAGTCTGCTTGGGATTTTATTTAATAGATGTGAAGTGCGGAATAGCTATACAGAAGTTGAGAACGGTTGCGGTCTGTTTTTTTTTTTTTCAATATAACGAGAATTTTATGTTATCATGAACAACAACAACAGGTTTCTCACAATAATAAGATAATTTCTTCCATTACCAGGAGAAGACATTAATTCCTTTCTCTAGGTAACGAGATGACTATCTTACTTTTTCCTCAATGGTTTTCTCAAGATGAAGAGTCATGGTTACATAAATATGCCATGAGTGACAGTTGTAAATCATGGCATATGCCTCAGTGCTGTGGTGGCATGCATCGGAAGGATGGAATCAGGTTTAATACACACACCAATCAACTTGTTATCTCGAGAAAACAATTGGGAAAAATGTATATTGGGAAAAGTCCCTCGGCTTCCATTCATAACCAAAATGTGAAAAGAAAATATTGTTTTTTTTTGTTTTTTTTTTAGGTTTTACAATTAAAAAACTTGAAAAATGAAGAATGCACCCCTGAGTCATTAGCTTGTAGAACCAGCTATAGGTGCAATTGCAGTTTCAAGTCTTAATGGAAAACTTTTTTTATTATTTTTTTTTTTTACAAAATAGCTTCAGATCTGGTTCTGCATATATTTGAACTTTAACTAGGCCATTTTAACAGAAGGTCATTGTCATGTTGGAAGGCGGATCTCAAGTTTCTTCCAGGATTCCCGTGTATTAGATCCATCCAGCTCCTGAACAAAATCCTCCCCACAGCAAAATCCAGCCACCACCATGTTTTGGCATAGGAATAACATACTCAGGGTGATGTCTAGTGTTCATTTCCCATCATGTTTTGCATGCAAGAGTGCCTTCTTCCATGCGCTTGCTTATTCTGCAACAACACAAAATCTTTCAAAAGTTTAGTTTTTGTGCAAACATCTTATCACACTTGAAATAAGAAAAAAATTAACTTACATGTAACTTTTCACTGTGATATAGGAGCTTGTTTTAAGTCAATAATTCTTTAAAAATGATAAAAAATGACAAATTATAAGTGAAATACTTTGCCAGTGCAACAAAGATTTGAACTTATAATATGAGAAGGTCTTGTCTTGTTCCACTGGCAGATTATTATGCAGTTGTAACTAGCACTTTTTCATCAAAATTGATTAACTAAAACAAGCCCCTATTTATTGCTGAAAAGTAACTTGTAAGTTAGTTTTGTCTTATTTCAAATGTACTAAAATATTTGCACTGTAGAAACTCGACCAAAAATATTTGATTTTGTGTTTTTACAATGTAGTTCAGTTCTGACATTCTCTTAATGGTTGAACGTTTCTCCGTGAGATGGTCAAAGCTTGTGATGCTGTTTCATAACCTGAACCTTTTGCAAGCCGACCCTGTTGCTCCTCCAAAAAGCTTCCACTGTTTGAAATCCCAACAGGCCTCTTGTCATCTGCGGCAATATCACAGATTATCGAACTTGGTGTAGTCATCCATCTTGATTTCTGTCGCTTATCAAATGGATTCCTTTATAGATTCGAAGCGACAGTCAGTACATTAGCTCCACAGGCCTTCACAGCTCCAAAAAAAGATCTCTTTGCAGATTATGAGCCCTAAACCTGATGCCGCCCGGGACGGTTGTGGATCAAGATCGAAACCAAGCAGCTTCTTGGCACGCTGCAAAAGGGAAAAAGTCCCAGAACAGTAGGACCCGAAGACAGCCACTCTTGAACGGTCTCGCTGCTGACCAACGTCTGGAGGCCGCCTGGGGCCCGGCCCTGATCAAAGTCGGGTTGCCGAGGAGACGACAACTTGCTGGCTATGTTTACATGCGCCCTGTTTCCAGAAGCAACGCTTCAGTTGCTTTTGGAAACTTTGCTCCCCCAAATTGTCATCGCAGACGTGACTTTGCCCCAAATTTTTTTCAACAAATATTTTATAAATGTATTGTATTAAGTATATATAGAAGCATAAGTACTGTTATAAACCAAACTTTTAGCAAAGGAAGTTTAGCTTTATTATTTAAGGCGTTGAATTTCCATACATTTCTGAATGTTTTTTCGCCATGAGACAAAGAAAAATTGAATTTACATTAACGTGCATAAGGGTTAAAGTCAAAATTTACAAGTTACAAAGAATAAATTCTTTATTTATTCTTTGTTAGGAAAAATGTGATGAAATATTTGACATATTTAAGGTAATCTCTGCAGAAAAACAGTAATAATAACCTTGTGTATTTGACCTATATTCACTTTACAGCTGTACACTTCAGTGTGTTTATCAAGATTTTCAGAAATAGATATAAAATCTTTACAAATGAGAATTCAAATAGTGCAGTTATTAATTGTAGTCCCCCCCATGACGCCCCTAAAGAAAATCCAGGGAAAACAACTGATTTCAGATGTCACCGAACATAAGAAGTACATTTAAAAATAGATTTAAAAAAAATTATTTCTATTAGTTTTTTTTTTATAAGAAAATAAACATTTTATTTCCTAAAATACAATAACATTAACTCTCGATTTTTGCATCTACAGATACAAAATACTTCTAACATCAACACAATGCAGAGCTGATCTGCTGGTTATTTCTTTTGGATTTACCAATCAATAATTAAATAACTACAGGTGCTTTATGGAAGATTTTTTTCTCAACCATGTGAAACTGAAACTGCCGTCTGAGGAGTTCTGTGTTGAAAATATTTACAAATAAAGATTTTCTTTACCTCAGATGCAAGATGTACAGTTTTGTCTTAATCGCCGCTTCACCGATTGGCCTCTTTAAGTCTCTATGCTCAAGTTAAGGATTAATCAATTACTTAATTAGACGAGACTAATAGATTAATTGCGATTAATCTATTAATCATTTCAGTCCTACTGGGAAGTACATCTGCAATGTATGATTTTTTTATGTTTCTTTTCCTGGCTTTGGGAGCCGCACCGGTTCTGTTGTGTGTCGTAGCTTTTTTCCGTTTGGAGCAGTTGAACAAATAAAACCATTAAGTGGTATGTGACTTCTCCACAGTTGTGGGTAAAGCCTCCTGTCAACATGCACAGGCATTAGTCGAGTGCCTGATGGCCTCTGGAGGCTTAATCGAGTGTCGGTTTACCGAGCAGCAGCTCCAGGAGGAGAAAGGAGAAGAAAACAAGATCGTCGTGGTTAAGGACTGCTCTGAGTGACGGCCATTATCCGGGCTCACTTACAGTTCTTTTGTGCCACTTCAGAATGAAGCGATGAGTCACACCAATTCAGCCTGGATTCTCGATATACGAGAAACTGTGTTCTTGTCAACGTGAACACGCATGCCGTGTCCTCTCTGCACGTATGTACAAGATTGTGCAGAACGCACAAATGATTGAAAATTACTGGGTTGCTTTTTTTTGTTTTTGTTTCTTCATGTGAAAAAAAATGGAAACACGCAGTAATTAGAAACAATCGTCAATAAATTCCACACATGCGATTCTCCCTCGGGCTGTCGGCGCGTGAAGGTAAAAATACCGGCGATGTTTGGTCTGTTGTGCGAGTGGCTCTCTGCAGCATTGATCCATCTGGAACCCATGTGTTCGTATCAGTGGGTTTTATTTGTGCATTGTTGAGCGTGAGCCTACTCGTCTGTGTCAGCTTTTCTCTGAGCATGTGTGGATGGGAGGCAAGAGGAAGAGGGGGGGGTTTGTAACAAAACACCTGAGGTGTCGAGAGGGACGCGGCAGGGAGAAGGACGGGGCCCCGGAGGGGAGGTGTTCCTGCGCCGCCGTACGGCTGTTGAAACTGTCGCTCTGAGTTTGGACCTTTCAGTGTCGTTGTGGTTTCAAAAGATTTACAGCATCCTGGGAAGCAGGAACCCAGAGCTGTGGGAGCTGCATGGTGCAGCCTGGTTTGGTTCGTAGCGCTCAGTCGCGTTCGGGTTTTGAAAGTGAAAGGACGGGAAGGAGGAGGAGGAGTTGGTTAAAAACAAACCCTTGCCTCCTAGCTGGAAGGATCTTTGGACTTTGGATCCTGGCAAATTTCCAACGTCTGTGTGCCGTCTGTGATCTTGCAGAGCTGATGTCAGAATGTGCATCCCCCCTGCACAAAAAAAAAAAACTCGGTGTACAAAGCGAAACAAAAGTTCATTATTTTTCAAAATTTCCCATGTCGCATCACAATCCCGTGAGTGCACATCTGCCTGTAGGAGCTCAACATTTCAGTTAGTTGTCTCGAGGAAGGCAAGCGATTGTCACCTCATTGTGGAAGCTCCATATGAAATGAATGGAGAGGGAACGGCGTCGCCTTCAGAGTGTTATTTGCGCTCAAATTTCACAAAATTGTTGCCAGTTACCGACGTTTGTTTTTCCTACATCCCAATTGTTGCGAACCCACACGAAGCTGGATGCATTTTGTACAAATAAAAACTCAAGCTAGGTTATTGGGGGGAAATACCATTCCCGATATTTATAGTTTTTTCAGTCTTAACTTTCATTCAAGCTGGCATTAAATGTCTTAAAAAGTCTTAAATGTGATTTGCTGAAACCTGCAGCTTTTTCTGATGAAATGAAACGGCAGATTTGGTGTCGACAAATAGATCGACGAGTATCTGACAAAACACACTTTCTGATATTAAAATCCATCAGTCACACTGGATCACATTTTCAGAAAACTGGAAGGATCAAAGATTGAATGTTTTTTTTTCTGATGTTGTCTTCCCACCCACCACATGTTTCTCTTTATCATTTCTGCGTCAGACTCACACGGGGGAGAAGGAGAAGATTTGCCCCTACTGTGGACAGAAGTTCGCCAGCAACGGCACGCTGAGGGTTCACATCCGCAGCCATACAGGTCGGTGTCAAATGAATCTGGTCATGAAATGATTGAACACTTGCGCAGCATAACAATCACTTTAAGAACGAAGCGGCCATTCTTGGCATAGAAAGATTTAAAAGTCTCAGTTAGCAGCACCTCTCCCGTACATCCAGTCTGTTCGGATCGCGTTTAGACGAGAGAAAGATGTAACATGTTGCAGCGTTCCTTTCATCAGCCTCCTGCACCCCCCACAGTTCTGAGCCCTGGATGTTCATCAGACTGCTTTAAACTAAAGCTACACATTCCTGTGTGTTTCCTTACCAACAGACTGGTGCAGAGGCCTGGCTCGGCCACACAGACCCTTCTTGGCTTCCATCCCCTCCTTTTCTTTTCCTTCCCTCTGTCTCTCCGCCTGCCTTCTGACCGTCTTCTCCTTTTTCTCATTTATTCCCACTTACAGAGCCTTGGAAAAGTATTCATACCCCTTGGACCTTTTTCCCCAATTAGTCACAAACGTCATTGTGTTTTATTGTGGTTTTATGTGACAGGCAGACAGAAAGCAGTACATCATGGCGAAATGGTGAAACTTGGGGAAAAAGAAAAAAAAATGTCTGGGGCTGCACTGCTGCCCAGCAAGACGAAGGTTTTGGGTTCGAGTCCGGTTTTTCTCTCTGTGGGAGTTTGCATGGGAACTCCAGTTTTCTCTCACAGCCCAAAATCATGACCGTCGGATGACCGAGCAGACAACGAGTGGTCACGTGGTTGCCGGCACGGCGGGGTTTATATTGGTTATTTAGTGAAAAACTAATTAAAACAATTCCTCAGCGCGTCAGATAAATGTTCCTCAGTAGTACTCATGTCTTCCGCTGATACCAAAACCAGATTTTGGTGACTAGCTGAAGAGAAATATCAACATCGCTGTCTGAGCGCATAAAACACGGCGACCGAATTCTGACCAATTACCCAACATTTGCACAGAGCGCTGTCGAAATATTCAACCCAGGCCTGATGTCGAGTTCAGCAGATGACTGATTGTACAAGGTTTTTTTATTTTTTATTTAGGGCCACCGTTTAATTTGATTTAATTTTCATTTTATTTCATGAACAGTTGATGTAAAAACTAAAAGAAATCACAAATGAAACGGAGCAGAAAGAAGCATAAGCTTGTAGCATCTGCCCTTTGTTTGACCGTAATTGAGAGGTGCTGAACAAAAACGCACACCTTACTTTCCATTTGATATTTGAAAGCAATTCCTAATTCATGTGCAGTCTTATTTTCCGATTACGACATGTGTCTCACATAAAAATAAAGTACAACTTGTGGTTGCAACGAGACAGAATTAATACTTTTTCAGAGCTCTGTAAACTTTTTCCTTTTCTGCGCCTCGTTGTGACACGTCACTCTTTCATCTTTTGTCCATTTGTGACCACAGACCGGCCTGATGAAGCATCTCCATGTTGCTGCATGGAGTTTATCAAACGAAAAAGAAAAAAAAAAACTGACCAAACTTACTCATCAGCTAGCCTCATGCACAGCTCCACATGTAAATAAGTCTTATAAAAGCCCATTAAACACTCGTTGCAGATGCATGTACGATTACTGTGTCAGTGTGTTTGCGTGTGTTGAGTGGTGGTCCCTTAACAAGCCCACCGCACTTTGTCAACAGCTCCTTTTTTGTGTGGGCGTGCGTGCCAACGGCGGATCCGTGTGTTTGCGTACATGTGTACGTGTGAAGGACAAACCAACAGAAAGAGAGAATGTGTACTAGTGTGGTCCGCAGGCCGCTCTGATTGTATTTATACGGCATAAACAAAAGCGAGGAATGCTGGGGGAGGGGTGGGAGCCGAAGAGACACCTAAAAGAAAAGAAAGGAGCAAACAGAGAAAAGACCACTCCAAGAAAGCAAGAAAGCACGACCTTCGACCCCGACTGGCTGTAAATCTGTCCTCTGGTTCTGTAGTTGTTGATTTTTTTGTTTGTTTGTTGTTTTTTTATATAAGGGGAGAAATAACTTGTTCCTTCCCAAAGCAGTGACCCTGACATCATATTATCATATACATCATGATACATCTAAACACAGAAACTGCAGGTACGTCTCTTGAATTTTACCCAAATTGTAAAAAAAATGGGTCTAATAAAAGAAGATGAAGCTTAAAGATGCCTTTATTTCCGGACCACACGGCAAAAACCCAAGTATTTTTGTTGTAGTTTCTGGAGCTAATATCTTAATACATTTGAAATAAGGCAAAACTAACTCACAAGTAACTTTTAAGCAAGACCTAGAAGCTTGTTTTAAGTTAAAAAAAATCCTTAAGATAGATGTAAAAAGTATTGGTTTCCCTGGCAAATTATTGAACTTATAACCAGATGTTTTCCCATCTTCTAAGGGAGAAAATCTGCCAGTGGAACCTTTTATCATTATTAAGGAGTTATTGACTTAAAACAAGCTCCTATGTTTTGCCGAAAAGTTACTTGTGAGTTAGTTTTGCGTTATTTCAAGTGCACTGAGACATTTGCACTAGAAATTAGACCAAAAACACTTGGTAAGATTCTGTGTTTTTGCAGTGCACCCTCAGAGTTGCAGCCCCTCACCTCTCCCACTCCTCTGCATGACAGACAGGAAAGCTTAATCTTGTTTATCTTCCTGCTTCACAGGAACAAGTCAGCATTGATTATTTACCTGCTAAACACTGAGGACTTTGTTGGAGGTTCCCCGGAGATCTCCTCCCCACCCCTATCGCTTTACGCGAAACGCTGCGGCGCTTCACCGGCAGAGTCGGCTAAGCGATCTTCGCGAAGTGTGAAACAGATTAAAGGGAAATTTGAAAGAACATCAACATCAATATACGGAGCGGCACAGAAAGGCACGCAATGTGTGTTTGAGTTGGATCGCGTTTCAGTTTCATTTGGTCAGAGAACATCGTGTTGGGCTCGAACAAATTAGCCGAAGTGCCACGGAGGCTGGCGTCTTCTCAGAAAGCAGTCGTTTTTATGAGATCACTGACAACCCATAAAGTGTGAGCTGTCAGAAAAAGCTGGACCGAGGCGTTGTGGAGCTTAGCGCCCATGATGGATGTTTCTATCATTTTCTAAATTATTCTTTCTGGCCCGGCCGGCGGCGATGCAGATATCAACCGCTTCACATCACAGCTCGGTGAGAGCAGACTTTCCCACCATGTGTGCCACGTTGTGGTGAATAACCGTCGCGGGGTCATTAAAAGTGATCTTTGCCAAGGGAAATGTTGACAGAACCCAGTGACACGCCGTCATATTGACATCATAGGACATGTCATGTTGGCAGCTAGCATCAGTGTTGGTCTGTGAGCCGTGGTGCAACAAACTGGTGTGTATTTCAGCTCATGGAAAAATTAATCTGGGGAGTAGTCCCAGTTTGACTTCGATGTCTTTGCGCACATTTGGTGTCTAGAAAGAGCATTTAGAGGCTTATGGATGTTTATGTCAGTGATTCCTACAAATTGAGAGAGCAGGAACAGAATAAAGACACGTCTACCGCTAACAGCTGTCAGAGCTGTGATGTGCCGATGTGGGTCAGCATGGATAGATGCTTGGTGTAAATAAGATGCATACAGCATAAATCCATAAAGCTTTTTCGCTACTAAGATTTTTTTTCGTGTATTTTGTTACATAAATGTGAGATGAATGGGAAAAAAAAAATTCTTCCATTTTTAACAAATATAAATTTGAAATGTGGTGTACCTGTAACAATAAAACGTTTTTATGAATTACATACCTGTAATTATCATGATAAACAGTATTATTGTTGTTTTGGGACAATTTTCAAGCAATTTATTGATAATAATGGCATAATGATGGAGGTTTGCCCTCTCAAAGACGAATACAATTAATTTTGTACAGAACACTTCACACTGAAACTAGAAGATATTTTAAATTATCCAAAATAAAACACAACCAAAAACAATAAAATGGAAATAATAAACTGCACACAACAGAAACTATAAATAAAGTCGATTATAAAGTCTCTAAAAATATCAATCAAGAAATATCAATGAAAATATCAATGAAAATTATTGAGCTAATTGGTTTATTACTTATTGCAGCAGTCCTGGGTGTACATTTGTATTTGTGTTGCACCTTGACTTAAAATCCTTAGAGTTCACCTGAGATCATTAATCAGAGAAACCACCGAGAGGCTCGTTGTGTCTCTGGAGGAGCGGCACAGCTCTGGAAGGAGAATACTATTAGTCATTCACTCACTAGAAAAGTGGCAAGAACAAAGCCATTGTTAAAACTAAAGACATTAAATGTCCAGGTTGCAGTTTACCTCGAGCCATGTGGAGTCAGCAAAAATGTGGAAGATAGTGCTCTGGTCAGGTTTGACCAACACCGTGCCTCTAGTGAAAGATGGTGTAGGCAACTTCATGCTGTGAGAAATCTTTTCTACAGAGTTGACAGGGAGATGGATGGAGCTGAATATCCCGGGTGTCCACACACCCTTAAAAAGTATTAAAATCATGCATCTACAATTAAGGCCTTAAAATGTCTCGTATTCAGTTAAAAACGTAAATAGGATTTTAATGTGTTAATCACAGGTCTTACATTTTGTCTTGACAGGGCTTTTAAGTCTTGTATGTTTTATTTATTTCTTTTTCCTACACAACTTTTCCATCAGGTTTGAGTTGCATTCACTCGTCTTTATTGCATTCTGTGACTAACTGCTAGCATAGCTCTGCTAGTTAGCAAGATAGAGGTCTAGCTTTTTTGCATCTATCATGATTTAGTGCAAACTTATCCCCAAATTTGTACATTTCTGTGGAGAAACAGGTCTTCAATTCTGTTCGTAGTGGTCTTAAAAAGTTTTAAATTTGAGTCAAAAAAAGTCAGAAATTTTGGAAGAGAACCTTCAGTGATGATTTGGGTAGAAGTTTGTTTTCTGACCCTAAACATGCAGCCAGAGGTACTTTAGATCAAAGCATATTCGTGCTAAAATAGCTAAATCAAAGCCCAACTGAGTTTCTGCTTTTTTTTTAGACAAAAATGTTCATCTCTATTTATACAGATGGGACAGCCCTCAAGCAACCTGCAGCTTTAATTACACTGAAAGTTGATTGTACAGCATCTTGCCTGAAGAAATGAATACAAATGTACGCCACACTTTTCAGACTTTTCAGTCCCAAAGAAAAACATCAAAGTTTATGTTTGCAATGTGAGAAAAAGTGGAAAGTTCAAGGGGTATGAACACTCTGTAACAGCTCAGGGTGTAAATTTAGACCTGTTATGAAAATGCTTTGAATATTGAGTTAGCCAATAAAAACATTTAGCCCCCCGAGATGAAACAGAGACAGCTGATTGGGTAAAAAAGAAAAACATTAGACAACCTCAACAACAATCACACCCGCTGCCTCCTCTTCAATGTTTTCAGCATTAGTCAAAGCCAGCTGCATGAGCGAAGGAGGGAGCTCCGGTGAAAACGAGTCTCAGTGCTTGTATGTGGTTCAAAGGGTCATATCTGGCTTCAAACTGGGAAACAGTGAAACTGATTACAGGGGTTAAAAGGATACACGAGACAAAAAAACATGCTCCGGGGGGTCTTTGTGGTCTCGACGACGGTGGCGTGCCTGAGATTCGGTGGTGGATTTATGTTCAGAATCCATAAGCGATCATTAAAAGTCTTCATCTTCTTACAGTTTCCCCGCAGCAGCGCTCGCCTTCGCGTGTTGATCTTTCCACCACCGAGGTCCTGACATGTCTGAATAAAGCCATATGTTGGCAAACGTAAACACTCCTTTATGTTACATTGTTTCACACCCAAACAGAAAGTGGAAAGGGCCGGATTCCCACTGGTACCAACCACCGGGTAATAATTACAGACAAACCTTATATTGCGTTATTAACAGGTTGTTTACAGTAGGGATTTTTTTGACATGCGGGGGGCGGACGAGCGGGCGGGGAAATCCCGGTGTCTGCTTTTCCTCAGCCCGGGTTTGAATCAGGGGTGGTTCGCTGACATTTGCTCTGATGTGAGCCTCGGCGAACCAAAGGCTAGCGGTGCAGCCTTTTTTTTTAACATGAGTAAATCATTGCCATGTGAATTTTGATATATTTGTATAATTATAGAAATGACCCAAAGAAAGAAAAAAAATGATGTTCTTTGTGCATTTTCTGCTGAGATTGTTCTGCGGCCTGAGATAAGGAGCTCTCTGTTCTTTGTCCAAACATCGGATGAAAAATTGCAATAATTATCGTTTTGAGCGTACTTTCAGAGTCGTACACCAAGTCGTATTTGTGGCGGCTATTTATACGGCACAATTTTTTTTTAATGTTTTGAAACAGCAAGTGAGTCTGCAACAGAACAGCTGCCCCAAAACAACTAACATCTGGCAGAACTCTGGAGTTATTTACTCACAGATGACTTTGTTTGTCTTAGCTGTGGTCATGGTTACAATCTTCTGAAGCAAAAGCAACTTATCCTGAATTATTTGCTGTTGCTTTGATGATTATGGCCTGTTTTGTGTACTGAGATTGAGAACCCCATTTTTTTTTTTGGCAGATCTGCAGCAATTACTGTGCCGTGTAGACGTATTTATACACCTTGAACTTTTTCCACAAATTCTCATGTTGCAACCGCAAACTGCGACACATCGTATCAGGTTTTTGTTATGGAACAACATAAACCAGTCCGTAATTGCGTTGCGGAAGGAAAACGGTCACAATTTTATTTCAATATTTCTTTTACAAATAAAAATCCGAACAGTGCGGTAATGCCTTTTGTATTCAGCCATTCTAGCACAGGGATATGTTTTGGTTAAACTGTAGCTCTCTGTGTGTTTTAAAGGTTGTTTTCTTCCACCACAGTCGCATGGTTTCAGCAGCCGCTTCCTAGATTGCCCTGAACACTGAACTGATTTAATTACTAGTCAAAGACGACACAAATAAACAGAAAATGTTGTTTTTAAATGAAGCTGTTCATTAGTAGGAAGGAAAATATCCAAATGCACATGATCCTGTGTGAAGAAGTGATTGGTCCCAAAAATATGGCAGAGTTACCACTGCTGAGCAAAATCCTCCCGGTTTTTCCTAAAAGTTTTGATGACCCCCACAAAACTTTCAGGAAAACATTCTGTGGACGGATGAGACTAAAACCAAACTCTTTGGAAAGTGTTTGTCCTGTTTTGTCTGACGTGAAAGTAACACTGGATATCAGATAAAGATCAGGCACCAACTTTAGAACATGATGGCGGTATTGTGATGTTCTGGGGCTTTTTTCGCTGCTTCGGGACGTGGAAGACTAGCTGTGATAAATGAAACCATGAATTCTGCTGTCAACCAAAATATCCTGAAGGAGAACATCAGGCTGCCTGTTGCCGACTTCAAGCTGAAACCAGCTCAGGTTCTGCAGCAGGACAATGATTCAAAACACCAGCAGTTCCATCTTTGGATGGCTGAAGAAAAACAAAATGAAGACTTTGAAGTGGGCTAGTCAAAATCCTCACCTGAATCCTATTGAGATGCTGTGACATGACATAAAAAACACCGCTCATGCTGCGAAAACCTCTGAAGTGGCTGAATTACATCAGTTCTGCAAAGATGAGTGGCTCCAAACTCCTGCACAGCTGGAAAAGACTCACTGCAAACGCTTGGTTGCAGTTGTTGCTGCTAAGGGCAGCCAGTGCCATGTACTCAATGCCATGTAGATTTGGATTTTTTTCTCCCTTAGTAATAAATGGCTTCATTTAAAAGGTGTCTTTGACTAATACTTACATTGGTCTGAAACACTAAAGTGTGACAAACCAGGCAACAGCGGCATTCTTGCAGCTAGATTTGAGGATTTCTTAAAGGATTTCTTGTGATTCTCCTGCTTGGTCTCTGCAGCTCTCAGAGAGTTGCAATAGCCCTGCTGGCCTGTAGTGTTAGGTGGGCGGCCATTTTCTTGGTCCGTTTTCAACTGTGTCATGCCCTTTCCAGTTTCAAAAGATGAACTGAAACGTGCTGTATGTGCTGTATGAGATGAACGCATTGTTGTTTTCACGCCCCTAACCCTGCCGTTTGCTCCTTGGTCTTCATGCTTTCCTCTAACAAACCTCTGGAGCCTTCAGAGAACAGCTGGATTTATATGTAGATCAAAGGTGACTAGACTTTCACCAAAGCGACTTGAAACAGGCACTTTCAGAAAGCAGAGAAATCTTCTGACGCCCTGACCTCATCAGGAAGGTCAAGTGTGAAGGTTTTTGGGACAATGGGAATCTCTTATCATCTTCAGCACGCTTATATCACATTACCTGCGTGGCCCCTGACGGTATGAGGCAGAGGGCGGAGAGACCCGGACAGTGGAGGGTCACTGTCTGCTTCAACCGGAGGAAGCCCAGAATTAATTTCTGACGGACAGCGCTAATGTCTTTCAGATCCGGAGCCTCGGAGCTACAAAGGGTTCTCCGTAACACGAACACAAGGCGGCAGGCAAAATGACAAAAGCCGACCATCTGCTAACCAGACGCGCAGACACACACATGGGTGCACACACATACGACACACACAAGCCTGTGCCAAACGGATCGATTAGCAGACTAGGGGTGTGAGGGCCGCAGCGGGGGGCGGGAGGCAGAAGGGGGAGACACCCAGGGTCAAAGAGGCGGTGTACAGTTTCAGCACATGCTAAATCAGTTACCATCTCGGCCCACATAAAGCCCCGGCTCAGCGCTCGCAGCCACCCCTCGTAATCCCCAAACAATCTGGCTCAATCTGGAGAATAAGCGTGTGGGGGGGGTTCTAGTTACAGTAACACTCAGCAGAACAGACATGCATCGTCTTCTGGCACGCTCAACAGACACCGACGCAGGAGGAACGCCGCAGTTTTCCAAGTAGCATTTGTTTGTTTCCTGTTTCAACTAAGAGGTCGTGTTTTTTTCCAAGCTCGCCCATTTCAGCGGTAAACACGAGTAGCCTTGAGTGGCTTACTCAAACGCTCCTTGTGGAAACGGCCTCCTTATATAACACCGAATCCCGTCACTTTGTCTCCCTCCGTTTTCCAGATGAGTCACACATGTTCAGAACCAGAGAGTGTATAGGTTAAGTAGGTGAATTGGTGTGTAGACTTGCATTTGCAGGCTGGAGTGTGTGCTCTGCATTAGCTGACAATAGCCAGATTCCTGCGAGGGACGCTCTCCAAGCCGCAGAGTACGCTGCCACACCATGCCATTAGTGCAGTAATGCCTCCAACAGGGCTACCCGAGGCTAACGCCGGGCCTTAACCCGACACCGCACATGCTACATTTAACCAAAGATTTGCTGTCTTCTTTCTCAAAACACATCTGGAATTCAGATTTTGCTGTTTGTCAACAAGAAAAAAACAAAAAAACAACCCTCCGGCCGAGCTGTGGGGGTAAGAGGGATTTGGGACGGATTTCCAAGCCGTCCTCGTGTGCATGTTTCACTACGTGTGATCAGACCACATATGTCACGTTAACCCTTTCCACATTAACCTGAGGTTGCACGTTTTATTACCCGGTGTCACTGGTGCTGCTCCTCTGAAGCCCTCTTGTGGGGGATTTATGGTGGGTGGGTTTAGAAGTCGACTTGTATATCTGCTACATGACAGCTGTTGTAACTTTTCCATTGACAGACGTGCTCTGTAGGACGTAAATACGAAGTGTCAGGATAAAGTCCTTGAACATGATTTTTCTTTTTCTTTTTTTTTTCTCCCTGTGCTGAACTTTTCATAAAACAGCTTTAAAAACAACTTCCACTAAATATTTCCTGTGTTATCGGATCAACCTTTCAGGGTTTCTGATTGGACCTAATCTGAACCTGAGGACAAAAAAATTTTCCTCTAGAACAACCGTGTTTATAACCTGGAATAATATCAATCTTCTCGTATATTCCCACGATGGGTTTTCTGATATAATGAGCATCTTTGCATTTTGAATCCCAAAGAAACACAGCTAATTAACCTTCTTATTTAAAAGGGCAGCACATGTCCCCCATCAATAAAATTACTTGCTTGCCTCCTCAACATCGAGTCACTGAAGACAGATTACGGTCGGACAAAGTAGGCAGAAGATTAAATTGTGGTAGGGAGGGTCTAAGCAACAATAGGTTGTTATGTTTCTGTTTAAGGAAATGTTTTTGTCAGTGGGTTTAAATTAATGTATGTGAACATGGTACCAGTGAGAAATTCATCTTTTAATTTTGTGCTGTTAAACCATTGTTCTCGCTGGGTGAAGTGGTTTCATTGCTAATTCAGTGGTTTACTTTTAAAAGGTGCAAAAGGTCTGACTTTAACCTGGACTTTTCTCTAATCAATAAAGTCAAATTTATATACCCAAGCTCAATATACATCCAAATTTAAATGTTCAACCAACATCTTGTCAGAATTGGTAGGATTGGTTTGAATTGGTTTGTATGTGGGGACACACCCACCTGTTGGCCCAGTCCATACACTGAGGTCTGTACCTGTTGGCCCAGTCCATACACGGAGGTTAAAGCCTCCTCTGAAGCCCACTGGTAGCCTCCATTATCCATTTGTAAACCTAGTTAGATTGAGTGTTTGGTTCTTTGTTCGCCATGTTGTCTTGTCCACCATCATTGTCTTGCTTTGAAGTGAAGCTACCACATTTGTCATTATTTATTATTGACACTGTGACACTCACCAGTACAAGTGGAAGTGAAACAGGCCCTTCACATGTTGCTGCCACCACTGTGCTTGGTAATTGATACATCCACACACTGTAGAGAGCACTCAGGACAACCGGCCAGGTTTTCCTCAATGTTTCCAGGTGAAAGGTAAATTGTAGAGTTGATCAAGCATTCACTGTACCCCTCAAGACTGGGTTGTACCCTACTATTTCTGCACTGTCTTATTTATTTTGATGACATCATTCTGTTTGCGTTGTGACTGTCGGTGTAATTGTGAAACACTTTCATTAACTATTTTTGTTGACTGATGTTTAACTTTAGCTTCACTTTGCTCTCAAAGTACAGATTGAATAAAAGTTTGTGGGACACAAATAACACTTTATGCCCTGCGACAGACTGGCGACCTGTCCAGGGTGACCCTGCCTCTGGCCTGGAACGTTAGCTGGAGATAGGCACCAGTAACCCTTCCGACTTCACTAAGGGAAAAGGGTGTAAAGAAAATGGATGGATGGATGGAAATAACACTTTGTTATAATTGTTATTGTTGTGAATAAAAAGGCTAATGTTAAGCTTCTGGAATGATAATGCCCCAACGGTATTCAAAAATTAGCAGGCTACACAAAAAAAATTGAGACTGCGCCTGGACACCGGCTGGTTTAAATAAACTCAAGTGTTTTCTCAGTGGCCAAATAAGCAGACAGGGTTATTCCCATTTCTACAAAAAGTGTGTAGTTTTTCCTCTAACTTGTTAAACGTCATTCATCCAAAATTTATTTGGGGTTTGTGTTAATATTTGAGTCTGTCTGCGTGGTTGTAGCTGGACAAACAAAACTTTTAACAATAATTTCAAACATATGTGGTTCAAACATTGGCAAGTCTTATAGGTTTGTAGGTATAAAAATCAAACTCGTAAATTAGCTTAATATTCTTGGCCACGATTCAAACTTCTAACCAGAACGGTAAATTCGACAGATGAATGTTTTCCTGTTTTATTTTTTTATTCTTTTGACTCAGGAATTGATTTGAACATCGGTTTGGAAAGATTGAAACAATGTTTTCTTATCATTAAGTCATTTCTGTTTTGGGGGTCAGCTTCGTGTTGCTTCAATTTCTGCACAGTCCTGCAGGTTATTACCTCTGCTCTCCTCTATAGATTAGCAATCAGCTCTTGGGACTCTTATCGGGCCGGTGGATCAGCACACAGTAAACAGATCCATGTGTCAGCAGGCTGTTTGACTGACAGCCCGTCACTTTCTCTTTGTCATCTGCAGCGTGCACTCAGATAGGATCTATAAGACTTCGACTGGAGTGCTTTTGATCCGGCCAGGAGAAGCCAGATATCTTTGAATGTGCTCCGAAACTCCTGGCCAGTTGGAGCTCAGATAGCAAGCCACAGAGCGAAACCACCTCAAGCTTCAGATCCGCAGTGGAAAGTTGATGAGAGAATGATCTATTCCACACATCCAACTCAGACACGTTCATTCTGGGGCTTTTTGGCAACTCCATTTAAAGAAAGGAATGGAGCTATTTAAGAGATGTGCTTTTTGTTGAGCTGTAGTTGAAACATTTGTTGATGTTTGGCCTAAAATACTCTTGGAATACAGTTGGAGTGTTACTAACTGATTTTCATGTTTTAGGTGAGCGTCCGTACCAGTGCCCCTACTGCGACAAAGCGTTCAGCAAGAACGACGGCCTGAAGATGCACATCCGCACCCACACACGGGTATGTTTGATTTCCTTACATTAAGTTTCATCACGCTTTTTATGCAGGGTATTCGTGAATCCTTCAAATGTCTAAAAATGCCTTAAATCCATCTAATAAAGTTAAGGCCTTAAAATGTCTGTTTCATTTTTCAAAAACATGAAATGTTAATCACAGGTCTTAAATTTTGTCTTAATTTTGTATGTTTTATGTTGTTTTTGTTCTTGTGGAACTTTCTCATACATCTTCATTGCGAGTGACTTGAGACGGTTGAGGCTACCGCTAACTCAATGCTAACATACCCATGCTAGCTAGCCAGTGTAAACCGCACTCTCACTGTGTAACTCCGGTACAGAAAGTAGACACTTACCTTAACACAGAGACTTTAAAAAAGCAATTACATTGCTTCCCCTGGCTTCATTTTTCAAACACCTCCCTGATGTTGTTTCCTCTCATGTCATGATGCATTTACTGTTCAAAAAATGATTGGACTTTTGAGTTTCCAACAAGGATCATCCCCATTTCATTACCTTCTAATTTTACAGGTTTTAATCAATGGTGAACACATTATTAAAGTGGAAAATAGCAAACAAATTAGTTTTCTTCATGTTTTGGATCAACATAACATGGATATTACAAAATCTGATGTAAATGAAAAACTGTAGCCTTTAGTGGGACTCACTGGTAAATCAGCTTGAAACATGTCAGTGTGGCTCCAGGTAATCATTTACTTTACCAACTTGCTTTCTGTTTGAAAAAAAAAAAAAAAACACTGTCTGCTAAAAGCAGTGATTTGCTTTGAACATCGTAAACTTTAAAGACTAGAGTTCCAGCTGCTCTCTGAAGAGCTTTATCCTCTATGTTGAGAGCTATCTGTACACAGAAGCTGCAGTATTCTCTTTTACTGGGGAAATTGTTCTTATGGGTAAAAAGCACATTTTTTGGGGGGGAATAACAATTTAATCAGTACATTATAAAAACCCATTTTTTTGTTTGGCCATGAATACAAAAGTGTGCAGCATTTCTTTTAAAAATACTATGCCAAGCATTACTGCAGCATCACTTTGGAGGTGGCTGACAAACTATGCAGCAGTTTTACCATTTAAAAAGATGCCTCAATCCGATATCCAATATCAGATTGGTTCTGCTGCTCCCCTCTGCTTTTCCTTTGATTTTAAAACTAAATGAAGACGTAGAGTAAACATAACGAGAGGCAGTGTTCAGGGTGGGGGAAATTAAAGGATTAAAGGCAAGCTTTTCATTTCTCACAAGTCTATTTCCAGAGCTGGGACACGCTGCTCCTTCCTCGGCATCAGTTTTCAACTTATTGAGCTTTTAGCCAAAACAAAACTCTCTAGCCATCTAAGCATCTGAACATGTGTGCTACTTATGACAAAATCGACATAAAATGTGTTTTATATGATATTTCCATCATCAGTTTGACTGTGACATTTGCAGCCTGTCAGCGTTGTTCACTGAAGCGTTTTGTTCCCGTTTTTAATGCTGTCCAGAGTACAGTGCACTGCCCTGCCTGTTGCAGCGTGTCAACAGTGGAGGTATCCCGCTCAAGTCGTCCGTCTCCGTAGAAACAGGCAGATGTAATTTAGCGGTGTGCTGCTGATTAGACTGACTGATGTTTTTGCTCTGAATATTCCCAGACCTGCCTTTGCTCACGGTTCTATAAAATATGGGCTGAACAGTTACAAACAGCAGAGCCGGATGAAGTCACTGTTGGGGGGGAGTGGGGGGAGAAACTAATGTCATTTGGCTGAAGGAGCCGCAGCTCACCGTTAATGAACACATGATTTCAGATGGATGAGGCGAGGCGAGGCCGTGTGTTTCATCCAACAAACCACATCTCTGGCAAACCTGGGAGGAACATGGCAGATATCAGGCTTCTGGTTTTACTTTCTCACATTTTTAAATTTCAGTTTTAAATGGATGGGATTCAATCAGATCTTCTGACTGATGAAACAAAGTTTTTGGAACAAAGTTTTTAATCGTTTGTGGCATTTTGACAACTTAAAACAACGGTTTAAGTGAATTAGAGTTAGACTTGCCGCATTTTAGTCACATTATGGCCAATTTATGATCCATGCTTTTTGTAAAACTCTTGAGACCCAATATTGATATCTCTTTAACTATAAATACCAAAATATTTTTTCTAAATGTACAGAGACTTCATAACCCCTTTTATTTATAGTTTCTGTTGTGTGTGTTTTTTATTTCCTTTTATTTATTGTTTTTGGTTTGGTTGTTGTCTTTTATTTTGCATATTTAAAATGTCTCCCACTTCCAGTATGAATTAATCTCTGCAAAATGAAACTTTACCAGTATTTGACAGGGCAAACTTGCATTATTAATACTTGAAAATGGTCTCAAAATGGCAATATTATTGTTTATAATTTTTGGGACAATTTATCATCCATAAAAAACGTGTCACTGTGACAGAACTCCAAGTCTGTTTTAATCCAAAAAAACAATACAGCTTACAGATTTCTTCAGCTTCGTCAATGTGCCGTGCTCCCAGTTTCACCTACATGTTGGTCAAAGATGCTACGTCGTACCGTTTCCTGCTAAAGCTGATTTAAACTTGATTGTTGATGATGTAGTGTCAGCCATTCCTAATTAGCTGTAAACAAATCAGTGCACTTTTTCCATCTGCACAGTTTACTCTGAACCGAGCTAAAATACGACAAGTCAAACAGCGAGAAGTTTCTGTTTGTTCACTACTCTTCCAGAAAATCACGTGTCTTTACACAAGAACATGGAATGAAACAAATGTCATTCTCAGAGTCACAAATCATTGTAAACAGTTATAATTTGAACTTTGTCATGGTTGAAATTTTTCTCTTTACCTTAAAGCTGCAATATGTAAAGTTTACAGAAATTTACATTATTTACATATTTGTTAAAACTGTCACTCTGTTGTGACAGATAATCTGTGAAAAGTTGTAGTTCCTGTGCCGAGCGCTACTATTGAAGAAACACACTGCCCCCGGTCAGAAACAACCAATCAAACCAGGAGGAGTGTCCTAGCGTTGTTGATCACCCATGTGTACGTGATAATTAATGTGGTGGATAAACAAATAAATGGTTTCCATGCTAACTATTCTTAGCATTCATGGCGAGCTTTGTTGTGGGGAACTAGCTTTAACGTAGCAGAGTGGAAGCGGTAGGGTGATTGACAGCACTAAGACCCTCCTCCTGGCTCTGATTGGTTGTTTCTGACCAAGCTGTGTTTTTCTGCAGACGGCAGTAGAAGCATAAGGAGGAAGTGGAAGAGTTGAGTTTTTTCCAGATTATCTGTGTCATGCTGTCACAGCGAAGTGACTGTTTTAACAAATAAGTAAAAAACTTTTTTTTTTTTTAAAGTTATGCGCTGCAGCTTTGATCCCATTGCACTCCCAGTAGAAAAAGCACTACATCACTCTGACCAGTCAGCTTTTCTCCTACAATAACATGGTAATCAATCCTGCAGGGTTCCTGACAGGCTGACACCGCCTTAAGCCATGTTGCCAGCTTGTCTAAAAAAAATAATCCTTTTGGTTGTTGGTTTCTTGGTGACCTGAAGGCCGTCTGTGCACAGCAGCTTCCTGCTCGCACGCCGCTTTACAAATACCTGAATAGTTAATGCGTCACGTGAGAAGATCTGCTGCTCTGGGACTGAACACACAAGACCCGGTCCGCACTTCGCTGGGTGTGCGCTTAGTAGGAGACCGGTCGTATTCAGGTGAAAGGTCGGGTCAGAGGTCGGAGCCCGAACAGCTGCTCAAAGGCCAGAGGTCACCAGGTACAGATGTTTGATGTTACCGGGGTCACAGTGATGCATTGTGGGTGTTACTTAAAAAGTCCATCCATGCGTTTTTGTTTTATTGTTTTTTTCTTTTAACTTTTCAGAGATGTGGAAAACTTCTGATTCTGGTGAAAGCCGGGGGATTTCAGTGGGAATTAGCATTACATTGATCGGAACAGAATCCGCTTCCGCGGGGCGGGCAGGGCTTCTCTCTCACACACAGGGGGCTTTATTTCCATTGTTCCCCCCCCCGGTCCCCCTTCGCTCTGTCACATGCGCACAAACAGTCGCATCCTTAAAGCCGCTCGCAGGCGCTACATGCAGTGAACCTGATCTTTACCTCCCTTTGTCTCCTGTGTCACTGGGCACTCCTTGCCCGGCCCACATGATAGCGCCTTTCCCAGGACCCTTGCTTCCTGCATTCACCCCGTTCCCATGACAACTAAGCCCAAAATGGGGCAGAGCCTCTGCTATCAGCCAGACTTGTCAGAAAAAGCGGCAGTGGGAACCAGCCCCTCGCTATCTCCTTCTCGTTCCTCCTGAAAGTCTTTAAAGTGTCAGCGGCGTTTCCCCTCAGCGAGCAGCACACGCCTACTGTCCTCCCTCTTCATCATGCATACTGTACACACACACACACACACACGCAGTTACACACGCACACTTGTATAATTGTGACAACACATCCACGACGAGATAGCTGCTTCTGGTTGAATTGCAAATACACAAAATCTTACAAAGTATTTCTGGTTTAGATTCTAGTGCAAATATCTTAGTACACTTAAAATAAGACAAAATTATATCATAGGTAACTTTTCCACAAGATATAGGAGCGTGTTTTAAATCAATAAGTCCTGAAATTTGATGAAAAGTGCTAGTTTCTCTAGAAGATTATTTCACTTATAGCATGGGGAAAATGTCTTATTATAAGTTAAATAATCTGCCAGTGGAACCAGTACCTTTTCAGCAAATTGAAGGAGTTATTAAGCTTGTATATCTTGTGGAAAAGTTACCTATGATATAGTTTTGTCTTATTTTAAGTGTACTAAGATATTTGCACTAGAACAGTGTTTCTCAACCTTTTTTGGGCCAGCACCCCCCTAGCCTTTATCCAGGTCCCTCACCGCCCCCCACCAAAGAATTTGTAGGCTACTTTGCACTGACTATTATTTTCTCATTAATATTACTATCACTATTGTAGATGTTTAGATTTTTATGCTTGTTTCTGTATTTATCATCAAAAATAATTTCCCAGAGAACAAAAAAGTCATGGGAATAGAAATTATTTTCACAGGCGTCTACAAAAAATGCAATGAACATTCAAGTTAAAATTGGTAGACCTAACAGCAGCCAATCAGAGTGGAAAAATATTCTTATTTTGTGCCATTTTCTAGTTGTTAAATATTGCACAAAATGACCTGATAATAGATGTTAAACATGTCAGTTTAAACTTTGAACTATTTGCAAAACGACTGAGCTCTGCAACATTAAAACATGGATAGAACTGTAACTACATTAATCATAACTCTTCTTCCTGTTGGTTTCTGGTGGCGCAGCTCTGTGCTGCCTTCAGAAGAATGGGACATAAAACTTCACCCACATGGCATTTATTGTGCAAACCAGAGCTTTCAGTGGAAAAACAAAAGTTCCGGATCCTTTTAATGCCATACAAATATGAGACAGAAACATGGATTATATCTTTATATAGACTTGTCTATTGATTATAGATTAATAGTTTTACTGGACAGAAATTACAAAGAACAAATCTGGTTCTTAATCAAATCCTAATGAGTCAAATTGAAAGTATCATGGAGTCATCAGCCTCATGACATTAACACTGACATGAAAAATAATATTGAAAAAATAAATATATCAAATCTAATTAAAAACATAAATAAGTGATCAGTTATTTACTGTTATGGTCTGTAAGATATATTTATTCTCAATATTAGATGTGGTCTCAACAAACCCATGACATTTCAACAATATTATTTTACATTTTATCTGGAAATAGTGTCTGTTTATTCTTGCCATACAGTCCTCTGTATTAATTATTGTTCGAAAGGTCTTGCCATACCAGTTTATTCCTCTCTATTTACTTTAGTTTCTTAGTTTATTCTTGCATTTTGTTCTTCATTCATATCCATTTAGTTTCATTTGATTAGTATTATCCTCTTCTGGTTTATTGCTAGGTCCACTTTAGTTTCTTTCCTGTTGCTAGATTTATTTAATCATTTATTGACCATCAGTAATCTTCACTCATCACCTGCTGCGCCGCCTAATCGTCATATGTTTCACATCATGTGTTGATTTTTTCACTGTTCAGTGTCAGATTCTCTGTTTTTATGCCATAATTCACATCTAGTTCGTCGCTCCGTTTTATGTCTCGCTTCTCCTGTTTCAGAGTTTTGCGCAATGTGAACGTCTTTTTTTTTTTTAAGCCCCTAAGGTGCAGGGCAGTCGGGAAGCGTATCGATGAGGAAAAGGCAGACTGACATAAACCGTTTAAAACAACGGAAAAAATTTCTGCATTCTGATTATTGAAATTTAAAAGTGCTGTGTTGTTCTATCACCCCCGTTTCATACCGGACCACTTACAGCATCGGTGTTAACACTATAAAATTAAAGCTCTCTATCGTGGGATCACCCATGGAAGGATTTCTTTATTTCTTTATTTAAATGGGTTCATTTTTCAGAGGGATACACAGTGAGGGTATCGTGATTTTAGCTACCAGTAGCAGGAAAACGGAGCTGCGCCAAGAATCTAACAGAAGCTACAAACACTGAAGAGAAGAAAAGCTGCCATCGATAGTTGCAGCCAAGCATGATTTAATGTTACACAATACAGTTTTACCAAGTTGCTCAAAGTCTAAACTGGCATTGTTGTGCATTTAAGGTGTAAAGTTTACCTTCGACCAAACGCCCCCCAAAGGCATCCCAGCGCCCCCCTTTTGTAAAAATGTCCGCCAGCGCCCCCTGCCGTCCTCTGAACGCCCCCTGGGGGGCGGTACCGCCCACGTTGAGAACCACTACACTAGAATCTAGACCAAAGATACTTGGTAAGCTGTCATGTTTTTGCAGTGTGACTTAAGAAAGGCCTCCAAAAGCGGCAGAGGAAATGTCCTTTGGTGGACTGATGAGGTGTGGAGACAGCGGATCGATCTGCTACAGAAACACGTTCAAAGCCAATTCCTGTTCCTTGTTTTCCTTTACTCTTTTTAGGAATCCATGTGTTTTTGATGGTTCCTGTGTTGGCTGTCTCCCATCTCCACGAGCGTACAGGCAGAGCGTTGGGGTGTGAAAGTTAACCTGGGACACTTCCACATCTTTCCTGCATGCGTGTTTGTTTTCCTCTCTCTCTGCGTATACGCTCCAACATGTGTGTGTCGTTACTTTCCCCCCTGCCCCCTTTTCGTTCTTTTTCCTCCGGGTTTCGTCCATATGTGATCAAAACTGGCCGTGTTCTGTCATACAGAGTGCCCTCTTTTAATCTACCCATCTCTCCGCAGGAGAAGCCGTACAAATGCAGCGAGTGCAACAAGGCCTTCAGCCAGAAACGAGGGCTGGACGAGCACATGAGGACGCACACGGGAGAGAAACCCTTCCAGTGTGATGTGAGTGCAGACTGCCCGTCATTTCTCAATTCCTCCCTGTTTTTGTCTCTGTTTGGGTTTTTTTTTTTTTTTTTTGAGAAGTGTGACGGAGTTCTGGCACGAGGCCAGACGCGGAGCTCGGTTCGAGCCAGATAGGGATCTTGCCTCTCCGGAGGGGCAGAGTGAACAGATCTCACGTAAACACTTTGAGAGGATCAGAGGGATAAATTATCCTCTGCTAATAATACTGCAGAAGTAATAATTCTTAGCAGAGACACGCAACAGAACTTCCTGTCAGTGTTTTGAAACTTCTATAATGTGAAACTTTAGGAAGGACTTAAAGATTTATCACAAAATGTTTGGATATTGATAAAAGTGACGATAAGAACCAGTTATTTAGGTTTTCATTAGAAGACCAGTCAGAAAAAAGTATGATTTATATCACTAAACTGCACACAGTAACTGCATTTAATAATATTTTTTCAAATTTATTGATGTTGTCTTTGATCAAACAGTGGAGAAAATAGTAAAGCTAACAATCGAAAAACAGTTTTTAACATCAGTAATTAGAATTTATTGTGACAAGGATAAATCAGAATTCCTATCACGATAAGAAATTTATCGCAATAAATGTTAAATGACACAATAAATTCCCACTGCCACCGAAACCTTATCACCATTTGTGACATTTTTACAACCAAACCTTCAGGCTGAAAACCGTCTCTACTAATCAGGTGAATATTCACCCAAACCAAAAAACCTTTTGCTAAGTCACTGAAACCAAAAACAACAATTCAGTTGTAGAAAAGCAGCTCTAAGAAACCGCTGCACAATTTCAGATAATTTGACAAAAATACTATTCTTGACGACGTGGCCGTGTGACTCTGAGCTCCTACCGCTGATTTACTCGTTAGCTCTGTGATGAACTACTTCTGCTTGGAGTCACATCTGAACAAGCACATGTTTTTTATATTCAGTGTAACTAACAGTTTCCAAAAGACTCGATTATCTCTGATATATATCACGGGTGCATTGGGGGGTTTTTTAGCTTTGAAATCTTAGAAAAGATGTTCCCTAAAACTCCAGAAGATGATTCTCCTAAGTAGCTTATCTTTCCACGGCTAACGAACGGAGCGGCTAAAGGCTAAATACCTGTAACAGCTTATGTTCTGGTTTCTTTAAGTAAGAACAAATAGTTCGAGCTAAAATATGACCAAATGTTGTTTACTTTGTTGAGACACTGGATTCTTGCTGTGTTTGTGGGATTACAATCGCCTTGCTTTGCAAAATTGCTCATGTCTCCTGAACCTTGTCACATTGAGTAACGTTAAGACCACGGACTTCATTGTATTTAATGGGATCCTAGGTGATGGACCAAGGAAAACTAATGCATGAGTGTTTGTATTCAGCCCTTAAAGTCAATGCAAGACCAACTTTTGCTGCATCTTCTAGTTTTGATTTGGTCGTTGGGTGTGGAATTCTTCTTTCTGCATTCAGCATTTCGTCTTTTGGTCTCTCACATAAAATCCCAGTAAAATACATGATAGGTCAAGGTTTTAATGTGGTAAATGTGTGGAAAAGTTCAAAGGGTATGAACAGTTTTGGGCCTTAGGTTAGATGACTAACAGTGGTGTTCAGCGTTGATGTTAATGGAGATAGTTACTGTTTATGAGATCTGGAGAGTTTTCCCTCATTGAAAGAGCATCAAAGAAGACCTTTGAAGGCTTGGTCTTCTTTCAGTTGGCTCCACCAAATGAAATTTTGCAAACGGCCTTGCCAAAGACACTTATTCACTATCCAAACACATTTCCAAAACTTCCCTAATGGGTTTGGGTTACAAATCAGCAAGCAAGTAACCGAAGCCAGTAAAACCTTAAAACATCTGATTCTTCTGAATTTTGAGGGGTTTTTTAAGGCTTCTGAACCAAAATTAGAAAACCAGAAATTGTTGCAATAGCAGGGAACAGTTTGCTCAGATGCAGTTATCTCGTTTCACTGAGATGCTAAACAGGAGGCCGTCAGCAGGAAGCTCATTTCCACATTTTCTTAGCTTGATATCTGTGGAGAAAAATGTGAATTTGAAAAAAATGTTTATCCATCCGTTCATCCGGCTCATTGTGAACTCTTCACACTGCGAGAACAAGAAGCCTTTTTCCAAGTTTGTTTGGTCTAGTTTCTAGTGCCAATATCTTTAGTACACGTGAAATGAGACAAAACTAACTTACAAGTTACTTTTCAGCAAGAAATAAGGACATATTTACGGCACTAAATAAATGAATAAATAGTTCGTATTGATGAAAAAGTACATAAGTGTACATAATAAGTACATAATAATCTGCCAGCGGAAATGCATTACAAAAACACAAAATATTATCAGATATTTGTATTTTTTCTTTCTAGTGAAACAAGACGCTAGAAGTTTAGTTTAGTTTTGTTCATTTGAAATAAGTCTAAACTTGATGAGAAAGTATTAGGTCCATTGGCAAATTGATTCATTTATAACAAGACATTTTTCCCATGCTATAAGTGAAAAAAGTAATAGTGGAACTGATGTTTATAAAAATAATAATATTCAGGAATTATTTTCTAATCTCTTCATATCTTGATGAAAAGCTAATTGTTAGTTTCTTATTTCAAGTGTACTAAGATATTTGCACTCAAAACTACACAAAAAAATACTTGCGAAGATTTAGTATTTTTTCTGCAGATTTCATATTGGGATTAAAGAGAATACTTTGTTCCACCTCTTTTTTGTGTCTTTTGGTCTTTTATTTCTGTACAATATACAGCAGAAAACACAGAAACTGAGTGTTTTTATTAATGAGCAACCATCAGCAGAAGGTGGAGACTACAGTTCCTGAATAAACATGTCAAATTTAAGACCCAGAAATCTTTAAAACAGAAACCCCATCCACCCAGAGACTCATCTGCAGCTTTATTTAAATGTCATAAAATCAGCATCCCACTCACTGACAATTAAGCATCACCACAAAGTCCCCCCCCCACCCCCAAAAGATATCAAACACTCATCTGGCTTCTTTTTTCTCCAGCCTCAAAAGAGATATTTCCATGTCATTAATCTGATCCTAAGAACCAGTGGAAATAACAGAAATGACATTTGGATTTTATTAGAGGAGACGGTTTATGTTCGAGTCAGACAGAAATGGAACGCACGCTCCGCAGACGCACTTTATGGACGTGAAAAGAGAGCCTGCGGATTCTGCGTACTTCGAAAAACTACCGAAATGTTGTTGAGGCTCTTTGCTCATCAGCTTCCTGTCACTGTAAAAAAGTAAAAATAGCCTGCCGACGCTGGGTCTGCTATGCGGATTGTCGAGCCGCGTTTAGGAACAGCCAGGTAACGCGTCGATGTAGATATCCGATGTGATCCGCTTTGCTATCAGAGCGGCTGTTTAATGCCACAGAGCCACAGATGTGTGCTGTCTGACTCTCCAAATGTAATTCGCAGATGGGAGCCGAGGACACATGCTGAGATTCTCCCAGCTTTATGTCAAAACGGTATTCCGGCCAATGCTGGATTATCCTGATTGATACGGGGGGGAGCGAGGGGAGCGCGAGGAGTCATCAGTGTAAAATGACTTATTTAGGATAAATGCTGAAGTGCCGTACAATCTCTCCCATCCCTGAAGGGGGTTGAGGGAGGGGACTTCTCATACTTTATGTCTTCTTTATAAATGAGCCTGTGTCACTGTTGTGAAGCCAAACCTCACTGTCAGCCAAAGAACTCAGCAAGTGGAAGCACACAAGTTTTCTAACCCGTTGAACTGCTTCGTAATTTGTTTCCAATTCAATATGATTTAATGAGGATTTTACACAACAGGCCAACAGAGGGGAACAAAACTGTGTAGTGGAAATAAACAGCTCACATGATAAAATCTGTCTGAAGTTGTTCCTTCACCTTCTTCAAATGAAACTAAATTGGTGTCAAGTGTTTGTGCTGCAAACATTTTCATTGGTGCCGCAATCATTTCAAAGATATTAATAAATGCTTCCAGGGGTCATCAAAGGTCAACCAGCCAGTCCACATCGACAAAGTCGTATTAAACATTGTGTCAATCAACAGTGCTGCTTTTGTACTGGTTTGTGCTGCAAAAAAACAAAACAAATAGTGCCGCTATCATTTTAAAGATATCTCTGTTTCCAGAGGTCATCAAAGGTCAGCTGACCCAGCTACTTTTACAAAATCAAATCAAATAAATACATTTAATATTTCCAGCAGCCATTAAAGCTTAACAGGCCAATCCACATTTACAAATTCAAATTAAATATGGTGTCAATCAACTGTGCTGCATTTCAGCAGCAAAAACTTTAGTTTATGCCGCTGCATTTTTAAGATTAAAAAAAGAAAAAGTTTCCAGAGGTCAACCTGTCCTCCTTTGTAGTACAAGTTTATTGGCACCAAACATGTTTCGTTTTGTAACTGTGGGGGAGCTGGTTGACCTTCGATGACCTCTGGAAACATTTATCGATATCTTTCAATGTGATTTAATGAGGATTTTACAAAGAAAAAATTTTGCTGCACAATCGTTGACACGAATTTTGTTTAATTTGTTTTTGTTTAAATAAAATCAAGTGCAGAAAGATGGCCTGTAAATCACCTAATTAGTTAAAATAAGTCACTTATGTTTAATGTAATCCCGACCTAAATCCAGCAGCTTTATATTAATCTGAGGCTTAATGTAAAATATAACTAACGTTAACTAAGAAACATTGAGACAGGAAGGTTGAAGAAATGTAACAACTGCACCAAAGTACATGAAAGATATAAAATAAAATGGCGAAAAGAAAAGAAAACGTAAGCATCACAACAGAAAAGTCACAGTGTCAGACCTCAGTTGAATGCCAACAAAGAAAGAAGTTTTAAGAAGCGATTTAAAACAACCCAGACTGTGAGCAGATCTAATCTGAAGGGTAACTTATTCCAGAGAATGGGAGCAACAACAGAGGAAGCACGACTTTCTTAGCTCTTAAGTCAAGGGACGTTTAATACCAACTGGTTGAGTCCAACTGTGACTTTAAGAAGGATGCTCTCCTTAACGATCATTTTTAATTACAGGAGCACAGCATGACCGATGTGCAAAGAAAATGGGCAAACTGGAGGATGTAACACAAACACACGTCAAACTTTTACCATTTTTACCTCTAAATGTCTTTCAGAATCCAACGTCTCTTTGTGTTGATCTGTCACGTAAAATTCCAATAAAATCTAAAAAACTCCTGATGTAAAGTGACAAAATGCAAAAACATTCAAGGGATACGAGTACTTCTGCAAAGTGGTAGTTCTTCTAGTTTTTCAGTTTGTTGCTGTCATGACCCCCATCAGCCCACATTTGTCCTGTGTTGCAGGTGTGTGACCTGTCCTTCAGCTTGAAGAAGATGCTCAGCAGACACAAGCTGACCCACAACCCCAACCGGCCCATGGCGGAATGCCAGCTCTGCCACAAGAAGTTCACTCGGAACGACTACCTCAAGGTCCACATGGAGAACGTCCACGGCGAGACGGAGAGCTAAAGCCAATTACAGGAGCACAAGCAAGATCCCCAAGATAAAACCCTATCTCGCGTTTTACGCACCCGTAAAGTACGAACATGTAGAGATGAACAGATAGCTGGACTTATTGGCATTACCGATAGAGCCATGTAAGAATATGGGAAACATTAAGGCAGGCATGTGGAAACTGAAAGTTTCCTCCGCCTCCTCCCTTAAGTCCTTCGTCATCCTGTTTCCGCATTATTTTTAATATTCGAACAAACAGATTCCCATATGTTACATATGCCTCCGGAGCCGCTGTGTCTGCTCTCAGGAATGTCTTGCATTTCACGTCAAATCCTTCCGACCTCTTGTTCTTTGTACCGTTTCAACCAGAGCTCGTTGTAACCTCGACGTACTTTTGTGGCCAGCGGCCAAGTTCTGAAGGAAACCAGTGAGCCGATTCCCTTCGGATTCCCTCTCCTGGTTTTATTTGCCTCCGTTCACAGTGCTTTTGTTAAAAGTGACACCTGCTCTTAGGGGGCGTCCAGACCTCCTTCAGATCTACGCCTTTTATTTTTGGAACTTACTGTACATGCGATGGACAGTAAAAGCAGGAAGTAGCTGCGCGATCTGCACCGACTCACAACTTTCAGCTTTGTTTACGTAAAACCCAGAAAGTAGAAACAAGCTTTCATCAGTCAGATCTGCAGCTTTGTCGTTCTGGATCTACTTTACTCTTTCACTGTTTTAAGGGGGGTTAAAGTTCGATCCATGTTTGACATAAAGGGTTTTGGGAAAGCATTCACAGCCTTGGAACTTTTTCTTTTCTGTTTTTTTTGTATTACAACTGCAAGCATCAGTGCATTTTAGTGGGATTTTCTTGGAGTTAGACAAACACAAAGAAGCACAAAACTTTGAACTGTGTTTTTCTTTTACAAAAGGAAAGTCTGAATAGCACTGGAAAAACACAAAACCTTAAGTAATTTTGTTTCTAATGCAGATGTCCTGGTGTACTTGAAATAAGAGAAAACCAACTTACAAGTAATTTTTCAACAAGATTTAGGAGCTTGTTTTAAGTAAACAATTCCTTAATATTCATGAAAAAGTTCTGGTACGACTGGCAGATTATTTCACTTGTCAAAGGAAAAATGTCTTGTTATAATTGAAATCGTCTGCCAATGTAACAAGAACTTTTCCATCAATATTGACTTATCTTGCTGAAAAGTTACTTGTAAGTTAGTTTTGTCTTATCTCAAGTGTGCGAAGATATTTGCACCAGAAAATGGACCAAAAATACTTTAGCATTTTCAGCGTGTAGATTTCAATTTTCCCTCATTCCACAAGTTCACCGTCTTTCACGTGTTGCTTTTTGCCAAACTTTTATTGGGACTTCTTGTGATTTTCTTTCATCAGTGGGTTTTTTTTTTTTCTCTGTCTTACACAAGGCTCAGATTTTTTTGGGAGGAACGCAACTAAAAATCCTGTCAACAGATTAGTTGGTTTTTTTCACCGATATAGTGCAACAAAATTCAGAGGACCAAAAGAAAGAATAGCTGTATGTCTGCTTAGCTTAAATAACACTTTGGTTAACTATTCATCAATGAGTTGTGCTGGATTTTATTTAGAGGAATCAGAATAAGGGTGGCTGAACGCTAATGCACTTTACTCCCTGCTCAGATTCTCGCTGTAACGGTTTGCAAACCCTAAATTCACCCAATCCATTTAATGGTTCTATTTTGTTTCGGTCTAACACATGAAATCCCAATAAAAGTCGACTGAGGTTTGCTGTCATGATGTTTATGGGGTGTGAATACTTTAGGAAGGTACTCTTTGTTCTCCGTTTTCAGCAGATCCTGCCGTTTGAACTCCGTCATTAGTGTAAGATGAATGGACTCCGAGTTCAAAAGAAGTTTTTTCGCCACATATTTGTGGACGAATCAGCTTCCTAAAAAAGGAACTAAAAAAGAACCAAAGTTTTTGTTTACGTTCATTAGAGACTTTTTAATCTCTCTTCATGTGTAAGTCGCCCAAGATGTTGTGCCTTATAAAATATGTTTACGTGCTTTTCTGTTAATCCTTGTTCAATACAATGTTTCTTTTTCTTTTTTTTATGTTTTAGGAGCGTTTTCTTCTTCTTTTCCTAATGCTATTCCCACTTCCTCCTTCCTTCCTCGTTCGGTGTCCTTATGATTAATCCAGCTGTTTGTGCCGCATCTGGAAAATGTGAATTGTCACTTCACACTTTTTGTGTTTTCAGATGTTATGAAACCTCATCACCTACCAAAATGTCCATTTCTCCCCCACTTTCTCTAATTACGTGTTTGTGAACTGTTGACACTGAGGAGAGAAAAAAAAAAAAAGATTGAGAGTTGATTAAAAGCGTTCATTTCTCGTTAATCTAACCCCTATTCTTAGTTTGGCAGTCTGACGGGAGTGGAGGCTAATTAAGGCTCTTTTTTTCCCCCTCTCTTTCTGAGGCCACAGTCACCACTCGCCTGATCTGTAAAGCCACACACTAAAGAGCGCCTCTGATGGTTTCCTCTCTGTGGATGCGGAGACTCTTTCTCACGTCCATCCCCCAGCTCCTTTCGGTATCTCCACGCTGAAATCTGTGAGATTCTCACGAGCGGCGGGGAGAAGCTGTTCTCATCATTCGGCCTGGTTGTTCATGCTTAATAAATCTTGCCGTGTGTGCGCGCTCTTGGCTTCCTGAAAACATCTAACTGCTACAGCATGTTTCGGTGCGTGTTTTTTAGTGCGACTGTTTGCTCAACAATTAACTCATTTCTGCCTCTCATGTTCAATTACCTCTGTGCTTATGAGCCAGAAACAAAAGCTGCAGGACGTCTCCGGTGTTCATGCCAGGAACACGGTTGGCTCTCCTCGTTTCCTTGGAGTTGGGTTGACCGCATGGCAGTGAAGGGCGCGGCCTGGCGACCGGGCCTTTGCCCGCTTGTGCCACCAACCTACTGCTCTCTAGCAAAGAGGGCTCCGGTCCAGACTAATGCACTTTCAAACTCAAAAGTAGCATTTTATGCTGCAGAAGCAGGGAATTGGTTAGTAATGGATCCCATTTCGATGCTATGTGGGACTAAATGTGAGGAAAGGAAGTTTGTGGAACGAGTCCTGTTGCATGGATACATGCGGTGCTCATCATGCACAGCCATGACATTAGAATAAAACAATTAGGAGACACCATAAAATGTTCAGTAGCCTCCAAAGAAATATTTAAATATCAATAACTGCATTTTCATTATGAATGTGCGCAAAACTTAGTCTATCTTCCGCTAATGTTGTAAAACCACAACTTCGCAATTGTGGACTTTCCATCATCCACGAAAAGCAAATAAAAGGTTGTGTCGTTTTCTTTGTGGATTGTGCCGGTGACAACATCTGGTTATTGATCATGTGACTCGTGTGATGCAAAAAAATAGTGTTTCCATGGCAGTCTTGCGAAATAAACTAATTTTTATATGGCCGAAACTTTTTATCAATAAACAAGTTTGTTTTTTCTTTTTAAATTGATGTGTCTTAATTGAGCAAAAATATTTTCGAAACGTCAAATCACGCTGTTATATGTACTCTGGAAGAGAAGGAGATTCCGTTTCAGGTGAATTTTCTGCTGTCTCCTGTTGTTTTCTGGCTGTGGAATAAGTTAAGACGCCCTAATCTTTAATTCTAGTTTTATTCTTATTTGAGTGAAATAACTTCAGTGAGAATCTTTTCATACCTGTCTGCCAGTCTGTGACATGTCTGAGGAAAATGTCCCAGAGTTTTGAATTGTTTTTGGATGAGAAACAATGTGTGGTGTAGCCGTCCTCATGGTTCACAAATGTCCTGAAGCAGCAAATGCACCACGTTAGTGCAGACTGCCTTGATTAGGCTGATGAGCTTCACCTGTGCTTAATGTCATACAAACATGGACAGACAACTAAAGAGACCACAGAGAGGACACACAGTATTTGTGTTTTGGAAGAAAACCATCTTTAGCTAAACCACAAATGTTCTTACCTTCAGGAAAACCCACATTTTAAATCGAACTCTACCGATCACCATCGATTAGGCTGGCTGTCCAGTGAGGCACTGGATGGAGCTGTTGGGCCAACCAGGTCAGATGTTGTTTTCAGGATGACGAAGTCAATAGAGGTCAAGGTGAGCTAACCACACCATTGTTTTCTCTTTCCTCCCCAGACCAGTTCACGTAGCCGTCATTGCAATTCTGTTCGTTTTCACACACACGTTAAATGTAATGTCTACTGGCGTTATTCTAACCACATATAACACAAAAAGACCATTATAGAGCGTCCACCAACTTTCATGTGCTTGGCATCCCAGGGTTACAAAATTCAACTCATAAATAACATAATAATGATGCTATTTGCTGTCAATCTAAGCTATTCAAAAGCCTAACTCTCATCAGCATGCTGGATGCTTGAAACTCAAAAGCTAGACTTTGACTTTTTTCACACCTGATAGTCCCGTAGACTCGGTTCGTTCGGGGAACAAAATTGCAACATTTGTTAGACTTCCAGCTGGTGTGGTTCAGTTTCACACTGCACTGTGTCAAATAAACCAAACCCTTTTTTATAACCTGTTCCTCCTCTCGCCTGTGGTTCCTTCAAGAACCACTGAAGGAAACGACATGAAAACCATACAAGAAGAGCTCAGCTTTCTTTCTTCACAAAATGTAAACAAAAATGGAATATTGTCATGTTTTGGGGTTGTAGGATTTCTCTTTTGCCTTTGTGAGAAAGACCACAAGCTATTTCTTCCACTGGCGTGTTTGTTTTGGTTGTATTTACCCAGAGTTCCCTGCGCTATGGATACATTTGAACTGCGCCAGAGTTCACTTCAACCGACCGAGACCACAGCTCACTTTTTTTGGCGTTCACACTAACAAACCGGACTTTCTAGGCAGGCGAACTAGAGTTCAATTAAAGCAGGCTAACCACTGCTGGTGTGAATGCACCCTTAATTTCCAAGAGTTAAATACTTTGATCAAAATACACATGGACTAGAGCAGCAGTGCATCTTCCACACAATGTTCACAAACACGACAGGACTTCATGTTTCTCCAAAACCCATTGATTTCCTGATGTTTAGACCTGAATTGTGAATTTTCTTTCCATTCACCAGCAAACTTATCCTGACGTAACAAAGCGACAGCAGCTTAAGGCAGAGAATGTTACAGTAGATATCCCAAGGTGTGAATGTTAGCTTAGCAGCATTAGCCTTCTTATTCTCAGTCCCATTGTTCATTTCAGTCTCTCCTTTCTCAAACTCATGTGTGCATCCCGGCCTGCATGTGTCTCTTCCATCGTGATGGGTGTATCATGCCAAGGCTCCCAGTCAATGTGTTTCTAATTACATGTTTTTACTGGAAGCCCCGGTTTCCTGTGTTGCCTCCCCGTTTGTGAGTGCGGGCCAGACTGGGCTCCGACCAGCGTCCGCGGAGGCGAACGCCGGCCCTGCCCACTGCGCAGGAGTATCATTACCACGCCAGTCCGGGTTTCTGGTGAACCACTGTCACGTTAGGAATTGCCCAGACACGCTTGTCTGACCCCTGTGTTTGGCCAGCGTTGCGGGGCAACAGGTAGGTTTCCCCCCAGATGGACCGGAGTGATGTGGAATGTGTGTGCCCAGCGTGGAGCGCCATGTCAAAGGATTTCAATAATGTGGGACAGGGTGTGTTTGGGTATTCTGGGCTTTCACCTTTTTTTTTTGCACTGCCAAACATTCTGTCAAAAGTCTTACTTTTGGACCTAAATAATAATAAAAAAAACCTCTGACTGATAAATAGGCGATGATAAAATGTCTGAGACCAAACCGGGGAATCCCTCATCTGAAGATAAACATTCATTCTCTCTGTAAATATCCCCCCTGTGCTCTCTTTTGGTGACTTCACAAAGATTGTTCTTATCTTATCTGATCTTCAGACTGCACTTCAGGCCAAAACAGCAAAGGAATTAGGTTAGGCAGACGAAGATTATTTCATTAGGAGGAAATTGGGAGAGGAACTATCATCAGACAGCAGCTACAGTGGGGCAAAAAAGTATTTAGTCAGCCACCAATTGTGCAAGTTCTCCCACTTAAAAAGATGAGAGAGGCCTGTAATTTTCATCATAGATATACCTCAATTATGAGAGACGAAAGGAGAAAAGAAAATCCAGAAAATCACATTGTCTGATTTTTAAAGAATTTATTTGCAAAATAGGGTGGAAAATAAGTATTTGGTCAGCTACAAACAAGCAAGATTTCAGGCTCTCACAGCCGTGTAACTTCTTCTGTAAGAGGCTCCTCTGTCCTCCACTTGTTACCTGTATTAATGGCACCTATTTGAACTCGTTATCAGTATAAAACACACCTGTCCACAACCTCAAACAGTCACACTCTAAACTCCACCATGGCCAAAACTAGAGAGCTGTCAAAGGACACCCGAAACAAAATGATAGATCTGCACCAGGCTGGGAATACTGAATCTGCAATAGGTAAACAGCTTGGTGTGAAGAAATCAACTGTGGGATCAATTATTAGAAAATGGAACACTTACAAGACCATTGATAATCTCCCTCGATCTTGGGCTCCATTCAAGATCTCACCCCGTGGGGTCAAAATGATCACAAGAACGGTAAGCAAAAATTCAAGAACCACACAGGGGAATCTAGCGAATGACCTGCAGAAAGCTGGGACCAAAGTAACAAAGGCTACCATCAGTAACACACTACGCCGCCAGGGACTCAAACCTGCAGTGCCAGACGTGTCCCCCTGCTTAAGCCAGTACATGTCAAGGCCCGTCTCAAGTTTGCTAGAGAGCATTTGGATGATCCAGAAGATGACTGGGAGAATATCATATGGTCAGATGAAGCCAAAATAGAACTTTTTGGTCAAAACTCTACTCGTCGTGTTTGGAGGAGAATGAATGCTGAGTTGCATCCAAAGAACACCATGCCTACTGTGAAGCATGGGGGTGGAAACATCATGCTTTAGGGCTGTTTTTCTGCCAAGGGACCAGGACGACTGATCCGTGTAAAGGAAAGAATGAATGGGGCCATATATCGTCACATTTTGAGTGAAAACCTCCTTCCATCAACAAGGGCATTGAAGGTGAAACGTGGCTGGGTCTTTCAGCAGGACGATGATCCCAAACACACCACCCGGGTAACGAAGGAGTGGCTTCGTAAGAAGCATTTCAAGGTCCTGGAGTGGCCTAGCCAGTCTCCAGATCTCAACCCCATAGAAAATCTGTGGAGGGAGTTGAAAGTCCGTGTTGTCCAGCGACAGCCCCAGAACATCACAGCTCTAGAGAAGATCTGCTTGGAGGAATGGGCCAAAATACCAGCAACAGTGTGTGAAAACCTTGTGAAGAGTTACAAAAAACGTTTGAACTCTGTCATTACCAACAAAGGGTATATAACAAAATATTGAGATGAACTTTTGTAACTGACCAAATACTTATTTTCCACCATATTTTGCAAATAAATTCTTTAAAAATCAGACAATGTTATTTTCTGGATATTTTTTTTTCTCTTTTTGTCTCTCATAGTTGAGGTACATCTATGATGAAAATTACAGGCCTCTCTCATCTTTTTAAGTGGGAGAACTTGCACAATTGGTGGCTGACTAAATACTTTTTTGCCCCACTGTTGGTGCTGCCCACCCTGACTTCAATCACAGCCTATCGGGTTTCTTTGCAGCTTGTTTCTGCTGCCTCTCTGTGGCTAAAAAAAATCTGTAATTACTACATACTTATACATGTTCATGATGACATGCATAACCATATATCTAGTGTATTTTATAATAGTGTAACTGTGGGATGGGGTAATGTCATGCAGTGTTTATGGCACCTCTGTCAAAATAACACAATTTCTGCACCTGCTTATGAGAACAAAACTTTTTATCTTTGTAAAACATTGATTATTAGACACTTAGAAATACTGAAAATGTCTCCTTTAGGTTTTCAGAGCTTAAGAGAAAAAGAAAATGCACCTATGTTTTCTAACTGCAGTGCCTTCACTTTATTGTACTATTGGGATTTTATGCACTACCAGCACAAAGTGGTGCATAGTTGTGAATTTGGAGGAAAATAACTAATGGGTTTTCAAAAACTGTGACAAACAGAAATCTGAAATATCCTCGAAAAAACCGCTTTGCTTCGATAACATTAACTTGCAAAGACGTGTGACGAGGTGGGAGGTTGACTTTCTGTCAGAAAAACGATGCTAAACACGCAGACAGAGCTGCAGTGGAATGGTTCAGATTAAAGAGCCTTTATGTGTTGAAACGGCCCAGTCAAAGATCTTCATCCAGTTGTGAATCTGTGGCGAGGCTTGAAAGTTGATTGTCTTTGCAGAGAAAGTCTGTAGATTTGCAAAACCGCTGCACATGCCAGAAAGAACCTTTCAACAAATGTAACCAGAGGAGAAAAGGAAAACTTTGACTTCAGAGAAAAGTAAACAAACAAGAAAATACAAAATTCAATAACTTTTTGACTTTTGCCAAAGCTGCCTGTGATGAGCTGCCAGAAACTGAACCCTGGGCTTTTTTTTATTACTTTACATTTAAATAATACTGAACAAATCTGCAGCTAGGATCGCTTTTTTTGTTCTTTCCATGTAGGGATTTGTTTTTCAGGTGAGCAGTGACAACGGAGTCGACTCCACAGGTCTAGTCAAAACATCAGTGCAAATGTGGTGAAAGATCAGACGCAATTCCTTTGTCTTTTTCCTCATTTGTCAGACAGTTGCTCATCCTCCCCTCCTCTGCTCCCCATCCCATCCTCTATTATTGTCTTAGCCCCCATAATCTTTGGGGGGTTGGGGGGGACCTGTGTTACATGCCACAGCACAAATGACACCAAACTCCCGCTGGGTTGGAGAATCAGACGGGAAAGACCGGGGAGAACACACACAGCGTGAACTCAGACAAGGATTCTCTCTGAACACACTCGAGAGCAGGAGGATTAAGTCATTAGGCTGCTTTAAAAAAAACACACGAAACAAATCAAATACGCAAAAAACCCTTCCAGTACCTGTTTTTAATCACGCGCATCGCCGTATTTGAACCAGTAGGCGTTCGGTCTCTGGAAGCGAACATAGCCAGTGACATAACATTGGCCTTATTGTCGTACCCCCCTTTTCACCCCCTCCACCCTGCCCCGCCCCGCTCCGCTCATGCTGCATTTCTGTTTTAAATTTCTGCAGCACGCCTTAAAATCGAGTCCCGGGGAAACCGTACACCGCTGCTGGCGCCTGTTTCCTGTCAGAGCGCCGGGAGAAAGCGGCGACACTGGGATGCACACCTTTCATGTGCTGATTTGGGTTTCGGTCCAGTGAACAAACACACACATGCGCCAAACTCGCACAAGGATGCAAACTTCACTGAAAAAAAGAGCGAGAGAGAGAGAGAGGCCTCCAGTGTCTGTTGGCCCTCCTGAAAAGTGTTTGGTGGGATCATGGTGTGTGTGTGTGGGGGATGTTTCTGTCTGGGCCCTGTGAATCGGCCACACACACACACACACACACACACGCACACACACACACACACACACACACACATAGCTGCGCATGTATAAGGCAGACATGCTCAGAATGATAATCTCTGGATGCACGGACGTGATGCAAGGGAAGCGCCTGTTTGTCAGAACAGCTGCTGAGGCCTGAACGCATCCATCTTCCACAGGAAGTTATTGGTCAAACAAACGTAGTGAATCTATTGTTGTTGGCCTGCTGACCGTGACACCGTCTGTCTGCCTCCCTGCTCTCACATACAGTAAACAACGAGCGCTCACTCTCTCTTCCTCTCGTTAACAGGAAGCGCACCGCGGACAGATGATCGAGGTCTAGAGAATAATAGACGGCCCAACACTCCCACACACCCGTTTAGGTTCAGCACTGGATAGTTTTGAGGATGGATGGATGGATGGATGGATGCGTGCACGCATTCACACACTGTTGTTTTGGAAGCAGCCCGTAGAATTGCATAGAATTAAATTGGTTCTGATTGCAACTCTTAAGCGAGGCAGAAGCAGATTTCACTCTTGGATTCCTGAGGTCTGTAATCTGAAAGGAAGAGTCGGGCGCGCTGAGGCACGAGGCGTGTCCCTTCCTGCTCAGCCACAGAAATGTGAGGAAAAGCTAGAAGGCAGCCGCAGAAGGGTGAAGAGAATTCACACAGATATTAATGGAATACCGACTTCTTATTTGGTTGGTTTTGTTAATTTATTTTGTACATTTCATGCAGTCAGGAAGCACTCGTGTACAGTTCTATAGTCGCATACTGGCTGGGAGCTGCAGCGGTAAATAACTTTTATTAAAAAAATGTTTTCTACATATTTGTTTCAAACTGTAACCATGTTGTGACCGTATGATATGGGACAGATAATCTGTGAAAAAATCAAGTTCCCCTTCCTCGTAGTACTTCTATTGCCGTCTGAAGAAATGCACTTCCTGTTCAGAAACAACCAGAGCCAGGAGGAGGGACTTAGCGCTGTCAATCATGCCTGTGTACTGCTAGGCAGAGGAACAGCTAACTGTTGCTTAACAACTGTTTTAGCTGTCATCATCAGTGGCCATGCTAACGAGCCTTAGCATTCATGACAGGCTCTGCTATCAGGACAAAGCAGCCCGTACACAAGCATCACCTCCTCCTGGTTCTGATTGGATGTTTCTGACTGAGCTGAGGCAGAGAAGCTCTTTTTTATTATTATTTAAGATTATTTGTCTCATACTATACTTTCACTGCATACAGTTTTAACAAATATGTTTTAAAAAGCAACATTTTAAAATAAGTTACATACTGCAGCTTTAACCAAAACAGCCCCATGATTCCCTGTACTAAAAATCAGACAACTCTAGGAATGTAGCTAATTATTGATGCTTCTGTACTGAAAGACTCTCATTCACTTCTCATATTTTCTGAGTTTCCTGCTGTACTTTGATGCCTTTAATACATCGGAGCTCTTTTCACAACCAGAGGGAACCTGATGCTAGAGCAGTGGCCCATGGCATCACCCTGCAGCCAGTCTATTGCAGGTCAGCACACACAACTGGGAGGAAGTCAGAGTACCCGGAGAGAACCTACGCATACACGAGGTAAACATGCGAACCTGCAGAAAGAACCGAGAACATTCCTGGTTCAAGACAAAACGACTGCAGCGCTGCAGAGGCGCTACGTTTACTGTCTGTAAAGAAACCGAGTCTGTACAGGACTGTGACAGCAGCCCGGCCCGTCGTCCTGTATTTTATTAAGAGGACAAAAACAAAAAAAAACAAGATGGCACACATGTACTACATCAGCCGGCTCTGCCTCCTTGCCTGTCGACAGAAGCCAGTGATTTATAGGAGGCTGCGTTCATGTTCACTTGTTGGGAAACGGATAAAATAGGGAAGAGCAGCTACCTGTCCCGCCCTCCTCCCATCCCCAAGCGGTGCTGTGTCAGGCATCAGCCTTGATCCCATATCTCCAGGAGCCGGGCCCTGTCACTCTGAGGAATGAGTGAGTCCGGCCCAGTCGGACTCTCCATAAATTACACTCTTGTTATAATAAAAACGCTGTCTGTGGAGCTGAGCGGGTGGAAATCTAGCTGCCGGTTAGCACAATGAAAGTCAAGGCGGAACAAGGCAGAGAACCGTCCCTTTGTCTAACATTACAGCAGAGTTTTATTGTCGTTTTTTTTCAGGACAATATCTGGACGAAAAGCATGAAAAAAAAGGAGAAATGAAAGACTTTGTTTAAATTCTCAGGTTTCATGTGGCGGTGGGTCCGTCCTTGAAGCCGTCTTTGATGCAGCCGCCCTCGGTCTGTGTGCTTCAGTAGCACACAATGGTGTTTGCTCAGGGCTTTCCGCTCGTTTCTCCTGGTAAATGTGGGCAAGCCCGTATGTTTAACCTCTTCGCCAAACCTCACATCTCGCCCTCCGCCTACCACACAGCTCAGGCCGATGTTATCGCCGGGCCACTCATGCGCAGCGGCAGCGGAGGGCCCATCGCGCTTCGTGGCCGCTCTTTAACAGCCATTGTGCTCAGAGTCGTTTCAAACACTCTTGCGGTAAATGATTGAGGGCGCTCTTAAGCTCCATTAGGCTGAGGGGGAGAGTTATTTTCCGTATTTGTTTTCCTCAATCGGGAACACAACCAGATGCAGGTGCAGACTGAGCGAGAAGACTCCCCGGGGGGACGGAGGACCACCAGACGGAGGTCACAGTGGAGAAGCTGACCTGGCCTGGTGGAACAGCGGAGGCAATGAATAAGATTTGCACTTCTCAGTGATTTTTCTTTTTTTTATACTTTTTATTTTTTTTAGGGATAATCTGAACAGATAAAAGTTGTTTGAAGGTGAAAGTTTGGAACTCGATGACATACAAGCAAATGTTTTCATGTTTTGTCAGCAAACCTCAATGTGTTTCACGTCTTAAGCAGTCATCCCACAGGGAATAAGTGTGAAGTGGAAGCAGATTGATGCTTTTCAAACTATTAAAAAAAAAAAAAAACTGCTCCAGAAAGTGTGGCTCAAGTTTTTATGATAAATCCTTGAGTTAATAGTTTGCACAGGGACCTTTAGCTGCAGTTACAACTGCATGTCTTTCGGAGTGCTTGGCTCAGTGGATGTTTCTCTCCAACTCTTAGCGAAACAGTCAGATTGGATGCAATCTAAAAGATTTTCTTTGAGGATTGTCCTGTATGTATTTCAGTCCGTCTGTCTAAACTCTGACCAGCTTTCCTGTTTTTACTAAAGAAAACACAACTAGCTTTCTCTCTAACTCCTGGTTGAGTTTCTCGGGGTTGTTTTCACGCCTGGTAGTCTGGTAAACTCAGTTCAGTTTGGGACCAAAATTGCAACATTCATTACATTTTCAGCCGGTGTGGTTCGCTTTCACACTGCACCGTGTGTGAAAGCGAACCGATGCGAGCCTTCTGGAGCGCTGCCTCGATCATCTTGAGGCAACGGGTTAGGGTTTTCGAGACGAACCCTTTGAGAAACCTGTTCACCTCCTCGCCTGTGGCGGCATTGCACCAACAACTTCTAAAGGAAACGATGTAGAAACCTCTGAAGAAGACACAGAGCGCAACTTCCTTCATAACAAAACGTAAACAAAAATGTAGTAGTGTCAGAGTTTAGCAGTTTGGCAAAAGACCTCAAGCCGTTTCTTCCACTAACGCTAGACTCACTGTTTAGTTGTATTTACCCAGAATGCACTTTGATATAGTCCACTTCCTGCTTTTGGAGAGCTTTATATTCACTAATCCAGGCCCAACTGAGAGGGCATCGGTTGTATAGGATTTTTATTCAGGGAAATCAGATTCATGAAAGCTGAAAGTGTCACTTTTCAGGCTTTCATGAGAAACTCAAAAACTTTTTCTTCCACTTCACAATTACGTCTGACTTTGTGTCTGTCTCAAATCTCTATAATTGAAACAAACAAAATTTGAAAAATGTCTAAGTGTGTGTGTGAATACTTTGCAGCTTCTAAAAGAAGACGATGAAAAAAATTCAGTTGCGAATCCTGGAATAATGAATCTGAGTTAGAAGTTGTTTTTGTATCAGATATAAAGAGCAATTTGAAGGATTAGTTCTAAACTCCCAGTAAACACAGCACTTAACAAATATTAACTTTCACTCCAGAATCTCTTTTTAGACAGGAATGATCAATGCCTGTGTTTCAGTGTGCACAAAGCCTCTCAAAAAGACTGTCTCTACGTGCGTCAGGTAATAACTCTTACCAGCTAAGATGTACACGTTTCATGAAAGAGTTGTGGCTCATTCAGCTAATATTTATAATGCTTCTTGTCTTCAAAGCGTTTCAAGGTTTCAGTAGTTTCAGATTTTCGTCCTTACATCCCTGAAAGTCCCAAACAAACCAAATTGTAGTTTACCTACATGTCACGGACTTTTCAAAACAAATTAGCATTCCGCATCGCAGCGGCATGAGGGCCGGCTGCATCCGTCGGATTGTTTGGCGCTCTTTTCGGCTCAAACACGGCCGCGTTTGAAGTGTGCCCTTTTCTCGTGAAGAGTCTGTGTTTGGAGTTGGGAGCACGATTTCGCCCAGGTTACCTCTGCAACAGCTTTTGATTCTGGCCCTTTGTTCTCCAATCAGAAACGTGTTTCTGTTTGAGCTTCATTAAAAGCACGTCCTGAAACCGGAGCCGCTCCTTTGTACGCTTGCCGAACAGGAACCGAGCGGGGCTCTAACTGGAAGCAGATCGTGCCCAGGTTTCGGTGAACTGGCCTGCAGATGTACGTGTGTCTTGAGAGCGAGTCTCGTTTGCGAGCAGTGTGTGTGTGTGTGTGTAACACATCTGTCCTTGTGTAACGCTATAGCCCAAAGTGTCAGTCTCTCCTCGAGAGCGTCCCACATGGCCTCACAGCAACACATATTCACTGGGAATGACATCATTCACCCCTCAGACATATTAATGATTATTTCATTCGCTCCTCTTGCCAAGGAGACACCCTCGCTGCAACACAGCAGCTCACTTAGCCTACATTTTCCACAGGAAACAGGCCTGAAGTGGCTCTGTCACTGCCTGCTGAGCTAACAAGCTTCTAAAACACACTTCAGACATTTCTGGATTTGCTTAAAACCGATGCGTTTCGCCAGAAAGCCCCTCGTCCTTGTCAGCAGGTTCCACTTCTCTGACCTTTCGCACCAAACGAGGTGTTAAAGACTCCGGGACACAAAGCGGTTTGCTACCATCTTCATCTCATTTTTTCTTTTCTCTCTTCCCATCATTAAAGGAAAAGTGATCCCTGCACAGCAGGTGGAGTAATGCGACTGGTACCGATTCTTTCTTGCCCTCAGAGGAGTTACAGAGACACCTCAGAGCTCTTGCGTTCCCATCGTTGTCGAGGCTTCTCAATCTGGCCTCCCGGGAGAGAGAAATGTCCGCGCACCAGACGCGGGGAAGAGCTTCCAGATGTGACGTGTCAGCGTCAACGACATTCGATGTCGAAGTGGGGATGTCGGGGTTGGGGAGCGGGGAGGTTAACTTACCGATTGGCTACAGAGTCAGCAAGAGTATCACGAATAAAACCTCCCATCAGCAGAAGATTAGGTTTACGTCCTCATACATGGACTCTGGATTGTGTCCATGTATTACAAAAAAACACCAAATCTGACTACGCATTTTTGGAATGGTTTCTAGTGCAAATATCTTGGTGCACTTGAAATAAGACAAAAGTAACTTATAAGTAACTTTTAAGCAAGAAACGGAAGCTTGTTTGAAGTCGATGTTTCCTTTAGTATTGATGGAAAAAGTGCTAGTTCCACTAGCAGATTATTTAACTTATAACAAGACATTTTTCCCAATTCCTAAGTGAAATAATTTGCCAGTGGAACAAATACATTTTCATCAAATTTAAGGAGTTATTGACTTAAAACAAGCTCCTAAAAAGTGCTGCACACTGTTGGCCAGTTGGCAGAAAAAAAGCCACAACATATTTCCCTCAGACAAAGAATAAGACATCAAAATCTGACCATTTCAGAGAGCACCAAATAACATTATTATAGCAGGAATCGCATTATATTGTTGTAACATTAACATGATTTTTTTTTTGTAGCTTTTCTGTTTGAAATAAAATAATTAGATCGTGTTTTGTATTTTTGTTTTAAATGTGCTAGCGCCATGGCACAGTATATTGTCTGGTAGTATAATATCAAGAATTTTACTATAGGGTAATCATGCTGTAAGAATTTCATGTCTATGCAAAGCCAACATTTGTTATTGCTGCAAAGCTGCTCTGCATCCAACAAAAAGAACACAACATTCTATTCCTTTTTCTGTAACAATTTATTTTGTCTCTAAAGTCAGTATAAAATGTGATTTACCGAGAAAGACAATGGTGGGATTTACAGTCAGATGACAGCCTTTGGTTTGTCTTTGAGCCAAGGAAGGAGCAGCCTCATTGAGTTGTTCTTACGAAGGATTGATCGCTACGCTCGCTACTTCCCTCTTCCGACGGTAATGAATTTGACTTTACTAAATGAGGCCGAAAGGAAACTGCATCCTCTAGAAAAAGCACTTCGTCTCATGCTAGACTGACAACATGCTAAACACCGAGACGCGCCAATCCATCTTGTGGGAGCGAGCGACCGTGAACAAGCTAGCTAACGGGCTAACGTCAGAACTCTTTGCTACACAGACACGTTTAACTTCGCACCCAAACGTCTGTTTATATATAAGCTGTTCAAACATTTTGTTAATATTTCTCTGGCACATTTTGTAAAGTAAAGAACCGAACAGATTTAACTGTGAGCTGTTTCCACTGCTCTGCCTCGGTATGTTTTGTACCTGCGGGCGTTGAAAACCAAATTGGAACCAAATGTAGGGTTCAGAACTGTCTGTAGCGAAGAGTAATAAACCAGAAAGTTAATATGATGTCTTATTAAATCATGCAACTTTGTGCATTCACAACAAATGCAGGCTACTGTGTAACTATGCAAGTGTGTGTGTGTGTGTGTGTGCGTGTGTGTGCGCGCGCGTGTGTGTGTGTGGTGGCAGGTTTGTGGGACAAGTAAAAAAAAAAAAAAAGCACCTAGTTATGGGGACATCTGGAAAAGATGTATGTAAAAATACTTAAAATATTTTATTGCAGCAGCATGTAGTCACCAAAAAAATGTAGAACAAAATTACACTTTACCTATATTTATTCAATGGAGCAAAACTCAGAAGCTAATAAGCCTTTACCTATTTTTTTTTATTTTATTTTTTTTTTAGAAAACTTTTCCTAAACGTGTTTAATACAGCAACACACCTACATCACACAACTAAGAGGAAATTGTCAATTTTCCTCTTAAAATCCCATATTTCATTAATGAAACACAAACTCTGTATTTAAAAACACAATGTCTTTCTGATAAGGTCACCCTTTATTAGTCCAAGTGGGAAATTTAAGCTCGATCAAAATACTAGAGATTAGATTTGAAAATGAATAGCACTTGTTTTCAATTCCTAAGATTCATACATGTGCACCGACTTTCACAAATAGCAAACATGTGGCATAATAGGACTTTTGGTGTTTTACGGCAGTTTGCGTACGCTTTCCCGCAACGGGAAAATTGAGTTTCTAGATCTTACAAAACGGTTATTGTTAGGGATATGGATTGTCATGGATAGCTCACAGAAACTTCACATCTGATTTTCCACTGAAAACATTGGACATGAAACCACTTGGAGTCGTGATGGCCGTAGTTATGATGACCGTAACTCCGCACATTCTTGCACCTCTTCTATCCTTTTCCTGACCCCCCCGTCTCTTTCCACTCTCTCCAGACGGTTTTCGTCTTCCCCTGGTTTCTGTTTCCACACCGTCGTTTCAAAACTCTGACTTTATGTGTGTCAATGTAATTAAAAGGATTTCAACGCCAGCCTTTGTGTTGAATTCAGATTGGCCTGGGATCAGTTGTGTTTTGCCCAGTTTACCCAGCAGGAATCAACTATGTGTCAATTACTGAGTAATTGGTTTGCACTGTAACCAGCTGTTATTTCTCGAACATTGAGAATGTGCTCCCGGACCGGCGCTTCTCTGTTCTTTGTGCGCCTGCTGTGTCCTCTGAAGGGCCAGGTTGGCTGCTCTGGTGGGTCTGGTTCCACTGGAGGGTTCTTCCTGTTGAAAGAAAGCGCTTCCTTTCGCTTGCCACATGCTTTGCTCAGGAGGAGGGATTGCTGCAAAGTCAATGACTCAAAGCGACTCCAGACAGTTGCTACAGATGTGTAGTATAAGATTAATTTCACTGCAATGTGCTAGAACTAAATAACCAGTTCTGCCACATTTATTTATCATTGCTATGTGTCCTGTCCTGGGATCAGAATTGTTGTCAAGCTGAGGCCCAACAGAGGTACTTTCACAAGCCGATGCTCCATTTGCTAGAGTTATAGAACTTTATTAGAAATGTGTTTGTGTTTATTTCAAATGTAATGGATGAAATGGAAAGGTGGGGGGAATGTTTAAAAGGAAAGGAGTAGAGAAAAGAGAGAAGCATAGAGCGAACACAACCTTGAAGTCTGCCCTTAAACCTATAGAAAGAGGGAAAACAAAACCGAAAAACCACACCAAACAAACATATTCATATATAATAGTAATAACATCACTGGAAAGTACCTGGCACATGATAACACAAGATCTATTTAGTGGCCTTTTCTGTTCTACCATCACTTACATGATCACGTGGAGTTTAGTAGCCTCTACTAGGGCTCTGACTACAACTGCATGCATGTTTCACACTAAGCTTTTTCTCCACAAACAGACCAGGTTAAACAAAAGATGAAAGGTCTTTTGCATATCTCTAAAGAATGGTGGAGGACCTGGGGATCTGCTGTTTCTCTTCCAGAGACCCAAGGGACCAAGAGATCTTTGAAATATGAGCAGATTCTAAAAAAAATCCGGTGCCCTCTACCTGTTAACTGAAAATGGGCAATCATTGAGTCTTTCACCAAAGTCATGATCTAAAACATGTGGCCCAACGAGCACAGGAGTAGTTTTAGAGGCAGAGGGACGGAGCAAGACTAGCTGCTTTTTCATTAGAAATGGGCACAAAACTTTCTGCTAATGTCAAAAAACCAATTTCACAGTTGGAGTGTTTCCATTAAATAAGAAACACAATTAAAATCCCACATGATTAACTTTGTTCATGCAATAAGCCGTTTAGAAACACGGTGCCCCATTGTTCTCCTACCACTTCCTGTCGTCTGCTTCATCTTTTCCGCCGGTGGCAACATCCGGTTGTTGATCATGTGACTCGTGTGATGCAAAAAAAAAAAAAAATCTTTCCATTGCAGGTTTGCGAAATACAAAATAATTGATAGTTGAAAAGTTTTTTTCTAGCGCAAAAACTTTTTATAGAAAAATGTGAGTTTTTTTTTTTCAAAATTGGCATGCTTCCATAAGCCTTCCCGTGTTCCTAAGAGACGAGGTCCATTGGACCTCAAGAGGTTTTTACCCTGTGGGTCGCATTGACTAACAAGCGTTTTATTGTTGGTGTGGTTTCGGGAACTGACAGTCTGACAGGACAACTCCCCCACGCCCCTTCGCTGTTGCCGACCGTGACATCTGCTGCTCTCCTCCTGAGCGTCGCGCTAATTTATTTTCAGAATTCCAATTTGCTCAATTACACGGTCGACGGAAACGCAGCTAGCAAACACATTGATGTTACTAACTTTCCAAAGGAGAGAAACACTTGTGTGGGGCATCGCCGTCCTCATGTGTTAGCCGTTACTTCGTCAGCTGCACAGCCTGGTCTGCCACACACTCTGGGTAAATGGGCTGTATAGATCAGATCAGGTCCACAGTCGGCTTCCTGCTGGGCACAAAGTCTCTCTCACAGGCATGAGGCCAGATGTCCGCCAGATGCTGTCGGCTTTAGCCCCCTTCAAAGAAACAATTAGGACCAATTATCGCAACATATAAATGAATTTCATCCATGATTAAAATGCGCGGTGGGGGGCTGGAGGGACGAGCGGGACGCCCGGCCAGGTGGTTGTAATCTTGATGGCGGTCTCAGTGGGGCTTCGCTCTGAGCGGGGTGAAGGCAAGAAAAACCTGCAGAGATGTTTATTCAAGCACTTGTGAGTCAGGACAAGTGCTCCCCGACTCACAACAAGTCCCAGTTCACCCTGCTAGTAAAGGCATCTGTCCCTTAATACCAGTTTAATGAAGCTCATTCATTTTAATGGAGCCTCATTTTAAACTCCCTGCAATTAAAGCGTGTGTTGCACTTGACTGAGAGGTTGTTGAGACAGTTGCGAGCGCCCGGTTCTGCAAATAAGCTGTTCTCCCCCACCCTTTAATCAGCCGGTGGGGTGTACGCAAAACGCCATAATCTCCTCCACAGCGGTGGAAAAAAACAAAAAGAGGAGAAGGCCCCTCAGCTCGGGGTGGGAGAGATCAAAACCACGTTTCAAGAGATGAAAACCACATTTAGCTAAGTGGCGGGGAGGACGACAGGTGGCTCCGGCATGTTCGAACCGTAACAGAACAATCAGGCATAATCGGGTTTGAAAGGTCGAGAACACAAGGAGGAACTGCGGAGTGATACAATGAGATGCTGATGTCAAGCGTTTGTCAGGCCGCGACTGGAAACCGCTCGTATCGGTGAAGGATCAAACTCGGGGTAAGTGTCCGTGAGGGCGAGCTGCCGAATGTGTGTTTCTGGTATCCTGCAGAGAGAAATGGACGTGCAGAGGACAGAAAGAGGGAGAAAAAAGAATAGAATGTGAGCTGAGGTGAAGGATGAAGACCTCTGAAGTCGTCCCTCTGTGCCTCCCCCCTGCAACGTCTCCCAAAAAAAGAACCAAAATAATAATAATAGTTTACAGTGAAGTCGATCGTTTAAAGCAGGGCTGTCCAAACTATTCGTCACGTGGGCCAGAATTGTCAACTACAGAAATATAAAAACTTACAAAGTGTTTTTGGTCTAATTTCTAGTGCAAATGTCTTTGGGCATTTGAAATAAGACAAAACCAGCTCATAAGTAACTTTTCAGCAACATTTACGAGCTTGTTTTAAGTCAATAATTCCTTAATATTGATGAAAAAGTGCCAGCTCCATTGGCAGACATTTTTCTCATGTTACATATTTTGCTGATGTTAGTTTTTCCCTATGTGACGTGTACGAAGATATTTCAACTAGAAACTAGACCAAAAGCACTTGGTAAGATTTTACGGTTTTGCAGTGCAAATATACTTGAGCGGCTAAAAGAGAGATAATAAACAATGTCCTGGTTACCATGACAACAGAAGAAAACCAGAAACCTTGAAGAAGACCATCACTTTGTTTTCCATCCAACATTTTTGTAAGTGGATTTTCATTTAAAAGTCGTAGTTTCATCCTAACGTATTAATTCTTGAATTTAAATCTCTGTTTTGAGCATTTTTAAAGGGACACGCACGCACCGCATGTGGGAAAGACGCCGCTGTGACGATGATGCGTTCTGACGCCCAGATGACGGCTGTGATGAAGGACGCTGCTATATGTGGTCTCTGGTCCCAGAGGTTCACAGAGGTGATGACATGATGTCACACACAAACCCTGCAAAAAGTCCCACCAAGGGGTAAAACAGCCGAGAACGTTTTTGGCTTTGAGTTCATTTCTAGATGTTATATAAAATCCAAAATAAACATGAATGTAAAAGATTTTTTACCAAAACACAATCGCTCAAATGAAAATGAAAATAATTTTTAAAAAATGACTTGTGCATTTGTTTTTGGATCTGGTTTGAAATCGTTGCCTTTGCTTTCTTGGTCAGACTCGGTCAGATTGAACGTGGAGCGACTGCAGTCCTCCTGCAGATACTCAATTGAATTTAGGTCTGGGCTTTGACTGGGCCATTCTAACACATAGAACAGCATGAATAAGCTCTAATCTAAACCAGATCAGAAGAATTGAACTGTTCAAAGCTGCAGTTTTGTTTTAGTAACCTGTTTTAAACGTCTCCAGTTTTCTCCCTGACCTTTAAGATGCTGTTTGTTCAAATGTTGTCTAACAAACCTTAGATGCCTTTAAATCAGAGGCATCTTCAAAAGCTGCTGCAATACGGACTGCTACAGGAGATCCCTCTTGACCACAGCCATCACCATCTATAACAACTCTGAAGAATTTTTTAATTAATATGAGCCACATTTAATTTTCCTTTAGGATCAATAAAGTATTTTTGAATTTAAATAACATTTAAATTTAAAGGACAGCTGGATTTATTGTGGCACTATATATAGAATATGTAGAATCTTTTTTTTTTTTTTTTCGGTGACTTTCAAAGGCAGTCCGTCACATTGGCTTTTATTTTGGGGGAACATATCTAAGAGTTTTAACTTTAGATACTTTCCAATATATTGTTTCCCTCCCACTTCATTACTACGTGACGCATGAATAAAATTTGTGAATTTGAAATGTGACAATAGTATGAAACGTGTACAGGTTGTAAATTTCTTTTTTAAAAATCAAACCAAATTATTGTTGGTTCACCTCAGCTGGAACCAAACCATCCTCCTTGTGCTCAAATGTATTCCCTGAAGATTTATGCGTTCGCTAATCAAGATTACAGAAATCCATCTTTCCGGGTGTGTCACTTACCCAGCATGCCTCGCTGCTTCCTGGCGTCAGACTGTATAACGTTGATGTACGATCTGTGAAGCGCAGCCTTGTTTTATGTGCCGCTCGGTGACACGGGACGGTTGTTTTATCTCTCGGCGCAGAGTCGGCTGATGCTCGTTCTTCTCCCCTGAACGCCTCCCTGCCTGCCCGCCTGCTGAGGACCTGATGAAAGCGCGGAGCCACCTTCCCCAGAAGGTGAACATCAATCAGGAGAGCAACATGTCAAACCAGGAGGGCAGCGCAGAGTCATGCTCTGGGTGGAGGAAGGCCACTGGCTCCGTCAGATTCCTACGCCTGACGAATGTTTCAGCAGTGCTGCTGCTGGTGGACAGCATTTCATCGCATTTTGCATATTTACAGTTTTCATTTAGAGCCATCACAGGAGTACAAAGGATGCGTGCCACATGATGATGTCTTCTTTCAGGGTGGAATAATTATGATGTTGAACTTGAACTATGCAAACATGTTCACCATGCCAGTCTGAAAATCCTGTGTAAAACCACTAAAGCTTCACTCTGTCACAGTTCGGCCTTAGAGATTTAAGAGCAAAATGTAAAACATGAACCTTCAACCTGCAGTCTACTGCTTCCTAAACTCTCTGCTTCTAATTTCACAATAGTTGTTTTAAAGGGGCGGTATTATGTAAAACTGACTTTTTCGAGCTTTGCATCATGTTATAATGTTATTCCCTCACCAAAAACAGATCTGGAGTGTTGCCTTGATTGTTTCATGCAAGTTTAAGAAATTCTTCAATCTCCATGGCAACCGTTCAGCTGTGGAAAACGCCTGGTTGGACCTACAGTAACTCCGCCTTCAAGACGCAGCTCTGAGCTGCAGTTTCCAAGATTCAAAACTTGAGCCTCATAGAGCGGCCCCTCGCCCCACTCAGCTCCTTCAGACTAGCCAGCAGCTAGTCTGAAGGAGTGGAGCTGAGCATCAACTGAGCTAATTATAGGAACTACTGCTCAGTGAAACGCTCTAAAAACGTTGTTAAAGTGTTAATAGAGGAGCCATATTGTGAGGACTTCCTGAAGGCGGAGTTTCAGAAAGAGGAGTTTTTTAAAGAGACAGAGGCCCATTTTCAAGGTTTTAAATTATTTAAATTATGAAATCTAATTTCATTAGCCATATTTTATATTTTACATATATATATATAACATATTTACAACAACTGAAGTTAACTTAGGTACTTGATTGTGCTGTAAAATATGTGGCTGTAAAACGCATAACGGCCCTTTAAGGTTGTTTTCATGATTTCCATTCATGATTGTGATAATCAGTGTTTACTAAATCTATATAAAAATCTTTATTCCCTGCTCAAATAAATACACATGATACAACATTCTTTCTACTGTATGTCTTTATTTGTGCGTACATTAAACTGCACAAACGGGGCACTTAGTTGCAAACCAACCCTTTATTGGCCCGATGAATGAAACCAAGAGGACACGCACGAAAACACTCCAGGTATTTTCTTGCGTTTCACCAACACACTCGTACTTTGAAGAGACTTTTCAGAACATCGACACGCTGACAAATGATTCTGTTTTAGCTGCCATCTCCCTCCTTTTATTTGAAATACTTTTTTGATCATACAAAGACAAAACATCCATTTGGAGGCGATCGCATCAAGCAAATCTAACATTTCAATTTGGCTTTTTATGCATTTCTGCACTTCATCCACAGAGCTTATAGTTACTTTCAAATCTGTGAACACAATTTCTCTCTTTCCCCTCCCTCACTCTCTCTCTCCGTTTCCTGATTACTTCCACACACACGAAACAAGCCCAGCTGGAGACTGTAAAAATAAACTCCATGTTTAAAATGGGTAGATTAGCCCTTTTACTGTAAAAGGTCTAATCACTATATTCACTCAGATCGACAATCTGAGTGAATATAGTGTGGTGTGTGTGTGTGTGTGTGTGAGCCTTGTAAGGAAACGTATAGAGGAGTGTGAGGAAGCACTAATTGGTAAGAGAAGACCTGTCGCCATGCCGCCAGACGTTTCTGTGAAAGCACTTAGCTCCTCACACACAGAGGTGTTGGAGGCCTGCGTCAGATCCCCGGACCAAACCAGACTGGACCGGACCGGCCCGCTCTCTGCCACCACACCTGGCTTCCTTGTTTCACGCGCATCTGGGCACAGCTGCACGCTCACGTCTTATCCACGTCGGTCCATCCGTCGTACGCAACAGAAGTGAAACGTACATTAAAAACAGTGTTTGTTTTTTCTTATTCCCAGAGTTTTATTGCATAATGACTCGACATTTTGGAGATTCCCTGCGCACGTTTTGACGTCTGTGATTGAACATCCAGAGCCAGTGTTTCCAACCACACGCAAATTGTTTCTGGAATTCCAGACTGAGCTTTTCTACCACCTTGTAATCATTTCGGTCGGTGTGCTTTCCCCTCGGAGCGCTTTCCTAGGATCTTTCAAACCGTGCCATTGGTGGGATAAGATCTACATGATGATGATGATGATTGCCCGTTTGCCTTACTCAGATTTTCAGAGTTCGCGTTCTCAAGGCCAGCTCTCTCTCTTTTTTTTTTTTTTTTCTGTGGCGCAGTATGAAACCTATTACTCCTCACTCATCACTTCTCAGGAGGCAGACGGGGGAGAAAGAGAGAGAGGTGGAGGCCTGGAGCGAACCTCTGGCGAAACCCATCTGAGAGGTTTAATCACAAGTAAAGTTTTGTTTAATAAGCAGTGGATCGTATATCTCTCAGAAGCTGTTGGTGCTGGCAGTCTGATCCCCTCCTGGCAGAAGAAGAGGTCTGGCCCACGGCTCCCTCCCCTCGTCAGCGCCCGCTGATGATGAGGTGCGCTCCTGCAAGACACCTTTAACTAGGCCAACAAAACGCCAAGAGGCTGCTGGGTAAAGTAAATGCAGCAGGCGTTTATCGATCAACAGGCCTTACCAGTCCACCGGTCCAGCTTCACGCCAAATGGTTCCCCGTTTGGTGTGAAGTACTAGTTCTACTAGCAGATTTGTTTCACTTATGGGCCGGGGGGAATATATTTATAAATTTTGTTTATAGAAGTATTTTTTTTTTTTGCAGTGTTATACAAACCACCTAAGATGTTCAGAGGTTTGTGGTTGCCAGGGTTAGAGTTGGGTTGGAGAAAAAACAACTCCAAGTGTATCGATACCTTTCTGAGCTACCAGACCTTTTTTTTCTCTCCTACTATGAGATTTTTCACTCTGCACTAAAATGTGCACAGAAAGATTTTAATCATTAAACTCTTCTTCTGTACAATTTCTGTATGTGATTGTCTAGAAATATCAGATAAGTTTTTTCTCTCTCTTCCTGTCCAGGCTGCACAGCTCAGCGTCCTTCTCACAGCATTTGCTTTCTCATATTAAGTTGTAAAAAAAAATAAAAAAATCTGAACTCAGTTGTTGGCTTCTCCAACCAATCATCAGGTTACATACACAGTTAAAAAGAAAAAAAAAAGCTCCACACACAGAGAGGTTGCTTTTACTGGTGTCACAGGAGTTTGACCTATAAATACATAAAATGGGTGATTTCATTCTGCAGAAATACTCCCAAGGACCAGCTGTAGGTTCACAAGCAAGACAGGATCTGTAAAACAGAACCGTTTGGCACAATGGAAGTTACATGTGCACTTTCACGCTCAACTGTATTGTTTCTGCGGCCACATCCGTCCGTCCGTCCATCCTGTCAATTCACACGTTTGGTGTTGGTAGCTCGTGTTCCCAGATTTGTTCGTGTTTTCACTGAAAGCCGATACGCTCCTGCTGGTTGTTTTGTGTTTAATGACATCATCCGCCCGGCCACTCTCTGACGCTCTCAAAACATCAGCGGGGGTTTTCGCTCGCTCCTGCTAAACCCAAAAACCCCCCCGACCCCCACACCCCGCTCCGCTCCCGAGGTCACGCATGTCCCGTCGCTCCAACACAAACAAAGACCCGGGTGCTCCACAGCCACAAGCATGACTTTACGACGCCGCGTTCATTCAGTTTAATCTAGCAGTAAGTTTGGCGAGAACCAAGCAAAAATTTTAACGTGCCTTGACAGTCGGAGAGGAACGTTACCCTGAAAAGTACACCATGCAGGTTCTATAAACTGCAGCTGATGTGAAGTGTGACCTCCGCTCTGCACTCCGCATCTCAGATATCAGATGCCCCCAGCACGATATTGAAATATAATTCATTTAGGCAGTTATATTGTTGTGTTTTTTATGCGTTCTCCTATACATAAAGTGGCGAATGAGGTAGAAAATATTGAACAGAATGTTATTTCCTAATCAGTAGCATGTGCTAGCAAACTCATTTTCAGCTTGAAACACATTACAGTGAAACAGTGACTTGCAGAATTCTTATATTATTTCTTCATACTAACATCTTTTAGCAATGTAAACTGAAAAGTATGTATTTTAAGCCATGTTTTCTGCTCAAACTGTAGAGGATTACATTCACATGTTGTTCCAGTTCACCCATAACAAAAAGCTCGTTTTAAATCAATTTCAATCTTTGATCGATTTAAATCCCGTTGCCTTTGCTAAGATAAACTGTATTGAAATGATGAAACTTCAAAAACAGCGGCTGTCATCAGAATATTGATCAGTTGAAACTTCAACTGAAAAGCAGTCGCATTGGGCTGCCTTTTGTGGTCACTTTTAAAGCACTATACATGAGGTGGCTGTCCATCTTTAAAAAAATCCTGCAAATATTTTAAACAAGATATTCAGTCATCTCAGTGTCCGCCTGAGAAGTCGCACTCTGACAACGGTAGCATGTCTTTGCTCACATGGAGCAAAAATCAAAGATGTCGGGATGAACTGCGCTCACTTTCAAGTTTGTCGTGTAAAAATGGATCACTGCTCAGTTCAAAAATCTTGAAAACGTTATCTCTACTTTTTGTGTTTATGCACAACACTGACCTGTAGTTTAATGTAATGCATGCTCAGTAAGTTCTCATATTTCTAACTTGCAGTCTTCACTATATTTCATATGTGGCTGTCGTGTTGAATACTTAACTAGTGGGTGTATGACCAGGTCCATCTTCCAGACTTTCGTCTTAAGGAGGTATTGCTGTAATTCCTACCTTGAATTCAGAAAATCCTACAGAAGAGTACAAAGTGAATGCACCAGTAGCTCTTTATGATGCATTCAGTTGTAACAGCTAATCTCTGTCCCTTCGGTCATGATCGCTGGAGCTTTCATTTTATTCAGTCTTGTGCTTCCCATTATGTCCTATATGTCTATTTAGACTCTGGTTTGTGTAGCAGACCTTTTTCCTTGCAGGTTTTTTGTTTTAGTTTCCATAGATCCTCGTGTATTTTTTCTGTTTAACGTTCAGCTTCCCTCATTCTCTCATCGCTGCTCCCCTCATTGGCTGTCATTGTGAAGCGTGTCAGTGATCACTCCTCAGTATTTAAGTACTTTTTCTGTCATTACTTGCTGGATTCTCTGTGGCTGACCCATGGTTTCTCTTCGTTCCAGAGTTGTCTCACTAACAATTCCCAGCTTTCTGCACCGTTGTCATTTCACACAACAGAATGATGACTCTCGCCACAAACAAAGCTGAAAAACATTGGTAATCCATTTGAAAGTGGGAGAAATTGATATCAGCAAAGATAACTTATTCACAATCCATTCAGAATAAAAAGGTGAGCTGCTTTGGCTGAGTTGTTTTTTTTTCTTTCCCCAGTTTCAATATGTTGTAGAACGAGTTATTTCCACGTTGGCAGTACAGATATATTGTTACGCTTATTAAGGGAGAATATTTAATAAAGTGGAATCACAAAACTTGATGCTTTCACTAGTATTTTTAGGAAAACTAAAAAGTATCCCATAACGCACCTTTGCAAACGTTATGACAAATACCTTTCCAGTGGAAAAATTCTGACATGAGAGAATCATGGACTGAGCTGCTCTGGTTTCGGGCTCGAAACTTTTTGTTTTGAAATGTGCCTTGAAAATTAAGAGTTGAGACGCCTCCACTCCTGAGTACAAACACGAAACATTGAGGTAAGACTAGGTTATGAGGGCAAGTAGTGAAATGGAATCCAAGCAAAGTGCCAAAACATGAGCAAAAAATGTAGGGGTCAGTTAGGCTTGATTTGTTGCTGCTCAATGCACTGAAACATTGAAATGCTGTGAATTTTATGTAACCATAGCAATGGGGTGAGAGCAAGGTGGGCTGAGAGATTAAATTATTTTCCTTGCAATCACCGTGTTAAGCTGAGGTATTCGGTTTCATCCCAGAAACGGGGCAAAAAAACAAACTAAAAGGTTGTTGGTTATTAACAAAAAAAGTGAAAATCCAAAAGTTGCAAGTTATTGTTGCTACGTGTTGGTCCCATAAGTGTGTGAATGTTATTGGGTGAATGTGTCTCTACAGTGAATTGTTTTGAGCTTTCAGCATTCCTAAGAAAAGTGTCGCTTAACTTCAGTCCGTTTATCACATTTACATTCTGAAACACATCAATTTCCAACAATGTCAAACTAATTCTACATTCATATTTTATTTTACCATCACTATGTACTATCAATTGGGCAGAGAGAAGGTTGACAGATATTGACGATGTAAAACACATAAATTGCAGCTCGTCCTTCACCAGTTGGTTGTACTTCATTTGTTGAAAGGAAAAAAATTGTTAAACATAAAAAATAAATCAAATTGTTCAATGAAGTGAAACTCTAACTCGAAAAATCCCCAAAATATTTTTTTATGAGCTATAAAAAAAATAAAGGCCAAGAAAATAATCTTAGCTGCACTTAGAGGTTGTTGGCAAGACCTCCTTTGCTCCAAACTTTAATATTATTAAGTAGACGGTGGAAGAAGTGAAGCCTAAACTGAACTACCATTCTGAACCGTTTGCACATCCTCAGAGAAATACTAGAGACGATTCGACACGCAGAGCAGAGCCGCTCCTGCCCACTCCACTGGCTGGAGTGGACAACCCTGACCGTCCTCTTCATGTCTTGGGAAGGTAGAGAGTCTTCAGTCAGAGTCTTCTTCAAATTCACTGTGGTATAATCAGAAACTTTCTCATTTATAAATACAAAGCTCAGAGCCAGAGCATTTCTTGTTTTAACAAGATATAAAAACCCGTCATGCCATTCTCTCACCATTTCCTCTGGACGACACCTAGACGTCCCACAACGTGCTGCAACTTCTCTCTTTTAAACAAGAACATATTTTGATTTCAATTAGACATAAATCTCTATGTGAGTTACAAATCTCAATGAGAGAACTTTCTTGTTTCACCTTCACACGTCTGTCAAACCTTCATGCACGCAACATACCCCCTCTGGTATCTAGGATCTTAATGTGGCTCGCTATTCCCGGCTGCTGCGGGTCATTTCACGTTGTCGACTCTTCAATTAAAGTTCCGTTGTGTTCAAGTTCTGCTGAAGGAGAGATGAAGGATGTTTGACTTGACTAATAGCCTCGCCGCTAATCTGCGCTGTTGACTGACGCTGTCTCCAAAATGCATGTTTGCACGAGGTCCAGCCGTCAGCGTCTGTCAGTCAGTCAGCTCTGATACGCGTCACGAGGCGACATGCGTCCCAGCGTTCAGGCCCAGAGTCGCTGCAAGACACACAAACACAGCTTCTGTCGTCACTGACTAAACTTTAGTGTTTTCTTGAAGTCAGCAGAGACGATGCCACGGTGTGTCGCTGGACCTTTTTTCTACGACCGTTCTGTGTCGTGTCAGACTTTAATACGGGGCTTGTTCTTCTGATCCGGCTGATTTTTAGAAATGTTGAACTTCAACTTAGGACAGTATGATCAACCATTGATTTTTATGAAGCTATGCCGACACAGCTTTTTATAAAAAGTGGTGCATTTTAGACAGCTCTGCTTTTTAGCCACTAAAATACACGGATGGTAATTCGAATTTATGGGGAAATATGTAGAAAAAGATCTAATGCACTCCACACCAAAGCAATGCAGGATTGGGAATACTGAAACACAGGAGCTAATCGGTTAACCCTACTTTTATTTACTCAGTGCATTTTTTTTTTTAAAAGAGGCCATTTTTCAAATCCTTCCCTCATTTGTCATTTAAAAAAAAACCCGTCTGATTTTCTCATCTGTGTGGTGACATTGATACAGTGTGTGGGGTCTGAGTGGTGCGCTGAACGATGTGTTCCACTCCCGTAATTACACAGTACGAGGTTCTCCTCTGGACCCTCAGGATACGTCGCCGTACCTCTCTTGACGAGACGGGAGTTTCCCATTACTGCGAGCAGCCTGCTGTTTCAGGTGTTCAAAAATGCTTTTAATGGAGAATGTGTTCCCTCAGCTTTTCCCTCGCGTTGTTCGAACAAGACGGCAGGGTTATGGGTCTGCTGGGAGCCTTTGATGAAGGATAGAAGCCGTCTGATGGGGGAATCTGCGGCGTTGCCTCAGTCGTAAAGAGTCTGTGCTCAACAAGCAGAAGAAGAACCATAATGGTGGCTGGTTAGTAATTGTGCAGCAGAGTTGGGGACGGGAAACAGCTGCCTGTAAGAGCAGCGCTTTTATCCGAGCTGGCAGAGTTGAATATAATTGAGGTAGTGATGACAGGGCAACAGATGGAGCTTTGTGTGGGAATAATTTAAAGGAGCAGCGTTATGAAAATACACTTTTTTTGAGCTTCACATCATGTTATGATGTTATTTTCTCATCAATAACACACCTGGAGTGTTGCTTTGTTTCCTTCGTGGATGTTTGAGAAATCCTTTAATCTTCCATGGCAACCATCCAGCTGTGCAAAACGCATGGGTGGACCTAGCTCCGCCTTCGAGGACTAAGCTCCTCCTCTGAGCTGAAGTCTTCGAGCTTCCGCCTCACAGAGCGGCCCCTCCCCCCTACTCAGCTCCTTCAGACTAGCCAGCAGCAATTAGCAACACCTGGAGGAACTGAGCATCTGCTGAGACCATTATAGGAGCTACTTCTCAGTGAAACACTGGTAGAAATGTTGTTAAAGGGTTAATAGAGGACTTTAAGAAAGAGCAGATGTTTTTAAAGAGGCACAGATCCAATTTTAAGACCCTAAATTATAGTCAAATTTCTCTTAAGTCATGTTTGATATATAGAGCATTTTTATAACAACTGAAGGTAACATAGTTACTTGATTGTGCTATAAAACGGCACTGTGGCTGGAAAACGTATAATTCTGCCCCTTTAACTCTCCTGGAGCATTTCATGTCCGTCATAAAACATGGCAGTCCTCCTCTAGAGGACAGTTTCGTTACCTGAACTTTGCCCTCACAGTCCTGCACAGCAACAGGGTGGCATTGAGTGGTACAAAACATTTTGTGGGTACTTTTGGACTTAATCAGTCTTTATGGAACCCTGGCAACATAACAGCAGGTTTTTCCATCAACGCAGAGTCCAACAGAGCTGACATCATGCTACAGACTGTCAACAGGCAGACATCCATGGGTGCCATTACGCGTCTCTTTCTATTACCTGCTGCCGAATTTTGTTTTACTTCTGCTCAGTGTGTTAAAACTATGCTCTCATTTTGAGTGAGCACCAAATATTTTGGTTTAAGCATTCCAGCCATGTTGAGCAAGATGGTTGACAAAAAACTGACTCCAGGAGTCCTGAGCAAATTTTGTAAGATTATCTTCTCGGATTAATGATCTAAAGGATTTGATGGTCTGAGATTCTGTTCCCTTCTGTTTGTTTCCATTTATTTCCATAAGGACGACTTAGCAGGAGGTCATTACCGCAGTTAACACACAAGTCAAGACTCTGACTGTGTGCCGTCTCGGCTGTGACTACGACAGGATACCAGAGGGGAAAAAACAAGAGTACATTTCAGTCAAAAAAATTCTGAAATTGAGATTCATCTCCAAAATTGTCTAGAAAAAATAAGGACATTTCAGAGTTTTAGGTCAATAAGTTTTGATTGTTAAAGATTGTTCCAAAAATATATGGAAATTTCGGGAGGGGGTTTCTAGCACATTTTTTGACTTTTCAAATTCAGAATTTTTGAGAGAGACTGCAAAATTTTATGGTTTTTTTAGCAATAGTTTATTTATTTTTTTTCCCCCTCTTTACGATGGTGCCAATACACCAATGTACTGCCATTGACACATCTTTGCTGTAGTTTATTAATTAAACTGAAGTTATCCTTTTCTGGGACATTTAAATCCACATCCAAATTTTCTTAAACAGTTTTAAATTATTTGAATATTGTATGAAATGTTGTTGAATGAAAAAGTAGATATATTAAATCACCCACTGTTTGACATGTTCATTCAGTAATTATAAATGTACATGTTAACCAGCCACAGGAGTCTGGTCATCTCTCTGAACAGAGAGAAATAAAATGGAGTACGGTGTCTTTTTAAAGACATTCTTTGACGAAAATGAATGAAGCTATAATGTCGTTTTGAGTGCCAAGCGTTTTGAGCCCTGTTCTAAAGAGTTGCTTTGCTACGAAAAGATTCTTAATCTTCTTTTAACTCAATAATTTTATATTTTCTTCAAGAAAGTTAAAACCTTTTGGCTCCGTATTCCCTCGGATCTGAGTGAGCTTCATCCACTCACTGAGGTCTGTTTGGCGACTCGTCGTCTTCGCAGCCGCGAAAACCCTTCTTGTGTCCCGGCCTCGCTCTGTGACAGGGGCTTTTAGCACCGCGAGAGCAGTGAAGCATTAATGGCTCTGTTCACAGAGTTCAGAGCGGCTCCGCACCGCGCTGCCGACGGCAAAGTCAAACCGCCCTTCCTGTTCCAAAGATGGAAATCGGCACCTGAAAGAGTCCGGCTGAAATAAAAGAACAATGAAACACGAAAGCTCGCGATGGGAGAACTCTGGGGAGCACATTGCGCGTCTATGAGTGTCTGGAGGACAAGGGGATGAAGGACGCGGTGCGGTCCAAAAGGCCAATCAGTCACGCAGTGGGTCACGATCCAGAATTCCTCTTTTGAGCACACTCCTCCAGACTCGGACCGAAAGCGACTGGTTCTGTTTTAGTGCGCGGGTGTGTGGCTGTCTCCGTCTGTCTGTGTGAATCAGTGAGTGTCTCCAGGCTCCAGAGTAGATAAGAAAGGGCAGCGAGAGGCACAAGGGTATCCATTACTCACCGGACGCCTATGGAGAGCAGGAGAAGGCGCACCTGAATCGGGTTTAATGGTGGAAATGGATGCACGGTTCCCCCACAGAGTAATCCCCTTTATGGCCGGGGCTCACCTGTGATATATGGAAAGAGGACAGATGCCAATGAGGGAAGCAGTGGGATGCAGAGGTGATTGGACAGATTCTTCTGGGTGAAGCAGGGGTTGTGTGCAGCTTTGAACTCGCGCCACTGTCCGGGGTCATGCTGAGGGTGATTAAGTGCTGCTGTGTTCCCGGAGGAGAGGGAGAGGGGGAAAAAATAGAGAGAGAGAGAGAGAGAAAGAGAGAGAGAGAGCTCGTTCTCAGAGCCGACTGACAGGAGATGGTCTTAATGACCAGAGTTGTTAACTTGACTTCTGCTTTAACTAATCAGACAAGAATGCTCTTGTTATGCACATTTTTGTTTTTATATACGTCATAAAAATCAAAGCTGAAAACCATTTATTTCAGGATTTCCTAAATAACTAAATAGTGACGGCTTTTATCCTCAACTGCATCTGGATTTTCTTGGTTGCATGAATCACAGCATGAAAGGAAAACCACACATCATCAAAGAATAAAATCAAAGTTGTTTGTAGTGTTCATCCGTCCTTAAATGTTGCCTAGTGTAACACCAGCGTGACCTGAGCTCATGTCGGCTTTTTCTAACGAACAAAATATTAACGCCGCAACAGGCCAGCTGGATAAATGTCAGTAAACTGCTGCCGCCACCGTTTCTGCTCCTTGTTTTTCTCCTTTGCCATTTCATTCCCAAGTAGCTTTGGTTGCTTCATTACAGATACAAAATGCCACACGCTGTGATACATGTTGTTCCGAACGCACTCCAGCACGTACCAGATAGCCGGACCGTTTGGCAACTCCTCCGTTTCTCTTTCAGACTCATTTTCTTTCACTGACTTTTCAAAACAAGACCACACAAATGCTTGGTTCAAATCTTCCAAAAGGGTTAGAAGTGTCAGCAGATGTTGCGAAATGGGAGCGTTTGTAAAAGCAAAAATATGCCAAAAAATAAGATTAAAATTTATCTTTCTGTTCTTTCAGATTTGGAACCGAAGTCCAAACAAAACAAAGATGCTAGCTGCTAGCTTACATTCTACATCCAGCTAGATTCAGAGATGTTGCTTTAAAGCCAGACAAAAACAAAAACCAATCTCTTTCCTGTCAGTAAATGACTCACTATCCTTTTCTCGTGATTGTAGCACATGTAAGAAAAGAAAATCATACTTTTCTTGGTAGAAACTCTAAGGGTAACAAGCGCAGATTTAACACGAGAGTAGCAAACCGATGGCACTACGAATATGTGACTTGCAGAGACAAAGACACGATATGACGGTAACATCTGAGAGCCTTTTCTTCCCGTCTCCGTCTGACTGCAAATATAGAAGTCAAAAATATTTAGAATTTAGGAGTCAAATGAACCTACTATGTCTGCTTGGCTCTGGATTTGAATTGCTATGGTCTGTTGAAGATGGGCGGCGTGTAGCTTAGCTTTCCTCACTTTAATGTGGCGTTGGAATACATTTGAAATAAGAAAATGTCCATTTGAAACAGTAAAAACGTTTGTGTCACTAGTTGGTTACAGGTTTAAGGGAGAAAGGAAAAGTTTCAAAAACATTGTTTTGGTGTTTAAAAGAAAATATCTGAGCAAATTCCTTTGAAAGTATGAGATTTTATCACAGACTCATAATCCAAATCACATCAACAATTAAGGAATAAGTGTATATAAAATAAGTATTGGTGCCTTTTCTTTTTATCTTTTAAACTTTACCATTAAATATTTCAGTTTTACTCAGAAGTTGACGCCTCAAAGACTTCCAAAAAAAGATTCAGAAAAGCCTCTTGGAGTTGTTTATTTCCAAACACTTTGTGATCATATTGTCTCATGAAGAATTTATGACAAAGCAATAAGAAATGTAAGAAGGCGTAGCTGGTGTAGAGGCCTTCGCTTTATTTTTTAAATATTGAGACACTTCTGCTGGACTGCAATAAAAAGATGAATATCTGGAACCTGCAGCTCTCCTCACATGCAATATTGTTTGTCTACAGGGTAATTCATACGCTGTTGAAAATGAAACCTGACCTTTTTTTTTTTTTTCTTCTATTAGTAAGGCATTACTGCTTTGGTTTCTTCATAGTGATGTCACAAGCTTGTTTAATGGTGGATACATTTAACCTGCATCTCTGTAATCGTATAGAGTTGCGTTACGGCTTTCACCGTTACTTAAATAAGTCAAACACTTGTTCAGTTCAAACCCACAGAGGCCTCGTAGTGATGATCCTTCACACCGACCCGAGCTTCCCCCACCTGCAACTCTTTACCATCGGCACGGAGGGGGCAGTCACAACACCGGGGACCTCTACACTATCCCTTTTTACCATGCGCTTTAGTGCTTTATTGCTTCCTTCGAAAGAAAAGAAGCACAACAAACTGTAAAACCCTCCCCTCTTCTCCCTCCTTTCAGCCTCCTCACCACAGCTTTCACTGCCTCCCTCCTCTTCCTCCTCTTCCTGCTGGGAAGAACAGGCCTGTGGTTGGTAGGTGCCCCCCTCACCCCACCCTGACCACCCTTTCTCTTTTTGAAGGCTGCTTCTGCTGTGAATAATTGGCTGCGGCCATCGTTATCCTCCCAATTAACACTCGTTTGTCTTCATTGAATTCAATTAGTGCCATATTCTTGGGTGACCAGCAAGGGAGTCATGCCAGTGGGAGGCTGGGTCACTTCCCTTCACCACATCGGAGCGCTACAGGTCAGCTCTTGTTCAGGACAAATCCCCATACATATGCAAGATGGCTCCTTTCTATGTCGGCAAGAACAGAGCAGCGAGAAGCTAAGTAACCTGCAGAGATCACATTTACATGATAGCTTTTTGTTTTCTGGTGAGCCAACAGTAGAGTTAACTGAGAGGAGTGATTTATGTTTTCATAATATTTTGAAGGACATCTCGGACATAAAGTGTTAGGCTTCTGTGGTACAACTTATGACCCTTCAGGGAACGTCAGCTTGCCAAATAGCATTCTGGGGATTTTATTGAAAAGAAAAAAGTATTGGTATTGATTGTCGGCCTTTGTTTCACGGGAACAACCGGTTGGTGACTACATCTCTGGTAGTGAAACCTTTGGTCCTAAATCAGGTAAGTCTATGGATTCAGAATATGTATTGTGGTTCCCAAACATCTCTGCATGTCAAGATTGCCACCATGTCAACAAATGACAGATGGGGACATTTCATCATTGCCGAGGCAAAAGAGAAGCTTGTCACTAGTTGTTGTTGACCTGCTTTTCTACTACCTGCCACTTACCACCATATGTCCATTTGCCCTGTCTGTAGTAATGACCACTCAGTGTCATTCAGGCCAGAGTTTGCTCAAGTCCCTGTTGCCAGAAGCTAGGCCTGTCGACTTGTTTCTAAGGAAGCAATGCTGCTAGAGTGAAGGCAGAAATGTTGATTGTCAAAATACACCATTGCCATACCCATCCATCTGGACAGGACAAGATAGATACCCAACATATCACTCTAGTCAAGACATGTCAAGACTTTTTTTTTAACAAATTCTGATGCACATATCCTGAAGTCCAACCCAGCTAATATTTTCTTCATTACCATGTATAAATCTTACGCTACTAAAGGTCGGTCCCCACAGGAATGTATTTTATTTTGAAAATACTTGGTTACAACTTCACACAATGAGCAAATGTATACATTAATCTAACAAGGTTACCAGGTGTAGCAGTTTTACTGATGTTGTATTTGGGTGGAGCAAGACGTCGCCCTTAAAGCCATGCAGAAGCTGTGGCTAAAAGCAAATCGACTTAAGCTAACTGCATTTTGAGCGCCAGGCAAAAAATGAATCAAAATGTTAATTTTAAGAAAAATCATGAATTTTAATTTATTCTCCAACTAGATTCAGTTGGCTAAAGCTAGCAAAACCTTAACTAACTTTCAGCTAACTGAATGTTAGCCACATTTCAGCTACTTAAAGCCAATTGACTTGAGTAACTGAAGTTAGCTAAGTGTACTTAGCTAATTTAGCTAATTTTGAGTTCAGAATTGAATCTAATGTTTCTGCCTCTTTCTGCTGTTGTGCAAGGCTCTCTCTAGAATGCAGATGAAGTCAAAACCGAACACAACACATCTTAAAGCACATAGTAACACCCCTCACACTGGCAGCTCTTCAGTCTTACCTCTTTCCCCCCACAGGGAGAAGAAGGGATGTTTTTGTGAGGAGGAAGAGGAGCAGAATGACCGAAGCTCTTACTCCTCTGTGAGTCTGACAGCAGGGAATGATGGGGAAACCCGATAAGATCACTGAGCTTTAACAACCCTGACGCTTCAACTGAGAAGCCTGGTTTACTGTTGGTCAAATGAACCATGAGATGAAGCCAGTTTATGAGATTTTACTTCCTATCTTGGTGTAAATCTACACTCCAGACTGGAACCTGTAATGAAATCATGAAGTCAGTTGTGTCTGTAAGGTCTGACATGCATCACATCAGAGACTTTGTTTTTTTCAGTCAAGACTTGACTTGGACTTGTTGAAGATGACTCATGTGCATCTTTGCTTCATTAGACAGAGTCGAACATGCAGCAAAGCAGCAAAACAAACAGAACAACAGCTGATGACGATAATACACCAATGCTGCCTTTTACACTTTGACCTGAGGATGTTTTTGTTTATTGTTCTTCCAACCGTGAAATAAAAATGCAACACACTCTGCTTCTAATTCTCTGCAATTAAGGTGCAGAAAGTAACACTTCTCCTTTTTGTTGTTGTTTTTAGCACCTTGGAGCACTGCTTGCGTTGTGTGTGTGTGTGTGTGTTTATGTTTGTGCGTGTTGTGAAAATGTGTGTCAGTGTGGTAAATGAATCTGCCCTGGTGGCTTTCTCCGCTCTGCCTTCTCTCCAGCTTCTTCTTGTGATTATCTCAGTTTTCTCTCTGTATTTTAACCATCTAATTTTACCCCTCCGACTGATCCGTTGCCAAGTCAGACTTCCCAAGTAATTTGAGAAAATCAGTATTTTTAGCTTGTTCTTTTGCGGAGCTGTTGATCCTTGTGGAAGAAGTGCATTTCTGGTTTGGGTTTTTTTTGTTTTTTTTTCGGAAACCTCACCATCACACAGAAGTTTGAGTTTGACATCGTAAATGAGAGTAGGAAGAAGAAACGTTTTCAGCTGCTGTTGAGGGCCTTCCTGCCGAGGCGGCAGCGCAGCCAGCGAGTTCCCTTAATGTGATGCTAAATCAAATCATCATGCTCTGTAAATTCTGGGATTATCTTCTGGTCTCTCTTAGAGCTGGGAGCGCGATCAAGTCGCCCTGTGGTGCGCGGGTCTGCGCCTGCACCCTGAAGCTGGTGAACGTTTCTGTCATCAGGAGTCCCAGTTTGGCGTTGGGAGCGTGTGAGGTCCGCCAGGCCCCCCGGACAAGCCCCCGCATCTCCTGAAATCACCTTCAATGTGGATTGACTTTTTTGCTCCGCTGGCGACAGGGCAATCCCACTCTTCATTTAATGGCTCGTAATTACATCAGAACAGTTTAACAGTCGCACTAAATTCAAGCTGAAGTGTTTAGGCCTCTCGTCTCCAGGATGCAGGAGACACGGGGGCCCCCTCGGTGCTGAAGTGGAAGAGTTTCTTCACAGGGTTCCCTCAGAAGGACGGCCTGTCGGTGTCTTTGCAAGCGCAAACGGTGGAAAGAGGATCTGGAAAGCGGCGTTATTCGCAGAGCATATTTGATTTCCAGAAGACGTTGAAATACCGACTCCCGACGTATCGCCCTCCAAACACGGCGTCGCTTTGGAACAACTTTCTCAAACGGCGTTAAAATTTCATGACTTGCATCCAAAGAAATGAAATAACACACCCAGTGGGATATAAGTGCCCACAGTCGAGAAAAGACGAGACGGGTTTTAAGGGACTGGAAAGTTTTTTTTTTTATGAAAAGGAATATATTTCATTCTGACAGACAGGCCTCAGCGATGTGCTTTTCTATCCTATAACCCCCGAGTTATTTTATTTCTCAAATTTGCCGTAACAAAGCCAGGAAATTTTTATGAAAAAAAAACAGAACTGTTCTTACATTATTACTCAGCCGAGGAGCAGATGTGATGAGGGTGAAAAATGAGCAGAGAAAACAAAGTGCTGGTTGACCAGAAACATCACTGATGGCTTCACATGCAGTTCCTTGCAAACGTCTTTGTACCGCTTTTACATTTTGTCGTTTTACAACCTCAAACCTAATGATATTTTATAGTCCATTAAGAAGTAATGTTTATTTTTCCATTTGAAAAAAAAAAAAATTATTTTCTTTTAAGGGACAGCATTTTGTAACTTTTTTTTAAAGCTCTGCATCGTGTTATAATGTTATTCCCTCACTAAAAGTATACCTGGAGTGTTGCTTTGTACCCTTCATGCATGCTTGAGAAATCCTTTAATCTCCATGACAACCATTCAGATGTGCAAAACGCCTGGTTGGACGTAGCCCCGCCTTCGAGGCACAGCTCCTCCTAGCAGCTTCAGTTTCCAACTCAGAAAGCAATCCCCACCAATCAGCTCCTTCAGACTAGCGGCAGCAATTAGCAAACATCTGGTGGAGCTGGGCTCATTATACGAGCTACTCGTTAGAGTAGCGATGTTGCGATGACTACCTGAAGGCGGAGTTTCAGACAGAGCATGAGTTTTTAACGAAACAGCGGCCCAATATCATGATTATGCTATAAAATGGCACTATGTGTCCAGGAAACACATAATACTGCTCCTTCTTTTTTCAAAAGAAATCTGAAAAGTGTGGGTCATATTTCTGTTCAGATTTATGGGAATACTTTTGCCCTGGTATTATGGTATGTCTCCACTCCTTTTACAGAAAGTTTATTTTTCGCCATTCTTTGTTAAAACAAAAATAGCACGCAGTTTTTGAGCTTGTGCAATTTTGAAACCTCCCAATTCTTAATTTATTTCTGTACCTTGACTAGGCCATTCTAACACATGATGACGTTTTGACCTAAAAGCCTGTCGGCTTCGGTGGACAGCCAGGTCTCGTTTGCGGTCCAGTCACTGCTCTTTTCAAATTCAAACAACAGATTGAACGGAGTGATAATCGAAGCCTGAGATATTGTCTTAAAACAACATGGGGTATCAGTGCGAAGGAGGCTGAACACTTTCTAACACGTACGTTGTGTTTTTGCGAGGCGTAATGTCTAAAAGCGTGAGCTCACCCCATAGCTGGTGGACATGCACCACAGTCAAAACACGAGGAAACAGATCTGAAAACAAAACAAGCTTGCATTCAGACCTTTCAGGGGATGTTCACTGGATCAAACACCATCTCCTCTCTAAAGGTCACAGGGTTTTTGAAAAAAAAAAAAAAAAAAAGCCCATCTGGAGGAACCTATGACACAGGGGTGCAGAATATCAGGTAACACTCGGGTTGTATTTATTTTTTTTCTCCACGTGTCAACTCTGGAACCGTTAAGCTCTTGTATGTGTGTTCTGTCTCTGACAGGCTTTGATTCATAAAGTTCCCCCTCCACTCTGTTGCTTTTGATTTTTCTTTTTGACAAACAATTCAGTCTTGGGGGAGATTGATGCAAGATATGGTTTATACGGCAACGACTTCATTTTCAACAGCTACTTTGGGTTTTTGAGACGGCCTTCCCTTCTAAACAACAAAACTGTTCAAAACGACAGCAGCTCTATCTTTGCTGGCCGTAAATGTTTCTCTTACCACCACTGTGACAAATGGCTTTTGGTAGCTTGTGACAGCTCAACAGGACACTTTGATTGTATGGAATTAAATGCAAGCAGCTGCAAGTCTAATCGCGGAGCGTGCCATTTGGCTTTAATTACCGAAATGTCATGAAGGAACCACAGCCAGCGCCGCGGAGCTGAAAGAAGGGACAAATGTTTCAGGTTGTCCCAGAGAGGTTGTGGGAGTAGAGTGAAAGACAAGTCGGTGTAGGAAATCTTTATTATCCATATCGGTGATGTTTGAGGTAAATGGCTTCACTGTTTTCAGGCCGTTGGTCCTGTGATGAAACCGTTTCACGGACAGATGGCTTACAGTTTTAGAAGTTCTCTGTCGGGAGAAGTTTGTCTTCGCTGTGGGCTCCTAAGTCCAGAAATAAAGCTTTGCTGCGACAAGTTGGGTCAAGACAGCATCTCCATGTTGTATAGTCATGTCTTTACAAGTATGGAGTTATATCCAAGGTTTAGATGGCTAACTAAAAAAAAGCTACAACTTCCCATTATACCATCCAATGTCATCTTTATTTGTTCTGTTGTATTCTAAAGTCCTACTGTAGCTCACTGTAGCTCAGAGAATACAATTTTTAGGGTTAAAAGAAAAACCTTATTTCTCTAATAATTCCCCTGTTTTCTACTCGGTCCACCACACTATGTTGTAGTTGGTCGACATCTTTAATTTCCTCTGTCATGTAACATTTTGATTGACGCTACAAAAAAAAAAAAAGAAAAAAAACGGCAACATTAAACAAAATTTAGTGTGTGAATAAAACAAGCGTGGTTGCGGAATCGCCCTTCAAAAGACGCAGCGGATTAGGCGTGGAGCGCAGCCCCACCCTGCAAGCGCTCCGGTCTCATTACACTTGATTGATTAGTGTGTAATTAGGCCGGTCGCTGATCACGGGGTTGACAAAAATATGGGTCGCGTCCTGCGCGCTTTCGGACCAGAGAACCGCCGCAGCCCGTAATGACACGACGGCCCGTCCGCACAGTAGCTTTCCCTTCTCACAGGCGACGTCCACCCCCACGCCCCCTCTCCCCTCGAGAGCGCGGGGGGAATTCCACGCGGTTTTCTGGCGACAGCTGCGAGTGGGAACAGGTCACATAACGCCAAACGGGAGTGGCTCGGCGTTTCGGGATGGCAGCGTCAGAGCGGGAGGCTGATAATGGAACCAGACTGATTGTGAGACCTTGAAAGACCGCATCCATTAAGAGGGGTTTAAATGCCCAGGTCGGTCGGCACGCCGTGATGAATGCAGGCGGTTCGGTTCCGCCAGCGTGTTGACTGCAGGCAGCTGCGTCACAGATGGTCACAGTTTCCTATATAAGAGCTGCGGCTTTGGCAGTCACTTCTACAGAATGGTTATTGTTAGGCAGCACAAACCAGAAGAAGCAGAAGAAGAAGAAAAAAAAAAAGGTCTACTCTTATTGAGCTCACTTTTCTTCTAAAACTTTAGCTTTACTCACCCAGTGGGGGAGAATTCATTCCTTTCTGCTCACTACCTATTACCAGAAGTTAGTCAGTCTGGTCTCAGGCTTCCTGTGGAACCCTCCCAACCCAGAAGGTGAGATGGAGGGGAGTGCCGAAAGCCCGGAATCCGACATCATAAATAACAAAAAAAAAAAAAAAAAGTCTAAATGTTTCGGACCAACGAGACTCTGTTGACTGACCGGAGTTTTCCACATTCCTCCGCTTTAACTGATTCCGTCTTCTCCCCAAACGGACTTTGTTTTTACGGTGGAGCATAAACCATTGTAATGGCGTGCTGTTTTACCGTGAAGTAGTATATCACACAAATAAACATCTTCAGAATAAGCCTGACTGTAGGCCGTTCATTGGATTCACTGGGTTAAAGTTACAAAAATGTTTCCATAAGTAGATTAAACTGTCAGCGTCGGCTCTGCCGGAGTCTGGGTAATGTATTCTCATGTTGGAAATAAAACCTTCCTCTCCCTTTTGGAACTAGATTTTGAATAACCTATTGGAGATATCAGAATTATAACAACGTGGATGCCACAACCTGTGAGAACCGGGACCGATTTCTGGGTGCTCTCGTATATCAAGTAGCTCAGGATTTTTCTTTTCTTCAATAGAAATTATGCATGGAATCAAAGACTCATAGATTTTTGATGTGAAAGTAGACAGTGGTTTGAAACTTTGAAGCCTCTGAAGTGTCAGAAGATAAAAGAAGGCACAAGGAATGAGGCTTGTAGTTCACTGCATGAACCTCATTTAATGACATCCTCTCTTAAAAGCCTCAAACTCCCTCATGTTCTCACCTTGTGCTGCAGTTTCCTGCAGGTAACGTTTGTTTCCTTTGGTGTTTGGAAGGAGCAGCATCTTGAAACGGCTCGGTTTCATCTTGCACAGCTTGACGTTTCTAAATCTGTCACTGAGGTATTTCAGGAGTCTGCGTTGCTTTATGGCCGCTACAATTTCTGAAAGGCGCCCCAAGTTGACCCCAGCTTCACTTCCTGTCAGTCCCCACAGGCCTGTGAGCAGAGGAGCTACGAGTCAGGTGACTTCTGTACGACCCAATTAGATGCTGACCTCTAAGGGAGAAAGTCACTATGTGGAAATGTTTAATTTTTCCAAGTTGAGCCTCAAGTCTACAACAACAATTGTCTTTTAATGTAACATTTATTTCACCGTCCAAAAGGTCTGCTATAGGCTGCTTTGTAATATTATGAAAATTGATCATGATATTTAACAAGTTGTTGTTGCTAGGTAACCAAAGAGTTGGCTGATGCCACCAACCGAGCCAAGTCGGCCGTGAGAGATTTAGCAACCATAGCATGTCTTCTGCGTACGGTTCTGGATCGGAGTTCAGGGAAATTATTGAACATTTTATCAGATGGATTTTGTTTGTATTCACAAAAGACCAGTTTAGTTGGCTTTAATCAAACTCTACTAGTTTGCTTATCTAGAAGGTCCTTGGGGAGGTGTGAATGCATAATCGAACTCTTCATACGGACTATCATTGGTCCGTATAACATTGGTCTCGGTTCGGTTGAAGTGAACTCTGACACAGTTTGAATGCGAGTGGACCGGCGGCCGCTCAAAAAGCAGGAAGCTAACTGCAGCGCAGGGCATTCTGGTCAATATATTACGCCCTCCTGTGTGGGGTTAGCAAAGGTGTTATTGGTTACCATGACAATGGATCTGCATGTAGATTAAAACTGACACAGTGAGTGAGGAAAAGCAGAATATAAGCAGCCTAAAGTTGTTTTATGCCTGTTTATCAGTTTTATTTTCCCTTTCGTGTGGCGCTGTAATTTTTTTAGATCTTCAATAAATGACAATAACATTAATCGCATTGTTTGTTTGTTGAACATGGCGATGTTCATAACAATCAAAAATTTATCCCAAATCAAACCAAGTCTACCAGACTATCAGGAGTGAAAACACCCTTTCTCTCAATATTGATCACTTGTCTAGCCAGGGCACAAGTCTATGTCGAGTCTCAAACTTGAGTCGCCATCTCTGTTTTGAGACCAACTCTGCTATATGTACCTAATCCCACAAAAGTCCCTCAAGAAATACACCAATCTGCCAGCAAAGCAGTGGTCCACAGCTGAAGCATGCAGAGAGCGCCAGCGCGTGCCAGTGAGACTTTCCAGCTCCTGCAACCAAGTCAGTGTTTGCCACCGAAAACCTTTTTGCGGCTGCTCTCATCCCCACACCGACGTAATGTCAGTTCCCGTCGTTTGCTTTGGGGGCTCTCAGACATCGTTTAGCATAAACTGAGGGCTGGCTGGTTAATTAGTTCCAGTGCGCGATCCGGAGCCACTGAAACCGAACCGTTCCATCCCTCTGTCTGAGGCTCTGCGGGGAAGAAGAGAGAGCCGCAAACGAAAGTGGAACATGAATCCCGACAATGCCGAGGAAGGAAGTCTGTGTCACTTTAATGAAGAGACCAGAGGAAGTCCTCTCCAAGTGTTTTAATCATTCTTCCATCTTGCTTTCTTTCTCTTGACTACTTAAAGGTAAATGAAGTCTTCCCAAATCGGTAACTGCAGAGTAAACATTTCTGTAAATTTTGAGGTTTCAAATATACTTGCACTGAAGCAAAGACGGTGATGCATGCTGTTATTTCCAGGTTTGACGTGAAACATGTGTGATGGATCCGCAGTGCCACATATGGTACAGGTGGAGAGATGAAGTCCTTCAGCTTTCATCTCGCATGCAATCGCAATGCTATGGATGGGTAGTGATGATTAATGCAGCCCTGTGATATATGGCACCGAAAAATGGAAAGGCATATTTATGAGGTCCTTTAATCTCCCTTGACAACGGCCCTTGTGTGAGCCAACGGGCTCATCTCCCGTGGCCGCCGCGTCAGACCAACTGCTCTCCTCTGCGCCGTGAATTACGGCTGTCACCTGTCGGGGATTTCACAGGACGGCACCTCATTTGAGGTCAATTTCTGTCTTTCCCAGCAGATCAGCCGGTCCGGTGGAGAGAGGCAAGCCGATAGAATTTGGGATTTTTGAGGAGCATGGATTATAGGATCAAAAGCCAGTGGCGCTAATCCCTCCCTGTTATTAAAGATGATCGCGCTATAAATGACAACACATGCAAAAACTTCTCCCAACTCCAAACTCTTAGCAGCGTATGTAAGTACTTAGCCGAACCAGGCTCGGGGGGAGAGGTGGAGGGGGCTCGCTTGCTTGCTGCGGAGCTGGATTAATCATGAGAGATGAGATGTTGAGCCTATAGTTACACTCTAAGTTCCTTAAGGTTTTTTTTTCCGTCTTTCTATATGAGGAAGTGCAGACGTCACCGTTAAATAGAAGAAGGAATGAAGAAGCAGCGGCAGCAGCAGCAGAGAGGTTATGGGAGCCACTGTCTCTTCCCAGTACACTGCAATTATCTCCTGGAGCTCTCGGAGCTAATTGGAAGAGATGTGGGATAAATCCCTGCCTGGGGGGATTGTGCTAATTCTCCACTTTCAGCTGACCTAATAAGAGGGACATCTCCTGGATCTGGAATGGTGGTGGAACAATGCAAGACAATATCATGTGTTAACATGCATACCTCATGGCCCTCAAGATGCTAGGAAGTGCATAACACGCCGTCTGTGTTCAACGGCTTACAAGCTTTTTTTGTTTTTATAATATCCGTGCGTGCGAGGGTGTTATTTCTGGGCAGTCAGCCCAGTACCTCTCCAGCTGACGCTGCCCTCGTATTACTTTGTCCGATGAACATCCCTAACAGCACAGACACTCACTTCACGGATTCCTCCCGAGCAGCGAAGTGAGGACAACCACAGCAAGGGCTCCTCTGCGCATATGACAAATCTAATCCTTCTTCTTCTGACTTCTAACGGGGAAATCTCTATCCAGGCGCAACTTTAATCACATTAACCCCCCTTTTTTGTCCTGCTCTGTGCCAGACCTGCGACTTGAACTTGGTCCCGGGGCTCTGCTGTGTTGGGTAGAGCCCAAACGGAGGTTGTCCAAGAATGTTAGCTCCGCTGCACACTGCCAGGTTTTTGAGACCACAATGTGTCACGGAAATTTTCTAGGAAAAACTCCTTTTATTCTTTTCTTTTGTGGCAGATAAAGAAAATGGGACAGCAATGAAATTCTGAAATAAACATCTGCGTGGAAAAAACCCCCAAAAACTCCATGGCATAGTGTTTGTGTTATGGAGCACTCTTGAAGAGTTTCCACAGTTGCATCAGCACCAACTTTAGAGTGACTTTAATTGTTTCCTAACACCAATAAAGTGTAAACAGCAGGATGTTTTGTTATTTTTTCGTATGTCATGTCCACTTCTCTGCGTTTTTCAACGCGACTCAAACAGCATTCTGAATAAACTCTCCGTGGCTTTACATGCATACAGCTCCATCTATTACAATTTGCTCTCGTAAAGACGGAAATTCAAAATCGTTGCTCGTTGCATCCAGTTTGAGCCGTTTTGACTCATTGATCTGAATGTAGCCATTGCCAAGTTTATATAGGTGAAGCTTTTGCTATTTCCTGACACATCGGCCTTACCTAAACAGAATTTCCGATTGTCTTTCCTATTTTGAAGAGTGACTAAGAGAAATGGGTGTCATGTCATCTTTACACACTACAGAAACAGGAAGTCATGGATAAGTAAAGTTTCTTAGACGCTCTGATCCAGGGGCGGAGCCAGGAGTGACCCTAGCCACTCATTGGTTCCTCTCCTGCAACGTGATTGTTCCCATGGTGATGTAACTCAGAAGCAGAGCTCATCTCTGGAACATGCAGTTCCCCTCAATGAACATGTGGTGGCAGCAGTGAAAACATTAATTTACTCCTGTATGTATTAGTACAGCAAGGCCTTCAAGAAAATATTAGCAGTCTTCAGTAAATTACTTTGAGAATATGTATATTGTGGTTCTGGCACGATCCGTTGCTGGCCACCGCCGTGAGGAACGGTCCCAGCCTGGCCACCTCTATGAAAGCTTTCTGGCTCCGCCACAGCTCTGATCTCATTTTTTTTTTTTTTAATTTTGAAAGGGATTTAGTTACAAGTTAAGTTTCTAATTAAGCTATTGACAGAAATCTGAATAATGTAGCAAGTGGAACAACTGCTCCTCCATTTCTAAAAGTAAAGGACCGAGTTTGTATTTCTGCGCCAGTGGTTTTTGATCCAAAGAAATCTGATGACTCCCTGTATTCTGACAAATTTACAAAGTCTCTGTTAATTCTCATTGTACAAGCTGCTGTCAGCTCAGACCTGTTTGTTGCTCTCCAACGCTTTTAGAACTGGTATCCTGGAAATATAAATCTGTCTTTAAAAGGGATTATTAATCAGCATATGGTCAACTTGCCAATAAAAAACAACAAAAAAAAACTATATTTGATCTGCGGCTAAAAAGAAAGTGTTCTAATAATGTTGCACTATAATACTACATCCCATTGTCCGTTAGGAGTATAATAATAGTATCCCACAAACTTTGTGTAATAAGCTTTAAATTATTGGTTTGTATCTGATGTGAATCGGATCCACTTTTGCTCCTGGTATAAAATAATTACTGACCACTCATGACTGGGGAGGGGAGAGTGTGCAAGAAAAGGTTTGGCCACAAGGTGGAGTTACTTGTTCACTGTCACCCATGAAGCTAAATGCAGTGTAATGGGAACACCTCTAAGGTAAGCACTGTCCCAAAAACGTCCAACTCGGTCTGCATGCTAAAAGCCGCACTACCTCTGTCTCTATTACAAATGTACGCAAAACTTTGTCAATATTCAGCTAATGTCGAAAATACACAATTTCGCAATTGCTGTACTCCCATTAAAGAAGAAACGCAATTAAAATCACATGTGAATAAGTTTGTTCAAGCGATAAGTCATTAAAAACCCCCATGGTCCTCCTACTACTTCCTGTCGTCTTTCTTCTTCATGGTTTGTGCCGGTGGCAACATCCGGTTGTTGATCATGTGACTAATGTGATGCGAAAAAAGTGTTTCCATTGCAGCTTTGTGCGATAAGACATCTTTGATAGCCACCTCAAACTTTTTAATGACAAGTGTTTTCAAAATTTGCATGTTTCCATAAAGCTAATTTATTTTTTGAAATGTCAAATTTCGTAAGTATGTGATCAATAGAAACGCCAGGCTGGCGGGATGTGTACAGAGAGGGGCGGAGTGAGGGCCGCAGGTTGGTTAGGGCTTGGAACCCGTTCATAACTGCTTGCAGTTCTAGTAAAATTAGTAAAATGTTGTTTCTATGTTACACTTGACTCAGCAGGTCACTGCTTTACAGACACCAAGGATCAGAACCTGTCCAGGATTACTAATCGGTGCAGCACTCATAAAAACACCAACCCTGGATCCATTGACAACGTCCCATAACAACAAAAGTATAGAGTTCCTTAAACGTCTGGACAGGGGAAAAAGGCTAATGTGATTACCTGATAATTACTGTAAAGATATCCGACCCACAGATCCAGTGATCTGTCAAGCTGCTGACCCATGAAGGAAGGATGTTATGAGCTCCAAATCTCTCTCAACCTCCTAATCCAGCATGTGATCAGTATTTGGGTTTTGTGTATATGACATGGCTCTGGATGGCTCAGATCACGGGATGTGCAGCGTGTTGGGAAAGATGCACTTTGAAGCCACCCTGAGAAACGTCAGTTCTGATCTCCATTCCTCATCCTTTCACTGAGCTTGTGCTGGCTATTTATTGTCAATAAACTGTGTAATTCGATTATAGTTATACTTTTCGAAAACGAGAAAAAAAAAACACAATATCTGATGTTGCCTGGGGTTTGTCGGATGCTTTCATGCGTTTTCTCGTGTCGTGGCTTTCCTCCGCCGCGTTTTCTCTTTGGCCTCATTGTTTCCACTAACCTCCGCAACACTCGGAGAGCAGATTTACGGCATTTTAAAATAATCAAAAGAAACGCGAAACCCAGAGACGCCCTCCAACAGATGCAAGCAATGACACGCAAAAAAGCCTTTCCAGATACCGGCGCATAATGCTTTTTAATGGTCTTGTTTAACAAGCAGGGGAAGTGGTTTCCCCCCCCCTCGACTCCCCGCTCCCCCCGTTTCCCACAAACCCCCAGAATGCTGCCCGACTGAGGATGGGGATATCCTAGAGTTCACTGGGAGCAGCATCAATCTTCCTGCCCCCAAAAGACATGTGATTATTCAGTAAGGAAGGGCCGTGTCAGAGCTCACTAAACATGCATCACTCAGGATTGGCTTTCCTGCTTGTGCCAAACCGCCGCGCCGAAGTCGAATGCCTCCAAAACAATCTGCAGTAATTTGATGTTTTCTTGAGCGCAGGCCGAACGCAACGCATCGCATGAAGACGAACGCTCGGATGGCTTTATTCCCACAGCGTCAGCCGAAACTCCGCTCCTCACTGTGACGGCTGGAGTCAAACAGATGAACTTGGAACCAAAGAGAAGGCTGATGCACTGCTGAAGGATCTGTTTTGCTGTGCACAGAGTAGACGGGAAAAGGTCGTATAAAATGTCTTTAAAATGTTGTCACAACCACAAACTTCAATCTTTTTTTTTTATTTTTATTTTTAATGGGATTTTATGCGATGGATCAACACCAAATAGTTAATTGGTGGAAGGAAAAAGGAGCATAGCTTTCAGTTAGTTTTTTTTTAAAGGAGCAGTGTTATGTGTTTTCCAGCCATATAGTGCCATTTTAAAGCACAATCAAGTAAATATGTTACCTCCGGTTGCTATAATTATGCTGCATATATCAAATATGACTTAAAAGAAATTTGACTTGTAAATGTAACTCCTTGAAATCGGGTCTCTGGCTGTTTAAGAATCTCCTGCTCTTTTTTGAAACTTCAGGAAGTCATAACATCGTTCCTCTATTAACTCTTGTACAACATTTTCACCTGTTTCACTGAGAAGTAGTTCGTATATGAGCTCAGCAGATCCACAAGGTGTTTGCTAACTGCTGCCGCTAGTCTGAAGGAACTGGGCAGGACAGTTGCAGGGAAGGGCTATTTTGTGAGGCAGAAGTTCCAAGGAGGAGCTTCGTCGTCGAAGGCGGAGCTAGGAGTACTCACACGTTTAGCACAACTGAATGGTTGCTACGGGAGATTAGAGGATTTCTCAAACATGCGTGAAAGAATCAAGGCAACGTTCCAGGAATGTTTTTTCATGAGGGAATAACATTATAACATGATGTAAAACTCAAAGACATTGACTTTGCTTAATTCTGTCCTTTTAACAAACTCTAGAAAGTGTGTTTTCTGCACATTACTGTCGATATTTTGTAGAACTACTTCTGCTGCTGAAATGTTTACATCCAGAACTAAATCATAGCTAAATGGTGGAATGATGATATACAAAGAATATCAGCAGAAACGTGAAGCTGCAGTTTGAAGTAAAGCATGAAAAATATATACTTTTACTCATCAGCTGGAGCTCTAACAGCAAAGCAGTGAAGTAAAAAAAAAAAAACAAGCACATTTTCAAAAATGTCAAAAGCTTCTGACTCGCATACGTGAACTATAGGTGAGATGTTTCTTCTTCTTCTTTGGTCTCCAGCGCCCTGAGGCTGCTCTGTTCCTTCACATCCAAAAGAACCAGAACCAAACTTCAGAGCTTTGTTCAAGCTAAAGTCGTTTTGGTTCAGCATTTCAAAGTGTGAATGTCACACTGCTCATAATCGGTGTGAGACGCTCTAAACTCCCTGTATGCTTCCAATCTGCAATATCCGCCCCTCTGCAACGCAGCAGAGAGGAAAGGAAACATTAAAGCAAAAAACCCCCCGAGGTTCCTATAAGACGCTGTGAACATTATTGCACGGCGAAGCTTTTTCAGAACTCAGAAGGTTTTCCAGCTCTTCTTTCAATTCCCTTCCTCAGGCAATTAAAATGTTTACTGTTTATGTGAGATGCTTTTGTAGATTTAAGACGGTTGTTCACATGTTCCATTTTCAGTACGTGTGTCAAACAGGAAGATTATTTTTGACGTTTTGGAAACTGGAGGCTTAAGATGGTGCAAGACAAGAGCACTTTGGTCTTAAATCCTCCCGGACTAGTCATTAGCTTCCGCATTCAGAATAATCTGGGTTTATACTAAAACTCCCTGGGTTCTCAAACTATGGTGGAAAAACCACTGGAGATATTTTGGGATTTAACTATTTAAGATATGAACATATTAAAAGTAACTGAAACAGAAAATGTCTCTGGTAGCTGCTTCTGCTTGCCTCTGAAAACTTCAATAATGTTGGAGATAACGTTGAGTCTTCTTCAACTGTGGTCAAGTTCCAGGCTCAAAGAAACCGCAGAGGATTTAATAATTAATCTGTTAAGTAACCAGGGTAACCAGAGTAACAATATATTTATTTTGTACTTTCAAATACCGGAGCAACATTGTTGCAACTGGACAATGTATAGTTCAGCGTTTGATGGATTTGATGAGGTTCAGGTGGTCAGAAAGTGGAAATAAACATTTTTTAATTTTACTTCTGCTTTCACCAAAGTTAATATACATGGCAACTATACTGGAACTTAAAGTCAAATTTAGAGAGAAATCTCCATCTTTCTGACTCAGAATTTTAGCTTATTTTTATCTTTTAAACTTTAAACCTTGACATGTTTAACTTTTGAATAAAATCACTGCGTCCTTTAATCAATTTTACTTACTTTGGTTGCTTCATAATTTGTTATCGTATGATTTATTTATTTATTTTATTACGTAAAGCACTTTGAACCGGCTTGTTGCTGAAATGTGCCACACAAATACACTTTCCTACAACTTTTTAGCAGATTTTCATGTCAAAGATCATGAACTATCCCTTTACTTAAATGACAGGCTAGTCAGTATTTTGTAATTTGACTTGTGAAACAGATCTGCAGGATAATATTCTGCTTAGCTTGAGCAACATCTTACAAAAAACCCTTTAGAGCCTTTTCCACCGGTCTGATTCAAATTTCACTAGTAACAGCTCTCTTTCTTTTTTTTCCCCCTTATTCATTTCACTTCCTTCTCCTCTTCCTCTTGTGCCCTCTCTTCCTCCTCCCCCAGCCATGTTAACGATCCTCCCATTTGGGGCTTCCGATATCCCGGCTCCTCTGAGTGGATCCTGCTCGGCAGAAATAGAGTTCAGAGCAGCAGAGCCGTTTCCCCATCGATCCCACGTCTGACCTTCCTGTAACCTCATGTAAAACAATCGCCTGGGTGCCCGAAGTCCCGCGTAAGCAGGAGGAGCCCGACGGTTAAACATAGACGGGTAAAGAAAAGGAAACTTTATCACACTTCCCTCCATGACGGCCGTGAAAACAAACCGGAGACAATGAGGACTAAACGGGTAGTATTAGATAAAACTGACTTTTTTGAGCTTTACATCGTGTTAAGTTGTTCCCTCGTCAAAAAATGTACCAGAAGTGTTTCCCTGATTCTTTCATGCGTGTTTGAGAAATCCTTTAATCTCTCATGGCAACCATTCAGCTGTGCGAAACACCTGGGTGGACATAGCTCCGCCTTCGAGGATGAAGCTCCTCGTCTGAGCTGAAGTCTCAAAGCTTCTGCCTCACAGAGCAGCGCTCAACCGCTCAGCTCCTTCAGACTAGCCAGCAGAAATGAGCAAACACCTGGTGGAACTGAGCATCTGCTGAGCTCATTATACGAGCTACTTCTCAGTGAAACGCTGGTAAAAATGTTTTTAAAGAGTTAACAGAGGAGCCATGTTGTGATGACTTCCTGGAGGCGGAGTTTCAGAAAGAGCAGGAGTTTTTAGAGACATTTCTTTTAAGTCATATTTAATGTATATAGCATTTTATTTTACATAGCATTTCAAATTATTCAACAACTGAAGTAAACGTAGTTACTTGATTACGCTGCAATATTTCACTAAGTGCCTAGAAAACGCATAACGCTGCCCCCTCAACAGCCAGAGCAGGCGAGCGGCCGCTCCACTCAAGAGCCCCTGGATCTCTGCGAAGCATCAATCAGGAAAAGTCGATGCTCGTTGAGTTAAAGATGTCCTGATCTCTCAGGGTAAACTGATGGATTAACCGAAGGGTGAAGAGGTGAGGCAGCAATATGCCACTGTGAGGCGGTCTCTTAAAGCGCGACTGTGGCCGACTTGAAGATGACAGACGACTCGAGGGTCATCACTCTGTGACTAAACACTGTAAGCACCACAAGTCAAACCCTGGGGGGCTGGGAATAATAACAACACGCCAAGAATTCATCGCGACCAGCGGCCGGCCTTCCCCTCCTTGAACCCTGGGCTTCATGAGTGATTTCCTCCGCGAAAAAAACCTGGATAATTAACAAAGGTGTTTGCTCACCTTTTTCATTTTCAGCACGCGCTCGGGTCACCTTTGCGCACATCTGTTTCCACGCTGTCTAGTTATCACGGTCCATGACCGCAGCGGGAAGTTCGCGCCATAATAGAGATCACAGTGATGGATGAGCATGGGTTGTGAGAGGCCCGTGGAAATAACTCTGGATCCGGCTTATGAAGTTTGACAGGAGTCCAAAAAAGCCTCGGAGAACCGAGGCAGGAAAGGTGAAACCAGACAGGTCGGGTCAGCAGAAGAAGAAAAGAGTTAGCCTCTCAGTTTCTGACTCGACTGTCCTCACAAAACTATTTAAAGCTTCTCGCCACTTGCAGTCCTCATTAAGCTTGAGCAAACAATTGGGTGTGTCTTAGCAGGAAGTGGTTAGATGCTGCGTTAGACCAAGAGTTGGGTTTAGGGCTGCGTTCCAGAGCACTTCTGAACTTCCTCTTTACTATCTCGTTGCTAAGGTTGGACAATTGTTCCCTGGAGACTTCTTTTCACTCCGAGTTCATTAGTGTCTGTGAGAAGGAGACATGCAGACGCTGACAATTTGGTTGGGTCCAATTACAATAAACAAAAAAACAAAAACAAAAAAAAAAACCACAGCCATCTCTGACGTAACTTTAAACCAACAGGTTGTTGGCATCCTTAAGTTGTTTTTTTCGGCATTTCTATTTACTTAAAATTGCAGAAATTATAAATTCAATAGAAATACACCAATAAAAAAAAAAAAAAGATGTATTAGTGTGTTCATTTCTTTACTGAATCTTTGGCTATCTCTTTTAGCTCGTTCAACAAAACAATTCAAAGTTGAGTCTAAGAGGCCTTCCCTCTGCCTGCGATAGTTAAACGACTTCTAAATCACAGAGCGCCATCTTATCTCACAGAGCCATATTTTCACAACAATCCTCCTGCTGTTCCTAGAGAATGGACAGTACAAACTCCAGTTATCAGGCACATCTCTTGTGAACCCGGTGTTTTGTCTACGGGGTGGACACCCTGTCCATTTTTAAGGTCACTTTGAGTCCAGTTTCGCTGCAGGTTACTTCTGGTTAAAACGAAGACGTTCCTTCCTACTGTCCACCCCATCCCTCATCAGAATGACGGGCTGAATAAAGGCACAGTCAGAAAATGGTGGGTTTTTTTGGGCCGTTTCAATATAGGTGTATTTAGCAAAACTGCGGTGGAAACACTTTTTCGTTTCATACGAGTCATCTGCAACAACCCAAAGTTACTACTGGCAAAAATGACAAAGACGACAACAGGAAGTGGTAGTAGGAGGATGATGGTTTGTGCGTTTTCATACAATGTGCAACAGCTCATGGATTCAACAGAACGTGCTCTTCTGTAAAATCGCCGACTACAATTTCCCCAAAACGCCACATACATACCATCACTGCCTTGTTTTATTTTAGTGACTCACATTTGATGTTAATTTGATTCTTTTACTGCAAACACGGCAATTGCGAGTGTGTTTTTTTGACATTAGCAGAATAGAGACAAAGATTTGTGCACATTTGTTACGGAAATGGAACTAGTGTTTTTCATCTTTTTTTTTTATAGATTAATAACATCAATAGAAATCAAATAACGAATAGGGAGAACAAACAAACCAAACTAACAAACATGTAGGTAAACATTAAAAAGGGCACATTCAAAACAAAACACAGAGCATAGTGAATTGGCGTCACAACAAAAATGAAACTGATTAATATGTGAATTAGGATATGCTTTTTTTCTTTTGATCTTGGCAGCTATTTTCTCATTTCAATTGTTTTTCTATTCTCTAATTAATCTAGCATCACACATATTTTGGAAAAAAGTGGAGAAAGGAGGGAAGAAAAAAAAGGAGGAGATAAGCAAACAAAGAACAAATAAATAAATAAATAAAAGTATATGCCAGAATAAATAATAAAGGATAAGGATGAAACACTATAAGTCCTATTATTTGGCTCTCTCAATTCCTAGTGTTTTTCTAACCCTCTAGGAAATTTATTTTGAATTGCTTTCATCAAGTACACAATTACAATACAATAACAATACTACAGCTTCAAAAAAAAAAAAAGAAAGCACCGCTTTGTATTATTAAAGTCTATAAAAGTTTAAAATTATTGCTTTGACACAACCACTCCCCACGAAGAGTCCAAACTCAAGTTAATTACCAATACTTAATACAGTTCAGAAATAGCAACAGAGTCAAAATTATTGCTTTTCTTCTTCAACCCCAGTATAATTTCCTCCTTTGTGAGGCGCCCCACCACGGCTGTCAGGCGTCTGTAATGAGGAGAATTAGCACCCCCTCCGGCTGTTAATTGGTTTCCTTTGTTAAAAGTAAAGGCTGGGAAATTGCTCACTCTGCACGTTTCAGATAGCGTCGCCCCGTTCGCCTCTTTCTCTCCGGGCTGATTAGCGGGCCATGCCGTTGGACATTCACTACTTCTCTGGGACCGTTAACACATTAGCTGCTGCCTGTGACCGGGGGACACGGAGGAGCTATCAACAGGCTGCAGTAATCCACCAGAATTACACGTAGGACGACGCAATGTAAAGTCACAGGGTGAGGGTTCAGTGCGGAGCCGAGCCAGACTTTCCAGTCGTTCGTCAACGCTGGCAGCCCAGCTGTGACAAGCGGGAAGGGAGAGGCGGGACTTTGACTCCGAGCGAGGTGTCCTTAATGCCCCCATCCCCAGCTTACTGACTTATAGCTTCAGCCTTACATAACAAACTAGATAATGATGTCATGTCATGTCATTTTTATTTAATGTCTGCAACTGATTCTTATGCAAGAATCAGTAGTTGCACAACACTTTATTGAAAAGTGTTTTCAATAAAAAAAAAACACTTTCTTTTTTTACATATTTGTGGAAACTGTCGTGACAGTATGGTATGAGATGAACAATGTGTGAAAAAAATAAGCTCCTCCCCCTTCTAGTGCCAACTAGAAATAACCAATCAGAGGCAGGAGGCAGGTCTTAGTCACCCTTCCATGTTGCTGCTTATTCACCCCGCCTCCAACTTCTCTCTGCTAAGCTGCAGCTAGCACAGCCTGTCATGAATGCTAAGGCTAGTTAGCATGGAGACCAATGATGGCGGATAAACGGTTTTCCTGTAATGGCAAGTTGTTTCTCCGCCATTAATTTATGTAGCAGCGAGTGCACGAGGCTGGTTGACAGCATCTCTCCTCTTGGTTCTGATTGGTTGTTTTTGGTCGGGACGAATAAAGAGCGGTGCATTTCTCCGAAAGGAAGTGGAGGAGATTCTCTCTTTCACAGATTATCTGCCTCCTAACACGCTGTCACAACATGGAGACGGTCTTAACGACTATATTAAAAACTTTTTCTTTTTTTAATAGAGGTGACGTACTGCACTTTTAAGGAGGTAAAATGTATCACCTGAGTGCTGATATAGGACCTCCTTTAAGTTTGCACTTAAGAGAGACAAACTATCTTAAAATCTTTCCATCCATGATCTGAACATGCTGATCCTTGCAGGGTGGTGAGGGGGGCTGGTGGTGCCCATCTCCAGCAGCCATCAGATGGGAGGCGGGGTTCACCCTGGACAGGTCACCAGTCCATCACAGGACCCTGAAAGCTAACAATGAATACAATGTATGAAAGAGAAATGGTGGATTAACAAGGGGAATAAAGTCTAATTATTTTCTAATTATATTTATTAAGCACTTAGTGTTGGGAAAAACACCAGTTAAAACTGAACAGCTGCTCAAGTTACGTTTATGAATAAAACTATATTAAATTGCAAAAAACAAGAGCCTCCATGCAGTTATAACATGAAGTTGAATGATTGTTATAATAATAATAATAGTGATCATAAAAGTCACAATAAAATTGATCAAATAACTATTTCTGAAACCAACGGAAGTTTGTTTAATATATGTACTGCACTGTTTATAATTAAACGAAGATAATTAGCATTTTGAAGCAAACTTACCACCAAGTGTGCATTACCGCCACCATCTGGTCTGGAGTGTAAACTGCTGATTGGGCCTGTAGAAATTCTACCAGAGGAATTCACTTCAATTGGCAGAAGTCGCCTAGGGAGAAGTGAAGGGAGATGAGAATCCAGCAGAACTCCACAGGAAAGCAATGGCCTCGCTACAAATATTCACCACTTGGCGTTTATTGCCTAAAATCCTAATGCCCGATAAAAAAAAAACTAAAAAAAAACTGATGTAAAGTGAAAACAAGGCGCTGTAAGTTACTGTTGTTTTCAAATGTGTTGCTCTAGATATCAGCCAAATCCCGCTCTGTGTCAACAATTGCTGGCCTGCCAACAGTAATGATGTGCATCACTGTAATGCAAAGCCTGGGAACAATCCGATATTCCCGTTGAAGTCGGCAGAACCGACGAGTCTGTCATTCTTGGTAGCTTTTTGTTTCGACTTAATTTACCACTTAATCTTATCGCCACAGGGACTTGGAACTGTGTCCAGCACTTAGGTGTTACTGGCCAGAAGTAGATAAATGCTGTTCACTATCGGAGCCAGAGATAACAGGCGATGGCAGGAGAGCCGGGCTCCTGAACGCAGCTCAGCCACGTCTCAGGCTAAACGCAGCGATTAAACAGATCAACTTGTAGCGCTTTTGTATTTTTGCTGCGCTGTAACATCCGTTTTTATGACATGAACACAAGCAAACACATACACACACACACACGCAGGTTACAACCCCAACTTTACCAGGTTTTATCTCGAGCAGACCGTTTTGCGGGTCACTCTCGCTCCCCTCTCTGACGAATGAAGCCGTGTCGAGGGTGTCGGCTCCCGCTGCGGCTCTCAGGGGAACAGCTTCGCTCATAATCCACACGAGAGTCATTTGAAGTAGATTACCGACGATTCTGTAACAATTCACATCTGCAGAAACATACCCCTCGGCTCTGCTGTATGTTACAGGAGCCTCTTTCTGCTCTCGATACACAAACACGTCTAATTAACACGTGCATGGGAAACGCTACAGACCGCTAATTCCTTTCTGGCCTCTGCTCCGTATTCCTGAATAAGACACAGCTGTCTTCCCATTTGGGACTTTCAAATCTGCTCAATCAATTCATCATCTCCTCCCCGTTGCTGTTTCGCTGCCATCATCGACACACCCTCTTGCTTCGGGTTTTTTCCCTCTCAAATAGCTTCCTATGGCTCCTCTCATTGGCCGGTTTTTGTTCCCGATTTCGATTTCCACCTTTTTCGTTCAGCCTGTTCGACCATTGGATGTTTCTCCGTGCGCGTGCGTCACCTGTAGGTATTACGTTTTCATACAAACCCCTGAAACTTTCGCACGTTTTGCCATTCCACAACCGCAAACTTGGGTGTATTTTATTCAGATTTGATCTGACAGACCACTACAAAACAGTGCATAAAAAAGGGAAAGAAAAATAAATAAAATGTCTACTTTTTACAGAAAAAAAATCTTAAAAGTGTGGTGTGCATTTATATTTTAGTAGCACTTTGGTAAATATAAACTTCCCCACCTTACAGAAACATATTTCGCTGCGATTCAAGTTGGATTTTTTCATTTTTACTTTACCGGTTTCAGACATATAGACACAGGAATTTTCTCATCTTTGCGAATCTCAGCCGGTGAGAACTTCTGAACACCAGTTCTCACAACTTTACTTTGACTGGGCCGTTCTAATACAGAACATGCTTCGATCTGAAACCAGGGAGTGTCAAAACTCATTTTCATTTTGGGCCTTATCCATATCACAGATGTCGTCAATATGGCCGGTTGTGGCAGAATGTATTGGTAAAACTACCCATTAGCAAACTTTTAAAAATATTTATAATTATCTGTGTCTGTTCAATAAGTACACCTTAAAGATGAAATAATATCAAACATCTTTTCACACTGATGTATCTTGGCAGCATGCAGAAAAAACCTGCTTTGATTTTTCATGGATAAAATAATAGTTAAGCACACAACTGTTTATCTTAAAGGCTTTCTTTATGTGGCCCCCATAAAGCCTAGAGTTGATACATAACTTAACGATATTACATCTTTTACCTTCCCCAGCTTTCTCATAGACCTGTCCAGTATTAACTAGTAATGTTGCAACCAGTGGAATGAATTGAATAGTGTGCAGAAATGAAAATCTCCCAGAGAGAAGGCAGAGAGCAGGCGGCATTTACAAATACCAAGCCAAAAGAATTTGTCTGGCTCCACCCTGTTTATGAAGACAGATTAGCCTTGACCTTTCACCTACAATAAGAGCAACCGCTGTCTGTCCTACCAGGCTTCTTTGCTGAGTTTTAACCAGGATCAGTCAGTTTCATCGGCCCCTTTGCCTTAAACCAAGCCAGACCACCTGAGGCCACGATGGCAGATAGAGGCTGAAAGAGCAGATGTCTTGAGTGGGAAGCAAAGCGACACACTGCCACCCAATTTGGCCCTGGCTCGGCCCTGAGAATCCGGGCCCAGACCCCGTCGAACCCGAGTCGGAGCGGTTCCAGTGGCCCCTGGGCTCTAGTAAAAAATTGAAAGCAGTTGGAATGTGAACGAGAAAGCTGCGTCTTGTTCGGGGCCGGGGCCTGCCGGGTAGCACCTGTCACCGGACCGAGCGGGCCCCGGAATCCTTCTGAGCCCACGTCGTAAACAAGATTTTGAGAATGCGTACATATGCGCTCAGCTAAACCCGACTAAACGGTTAAAAAGGGGGATTTTGAACATCTGTTCAGGATCATGTAATCTTCACTTGTTCTTAGATTTTTGGCTTGTTTTGGTGTGAAGGATTAAGTTGGTCCGATGTTGTTCTGTGAGAATGATGTCTCATTTTCAGACCACGGAACTTCCTCGGTCGACCAACATGAGCCGACCGAAAGGCACGACGCACGAACCGGACGAGTCGATCGGAGCGTTTAACACTCTTCTCCCCTCTCCTTTTTACATGACTATAAAACATCATTTTGTTTTTATGTTTTATGTGTGCTTCTTATTCCCACTTTTATTTTCTTGCATATATATTGTTTTCTGATGTTTGTTTTTCTGGTTTTTACAAGCAAACAAAAAAAATCTGAACGAATATTCCATTTGTTTTTTTTTACAAGTCAGCAACGTTTTTTGTTCAAAGAGCCACTTCTGACCTCACAAAACTCTCATAGAGCTGCAGCCAGGGGTGAACGAAGTTTTAAATAATTGGGGGCACTGTGATGCGCCACAGCAAAGATAAACAAAGTTAAAACAATCCGAACAGGTGATCAACTCCAAACCACTCGCACCTTTTTACTCTCCGTCTCTCTGTAATTTAAGCACACCCGTTGCCATGGCAGCCTCCTGCGCTCCACAAGCCGACCAGAGATTACGTTAAAACATAACATTTAGTCCGTTACGATATTACGTTTTCAGGCTTGATATTTATTTTGCGATCATTAATAAGCCTCCCTGAACACAGCGGTGGACGTGCTGCTCTCAGCCTCCTGGCAGCGTTCAGTTTGTCACCTAAAGCCGAGATCGACTCAAAACCACGTGTTGCACCGCTGATCTAACAAAGCACAAACAGTTCCGAAACAATATGAAATGGGAAAAAAGTTATTTATTAACTGATTAAGTCTGTTTTAGATTGTTCTTGAAAAACGAATCAGTCACGGCTGATTAGTGGGCGCAGTCACGGCTGCACAGTTTATCCCACTGATTTTTTACAGCAGACAGCCGCTCCCCTCTCTTGCAGGTACTGCGTACCCCCTCTAAATCTTTTAGGGGTACGCAGTACCCTGCCGCTCCCCCTTACTTTCACCCCTGCCTATGACTGCTGCTCGTGGGGAGAGACATTTCAGTAAAATAAAACTAATAGAAAAAAATTAAGCAATCTACTTGCATACTGCATGTGGACTGTTGCATGTAAAATAGATGAGCAGTAAATATTATGCTAGTATCAGTCTTGAATCAAAGAAAGCAAGTTGCAAGCCTTTAAAATTGTAAAATTTTTTAATGGGTCAAAAAAAGACTTGTGGTGGCGCAGGGGTTAAGCACAACCCACATATGGAGGCCTTAGTCCTCGACGCGGCCGTTGCCAGTTCGATTCCCGGCCTGGCGACCTTTGCAGGGGGGCCCAATCTAATATTTTGTCAGGAGGCCCAAAATTTCTGGCGACGCCTCTGGTTCCAGCTGTCGGCAGAAGCTCAGAAGTGAAGTTAAAAGCTGAATGAAGCTTCATATCAGGCAAAGGAGTCTGAAAATAAAGAATCAAAAGAACTCTGTGAAAAAGGGGAGTTTTAAATACAGCACTCATCTTTCAGAGAAGCAATCAACTAACTGCAGTGCATTATGGGTAAAAGTGGCAGACAAGTTTGTAGTTCCCGTCTGATTGAACCATTCCTGCTCTTGGCAGGGCTCAGAAGTGAGAATAAAAGCTGAACCAAGTTTCAAGTCAGAAAAACTGAGTTATAAAATAAAGAAATAAAAAAAATAAACGAATGTGATGGAAAAAGGGACTCCATAATCAAAATGCCAATCTTCAGAATAAGATACAAGCAATAATCCTGCATCCAGTGGAAGCGATCTGAAGAAATAAAATAAAATATGGCCATGCTTCTTATCCTTTTCAAAAAAAGTAAAGCAAGTAATTAAAATGTTCTGAAAATAAAATAAAATACTGACCTTTTATTTATTGGATGCCATTTTTATATTTTAGTTTATATAAACTTGCATTTTAGAACAATGCAAGAACATAAATGAACCATATATTTGTTTAAAACTGTATGTAAAGCTCAGTTTGATTAACCATCTGTAACAACAATAAAGAGATTTGGTAAAACACAATGGGCATCAAGGTAAGGTCAGTGTCTGGCAAAAAACAAGTTCCTGCAAGGAGGAGCCAAAATGTTACCGCTTGGGAAATTCCCACCACACTTTCTCAAGAACTAAAACACGACAAAAACAATATAACAGCAGAACTAGCATGACCTAGATTAAACATATTTCAATATATATGCAAAAAAGAAAACCATATAAACATATTTTATAAAATGCATAAATATATGCAAGCATATGTCAGTTATGACATCACTCTCTGTGATGTCATAATATCATTCTCTTGTTATGACATCATAAACAGTCTTAAGTACTTGAACTTTTTCCCCAAGAGATCATTCAGTGGAGCATTGAAGAAAGACAGTGGAGCATTGAAGAAAGAGTGGCTACTTGTGAAACTTTTATGATGGAAGATCAAGAATTTGTTGAAGAGCTTGAGGAATTTTATATGAGGATTCAAAGAAGGAGGCTGCGAGGTTTAAATGCAGAAGAATTATTGACTGAAATGGCGGAACTAATGGAGAAAATTAAAATATTTTATGATTTGGATGAATCAGAAGAAAGTGAGATATTGGAGGCTGCAACAAAACATCTGAGACCTGAAGTGAGGCAGCAGGAGAGTCCACCCTGGAGTATGTGGACTTTCTTGTCTGATTGTGGGGAGTCTTTTTTGAGCAGCTTCACTTTTGGTTTGGGTTTTGGTACAGCAGCAGGCATTGCTCTGGTTGTGTGTAACAAACTCTTTTCTTAAACACTTGTGAATATGGATGGTGCTTGCAGAACCTGGCTCTTGGGACGTGGAATGTCACCTCTCTGGGAGAGATTGGGAGAGGGGTTCCTGCCTCAAGTGGAGGAGTTTAAGTATCTGGAGATCTCGTTCACAAATGAGGGAAAATGGGAGCGGGAGATCGACAGGTGGATTGGGGCAGCGCCTGCTGTGAAACAGGCGCTGTACCAGTCTGTAGTGGTGAAGAGAGAGCTGAGCCAAACAGCGAAGCTCTCGATTTACCAGTCGATCTTTGTTCCCACCTCATCTGTGGTCATGAGCTGTGGGTCATGACTGAAAGAACGAGGTCCCAGATACAAGCGGCCGAAATGGGTTTCCTCCGCAGGGTGTCTGGGCTCTCCCTTAGAGATAGGGCGAGAAGCTCGGTCATCCGGGAGGAACTCAAAGTAGAGCTGCTGCTTCTCCAAGTTGAGAGGAGCCAGTTGAGGTGGCTCGGGCATCTGGTCAAGATGCCTCCTGGACGCCTCCCTGGTGAGGTGTTCCGGGCACGTCCCACCGGGAGGAGGCCCCAAGGAAGACCCAGGACACTCTGGAGGGACTATGTCTCTCGGATGGCCTGGGAACGCCTTGGGGTTCCTCCCGAGGAGCTGGAAGAAGTGGCTGGGGAGAGAGAAATCTGGGCCTACCTTCTGAAGCTGCTGCCCCATGACTCAGAAACAATAGAGGAAAATGGATGGATGGACAAAGGTTTTTGTTACCATGCAGTTTCTAAGGGCTCGGCATGTAAGAGGATGAGGAGGTTCTACAAACAACTCTACGGATGATTCTTCACTTTCACTTGTTTTGCGTGACCTGTGGAGGGTCAAACAGAGTTGTTTACTCTGTTTAATTCCCTGAAATTGATTCACTTACCTGGAGATTACATTGTTTCTTCGGTGGAAACTGAAATCCTGGGTACGCCTCGTTGTCTTCCTGCAAAAAAGGAGGACAAAGGTTACTTATCTGACAAAATTAATACAAACATGATAAAAGAAGAAACTAAATAGATTCCTCAAAGTGAGGTCCTAGCTTGGGGCCTTGGGACTTTCTGTTTGGACGTCATCTACTGGGTCTTTTGGACCTTCTTTCCTGCAATGAAGAGAAAAAAAGACATTACTCACCTGGTATGTATTTCTTCTTTTTGTAATGGACAACCAGGTTGTTTACTTGTGATTTGGGGTTTTTGTTTGGTTACCTGCAGCATCTCCTGAATTGGGTGGTTCATTTGCAGGTACTGGTTATAAAAAGTTTTATATACTTTGATTGTAATGTGGGCTGCACAGTGGTGCATGTGGTAGCACTGTTGCCTTGCAACAAGAAGGGTTCGATTCTCGGCCCTGGAAGACTCCATGTCTTTTTGCATGGAGTTTGCATGTTCTCCCTGTACATGCATGGGTTTTCTCCGGGTACTCCGGCTTCCTCCCATAGTCCAAAAGCATGACTGTCAGGGTTAATTGGTTTCTCTAAATTCTTCCTTGGTGTGTGTGGATAGTTTTTTGTCCTGTGTCTTGGTTTTGCCCTGCGACAGACTGGTGACCTGGCCTCTTGCCTGGAAGGTTAAGTTGTTGCATGGACTCATTGAGTCCATGCAACAACTAAAATAAAATAAAAAAGGAAACTATTTGAAAGTGGTGAGGATTTCGGCTGGTAAAAAGTTTAACATTTTAACATGTCCAGACACTACGCCATTTCTATGGAAGCAAACCGAAAAGTTTTTAACAGTACTACTATGTCAAATAATGACAGTCTTGTGTATAGTTAGTATATTGCTGCTGTTGTATGCAGAAAAAAACAAATACATTTTGCTGACAATATCTTGGGTGAGTTTAGGAATATTGTTTACCGTGGAAAAGTCTTGACCAAATACATTATTCATATAGAACTTTTAATGTCAAGACATTTTTTCATTTATGTTGCCGCATGTTACGCAGAGCGGGCTTGTAATGTGCGACTCACCTACCGGTCAGGGATAAATCCATTCTCCTTTCTCTTCTTTGGGCCTTTTCCCCTTTGCGAAGAAACTTTCCAAAGACATCTGATCTGTTTCTTACTCATTTTGCTGCTTGTGGGCTCAGTGTTTTTTTTTTTCTTCAACCCTGGTGGTATATATATATATATATATATGGTAGCTCTTGAATTGTTACAGAATGGAGCTGTATTTCTTTCAGTCTGCAATGTTGACACCTTGAGATGCCATGAGACCTAAATTCTGAACATCATGGCATGGAGTGCATCCCAGTTTTCCATGTCTGGCATATAACCATTCATTTTAGCTTTTAAACTGGTTATATTGATCCTATGTCCAGACAGAGGGATAATCAGTAGCCCAGCATCATGACCTGTTTGTTCTGAAGATCCTGCAGCTTCCACTTCTCTTCCTAACATGGCGCCTCCTCACCTTGACTCTCATACTGATAGGAGGAACCACAGAGCTCAGTTAGGTTAAAAGCACATTTTCTGAAGTAGAGATATTTTTCCTCCAACAGTTTCCAGAGGAATCACCTCAAACCAGATGTTGGACTGGATTTTATTTCAATGTCATTTGTGAATGGTAGCTCTTCATTTTCAACAGTGGAGCTATAAAGGTTGAAAAAGGTTATTTTTTTTGGAGAAAGTCTCATCAACATCAATATTTCCACTAAATAAGAGGCAAAAAACAAAATTATTTGATAAAGGAAAATCCTCTCAGACTCTGAGCCTGACAGCACCAAACTATTTTTTTTATATTATACAATTAATTTAATTTCACACAATTATCGCGGTACAAGCCATTTGTTTGTTACTCAATGAAACGTATTTACCGTATTTGATGTTTGTTGTATTCACAAAGAACGAGATAATTAGTCCAAATTTGTCGTTTATTTAATGTTCAGAAACTACAGGCTGTAATGAGCCACAGCAAATATAAAGCAACCTGATGACCAGATGATCAACTCTAAACCACTCGCACCTTTTTACTCTCCGTCTCTCTCTGTCATTTAAGCACACCCGTTGCCATGGCAACCTCCTGCGCTCCACAAGCCGACCAGAGATTATGTTCAAAACATAACATTCAGTCCGTTACAATATTAGGTTTGCAGGCTTGATATTTATTTTGATATCATTAATAAACGCTCCTTGAACACAGCGGTGGTTGATTAGTTAATTTTAAACTCCTGCTCTGCTCGTTTTGGTAATGGAACCGAAATGCACAGAATTGCACAACACCTTGTTGAAACAATAATCACTGAGATTATTATTATTTTTGTTGCGTCATTCATTTGAACACGTTTTGTTGATTTTTGTTGGTTTTCTTTAATAAAGTTATGAACGTTTTGATAAGGAGTCAGAGGAGGACGTGCTGCTCTCAGCCTCCTGGCAGCGTTCAGTTTGTCACCTAAAGCCGAGATCGACTCAAAACCGTCCGCGATCCACGTGTTGCACCGCTGCTCTAACAAAGCACGAACAGTTCAGAAACAATATGAAATGGGAAAAAAGTTATTAACTGATTAAGTCTGTTTTAGATTGTTCTTGAAAAACTAATCAGTCACGGATAACTAGTGGGCGCAGTTGCGGCTGCACAGTTTAACCCACTGATTTTTTACAGCAGACAGCCGCTCCCCTCTCTTGCAGGTACTGTGTACCCCCACTAAATCTTTTAGGGGTACGCAGTACTCTGCCGTACCCCCTTACTTTCATCCCTGGCTGCAGCGAACAATGTTCCTAACTATGGACTTCATGCAACTACATATTTTGTTGAAAAGCTAACCAAATTTAGCTTAAATGTATTTCCTTTTTCAGATATTAGAACAAAATCAAGCCTCCGCTGTAAAAGAAACACAATTTTCTAGAATGCGGTGAGCATTTCCTCTACATATAGAAAATGAGAAAAGATATGCAGCATAGTTTGAATCTGTCATGAGCTGGTAGGTTGTAGTGAGGAAGTGGACGCAGCTTGACCCAGGATGTGATGAAAAAATGATGAATTTAATGATAATGATCCCAACAGAGAACAGCACGGGGAAACAGGCATCAACGGGAACAGACGACATCAATAGACAAGGACCCGACGAAGAACACAAACAGGTGAGACTAAATACACACGGGGCAATCACGGGAACGAGACACACCTAGGAGACAATCAACGGGGAAAGACGCAGAGACGGGACTAACAGGGAACAGGATCACACAGAAACTCAAAAATAAACACATAGAAACACGGATCACGACAGAAGCCAGTTATTTCAAAGAACCTGTTGTAGATATTAAAGTTGTTTTGCATAAGAACTCCTTAATAAAGGTGAGCAATACTGCAGAGTTTGATACAAACCCGATGGCCGGTTTTGCCAATACTGATACTTTTTTTTTTTTAATTGGCTCTAGTGGCCTTTATTTGACAGCTAGTTGACAGGAAAGTGGGTAATGAGAGAAGGGAAAGACATGTGGCAAAGGTAGCCAGGCTGGGAATCAAACCTGGGACAGCCACGTCCAGGACTGAAGCCTCCATATGTGGGCTGTGCTTAACCCCTGCGCCACCACAGGACACGTTTTATTTGAGTTGATCATATCGTCAAACTTCTTGCCTTTTTAGGTGTTTTGGGGTTTTTTCCATCCATTTTCATTTCATCCATTTTCTTCCGCTTATCCGGGGTCGGGTTTTTTCCTTTGAATTATTTTGTTCAAACCTAAAACAGAATTTTCAGTTTATAAAACACTTTAATGCTGTATGCACATGATTTGTGTACACTTTTTTTTTTTCCTAATTAGAGTGCAAAAAACAAAAAATCGTTTGAGAGCAAGTCGAACCAAAATCTTTTTTTGAGGTCTAGTTGATAAGCAATACAAAAGTAAAATACAATTTTAAAGATTGAACTATCTGTCTTACACACGGGTTGTATTGAATCCGGTACCAATACAGACATCGATATTGTCGATATTTTTGGATCAACTCGCCCACCTCTACTAACAGAGAAACGTCTAAAATGACTGCTTCTTTTTGCATCCACAGTCAAAAACATTTCCTTTTACTCTCTGGAGCTAGATGAAAGAATATTCATGTGTTAGAATGGTCCAGTCAAAGTCCAGACCTAAACCCCAAATGAAAATCTGTGGAAAGACAGGAGAACTGATGTTCCGGTCTGACTGAGCTTCACCTGTTCACACAGAAGAATGGGAGGGGGGAGTAAAAAAACACAATACGGTCTCCAGATGTGCAAAACTGGTAGAGACATTTCCACAGTCAGTGGAAATGTGGATAAAATTTCTGATTAAATCTGCCATTGAGGTTTCCTATTTTGGGTTTATTGGATTTGTAATGGGTGTTGTTTCTTGCCTGAAAATGCTTTAATAGACCGAAGTCAACGTCAACAGGAAGTAAAACCCAGCAACCATAAAATGCTACAACAAAAAAGAAAAAAAGATATGATTTCCTTAACACTTTTCCAGAGTTTTTAGTGGTGACGGTTAAAAAAAAAAAGAAATTGCTGACGAGAACATTGATGGACTCAACTTTATGGGCTGACGTCTCATTATCGGGCACGCATCTGGCTCCCGCAGCAGCAGTTCCCGATTCGTGAGTGATCTTTTTTTTTTACTACCTGACGGTTCGCTTCATCGGCTTCCAGCAAATAATGACATCTGCAGGGCGCAGAGCGGCCCGCACGGCAACCCCCGGGTTAAAGCTGTAACCAGGGCCGAAAATATTTAAAGCTCAGTTTATGTTAGTTTTGACGGAGATGTTGTGTGTGTGTGTGTGCGCGTGCATGCGTGTGTTTATTATGTCACATTCTTTCACACGTAGTGAAAAAGCAGAAGTTTGGGAGTCCGTGCATCCATTCAGTGGAGCATTACCATGTTCTTTGATGGACTTCATTGGGCCCAAAGGAAAACGACGTAACTCTGTTTATTTAAATGCGCAGCTTTGTGGGCCCTTAAATGCTCCTCTGTCTTCATTCCTCGGTCATCGTTCCTCCATTCACGGCAGGAAACAAAAAACCTCTGACCCCCATTTGTGTGCCTTATTTGTTGTCCATTCGACTGCAGACTTTGTGCTTCAAAGATTTCTCGATTTAACAATTTTCCAGTAAAATGAGTTTCTCTTTTTTCTTTTTTTTTCCTCCTCCCTTTGGCTTCCTGGGTTAGGTTTGTATGCCGTCCTGGTGGGAATCTGCACCTAAACATCTTTTTTCTTCTTCTTGGGAATGCTTACCTGATTGACACTAGAATAATACATTTCAGTCCATCTCCTTTCTCTTCTTAACTTGTAGCAGTTCTGACTGTAAGCAGAGGCAGAGGTTCCCAGCCCGGGGCCCCTGGGGGACCCGGGGGTCTCGTCAGCTGTTCCTACTGCTTCACATGACAGGATTTGGTCTTTCAGAAAAGTTAGAACATGAGAAGAACAACTTTCTCCAATCTCTTCTGTTTCTGTCACACTTGAATGTTCAAGATCATCAAACAAATTTTAATATCAGACCACGATAAACTAAAATAAGATCTAAAATCAGGCTTCTCACAATAACCGATGAATCAATTAATTGATCGCACAATAAATTACAAAAGACTCAATCACTTCACTGTCTACCAAAAACTAGATGATTAAAGTCTTGAGTCTGGTGATTTGGTCTCAATTAGTCCTTTTTTTTTAAGGACAATTTTGCTTATAGAGACTTTATAATTCAATTTATTTGTTATTTCTGTTGTTTTATTTATTTTGGATTGTCAAAATGTCTTCCAGTTCCAGTGTTAAATGTTCATTGCTTCTACGTGAAACCGATCCCAATATTATCATTTATTGCAATAATTTCTGGGGCAATTTATCCTCCATCAGAATTAGTTATTGTGACAGGCCAATCTAAGAGGTTGTTTTCTGTGGAATATGTCATTTACTAAAAACTCTTTAAAATGCAACCACCCATGCGTTTTAAAGTAAATGCTCTCTAAAGAGCCTTCAGTAGCAATAGTTGCCATCAATCTCTTACCAATAACTAACAAAGAGAGATTTTATGGATAAAATTCAGCCCACTCTTCTCTACAAAGTTTTAATTTTTGAGAATTAAAACTACGTTTCAGGTCGTGCCACTTCATTTTAGTCGGATTTGGGCACAATTAAAATGAAGTCATGGTTCCCTCAGCTTCTGCAAGTCTTCCAGGTCTATAAACGGCAAACCAAATCCCTGACATTGGCACCACCATGTTTCACCGCCATATTAGATCCCGTTTAAAAAGTTGGTCGTTTTACTCCAGATGTGCTGAAAATGCCTTTCAGTACATCGGGTGTTAAAACCTAACTTTGTCTCAACAGTCTAAAAATTATTGGTAGGGTTGGGCGAAATGGACTTAAAAAGTGTTATCACAATATTTTTGTTGTATTATTGTGATAATGACAAAAGTGACGAGAACTATTTATTGCTTCTTTTTTTAGGTGATTGTATGACTGTGACTTGGTGGCACAGCGATTGTTGCCCCACAAGCGCAAATACTGTTTTAGAAAAACATGTTCATTTCTAATACACTTCTTTAGGAAGTCAGTCACACAAAGAAGTGTAGTTTTTATTATTAAACTTGCATTTAATGATACTTTCAAGTGTACTGATGTTCATTATTGCTCAGGATGAACAAACAGTGGAGAAAATAGTAAAACCGACATCACAGACAGCTTAGACATCATTAATTAGAATTTATCATGACAACAATAAATCAAAAATTCCCACAAAAATTCATCACGATACATGATAAACAATACAATAAGTCAAACAGTTTGTGTGTCAAATGTCTGTCTTTTTGTTCTTTCCGGGTTTCCACTCAGAACACCGACGCCATTTTGGCCCATTGTCTTCCTTACTGTTGAATCATGACCTCTGACCTTACTGGTACAAGTGAGGCCTGCGGGGGTTTCATTGTTGTTGGTGGGCTCTTTTAAGCCTCACTGGTAGAGTCGTGTTGTGTAATGTGTTGTAATGTTTATCTATAAACACAAAATCATTAATTCAGATAAATGGGAATTAGTTCAAGCTGGACATGTAAACTTCAAAATGTGTGGGTGGTAAACTATGATTATGAAACAATTCATTTTAAGCTAACTGAACTGCATTTAGAACTAGTTCTTGATGAGGTGAATTGGAACAACATCATTTTTCCTTAATAAATTCCACCATTGTTTGGATTCAGCTTTTATCTGTGTGTGTTTTTAGCATTTATTGATGATCTGAAACATGAAAGTGTGACAAAAAGAAAACAGGAACATCAACAGAACCACACCTCTAGTGCAGAACTCCCAGTTTAAATTCCCTCTGCTGTGTGAGGCAATTCATCTCAAGTTTTTATGTCTTAATTCAGCTCTTCACTTTATGTCTTTTTTTTAATTATTTTATTTGATTTTCATCTCTGAGCCAAATCATATTAACGTGATTCAGGGGGTCACATCCTGAAGCAATCAGCATAATAAGGTCAGAACTTTAAGACTGGAGTTGCATTGAAAAAGATAAAACACTTTTTAATCTTGTGAACAATGCTGGCTGTTATTAATCAAATGAAGAAAAAAAAAAAGCCATGAGAGTTTTAGACCTTTCTTTAAAACTTTACAGTGAATGTAGCTTTTTAATTTTGCTGTCCCTTAACCTTCTAAAACTTAAGTTTAAAATCTCCGTCTGGATAGTTTTTGCTTACCTTAATTGTACGCAGTTCTTTAAATGTCCTGTGAGTAAATATATTTGCCCATTTGTTCATAACAGCAGGAACTTTCGACATCTAGCAAGTTATTTTCGCAATTTACCGACTATTTACCGTTGGAATTTTTCACAAAACGCAACGTGTGGCCGAATTACAGTACTGCAAATTCAGCTGCGTCGACAACGTTCAGCCTCGACGGGTTAAAAAAGGTCCAACCAAGGACTTTGCAGGTGGCTAGAAAACCTACAACACATACCGTTGCTTAATCTGTTGTCCTTGATGGGGGAAAAAAAAAACAAACTTGAATTGAAATTGGCTGCTGTGTCCTCCTGTATCTGCTTTGGGCATGTGGGAAAGGCAGCCTCCGCTGGCGTTGCTATGTGGGCAGCTTTATGAGGTATAGCCAGAGCTCTGCTTTCACAGGATGATTGAGAGACCTTGAGCGGCGACCATTTGCCGGCTAATTCCCCCCACAAACAGCTAAAGTCAACACCGGTATTGTGCAGCTGAGTGCAAGGCCTTCCAGTACGACTCTTCTGAGAGGAAGTCTTTTGTGGGCTGACCCTTTGCGACCTCTGACTGTCAGGAAAAAACCTCCACGAGGGTCGACTCTTAAAACGACAACAAATAACGACAAAAGGAGAGCCTTTTTTTTTCTTTTTCTATTTAACCAACTCCTCCTTTTTTAATGATCCTCGACGTTTGCCAGTTTTTGGGCTTTTGCAAGAAAATATGACCTAAGCTGTGACCGAACCGCAGAGAGGGCGTTAAAAAGGCCCGAGCAGAGACAGACGTGGAAGTGCGGTAATATGAGGTGTTTTATGACACCGTCAGGGGATGGCCCCGATAATCGTGAAATACTGTAGCAGCGCCGGGGCCAGAAAGTTAGCCTTCAATAGCCTGGGCAGTGTTTCCCATCACTGGGTTGTAAATTATTCTGGCAGGTGGGCTCTAAATTGAGGGCCACACAAGACAAAAGGCTGAAACTGAGAATTGGCCTCTACCAATAAACACATAGCGTGGCCATAACTTTCCAGAGCATTTTCACAAATCAGACCAGTTCATTCGTTGAAGGTTAACCACAATGGAAAGACCAGGAGTGCTGCTTTAGGTGTCCACGTGAAGACAAGAAAAACTGCATAAGCTTAATTTAATTTCTGGGTTTGCTGGAGTAGATTTACTTATTTGACCTTCAGAAAACCTTTTCTTTTTTCTTTTTTTTAATCAGACTGTCTTCTGTCAAAAACAGTGAAGCAACTACAATCCCCAGAAAACTCGGTTTGTTCTGACCTGTCAAACGATTTATTTAAAAAATATTTTCTACGTTTTTATAAGAAAAGTAGACGACCCTTTGATTTCCACTTTACATGTTGGGGGGAAATTTCTTCAATCTGAAGACAAAAGCTTCATTATCTGTTCTTTACATAATGTGGGAATCTGCAAGGAAGAAAATCACACTGACACACAAATTCTGTATTTTCTACTTTTTTTCTTAGATCTCAACTAAACTTGAACCCATCTTAATGTTTCATTCAGTTTTTTAGTGAACTATTCCCAGTGAATACTAAATAATGCCAAATGAGTGAATAACTGCAAAACCACAGTAAAGTTTATTCGTTTGAACATTAAATATTTGACCTTTGTAGCGTATTCAATTCAGTGCAGCTTGAAAAGTATTCCGTTTATGTTTTACACAAGGTCCCAACTTCATTGGAATTGGGGTTGTATAATAATAAATTAACAAAATATTCTAAAAAAAAAAAAAAAAAAAAAAAAGAAGAAGAAGAAACTAGTGAATGGATATGTAGGTTTTCTGATAAATACCTCGGCTTGATTTCGGTTCTGTTCCGGGTTCTTTAAGGCTCTTAGCTTTGTCACTTTCGGCTGGAAAGTGTCATCTGTCACGATTCACACATTCTCTGTCCTCCTGGTGAACTTGTTCTCATTCTAGATGCCTGCTGGATGTTTTTTCTGTTCCTTTTCTTTGGAAGTCAGGCTGGAATTGTGAGTAATGCAAAAAAAAAAAAAAAAATTTAAGGTGGATAAAACAATGCAATCAATTCTTTATAAAGTTGATCCAGACTTGGTCAGTCCGCTTGTGGAGAAGTTCTGGGCTCTTGTATTGTGCTGGTCACCAGACGGTCGTCTTTGGTTTTCCCTCAGAGGGAAAAGACACAATTCAAAAGAATAAAATCAGACAACCAGCACACTACGTGCAATGGAATATTCTTCGCAAAGTTAGCAAAATCCTCTTAGTGGAGGATTTTACATTTTACAAAATGGTATAAAACATTTCGAGTAAAACATCTGGAGCCATATAACTGAAGCCAACAACACAATTAAAATGAAAACAGAGCAAATAGTCTCACTTTCAGCTCATTAGCATCTATAGCAACACTCTGCTCTGTAAGCTAACAGCTACTGCGGCGTACGCAGAACCTGACTTGTCGTTCAGGTAAACTTTATCCAGTTGTGATTTCACAACAAGTAAATCGGAAGACATTTTGTCTTGTGGATCCTTCAGTCTGCCTGGCTAGCTAAACTAAAACGGCAACCAAAGAGGGTTTGACGAGGCAGACTGGCGAGAAATATGTTAGCATTTCAGTTTTTGAAGAAGTCACTGCACCTCTACTGGACAGACAGTTGCAAATTTCCTTATGATGAGCGACTTTGAGGGAAAAGAAGAGAGGAAATGTTGGGTTTTTGTTACTTTGTTTAGACATTTCTTCTTGTAAACAGCCACTGTTATGATCAGGTGAGATGAGACCCTGCATTTGTTGTTGGAAACAGAAAAGGTGCAGCTTTACCTTTGGGTTATAATGGCAATAAAACCAATGTGTCCATGTGGACTGGTTTGTGTTACTGTACTAGTATATTCAGCAACCTTCTGAAGACCAGTGGACCTTATGAAAACCTAATGTTGTCTAAAAATGTGGTATGATCTAAATTTAGGGAGAGGCTGGTGTTATGGAAATGTGCCGATCCGATGTTAATATCTATATCAGTCTAGATACTGAAAAAAAAAAAATTATACATCTGGTATCAGTGACAACGATCCACCCTTGTCGACCCATAAGGGTGGATCTATTCAGTCTAATTCTATGCTTGGTGCTCTGAGCAACGTCATGAACCATTTGAAAGAAGGTTTGTTGCAGTTTATTTTTTACATGTTTGACCAAAGAAATGAAAATTCATCTATCAGATTCTTTTTCATTTACTTTACATTGACTCTTAATGTTGTGTTGTTTTTGTTTACACATTTGACCCAGCTTGTGAAGCTATTGGTACATTTAAATGTGCTGTACTGGTGCAGAGTTGTAACTCGGTTCATTTCTGTTTAAAAAAGAAACACCTTGAGTCAGTCCAGCTCTGCTCCTCTGCATCAGCCAAACCTCAGATATCGGTATTGTATCGGACAGAATAAAAAAACGTGGATCGGCGCGTCCCCGGTTAGGAATTCGCTGGTCGTGTTCCAGCGGGTGCCGGCCCACTGTTTAGGTAGAAACCAAGCAGAATATTTGTTTGTGTCTGTGCAGGGCGGCAGCTTGGTGTCCTTATGTCTGTGAGCTAAAAGTTAGACTTTTCTCTGCTTTTTATGGCTGTTGTGATATTAAGCCAAACATGTCAGGGAATCAGGATTTTGAGGAAAGATGATTTGTTGGGCGGTTCTTTGTCCAGTCTGCTTTCTGAGCATCACTGTTGTCTGTTTGTTTCTGTGACTTAGAGGAAGATTTGGAAAATTGTGGGGGGATCAAGGGGGGTTAAGTTTTAACAAATAATATAGTTTGTATTCCAGGTGGTTGGGCTTTGGGTTATGGCTTGATTACTCAAGTGATATTTTTGGAGTAATCATAACCCTAGAGATGTAGGAAGAGTGAGGTTTTTGGTGAAGGATGATTTCCTTCGACTTGTATTTTTGTGGGTGGGTGTGTTTGTGTGTGTGTGTGGCCTGTTTGGAACGCTAACCCTACAGCATAAGCCTGCCCACCAACACTGCTGTCATCAACGAGACCAAAAAAAACGGAGGGCTTGTTTTTCTGGGTTAACATCATCAGAACATGTTAGCATTAATTATTCAGATAAGTCTTATTCCTAGTGGTAACAGTTAAGGTAGGCTGCCACACGACATGCTTTATATCAGCCAGTGACCCCGCAAAGAGTTTTCTGGTTTCAAGTGTGTGTGTGTGAGCGCACATGTTTCAGTGTGGGAGAGCGGGACAGCTTTTAGAAACCAGGGGCTCATAAAATGAACAGGATTTATATGGAGTGAACAGTATGTCCAGAACCACTTCTGAGTTATGTGTCCAGTGGAGGCTTGTTCTTGGTCACAAAGCAGGGAGGGGCAGCAATAAACTTCTATACTCTGGCCTGTGTTTAGCTGTTCCAGGTTTTTATTTTGTTCCTTTGAATTTACAAACAACCTTCAGATTGAATGCGAGGAAAGATTAAGGATCGCTTCGCTCAATGTCCAAACTTGGCGAAACTGAGCTGGATTCGCATGTAAAGTATGGAGGAAAATATAAATCAAGATGAATTTTGATCAGACAGCAGAGACGTTGAATTATTACTGCCGAAGTGAAATGCTGTGGCTTCTTCTGGGTGCGCATAAACAACACAAAAGCTCAAATGTCAGTGATTGTCACGTTGGCAGCGAGCCAAAAAGGTGATTATATGTTTTGGTCAGGTTTTCCGTCCAAACTCCAAACAAGTTGGTTAAATAACATAATTGTGTATTTTATCCCCTTTTACCTGCTAATGGGCGCTATTTGACTTTGACTGGTTTACATAGCACATTTTAGCAATAATGTGATTCAAAGTGATGACTAAAATGAAACGAAGAAGGAACAAAATTTGGGGACGTAATTAAAAAACTGGACAGAATTAGGAGGTTCTTAAAGAGACAGAGGCCCAATTTCAAGATGTTAAATTGCAAAGTCAGATTTCTTAAGTCACATTTTAAGGTAACATAGTTACTTGATTCTGCTATAAAATGTCACTATGTGCCAGGAAAACACAAAATCCTGCCCCTCTAAGGTTAAGTGTCATAGTTTGGAGTGGCATTGCATTATGCAATGTTTTTAATCTGTTAGCATTTTTTAAATTTTATTTTATAAGCTAATTTACAGATGCCCAGACGAAGGTGACTTCATAGCTGGCTGCGGGTGCATGCACTTAGGTTATTACCCAGATTCGTCTGCCAAAAAAATTCATAGCATAGCAAAAGATGTCATGTTTGAGCAATAAACGTTGCGTCGCTGTTTTGACAGTCGAGTCTGTAGGCAAAACAGGACATTTAACCAGAATGAATAAAAATTTTATTTATTCCACAGAAGGTGCCACACCAGGAACACCAAGCTGGATTCTGGCTGAAAGCTGATCTCATTTTTTTTATTTATTTATATACATAAAGGCTCTTACTGGGAAATGCTTCTTTTTCTTCAAAGCGAGTGGGCTGATGGGTGGATTTGTGTTGAGCGGGGGGGTCAGTGACAGTGAGGTGGAGCGGGGTCACACAGAGGTCAGCGGGACAAGCCCGGTGGTCTCCAGATGCAGAGAGTGACGGCTCTCTCTGAGGGCGGCCAGAGGCTCGGAGGTTATCGCCGCGGCCATCGCCTGGCTCTGGTGACATGTTGTGACTATCGCTGACGGGCGGCTCGAAAGCAGCGAGTTGCGTAAAATAAGAGCGGCGGTCACGCGTGTAAAGACCCTTTTAGTGCTGCGTGTGAGCCACGTCACTTCTCTTCCAGGTTCGCTCTCCCTCCGCCAAGAGGCTTTGTGTGGGTCCTGAACACGCTAGGGAAGTCTACCTGACAATGAAAGGGCCTTGGACGAGGTAAGTGATATCCGATGAAGGACGTGGTGAAATTTGCCAGAGCTTAGGCTTTTCTAATTCAAAATGGCTTCACACACATGCAAATACACACACACACACACATCAGCTGAAGCTGATCCAGGAGGGGTTTTTCCTCCGCCCCCACAACTTTTTAAATCCTTGGGACTCTTTTAAGGCTGGTCCCCGAGTTAAGAATGAGTCATGGGCGCTCACAAAGGGCCACAGTGACAGCCGGGGCTCAGCAGAGCTCCGATAGCAGCAGAATGCCACTCTGGGAGGGGGGTTAGGCACTTTATATTCCCTCCACGCCAAGGTCCTAACCCCTTGTGTCGGCCCCCTCACCCCTCACCTAACGTCTTCTCTAATGTGGCTTTATTGACTGTGACACTCGGAGCAAAGAGACGATGACCACACAATCAAAAGTGCGCCCTGAGAGGAAGGGTCGTTGGGAGTCGGACTCTTCCAGCGAGCTCCAAGAGCGTGACCAAACGCACCGCTCGTTTCTGTGAAATTACCAGGAGATCAACTGAAGATCGTGTTATAACATTAGACCATCGTTTGGTTTAATGAACGCAACTCGGCCCTGAACTCCTTAAACCGTCCGTTTCATGGAGCTTTTTGTTCCCTGAGATCACTTTCCAACACTTTTTGCTGCACATCTAAGCCTCCAGAAAGTGGGTTATCAGTGAAATCGAGCTCACTAATGCTCCGCAAGCATTGCAGAGATCAGCTGGATTATGGTGAATCTAAGACTGTGGTGTGTTCAGCTGCCTCATAAAGCTCCTTCCCTGCAGATTTAAACTTTATTGGTGTGTGTGAGCGTGTGTGTGTGTGTGCGTGTGTATGTGTGTGTGTAGAGCAGACAGACACAGTCGCTGAGTGTTTCCGACGGCTTTGACAGCTCTAATTGTGCGTCTTTCTTTATCCCAGCTGTAAATGCCAGGCAACCAATCCCTTCCCACTCCCCCATAATGAGACTGCTAATGGTCTGCGTGACCTCTGACCTCATGTTTCTGGTGGGGTCTTCACCGGGCCACAGGCCGGCATCATAATCGCTTCCATGAACTACTCAAAGACCTTTCAAATGTGACTTTTAGCCCTGCCACAGAGGTAAAAAAAAAACGTTCTTTTTTTTTTTTTCTTAAAACAAGCCAAGCCTTGTCGTCGGGTTTGATTATGTTCGTGAGCCGTTGTTTGTTTTCCTTTATTAGTTTACGACGCGCTGAAATGATCTGTGTTTCACCGTGGCCTTCTGGAAACAATCCCGCTGCCATTGTTGCAGCCCTGTGTACACAGAGTCGCATTCACACACACCATACAACGATCAGAACATGGATGAAAAAATAAATATTCTTCAGATTTAGTTTTCTTCACTTTCCTCTGGCTTCTTTAGTTGTTTGTATTTGAAAAATAAATAAAAAAAACGTTGCAGGAGCCTCTAAAATCTTTCATCTCAATGTTTTTTGTTCCACATCAAAACCACGTAAACTATTGCTGTTACTTTGATTAATCATGATATCGTCATAAAGCAGGACATTTAATCGTAATCAGGACCTGGATCAGTAGGAGTTGCTGCTGTTTGACGTCAACTGGACAAATACGAACATCAAGCAGCGAGAAACTGAGGCATCAACATACAAAAGCTCAGACGTTAATATTTCACCTGAAAATGTTAAGGTTCATATTTCTCTATGAAGACAGTGCTTATCTGCTGAGTCATAATTCTGTGATCCAAACAATTGACACACTTGTTGAACCTGCCACCGTGTCGTGACAGTGTGATGTGAGACTCATCATCTGAAAGAAGCTGAGCTCTTCTGCCAGCGCTAACTAGAAACAACCAATCAGAGCCAGGAGGCGGGTCTTAACGCTGTCAATCACAACCTTGTGTGGCACTCCCCCCCCTGCTACGGTTACAGCTTTTAAAACTTTGTTCACATGGAATTTTTTTATTACATTTTTTTCCCAGAGACCACCATCTATGTCTGCAATTCACCAAAACATCATGTTTGTTAGTTACATCTTTATTTATCACGTCATATTATTCAGATTCTTCCTGGTATTGTGCAGCTCCAATACACTCACAGTGAAATCCATTATATGTGCAGTGAAAATTAAAATAAAATGACACATATCTATTTTGATCTCGGATAAACTCTGTTACGTTCCCAAGAGCTTCGTACCTGCCTACATCATATATATCTTTCCTGGTTGCAGTCACGTAAAGCGGTGTCTTTAGTGTCCTTGTCGTGACCCCAGATGACCTCAATGTCTGCTTCCCCACACAGTGACTAGCAGCAGCATGGGAAGGCAACGGTTAACACACGTCTCGACGTTATTTGCGGTAAACAGTGATTCAACATGAATTCGTGTCACCAAGTGCAACATTAATAAAACTTTGACTTTAACATTACATCATGTTTCGCCACGATTTATGTGAAGTCACATTGACGACAGCTTCCATTATTTCACCCTCCTCCACTCCATGACATCACAGCGCTACGTCTTTGGTTATTGTTTTTGGAGGATGTACCCATTGGAGAAAAGATGACACACCGAATGCCATAAACAGACCTAAATATGAAGAAGTTTTGGCAACTATAACAGAGGATAATTCACTGCCTCGATAAAAAAAATAAGCCAGACCACCTTGCAGCAGTAAAATGGAAGGAAAAGTTTAGAAAGGCTTTTAAAAAATGTTCAGTCTTCGACCTTTCCCTGTAGTCGCAGCTATAAATCATTTTGCCATGTCTACTGCCATGTTTTAAAATGAGGGTGGTGGGTTTAGGGTAATGTGCAATACATTTTATCTTTTTTAATGCATGCAATAAAGCTGTTCGTTACGCTGCAAAAATACAAAATCTTACCAAGTAATTTTGGTTTACTTTCTAGCTCAAATGTCTCAGTACACTCGAAATATAACAAAACTAACTTACAAGAAAATGTTCTTATTGATTTAACTCAATAATTCCTTAATATTGGTTTTTGATAAAGTATACTTGCTCCATTAGCAGATCATTTCCCTCAAGACGTTTCCCATCGATATGAAGCTGTGGACTTAAAACAAGCTCCTATATTATTCTGAAAAGATACTTATAAGTTAGTTTTGTCTTATTATTATTTGTCTTATATTTCACTTGAATTGCTGCATCTCTCATAAAGTTGCCAAAATTCTCTAGGTTTCATTTAACAATATTAAAAAAAGGTTACATTTTCACATTTTTCCTTCCTGTTATGCACTGTTATGCACTACTTTGTGCTATTCGATCACAAATATTAATAATAATAATAATAATAATAATAATAATAATAATAATAATAATAATAATAATAATAATAATAATAATAAAAACAATAACTAATACAGATGTTAGTTTTTGTAATACAATAAAAATGTGAAAAGGTTCAACGGGTGTGGTTACTTTTACAAGCCGCTGTAAGTCAATCACATGAGTAGCAAATGAATTAAAACGACTTCTGTCCACCTCCAGAGTTGCTCACTACTACCATCTAGCGGCGGCTGCTGTGGTCGCGTCCTCCTCCGCAGAGAGGAGCAGCACCTGCCCCAGATGGTGGCTGCTTTTTAGACTGAGGAATCGCTTTCTTATGTTTCCATTTGCTGGAAACACTCTGAGCTCCACAAACAAGAAATCTGAAACCCCACTCAAAAAAACCCCAAAAAAACAATAAAACACGGCAAAAAAAAAAAAAAAAAAAAAAAGCGTTGATGATTTTCAGCTGACGCAAAAAAGCAAAACCTCCCAATTAAACCCTCGACTCGCAGCGGCAGGAGGATCGTTACTCCCTCGTCCAAATATGATCTCACAACAGTGGTGCGAGAACAGAGCGGCCGGCGCCAGAAAAACAGGAATAAAAAGCAGCAAGTGTTTGCCATATGAACACAGGAGCTGCTTACTCTGATGAAGTCAGGCTTCTCCGGTGTTTGTCCAGCTGCCAGTCTCATTAAACAGAAAGTCGGAAGAAAAACTCTTCTCCAAAGACGTCGGACATCTTGCAGGCCTCTCTCCGTGTTGGCTGTTGACGATTGGGTGACAGTAAAAGAGAAATGTTCAATTGCTCCTCTTTATTTGTCAACACATCTGTTTGCCGCTACACAAACACTGATTTGTGTAACAATTTCCTATATCAGAACCGAGAGCCTGAAACACTGAAAATCGGGTGATATATTGCATATTTTGATGACTTTTGAAACACTGCCCCCTTCTGGATGAGCTTTGAAAAATCCCCTAAGAGGATCCTGAAGTCCTTAAGGTTCACGCAGAAACACTCTCATACCACCGGTGTACGCTTGAGTGTGTCAGCGTAGTGCAACGCGTCGTCAGAAGCCCCCGGATCACTGGAACAGGTGCACGTCTGCGGGGGCGATAAATCTCGTCGCTCTGGATATGAGCGGCTTTTGGAAAATAAATAGCCTGAGCCATCATAATAAATCCAGTGTTTTAGTGGAAGTCGCTGTTCACACCTTTCCCCCCTTACCCTTCCTCCCCGCTCCTACAGGAGATTAATGCCGCTCAGAGTATAATATAGAACATCTGCTCAGCACTAAAGAGGCTGTCATAACATTTCTCAGACGGCCGGCGTGTCATTCCCCTGATCAGATGACTCTGCGAACGATTTGGAGACGACCTGAGGATACACTCTGCCCTTAGAGGAACTGCGTGGAGACGAACGTGCGAGTTTGGACCGGATGATCCAGATGAACGCCGGAGACGCCTGGAGACGGACAGCGGCACTGTAGGCCCACTACCGGATCAGAGAGCACCTGCTTTCTGATGGAGAGCAGATCAACTTTAAGTCATCTCAGTGAATGGAGTTAAAGGAATCACTAGAAAACCACTTTAGGCTGAAAGGGCTGTCTCACTGACGTCTTTGGTTTGCTTGCCTTCGGGAATATTGCATCACATTTAAAGAATTTTAAGCAGTTCAAGCCTCTCTGGGTAAATGCAAAGAGTCTGTTGGCCAGAGCTAGAAACGTGGGCTGGAGTTTTAAAGGTAATATCTCGTCAAAGATACCAGAAACTGCGTAATGTTAGCGGGGCAGGATTATGTACACAATCGACTTTCTTGAGCTTTATATTATGTTCCATTGTTATTTCCTACTCAAAAATGTGTCTGGAGTGTTGATCTGATTCTTTCAAGCAAGACTGAGAAATTCCTTAATCTCCCATGGCAACCATTCAGCTGTGCAAAACACCTGGGTGGACCTAGCTCCGCCTTTAAGGCAAAGCTCCTCCTCTGAGCTGCAGTTCCTAAACTTCCATGCTTCTGGTCTCACAGGACTCCCCTCCTCCGATGACCTCTTCCCCACTCAGCTCCTTCAGACTAGCCAGCAGCAATTAGCAAACACCTGGTGGAACTGAGCATCTGCTGACCTCATAATAGCAGCTACTTCTCAGAGTAATGCTGGTAAAAACCTTGTTAAAGGGTTAATTGAGGAGCCATGTTGTGATGACGTCCTGAAGACGGAGTTTCAGAAAGAGCAGGAGCTTCTTAAAGAGACAGAGGCCCAATTTCAAACTGTTAAATTATGAAGTCAAATTCCTTTGAAGTCATATTTAATATATACAGCATTTTTAGAATGACTGAAGTTAACAAAGTTTCTTGATTGTGCTATAAAGTGGCAGTATGTACTTGTATATGGCATCATACTTCCCCTCTAAGCACAAAAAATGTATATTTTTTAATGTTAAAACAGGGTTGTGCATAATTGGGAAGGACAGAATGCATGTTCTTCAATTTCATATTAATCTTTTTTCTTTTTTACAGATGAATAATCATGTCCATGTTCGGAATCAGAGGGCCTGTTGACGACAGCTACATTTTCATCACAAATGTTTGAAAAACTTTGTTGATATTCCACTAATGTCGAAAAAAACACAATCTCCCAATCATGACGTTCCTACTAAATAAGAAACAGGATTAAAATCACACTTGAATAAGTTTGTTCACGTGGAATGCCATTAAAAAACACACCACTATCGTTCTGCTACCACTTCCTGTCATCTTCTTTGTCTTTTACGCCAGTAGCAATGTCCAGTTGTTGATCACATGACTGTGGTGTGACAAAATGGCTTCCTCTGCAGTCTCGCGAAATACACACATTTTGATACAGCCAAATAATCACCTCATCCTAGCACGTAAATGTTTTATTTATTTATTTATTTTTGCGTTTCTCCAGTAAGCAAATATGTTTTCGTAATTCCGACTTGCGCAATTATATGGCCAGTAGCAACTCAGGTTCTGACTGTGGCGACACCTGGCTGCTCGGACCCTAACGCTGTCATCCAAGTGTGTGTACGGTGGAGAGAGGCTGGGTGGGGAAATCACTTCCACATGGGCTCTAATGTAAACACACACTCTGATTGTGTTTGGGGTGGGGGGGAGAAGTAGCATGTTAATCTCCACAATCCTGACCTCCACTCCTTGATTTCCAAAAATAAAAATAAAAAACCCAGAGAGGCAACGAGACATTGTTTAGGACGGTGGGTGGAGGAATGAACACTTTCAAATTTCATTATTCCTAACATTCATATCCGCAGCTTCCTGACACGTTGTGTGTTTCTGCTGTTTGGGTCGGAAACGTCGAAGCGTGAGCCGCTCGTGTTAATGTTTCTGCACGCTACACAGAGAGCTCTTTGTGCCTGAATCCAAACTTCAGTGGGGGGGTGGCAGACTGCGAACCCCGCGCCCCCAACCGCCCCACGACTTCATGTCAGCGACTTTGTGGCAATATTTACTTAATGTTCAGATGACGTTCTAAATATACAGGTGTATTTACCTGCAGTGACGAGGGAGCCGGGGGAGGAGGGTGGATCAGGTTGTTGAGACGCTGGCTAGGCGGCGTTGTTCACCAGCGGGGAGGTGATTTGTGTGTGTTTGTATAAGCCTTGGGTTTCAGACCCGGCTTAGTGTGTGTCATTTTCATTAGCATGTTGGCGCTCCGGTCCAGGCCAAGGAACTGGAAGGCTAGCTAAAGTTACAGACTTTTACCTTGTGGTCACCAGTAGGTATCCATTTAATGTAATAAAAACTACAGCTGTACGTAGGAAGCCTTTAGACTAGACTGGATGATAACTTTCACGCCATGTGTTTTTACCTGTCTTCGTGCATCTTTTCAATTTTTCCTCTCCAAGAAGTAATGATGTTTTTCGATGCATGACATGCGTGAGCACGTTTTTTTTTTTTCACAGTGCATCTAAAGTGGCCTCTTCTTCCTCCGTGGCCTCGAAGCTGGAGGATCAGCCAGCTTGCAGGAGATTTATGAACTTCTTGCAGCGCCGTATATTAAACCACCTCCGCCCGCGGCTCTGCAGGGGTGTTGGAGGTGTCAGGAAAAGTGTGAGGAGAGCTCCAGCTGGTCAGTGGCCTGATTGTGAACCCAAAACGAAGTAAAAGATAAAAAATTACATATGAAAAACATCCCCAAATGTCTCTTAAAGCTGCAGTCTGCAACTTTAATAAGAAATATGTTTATTATATATTTGTTAGAACTGTCACAGTAGCTCTGTCTCCTCTACCAATGTGTGCAAAGCTTTGTCTATATTGAGAAAACACAATTTTAACAAGCTTGTTCAGGTCATTAAAAATCATGTAAACAGCTAGCGCTCATCATCAATCAGCCATCAGAGGAGACGTTGGTGATTTTACAGAAGAGTTACGGATTCAACAAGTTCAAATGAGACACAACTTTTTATGAATGCTGCGAGAGCTCCTGTGGAGCCAGCTGCGCAACAAACTTTCATCCTCCTACCACTTCCTGTCGTCCTCTTTGTCGTTTTTGCCAGTAGTAACATCTGGCTGTTGATCGTGGGACTTGTGTCATGTAAAAAACGCATTTTGGTACGGCTGCAAAAAAAGTTTTTGGCAAAAAGTTTTTTTGCGGCCGTACCAGAAGTTTTAATAAAGTTGCTATAAAGAAAATTAGAAAATCCCAGACGCCGACGAATCGCTCTTTAAGCTTCTAATACGCTAATTCACGACATCTAAGTTAAATGAAAACACGTTTACATGGTCAGTAATAGGTTTGTGATTATAAGGCGACAAGAAGCAAAAGCGGAGTTTAACCAGAATGAAGAGTCTTGCAAAACTCTGCGTACTGTAACATATGTCTGCTCTTTCTTCCTGCACTAACACACACTTCCTGTGTTTTTATAGGCAATGTTAATTCACAGAGAAACACAGATCATTTATCAAACATTTTCAGCAGAAAAAAGGGTAAAGATCACACATGCAGCCTCATTAGCAGTTCTCCACCACTCTTCCTGATGTATTTATATGTTAAGCCCTGAGGTGTGTGTGTGTTCCCATTTACAGTTTCATATCTTCATTCCTTTCTTTCCCCTCTTCATATATTTCTCTCCATGTTATTTGACATGATAATATGCCATCCTCCAGGGTAATATAACATTATGCTTTGGCTCCACTTCTAATAATTGTTGCGTTTCTGCCAAGACTCCCACAGCATTGTGTTTGGTGAGATGCTTCAATGTGTAAAATGGGAGCCGTTGTGAGGCACAGAGTGTCTTAACTTGGCCTGAAAGCTGTTCAGGAAAACGTTTAAAGATGTGCTTTAGTGTTAAGGAATCGATACATTTTCTTTTCAGATGTGGAATTTTAAATTCAGTATGTTTGAAAGCTGTATGTTGCAGATTTCTTAAATGTTTCAGATCAAGCTAATTTTAAGATCAGACAAAAATGACAAGAGTAAATGCAAATTGTACACTAAAAAAGGAAACGGGTGATCCAACTTTAAAAAAATGGAGTCAAGTAGTCAAATTAAGTTTATGAGTAAATGTATTACGTTTATTAAGTTGTCATGTTAAATCAGGTTTGACAAATTTAAAGCGATTACATTAACTGAATTTTTTATATTTGAAACTGAATTCTCTTTTTTTCTGTGTATTTATTTTTTATTTTTTTTATCTCTCTAGCTTATTTTTCCAGCCATATTGGTTTGTTTTTGGAAACACAAATAACTTGTTCAAGATCATTTCACTGTGTTTCAACTGTATTTCAATCCAAATTTTGACCAGACCACTCCACAATCTTTATGGTTCTGTGTTTTAGAGCAATTTAGGGTTGGACTTCCTTGTTCTTGATCTTAACACTCCTTCCAAATGTTCTGGTAGAGCGAATAATCTCTGGTTCCATCAATGACGGCATGTTGTCTATGTCGGTCTATATATTATGTGTTTGACTGGACAGATAATGTTCATTTTCTGAAATGCTTTGTTGGTTTTACACCAGATGTGACGGGAGCCACACCTTTGCAAAAGTAACATTTTTTTGTTGTGAGTAAACAAAATATTTTCTCACAACTCTCAAATGTGAGACGAGAACAAATGAAGAACTCTGCTGAGGAAACCATGGAAACCAGACGGTGCAACAGACGAGACTACAAAAGGTTAGTGCTGGCCGTATGGCATAATTTGACATTTCAAAAATAAATTTGCTTAGTGGAAACATATTAGTTTTTGAAAAAACTCGTCTTTTGATAAAAAGTTTTGGCGCTAGGATGAGGTGGTATTGAAATTGGTTTATTTTGGAAAATCGCAATGGAAACACTTTTCCCCATCACGAGTCACATGAACAACAGGATGTTGCCACTGGTGAAAACCGCAAAGAAGACGACGATACACACAAACATACACGTATGTTTGTGTGTATGTTTGTTATACACACAAACATACGCTGTTTGTGTGTATAACATAAAAAATTTAGAAAACTTCAAGAAAGTGGACGAATTTGGCTTCTGAAATCAATTCTTATCCTGTCTAAAAAAGTCTTCTTCCCCTGTTTCTGAACAGGGGAAGAAAAATAGAGCGCCTTAAAACTTAACTACTAGGATCAACAAAGTTCTTAGATTTCATCCAAGTATCTTTAAGAAATTTAAGGCAGCGACAGATGTAGAAACATTTCACACAAAAAGCACAAATTTAATCTCCCTGAAAGACAATGAGATAAAAAAAAGAGAGAGAACGAGCGCCTGATTTAAAATGTCATCTTCTTACAAAGCCTGCCTGATACGTGAGACGCCTCCATGTGGTTTCTTCATTTCATTTCGAGTGAAACAACAGAATTTCCGTTTTCATGAGAGCTAAGAAAAGTCCTATCATGACAACGTAAAACTGTGAAATATGGGCGAGCTGAGTCGATGTGAGGCTTTCTTATTATTAAACAATAACAAGAAATTTAAGCCTTTGTGGCGAGAAGGGACCAAAGAGGACGACTCCCTGTCTGTCTGTCTGCTGTTTTCCTTTTTCTTGTTTCTGTCACTGCCCCTCTGGAACTTTAAGAGCTTCTCTCTGAAACCTCAAACTTCAATCCAGCGGCATTTCTTTTTTCATTTCGCCTCCGTTAGGTTTGTGTTAAACGCCGTGCCGTCTAATCCGACCCGACAGTTCGTTTCGGGGTCATTAGCCGGCAGAAAGTTAAAGATTAACCCTCATTATGTCAACGTCCCTTTTGATGTTCTCGACCCTGAATTACGAATCTGTTTGGTCCAATTAACTCTTACAATCACCAGGTGGCACCCCAGAAAAGTTACTGCCACAAACCGTTACCCGTTAGCTCCCCCCTTACGTACGAGCAGAGCTCATTTCCAATCTATCCGCTTTTTTACCGCCGCGGGTTGAAGTTGTGCTTCTTCGCCGGAATCAAACCCTGATGTTTCGCCTCCACAGTTCTCATTTTCACTCCCACCCCTCTCCCCGCCACCAACAAACCTAATGAAATGCTTCTACAACATCGGGAGCCTGTGGCTAAGCCCACTGTTTGATTTGTGATTTAAAGGAGCACTGATAATCACGGCGCCTCTTGTTGTACGTGACCGAATCGATTTGTGTTTATGCGCCGCTGATGCTGGCCAGCGCGTGGGGCTAAACTGTTTTTAATCCGAGCAGGGAGTCTCCGGTTTGGACGGCTGGCGAGTAAATGGAATGAGGAGGAGGTGAGAGAGAGAGAGAGGGAGAGAGAGAGAGAGAGAGAGAGAGAGAGAGAGAGAGAGAGAGAGAGAAAAATAGGAGGCCCTTATTGAATCAAGCTGGAAAGTGATGCAGCAGGAGTCCAAACGGAGTCAATTACTGGTAAAAAAAAAAAAAAAAAATCTATTTCTGAAGCGGCTGGTGGGGGTCCAAGGTGTTAAGGTCGGACATGGTGTGAAATATAAGATGATGATGGTTGGAGAAGATTCGTCTTTGATGAACCTGTGGAGCCGTGGCTGCTGGGGCTGCGCCTATTTGGATTTAGGTTTCCTCTGTGTATCAGACCGGGGTTCTTGTTATGAATTTTTTCTCCTCTCATACGTTCTCTTGACCTTAAAGTTCACGACAGACGACAAAAAAAACAAAACAACCCAGAGTCGTCCCTTCCTCGGACGGTGACCTGTCAATTGAATCAAAAGGGTTGAGGGCAGAACACAAATTTGTCTCTTGGTTTTATTTAGCTGAATTCGACCTTACAGCAACAAGCTGGGATACGTCCGTTTCCATCTTTGACATGAGCCAAAATTTTAAAAAGGCCTGAATTTGAGATGTTTGGCTAAAACAAGCCCAATATGGCCTTTTAACATCGTAATACGTAACAGACAGCAGCGGGCATGTTTAACATTCTTCTGCAGTGCCTTCCAGAAATGAGAATTTGTGGACATTTGCTGTGTGTTTGAATCTGGCCCGTCTGACCTCGAACCTTCGCAGAGCCGCCTTTTACTGCAATTGAGTTTTTTCTGGAGAACATCTCCACCGGATTTGCATTTAGAGGCAGATATTTCTTCGCTAAAAGCTGGAGTTCAATGAGATTGGACAGAGGTTGTCCAATCTGATAATTATACTATTATTATTATTATTTTACTTTTATTTGATCAGGAAATTCCCATTGAGTTTAAAACTTCCTTTTCAAGGCAGTTCTGGCTGTGTGGACAGAGCTGAGTAAGCAAAAAACTGAAGGTAAAATTCCCCAATTCTGCGTGGGAAAACAGAACCGAGAGCAAGAGATGATCATTTGAATGTTGGGAAAGTATAAAAACGTGGTCGGCTTCAGTGGTACAGCTTACTTAGTGACGGCGACCCTGATCCTCCAGTATCTTTTTTTTTTTTTTTACTTTTTCTGCTCCTGAAAACCAGCCAATATTAACATTTGTGTTAACCTCTCAAGTCTGTAATAACTGCTGACCGACTACACGTAGAGTCAGGGCTGCTGCTTCATGCTGCAGACGTTAATGGCAGGACATCGTTTAGAGGTCAATGCCGTCCGGCTTCTGCATGTGGGCCTCGATGCGGATCAAACGCAGAGTAAGAAGCTCCTACGATGTTCTGAAAAAGAAAAAAAAACCGTCAACTGAGGCTCTGGGCCTTGTCGTTTGTTTCTAAATCTATTTTTTTTCCCTTTACTTTAGGAACTTGTCAGTTCGTTTTAAAGTGCATAAAAGTTAGGGGCCAGAGGAGCTGAGTGGAAGATCACACACACACACACACAGTCAGGAGCTTCAGCAGACTCTCTGACACCAATTAAGACATGATATTTAAAAGTTAGATGTCAAGAAAAAATGTTGCTAGGGTGCAGATCACATAACCGCAGACCTGTATGTGTTGGAAGCAGGCTTTCTTACTGCAGTCATTAAACACACCCCACACTAAATCTCAGGTATCGGTATCGGAGGTGAAAAAAAGCGGAACAGCGCTGTTTGGTGTTGGTCTAAACAAATCAAAAATTGAGGCTGTGAAGTGACAAAATGTGGAAAAGACGGAATGCTGCACCTTATTTTTGTTCAGTGAAATTCTTTGTCTGGCTAAATCCCACCAAGCGAGCCACTTGCATCCGGAAGAGGAACGCCGTGCAGCAGAGTGTGAAATGAGGCAGGGCTGTGGAGGGGAAGCAAGAAAAGATTCATACAGCAGAGCTTTTCGTGGCTGAGTAAATGTTTCAAAAAGTGCTCAGGAGGAACATCTGCTGCAATAATTAGATTAATCCCGTCTCATCCATCCCATCCCAACCGAGAGGAGGATCAGCAGTAAGGACGGAGGAAAGAGGCTCAGTTAGAAAACCGAAGGCTCAGAAAACACATGCTGCTCTTCAGCTACCGGGCGCAAAGTACAGGAACCGGAGAACAAGAACAGGAAACGGAAATTTTAAGTAATTTGAAAGAATTTGCTTCTTTGTTCCGAGTTTGACAGCGCAGTCACACCTCCCCAAATGAACCGGACCTTTTAGACAAATGAACCAGAGATTGATTAAAGCAGACTGAACAGGATTGGTGTAAGTGAACATTGTACGCTGTTTGGTTGGTGAAAAGGATCTGACAAAAAGTTAGCAAGCTGGGGAACTTGTGATTTTGTATTAAAAAAAATCCTGATGGGAGTTATTTTTCATTTTTTCATTCATTTTGAATAAAAAAAAAACAGTTATTTAAATTTTTTAAATGATGATCCTGTTGCAGCCAAATGGCACATTTATTTGAAGCCAATTCATACATCTTCACCAGGAGGAACTAACGGTAGATGGCACAAGAAAACCTGGTTTCAGTACCCAACTGTGTTTCTTGATTTAAAAGTCAATGGTCACACTAAAAAAAACACACACAAAAACACACATTGCATTTTTGTCTATTACTTTGTGAAAATGATAGCTTAACCTGACCTATAAGTAATGAATTTATTGGGCAAATACATCTTAACCTAATGGCTGTTAGTAACTGGAGACCAGCTTTTTGGTCACTGAATGTGACGTAGCTCTAAAATGTGATTTATGTCTCAGAGGCTTAATTGGCAGCATTTCCTGTGTCTGCGGCCCCTCAGCAGATTTCTGACATATCTGAAAACCATGGGAGATGCATACTCGGCTCTTGAACCACGCTGCCTGGTCTCAGACCATTTATCTCTGTCTGGAGACGCCACCGAATGAAAGGCAGGCCCGCTTCTGTGGGCAGCCATATTTCTCCCCTGGAAATATCAGTTTTCATACCTTCAGCAGAACAACGGACGGAACGAAACAATCAAAAGACATTCTGGAGGTTTAGAAAAGGTTATGACTCAAGACGCGGTTGAGGAAAAACTCGCACAATTTGGAGCAAATTGTTGTTCTTTTTAATCATGAATATGTGCAACGGACCTGTATGTAAGAGGAAACCTTAATGATTGTTACTGGTAGTTAAAAACAGAGCCTCGCTTACTTGAGGTCAAGCTAGCAAAAGTAGCACCTTAAGTCTCTAGTCTTTAGACATGGCAGATTTCACCAACATTATTCAGTGACGATAAATGCAGCCAACCTTTGTGTTGATCTATCACTTAGTTATGTAACATTGACGTTTTTTAGCTTTACATCATGTTATAATGTCGTTCCCTCATCAAAATCAAACCTGGAGTGTTGCTTTATTTTACGCATGTTTGGGAAACCCTTTAATCTTCATGGCAACCATTCAGCTGTGGAAAAACTCCATGGTGGACCGAGCAGCGTCTTCGAGATGCAGTTTCCAAGTTTCCTCCACTCAGCTCCTTCAGACTAGCCAGGAGCAATTAGGTGGAACTGCACATCTGCTGAGGAGCTGGTTTCACTGAGAAACCAGTGAAACCAGTGTTGTTAAAGAGGAGCCATGTTGTGATGACTTCATGAAGGTGAAGTTTCAGAATGAGCAGGAGGTTCTTAAAGAGACAGAGGCCCAATTTCTAAAATGTTAAATTACGAAGTCAAATTTCTTTTAATTCTTGGTTGATATATACAGCGTTTTTATAACAACTGATGGTAATATAATGATTCAATTGAGTTATAAAATGCTACCGCTTGCCTGGAAAATACAAAGTACTGCGTGTTTAAAAGTCTTATGGAGTCAATAGAAGTTTGTAAATGTAACATGAAAGTTAAGGGGGTGCAAATACTTTTACAAGGCATCATAAATTTAGTTTTCAATGCTTTACTATTCCTTCAGCATTGTGAACAAAGCAGGCAAGCAGAAGCCCTGGCTTCAGCCTATTCCTTCTTTGGTAAATTATGGGTTTGTGTAAGCCGTATTGTTTTTGTTTTCTGTGTTTGTAATTTACCAAAATAAAGTAAACCTGAACTGAAATGTGGTTCTTGTTCTCTCTCTGCGTGGCTTTCCGGCTTCCGAGAGTGGAAAGGTTGATGAACTTTGCTTAATGAGAGTCCCGTTGTGAAATATAATATTTGTATTGTAAGCAGCGGTCTATCATCAACATGGATACGATTCAGAAAAGTGCCACTAGTTCTTTTCCATGTTGTTGAGCTCTATGGGATTGATTGCTCTTTAGAAACCCATTCATAATAAAGAGTAACTTCCACTTGAGTGAGGCTCCCGTAAACGGCGACGGTGACTAATTCATTGTCAGCTATCCGTTTCCCCGGCCCTAATCCGAATTATTCACAGCTCTGTCACTGCCGTGTTATGCAAACATGCAGCACATGTCTATTCCATAAATCTTCTCGCCGTCTCTGGCGGAGGTGGGAATTATTTGGACATGGCAGGAAAAAACAAGCGAAGCTGCCGAGGCGCTGTTGATTTGATTTGCCCCCTGAAAGAGGGGGAATTTATAGACGTGCCGCGTCCTCTCCAGAGAGCGACGTTGGTTTCCCTGAGGAGGAGAGGAGACTGTCTGAGTGGGGCGTGAAGAATCGGCCCCAGACTCAGCTGGAGCGCCGGCCCCTACCCCTTTTTGTGAATGCATAACCCGCTATTAAAGCAGAGACGGTTGTTACAGGACCGGTTCTCTCCAAGGTAACCCAGAAAGCTGCGTGGTTCTGAGAAAAAGGTTGTGTTTTGCTGCAGTTCAGGCTTTCAGTCTTAAGTCTGTTAGTGAGAGCTCTTTTGTTTTTTACCACTTGGCTTGCTTAAAGTGCTCTGCACACAAATTGATAGAAATGGGACAGTATCATGGATTTTCCAGCCGCTTTACCTTCAGTTGTTATAAAAATGTTGGCTATATCGAATATGACTTAAAAGAAGTTTGACTTCATAATTGGGCCTCTGTCTCCTTAAGAAACTCCGTTTCTTTCTGAAACTCCGCCTTTAGGAAGTCATTGCAAACATCACTTCTCTATTAACCGTTTAACAGCGATTTGACCAGCGTTTCACTCAGAAGTAGCTCCTATAATGAGCTCAGCAGATGTGCAGTTCTACAAGGCGTTTGCTGATTGCTTCAGGCTAGTCTGAAGGAGCTGCGCAGAAAAGGCGGTGTGTTTAGCACAGTTTGAATGGTTTGAATGGAGATTAAAGAATTTCTCAAACATGCATGAAAGAAAGAAAACAACACTCAAGGCATGTTTTTGGTGATGGAATGACGTTATAACGAGATGGAAAGCTCATAAAAGTTGGTTTAATGGTTTCTCCCAAAGCAAGTTTATTTTATTTCTTACATTTTGCTTCTAAATTACAAATAGTCCTAAAATCTTAGTTGTGCATACAAAGAACAATAAAGGTCTTTGACATTTGTATCTGAAAATGTTATATTTTATGAAAGCACATAGCTGTTTTTTTCTGCAAGAACACAATAACGTTGTATTTCGCAACGTTTGAGAAAATATGAATTTTTCTTAGAAAGATGATCCTATTTTCTTGTGTATTTGGAAAAACTTGCATAACGGAAAAAATTGCTTGATAGACAAATGTAAACGTTCAAAAACGTAGCTTTTTAACAGCTCTTTAAAGTGAAGTTCCCTTCAAAGAGTCATAAATCCCATCATCAAACAAGATGTGCTCTTCACCTGCAAGTAAATGACTTACACAATATATTTGCGTCATTATTTTGTTCCATAGAAAGAAACTGCTTCAGTTTACAGAACTTCCTGTGCAATTTCAATGTTTTTAAGCATCTTATTCCATAAGAGATTTCCCTGAACTTGACCCAACTTACCCAGCAGCCTTGGGAAATGTCCCATGTGTCGAGTCACAAACGGATAACCGTTTTACTGAAGTGGATTAGATTTATTATTTGCCCAGGGAAGCTGGCAAACACCACCAACATTTCTGAGCATTTTTTAAAATTAGAAAATGGGATACTTTTTGTTCTGCAATTCACTTTAATTAGGCATTGATTGTTAAATTAGTCACCAAATAACTCAATTCTGTTGACATTTTCTGGCTTCTGAGAACTGAAATTGAGTGGAACGGTGTAGTGCAGAAATGTCGCCTTTTTTTATAATTTGCACAGGAAACCAAACTGAAACAACAAACTCAATAGATGTTGGATGTTCAAAACATTACCTGACAGACAAGGCAGTCACTGAAATGGCTTAGCTGAGTTATGAGTTTTTGGCTGGAAAGTTGACACATCTGTGGAAGTGGAACTTTTTCTCAGCCGGTTGTGATAAGGCTGCGTCTCAGTTTTTATTCTCAGAACAACGGCGATATAAAAGGAGCAGAGCGGGACAGAGCAGGATTATTTTTCCTGTTACATTGAAAACATGCTGCAGACTCTAGTCGTCGTCCTGCTGCAGGTAGTGTTTGGTGAGGTTTTTTTTATTTTTCTTAAATTATTCTCTCATTTTAAAATACAGTTGTCATTGTAGACTTTATTGACAGAATAATTTGTTCTGATGTTTTCCATAGTTTTTGGGTGTGGTTCACCTGCAGTGAAGCCAGACACCAGTAGGGTTGTGAATGGAGTGGACGCTCGTCCCCATAGCTGGCCTTGGCAGGTAAATCATACGGCGCCTCGCAAAAGTATTCACACCCAGGGTCTATTTGTCTATATTCACAACCACAAAAACAAAAAAACAAACAAAAAAAATTATATATATATATATATATATCTATGTTTACCTTATTAAGTAAAAAAAATGTGGTGCATTTTTATGTGTGCCAGTCTGGATTTGGCCGTTGTCAGGCCACCAGTGCTTGCCTAATGCATTATTTACAGCGTAAAGTTTTATGTAGATGAGGTTATTGTATGGGACTTTTTTCCATGACTTTGACATCTCCCCTTAATTTTAGTAAAATAAACTCTTCATGCTTCAGCATTTTGGACATTATAATGCTCCTGACTCTTAGAGCAGTTCAGAAATTGTCACTTCCTGTTTCAATGCGACTGTAGGCCAACGCACCAAGCGAGATCCATAAATACACGGCTGAGTGACTTGGTGGTGTATCAGAACTTCACAGAACTTCACTGGCCTGACCCCAACCCGATAGGATGCCTTCAGAGTGAGTTAGAGCTGAGACTGGCCATGCCTCCTCATCCAACGTCAGTGTCTGACCTCACAAATGTGAAAAAATGGCAAAATTGTGTTTTTACGTACTATATTTGCCAATTTTTCATTGCAAAGTAAGATGAGTTCAGTCAGACTCAAGTATTTTGTAGACTCTAAAAGGTTTTCTTCTAGGATTGACCTACATTTAGCTACATCCATCTAAGTGCTAAGTGATGATGGTCTGACATGCGACTTTATAGTGACTACTTTGGCTAAAAGTAGTCAACTTAGTAGCCACTCTCTACTAAAATTGAGTACTTTCACCTCGCATTGTCTTATTCATGCACCATCCACCATTATCTGACTTGTTGGAACATAAAATAAGGCATAACTTTCACAGATCTCCCTGCAAGTGCAACATGGCTCCCGCTTCCATCACACATGTGGAGGAACGCTGGTGGCTCCTCGCTGGGTGCTGACTGCTGGACACTGCATCTGGTGACCACCTACTCACAATACCGTCAATACAATGTGACATAATAACGCCAGGTGAAATGGTGCTGCCACATATTGATGAGAAGTGAACGTGTTTTCTCTTGTGAAGGCCAGGAGATGTGTACCGCGTGGTTTTAGGGGAGCATGACATGAGCCTGCAGGAGGGCACAGAGCAGATCAGAGACATCCTGCGCATCGTTGTTCATCCTGAGTGGGACATCGACCACGTGGCCAACGGGTGGGTGTGTTCGGTTTGTTTGGATGAACCAAAGAGTTCGACCACCTAAAACAGATTAACGAATTCATGGACGAGATGAAGCAGCAGAGGGCTATTTTGCCGCACAGCAAATACATGTCGATATCGCATGCATATTAATTGCGTTACGTATTTTGACCTAGAAGCCTCTCTCTGGCAGAGGGTTACTAGCTCAAAAAAGCACGTTTAACGGTCTTGTACTGCAGTCAACAATGCTGAGTGGCAAGCGAAAAGATGAGTAAGGAGCAAATTTTGGCAAATTTCACTTTAACAAACACTGCGGTTCAAGCGAACACCCCGTATACAAAGCATATAGACCTCAGTTCCTTTGCCATGTGTCTTCTTACTGCCCCTTTCCTGCCAGATTACTGTCAAATAAAGTCCATTGGTGCCAAAGCAATCCTTAAAAACAGGTGTAAAAAAACCCAACCAAAACATAGTGAAGGACGTTTGGATTAAACCAGGGTAGTACCAACATAATGCAACGTTGAATTATCCTTCCACCAAAGCACAAGCAGTTTATAGTTAACATTTCTAAATTACATTTGAAACAAAGTTACTTCTTTTAAACTCTCCTGACTATGAAAACCTAGAAAACTGAGAATCTCCATCCAATTCGGTTTGTGGCAATAAACATTTTCTTAAACATTTTTTGAAAATGTGCATTTCAACACTTCAAGCTTACAGAGTTAAACATAACGACTAATCGCAACTGATCACAGCGCTTGAGTATGACAAATCTGATCCCCTTCTAATCGATTGACTGCAGTAAAAGAAACACACATGATCAGAACAATAGACGGCACGTCAAAGTGCTTACCTTCCTGTTTAGACAAACTCTTCATGTGACAATGCTTCTCTCTCAGCAATGACCTCGCCCTGCTGAAGCTGGATAAGAGCCCCATTATGAACGACAGCGTCGGCGTGGCTTGTCTTCCTCAGGCAGAAGAGATCCTGGCCCACGGGACCCATTGTTTCATCTCCGGCTGGGGCAACCTTTACAGTAAAGTCCCTGCTATTCCTCTGGACTAGACTATTTTGAACATACTGTTCGATTTGTCAGAACTTTGCTGTATGTGCTAGAGAGTGTGCACCATGCAGGGCCAGACTGGGACTATAATCCAAGACAGGAATTGAATGCCGTCCCAGGCCACAGCCATAGAATTAACGCAAACCATCACGACTGAGTTGAGTTTTAAATCAAATTGTGCACTTTACCATCAACAGCAGATGTAAGTTCTGCCCGTACCAGCGGTCAGGCCACCGGGAAACGTCCCGGTGCTCCCGATGGCCGGTCCGGATCTGGTTGCATCCACTGGTGTAACTCCAGTCAACGTGTCCCAGTGATTAATCCCTCTGACGTTGAGGAGGATGCAGTTCTAGTCATGGTCAGCATTTTCATAACAAAATTATTCACGTTTTGGAATTAGTGGGAGGAGCTAAAGTTAAAGAGTTTTCTCCAACCTCAAAAACTGGGAGCTCAGCAACAAAGAGAAATCTTCAAAATGCCAATCGAAATATGCAAAAAGCTGCTCAGCAATTCTAAAAACAGGTTTAATTGAGAGCTGCAGTTTCCAAGTCGAGCTTCCTTCTCACAATGCAGCCATCAGCCGCGACTTCCCCCACTCGGCTCCTTCAGACTAGCCAGAAGCAATTAGCAAAGTTTGATAGGTTTTTCCATAATATTATCAGCTGAATGCTGAATGTGTTTACATATCGATGTTCTCTGTGAATCATCAGCCCACGGCCCCATGCCTGACATACTGCAGCAGGCCTCGCTGCCCGTGGTGGAGCACAGCGTCTGCAGCCGCAGTGATTGGTGGGGCCACACGGTGAAGACCACCATGGTGTGCGCAGGAGGCGATGTCATTTCTGCGTGCAACGTGAGTCAACGCATCAACAGAATCCACCTGTCTGAGCTTCAGCAGCTACATCCGGACTCGGTTTGAGGCTCCATGCTGTGTTTGTGTCACAGGGTGACTCCGGGGGTCCTCTGAACTGCCTGGGTCAGGATGGTAGGTGGTACATTCAGGGCGTGACCAGCTTTGTGTCTTCCGCCATGTGCAACGAAGTGCAGAAACCCACCGTCTTCACGCGCACCTCTGCCTTCACCGAGTGGCTCAACGAGGTAAAGTCAGCGTCTGGCCGCGCGTCTGTCCGTCTGTAGAGATAAAAAAAAGTTTTTTTTAAGTACTGCAGCTGGTATCAACAATTAGCAAGACACGTGCAACGTCTGTTTTACCTGTTGTTTCTGCAGGTGATCCAGAATTACTGAAGTCAACCAGGAGACCGAATAAAACAAATACGTTCAAGGAATTTGTAGGCGATCTTGAAAGACTTAATAAAAGCTTCCGAAATCCTCAATAAAAATAAAATAAAATTGATTCGATTCTTCTGATGTTTTCAGTATGCTAACCCGTCAGCTGCCACGACCTTTCGCTGGCGTAACAAAGTTTAGCGCCGCAGTTTTCCGCCAAACTCTCTCCTAAAACGTCCAGAGCAGGTGTACGCAGCTTCCCAGCCTGCTCTACCTCTCCACACTCCATCACTCCTTGCTGTGTGATAAAACAAGAGACGGACGACCGACCGCCTGGTGGGTGGAGGACTCATGAGTCAGGAGATTCTATCAATCACTGCCAAGGTCAAGCAAATGACTGCGCAGGTGAACGGACTGTCTGATGCCTTCCGGCAAAAAAAAAAAGAAAGAATGCTGCAGAACCTCTTCTCAGATCAGATAAATCGTAGCAACGGGTTACCTTGATGGAGAGACGTAGCGGTGCTCTGCATGCTCGAGCTGATTTTGCCACAAATTTGATAAGATTAAGGGGAATTTCAACGCTCTTTTCTTTTCTAACAATAATCAGACACAAGTATTGAAGTACTTTTAGGTCAGTGAAGGCTAAAATAACTACAGTGTCTTTCTCGCACAGCATTCAAATCTACAGAACTCGGTCACAGTTTGTCACAGTGCTGCCTCTAGCTCTGATGTGTTTGATTTAGATTTCACTTGAGACAGTGAGGCATTGATGAACACGGAAATAAAAGTAAGAAAAATTTGTGGGGTCTCAGTCAGTACCCTGTGGGTCAGTCAGTAACCTTATGCTACAATTACAGTCACAGGTTTTTCGGAGTACGTCCCTACCAGCTTTTCACGTCAGCAGTCAGTACATTTTGCACGTTCTTCTTTGCTGGAGAGCCTCTGAGATTGTTGAGTATTGAAATCTTGTTGCAGATGCTCAGTTGAGTTTAGGTCTGGACTTTGACTGGGCCGTTCTAACGCATAAGTATGCTTTGAGATTAAGCCAGACGCCATTTGATTGTATCTCTGGATGAAACTCCTGGAAATCGAATCAGACACAGAAAGCTTTGTGTGTAGATTTCTGAATCCTCTTGCTGAAGACTCCGGGACTGCGGAGGCCTCGGTCATGACCTCACTTCCTCCATTTTTTTCTGATGCGCGGGGGAGTCCTTTGATCACGGCCACTTCCTGTCTTCTCTGTTACATTGGTAAATATTGATTTCAGTCTCATCCCTTCACTAAACGATGCTCCAGACAGATTAACATCACATTTACAACCACTTTGTCGTCTAAATCGTGATGCCTTCAAAGCCTCGCAAGGTTTTTAACCTTTCAGCCATACTTCAGTTAAGAAGCTCCCAAAACTAAAACTTTTAATCAGGTTGCACTTGCTTGTATTTCTCAGCTAATATTTCAACTGGGAAAACTTGAGCATAAAACGTTTTTTGTTTTTTTTTCCGTGTGCATTTAGAATACACTGAATTAAAAACAGACCCTAATATAATATAAACGAAATAATCATCTCCCAAAATATGATAAGGAAATTTATCACCTGCTAAGTCGATGAAAACAGCTGCTCCCTGTTAGTCGGGGTCGTGGTTAGGATACTTTAGGTCAGTGAGGACGATTTGGAATGTTGTAGAACCTTGGATTTTCCCACAAACTCAAACCAGTCTGGAATGGGAAATTCCAGACTCTGATATAAAATATCAGTCAAGAGGTTTTTTTTTTTTTTTTTTGCATCGGTTCATTGCAGTATCACATTTTCACATAATTTAAATATACTTTGTATTTAAGTTAAGTTAAAAGAGTTCTTTAAATCTAAATCTGCCAGGGGCATGAATAATTCTGGACGTGGTTATATGTGTTGGACTTACCTTCAAATGAAGCTGCTGAACTGACTTTTTTTTGCATATACTTCTGTCTCCATCTGCTGGTAGGTGATGGAACTACACAGAAGAAGACACTGAACAAACACACTGCAAAAAGTGTGTTTTTGTAAAATATCACACACATAGGATTAGTTTTTCTGTGTGTGTTAGCTTCTACTGGTTGTACGGAGAAGCCAGAATGCAAACGCATGTCGTGAAGTGAAATGTTACAGCGTTTGTTTAAAACTAATGAATGTTTACGCAGTATTTCCCAGCACTGCAGTTGTACAATCTTTGTACATCTTAATTAAAAATCTTTTATGCGAACCACAAACAGGAGCCTTAAAGTAGCAGAAATACTGGATTAATTATGTTTTTCTATAACTAAACTCTTAATGAAACACTTGGTCGCACTTAATGAAAATTCTCACCATCAAACAGGATCACAAGGTTGCAGCCGAGACTCGGCGCAGATTTTTATCGTTCATGTTCCACGCAAAGCTTCGACAGGAAGGTTTCAGCAGCTTTCTGCCCTCTAAATGTGTACAGAAGGCTTAATACGGCTTGAACCTTTTCACATCTGATCACATTAGCCACAAGCTTTGGTAGGATTTTACTATTTTAGTTTTTTGGGGGGTTTTTTGGCAATAGTAAATCTAAAAATATGGCATGCATTTAGTCTGATATCCAAAATAAAATCCAGAGAAACTGAACTATCTTCAGAGCCATATTTCAGAAAACAAATTCAGAGCAGAACGCAGTTACTCTGAATAAACATGCTCTATGACCTTTGGACTAATTGATAAGTGTCAAGTCAGCTGTCCTCCTCATAACTGTTTAGGCCATAACACAACATTTTTATTTATTTTTTATCCATCATTTGTAAAATTTAATTTTACAAAATGACAGATGAAGCTGTAAGTATAATATATATGTGTGTCACAATAATATATTGGATTTATTCACTTTTTAGTAATATGTTAATTTATTCAGCTGTGTTTTGTAGTAACCATGTTTTTCTAGGATGTTTTATTCTCTATACTTCATCTGCTTAATAATAAAAACAGTGGGAGGCTTTATTTGATTGAAGAAAATATTACTCTATTTTCACTTGCGAAGTGAACGCTTAATAAAATGAAAGGAGTCAGATTCTGACTGGGTCCCGACGGAGGGACTGCCATCTAAAAAGCTCAGTTTTTAAAATAAAATTTGAGCAAAACTGAGCAATTTTTGAGTAATGGAGATAAATAAAAGCAAAAGAGAATAGCTTTCATCAAGAACACCTGCCGGGGATTGAACCCCAGCACCCCATGCGTGATGCGTGGAGACGCTAACCACTGAAGCTAAAGTGGACTTCATTAGATGATTAAATGTATGAATGATAGTTTCGCATCCACCTCACAGGAAACGCTGCTGCAACAGATTAAGTGCCACGGTAACATTCCTGACAGCATCCTGTTGGCACTAATGTGAAGCGCAGCACAAATAATTTGTCCAGTTTGTGTCATGTGAACGATGTGTCATCTTATTGAGATAAATTATTGACCGTGGCGAAAAGCAGTAACACAAGGAGAAGTGTCTGTGGAAAATGGACGTGACGGCCTCAGAGGTTTTAATAGGGAACATTAGTTAGCCTTCAACATCTCGTAGTTAAATATGTTGTGCCAAAATGTAAAAAGTGTGGCACAGGTGGAAAAATCAACTGTTGGTTCATGGACTTTATGCAAAAGAGTCATTGCTGAAACGGACCACAAGAGGTCCTGTTTGCAGCTTGAAAACAAGGCCTGACAGGGAGACAGCAAACATGTGGGATGAAGTGGTCAAACCTCAACATTAATTATTGCTTTGATCATTCAAATCAAAGCATGGTTACAATGGCCCAGTCAAAGTATAGGCAGAAAATCAAAAATTATAATCTGGGATTGAGTTTGGTGTTTACAGACACTTTCCATTCGATCAGACTGAGCTTGAGTTTTGTTTTTGTTTTTGGAAAGAAGGTACAAAGCATAAGCTCAGAAAAAAAACAGCTGTCAGCACAGCGCTGGAAAATAAATGAATAACTATATAGCAATATATATCGCGATAGGCACATGATCAATATCAGCAGATTATAAATCTGATTTGAATATTCAATAATTCCACTGAATTCCGAGCTAGAACCGCACTGCATTCTGGGGGATGTAGGCAGAGGAAAGACTTTAGCCGCTCAAACTCTCAAGGAAAGCTAAGCAAAGCTGAGTGGCATTAACTAACTCAATTTCTCTTTGGCAACAACCTGTTGTGTAACTTGCGCAATAGCAATTTCATATTTCGCCACCATGATTCATAACTGCTTAAAAAAAAACAATAATAACATGGAGTAACAACTGGATGAAAAAGGAAAGATCACGGAACCAATGTGGCAGAATTTTATCAATTTAAATAATAAAAAAAACAACTAATCAGTAATTATCGATTTTGACGGATATGAAACGCTTATATCGCGATGCGTTTGAGTCAATTTGTCCGGTGTTCTGTTCTACGTCAGCACCTGGAAAACCGTGTGTCTGTTTCCTCACACTTCGCAACTATGCTCCATTTTGTGAAACCCAATTCAAATACAAGGAAGTTTATCGTTTTTATGTGAAATGAATGTGAAAAATGTACTTTTCTAAACGGGAACTGCTTTTCGAGTGCTCCGTTTTAGTCTACAGTGTCCGAATTTGAGCTGTGTCCTTTTGACGGCACCAGAACGGTCCTCTGTTCACCGGGACACGCTTTTAGCAACATGTCCTCCCTCCGTTAAACACTGTCTACTTCTGAGTTAGTTGAAAGGATTCTTCTGGGCCACACGTTTCCAAATAATACCCACAAAAAAAAAAACTCCAGCAAACTGAGCCTCGAAACACAGAATGACACTGAGATGTTGTGTCATTACTACCGTTGTTACCGTTGTTAGTGTTTTATTTTATTTTATTTTATTTTTTTCGGTTCGGCCTCTTAGGACAGCGGAAGATAAAAGCGGCAGAAACACACCGACCTCCTCCCCTCCGTCTGTGGTCATTTCTGTGTCAGCCTGATTGGAACCTCGATAGTTGTTCCGCCACCCGCAGAGATTCAGCCAGTTTGGACGAGTTCCACCAGCCAGAGTTTTATGGTTTTTACTGCGCGGCCCACGCACGGCGTGTGTATAGTACTACAGGGCTGGCCGAACACGCGGGCGAAAACCGTTTGACCCTCTGTGGACTGTGCCAGCATGGCAGCACGGCAAACAGCTCAGCCTCCCCTGCAGGCAATCATTGACTTATATTCGATAACTGCACGAAAATAAAACAAGGAACAGAAAATGGTCCAGAACTCATTTGGAACCGTGTGGGGGAATGAACGCATGATTATGTGGGTGGAGAGGCGGTGAAAGCAGCATTCCAAAGGTTACAGGTAAGCCTCGACTGATCCTCTTCCATCATATGTGGGTCTTCCCGAAGTCACATGGAGAAAAGTGCTGCCTCCATTCTAATGGGTTAGTCAATAAATAACCGAGGTAAATGTAAAATGTTTCCTTCTTTTTAGATGTATCTTTATGTTTAATTGGTTCGCCACACAGGGGGCTGTCAGTCATCCTCGCGCCACGTTATTGGGAAGACTGCGGAAAGGTCAAGGCTGGGTGGGGGGGATAAAAAAAGATAAAAAAGCTTTGAAGAGAATCAAAACGCCCATTACGAGACGGCTCTACTGTTCGTTACTGCACAGAAGCTGCTGCCCTGGGAATCGGTACATACGGGCAATTATCAGAGAGATAAATAAAGATATTTAATCAATGTTCAGCCAGAGATTGAGTGCTCCACCTTGTGTGTATCTCCTTTATCTGTGCAGCTAATAAAGTCACTTAGAATTGTGCCCCATAAAAATCCAGTAATAGTAATAAAGTTTTAAACCACAACAGAATGCATTTGTCAAGCATTGATTTTTATAAACAATTATACAATTATACATTCCTTGAACATTTTAAGGTTTTGTTACATTACAGCCGCAAAATGTCATGTATTTTTAGGATTTAATGTGAAAGACCAACACAAAGCAGCACATAGTTGTGTGATATATATATATATATATATATATATATATATATATATATATATATATATATATATATATATATATATATATATATGTATGTTATGTAATACTTGTATCTGTAGAAGTCACACAGAGAGACCTTGTGCTACGCCAACGCATAATAAATTTGCCGTAGGAACTTTATAATTATTAATCTGAAAAGTGCGGCATGTATTTATTTCTCTCCTTCCAAATACGCCTAAGAAAATTCAACGCACCCAATTTTCTGTAGAATTTAATACAGACATCGTCGATATGGACACGAGGTTTCATCACAATATTTTGTGGTAATATTGCGATCGCGATAAAAGTGACGATGAGAAGTATTGATTACATCTTTTTTGGTAACCGTACTACTGTGCATGTGTGTCACAGTAATTGTAGTCCCACAAAACCCAAATACTGTTCTTGAAAAACATTCCCATTTGTATTGTGCTTAATCACATTTCCACACTTGTTGATTCTTTTATTGAACGTTGTACAAATAGTGAAAATATCAATCCGCACATTACAGACAGTTTTGCAGATGGGTGTTTTAAACATTTTATTGTAATTTATCGTGACAACAATAAATCACAATTCTTATCTTGACAAGAAATGTATCACTATAAATGATAATCGATAAAATAAATGCCCGACTCTAATATCAGTTTTACGACGTTAGAGAACATTAATTAACAAACAAACGGCGTCATGAACGCCAAGAAGCAGAACAGAAGGGTCTGACAGAAAAAGATGTGGAAGAGTTTAATGCAGTTTGGTTGGACAACAATATCCCAAGCTTTAAAAATGTCACAGAAAACTGTCCAGTCCATCATATGAATATAAAGATGCTCACATGTCTGGGTCAGTGTCAGCCTTGAATAGCACCAAGCTGATGATTTAGATATTATGTCAAGATTATTACCAGATGGTTTACATTTGACACTTTCTGAAAAACATAATGGAGTTTAATGCTCATACTATTTTATTTGCCTTAATGCATTGTCACATATGCATTGGGTAATTATTAACACAGAAGCTGTTATTATTATTATTATTATTATTATTATTATTATTATTATTATTATTATTATTATTATTATTATTATTATTAACACAGAAGGCAATCACCTTTAGATTTGTGTTTGAAATACCTTTGAATTAAACAAGTAAAGTGTTTGAAGTTAGCATCTGAAACCAGAAATATTCCATTGAATAATATTCAGTGAGCACTACTGTATTTAATTCTTCCACTGCCTCTTTGAATGTTCAGTATCAACTTAAATGTTTGTTTTTGGTATGCGTTTCACACAGGAAGATCATTACTGGTGCACCTATTTAACAATTCAGGGATTTTGAGCTTCATCCAACTCTGCTGGAATTAACCTCAGTAATATTAACATGAACGGCTTCTAACCTTTTAACAGGACTTGTAATATCCAAGGAAATCTGGGATTTAAAACTTAAATTGATTCATTTGGGGGCCGGGGGGTTTATGCCTAACATCTTCTGTTGCAGTAATAATTTCTCCTATTTACCCAGTCACAAGACCCAAGCAACATTTTTAATCTTATGTTTTGGTTCTAGAGTGTTACATGAGTCTTGAATCTGTCATTCATGACACTTCCTGAATGAACGAATGAACATCTGCTTCTGTTAAAATGCTGTGGTGGTGTTTTGTAGATGTCAGTTAAAATGAGGCAGCATCACACTTTCCTCTCTTGCTCATGGCTAGAGGGCCTGATTTTTTGTTTCAGTCTTGAAGTTTTCCCATGTTTAGGATAAGTTTGGCCCTTTGTGTGGAGATTTTGCTAAACGTTAAGCGTCATCCTGTTGGGTTTCATCAATTAGTAATATCTTTCATAGAGACGGGTTTCCTCTGATAATGTTTCGGATATGAAAACACATAAACGCTGGAAAGTATTCACACCATTTGAACTATTTTATAGTTTGTCATTTGACTTTTGTGTGCTATGTGCAACAGACTAAAATACAGTAGTTTGCAAAAGTATTCACACCCCTTTAACTTTTCCTCTCCTTTTAGCATTTAATTTGTTTTCAAAAAAAGTTTTGAATCATGTATAATTTTCTCTCCCGACCCCACTAAGGGACAAGGGTGCAAGAAAATGGATGGATGGATGGATGGATGGATGGATGGATGGATGGATGGATGGATGGATGGATGGATGGATGGATGGATGGATGGATGGATGGATGGATGGATGGATGGATGGATGGATGGATGGATGGATGGATGGATGGATGGATGGATGGATGGATGGATAATTTTCTTTTTACGTTATAATTGCGTACCACTTTGTGTTGGTCGTCCACATAAAAATCCAATTGAATATTTTTATGTCTGTGACAAAATATCTAAATACGTGCCAAATTGTGAAAAAGCAATACATAGTATTTTACAATTTTCCACAACAATGCAAGGTCTTGCATGATTTCTGCCCCCAAAAGACATACCTTTCGAGCTTTTTTCTCTCCCATCTTATTTTGCAAAACAGCTAAAGATGAGTCAGATTTTCATAAAATTGTCGCTCTGTCTGCATGTCCAATGTTGTTCCCCTACCGGAAGCCTCTGCCCCAGCCTCCAGTCTTCTGCAGCAGCGTCTCTAACAGGATTGCATTTAGCTCGGCCCGTTATCCGCTGAACTCTGAGCAGCTCAGCTGCGCGCTCTGGGGCTATCGGAGTAAAAGGCAGCAAGATACAAATATTAGAATTATACACTCATTTCTTTTTTTGCTGCCAATGTCACATGAAATCTAAATAATCCCCAGTGAAGTTTGAGGCTGTGGAGGGAAAAAGAGGAAAAAAAAAGTGAGAAAAAGTTCAAGGAGTTTGGACAATGTTATTACCTAAAGGAGCTCAACGCAGCGTTAAAAAACAAACAAGGAGACATATTTTTAGTCGATGTGTCATGTCTCTACTTCATCTGCTTCTCAGAACACACCTCATGACTTTTTTTTTTTTCCCTTGTAGATATCTTGTAATCATCCTCATGTGTCCCTGTATAGTTTGTCTTCTTTGGTCTATTAACATTATGGGAGGGTAAAAGGGGAGATTTTCTGATTGTGTAATAGGTTTTATGAGATCATACAACCTATTTTGATTTTTTTATTTTTATTTTTGAAGTTTCATAACGTCTAACCCATACCATAATATTTCTGCTCGACTCTGCCTTTAGTTGCAGAATGCACTCATCTGATTGGCAGTTTAGGGCACAGCACGGTGTAATCATTGATTTCTGGTCGTGAGCTATTGTTTTGAAGCTAAAATGGGGGAAAAAAACAAAACAAAACAAAAACAATCACATACTGTATTTAAGCCCCAAATCTAGCAAGATTAGTTTATTTTTGGTGTTGCATTCAGGCACGTCTGCAGTCTTCTGACTCATGTTTTTTTTAGGTCTTACAGCGTAGAGAAATTATTTTTATTGAAAACTATTAAACATATGTAAAGCCTGGCGTTTTTGCAAAACAAACCAGTTATGTGGAAACAGAACCGGTAGCAACGTTACTGCATCATAATAATCACAGCATTCATGTATCATTTGAAAAGTATTTTTTGTCTATTTAATATATATATCTGTATATACACTTTTATTTATCTTATGTCAGATGTTCAAAGATTTTTTTCCCCTTCAACTCTGTGAACTCGTTTTATTGACGCCACATTAAATTTATCACGATTATTTTACAGCATTTTGGGAGTAGCTGAAACACGACCAGGGTTTAATCATTCACTTATACACACAGCGTTTATTTCAGATGTAAAACGATATGTTGTTACAGTGTAATCGGCGCAGTATCTCACTATGACCATAAGACAAATTCAGGGAGCTATAAACATATATGTGTGTGTGTGTGTGTGTGTGTGTGTGTGTGTGTGTGTGTGTGTGTGTGTGTGTGTGTGTGTGTGCGTGTGTGTGTGTGTGTGTGTGTGTGCGTGTGCGCGCGTGTGTGTGTGCATGCGTTTGTGTGTTGTTAAATAGTGTGTGTTCTGAAACAGTGCAGTGAAAAAAGTTTTTTAAACTTACTGGCTTCTTCTGTTTTCCATGTTTTGTTGCACTTAATCTTTGAAATGACGCAAAAAAATTTGATTTTTCATCCGTATCTCATTCAGATTTAATTCCAGACTTTGACTATGCCCCTAAAATCTTTCCCTTTTTTTCCCTTTAGTCTTTCAGTAGAGACATAACACATCGACTAAAAATATGTCTCCTTGTTTGTTTTTTTAAATCTGCGTTGAGCTCCTGTAGGTAATAACATTGTCCAAACTCCTTTAACTTTTTCTCACTTTTTTTTTGTCCTACTTTTAAACCCAAGTGGAGTTAGACTTTAGGTCACAAAATGATGGACAAACTTTCTGTGTGGTTCTATTCATTTTTCTATGATATTTACTGAACAACATAAACAAAAAGTCAATATCTACTATTTAAAGACAGACATTCAGATAATAAAACATGTTGAATACAGCAGTTATAAAGCTAAAAAAAATAAAACTGTGGAAGAAGAAAAGACAATTTAACTTAAAAAACACAAGCATTGAGTTGTAAAAAAAAAACATCTTGTCAGAGAGTTACTAAATAAAATTAAGCTTTTCTTTCAGTGTTATTAGTTTGAATGAAAAAAGAGAGAGTAAAATTAAGTTGTTTACTAAAATTGTTCCATCAGTTATGGCGAGTTATTTATGTCTTGAGGCCCAGAGAGTCACATTGTGATGCTGGTTTTATGCCAGATGTGATGGGAAAATTCAATTTTTATCTATATAATATTACCCAGAAGCCTTAGGGATCATTAATATGTTTTTTATTTAGCTAACGTGAAACATTTTCTGTGTTCTATTAGGTCAGCGCTGTTTTACTGCATTCAAACTCGCCCAGGGATGCAAATTTTTGTTCATTTCTCCAGAATGAGTTGTTGATAAGACGGTCTGTCAATGTCAAATTTATTTATGTAGCACTTTTGAAAACAGGTTAAAAGAAACTGCACCAAAGTACTGTACAAAAACAATAACAGAATAAATTGATGAAACATTATAACTAATGCTAATTTTCATAGGTGGTTCACTCCTTCGAGGTTCTCCACTGTTCCATATTAGCCATATTTACTACACTGAGTCTTTTACTTTTATTTAGATTATTGTTTCAGCCTTTCTATGTGTCAGAGTAAGATGGATGTGGAGAGATGTGGAGTCGGCTCAGAATGTTGCTGCAGGACTTTAAACCACCAGAGACGGTACATTGCTGCAGTTTTAAACCTGCGACATTGACTGCTGCTGCATTTTATAACTGAGTTAAACCCTGTGTGGTCAAGCCACAGCCTCGATCACTAAACTCCCTAAAAGTTGATCATCTCCGACCTCGGAGATGATCTGGTCAGCGGCTGCTAACAAATCAGTGAACGCTGTTAAGACCAGAGCAGATAAATCCTCCAGATTGTGGAATAGTTTTGCCTCCTCCTTTGTACTATCTTCTTTTAAGAAACAGCTAAAGACTTATTTATCCATAGTGGCTTTAAAGTTTTATTTTCCACTTTTATGTTTTTATGAGCTGTGTGTGTGTTTTTTATGGCTTTTGACCTGTGAAAGGTATGCTGTCTGATAATAAGCTTAGTTTTCTACGAACAAATGCCAAAGGCAGTTATTAGCAAAGTTAGTTACTAGATCAAATTTTTCAAGGCCACCAGCTGATTATGAGGAAAGAATAGCCAAATAGTTTCAGCCTCAGAATGAATACCTGCCTGCTCAGGCTGTGGCGTTTAAAATGCAACAGATGAAGGACTTGAGTTTATCTCTGACGTTCGCTGAATCAGAGACAGCGTCTCTGTTTAAGGAATCCATAATTTAAAGATTCCTTCTGCAGAATTTCAAATAAGCCGGGGTCAAGGGTTGTTTCTCAGCCAGGATTTAGTCACTGAATACACCGAGACAGTAAACGGAATATTTACTTTGGATCCAGATTTATACATCTCTCTTCGGCAAGCAAAAAAGAAAATAAGTTTCCTACGGTGCAGGATAAAGGGACGGCTTCCTTTAGGGCAGAGGTTTTATTAAAAAACGTGATGTTACATGTTTGTGCAAAGTTCTCCTCTTCCCTGTAGAATTGAAAGGTTATTGCAGAACATTCTGGGATTAATATTCAAGTCAGGTTTATTCGTGTAGCACATTTCAGCAACAAGGCAGTTCAAAGTGCTTCACACCATAAAAACATAACACCGTAACCAATTCTGAAGCAAGCGATAAACATTTAAATTTGGTCAAAATCCTCAAGCAAATACACAACATTATATTCACCAATGTCCCACTTGTTATTAATCAACTCTAAAATGGTGGGTTTTTAGTCTTGATTTAAAGGAGCTCAGTGTTTCAACAGTTTTGCAGTTTTTTGGAAGTTTGTTCCAGATTTGCGGCGCATAGAAGCTGAATGCTGCGTCTCCATGTTTGGTTCTGGTTCTGATGCAGAACCAGGAGACATGAGAGGCCTGGGAGATTGATACAACAGCAGAACTTTCATGTATTGTGGTGCTGAACCATTCAGTGATTTATAAACTAACAGCAGTATTTTAAAGTGGATTCTCTGAGCTACAGGAAGCTCAGGGTAATATATATAAAATAAGGTTTTCTTACACTGAAAACCTTATTTATATATATATATATATATATATTACAGATGAGGTAAGGTAATTTTATTTATATAGCACATTTTTGGCAACATGGCAATTCAAAGTGCTTAACATGAGTTAAAAGGAAATACAAACAAAATAACAAACCAAAGGAAAGAAAAAAAAATACTGTAAATGAGAAATACTTATCTACAGTATTTCTCATCTGTTCTTTCATTTTCTCCAAATTGGGCAATGATATGTCACTTTTGAGATCATTAAACCAGCTTCATGATTATTTCAGTTCCACTGCTGTCTTTATTCCCAGCTACCCAAAACGCATGGTTAATTATACATTTTATTTAACAAGGTGGTGGATTACATTTTCACATAGAGCCACACTGGTTTGGATAGCTTTTTTTTTTTTTTGCTCAATACATAAAACCATAATTTAAAAATGATTGTATTTAATCAGTTTTTCTTTGTCTTCTTCTTATTGTTGTTATTTGTTGAAAACTTGTAAGTGTGACAGTAAAATAAAATCTGAGGGAATTTATAAGTGAAGTCACTGCAGGGAACTCAGCAAGAAACCTTTCTTTCAACTTTTAAGTATTGAAAATAGTTCCTTTTCCAGCAACCAGAGGGCAGCTTCCTTTATGACACCACCTGAGGCTCCAAACGTTTCCAAGCTACACTAAACATTTATAACTGCTCCGTGTTGGTATTTTTTTTAGCCTTATTAAGAAGCAGTAAGGTCTTCTATGAAGGTCATTTTAATGGAAGATGATTCAAAGGAAGTCCCCTGTGTCGTTTTTGTCAGCACGCAGCGTCAGTGTCAGCGAAGTGAGTAACTATTATTAATCAGATTATTGGCTCTGTTATCAGCCAGGCGGCGTACCGTGTGCGCTGCTGCTGCTGCGGCGCAAAGTTTTTCCCTGCTTGTACTCTGGCCCAAGGTGCGCGACCTTTGAACCGAGCGCGGCGGGCGCGCGCGCCGCAGCTGTCTCTATAAAAGCGGCGCGGCGCCTGGGAGCGAAGCGTCAGGTAACCCAGGTGAACACGACGGCTCCAGACACACAGGCGCTCCTCTGCAGGTGAGTACACTCTGCCGTTTCTTTCGCTTAAACACATCGAAACGAAACGGGGTTAAGACGTTTAGAAAAGGAAACTTCCTTATTTACGATTCTGAGCTTAAGCGATGCACCTGCGTTTTAAAATGCGAGGTGATTTCTTTGATGATGATTATGATTGTTTTTGGTTTTTAATACCGTTTGTTACAACATAAAGAGCCTTTCGTATCTCATACTCCTGAAGTTGTCACGCCTTTTACTCTTGAATTGATCATAACTGAATCATTCTTCTTTAACGACGTATAAGGTTAAATCAAAATACAAGTTACTGATTTATTTATTTTTTCAATTAATTATAGTTAAACGTAACAATTAACCATTAAGGAAACTCTCACACTTTGTGACAACCAACCCCAAAACAATGTTGGTCATCACTATTAGTAAGATGTTTCAGGAGAAATTGGGATTTCTTTCTTTTTAAAATCACTCTGACTGATGACAGATTACTTTTTATGTGAACAGATTGTCCTTTTTTACTCCAGAAAAATATTTTAAAGAGTTGAATTTATTTAGAAAATGGACTGAGATAAGCACCAGCAAGTTTTGATGGCATTTAGACAACATTAGAGACTTTAGTACAAATATCTTTTCACTTAAAATATAAAACTGTGTTTCTGGTGGAAGAGGTTTATATTAAAATCTTCCCAATTCATAATAAAAACGAGTCAAAATCTGAATCAGAAAGTCAAAGATCAGCAATGCTATTGGAAAAGCAGTATTGTAACATTTCCCCCCAAATTTTTCTTACAACTTTAAATTGAGATTTTTCCAGATAAAAACATGAGTGCATTTAATAATGGACACCTGGCTAACGGTGGTAGTTCATATCACAACATTAAAAACTGCATGGAAAACAACTTGTGAAAATGACAAGATCACCTCGTCTGGATTTTTTTCATGTTTCACAAAACAACCACTGCCAGCTCAACAGGTTTTCATATCGCTCGAGTGTAGCATTAATAATGAATGTGACGACCAAAACCCCGGTCATATCAGGTCTGCTTTGTGTTTCTTTTAAATCCATTCATTCGACTTCATTCTGTTAACTTCTCGTCATTTTTCCAACAGTCATGGCACCGAGACCACAAGAGGGGAACGACTCGTCCTCCACCATGAGTAGGCTCTTTTTTTCTGGGATACGTCTAAAGTCTTCCAAGCTGTCATTAACACCTGTGATTTCCAATCCCTCTGCTTGTCTTTCATTAGGTGACAAGTCTAAGGGTAAAGATAAGGAAATGCCACCACCTTACTCCACCTTGGACCTGGAGAATGAGGAGCCTCCTGAGGAAGATCCCTGGGATCTCCCAGAACTCAAAGACACCGGGATCAAGTGGTCAGGTGAGGCAGCTCGCCATTCTTATCCCATTCCTTCTTCTAAAAGCTGACTCTGACTCAGTGTTTTGTTTTTCTTTCCTGCCGCACAGAGCTGGATACACGAGGGAAGATAATGAGAGTGCTGACTGCCATCGTGAAGCTGATTCTGCTGCTCGGATTACTCTACCTGTTTATTTGCTCGCTGGATGTTCTCAGCTCTGCTTTCCAGCTAGTCGGAGGTGAAAACCAAATTAGTGCTGTGGGTCACTATGACTCATTGTGTTCCGTCTTTGCACATTTGTGCTCTATATTAGACAATAGGGTATTTTCGTGGTGTGTAGCCTATGAAGTACTTCCCTATTGAACCTTGAGGTTTGTGTATGTACAGGCAGAGCAGCTGGGGACATCTTCAAGGACAGCGCTGTGTTATCCAACCCTGTGGCTGGGCTGGTGATCGGGGTGTTAGTCACAGTGCTGGTGCAAAGCTCCAGCACCTCCTCGTCCATTGTGGTCAGCATGGTGTCTTCTGGATGTAAGTAAGACAAGGACCGTCGATATGAGGGTCTCTCTGAATGACAATGTTGAGCTAAAATGCCTTTTCTCTTAATAAAGTGATACTGGGCTGATGTCAGTCAGGCTGTCTGGACAGGTAGACTCCGCAGTCAGCTGTGTAACACTTTAGGTTGTAATCTTGGTTTTGGACCACCATAAATATTTCTAAACATCCACATTTAAAAATAAAAACTTTCTCGTTTGTGTGAAGCACCAAGTAGTAGAGGACCAACGAACGCTCAGAAATATTCCATTATTAATTTCACTTTCTCAGACATCTCATGAAAAGGACTGGAAAGTGGAAAACTTAAATAGCTTTGAAACTGTAACTTTGTTAACTTTGTAAATAGCATAATAACGGTCAAACTGGCTGATTTAAATTGGAAAAGCCCTGTGAGCAAAATAACAATTATGAAGTAGTGTTATAATTTGTTACTTGATTGGTTTTTATGAACAAAACCTTTTGGTAACATGTTAGCCCTGAAAACACTTGTTGGTCACATGATCTTGCTTCTGAATCTCAGAACATTGAACTTATGTTCTGAACTTATGTTCATTGAACTTATGTTCTAAGCCAAAAAGTATTTAACGCCAGCAGGATTATCGATACCTATCAATTAATGCTTCTGCTTTTGTTCAGTGCTGGACGTCAAATCTGCAGTACCGATCATCATGGGGGCCAACATCGGCACGTCAGTCACCAACACCATCGTGGCTGTGATGCAAGCTGGAGACCGAAATGAATTCCGCAGGTAAACAGGAACCAGGACGTAATAAAATACAAAGGGTGACCTCCAGCAAAGTGTTTATCGCGTTGTTTTCTTTACCTTTAGGGCGTTTGCCGGCGCCACCGTCCACGACTTCTTCAATTGGCTGTCCGTGCTAATCCTTCTGCCTTTGGAAGCAGCGACGGGCGTCCTGTTCAAACTCACTGACCTCCTGATCAAGTCCTTCAACATCGAGTCCGGAGAGGACGCGCCCGAGTTGCTGAAGGTCATCACGGACCCCCTCACTAGCTCCATCATCCAGGTGACAAAATGAGTCGAGATGGGAGGGCTTGGATTTACTGCTTAAGATTCGGGCAAATGAAACACTTCCTTGTCCTCTCAGCTGGACAAATCGGTGATCAATGAGATCGCAACGGGCTCTGACGCTGCTAAGAACAAGAGTCTGGTCAAAAGATGGTGCAAGATAGAAAAAAACACGGTAAGAAATCAACAATTGCTGCAGCACATGAAGAAAAATCAGTTGCAAAAAATAGAGTCTTGGAAAGATTATAGAGTCTATTATCCTTCCTCTAAATCACTGATATTGTCCTTCCCGATCTGTGACCAAAGTGATTCCATTGTGTGAGGTCATGTTCTTTAAAAGGAATTAATGTTGTTTGCTATAACAGGAAGGTGATTGTCTGCTGCTGGATTGCTTACTGTGTTCCCTCCTTTTTTTGGACATGTCTCAGACTTTCTGGAATGCCACCGTGGAGAGCTGCTCTGCAGGTCAAGTCTGTTGGATGGAGGGAAACGAGACCTGGACTGAGATGAACCAGACATTGACTAACTACCTTGAGAGATGTAATGCCTCCCTGAATGTTTTTTTATTCCCTTCTTTTTGGGGGGGGGAGGTGGTTGAGGGACTACTACAAAGCAATCAGGACAACCTGATCCACTAAAACTCAGTGAAACGTAAGCGGGCCATTTGGTCAAAAAAAGGCTCCTCTGATGTCTGGACAATGCCAACCTTTGAGATGCTGCAGTGGCTCGGTTTATGCCCCAGATTCAGTATCTATCTTGCTGAATAAGTCTTTTCATGCAGCCTTTCTCTAGCACAAGTCCATTACGTGGATCACTTACTCAAAGTATTCTGCTCACGCTTAAAGTAAATCACTTGTTTGGTTTTGTGTGCTTCATTTTTACTGCTTTCTCTTGCGCAATACGCACTTCCAGTCGTCTCAAAAGTTTGAAATGTCTAAGAGAGTTTACAGTGAGGTAGCTCATTGTAAATGTTCACACTTCTTTGCAGGCAAGCACATCTTTGTCTATGCTGACTTGCCAGACCTCGCCATAGGCCTGATTCTGCTGGCTCTCTCTCTGCTCGTCCTCTGCACCTGCCTCATCCTCATTGTCAAGCTGCTCAACTCTATGCTCAAAGGACAGGTGGCTGTGGTCATCAAGAAAGTGCTCAACACAGGTACAGACATTAAGCGCCACACTTTCACATGCTTTGTGAAGCCTGTTTGATAGTCAGCGCACCTGTGTCGTTGTGGTGATGCTTGATGAGCAGCACAGGCATAGCCCTCCTGTTGCTCCTGGCTGGACTCCAGGTCCGACGGTACTGGAGCGTCGCTCAGAGAGCTCAGGCACAGATTCTGCTTTGCCAAAGTACTTTTCTTTTTGGTGCTAGTCATCATACGCTACCAGCTCATTAGATCCAAACTTGTCGTTCTGTTTCAGACTTTCCCTTCCCCTTTGGTTGGGTTACTGGCTACATTGCAATTTTGGTGGGAGCAGGGATGACCTTCATTGTTCAGAGTAGCTCCGTCTTCACATCGGCTATAACACCTCTTGTCGGTAAGTCGCCTCAAATCCACTTAAATTCTTTTTGTTTAATTTTACATCCAAACTTAAATCTTGTCCATCTTCATTTGCCAGGTATTGGTGTCATTTCCCTTGAGAGAGCTTACCCGCTGACCCTGGGATCAAACATCGGCACAACAACAACCGCTATACTGGCCGCAATGGCTAGCACTGGAGACAAGTTAGGCAGCTCGCTGCAGGTATGCTGGCTGCGCTGATGTCATGTTGGTTTATGCTTGATTTTATTGTGACTGGCAAGGCAAGTTTACCAGAGTGATCAATAATAAATATGATCACATCTAAAAATAAGAGAAAAGAAATTAGTGTGGATAAAGAGTGCTTGATCATAGGATATTTATTATTTCTAGAAATGACCACAATAATGAGAGTGAAATGCCTGTGTAAAAAACCATCAAAATATTGCAGCAAAAGTAATGGCATTTCTACCCAGCCATTCTGGATAGCATTTTTAAACAACTGAAGGTAACAGTTACTTGATTGTGCTTTAAAATGGCACCATGTGGCTGGAAGACGCACAATACTGCCCCTCTGATCAGCTTCTCACACTTATCTTGTGCTTAATATCGCTTATTTGTTAACGTGTGTATGTAATGTGTGTGTGTTCTCTTGCCTAGATTGCTCTTTGCCACTTCTTCTTCAACATCATGGGGATAATCCTGTGGTATCCAATCCCCTTCATGCGGGTGCCCATCAGATTAGCCAGAGGCCTGGGGAACAAAACTGCCAAATACCGCTGGTTTGCAGCTCTCTACCTCATCCTGTGCTTCTTTTTGTTCCCCCTGACCGTGTTTGGACTGTCCGTAGCCGGCTGGGAGTACCTGGTCGGCGTCGGCGTGCCCATCGCGGCCCTTGCCATATTCGTGATCGTCATCAACGTGATGCAGTCGCGATGCCCCCGCTTCTTACCCAAGGTTCTCCGCAGCTGGGACTTCCTGCCCCGGCCCCTGCACTCCATGGCGCCGTGGGACAAAGTGGTGACGACCTCCATGTTCTTCTGCAGCAAATACTGCTGCTGCTGCTGCAAGTGCAGCAGCTGCTGCCGAAAGGACGAAGAGGCGGAGAGGATCTCCAGGGCCAGCAGGAAGAGCCTGGCGACGTACGACAACCCCGCCATGTCCAGAGACGAAAAGATGGAGCACGAGAGAGCGACGCAGTTCTGATTTTGTCGGGGGGTTTTCCTGTGAGCTGGTGCAATATTTAATGCAACTGTATTCTCGTGACACATTTCGTAATTGTTCATTCCTTCTCAGGTTGTGGTAAGGTGTTGATTATCCAATGACAAACTGTAATATACACTGCCTGTCGCCATGGAGACTACGGACAAAACTGTCACACATGCTCTCATCAGGCCCGCTGTGTTGGGGCGTCTGATGTTTATTTAATGTTTCCAAAATCATTGTACATACTAGCTGTCTTCTATAAGTTCATATATAGGTTTCTGTGAATACAAGCTTTTTTTATTATTTGAAATTATTTTCACATCTGAACATTTTGGATTCCAATGTAGCATTTTAAATTTATTATTATTTGCCTATGCTAACACTCGGTGTTTAAAGCTGTGTAATATTTGTACATTTAAAAAATTGCTATTTTTAAAGTACTACTTTGTCGTCTTTTGAATATGGTTTGTCTGTTATGTTCGGGTATTACAGCTTGTGATCATTTTTCTGCTCTACGTGACATATTTAGCTAATTTGAGGGTCAGACAGAGCTGCTCCAGCAGGTTTCACACGACTGATGAGGATGTCACACTGAAAAAGAGCAATGTACTATCTGTATTTGGGTCTAAGTTCTGCTGCAAATATCTTAGTACCACTTGAAATGAGACAAAACTAACTTACTAGTAACTTTTAAGCAAGACTTAGGAGTTTGCTTAGAGTCAATAATTCCTTAATATTGATTAAAAAGTGCTAGTTCCAATAATTATTCCACTTAATACAAGACATTTCTCCCATGTTATAAGTGAAATAATCTGCTAATGAAACGGATCCTTTTTCATCAATATTAAGGTGGGTTTTTTTTTACTTAAAACAACCTATATCTCTTGCTGAAGTTACTTGTTAGTTTTGCCTTCTTTCAAGTGCGCCAAGATATTTGCACCAGAAACTAAACCAAAACTACTTGGAAAGACATGGTGTTTTTGCAGTGTAGCATTGGTGTGCTGAACGAAGTCATGAACGCATTCCTGTGTTCGCAACATTCCTGTGTTCACTGATGTAACAACAGGTTTGTAGAGAGATGAATGTCATTCTGAAACCACTTAATTACAATGCAGGCAAAGCAACAAAAACATGCAGCTGAAGAGGTAGAATTTGCCCTCATATTACACTAGAGACCATTTTTATATGTAGAGAAGGCATAAAATATATATAGACAATTCAGTTTTAGATGAGACAAAGGTTGCCAAGTTCTTAAAGCGGTAGTACAGATTTTTTTTTTTTTTTTACAGCTGGGCTTCGGTTGGAAGGTTATGAGCAGTTGGCTTTTTGTCTATAAAATACTAATCTGTTAGCATATTATATTTCTATGCACACTTATAAGAGATTTTAGAGGCTAAAGCTTATTGATAGATAAAGTCGGGGCAATCTAAAAGTACGTCTATGCTTTCCTGAATACCTGTAACCTTTCACCCCACTTAAGGAAGTTTGGTCAAACTGGCACAGGAGCACATTAACCATTAGCCAAATTATAGCAAATACCCTGAAGGTTAAACAGACTTCAGCAAAGCTGGCCTGTTTTTCAATTCTTTTAAACTTTCAGTCTTTTCTTTTTATGGAGCTTGCTGGAGCTGGGAATGTCTTTTAAACATTCTAGAAAAGGTAAGAGGAAACGCTGATGTTAGCCGTGGTTAAATATGCTAATTCTGCTAATCGCGCTGATGTTCAAGACGTTTTAAAACGTCGATCATTTCTATCCATTTTAAATGAGTGAAACCTGGTTTTAAAGTAACTGTTGTCGCACACAAACGGTTGGACTTTGCGTCAGGTCCGAATATAAATAATTAATGAACAAAGAACATATTGAATGCTGTTTATTTTAGTTCATAAAGTGAATGAAATGAAATCTTTGTCACCAGTTCAATTTTACACAATAAAAGCAAAAAAATGGAAATTGGGCTAATCTCTCTATAAAATACCGTAAAAGACATGTCACACATAACTGACTGATTATGATATTGTGACACTTTTTGATAACATGCATTAACTTTCCCTTTTAAAAGAAATTACAATTGGCCCTTTAAACAAGAGAAGTCGGTGACCCGAGGCCCATAATAAACGCTCTACCACCCACACTGCCACACCTGCACACCTTCTGCTCAGGTATTTCTAGGTGAGACAGATTTGCTGGACTTCGTGTACATTACATTCAGTGTGAAATCGCACTCTGTTCTATTCACATAGCCATAATGCAATCATAATTAATTTCTAGCTATCAGTTTCAGTGCAGTGGAAAAATCTCGGGTATAGGGGAGCAACAGCTGAGTGGCTACAGTGTATTAGCTGTTCCACATGAGCTATATGAAAGATTGTAAACGCGGAATTGTTCATACTCATATTCCCAAAACCCGATGCTAAACAATTGTTGATTTGTCACTTTATTGGTTAACAGCTATCATTTATGCCTGTAATAAGTGTGTAAAACAAATGCAACTGGTTATGAACTCAGGCTGTGCGCGCTGTGCTTATCAGGGTTAAACTCAGGACTTCTGTGAAGGACTTTTATCATCTGCAGAATTCAACCATAAAACCTACTGGATCACGTAAAAAAAAAAAAAAAAAAAAAAAAAAAAAGCAGCTGCAACGATTCAGTGCAGAAGTGTGGAAAAATGCCAAGTGCAAATATTCAGCAGGACTTTATCAGTTAGCGCACACAAAAAGCCAGTATGGTCCGGCGCCTGTGTATTGTGTATTTAATTTCAGATGCTCTCCGGTTTCACCTCAGAAATAACCGGAACAGTTGGCTATAGGGGGCTTTTATTATGAAAAGTTCAACAAGTCCGTGTCGGCATAGAGGACTTTCTTTATTTGATGTCAGGATTAAGTGACGGTGTGACATTCAGCAGGTCAACTTTTAAACCTCGAAATGACAAATAAAACTTTTGACCGCGTGGCTCTGACTGACTGCGTTTGGGCGGACGAGAAATGGGTGGGGGAGGGGGGACCAACAAAAATCAAATGGATCAGCTGATGAAAAAATATATATAATTTATGGTTTGTTGGATGTGCAGCCCTTCAAATGTTTCACGGCCTTTTAAGTGAGCCGTGTCGCGCAATAAACTGAATAACTAACACTCAAGGTCAGTCGCGCTATCAGCTCATTAAAACTTGGCAGCATAACTGCTCAGCTGGGGATCATAAAGCGCTTTTAACTCCATAACCACTACAGATCACTGTTTTTATTTTTTATTTATATTTTGTTCACGTTTTCTCAAATTCTCAAACGTGCAGTAGTTACATTTTTTTATTTGATAACTTAGTTCAGCTTTGGAGACGATCTCAACTCGTTTTATGATTTTGTTAAACATGTACTGGAACATTCCTCATAATCTTTTTTTGGGGGAAAAAACTTTTTTTACTTAAGAAATTAGTAGCAAATGAGTACATTTCCGTCATTTACTTGTTACATTTGGATAATAAACAGCAAAAGTAGCATTTTGGTAAGCTGGAAACAGTTACAGATTTGTTCCTATAGAACGTTCCTGTTTGTGCTGTTTAAAGTCCTTTAGAGTTTTTTTTTTCTCTGTCTGAAGCATTGAGTACCTTTGCAATGAACTTTATTAAAATATTGCTGCACACTGCAGCTCAGCTGGCTAAAATCACGCTCCCATATCTTTCTCTTGCTTACAAAAAATACTAATTCAGCTGTTTTCAGATATATCAAGTGGCAAAGAAATAGACTTTTTGATTACTTAAAGCAAATTCACCACCAAGTATCGTCCTTTTTAGATTCTCATGAGAGCTGAAGCGTAAAAAACATACTATTCTACAAAACAGCGTCTGAGTTCAGTGGATTTTTTTATGTTTTTCCTTAAGATTTATGATCAAAATAACAATAAATGAATGCCGTAGATAGTATTATATCTGCAACAACTGATGAGTCTCATAGCCAGCTGCTGGATGAAATATTTACGGTCGGATTAAAACAAAAGTAATGAGATCATGTGACACAACCCCGATTCCAATGAATTCGGGACGTCGTGTAAAAACAGAGCGCAGTGATTTGCAAATCCTTTTCCAGACAACATTCAGCTGAAGTCGCTACAAAGACAAGACGCTTAACGTTCAGGTGGAAAACTTTTGGAAATATTCACTCGTTTGGAGTTTGATGCCTGCAACATGTTCCAAGAAATAAAAGAATAAAATAAAACCACTCAGTTCTTGGTGTGTGGTTTCCATAAGACTGTTGTGTTGTTATGTGAAAAGACCAAAACAATGTTTTTATTGTTCAATTATTAAAATAACAAATATGGTATTTTTGCCACAGATGTTCCTGTGAAAACAGGTTTTAACAGGTTTTGTGTCAAGTGAATAATGCTGTTGAATATATTTTTACACATTCATTTTAAAAAATGTGGAATGTGTAAATCCTAATTAAACATAATGCAGAATCTTTTGTGAAAAAAAAACTGACTAATTTTCCTAATAAAACCATTGTTTTATTATGACACTGTTGCGTCATGATGTAAACTGTTAACATATTAACAATTTAAATCATGTTTGAATGTAAATTTTTACTATATTTGTAAAAATAATTTTTTTAAAAAGTTACATTTCTATTTCCCAATAAAAATAAATAAACAGTTGTGTACATATAACCCATTTCTTCTGTCTTTGGAATCAGACATTCTAAAAATAGAAAACTGTGTCAACTTACTGTACAAGTAAAAAAAAAAAGAAAACCTTTCCAACTACAGCAGATACAGGTTGTATCCATTTGCATTTTTTTTTCTTATTATTATTATTATTATTACATTCTTGACTCCAGGAGAATTTGTGCTGTCGCGGCGGCAGCAATTCGCTCCATCAGTAATTAACGGTGTTGGTCAGAGCATCCAGATGGACAATAAACCAGCTACGTGGGCTCCTATAAACCAATGCATGATGGGACAAATAAAGTTGTTTTATGTAAACAGGTGCCATAAAGCAAAGGCAGGAGGACTCGGGGAGCACATGACCCTGAGAGCGGCTTGGAGGTTGGAGAATATGCTAATCAGCTAGCAGCATCCCTCCAGCATGCTGATGTGGGACCCGCAGTCCTTGTTTAGTTGTAAATCCGACGCGGGACTTTCACCAACACAACCTGGTACTTTTGTAAACCTACAGCGGAGCTTTAATTTGGCACTAAATTATAAAGTTAGCTGCTCTTCACCTCCCCTCAGAAGAGCTGGCGGTATCACCAAAAGCCTGCGCTTTGCATCGTTTGCTAATCTGGCTGACAGGTTTACAGCAGCGAGCTGGTTAGCGTGAAACTGCTGTCGACATCTGAGGGTCCGCGGGAGCCAGGTGACAAATAAGCACACGATTCCTCCCCTCTCTTGTTTTTTGGTAGGGAGATAGTATTGGTTGCAACATGTGGGGAGAAGCACAGTAAGTGCTTGCTGAGTCATAAAAACTGTCATGTTGCGTCATTTCTACTCCTCTTTTTCCTGCTGTAAAATGCAAAAATATAATCTGTCATGAACAGTAATATGACAGAATGGTGACTTTTGGAGGGGGGAAAGTCGACAAACTACTCCCTGCTTATGTTGTCTGTTTTGATGGATTTCATACTTGAAGTATGCGGAAATCTTTCTACATAAAAAGATATCCACAAGTCAGAGTGTTCTCCTGTGTTGTTCTCTTTGTCTTTCTTGTGTGTGACATTGAAGAGGAAATGGTTCCAGTGGTTTGGAGGGAAATGTCTCATCTTAGCAGGGGTGGCCCCAGAAAGGTTTGGTAGGATGGGGGGCCCGATGGGTGGCACACCATAAAGAAATTCAAATTCAATTTAAATTCTGAAATATTTTATTGATCCCAAATGTGACGCATATTAATTCCAGGTTCTCCGGTACAAATTGGAAAAATGAAAGAAGCTCCTCAACATTTATGAGACGGGTTTGATAGAGGCAATACCAATAACGATTATTCTATTGATTGTTATAAAGAGTGTGATAGCTCTAGTAGTCATGTCTCTTATTTTACCCACAATCCCTGCGCATTTACTGTCGGAATTGTATTCATAGATTGTATTAAGCTAAACGTAAAAGTATAAATTGAGAAGAAGCAGAGTTTGTAAATATACCGGATACTCGGACATTTGTCTGTATTTATTTTTATTTTTTGCATGTTGAGAGAAGTGCTTCTCTTACCTCGAATATTTTTAAAAAAAGCACACATTTCTAGGAAAAACTATTTTTGTGCTGAATTCTTGTGCTGATGTGGCCTTAAAGTGAAGCTGAATACTCAGGGTTTGAATTAATAACGATATAAATGTGCGTCATATCCGCAGTATTTAACATTTGTATAATTTAATACTACATTAACATGATTTGCGTTCATTTTTTCCCTAAATCAAAGTGCAAAAAATTATCAACGTATTGAGAGTAAGCAGAATCTGTTTCAACCTGAGACACTACTTTACGAAAATAAGTTAAAATTTCAAGAGGGAATCTAAAACTAAAGCATCGATTTTACCACCCTAGTATTGATCTGATAATGATACCGACTTGGTGTCAATATTATTGATATTTTTGGATCAATACGCACACTTCTAGTAGCGATGCAAGTTGTTTTTGATCTGCTGCTGTTTTCATAAAGACAGACAGATTTATTTTAGATTTATTTATTTAGATTTATGATTTATTTCTGTGGTCCAAACTCAACTAAAGCTTTTAGATTTGCAATGTAAATCCACTTATCAATACCTGAAGCATAAGAAATGTATGATAATTGAACAAAAAAAAAACAAGTTTCTCAATTTTTCTGTCGAAGCTAACGTAATGGTATTGGACAAGTTCTGAACATTTTAATATAAATTTGATTTTTAAAAAAAGCTTATTTTATTGGCGCAGAGTTATTCCACCTCTGAGTCAGGCTCTCCGCACCCTGCTGGGACATCAACAGACCAACACATTGAGTCCATATTCACTTCAACAGAGTGATAAACGTAGTACGAGGGAGGGCGGATTCATTCTGAATACCTCCTTTATTCGCGCTCGCGCTAAGTGATGACAGCTCAGACTGAGTAACCCAGAAGTCCAGCAGCACCAGTGTGACCTCTCCTCCCTGGGGACCGACTGGCTCCCTCTCCCTGAGGAGCAGAAGTTACTCTCTAACTGATGACCTGAGTTGTCTGATGTAGCAGAAAAATCCCCTGATGCAGTCTGTGTGGGCACAGCACACAAACACAGAACATTTTATTCTTCATTTTAGCTGATGACAGATTTGTGGAAAGTGCTGTTCTGACCTCGAGTCAGGCTGGGAGTTGACGTTGTATCATTTTGCGAAGAAAATGTCTTATTTGGCTGAGCCGCAGAACACCTGATAACATTCCCGACTGAAACCAGATTACTGACTCGCTCGCTCGCCCTGTGCAACATTAGAGAGCAAACGTGTTAACTTCTTCCTGTGTGTAGGGGGTCAGAGACGGACCTCGGGACTCTTTTGATCCCAAAGAGCTCTGAGGAACACTTTGGGATCAAAAGAGTTCCTCAGAAAGGAATGTTTCCAGAAACAAACCCGTCTTCAGGCAGCTAATTAATACAGAGAGACAATAATCTCTTAACAGTTATTAGATAGCAGCCTGTCTATTCTGGGGTGTATTTTCATTTGAATTGCCTTTTATCACATCACTATCAGCAGTGAGTATTCTTCCCAGATGTTTCCAAAGTCCAGCTGAGGTTGGACAATCTTCTTTTGAAACGGTCTCTCTGGAGGAGTGATATAATGAGATGGCAATTAAATGATATACGGAGCACTTGCCGGGAAAATTCTTCCCTTTGAACCTTTTCGCAAGTTGTAAAAGGGGCGGAATGATGCAAAATTTAGCTTTTTGAGCTTTATATCAGGTTATAATGTTGTCCCCTCACCAAAAACGGATGCTGGAGTGTTGCTTTGATTCTTTCATGCATGTTTGAGAAATCCTTTAATTTCCTGTGGCAACCATTCAGCTGCGCAAAACGCCCGGTTGGATCCAGCCACGTCTTTGAGTCAAAGCTCCTCCCTGGAGCTAAAGCTTCTGAGCTTCCACCCCACAGAGCAACCCTCCACACAACTCTCCCCACTCCATTCCTTCAGACTAGCCAGCAGCCATTAGCAAACCACCTGGTGGGACTGAGCATCTGCTAAGCTCATTATAGGAGCTACTGCTCAGAGCAACGCAGGTAAAAACGTTAATAAAGGGTTAATAGAGGAGCCATGTTGTGAGGACTTCTTGATTCAGAAAGAGCAGGAGTTTCTTAAAGAGGCGGAGAACCAATTTCAAGGCCTTAAACTGCAACGTCAAATTTCTTTTAAGTCGTATTTGATATATACAGCATTTTTATAACTCTGTTTATAACTCTGCTATAAACATTGTGCTATTTTTCAGTTTCCCTTCTTTTCTTCCGTATTCTTTTCTTTTCTTTTTTTCTTTTCTTTTTTTTTTTTTTTGCAAATTATAATCTTAAAATGTGGCAACTGTTCAGCTCCCTTGAGTCCAAACTCACTAGTATCAGTTTTATTGCAATTACAACTGCAGGTCATCCCACATCCATGGAAAAACAACAATAAAAAAAAAACAGCTAGCATCAACTTTCTGAACGGGTTTCCCCAAAGGCCTCACTTAGATTCTATGGAAATTTTATTCATTACACTTTTCAGCCTTATGTGTGCCAAGCAAAACAAAACAAAACAAAACAAAAACCTAAAGGAACAAAAGAACAAGGTCAAATATAGGAGCAAAATTAAAGTGGCAAAAACGAAGCTGGTTTAGGTACAACGTGTTATGAGACACGGATTCAAATATTACTAGGCTTCTATAATAATATTACTAGGATCAGAAACCTCCCACAATAAATCCAATCTGAATGTTATTTTTAAACCACAGTGCAGGTGTCTGATACATTAGCAGTCCCTCCATGGAAAACGAGACATTCAGAAAGTAATAGCATAATATCTGTGCTAAAAAGAAATCTGGAAAAAACTGTAATCATTAACAAAAAAGGGGGGCTTGACTTCAGATAAGAAGGTAAATAAATAATTTTTCAATCTGTCCATAAAGTGATGATTACGTCCACATGGACGGATGATGGGATCAAGAACTGGTCTGGAAGAGGTGTGTAGGAATAGTAACATGCTTCTGTTTTACGTACCCGTCTCTTGTCCTCTAATGAGGAACAGATTTCAACCGGGATGTCGGAGTTTTCCTGAACGCCACACCTGTCGCTAGTCCGAGTAAAGAAAATGATGAGAGCTGCTGCTTTACAGGAGATCCTCAAACGTCCAGGTTTAATGTAAACATCCTGTAATTAATCACTGAATATTCGTCTTTCACTAGTTTTTTAGGTTCTCTGGTGGATTGGAACCAGCTGAAGCTGTAAGAACAGGTACACTCTTCTCTCTTCTTAGTTCAGATTTAAATATTCTAGTTTTACGTTCTCGTGTTTTATTTTTCCCCAAAATAAAACTCAGTAAAAGTAAAAATATTCCAGAAACGTGGAACATGGATGAAGTTCTTGTAAAATAAAATTAAAAATAAAATAGCATTCATTTAATTGGGGACATATGACATGTTTCTTGTTAAATACAATTAATTAAAATGAAATCAAATAAGGCACACGTCACTCTTGTTTCTTGTTAAATAAAATGAAATGAAGTTAAATAAGATCAAATAAAATTATGGACGTATCACTCAAGTTTCCTAATTTAATTTCAATAAGACGAAATAGAATTAGCGACACATCACTCTCGTTTCTTGTTAAATAAAACAAACTAAACTAAATCCAGTGCTCTAAAAGAGAATAATCACAGCAATTAATCAATTTAAGTGACTGAAGTCTTGAAGTGAAAAGTACATGTGAAACTGTTTGCTTAGATTCAAAAACCTGGGTTTTGGGTTCTCAGATATTGTTTAATATAAATAAATAAAAAATGAAATCATAAGTAGATCACCCGTTTTCCAGCCATGAGAAGGAACAGTCATAGTATTTGCTATACAAAGACAGTTTAAGGGCTTACACTATGTAGCTCTCTTTAGCTCATAATAATTTAAGGTTTTAATTTAATTTTCTCCATTTTTTTAACCTCTTCTGTAGCCATTATGAGCAGCAAGTCTGAACTTCCAGTTGTCACTGTGGAGCTGTTTACCCTGTTAACTATTTTTTATTTGTCTTTAGCTCTTCTGCTACAACACAAGCAAAATGTGTCTATAGTCTTTGTTTCATAACATTAAAAAGCTGAACTCATATCTTGAACAAAACAAAACAGTCAGATGACTCATGCTTTAAGACAATGGAGGCATAACATTTTATTAATTTAAATTACACACAGTCAGTTTTAGGTGAAGCTGCTCCACGTCGAGTTGTTTACACGGCGCAGCTCCTAATTTAGCTAATGACGGCTACCAGCTACAAACTGCACATTATCACATCCTAGACACTCAGACGTGTAAATAACTGTTAGAAGACGTGACATGCTCCGTCCCTTGTGCTGGCTGGCAGGCACAACAACAAAATTACAGGGTATTTCCCGTTGCATTTGTTTTACTGACACACTGGATTAACAGATATGGTTTGTTTTATCATCCCTGGCAAAAACACAAACTCTTGCCAAGTGGTTTTGCTGTTTCTACTACAAACATCCTGGTTTACTTGAAATAAGACAGAACTGGCTCACAAGAAGCTTTTCAGGAAGATGTAGGTTTTTTTTTTAATTCCTTAATTATTTTTATTCCACTGGCAGATTTGTTCACTTATAACAAGACATTTTTTCCTCATGTTTAAGTGAAAAAAAAAATCTGCCCGTGGAACTCTTACTTTTTAAAATCAATATTGAGGAATTGTTGACTCAAAATAAGCTCCATACATTGCTGGAATGTTGTTAGTTTAGTCTTTCTTCAAGTGTACTAAGGTATTTGCACTAGAAAGTGAACCACTAGATTTAGTGTTTTCGCAGTGTCGCCCAACCCCAAAAAAATCACCTGTTGCTATAGTTACCTTCATTTCCAGCCACTTATTACCGATGAGTACAGCTGGTATCTCCTTATCTTATTGACCCAAAGCACCTGCACAGAGACTGGGTCAATAAAGAAAAATGGGAAATTCCAGCGTTGGGGTTTCAGACCAAACATCAGGTATTTGTGCCCCACATTCTTTCGCCGTATTTCCTTGTCTCCTCCTGAGCAGCGTTTATCATCACTGATAGGACCAGGGGACAAGCCTTAATAGGTGACTCATTAGAACGAAGCTGGTAAAACATCTCCCCACATTATCATCTCTAAGGTTGAATCTTTTTTTTTTTTTTAATGCACAACTATTGACTTTATATCTGTTTCTGACTTGCATGCCGTACAACAGAAGGTTCAAACTCCTGCCAAGCATTCACACCATAAAAAATACAAGCAGCAACATGAACCCAGGGACACTTGACTGAACTCTGTGATAAGTGGTTTATTTTCCATAAACATAAAACAGTTGATACTGCTACTGAGGAGACATTATCGGCCATCAGATAAAAGCTGCTCTCTTTCATCATGACTCGTATCTTTATTATTATCTGTTATTAAAAATGAGTCACACATGAACAGTTTTCCGAAAAAAAAAAAAGCATTTTTATTTTTTCTTTCTTTTTCTTTGCTGAGGTTATTGAGTCGCTGTGCTGGGAATGGTCTGTCGTAGGAGATGGTAGAGCAGCGTGGTCCAGAAAGCGGTGAGGCACGCGCCCGATAGAGTCACGGCCAGATCGCCGGCCTGGCTCAGCCGCCATCGCTCGTTTACGGTCAGCCATGAATTCCCCGCGGCTCTCCCCGGGTCGTCTGCCCGGTCCGCTTGGCTGACAGACGGCGTCCTCCTCCGAGGAGCAGATGCCCTGCCGCTCCGCTCTGCAGCGCGCACACGTACACAGGTAAAAGACACGACAAACATGACATTAACAAAAAAAAGAAGGAAAAGGAAAAAGAAGACATAGTGAATTAATAGGTGGGAAACTCTGCCATCTTGTGGCTACTGTTAGCAAGTGGCTGCACCAGTGAGCAAACGGCAACTTACCCAGACAGCCCTGCAATGACACGACGACTACGAAGACAAACATGGAGACAATGGCGGCGTACGCCTGTGGAAAAGACAGATTAGTCATTAAAATGCGCCGTGTTTTATCTCGCACAACACTGCAAAAACACTAAATCTTACCAAGTATTTTCTATCTAGTGTCCACAAAAGCGGTTTTGTTTCTGTTGCCGTAAGCTTCCAAAGTTCACTTTAGCATATTTTTAATATAATTTTATTTACTTATTTATTTTAATCTTGTCCTAATGAGGATAAAGTGCTTGAGTTTTTTGTTTCACTGTTTTCATGTTTTTTTAACATTTTAAAGTATTGAGCACCTAGCAACTTTGAATCATTTTATATTTATTGTGCTCAAAGTTTTCTGTAACTGTAATTGAATCTACCTAGTGGTAAAAATAGTGCTGATTGATTTGACTGACTAGTGTTAAGTAACCTTTCAACAAGATGTGCTTGTTTTAAGCCAATAATTCCTTAATGTTGATGAAAAAGTACTGGTTCCATTGTCAGATTATTTCACTTGGAGGAAAAATGTCTTATTATAAGTGAAACAGTCTGCCAATGAAACGAGTACATTTTTCATCAATGTAAAGGAATTATCGATTTAAAACAAGCTAATATCTTGCTGAAAAGCTGCACTGAAAAAAGAGAACAGGTGATCCAACTTTTAAAAAATTATTTGTTAAAAGTAATCAAATTAAGTTTTTCCAAGAAAATATATTGCGATTAAATTTTTGTGTTGAACAAACAAAGTTTGACAAGCTTAATGCAATTACTTGTAACAAATTAACTCTTTCTAGGTTAGTTTTGTCTCATTTCAAGGGCGCTACGATATTTGCACTAGAAACTAGACCAAGATTACTTGGTAAAATTTTGTGTTTTTACGGTGGGAAAAAAAATCTGTAATGAATTTAATGTCCAATTTACAGTGAAGATTTCAGACCCCTCCAAATTCTCCACCTTGCTCTAGAAATGAAAGTCCAAACCATCTTACTGGACCAATGCAAAGCGGCCCGTCATTGTGTAGGGAAAAGAAAATGACACGTTATTTTTGTTGCTCATTATTTTTTCCCAGATAGCTCAAGCTCAGACAGATTGGATGGAGCGTGTCTGTGAAAAGCAATTTTCAAGTCTTGCTGCAGATGGATGTAGTTTGATCTAAACATTTCCAGTGTAGGGAAGGTGGAAGACTTTGCAGGTTTTTGCAGTCTCAAGCCTCCCTGTGCACCTTTTCTCCCTCAAGGTGACACACAATGTTAGGTTGTTACACAAACATAGCATGTAGGCTAAAGATAAGAACCGTGGTTTAATCTGACCAGAACTCCTTCTTTTTACATGTTTGCTGCATCTCCCAGATGGCTCGTGGTAATATAAAAAGTCAGAGAAGACTTCTTGTCGCCTACAGCGATGCACTGAGAGTACTTCTGAAAAGACCAACATGCAGGCTGTGCTTAGAAATCTGATGTATAAGTTCATATGCAGTTTAAATGAATCTGAAAATAAATTTCTCATGGCCTTAGTAAACCATGATAAATTGTTTACACGATACCATTCACAGCTGTGGAGACACTGGTACAGGTTTCTGTTATTACATTTTGATTATGTAGCTTCTACATTGTAGATATGAGTGTGTTTGGCTGTTATTTATTTTGTTCTTTTTCTTAGTTGGGCTGACTAGCTAGCTGGCTGTCTGACTAGCTACCAAGCTGGCTATCTTGCTAGCTACGTAGCTATCTGTCTATCAAGCTAGCTAGCTAGCTAGCTTCTCTAAAGGTCTTGGTGAACGAACAGGATGTACATATCAAGTGGAGTATTTGTGGAAGTGAAAGTGTTGGGCTTCTCTTGGCACTCGGACAGTAATTGTGATTACTATACAAGAAAAGAAATGAAACAAGTTGTATTTCTATATAAGATGTAATTCAGTCAGAAAAACAATCTTTACTAATTAAGCGGCTTCAGAAGGCCGTTGGCTGCACATTGTTTTAATTTGATGTATCAGAACAAAGACGGCTAAACAAAAATGTACGCCGCAGTTTTCAGACTTTGATTTGAAAACCATACAACATTTCCTTTTCACTTCACAACAATGTTTTATTCTACGTTAGTCTGCCACACAAATCCCAATAATAAACAATAGTGTAAGTAAGAAAATGTGGATGAAGAAAAAAAAAACAACCTGGCTATAATTAAAACCTGAATTATTCTGAGATACAGTAGGACAAAAGCTTGAGGTGTGCTACTTTTCTATTCTTGCTGCACACAGTATGGGACGGCTGTCTCATGCTCACCAAAAGGAGCTGTGCTCGGCTCTGAGTCACGCTCCTCCAGGCTCTTCCCATCTGGAGTCCGAGCAGAGCTGCAGAACAGGGCGTAACGGCCTCATCATCCTCAATCTCCGCACATCTGAGCAACGAGACAAAACAGTGCGAGCCGTGTTACATCATCATGTAGCACAGACCTACCACGGCACATTAAGGCCACTGTAGATGGAAAAGAAAAAATGGAGTAGATTTAATTTAGATCAAATTCTAGTAGATCAAATTCTAGACTCTTAACAGGTAAAAATAGTGCACAAAAATCCGTGTAGGACGGCGAAGTCCTAGCGCAAAAAATTCGCGTGACAGGTGGACGGAGCCTGGTGCTGCAAGGTTGGAGACCTTGTCCTGTTAGGCGACGGGGCCTGGATAATACCCGTGTAAAATGGACGGTGGAGTCCGGCGACGACAGGCGCTTAAATTCCATAACAAAAGTGTGTTTTTATCTTTAATCTTTTTTTTTTTCAAAATTTCTTTCTCTTTCTTACTGTTTATTCAATGTCACATGCTGTTTTTATTTTTTCTTTAATTATGTAAAGCACCTTGTAATGCCTTGCTACTGAAATGTGCTATGCAAATAAAATTTGATTGATTACGCAAAAAAACCCCCGAAATTTTGAGATTGAGTTCAGAAAGTTTCTAGAAAAAAAAAAAACATTTCTGAGATTGAAGTTGAAAATTTGCTAGATAAAATGGATAAAAGCATGAACATTTTCTGAGCTTCAAAAGTCAAATATTTGCGAGAACTAGCTCAAATTTTGAATTTTTGAAATTTCTTAGATGAAATTCCTAAATGTGTAAAAACGCAGACATTTTGAGACTAGTTTCAGATTTTTTTTTTTTTTTTAAAAGAAAACAAGAAACTTCTGAGCTTCAAAAGTTGAATATCTGCTGGGAAAAAAACTCAAACATTTTGAACATTTTTGAAAATGTTCCAAACTTTTTTTTTATTAAAATTCAGAAATTTTCTAGGAAAAGCTTAGAAATTTCGTAGTTCCAAAAGTCTACAAATATCCCAGAAAAAAAAATCAAACTTGTTTATTTTAAATATTAAAAATTTTAGATTAATATCAAAAAATATTTTGAAAATATTTTGAAAATATTTTTGTAAATTTCTCAATTTCAAAAGTTTAAACATTTTTGAATTTTGAAATTTCAAAAAGTCACAATTTTTCTACTTTTAAAATCAGAAATTTATACATTTGGGGGTTTTTTTCCCAGAAAATTTTTGATTTTTGAACCACGGGACATTTCTATTTTTTTTCCAGAAAATTTCAGTGACTAATCTCAGCATTTCAGAATTGTTTTGGCTGAAATGTACCTCTTTCCCCCCCCTTCTCTACAGTGGCCTTACCACGCCGTCGTATCAGATAAGAGCAGACACTTCCATTACCTGTTTAAAATCTTCTCCATCACGGCCTCCACTCCGTCGCCACGTGACGCATTGAAGAAGTCAAGGACGCTCCGTGGAAGGACGTGCCCCTTTTGAGCCAAAATGGCTAAATTGAACATTCCCTGCAAGCCAGTGTGGAAAAACAGAAAGATAACAGTCGGCTGATGCCTTATTCACTCAGAACGTCTCCAAATAATAACGGCATGTAGCGCCGTTTGTTGTTTTTATTGCGCCGGGCCTCAAGCCTGTGAAAGTTTAATTAAGTTTATCATAGGGTGATGAGATTACAGCTCAAGTAAATCTGTCACCTGAGGGCTGCCCGCCAGAGCTGCTCTGCTATACATTGATACGGCCTGCTCAGCCAAGGATAATGAGTTCCCCCGTGTGCCGGCGGAGGAATAGTAGTAGTAGTCTCCTATTTCCAGCAGGGCTATATAAAAAAAAAAAAGACACATATTTGCTTGTTCAGTGACCAGACTGGCAGAAAAAGAGACGGAGAGGTTGGAGCAAAACGAAACGAGATGAACTCACTGGATGGATGAGGATCAGAGTTTAATATAGAGTGGTTGCGATATCTCCACCGACAGTCATAACCGACGCCCAGCTCCTTTTTGGTCGGGAGAGAGCAGAGCAATAACGAGGGCGTGTTATCAACCGCTAATAATTTCCCTCTGGGATAGTCCTCTTCATTTAGCGTGTGACTGGAATTGTGAGCGATTTGTCCATTAGCTACAATCACAACTCCAATTATGATGCATTAAATGCGGAACTGAACCAGAGTGGGATTAAAAAGGCGGCGGCTGGAGCATCGGAGGAGGCGGGGGGAACAGGAATTAGTGTGTGTGTGTGTGTGCACCTCACACAGGTGAGCAGCATTACTCTGGGCTAAAGCCAGGCCGGTTTCAGCGGCCAGGATGTACTTCACAAGCGCTTCCTCCCTGTTGGCGGCGCCGCACAGCACAAAGGCGGGAGACAAAGAGCTCAGATCAGAGGGAAAGGATTGCATCAACACAAGAGAAATAAAAGTGACATTTTTTTTTTCCTACCAGGCTCCCTGGAGGTGGGCCTGAAGAGCCTCCCTCATCATGAATCCAAGGTGGCCGTTCTGTTTGCAGATGTTTTGCAGTAATCTGTGCAATGAGTTGTATGAAAAATATGATTTAGAACTCAGCAACAAGGATTTGAATGTTTTTTGCTGAGATCGCATGTGACGGACCAACACAGCGTAGCGGACGATTGTGAAGCGGGAGGAAAAAGAATGCTCGCTTTTCAATTTTTTTTGTTCTTTTCTTTTCAACAAAATGTCGTATAAATATAATTTCATCCCCCTCCAGTCAATATTTTTGTATAACCAGCTTTCGCTCCAATCACAACAGCAATTCTTCCGGGGGTAATGTCTCCATCAGCGTTCCCCTTCTAGAGACTGAAAATTATTGACAATTCCTCTTTGCAAAATAGCTGCTTGCACCGTCACAGGCTGGTGGGAAACAATATTTGTCTTGTGTATTTTTTTTTGCTAAACACCAAATGAAATGCCGGATTCATTTAGAAAATCTTGACACTTCAGTCAGATTGCAATGGGAGTGTCTATGAAAAGATTTTCTTTTGGTTTTAGAACCAAGCATTAACTTGCCTATCGTAGTTCTGGCTTTGTGTTTGTTTTCGTGAGGGCAGAAGATGAGTTTGGACCAATCCATGATGCTGCCACCACCATACTTTATTGTGAAGCATGGGTTTCCCTGTCTCGTCTGTGTGCCGACTCCAGCCTCAACCTGAATGGATTTTGCTGGACGATCTTCGTTTTCGGTGCACCATTTCCTGTACCAAACGTTTTTCTCATACTCAGTTTTCTATAAATATGCTTGGATGCAGAACTCTGAGCAACTAGCCTACTGACTCAGAGTGAGAGACCGTTTAAAGGCTCAGGAAACCTTTGCAGGTGTTTAGCTGTTGACGGTGTGACATCGTAAGTTTCTAATATTTAGCTTTTTCACAATGTTACCATATATAGAGACACTGAACTTTGAGTTTTCATAAAATTTCCAATAAGTAAACGTTGGAAGTGCTGCAGCCTACGTTTATTAAACGTAAATTAGTGAGCAAAATATAACATTTTTGAATGATGTACTTGTATACACTGAGATGTACAGGTAATTCAGTCAAACTACTTTTGATATCTATTAGGTGACCTCTTATGCACCAGTTACTACACTTCTTTATTTAGGTCTTTCCGATGACACCAGGCTAAATACTGAAACGTCCCAATTCTCAGATGTTAATGGCTAATAAAAAGTTGTTGTTTTTTTACTTCTACTTCACCATTATATGATCATTTGTGTTGGTATATCGCCTATGAATTATGTTATTTGTGATTGTAATATAAAATGTGAAAGGCTCAGGGAGTAGATCAGTTCAAAAAGCAGCAGTAGCAGCAAACCTGCTCTTTGTACGCTCACTGGAGTTTGGTTAAACAGAACCTCTCTGTGCCAGACAACAATGCAGTGGCAACAGCTCATATTTTTAGATATGCAAATTCTGCTTTCTGACCTTGAATTAGCCACCGTCACTGAAATTGGATGGCACCGAGCTGCAGGCTACGGTGCAACAGCCCGTAACGACGCTTCCTACACCAAGCTAATGAAAAGCCCCTTACGTCACGGCCCTCTCCACGTCCCGAGAAACCCCCCGCAGGCTTCCTGTCGAAAGGTACCACGCCACCTCCACCGACGCAGCCGCGTGGCCGAAGCGGGAGGCGTTCAGGAACTGCTTGAACGCGGCGGTCTGTGGATGGAGGCAAAGGCACGGATTAGAAAGAGACAAACGATTGCATCTGAGCTGCGGAACCGATTGTAAGGGTCTGAAAATCAAAAAGGAAAAAAAACAAAAAACCTCGTTCTTCCACGGCTTGTCTGGGTTTTCCCCGGTGAGATGATAAATTCCCAGGTTGAACATCCCATCATCGCTCCCATTCAGGGCAGCTTGTTCAAAGTATTTTGCCGCATTTCTGTGGTCCTTCAGCACAATCCCATGGTACCAGCCTAAGCCGTTCAGGGCATTAATTGAGCCCTGAAGCGTGGGGGTGGGGGAAGCAGACAGTGGTTTTCACAGTGAGCTCCTATATGGAGTAAACACACCGATTGATTGCTGTTCCCTCACCATCGCAGCCGCTTTCTTCAGCAGCTGAAAACCTTGAGTGTAGTTTCTCTTCACTCCCTGGCCCTGAAGGAATCAACATCAATCAGCAAATCAATAAGTGTCAAAATAGAGGTGGCGCGCGCACAGAAACGCAAACCCACACACACACGCATGCACTCAAACAGTACTGTGTTCAATTCAGTCGTAAAATAAGGTCCTTATGATTTTGCACGACCTTCATTAGCAGGATGGAGTAGTCGTAGACCGCCTCGGGATCCTTCATTTGCATGGCACTCCTCTCAAACCACTTCACGGCGCTGGCGATGTCTTTGGAGACTCCGTTTTGTCCCCAGTAAAGCATCGTTCCCAGACGTCTCTAAAGTTAATAGAGTTTTTATTAGTCTGTTCTGGACGCAGACTCCACCGCTGACCGCAGAAGAGACGCTACACTCCCATGCTTTTCATGCACCTTTCCACCAGACAACCACACAGAACTCATTTGACTAATAAATGCCGTGAATTTGGACTTTTGGTTGGGGTGGATATGCAGCCGACATACCTGAGACTCCAGGTCTCCCCTTTCCGCTTGGTACTGTAGATACTGAAAGACGTCGCTGGACTCGTCCGTCAGGGAGTTCAGATCGTCTTCGTTGCCTAAATAGATAAAGTGAGGTGTGTATTGCTGTAGGGAAGAGAAACACGGTGATTACGGTGGTTAAACTTGTTAAAGCACAAAGTGGGTTTTTGTTAATAATCAAACTTCCCCTGTAAACACTCACAGCCATTAGATATGACACATCTCCCTCGCTGATTGCATCATTATCATTAATTAGGCAAATTTAATATCCAATCAGTGTGAATCAACCGCAGTGTTCATTTGTCTACCAGCTACTGAGATACACACCTGGTTGGACGTTCAATATCAAGATGTACATCGTATAGATTTTAGGTTTTTTCCGAAGCAGTTAAACTTTTCCTTTTTTTAAGGTTGAATGATAAAAATAACGTATACTTTTTGCGACTAATTCTAATTCTAGTTTTAAGAAATGGTTGAATCTGTTGTCTAATCATTCATCCCCCAACAAAGAGTATTTGAAATCCCCGATGAGTTTAATCTAAGATTCTGATTTCCTTTTATACCAAATGTGAAGATGCAGCATTAAATTACTATGCATCACAAATCTGGAACAAACTTCCAGAAAACAGCAAAACTGAGAAAACACCCATCTGTTTAGAGTTGCCTTTGATTTATAGTTACTGAAACCATTGGCCAACATGTTTGATGTATTTGCTTGATGACATAACATTTAATGTTCATTGCTTGTTTCATAATTGGCGACTTTATGATGTTTTTATGGTGTGAAGCACTTTGAACTCCCATGTCGCTGAAACGCGCCACACAATCAATCTCGACTCGCGCTGAAAGAGCAGCAACATCAGAACAAGCCGATTTAAAAACGTGCGAACTAAACCACAAGCCGAGGAGTTCGGGGAAGTGCAGAGCTAAACAGAGACCCAGATGTGTTTTTAGTTGCTTTGAATATTCATGATTTATTCCACAATTAGTTTCGAGCACAAAAATATCTCTCCTCTGAATAATGAGGACAGCGTGGGTGTGGTTTGATCCGACTTGACTGACAGCTCTGCAGTCACAACAAACATCGGTACAGAGTTGAGCTCCGACTGACATCCCTTTTTAAAAACACATCTCTGCATTTTAGTGAGTTGTTGAAAACGTTTCTAAACAGTAGATGACTGTTGCACTTTGATCTAATTTTGTCCTTTGGGTCAAACTTTTAAATACCTCTTTTTTTTTGTGTCATCATTACTGTTTTCGTGCTGCATCGATTCCCCGTTCAGGCTGAAGCAGACAGACGGGTCTCTCTGGTGTTTTCATACACCTCTCTTCATTAGATGGAGCTTATTGAAACACTGATAGAATAAACAGGAAATCAGAAGGAAGCAGGCTTTTCTCTCGTAGCGGGGCCTCTTATCTTCTGAGTGCTCTTTGGCATTCATCAAGACGGCTTGATTTCTAAATGAAGATTTAGAGCTCATCCATTCTCCCTTCTCCTGTAGCCTCCTCTCAGTCCAGCTGGCTGGACAAACAAACATGCAATTAATCATATTTTTAGAGTCGGTGCGTTTTAGAAACCCGCCGCCATGTGTGACGCACGTTTTATCTGCCGGGAAAGTAAAAACTCCCTATTATCGCTTTTGGATTCTCGTTCTAACCAAGAGATGAGAAGCAGATCGATGCTCAGATCAGTTTGAACGAGAGACGGGAAGCTTAGGTAAAATTTAAACTGTGTTAATCACATCTGCTTTGCTCATTAGGCGTCGAACCGAATGGCAATCGCAATTTCTTACGGGGTGTCACTTTAAGTTGTGGTTTTCTTCAATTAGAGTGAAACGGACCGGCTGCCGGGTCTGGTTTTAGAAAGAGCCGACAGACTGACAGCAAAATCAATTTCATCTTCTTTCTGAAAAAGAAACAACAGCAATACGCAGAGAAAAGGCTGTGCTGACCCAAACATGCCGGACTGCTCGGCCTAAATAGCAAAATGATGAAACCGTAGATCATTTCTAGTAACGACCACGGGTTATGATGGTTTTGGGTTTTTCATTCGAGTTTAGTTTTGTTCTGTTGTGACTTCCGTTGTGAGTTTTAATTCATTTTTAGAGTGGCGTTGCTAGTTTTTATTAGTTCCCCATTAGTTAAATATTGTTTTGTTCTTATTAGTTATAGTAGTTAGTTTTTTCCTGCGGTGGTTAATTTTTAGGAGCAAAATTCAAAAAGGTCAAAGTATTGTATTATGACTATGCATACATCGACTGGGTAATGATTGATCAACAGAAGATACAGTTTTCAAAAAATGTATTCAATTATTGTTAAACAACCAACTGACTGGAATTTTATCTCGACTTTTGCTGTAGACATTTTGCGGACCAGCATTAGCACTGCAAGGAGAAGTAGCTGATGTAAATTGTTTAAAAGGCTAATGAATAGATTCATAAACACAAGAACAAAGGATATTACATATTTCAGTATATTTTAGTTAGTTTAATAAACACACAACATAATTCCAGTTATAGTTTTTCTTCAGTAATCACCATTTTGACTTTTTTCCGTTAACTAAAATGTTTCAGCTTTTGTCATTTCGTCAGGTTCTCATAATGCTAACGATTTAACAAAAGTCACAGTGAGTGTTACCTTATGTTCATGCATTCGCGATCTGTCGGTGCTGCTCTGCGAGCCGACGTTGGAGTAGTAGCCGTAAGCCACGTCCAAGTCTTGAGGAAAACCATCGAGTCCGTGTGCGTGCTTGAACCCCGCATGCATCAGGGCGAAACGGTCGTCACCAGCTGCACCAATCAAACTGTAGGCGTGACCCTGAAACAGATCGAACATTAGGTGTAAAATCCACTCTTTCACAAGTAAGTGTAATATAGAAAGTTCAAGCTAAAGTATTCATAGCCCTTTAACTCGATTCGCGTTTTGTTGAGTACAAAACTTTATTGGGATTTACTTCAGCAGAGTAACACAAAGTAGAGCTTGACTGTACAATGGAAGAAAAATGACACATGGTGTTTTACTTTTTTTTTCTTTTTGCAAAAATATTTAGCTCCCTTCTTTCTCATATACCTAAATGAAATCAAGTTAACAGACAAAACATTACTTGGTAGACAGAATCGTTAAGACCAAGATCATGGAGAAAGTTCAACAGAACTCAAATTTAAGACTTTTAAAAACCATTATGAATTACCTATGTCATGACGGAAACGAACAAAAAGAAAATCTCTTATGTTGTAATGCCAAACTTTTTTAGCATCATACGACTTGGCAGCAGAAGTGAGCCAGTGGCGAAGACAAACATCGTCCAGCCACCGGGCAATAATTGCTGTCCGAGTCACAAGGTGAGAAGAAGTAAGAGTGGAGGAAACAAAGAAAGATAGAGAGAATTACAAGAAAACACCCGAGAAGTCTGCTTTTACACCTGCAGAAAGTAAGAGAGAGAAAAACAGAGAACCAAGAGACCATAGAGAAAACCTACAACATCACTGAAAAGTTCACATTACAAGTTAATACAAGATAGTGGCAACTACAGCCCCAACATAGAGTTTATCTGAAATCACCTGAATCACAGTGAACATGAGCTGAGTCAGTTTGACCAGGGTGAAATGAATTTCTAGCAGTTCTTGTAAAGGATGAACTGACATTGGGGTAGAGCTTCAACTTAAAGAAGAACCTGTATTGTAAACATGCAGACGGACTCGTAATGGTCTAGATCAAACCCTTATATCTCATAATGGCCTAGTCGAGACCTGAATCTAAAGCCGTTTTCGCACTGCAAGGAACGGAACGGTTCCAGCCCTGTTGTGTTTGCATATACACCGAGAGCGCCATCGAAGCTGTACCTGATATCATTATTTTTGAAACTAAACAATGGTTTCGATGTAGCGGCCGAAGCCTTTTCCTCAGAAAAGCGGCGGAAAACTCTCTTTCCTCCGATCTAGCTCATTCTGTACTCATTCATCAGCGAGTAAGCGGAGGAAAAAAATTACCTCATCATTAGACCAGGTGATTGCACTATATTGAAACAAATCCATTGCTAATTAAAACTAATAATAAAAATATTGAAAAGAGCACTCTTTACAAAATAAAATACAGTTTAGTGAGAGCCAGCTGTCAACGGAAAATCAACGTCTGACTCCATAACAACCAGCGGCCAATCAGCTGCTGGTTCTAAGCAGAACCGCTTGGCCGGCCAGATTGGAACCACAGCTCTCGTGATTCCAAGGGGCCGGGTGGAACCGGTTCTAATGCAAACACGGTCGAAACCGTTCCGTTCCGTACCGTTCCGTACCGTACGGTTCCTTGCAGTGCGAAAATGCATTAAACATGTGGCAGTTTGAAAAGAAAATCTAAGAATTTAATTTTAATTTAAGAACATTTTGAAAATGACGCATCGTTCCCTTCCACTTCACCTGAGAGCTCTACTTTGTGTGTGTCCTATTAGATAAAATGCCAATGAAAAACACAGTGTGCAGGGCTTGGATTTGACCTTTTCTCGATCGGCTGGGTGACCCAGGCCAGACAGGTAGATGGTGGCCAACAACAGAGACGCTCTGTGATTCCCAAAACAGGAGGACGCCTGCAGCAGGACCATCGATTCGGACGGGATCTTTATCTGCTTCCCTTCCACCAGGAAGACGGCGCCAACCGTCAGCTCGAACAAAACGCTTCCGATGTTCTTCATACTCAAATGTTCTGCAGGAGCAGATTAACGCCGTGAACAGCTGGATAAAAACGTGTCTTTACTTGGCATGTAAATCTCTGTCACCTCTCTGGATAATCTCCTCCACTCCCTGCAGGACACGAAACAGCATGTTGTGTATCTGCTGCGTTTCCACGCTCCACGTCTGTGTGCACGTCGGCTCTCTGTTGTCAAACTGACCCCAGCGTCTCAGAAGGTCGTTGGAGCAGACGGCTGAAATAAAGGGGGGGAGGAGAAGAAGACGTTCCCTGTAGCTGTGCACTTGGTGTGTTCGCACCTTTAAAATCAGACTCGCACAAGGTGTTTCTCTGTAGATTGGCTGCAACGTCACGTTTTCAGGACGGGTCAAAATAGTGTCTCACCTTCGTTGGTCGGGGACAGACGGCGACTCTCGGCTACTTGGTGCAGAAAAGCTTTTGCAAACGTTCTCGTTTCCTGACACGCCATGTGAGCCCTGTCCAGCTCCTGTGCTGTCGACATGGGGTGAAGTTGATTTCTTATCTGGAACATGAAAAGCAGTGGAAGTTAAAACAGGAACGGACAGTCGAGGAACGGAACAAACGCCCGTTTGTGATTTGCAGAGTGGAAAATGTCACCTCGTCGGTTCCGAGACGATAATACTTGAAAGGTCCAAAGTAGCCGGCGAAGCCTGGCATGTACCTGCCTCCTCCAATCACAAAGTATCCGTCTGTGTCGTCGAAGTGGATGCTGTTCCTAAATCTGAAAGATTTTTAAAAGCATTTAAAGCTGTGTGTAAATAATGAGATACCAAACAGATTTTTCCCTCAGCGCCTTGCTAAAGAAATCACACCCTCACCTTCCTGAAACAATGGGCAAACTAATTTTTTGCCAAAAGCAATTTGTTCTTTTACCTCAAGTAGAGGCAAGTAAAAGGGACAGGGTTTTATATGTATATATATTTATTTATTGTGATAAATCACTGGTGACAAATAATGACTTAGGCCAATAGGAAGGTGAGGATATTTATGTTACCTACTGGAATTTTGTTTAACAAAAAGTAAAATTCTGAAGTGGAAGATTTTCTTTTTTTTCTTTTTTAGAAAAACTGGCATGTATTTGTTTTAAGCCTCCTGAGTCATTCCCTAGGTGCAGTGTTGGTTTTCCACCAGACATCGCTCTTTGAATTTAGTTCAATAAGCTCAACTTTGGCTTAACCTGGGCAAAGTAAAGGACGCCATGTTGCTTTATTTTAACAACGGCTTCCTTTCTGTCCAATCAGGGCCTGATTTAAGGAGAATAATTTAGTAATTGATTAATAAGTAATTATTTTAGTTGTTGATTACTTAATCAGTTATTCTCACGTTGAATTGCTTAATTTGGGTTAAAAAAATGGCACATTCTGTAGTGTGTTTCATTTAAGCGTTCTTTACGTTCTTTATACTATTTCAGAAACACATTAAAAATGCAAATAAACAAATTAAATTTTACTGTCTAACATTCAATAACAGCATTGCTTTAGGGAACGCCTGGTCATTTGTAGCAAAGGATTCATCTGCAAAATAAAATACTTCTAACATCAACATGAACATTTTTTTTTTCTTTGCAGAATTTGAACCGGGTTAAGCCAAAACTAAGTTGCCCGATGCGTTCTGGGTAAAAAGCATTTTCAGATAAAGATGTTTTAAATGCAAATTATATATTATTTTGTACAATTTTAGCTTAATTGATGTGGAGTGTGTGATTGTCTCTATTTGAGTCTGTATGCGCCTGTTAATGATTAATCAATTACTAATTTACTCAACGATTATTTCAGTAATTGATTCATCACGATTAATACAATTAATCGTCTGAGCCCTAGTGGAGTGAAAAAACTATTAGTTATGCTTTCAACAGATTCTTCCACCTGAGCAGCAGGTCTCTGGCGCTCCTCCATAGATACCATCTTAAGGTGTGAAACAGTTCAGGTGGACGATCATCTGCTGGTAGGGGCTGCATTGTGTTGTCATATTGATTAATAACGTTCAAAGTTTGGATGTTTGTTTTAACTACATAACCCAGCTTAAGTCTTTAAACCCTTGATCTGTGTGCTGTGTTCCTCCATGATGCCGTTAACCCAGTAATGTTTTCTAAGGCCTTCACAGACTGGATTTATTGATTCTGAGATGAGAATTTACTAATTTAGTGGTTGAGAAAGACTTTGGGGCTTGGTTAAGGGTGTCGGATTAAAGGGGGATGCTAGGCATATTTTTTCAGAAATAATTTGAGATCTTTTTCAGACCATAAAAGATTTTATCTTCTTCACAGTTATGCACCGCACTGTGTTTGTGACCTCATGACAAAACTTAAGGGCAAAATTTGTGCTTTTCCCCATTGATTTACATAAACAAACTTTTTTTGCTTACACGTATTCAAATCTGTGGCTCTTGGCGTCCCAAGTTACGTTCAGCAGCACCTGAAAGTCCAACATGACAAGGTAAAAGCTCAGCAAAAAAACAAAAAGAAAGCAAAAAAAAAAAAAAAACTACTGAACTGTGGACAACTTCAAATTGAAAACACAGACCACAATTGCTTTGAACCTCCCAGTTGGAAAGAAACCATCGTTCAAAATCTTACAGCAGGAAACAAAGAGCCCGACCAGCAGACGTGGCTCAGGAGGAAACGGATGATTGTGCTCGCTCAATTTCAGCTTCAATTCCTCTTCCGCCCACCCAAAACCGCATGTTGGTGCTTGCTTTTTTTTTTTTTTTTTTTTTACCTTGGAGTCCAGTATGTAACAGTCCAATCTAATCCATTTCCACAGGGGCAACATTAAGTGGGTTCGAAATGCTTCATCTTCCCCGGTTGTCAGGCGGGCCTGAATTATGATGTCTCCTGCACAGAAGATATGACAGTCATATATTTCGCCAGAGGAAATCCAAAGCTCTTTATTAATACATAACACAGTCTGTTCCTGAGTCGCGCAAAACACACATCATCACTCGCGATGGTCTCCCGGCAGCCCGGGCCCAAATCCTCCGTGGCGGGATGTGTCGACACAAGCCGCTGTGACCCACCTGTTTCTGAGAGCTGCATCAGCACCGAGTCAAAGAGATGTTCCTCATCCACATGATGGATGATCCCACAGTGCTTCTTCTGACACCATTTTAGCAGGTAGATCCACACGGAGAAAGCAGTGCTGGGAAAAAACAAACGACAAGGCATGATTGGACAAATCATTTCTTCACCCAGTCGGGCGTGAGGGTTGAATTTAAAAACACTCTGCTTGTCTGCTAAAAAGAAAAAAAGAAAGGCCTGACCTTGCTTTCTTGCACTGACCGTAAATAAAAAGCTTATATGCTTGGGTGAAGAGGCTTGGCGGAGCTCATGAAAGTCATTTAGAAAGATGGCGAATTACAAGTGAAAGCTGCGAGGGCTTTTTGACAGAAGCTGAAAGAGAAACAGCCACTGACCTGTGGCAGTCGACCTGCTGCTCTCAACACACACCGCTGCGTTAGACACACACCGTCGCCACCTGAAGCGAGCGTCTTTATGGTGTTTGACGCGTAAAATAGAAAAAAGGCTTGCTTTCTATCTTTTATTTATTTATTTTTGAAGCATTTGCCACAGTATGTGCAGAAGCAGCATGCGGTGCTGAGGGGAGGTTGTGTTGCCCGCTGTGTGGGCGAACCTGGAGCAGAACAAGCGTCGGCTAGAATGAGGTAAATTAGGAGTCGCTGAGCGAAGCCCACCTGGGCTCGGTTACGGCACGAAGACGGACTCTCTCCAGGGTGCCGCTGATGAAAGGCCGGAACCGGCGGACCACCCCGAAGTGCTCTCCGGTGCTGGCCAGGGGGAACTTCAGCAGATCTACCACATCTGTGCAGAAACACGGGATTTTAAAGACTCAGTTAGGAACACATGGTCCAAAGCAAACATTTGTTCCAATGCTAATTTTCTTCTACTTTTTGTTTCGTCACACTTAAATGTTTCAACATTTTAATTTTAAATGCAGAATATTTATTGAAGGAAAAACTATCCAAATGAACCTCACCCTAATTGAAAATGCCTGCTTTGCTAAATCTTGCCATTTTTTAGTCAGTCTTCACTTGGATTACCAGCCTAATAGCTGCTAGGCCTGTAAAATCATTTAAATAAACCCTGTTGACAACATGAAATAGGTTAAAAGCCCTCAAAATGCTACTTTGTGCTCAGATCTAAAAACGTCCAGTGTAGACATCTCGGTATGAGTGGATTATTTGTTAGGTAAAGGTAATTTCATTTATATAGCACATTTTCAGCAGCAAGGCAATACAAAGTGCTTTACAGGAATTAAAAAGAAATGCAAACAGAATAACAAACCAACCCTAAACAGGAGCACCTAGTGCTCCTAAACACTAGGTGCTCCTGTTTACATACAGGAGCACCTAGTGTATGTACTCCTAAACACTAGGTTTAGGAGTACATACAGGAGCACCTAGTGCTCCTGTATGTAAACAGGAGCACCTAGTATGTAAACTAGGTGCTTCTGTTCAGGGTTGATGAGTATCCTCTGGTCTATTTCCATTTCTGGGTTGGAAGATTAGGAGTCTAAAAAATAGTCTAATAATGTTGATCCAAAGTAAATAAACTAGATACTCCTGTTCGGGGTTGGTAGTTAAGTATAAATAAGTATCCTCTGGTCTAATTCCTTTTCTGGGTTGGAATATTAGGAGTCTGCAACGTAGACTTTGCTAAGGTCGTTTTTCTGGATTCTAAATTTGTTCTAATCCCTGTTCTGGGTTGATAGATAAGTATAAGTAAGTAATCTCTGGACTTTCTAAGTGTGCTCTAAATTTGTAAAAGTGATGAGTACTCCTCAGTTTCTAAGTAATAATAAAAACTGTTGGCATCTGCTGCAATCTTCAGTAGCTTCACTGTAAAACATTGCTGCTCAGAACAATGTTGACGTGCTCAGTGCCTGCTTTCCCCATTGTTCCGGTAACGTATTGAGAGAAAACCACAGAGTGATTAAGGGTGCAACCTGACTCATATGGACACTGATGGATCCTGTCGTTGGACGTCAGCCACGCCGCGAGTTGAGCAGACCATGACGGGCACCCAGCGGGGGCCGTCCCCGGCCACAGCGAGAGCCGCACAACCCGCTGCACTTTATGAATTCCCGCCACGGAGCCGATTTCACTGCCTTTTGTCAAATAATCCAACCAAGCTTGAAGTGTCACGTTCTGGGTGTCTGCCGCGCTCCCGTGGAAACGGCGGCGGTGGTGATGGGACACGGACGGAGGCAATCTGAGCAACACCTGCTGGACCCGGAGCGTTTGAGGTGTGCTGCTGATCCATTTTCTCCTGAAGACCACCAGATCCGTCTTCCTTAATGTTGACAGCACGACTTCCACCGCGAGCTGACACGGCCTGGAGCACTGATACCGCACACGGACCACTGAGCCATCTGCCACTTTGTCAGGGACCGAGTCGAACCCTATGAAACTGTCAGGTGCGGCGGCGTCCCTGTGGGTCGAAACGCCTCGTAGCACAGAAGCTGCCTTGGTGAAGTGAGGGGGAAAAAAATTAATCAGTGTTGTACAAAGAAAAAAAAAGCTGTTTTTAAGTTATTCCACTTTAACAAAGAAGACAAATTACATACTGGACCATCTGTTGCTTTATTCTGAGTCAACGTGACAGATTTGACAAGATCTGGATCCATCTAACGATTATTTCAGCAATCGATTATTCTGACAATCGATTAATTGGATAAAAATATGGCCGCATTCCTCCTTATTTAACCACTTAAGTCTTTTTTTTATACACTAAGAATTTAAACATTTTATTGCCTAGAATGCAGTAACATTTTTTTTAGCTTGCGCATCATCATTTGTACCAAAGGATTCATCTGGAGCAGAAAAAATACTTTCTTCATCAAGATGTGAAAAGATCCTTTCTGCTTGACTTAACATCCACAAAGTTACCTGTAGGTTTTTGAGTTGACCAATTAATACTTGGATAGCAAAAGGTGCTTAATAAGAAATTTATTTTATTTTATCTGTATTGATTCTCAAGGAAGTATCATTTACATGACCTTAGGCCTCTACATCACAAAACTAACTTCAGTATTTGAAATAAGGTGGACAAGTAGACCATTACATTAGAACAGTCAAAACAAAAATACAATTTCAGTTCCCTGAGAAGATAATCATGCAGGGAGTAAAAGAGAGAGTGGAAAAAGAAACAAAATAAAAAAATAAGTTAGAAATGTAAAAGGCAAGCCACAAAAAAAAACCCAAATACACCAACGAAAATCATAGTATTAAATAATTATGAAGTATGTCTGTTATAGGAGAGTGGATTATCGAGGAGATTTTATCAGGTTTGGCCTCTAAAAATGAAATCAGATCTTGTAAGTTTTACATAGTCTACCCAACTCTGCCACCACTGACAGAATTGTTCAGTCTTGTGATTGACAGAGGCTGTTATTTTTTCCATTTTATATGTTAAATGTTACGTCGATCCAGTTGTCTAAGGTTGGTTTGTCCTGTGATAACCATTTTCCTGTAATGTTTTTCTTACTTGCTATTTAATAAAATAGTCATCCGATATGTTTCTTTTTGAAGCTTCTTGAGGAATAATGCCAAAAAATACGCAAGTTTGATCTCTCAAGGAATGTTCTGTTTGCTTACCTTGTAATTCTCTATTTATCTCTTTCTGTCATGATCCGTGGTTCTATGTGTTTATTTTCTAGTTTCTGTGTGATTCTGTTCCCTGTGGGTCCTGTCTCTGCGTCTTTCCCCGTTGATTGTCTCCCAGGTGTGTCTCGTTCCCGTGATTGCCCCGTGTGTATTTAGTCTCCCCTGTTGTCTGTATTCTTCGTCGGGTCCTTGTCTATCGCTGGTCATAGTTTGTCTACTGAATGTCTATTCCTTGTTGGTTGATGTCACCTTCTCCGTGCTATCAGTTTCCTCGTGCTGTCTCCCTGTTGTTCCTTTTGAGAAGTCCTTATCATTAAATTCATCATTTACCGCTACATCCTGGGTCCTGCCTGCGTCTTCACTCACCGGTAAACACCGCTCCCTGACACTTTCCAGTAATCTTTTATAATTGAGCAGTCCCAGAAGACATGATCATGGTTTGCGTTTTGATTTCTACTTTTTCTCCCACATGTAGGAGGATTTCCATCATCGTAGCATTTCTGAGCAGGTGTGATGAAGAATCTTAACAGATTTTTCCAGAAAATAATTTTTAAAACAGAATTTGAACCAAGCGAAGTTATGCCAGTTTATGTTTTTGTCTTGTATGCAAAATTTATTTTGCACAGTTTTGACTCAATTACTCCCAACTATGTTGTTCTTTCAGAAAATGGCCTGTCTTTGAGTCTGTATATTCCCTAAACAGTCAATTACAAAATTTGTTATTATGTCAATTATCGATTAGTCACGATTAATCTATTAATTGTTTCAACCCTAGACATATTCTTCAACTTTAAAGATCAGCCTGTTTCGCTACGACTTTCCTTCCTTACTCTAGCTGTCCACAAACAAAATAAAGAACAAGAACATAAACACTATGAAGACTTTTAACTACAACTTTAACTTTGTATCATGTCATAGTTTATATCAGTTTAAGTCTGTTATAGGCATGGACAGATCAATTGGCTCCCTTGGTAAGCATCTGCAACAAAAAATCTTCAAATAAATTCAGAATTTACTGCAGCATGTTGAGAAGAGTTTGATTTTAGCAACACAAGTTGCATAAATAATGCAACCATTAACAGCGAAATATAAATGACTATTGTCTGTGATGCATAACTATAACAAATTGAATCTTTGCGGCTCTCTGAAGTACTGAAGCAAAGAGTGGCATCTTGTGTTGACCAAGTCTCCATGACAACCTTTTGATATAATCTTAATCACTCTTGATTAAGAATTTTTTTAGAGCTGTTTTAGTCTGTTCTTTCCAACATAAACATATTTCTCTCTCTTCTAAAGGCTCAGGAAACATTATTAAAGGTCATGGCATCGTGAACTCACCAGGAGACTTTGGAAATCTCCACCAGTAAACTCAAAATAGGTCATCATTACATCTTTTTTTTAAAAATTAATATTAAAAAAAATATGGCCAAATTGACAGAAATCATTAAATAGTCCAAAACCAATCTTTCATCACACATGCTTGGTTTTTCTGGGTATTCCAGCTTCCTCCTGCAGGAGGAAGGATTTTATTTCTTCACCAAATATATGTGCTCAAAAACAGCATTGTATTTTCATACAGATGTAATAAAAGATGCATCTGTTTTAGAGCTTTTGATTCATCTTTACCTAGGATGGAAACAGACTTTGAGCAAAAATTAGACAAATTAATCCTGCAAACTAAGTTGATCAGATATCGACTAGTCATCATCTTGATAAAATGGCCTACGTTATTTTTTAGCCAAAATTGATTTTGGCAAGAAAATCACCACCTCTTTATTTCCAAAATATGTTTTAGGCACCAAAAAAAGAAGTCACTTTTGACAAAAAATTACTTTCGGCATTACTTTAGGAAGGTAGTGACATTCAGCTGGGCTCTGACAGCAGCTTTCTGTAGTGTAAAATAACACTGTGGACAGAGTGACAGTAAACCAACATGTAATGAGGTAAAAACAAATTAAGAGTTACATCAAAAAAACTTTTTAAAGTCATAGAAAACGTTTAGATTTAAGAATACCAACACATTTAGGTGAATGTAAGGTGAACCTATTATTATTTAGTCACTTTCACAAGTGTGTTTACTCATGACTGAATGTAATATTATTAAAATGAACAGTTCTGTCAAAGATGCTTTAAAGAATATAACATGTTTGTGAAGAAACTGATCAAATCTAATTATAGTTTCATATTCAGCAGCTAACGTCAGGGAGGTAAAGTGAGACAAAGTTGCTTACCAAAAAGAAACAAGCTGTGAAGGCAAATCCAGAAACGCTGGTGTGAAACCAAGTCATTATGAAAAGGGATTAGAGCAAAGTGGGACATGAAAATAAATATTTAAACTTTCGGTTCATTGTTTCTCTAATAAGCAAATGTAGCTTCCTCTGGCTATCCGACACCTGCCGGTTGCGTCTCGGACAAACAGCAGTTGCGCGAGCACACTCCCTGCAAAATGCGGCTCTACCTGATATTCTGGTGTGGCAGGTTCAAGGTTCAGTGTGAATCACCTTTATAGAGTGCTGGAAAGGGCTTGTCTGTGCAGCGCTGCCGCGAAGCTTTGCATTGACATCGTGTTATTCGCACAGGAATTTGATCCGTAGGACTGCTGCATCAAAGAGTCTGAGTTAATTTAGAGTGCTCGAGCCAAGGCTTCAACATCACCCCACGCTCTCTCTGGCCTACGCCCACACAAGACTTTGAAGCAATCTGATGTGAAAAACAACCTGATATCACAGCCAAAATTAATTACCCATGGGCTATTGACTTTATGTGTTTCAAAGAGAATGAAACATTGGTAATGATGCGGATGGGTTGTTTGAGTGACCACACAGAAACATGAGCCCGACCTTCTTGTCTATATAAACGATGATTACTGCAAGCATCGCCGCGGGCTTCAGATGTACAGTCTCTATTAGACGGCTGACATTTGACTGAGGGCTTCAAAGCTCTCGCAAGTTATTTTAGAAGAGCATTTTCAAGACATTCAAAACTTTGAAAGTTTTTATTCAATGGCTTTGCAGGACTTGTGCAATTTTGGAGATATCTTTCAGGAAAGTGTAGGCACTGCAAGAAATGTAGCGGCAACTGGAAAAAGGAAATCTTGTAGCTATGCAACTGGTGTGGCCTTGAGCAATAGCACAAGCCTATTCCATTTTTATATTCCAGAAGTGGGTTATCTGGATGAAAGCCCGATACAGTTTGGGCAAATCAGCACAATGCAGAGCTCAAGTGGAATCCCATCTCCAGAAACGCTCCCAATACCATTCTCTTTGCCTGAAAGAATTCCTTTCACTTCCTCTCAAGCCGTGCCGCTTCCCTTCCCCATGGCTCATGGGACCACCACCCTAGCTTTCATGTTCCAGGGTGGCGTCCTGGCTGCGGCAGACACTCGCTCCAGCTGCTCGGGCCTCGTGGCGTGCCCGGCCTCCCAGAAGATCCTTCCCATTCACAGCCACCTGGTGGGCACCACTTCGGGAACCTCGGCCGACTGCGCGCTTTGGAAACGGATCCTCTCCAGAGAGCTGCGTCTCTACCAGCTTCGCTACGGACGGCGTTTGTCCACGAGGGGGGCTGCCAAGCTGCTTTCACACATGCTGCACCCTTTCAAGGGGACTGAGCTCTGCGTGGCTGCAACGCTGTGTGGGTGGGACGGAGGAGAGCCGGATGATGAATGTCGTGACCATGGAGGCTCAGAGACGGATCATGGTGAAAGCAGAGAGACTACAAAGGCTCACCTGGAAAAGACTGCGGGTGCCCCTGGTGAAAAGGTCTCTGTTTCCAAGACTCAAAGCTCTTCTTTCACAAAGCAGCAGTGTTCCAGGAGAAAAATAAGTTTCTCTGGTCCCAGTCTGTTTTATGTATGCAGCGATGGCACTCGCCTGGAGGGATCGCTCTTTTCTGTTGGCTCAGGATCACCCTACGCCTACTCTATCTTAGACCAAGGGGTTCGGTGGGGCCTGACCGTGGAGGAGGCCACATCAATAGCAAGGGAAGCTGTGTACAGGGCCACCCACAGGGATGCGTACTCTGGGAACTTCGTGGACGTCTATCACGTCACTTCAAAAGGATGGACTCGTAGGACGCGCGAGGACTTGAAAGAGGAGTATTACAGAGAAAAAGAGAGACGAAGACTTGAGCGAGAGAGACGAGGCACGGCTTTGTCAGGGTAAAGACGAGAAGCAAACAAAAGGAAACATCAGTGGAAAAAGAAAAGCAAACACCGAGCTGTATTTTGGAGAAACAAGGCTGTATCTTTGGAGGAAATACTAAATTAATGAACAAGACAGGCAGTTGCATCCTCCAGGCTATCTCTCCGAAGATTTGGGCATGCATATCATTCCATTTAATAAACAGCTGATGTTTTGTTTGCAGTGATGATAAAAGTGCTCTTACAGCGTTGAGCGCTGCTGGCTGCCATTTTGATGTAGATGTTAAAGGATTATAAATCATTTCATCTGGGATAATTACCACCTACCTCTTAATGTGCTTTAATCACATAAACAAGAGAGAGAAGCAGACAATGAGTAGTGTGAGGACCTCAAGTTGAGGCTCGTGATGTATTGTTGTGTGTGGGGAAACACATTAACTCCAGCAATAAAAGAGCAGCATCAGAAAACTGATTTGTGCCTACTGTCGGAACACTTCTGAATTTTCGTTGACGCGTCAATAAATTAATGAATAAATGAGATTTGGCTGAACTCGCCTGTTCGTTTTGTGTGAGAGCCGTGCTCATAAATACAAGTTATTATTCAAATGACAATGACTCTGCGGAAAGACGGGGAAAGAAATTGGGTGGTTAATCCCATCGTGAAACCACATCTTCTTGAATTTCTAGTGAAAACACTTGCCTAGAGGTTCCCACATGGGAGGTGTTTTATGGTACGTGGGCAAGCGTTGCTTGGAAATCTGTTTTCCCATGAAGATGTGATGAGCTAATTCATAAGTATTTTGATTTATTGTGTGTGACAAAAATTTAAATGGTGAACACATCCATATGTGTGCAGTCAGCGTGTCTATATGCTATTAACAGTGTAAAATAAATCACACGCAAGGATGCCTGACAGCAGCATGAGCAGAGATGTCCTCTCCAACCAATGTCTGATCGACTGCGCCTGTGAGAGTGAGAAGGAGAAGCATTATTCACCCATCTGATCTATGATGACCACCATTGGAAGACCAATAATGGAGGGATTATTGAGCACAAGCAAAAAAAAAAAAAACAAGCAAAAAAAAACAAAACAAAAGGAATACAGTGGCTTGCAACAGCATTCGCGCCCTTTGAATGTTTCATGTTTTGTCACATTACAAGCACAAACCTCAGCAACTATTCATTCTGTATTGCACAAAATTTGGCCTTTTTTTGAGAAAAACCTTAAGAAGTCTTGTTTGCGGTTTTCCAAGGGGATGCAGCAAAAGTGAAAGAAGGTGCTCTGGTCAGATGAGGCCCATATGCCACCTTTTGGCCTGCATACAAAGTATAATATACAGTATGTGGCAGAAAACACACACTGCTAAGTACCCTGACAATATAATCCAAACTGTAACACAGGGTGGTGAACATCATGCTGTGGGAGTGTTTTTATAGAGCAGGATAAGAAAGATTTTAGTTCATTTAGCTCCAATTCGCAACAAATGCCATCTGAAGGCAAGACGGAGCAGTTACATTTATTTACCGAAATATAAAAGAAAATCAAATAACAAAAAGATTTAGGTAAATCTAGAGCGGACACCTGATTCTGGCAGGGTTAGGGACGACAGCCACCTGTGAACAGCTAAACCTCAGTCTGAATGATAATTTGTGGCAAGATTTGAAATCTGATGTTCGCAGACACTTTACATCCAGCCAACACTGAGAATGTTACGATTCAGAGAGCCTTAATGCGATCCATAGAGCATAATAGAGCAAAATAGGAATAAGCTCAAGGGGTATGGATACGTTTGGAAGGCATAGCAACAAAACAGATGGCTCAGACTTGAAAGCTGGTAGGGAAAGACTCATTTAAAGACTGAGAAAAAGAACACTTAGGTTAAAAAAATCAAATGAGCAGCAGAACTCTTCCAACAAAAACGGAGGGATGAGCTCTGAACATGTTTTGCGCAGTCCACTCTCAAACCCTCCCTACTGCTCCTTGACTTCACTTTGTGCCTGCTCTGTACTTGGCATTAATAAACCTCTGCACACTGCTGGGTACAAGAGATCTGACAAGTGCCCTTAGGGTTATGCTATCTCTTTGTAACTTCCTTTGAGGATCTCTAGTTTCCCAGTTACCGCAATGACTCAATCAGTCTTGACTGGTCGAGACTGCACTTTCTAAAGGTACAGCATTCTTAAGTAGTGCTGCTCCGAGGCCTTTTCATTGGTACCCAAATGTTTCTTCATGATAAAAACACAAATATTTCATTATTGATTAAACATGAAGCAATCCAATATGTTGGCAGACATAAGCTGCAGATGAAATGCAATTGAAAAGCTGATAATCATCAGTGTGATTAGGTCTGTAAAAGCATACAGGTGCGGTTTATTTAACACAGCGCCCAGAAGGAAAGGTGTTGGCTATGAATTTAGAGAAGCAACGGTTGCTGCCCATAAATCTGGGAAGGGTTAAAAAGGTCATTCTCCTACAATCCCAGATTTCTACAGTGAGATTATTCACAGCTGAAAACCGTGAAATTCACACCGAAGCTATGTTGCAATAGAGTGACTCAAAAATCCTCAAATTAACGTAGGAGCAAATAGCCCTTGAGGAAACGGCTACTTCAAGTTATAACAGCTAAATGTGTCTACGGGGTACTGGCGTGTACTTAGCTTTTTACAGTTTGGGTTTCAAATGTTTACTTCATAAATAATAACATGATAGTATCTTTTGGGCAATTTTGATAAATTTGATAGCTTGGTAATTTTTAGAATCTGGTAAAGATCAACTTTATGCCTTTAAATTTGAAAGAGGGTGTACTTTATCTTTATCTGTGCTAAGATTAACTAAATGAATCATTTAGATGAAATAAATCGGTGTGGGCACCAGATATTATTGCCACAAGAATATACAGCCAATTGTGCTGACAATCTTCCCCGTCTGTTCCTGAGTCACGGCGATACTGAAGTGTCCACTCCTAAAATAGGATGCAGCACAAAAGCTTGACAAGGGGGATAATTAGAGTCAAGCAGATGACATCTTTTAAGCAAATTCAGAAAGCTGTTTGTCGTATGGTGCCCTTAAATGTAGAACTAAGTGCCAATTTTCTGGCGACGCTTGAGAGGGGTAGAAATAGAAGTACAAAGTTTCTGATTATGATTTTGTGCACGGGTTGCGCTCTAGTGGATTATAAGACACAGAAGAACATTAAAGAAAACATACACCAATCGGGCCAAACAGCTCCCTGCTCCCACTCTGTTGCCAAAAAAGAAGAGTACCTTCAACACTTGTTTGGACTCTTGTTGAAACTTGTTGAAGGTATCAGCAAATCCATGAAGTCCCATAACTTGTGAGTTGGGACCTTTAGGAATCGCACTGGTTAACCTTGCTGGTTAACCGAAGATCAATTGGTTTGAATTCTGGGAAATCTGGAGGGCAAGTTGACAACACATCCTCATTGTTGTCCTGCTTAAACCATTCCTGAAATGTATTTTTGCTGCAGGAAACATTTTCCTTCTGAAAGGACCTATGAAATTCAGGGAATACTGTTCCTGGGAATACTGCACGCAGTCGGCAGCAATGCTTAGATGATATGTGTTGAGGCAAAGGGAAGGACAGACACGGTGTTTCCCAAACATTGCCTCTGCCAGCTTGCCTTTTTCCTCATAGTGTGTATCCTGGTGCCATGTGTTTGGCAGGTAAAAGCAGAAGAAAAACTTCTTCCATTGCTGCTGGTCCAATGGTTAGCAGTGACATCCTGACAGGTCTGTCAAAATACAATAGCCACTCTCCGTTCTGACACTTTTCTATGAGAACCAGCTTCTTTCCCAGCAATTTGAACTACGGAACAGAAGCTAATCCGGGTCAGGCTTCCTCAAGTTGCTTTTGATGGACCCTGACTGCTGCGGAGCTGGAACATCCCACAAGAGTTACGGCTGGTGCTTTGAACGGGATGTCTATCACAATTTAGACATTGTCTGACTCACTCAAATCCTTCTGCTAGCCCATTTTCCCTCCATCTATCACATCAACTTTCAGGACAAGATCCTCACTGCTGCCTTATATATCTGATTCACAAACAGGTTACGGTGATGAAGACCTTATAAGTGTTATCAGATAAAAAAAAAATGAAACCTGCAACCAATTAAAACGGATATTTATGGGTGTCGAGAGACAGTTGATCCTGTCTGTGTTATTCAGTGGTCACATCTGTCAAAAATAGAAGGCTTTTAGTGTAACTACGGCTCTTTTTCTGTGGCAGTTACAAACTAATGGAGAGCGGGGAAGAGAGAAAGGGGTAGAAACGCACAGCGAGGGAGGAAGCGAGGGATAGACGGAGCGTGAGGGAGACTGGGCTAAGTGGACAGACTTCACGTTGAGCTCGCATGAACCTCAGCATCATTCCCCCTCCCCACCCCCCACCTTCGCTGGACTCATTTCAGCTGCGTTAAACCGCAGGAACTCCGCCGCGGAACACACGGTAAGCTCTCCCTTACCCTAATGAATCACTTCTTTAAAAAAAATAAAAAATAAAAAAAAAACAGAAATCTTCACAGTGAGGTGGCAAGTTTCCAGCAGTCGCTCGTCTAGTTTATCGCTCGCTTGTTTTATCTGCGGGGGCTCCCATCTTAAACCAGGAGGCGGTTTACAAGTGTTTGACTGTCAGTTTGAATTGGAGCACAGATGCAGCGTTTGTTTCCACGAACATGTGCGAACTGTTTAGGTGAAATTTCAGGCGGCTGGGTGAGGGGTTGTTGAGAGGACGCAAACTATTATTTTTGGTTCAGTGAACTGAGCGCCAGCGTCTGACAGACGGCTCGATTTCATTATTCATTTATTTATTCATTGGTAATGTTTGTGTGTATGTAAGCGCGAGAGCTTGCCCGCCGTGCACGCGCGGTACTCTCACCTGCCGCGTGCGGAGACGCTCACTTTCCTCCAAAAAACGCTGCTGCTGCCTCAGTGAGCGCGTGGACGCCGGCTATCTGCCGACAGCTGTGTTTTTAGGACGTCGCGTTCATTATAATAGTTAGCCCAAGTGTGTTTAATCACATTAACATGCATCAAGTAGGTCATTTTCCCGGTTTGCTCTAACAAGACAAGGTCGCGCTCCGGGGGCTGTTTATTGTATCAAGATGCTAATAATGGTTCACAAGTGACTGCGTGTTTGTTTTCGTGCGTGTGTGGGTGTGTGTGTGTCAGGGGGCTTTGGTGTGTAACCCAGAGCAAAGAGAGGCTGCAGTGAGGCATCGTGTGCTGTAGGATATTTAATGTCCTTTGTTTTACTGTTTATAAAAAAACCCTTAACTTTTCTAAATTTTGCCACATTATGACTACAAACTTTTATGAATTCTGTTGGGATATTATGTGCTAGATCAACTCAAAATGGCACCTAAGTGCAAAGCAGTTGGAATCATAAATATGCTTAAACATTTTCTTCAAATAAAAATCTGAAAAGTGTGGGATGCAGAAGAAGTATTCTGACCCCCCTCAATGCTTATAGGACCACCTATTGTTGCAATTGTTGGTGTAGGTCGTCTAGGTTTTGTCTCTTTCATCCTTCATATAGATTCTTCAAAATAGTTCAAGAGCAGTCAGATTGGACAGATAGCATCTATATATGTTTTCAAATTGTACATCTGGACATTGACTTTTCCATTCTTGCATAGGTCTGAAACGATTAATCAACTAATTTAGTAATCGATTAACCGATAACAGGCGTATGCAGTCTCTAAAAAGGCCATCTGATGAAAGAGCAGTAATTAAGCCCGAACTGAACCAGAATATTCACATTTTGCACTCAAGATGAAACCTTTTTTTTCTGTAAATATGTTCTGTGCTGCCACCACCATGCTTCACTATAAGGACGTTGTACTAAAACTCCAGAGTTAACGTTCCTCCACACATACTTTGCTTGTAGGTCAAAAAGTTTAATTTTAGTCTAATATGAGCAGAGCACCTTACTCTGATGAGCTCCATACAGCTTATTTGCAAACTGCAAATGTTTTTCTTCAAGCTATGGAGTTCTTCTTGCCACTCCTCCATCAAAACTGGATTTGAGACTTGTACAAATAGTCGTCGCGTCGACTGAGTTGGGGGATTGTTGGCGCACCTCTTGAATTGTGACAGGCCTCTTGGCTGCTCCTCTGATTGACGCTCTCCTATCCCGGCTTGCTGGTTTAGGTGGACAGGCTTGTCCTGGTAGGGTTGCAGTTGCGTCATACTCTTTTCCACTGCTGGACGATGGATTGATCAACTCTCCGCAAGACGTTCAAAGCTCCGTGTTTACTTAGAACAAAGCCTCGCTTTAAAATTCTCCCTGATTTGTCTGCTTCGTTCCTCGTTCTTCAGGTTGTAGTTTCTTTGTACTTGTGTTCACTAACAAAACCTCTGAGGCTTTCAGAGAACAGCTAGATTTATTCTACACACAGTTGGACGATTTACTAATTAGGTACTTCTGAACTCAGTTGATTGAGCTGGATTTTATGTAGGGGCGTCAGACTGAAGGGAAGATGAAAACACACACAAAAAAAGAAATTACACTTTTTACATTTTTATTTGTATAAAAAGAGAGAGAAAAAAGCCATTCATAATTTTCCTTCCACCCCAAATGTACTCCGTATTACTGCGTTGAATTGATTTATCACATGAGAAACCCAATAAAATACATTGAAGTTTGCGAATCTAATGTTCGGGGATCAAGTGCAAAGCGCTGTAGGTATATCATCCTTTTAGGTGTGGAGGCGGTTTTATTTGACAAATAAAGTACACGACTGAACACTTCGTCAGCACAATGAGTTTGCTGTTGTATCACTTAAGCTGTCTGAGTGTCAAACCTTGACAATAATGAGGAGACTGATGTGCTGAGTACAGTGTGGCTCTCTTCACCCGTCTGATTTGGATGGACTTAAGAGATTTGCCCGTGTGCACTGAGAAGGGAAGAGACTGTGGGGATGGATGAGAGGACTGAGGGCATTAAGACGAATGGTCGAGGCTGGAGGAAAAATAAATAAAAAAAGCAGGAGATGTGCAAATGGAGCAGAGCTTGACCCCCCCAACACACTCCTACCCCCATTCCAAAGTACTTTCACCACCACTCGCCTCCTTTGCTCCCTCCATGCCTGCCATTTCCCCTTTTTCTTCCCCCCCCCACCCTATGTAAAAGGCCTGACATGCACAGGCTATTTTTAATAAAAATGAAATAGCCTTGTTGCAGTGAAGCGACTCAATGCAGAGTGGAAGTGAGACTGAAACAGCGATTTGCAATTTGGAGCTATGTCACCACTCATCATTCCATTCCGAGCCAGCAACAGCAAATCGTCCTCGCGCTTTCATCCTCTTTCCTTGCCTTACACTAGACACACACACACATCTCTAAAGACTTCAAACAACGTTGAATGACATGTACTGCTGGCAACGTGGGCTTTGGAGTAAAGCTGGCAGAGAGGAACGTACGCCGCGAGCTCAGTCTCTGCTAATGCACAATAGCTGGTGAAGACAAAAGTATTTTGGAGGAGCCACTTCTTGGATTTTTCAGCGTTTTTTATTTTTTTGCAAATTATTTTTTAAGATGCTGGCAAACAGATGTAGAACATCAGGCATTACATATGGACTGCTTGTGTAATTGGTGTGCGTAATGAAATGAGATGTACAAAAAAAAAAGAGGAACTGGAAGGTGGGTTTCCTTTAGAGAGAATTCAAAGCAAGAAGGGCGGAAATTACTTTATATGCCTCATGATCAAATGCCTACTTGTTTCAAGTGGGTCAGTATCTGGAGAAAGGGAGGAAGAGGGAACAAAAAGCATGTTTCATTTCTACGTGTCCTTCGTTTAGTATGGAGAATATCAGTGTGGATAAATCGGACCGTGTTATGGTTCTCATTATGCTGTACTATCAAAGGCTGCTACACTCGTACAGGGACGCTCGGCCTTTAAGTGAATCAAAGCACATGCTTATCTGGACATGAGAGGAACTATGTTTTGTCCTATGTCAGTCTTTGTTGCTGCTGTGTTGTGGGAAAGTATTTGTCATGTTATAGTCAACAGAAATAACCCAAATGAATACAAAAACTGGTCTTTCAAATGATTAGCCATTCGTGAAAGAAATGAAGCAATAAAAAGCAACCTGGTCCTACATAAAGTACTGCCCACCCTTTAAATCTTGAATTAACTTATAAATATTCTACTTTTATGAAATGCTTGGTTCAATTTCACTATATAGTCACACCTTTCAACCTGAGGTCTGGAAAGTCAAGAATAGGACCTGTCTGGCAGCAGGAAGTATGCTGAAAAAGCTCGATATCACGCCTGAGCTAAAATATTTAACCACACATGAGAAACAGTCTGGATTGGGTTACAAAGATATTTCTGACAGCCCTGGAAGTGATTCTGTTTTACAGCATCAAGTGACGCCAAAAGCAACAGATCGTGTGCCATTCTCAAGAAATTCAAGAGATTAACCAGACGAAGCATCCCCGGAGAGTGTGGCCATCCAAAATTACTCCTGAACATCGCAGCACATCAAACTGACAAAACACAAAGAAACCCACGATGTGACTGAGTAATACAATCCTGTGAAGAAGAGTTGATGTTGACTTTGTAGAGAAAAGAACCACAGCCATGCAAAGAAAACAATGGAAACAACGTGCCTATGTGTATATATATGACTCATATGCTTCAGCTGTGTGGAAATTATAGCGCACGCTTCCATGTGTGCACAAAGGTGAAAGCAGACGCCAGAATTATTCTGTTCATGCCAGGAAAAAGTAAGGCAGAGTGATGGATGCACGTGGAACAAAATGGGGTAGGGGGAGAGAGAAAGTGCAATCATGCATTTTCAACTGAGTCTAGTTACTGACACCTTCCACTGCATCAAGCTTTCACAGATCAATGGCCCGCTCGTATCTGACTCGTATGCAAATGAAACTGAGATCATTAAACTTTTGGGAAATAAGAGCAAGTCATCGATTATATTATTTATGAGCCTAATTAATCTCTGAAGGGGGAACTTCTTCGTCTGTTGGGCATTGTAGCATGTGGGGGGCCGTCTTTGGGGACGGTATGAATCAATTCCTGTCCAGGCAATTGTGTGTGACAAGGTGCAGTAAAGTACCTGAGCTCCACCTCTTCGCTGGGCCCTTGGGCTCTAAATTAATTGAAAAATTCAAAGTCCTCACACTTATCTCTCTTGTCTGCCGTTGAGATCAAGAGCGAGATCCACCTGCGACAGCACGAAGTAGCTCTTCCCCTTTTTTCTTGTTCGTAAGAGTGGGGGGGGGATACGTTCTTATTGCACCACTCTAGAAGAAAAGCACTGCTATTTTTACTGCAGCTGGCAGAGTGCTCAGATGAGCAAACAAAGCTGCTCAACAAACAGCAGAGAAACATTCATGTAGAAATTTGTCTTAAAATACCACCCCCCTCTCTCCACACCACCCTCTGCGTTAGATAATGAGTAAGATGTCAACTTTTATTCGTCTTTTTTTTCCTCCTTCCGTGTGTCTCGAAGCACTTGCGAGCCATATTAATGAACGTGTTCCACATCGCGCTAATTATGTCTCCTCTCTTAGGTGATCCTGGGCAAGTATGTGCGCCGCATGGAAATGTGCGAGGAAAATCTCCGAGATGAAGGCGGCGCGCTCTGAGGAGAGGCGAGGCAGAGAAGTCAGGAAGAAGCAACTGTAGTAAAGCTGTCATGATCCGTGAACGTCTCGCTGCGGCGCCGCACGTGGCGCTCCTCTTCCTCTTCCTCTGTCGGGGGGAAGGCTGCGGCGTCCCGCAGGCCACCGGCCTTTCAGAAGAAGATGAGGACTTGCGAGTGACATCAAGCAAAAAGCAACAAGTCTTACCTCACCCGGAGTCCGCAGACGTCTTACTCGAGCGAATCAAAGAGCCGGGAAGACACGGCCACGATGCCGGGGCTGACCTACCACCAATGCCAAGCCTGGCCTTCCAACTAAGCAGCAACAACCTGGGCGACAAAAGGGACACGCTGAGCCGCCCTGAAACTTCTGCTACATCCTTCATGTCTAAACTTAGAACAGAAGTGACTGATATTGGTAGCAAAAGGAGCAGTTTGAGTAATGGGGATGATGGCGGCGTAATTGATGGTCACTATCCAGGACCAAGTTCAGAGGAAGAGGCGTACTCTGTCAACGAAGTCGGTGAGGTTCAGCCTGGAAGGAGTTGGGGTGGGCCTGAACGGGTCGAGGACCCTCAGTGGGGCCGGAGCCCCCGCCGCCGCAGGAGCTGGCTCTGGAACCAGTTCTTTGTGATCGAGGAGTACCGAGGGCCCGAGTCGGTGCTCATTGGGCGGGTAAGCTATTGTTGTAAACACTCTGCATGCCCATGTGAATCTCCTGCATCTATTTGTGTGATATTATGTTTGTAGTTTACTCCTCAGGGCATTACTTTTTTTCTCTTTTTTGGCAAACACATTCTTGTCATTGATATAACTCACGCTCAGAGTAATTTAATCAAAACAAACACAATTGGCCGCTGCGCTTGGTAGAGGCATTTGTATGTTTGCATTATCCATGCTCTGGAAGTGCACAACTTTTCACTCAGTTTCACTCCGTGTTCACTCACAGCGCGTCTTGCACTCAACGTCTCTGCTTTTACGCTTCGAGGTTTGCCCGATGGACTGTGACATTTCTAGCCAGAGTGGAAAGGGGAGATTGTATCTATGTACAGTTCTGTGGAAAAAAGTGTTTGCCCTCATTACAAAATTCTTCTGTCTTTCTTTTGTGCCACTTTTATGTTTCAGATCATTATACACATTCTAATATCAGACAAAATAACCTCAGTACACATAATGTGACATTTTCAAATGATTTATGCATGGAAAAAACAATCCATACCAACCTGGTGCCTTGTTGAAAAAGAAGCATACTCTGTCACCTCCTGTTGTTCAACAATGACTTAACTGTGATGAACCACATGTTTCTCTGGGTGCATTCACATTGAACTTTATTCCGATTTATCTAGAAAGTCCGGTTTGTTTGGAAAGGTGTGAATGCGTCATTGAACTCTGATGCTTACCAAAAAAGCAAACTCTTGTCCGCCTACAAACCCAGGTCTCTATCCGACTGAAGTGAACTCTGATGTTGTTCCAATGAATATGTGGATGCAAGTGGACCGGGTACTGCTCCAAAAGCAGGAAGTGGACTATAGCACAGGGCATTCTGGGAAAATACAACAAAAACAAGAGTCTAGCGTTAGCAGGACAAGTGACTCGTGTTTTTTTTTTTACCAAAGACAAAAGAGAAATCCTACAACAATCCCAGTTTTGTTTACATGTGAAGAAGGAAGTTGCTCTCATGTCTTTTGAGATTTTCATGTTTTCCTTCAGTAGTTCTTGGTGCAGCGCCACAACGGGAGAAGAAGTGAACAGGTTATTTTAAGGGTTTGAATTGTTTGCATTGGGAATGGGAACCACATCAGCTGATTTTGGTCCCCAATTGAACTGAGTCTGTCGTACTAGTAGGTGTTAAAACACCCTTAAAGAGTTCAGTTTCACCAGGCACAACCAGTCTCAGAATATAGAATAAACCTGTAGAATCAGGAAAGCACCTAAATAAAACTTGTCTCTCAGCATAAATGATGCTAAAATATCACAAAAAGCAACACATCATTCCCAATTCTAAAGAAATTCAAGATTAGATGTGAAGACAAACTCATTGGCATTTTTGAAATTCAAAACATGGAACAAACATAAATCTTCTCAGGAGTGAGCAGCCAACCAAAATTACTCCAAGAACTCAATATTGATTAATGTAGGAAGTCACAAAAGAACCCAGAGCAACATGTAAATCACTGCAGGCTTCACTTACCTCAGTTAAGGTCAGAGTTGATGACTCACCACAAACATAAATGCTGCTCCTGAAAAACATTCCCCAGTAAAACAAGTTTTTACTGGGGAACAAGTCCAGTAAATTCGAATGAATTGGAATTTACTGGACAATGATACATCAGAATTCATATCCTGATGAGAAATGTATTACGATAAGTGATAAATGATACGATAAATGCCCACTTCTATCTCTAAGTGCCCAAAAACCAATTTTTTCCCCAACACTGTATGTGATTTCTCCTCTGTTTTATCTTCAGCAAGACTGCATTAAAATAAACAGCTAAACTCGACTTGTACATTAGGAAAGAACCCTGAACTGTCACCCAGACGTTGTTAGCTATGCTTGGCTGAAGTGGTAAAATTGGTGTGCCAACACGGGTGTCATTTAGACCAGGGCACCCTGGGAGCACATCCCCACCACTCTCCGAAATGGCCCATTTCGTTTCCATTACTTTTTAAAAGCATAATTTGTTAAAAATGCTCTGAAAAAATGGCTTGTGAGAAGAAGCGGGGTTTTGAGTGGAAGCACATCTCCCCTGGGTGTGTGAGAGAGGAGGACCTGCATGCTATCTCAGCTGCGGCAAAGTACATGCCACAGGCAGCAGGGTATAATAGCTGATGTCAGAGTGTCCAGAAGCACTCATAGGTTACAGAATATTGGTGTTAGAAGGACTACAGAGAAAGTTTGGTGTTTACGAAACCCCTGCAAAAGTGATTTTAAACCCCCCTTCCTCCACTCTTCATCGCCAGAGCAGGCTGGAAGCTCGTAGCCAGAACATTCAGACCTGCAGTTTGAGGATGGAAAACAGGAAAAACACACAACTGCTATCAAATACGGCTAATTAAATCTTGATTGCATTACATTTAGTCAAGCGCTCCTGAATTCATTCTTGTTAGTCACCAATATAGACGGTACAAGGACAAGGCAGTTTTTTTTTAATAGCGGTAAAAGTTAATGGTAATTTATTTTTAGAAAGAGACAATAAAACAGGAGGCTCATTAGAATTGGAGGATTTTAGAAATATTAATTGGTAATAATTGAATCCCTGTGTTTTAAAGGTTTAACAAACCACAAACTCTTTCAATAGAACTCCTAGTGTTCCTAATGCCAGCAAATATAAAAATCTCCCTTTTTTAATTGTGTTTTTGTATATAGAATAAATGTTTCATAAATATTAAAACTTCTTTTGAAGCATCTTTGATCATCATTCGGCCTACGCTGTATATTAACAGTGATTAAAACACAACAGAATCACAGCATTTGCACAAATATTAATAGAAAAGCATGACATGATTTCATATTAATCTGTTAACTGGCGGTACAAAGGGGGCGCGGTCAGTTAACAGGTTAACATATATTGACATAACATGTTGATAATTTAATACATGAGCACATGCAAAACAATTGGATAAACAGCCTCTATGTGTAGCTTTACTGTTCAACTATAAGTCTTATTCTTTTTGTCAGTTTGTTCTTTTCAGTGCAGGATTGTGGCGCAGCAGGTTTGTTGGTTCATTAATTAGTCTTGCTATGTATTCGGGTCGTAAAGTTGCTGTTAGCTGTTTAATGGACATGTCGAGTGCAGCTTTAAAGCAGATTGATGGGTGGAGGTTCAGATAGTTTCTGTGCCGATGCTGTGGAAATATTTCAAAATGGACAAATTAGTCTCACCTATGAAGCGAGGGAAAAGTCTTCTTTCAGCCAGCTGTCCAGCAGGGTGTGGCAACAGGTGGGGAAGGGGTTGCTAACATTCAATGGATAATCAGATGTATGCTAATTGTTTTAGCTGACCGTAGCCATTTAAAATAACTAAAACTGAAACTGTTCATATCAGTGCCATACAGTGCTACGCTAGCAGATATTTAGTTTTAAATTGTGCTAAATAAAAACTGAAATAATCAAACTGGTCACATTCAGACTGTAAATGCAGACATGACTGTGGCTCTGTGAATAGTGAGGCTTCATTTAGCACGAAGCTAAGCTAAAGTTCAACACTGTGTCACTAAGAAGCCAGAGGTGACCGCTGTGATGCGTGCAAACTCTGACCAGAATACACGCCTCCAAGGTTTAATATCTATTTAAAGGATTTAGTATAATTCGCAGCGCACTGATCAGAGAAAAAGAATCAAGTTGGTGACATCATGTTGATGTCTGGTGACTGTAACCCAGGGGAATCGCTGCTTTTTAAATAGATCCCTCTCGGAGTTTAATGTTTGACAGCAGTAACCTTGCGGCCACTGAAAGTAACAGCTACTGCTTCTCTTACACAGATGGTTAAAAGTCCATGTTAAATGCTATATGTAGCATAAAGTGTTTTTGGTTTGGCTCAATCATGGCGTTCTACAAAAAGATTTATTCACCACAGCCTTAAACAGGGTGATAATTCAATAACGTTGTAGAAAAAGAATAATTATCACCAGATATCAACACATTGTTAGCGTCTTTTCAGCCCTCGGATAGAAGTTATCCACAAGAACACGGCAGCTACTCTCCCTAAACTGAAACTCTTAAAACCAAGCGCGATTATAAATAGTTTTCTTTGGTTCTGACGATCCGCTGCGTATTTAGCGGTGCTCTTTAAATGGGAGTTCCTTTGTCATAGATGATTCAGTTTGCACCAGCTTCACCGTCGAGAGGATGGCGGTGCGGACTGGGAGGTCTGAAGTTACCATAGTGACACACCAGTCAATCTGGCAGTGACTGAATGGTGACTCACTATTGGCCAGTTTACTCCCTGAACAACACTTGCATGCCTGTTTCCACAAGAGGCTAACTGAATTTTACTTGGTAAATAAAAATTTGTGTAAATGTAACAGTAAAACTCAAAATAAGTCAAATATTGCAGAAAGTAATTCACCAAAATACATTTTCACTACAGTAATTGTCTGATGTGGCAGTATGTGATGTTCAGGTCAGATATTTAAATGTTTATAGTTACAGGAACTCGAATGATTCAAAGGTCAGCCTTAAAGGGTTGACCCTTTGTGGCCTAACATGATATACAATGAAAGGTATTTATACCTCTTGAACTTTTTGACATCAATAAACACAAACTTTAATGTGTTTTACTGAGTTTTATGCTACGGATCAAGGGGCCTGCAAACTCTGTAAGAGCCATTTTGCCCTCAGCCCAGCAGAATAAAACTTTAGGGCCGCAAATGTTGCAAGATCTTTCATAAATATCTACCAATCTATAAAAAATGTGTCCTCACGTTTGCAAAAAACATCATTGTATTTCTATTTTTAGATTTTAAAACAAAGAAAAACATTTTTAAAAAAACTGGAGCAAAATGGATGGACACATTTTCTTTGGGATATTGATATTTTTGGAAAATACAACCAAAAAAATCCTTTATTTCTTCTAAAGTTGGTCTATTTATATCTAATGTCCATATGACTTTTTATATGTGGTGTTTTTACAATGTGAAGCATTTTGAACTGCCTTGTTGCTGAAATGTGCTGTGCAAATAAACTTGACTGATTGATTGTTTGGGCACATAATCTGAGCCTGTAAATCTGACTCAGATTCTGAAAAAAGTCTGTTCGCCCCTGTTTCAGAGCGACATGAAGCATAGCTATGAATATGAACTCCCCAAAATTAAAGACAAGTAGAGTCCACCTGTGTGTAAAATAAGGTCTACACAGACGAAGGCCAACATTGAAAGAAACCCGGTCAGGAAACGTTTCACTGTTGGTGTGAGGATGGATGGACAGTCCTGAAAGTTACCTCACAGAAAGTTATGAGAACATTGTGAGGAGAAAGGAGGATGAAAAGAGTCAGGAAGAGCACTTTAATGCTCTTTAATTTTTAATGATAATCAGACGTTTTCCTACTACAAAGCAGCCCAAACTAATTGACAAAGCCACTAACACAGAGGTGGGAAATATGGACTTTAAGTTTTATCACGATATTTTGCGGTGCTATGATGATAACAATAAAAGTAACGATAACTATTTATCACTCTGTTTTTAGGTAACTGTGTGGCACAGCAGTCATAGCCTCACAAACACAAATATTGCCCTTCAAACACAAACTAATTTGAAATACACTTCCATAGGACACCAGTCACATAAAGGGATACATAAAGATTTTGTATCCCTAACAGTGTAAGCCGCGTTTATTTACATTTTTGAATTTATAGATACATGTTGATTGAACAAACTGTGAAGACAAATAGTAAAAAAAAAAATAAAAAATAGCAATCCTGAAAATATGGGCAGTTGTAGGGGTTTCTAAACATCGCTATTTTTAATTTGGATAAATTTATCACAATAAGTGATAAACGATATGATAAATTTCCCAGCCCTACTCTGAAGCCATCTGATAAAACAAAAACGATGACCATACATGTTTACTCGTCCCTGACTGCATTCCTCTCAGCATCCATACTGAAAGTCACATTTTCTAGTTCAATTGAATTGCGGGCCACATAAAACAGGCGGCGAAGCAAATCTTTGCCTTCAGTTATTTTGACATGTCTATCTTCTGGAATGCTTTCTATCCAAATTGGCAACATGAACGCTAGCAAAAGAAAAAATAATAAGGCCAAATACCATCTTGTGTATCTCTTAGGTCCTGTTAGCCGCTGAAATGTAGCTCAGATCTTGCATCTGAGCAGCTGTGCCCCCCTCCCCTACCCAACCTCCACTTGTTGTATCCCACACTTTAGCTACGACAATAGCCAGCACCGGCAGCCTTCGTCTGCCATCAGCGGTGGAGATGATTTAGCTCGGGGCGCACGTGAACCGTGCGGCCCCCTGGGGTTGGCCTGTATTATTTCACAGCGAGGACCTCTTCTCTAATGCGGCTCCTGGCAGCCTGACGACACTCGGAGCAGGCCTCCATCAGCCGCAACGCTAACAGGGACCGCCGCCAAACACTTTGGAGCTCCCAGTAAACCATGCAGTGACAGTGGAGATTGGATCCTCACCAGGGCCGTGTACGCCTCATAAATGTTTAATTTCCCTCTCTGATTGTTATTGATACAGGCGGGGAGGGGTGGCGGGGCGATTGGTGGCAACGCGAGGCTGCTCTTGCCTTTTGTCTTTATTTTTAATATTCATGTAATAAAATGCTGCTGCTGCTGCTGTGGAGGAGTTGAAAGCGCGAGGTTTCCCCTTCGCTAAAGCGGCTCACTTTGTTTTGCCAGAAATAGATGGAAGATGTGAGGAGAGTTATCAGCAGCTCAAATCGCAGGTGCCTCAACCTGGGTGAGAGAGTTTGTCTGCCGGGAGCAGAAATAAACCCGGAGGCGGATGCGGCACACCAACACCAGTCGACTGGGGAGGGAGGGATGAAGGAGGGTGGGGGTTACAAAGAGGAAGAGAAAGTGACATAAGAAGGTATCCTCCTTTTCCTCGCTTTGTTTGGACTGGGACGGATAAATTTCCTCCCAGCCGCGAGAGTGTTTTTCCATGCTGACTGAAGCGCAGCGGGACTGAACCAGCAATTAGACAGTGAGGAGAGAGGAGGTCTGGATTGGAAGTGGGAGGTGGTGGATGGGGTTGGGGGGAGAACGAGGCTTCGACAAAGATGTCTCTGGTGGAGAAGAGTGGGATCAAAGCTAGTTTTAAGGAAGAAAGGATGGAGAGGATGTGGGTGCAGGGATGGATAAAGAAAGCAGCACTTTATCTTGCCGTTTGTTGTGCGTATGTAGCGTTTGGAGTGTATATAATCCCTGCGCTCAGCCCCATCAAACCTACACATGCAGTTTGTTTGCCCTCTGAAGTACGCACACTTCATGTTCAGTGAGCACAACCTGCCACGAAGAAGTCTTCAGACCGCTTGTTTCACTTTTTGTCCTTACCACAAACGTGATGTGTTTTATTAGGATGGTGTGCAGTAGGTTCTGATAAAGTAATTCAGAATTATGAAGTGGAAGGCAGGATATAGGCAAACCTGTCACAATACGCAATTAATCACATGATAAATTGAAAATGAGCTCGATAATTTCCATTCTGACGATTAATATTTTTTTGAAGACACGTTATAATCCATTTCATTTATGGTTTTATTTTTGCTTTATTCTCTGTTTTTGGTTGTTTTATTTGGGATATTTAAAATATACAGAAGTGTTCCTTTATTAATCTTTGAGAGGGGCAACTTGCATTGTTGTCGATATATCACTTGAAAATGATCTCGAAAAGACAATACTATCATTCACAGCAATAATTAATGGGGCAATTTATCAGCCAGCAAAACTAGTTGTGCACAACCCTTTTTAGCCTGATGCCCCTAAATAAAGTCCAGAACATTCTTAAATTGGTGTCAAATGTTTCTGCTGCTTTGTGCAGCAAAAACTTTTGTTTGTGCCGTTATCTTTATTAAGATTTTAATAAAATGTTTTTAGAAGTCATCAGCGATCAACCTGCCCTCCGCTACCCACATGACCAAATTAATTAATTGTGTTACAAATGTGCTGGTTTGTGCATTTTGTCCTCTAATTTTTGTTTGTTTTTTGTAAATATGGAGGCTTTGGTTGACCTTTGATATCTGTGATCTCTGGAAACTATTTTTATTAACATCTTCACAATGATCGAAGCACAAATGAAAATTTTAGTTGTGCAAATGTTTGACACCAAATTTGATTGATTTGAGGAAGGCAATTGTGTCCCTAATTATTTTATCAATCATATCACAGCAGGTTTTATTTGTATGCTGTCAAATTGCATCAATGTGAAAAGATGTTCCACATTATTTAATTTTACAGACTCGTCTACTGCAGAGGCAGCTATTTATTTAGAATCTAAGTTTAACAGGAAGTTTTATTGGCATTTTCTGCCCCGACTGGACATTTGGGGACATTTGCATTCTCTTTGAGACCCAAAATGAAGATGAGTTTGACGCCCCCGCCCTAAGAAGTGGTTCTACAAAGTATTGACTCAGATGAATAAACTAGGGGTGAACAGATTGCAGTTTACGGGCGATCCCCAATTCCTTTTTTGTGTGTGTTTTTTTCCTGAAATGTTGCAAAATATACAAATAAAGTTGCTGAGTTGGCAACAGTGGAGCGACTATTGCAGACATGACCTGGTGGGCCGTCAGCCAAACTGCTTTCACAGCACAGCAGAAGAGAACAGCGGCTGATTTTTAGACCTTTGCTGAGGTAGATAAGATCATCTTCACATGTAATTATCAGCTGATCACAGATCTCCCAAAATTAAGGAAATCGATGCCGATTTATCCGTGTATCCCGAGAATAAATGTAACACAAATGTAAAGACATTAGAAAATCCTTTTCCCTTCCTCTGTCACAGTTTTGCCTCTACATTGTGTTGGTCTTTCCCATGAACTGTAAATGACAAATAAGATGACCGAACGTGGGAAACGGATGGGAATACTTTTGTCAGTCATATTAGATATTACCAAACAGGTTGATCTATTAATAGGTTTTCCGTTGGAGTAGGAGTTTGCCTGCGTGGTCGTTTGTGGTGATGATGCACCGACTGTTCTTTGAATCCACTAATTCTACCCTGGTAGATTTATTTTTGTTCACCAGCACGTCTCCTAGCTGAAAATATAATAATAATTAAAAAAAAGAAGGCTTGAATAAATATATGCAAAACTTGCCACTCACATTTCAAAACAGGCTGCAACTTAAAGTCAAAGCTTTAGTCGTCTTGAGTATCTGGGGTCGGCAGCAGAGGTTGCGAGTGAGCTTTGTGGATTATCAGCATGTGCAGATATGCCTCGAGGACGGAGAGACGCGAGAATGTGTGGTCAGAAGCCTGGATGTGATGAAGGCTGAGTAATCTCTTTCGCCTCCTATTGCTGTATGTTTGGCCTTTTACCTATCTATCTATCTCGCTAATATCCTCTCCCTGCCATTAAATGCTGAACCACAATTCTGCACCAGAGAGCAAAATAATAATAATAAAAAAAAAAAACAGGGGACAAGAAAATAGAGTTGAGAGGAAGAGAGAGAGAGAAGAGGGTGAGTGGGGAGAGAATAAGAAATGTGAGCAGATGGGCAATCTGTGTAAGCGAGGTAACTTGATGAAAGGAGCAGAGAAATAAGAGAAAGAGGTGGTTAAAGGGTGGAGGCAGATGGATGTAGAGGCAGGACAGGGAAGAGGCAGATGGGTAGAAAGGGCTGAAAGATTATACAGACGGATAGTGGCTGCGTTTGCAGGATGTGTCTGTGATTATACGTAATATGACATTTGCAGGGCCACTGTCCGCATCAACGTTGATTTTTTTTTTCTTTTTCTTTTTTTCCCTCTCGACGATTCCGCCAGTGGCGTGTTTGGTCCAGTGAGTTAATTAGCTGCATGCATCAGTACTCACCCCTGGCCCCTTATGTATGTTCCACACCTGGTGCTATTTCCTCTCACATTCACAGATTCACATCCTCCCCACACTCCCACCCTCCATCTCGACACGACTCACCCATTTCGCAGCAGTCTGGCGTTTCGCGTGCCAGACCGCCGAGGAGCGTTGATGAGTGATACCTGGGTCGAGCAGCCCGTGCTCGGTGTCGCCCCCCAAGGTGCTGCTTGGGATTGTCGTCTGTCTGTGTTTTGTTCTCCAGCTGCACACCGACATGGACAGAGGGGACGGGCGCACCAAGTACATGCTGGAGGGGGAGGGAGTCGGCTCTGTGTTCGTCATTGACGGCAACACGGGCAACATCCACGTCACCAAGGCCCTGGACCGCGAGGAGAAGGACGAGTACCGGCTCACGGCGACGGCCACCGACAGGGAGACGGGCCGGGCCCTGGAGCCCTCCTCCGAGTTCATCATCCGGGTGCAGGACATCAACGACAACCCGCCCATCTTCCCCGATGAGCCCTACGTCGCCGTGGTGCCGGAGATGGCCAACATAGGTATGGCACCGGAAGGGGAAGAAACGTGATTCTGGGAGTGGCGGAAGATTGAGACCATCTGAAATACGTCATCACTTTTAGTCACTTCTGCCCAAATCAGTAGAGCTAGAGATCCCTCTGTGGTGAATGGTAAACTAAGAAGTGATCAGTTACCCAAAATAAACTTTAAAGCTACAATATGTAGCTTCTGATGTTTGCATATTTGTTAAAACTGTCAGCGTGTCGTGACAGTATGAGACAGTTAATCTATAAAATCGATCTCCACCTCCTCCATGAACTGCTTTAGCGATCTGCAAAAATGCACCAGACAAAAACAACCAATCAGAGGCAGGAGGAGAGTCTTATCGCTTTCAATCACCCTCATATAAATGCTGTTAAATGTGCTAATGAGGAGAAACAACTCACTGTCAGGAACACTGCTTATCCACTGTCATTGACGGCTATGCTAACTAGCGTTAGCATTCATAGCAGCTCCTCAACTGATGGGGAGAAGCTATAGAGTAGCAGAGCGCAAAGGGAAGGGTGTGAGCAGCACTACATAAGCATGATTGACAGCGCTAAAACCCTCCACCTGGCTCTGATTGGTTGTTTCTGCCCAAGTTGTGTATTTCTGTAGTTGACACAAGTGAGAGTTTTAACAAATATGTAAAAACATATATATATTCTAATAAAAGTTTTGTTCTGTAGTGTTAAGTGATTTAAGTGATGATGTGTTCTGACCTAATTGCTTTTCTTTAAAACACAAAAGCTTGTAAACAACAAATAAGTGTAGGTGCTTTGTTTCAGCCAGTTTGCTGCAACAAGTGGGGGAGGGGGAACGCTGCACTACTCACTGACCCTTACAGACATTCTAAAGGTCATTGTCTTATTATTAAAATGGCTTTGATGATATGACATAAAATGTGATCTGTTTTGAAACTGGATCTAAAGCCTCAGAAAGCCTTGGTACCAGTGCTAGTACTCGGTCAATACCCAGTAGAAACTACATGTGCTCCTGCTGGAGGTCAGATTCTAACATTCACCCAAGCTAGCTCGCCATTAAGCAGCAAGTACAACCTGAGCTAAACCTTGTGATGATATAAGGATCTTCTTTTCCTCCACATTTGCTCATGCTAGTCGACGTTTCAGTTGTAAACATTTAGATTTAGACTCCAGCCGTTTTCTTGTTGGTATATTCTGGCTAATTAAAATCTCCACACATCTGCCTTACTTAAATGACATGTTCTCTTGTCTTTCCCTTCTTGATCAGGAGCTTCGACAAGAGGAGAACATCTTGTCATGTTTTCACACCAAGGAAACAAAAAGTCTTGAATTAGTAACTAGACATTCCTGAATTTTAAGCTCCAATTACATTTATTACATTGGAATACACACGCCTACCGGCAATTGTGACATTTTTTTCGTTGCTACTCCATTATGAGGGTTTTCACCCCGATGATTTTTCTTATTTTCCTCAGTGCTGCAATAAAAGGTTAATTCCTTTTAAGACGGGCAACAGATTTATTTTTTTTTTATCAGAGGTGCCAATTAGTCTGCAGGGTGCTGCATCTGATCACGGACTCTGCATTAGAATTCATCACACATTTCATCTGAGGAGCATAAGATTATCTCACAGCCCGTCCAACAGCAGCTCGCGCATTTCAGCCAGGATTAAGTGGTGGACTCAAAATCAAACCAGTTGTCGATTTTCAGATAGCCTGGAGAAAAAGTCATGTGTTTAAACTTTTCTATACAAAACTTGAATATCAACTTTTACTTCAAAGAAATTTTATTCTGGTCTCTTAAACCGATATTAATTACAGGTCTGCTGTAACTTGCTGGGTTTTCTCAAAGCCTTTTCATTTGATGAATTCGTTCTTTGTGCTTGTCCCTGACTTTGGCAGCATTTCGTCGATGTCTTCAAGCCTAAAAAAGCGTCTACGTCAGAAAGATGCAAGTTTTAGGGTAACATTTTCTACAAAGTCGGTGAACGTGTGAACCTGCATGTCCTGGTTAATCGTTTTTACTCATTTTATTGTAAGTCGTCCTTTAATCAACTCTCGTCCCAAATTTGAGATCTCTACAGAACTTTCAGCTGCGTTTTTCTCCTTTTTAATCAAATTTCTCTGTTTCAGTTTGACTGCAGCAAAAAGAAAAAGAAAAACGTTTGAGCCAGATGAAAGAGCAACGCATAAACTCCATAAAATTTCTGTCGCTCTAAAACTCACAGAAGAGGTTTTTGTAAGGGGAATTGATGCAGAGTGGAATCGCTAGGTTTGATACGGGAGATCTTCACCGATAGTTTCATGCGAAGTTGTTCTGAAAACCATTTGCTCTGGCTGATGAGCTACATCAGGATGATTTTCAAGCCCCAACAATGTTCCCTGCAGAATTGCTGCATCCTGCTACCTCTGCTAATAAAAAAAAAAAAAAACAATTCCCAGGCAGACCGACTTACAATACCACCAAGGGGGAAGCTTTGAAATCAAACTCTGTCTCAAATATGGAAAGCTGAACCCCTGGCGACCTAAATGCAACTACTGTAATTTTGAATCTGATCGGGGAGGTTATTTGGGAAAAGCGAGGTTCAAACAAACTCGGAGTCTGTGTGGCAGACTGGGTTAACATGTCTGGTCCAGAACGGCTGGTAGTTCAGTTAACTCTGAGGAAAACTCAAGTTTGTAAAAAGTGTCAGACGTATCAATTCACCATGGCAACTGCTGGAAGGACAAAATGACAATGCCGGTGCGGCTTGACGTCATCCAGCTAGCTAGCAGGTTATCTTCACAGTTAGTTACCACGGTGATATGTTCAGAGTTATATTTAGTTTTCTGCATGTAACTAAAACTAACACAACTAACCAACTAAAAGTTCCACCAGCAGATTATTTCACTTATAGGATGGGAAAATGTCTTGTTATAAATAAATAAAAAAATCTGCCTGTGCAGCTTGATATGAAGGAATTATGTGCTTAAAACAAACTAATATTTGCTGAAAAGTTACTTGCATGTTGGTTTTGGCTCATTTTCAGAGCAAAACCAGACCAAAATTACTTTGTAAGATTTTATGTTTTTCTTTTGCAGTGAAATAGCTTCTTTGCGACAGACTGTTAATAACAAAGATCTAATTTAAAATAACACCGGTCAATCCCCTCAGGGTTTTTTTTTTTTGCCTTTTTATGCCAGAATGACTCTTCAGTGTTAAGTGGCCTTTAAAGCAACAAGCTGGGCTCAAAGAAAGTGAAAGAAAGCTGTCAAAGTTCGAAGACAAGCTTTAGAAAACTTTCAGAAAGCCCAGAGGGAACCGCTGATCATCACCGCGCCACCAGTAAATACAAGGAAATCTGGTTCTGCTGAGGCTAAATATAAAGAAATTGGCTTCAGATTGCTGTAAAGTACTATGTAGAATCAAATTTTCACTTGACACATTTTCTTTCCACACTTGGGCTAAACACACCGCTCCAAGCATGAGATCAAGGACGACATTCGTAACATTTTGTGAGCAACAGAGAGGCAGGAGGAATTGCATTATCCCATTTGGCCTAACAGATTTAACCAGATTTGGACCTAATAATAATAATAATATTCAGATTTTAATTTGGAGCGTTGCCTTTTGCGCTTCACAGGCACTTCCATAACCCGGGTCACGGCCACAGACGCCGACGACCCGACGTACGGAAACAGCGCCCGGCTGGTCTACGGGATTTTACAGGGCCAGGACTTGTTCTCCGTGGATCCTCAGACAGGTTTGTTCACCGTCGGCAGCAATTAGCGCCGTTTCATAAACGGTTTCTCCAGCTGATGGGAACACTTAACAAAGTTAATCCTCATCATATGGTTATGTTTTATCCGTTCCCACCATATGTTCGGCAGAAAACTAGATTTCTCTCTCTCTCTCTCTGAGTCAGTTTAGGGAAAGAGCGGTGGCCCGGAGTCACATGTTCGGAAATCTCTTCATTTTAAAATGTATGACTCGCTTTGACGCTAACGCGAGGAGACGGCGTGTCACTGTGAAATCTGGAGCTGTTGTGATTCTTCTTTTTCTTTTTTTTGTTGTGCTCCCCACTTCCTTCTCCACCAGGCATCCTACGGACAGCCGTACCTGATATGGACAGGGAGACACAGGACGAATATCTGGTGGTCCTCCAAGCCAAAGACATGGGCGGACATCTGGGTGGGCTGACGGGGACCACGACCGTCACCGTGAAGCTGAGCGACGTCAACGACAACCCGCCCCACTTCAGACGCAGTGAGCGCACCAAGCCTTACCGGATCGCCACGTCAGCCGCAGTGGCTTCCGATTGTAGCCGTAGCGACGAGTGCGTGAGGATCACTGGACAATAGAGCGTCCTGCGATGACAGAGAGTTCGGATATTTTCTACCTCGTTTGGGTTCAGGATGAGAGATGAGTGTTTCTTACCGAGTTGTTGTTATGGAAACTCGCTCTCGCATAGCGTGAGCTGCAGAGGAAGTGAAGTCACAAAAGTATTGATAACCCTTTGTCAGATTACAATCATAAATATGAACGTACTTTAATGGGGTTTTATATGATCGGGCAGCAAAAAAACAAAAAACACATTTTCATCATTTTGAATATGAACTGAAAAGTGTGGCATTCAGTTGTTTCCAGCCCTGCTGAGAAGTGCAGTTAAAGAGGATGGTAGAGCCTCTGTGGACAGCAGCTTTTAAGTCTTGCTTCAAATTCTTTTTCAGATTGAGATCTGGACTTTGACTAGGCCATTCCAGCACATGATTGTGCTTTGATCCGAACCATTCCACTTTGGCTTTGGCTGAATGTTTTAGAGTCGGTGTACATCTCGCCCACAGCTTCATGGGTTTTGCTGCTCCTCGCAGGTTTTCTTTCATGATTTCCTCCAAATAAAACAGTTAAAGGGATCCTTCACTGCGATCTCTTACAATCTGAAGCTTCACTTGTTGGTTTGGAAGCACAGCTTCAACACTATTCCTTCAGTTTTCTGCTGTTTGTGGACTGGAGTTCTCCGTTAACTCTTTGGGGTCTCTTAAAGGGGCAGTATTATGTAAAATCGACTTTTTTTGAGACAGAGGCCCAATTTCAACCCGCTAAATTACAAAGTCAAATTTCTTCTAAGACTTATTTGACATATACAGTATTTTTATAACAACTGAAGGTAATTTTACTTGATTGTGCTATAAAATGGTTCTATATGGCTGGAAAACACACACCACTGCCCCTTTAATTTTGTGCTCCATGTGTTTCCTTTGACTATAAAAATTGCCTTTAATAATATCCATAAAATAATATTTATTGACATCATTTTTTCTCTGTCATCTGACCAGAGCATCTTGTTCGACTTGTTTGCTGTGTCTCCTATTTATCTTAAGGCTAACTGTTATCTGACTGGTTTTGATCAAAACGTTGGTTGCGGTTGGTTCTTTTCTGCTCTTCCCTCGTTCTGATGAAGAATTGAACTCTGATCTTTAAATCTCAGTACGTTCGCTGCTCTAATCTGCTCCACGAGTTTGTCTTCGACATTCTCACTTTACTTTTTGGTTTTCCTGATGCCTTGTTTTTTTTTTGTGTGTGTCTGTTCATCACATAAAATCCCAATAACATACACTGGGACGTTTGTGGTTATAACATGACGAAATGTGGGAAAAGGTTGTGTGTGGTCGGGTGTGAGTACTATTTTATTTTAGATTATTTTGTTTTATTTTATTTTGTGAGACACTCTATGTAAGCATCCCATAGTGGTCCCTAAAGTTTGCACGGACTGCGTCTTGATGCAGAAGAGTGAAAGATCATGTCCCTTTTTTTCCATCAAAGCTTTTTCCCGGTTCCCCGCTATTAATATTTCATCTTATAGTTCAGTGCTTTCTGCTTCAATAGACAGCAAAATCAGTGCAGAATGTGTCCAACACTTTCAGCAAAACCCTGCATTTCTTTATATACTACCTCTTCCCTGTATGCCCCCCCCGCCTCCACTCACTGCCATTCATCTTAATGTTTAAAGCCCCCCACACCCCTCGCTCTTTTTTCCTTATGTTGATATATTGTGCTGCAATACAGGCGTTTTATGGAAGCGATATTATAATTCCAGACAGCACCAGCATGTTATTTATTTACTGATATCTGACGATATATCCCCACTTCACTGCAGGGTGTTATTTTCACTTTGACAATAACGCCACAGTTTTAGCGAACGGCTCATTTGGCATGCTCTTTGAAAGCGAAGGGTGCGTTTTTATTTATTTTTTTATTTTTGGTTTAATGTGCCTGTTTATGAGGAAGAAGCGCCGATTTGATTAAGGTGAAGTCTTTCCTCTGGATTTTTTGCTACCATGCCGCATCAAAACGAGCGGCGCTCATTACGGGATGCCAGGTAGACAACACGACCCGCCGCCGGTCGCTAGCTGGCCTCTCAGCGCCTGCAGAGCGGATGCTGCTGCCTCAGTTAAACAGCGACAGCAGAACAGATGAACTCTGTCAGGCTGCGGATCTCCGTTTGAAAAGCTTCAGTGTTGTGCCAAATACTGTAAAAGCTACATTTAGGTTGACATGCAGTGGGGAAAAAAAAAAAAAAGTTTGCCCATTAAAAATGTCAGATTTGTCTCTTAAATTTGAATGTCAGTTTGAATTTAAATGTCAATCTGGTCAAAGTACGGCGGTGGTAGCGTGATGTAATTGAGGCGTTGCTGTAATTGAAGAAATTCCCAAAGGAGAAAAGAAAACCTGCTTCCTTTGGGTTTCAGTGCAGTTCACTGATCTGAAGCAGAGGTGGGCAGATCATCCAAAATATCAATTATATCGATACCAAGTCAATATCGGTATCGGATCGATTCCAGCGTGATAAGATTCATGGTTTAGTTTGTGTTTGTTCATTTATTTCAAATTGACTATGCATGACATATAATAGTTAGCCAGTATATAATTCATATAAATATAATACATTGCAATGCAATAAAGACAAATTAACAGAACTCTTCCATAAAAAAGAGATTTATAATAATGGGATAGAATAGACTTTATTGATCCCCAAGGGGGTATTGCTTATTCGTTGACAAGCCAGTCCATGTGAGGTAATAAATATCAAAAATACAAAAATAACCATATGAGACAAAGTTAATAACAAATGACAACCATTTTTATCTAAAAAAAAAAGGTTTTTTTTATTTCCTTTTGCAGTTTTGTTTTTATCTTTGTATTGTAATCTCTCAACTCTACTTCAAAGAAGATTTTGCTCTCAAATTATATTATTTTGCATTTTAGTAAAAAAAATCCACAGAAAGTCGTTTTGTTTCTTTTTATCATAGAAGTACATCATTAAAGTATTTTGAAGCCGCCTATAAAATTAGTCAAAATTCTGCCTTAGGTTTCAACAAAATACTTCAAAGGAAAAACCATAAACATACATAATGAAGTTTGATGATGTATCAAACTTGGATAGTAAAAAGTATCGGTATTGGCGATACGGAGCTTGTATTTACCTGGAATCGGATCAATACAGAATCACACACCTCTAAATCGAAGAACACCAACAAATGCATCTCTGATTGGCTTAAAAGTAGCAAAATTAAGGTTTTGGAGAGACCTAGTCAAAGTCTAGATCTAAATTCAATTGGCATGCATGAACACATGCTTTTCATACTTCATAGAGTGTAGCTAAATTGAAACACTGTTGCAATGAAAAGTAGGTCAAAAGTCATATGCAGTGATGCAAAAGACTCACTGCAGTATCTTTGCAGTGTTACAACCAGTTATTAACTTTAGAGTCCAATAACTTTATATATATATATATATATATATATATATATATATATATATATATATATATATATAATATATATATATATATATATTTTTTTTTTTTTTTTTTTTTTTTTTTTACATAGAACAAAGTTAGTTTGCATACTTTTTTCCTTAGGTAAATGTTAATCTTTATCTAAAAACGTAACGTTTTGACATTCAGTGGTTTTAACTCTCATTGTTTGATGTTCTTCCCTTATGAAGTTAATTTAATGTCAATGTCCATTAATAATTAAAGAATTTAGCTTTCTTTACAGTATATACATATTGTCAGTCGCAGAAATGTAAACATTGCAGATGTTTGACACTTACGACTTCAAGCTTCAGTTTAAATTCATCTCCATGTTAACACAGAGCGATCATCATCCTCATGTCTGTTATTCTTAGCCTGTTCAGTTTCCATTTCCTGACCAGAACCACAGAAACGATGCTGAATGTTTGAAGATAATTGGTCTGAAACCAGAAGTTTTTCAGAGTTTGAGGACGGACATCCCAGAGGAGCTCCGGGCTTTTTAAGAGACGGCACGCCGAGCGGAGATCAGAAATCATTACAATAATAGTCAAACAGAATGGCTCAAATGTTTAAAGTGATTTAAGAGTTCAGATAGAGTAATACTGCAGAGAAACCAGAAACTGGCATAAATTATAGAACATAGCTTTTAAAGAGCCCTGCAAAGTATTTAAATCCATTGAAATCCGTCACATTTTGTCACATTACAGCTTTAGTGAGTTTTACTGGGATTTTAAGTGATTGCCTGACACAAAGTAGAGTGTAATTATGAAGAGAATTTGTTTATTGTTATACAAATGGTAATTCTGGCAAGCATTTGTACTCAGCCTTCATGTGTCAATAATCTGTACAGCCGCTTTGTGCTAGAAGACGTTTTTGGTGAATTTTGGTGATTCTAGCTTTGCACAGCAAAAGAGTAAACGAGCTCAAGTGAGGTTAGATTGGATGGAGATTATCTGAGAACGTCTGTCTAAGACTCCAGGTTAGATATGTCTGTACTTTGACTTGGCCGTTTCCGGCGCTGGATGTACTTTGAGTTGACTCGCTCCATTGCTGCACCGAATGTTTAGGGTCGTTGTTTCCCAAAGCAAAAACGCTTACAAAAAAACAAAACAAAAAAAAGGTTGTTTTTTTTTTGTTTTTTTACAGACTTGCTTTTTAAAATTTTTGCTACATCCCTCCATCATGGCTTGTGGTAAATTGCAAATGAATTTCCTATTATTTTCCTAACGGCTCTTCTCCTTCATGAAATCCAGATTTGTGAAACGTATCAACAGACACGTCGCACACCTGTAATCTCACCTAACCCGGAGATCTCTGCACCTCCTCCAGAGTCACCATGGGCCTCTTGGTGGCTGTTTTTATACTTAACGCTCCTCCTACTCCTGCTTTAAACCTCCACCCACCTGAGGCCATCACATGGCTACAAAAGAGGATTAAAAACATAAAAATTAAATTAAATTCAGACGGGTTTTTTTCTCAGAATTCTGACATTTAACTAAAGAGCTCTGATACTATTTATGTCCAAATCCAAACCCAAACATGCTTAGCATGTTAATTATGTTGTTAGGAAATAATCACATGCCACACTTTTTAGTGTCTTCATTCATTATAAATTTTGAAAACCACCTTTAATTTTCAATCTGTTGCATAAAATCCCAGTCAAATTTACAAGTCAGTTTGTGGTCGCAGTGTTAAAAACTTTCAGGCGTATGAATGTAAACAATCCAATTAGGAAAACAAAATAAAACAATCTTGGAGGTTTTTTTTTTTTTTTTTTTACTGAAATATAGATTATTGTTTTAACAAATGAAAAACTCCTGTTTTCAGGAACTGTTAGTTCAGGTCAAGTGAAATTTACTTGTACAGCACATTTCAGCAACAGATACCAATTATGAAACAAGCTGCAAACAATACAATTTGAAAAATGACATCAGAATTATGAAGCAAATATTCATCAGATACATTGATCAATGTTCCAGTTATTGTGAATCAAACGCTGACCAGCCAGGTTTTTAGCTTTTAGTTTAAAGAAACTTAAAAGTTTAGCAGTTTTCTGGAAGTTTGTTCCAGATTTGTGATGGGTAGAAGCTGAATGCTGCTTCTCCGTATTTCGTTCTGGTTCTCTGTGTTATGTGTGAACGTTACGCTCAAAGGGAAAACTCCCATGGTGCTCAGAGTCTGCAGAGTTAACTCCATGCGTCTCTGTGCACCATGATGTATCCATCTTTCTCGCTTTAAGACACAATTAACACATTTTTTATGCATCCATGCCACACAACGGCCCTGTGAAGCTGTGAAAAACCAACATCTGATGATATCGCAGTGAAAAGACGAAGAGGGTCAGAGCCCGCGCTGTCCGGGGCGTTTTTCTTTTTATTGTCAATAAATTACAGTAATAGCTCCACATCTCACTCCCTTTATCATAAAGCTGTTATTGTCTTAAACTTTAATTCTGTTTTTTTATTGAATACCTCTTTGCAGTTGTTACAAATTAAAGAAATATATTAGGTCTTGTATACCATAAAACGCTTAGAACAGCAATCAACAGGGTTGAGGCAGCATAGTTGGGTTTTATTGTCCAGACTCTTGGTGATCAAACTCCTCAAGGTCATTCTGGTGGACTTCAGCACAAACCTGAAATCTGTCGTTGCGTTTAGCTTCAGGGCTGCAGCTAACGATTAAACTAAACTAGTGACAAACATCGGCACATTCTGCAGAGTTTTCATTTAACCACTAGAGCTTCTTTTGTGCAATATAAGAAATACATTTAAAAATATTTAGATAATAAGTCCTTTTTTAAATAAGAAAACTAAAATAATTTAGCCTAAAATGCAGTAACTTAGCATTTATTTAGTAAACGCTTTATTATTTGTAGCTAAAATATTCTTCAAGTATCTGAAAAGCTCATTGACTTTACATCAATACAATAAATATAACCTGCAGATTTTTGGGGGGGATTAACTAATTAATAACTGGACGGCAAACGGTGATTAATAGATTTGTTTGTCCAGATTTTTGAACCACGTGAAGCTAAAACTGCCACTTTAGATCACAGAAGTTTTCTTTTAATCTTAAATGCAAAATTCATGTATTTTTTTGTACAAGTTTGGCTTAATTAATGCTCCAAATATGTTATTGTACTGACCTTTTTCTGAGTCTGCGTATTTCAGTTAATGATTAATCATTGACTAAATTAGTTGATGATTATTCCAGTAGTGGATTTGTCACAATTAATCTGTTTAATTTTGTAACCATTTCATGTCCAGAAATCCTGTTTTGTGCAGGAGCAACGTTAACAGTCGACCAACAGCATCTATCAGAAATGAAAAACATTTATTTGGATACTTCAAGCTTCATGTATGTTGAAAAAGCTACTACAAGAACCAAAAATACTTTATTAATATACACAATATGTACCTAAATTAAAAATCACAAATAGCAGTCTTTTTTTCCATTTGTTTCATTATTTTTGGTTAAAGTGAATACTTTCTAAATTTTTATTACTGCCTCATAAACATGTTTACTCCCCTCCTCTCCAACCACAGCAGCTCTGTATAATTCATTTTTTCCCACAGAAACAAGGTGCTGTTTACCTACATTAGCATCGCCTCGAGACAAAATGTTATTCCTCGAATGATTTACTGCGATTGTCGCACCGACCAATCGCTCCTGCAACACAAGCAGACCTGTGATATACTGCGAGAGCCGTGATAGAGAGCGAACAATGCTCCAAACTTCATCATGAAATCTGCGCAGGAGGAGCAGCTGCATGCATTAGCGTAATGCCAGCTTTGTTTTGAGCCCAAACGGAGCCAGACAGCGTCCTCATGAACATTCAGTGCCAGCTCTCAAACTGCTCCATTCATTGTGACCTCCTCCTCCCCCCTGCCGCCCTGCGCCCCCTCCTCTGCTGCAGGTGCGTGGTCGTTCTCTGTGTCTGAGCTGGCTGCACCAGGTGTGGAGGTGGGCCGTCTCACTGCCACCGACCCTGACCTGGGAGAAAATGCACAACTGGAGTTTACCATCCTGGACGCGGAGGAGGCGGACATTTTCAACGTCACCGGCAGAGCCAGGGAGGCCGTCATCGTGCTGAACAAGGTGAGCGGCGACGCGGACGCACGCACGCACGCTGAATGCGCGAGAAGCAGCTGAGGTGTATCATGGGAAAACGGGCACCAAAAGCTTTTATGGTGCCCTGGCAGGGTCATTCGTACCCCACTGACCTCTCCACAGTTTGTCAAGCTGTAACCACAGAGCTTTGGGTGTTTTATTGTGGTATTATGTTGTAGACCAACACAAACTAGAGCATAAATATGGAGAAAGTTATGCATGCAAAGCAGAAATGTGTGGCACACATTTTATTAAGCCCCCAAACTTAGTAGATTTTCAGAAAGATAAGCTAAAAAGTTAGAAAATAAAACCCAGTAAATAATTCCTTATTATAGATTTTTTAAGTACTAGTTCAAATGGAAAATTATTTGACTTATAAAAACCTTTTTCCTTGTCTTAAGTCAAATAATTTACCAATACTAAGAAATTATTAGCTTAAAACATGTAAAGACATGTTGCTGAAATGTTTAGTCTCATTCTAAGTGAGCTGAGAATATCTGCAACAGAAACTAGAGCAAAAATTCTTAGTAAAGTTTTGTGTTTCTGCGGTGAGCAAATGAAAATAGTATGGCAGACATGGCAGTCCACCTAAATTGACAAACAGGCAAGAGGCCCCGTGGTGACTCTGGAGGAGCTGCAGAGATACACAGCTCAGGAGGGAATATGTCAACAGGACAACTGTAGGTCATCCGCTCGTCAAATCTGGTCTTTATAAAACAGTGGCCGCAAGAGACAAATTTCTTTTACAGACATCTGAAGATGATGAGTCCAATTGTGAGCCTCCATGCAAAATGCCGTGTTTAGTAGAAAAGACTCAAACCAGACTGTAAAAATGACAGAGGCTCTTGCTTTACAACGCTATCTAGGTAGCCAGCTAGTTTTATCTAGCTAACTACACTGCAAAAACACCAAATACTTTTGCCTAGCTTCAAGTGCAAATATCTTATTACACTTGAAATAAGACAAAAGTAACTTACAAGTAACTTTTCATAAAGATATAGGAGCTTGTTTTCAGTATTTCACTTGTAACATGGGAAAAATGTCTTTTTATAAGTGAAATAATCTGACAGTGGAGCTAGGACTTTTTAATCAACATCAGGGAATTATTTAGTTGAAACAAGCTTCTACATATTGCTGAAAAGTCACATGTTGGTTAATTTTGCTTTATTTCAAGTGTACTAAGATATTTGCACTGGAGACAAGGCCAAAATTACTTAACAAGGTTTTGTGTTTTTGCAGTGTAGCTAGCTTTTACGTACAACATGGGTAAGTGTAACTTTATCGCCCGTTAGCTGGGCGATGTTCGTCTTAACCATTGGCTCCTTTCTGTTGCCAGCCCATACAATTCATTTATTTGCAATTTTTTTGTGTGTATTTCTGTTGTTTTACAGGCCTTAAACTCTGTAATGATCTATAAAATGGCTTAAAATTTTTATATTCTTTGTGACAAGACTTTAAAATCGAGGTTGAAGCCTGAGCTCATTCACAAAGAAGAAATGTCCTGAATTTCTCTGTAGATGTGCGAGGCTGATGGAGACATACACCAAAAAGCTCGCAAGCGCAATGGTAGTGAAAGATGGTTCAATAAAGAATTGACCCAGAGGAGCTTTGTACATATTTTTAAAGCATGTAATATTTTCTTTACCCACAACTTTGTGTTGGTTTACACACAAAATCCCAATAAGATGCACAGATGTTTGTGGTTGTAAAGGATGAAGCTGGAAAAAGCTGAAGGAGTTTGAATAGTTTTTCAAACCATTGCATCAGCAACACTTTAAACACCTTCTGCTGATAGTCTTAGCCTACCGGTGTCCTGAAGGGAGTGATAATGATGAACTGGACATCAGCTGGTCAGAGGCTCACTCATTGAAAGTGAGGCCCTGTTAAAAGAACACGATTTTGACTTTTAGGGCTTTTGACAACATTCGGTGAGATTATCGAAGAAGGATTGAAGGAGAAGATGAGGCTCGTCATTAATTAGACGGAAAGAAAAAATCACCCGAGCCGCATAAGAAAAGTATGAATGGAGGAAAATTCCGTAAATGAATGATGAAGTCTTCGGCTGAATCAGAACCAGAGCAAAAAATAATTTGCCGTCTCATTTTTTCTTCTTGTTTTAAAATTTTTTTTACAGCTTCTGGATTACGAAATGCGCAATTCGTATACGTTTTCCGTGGAAGTGGCGAACCCGGTCGTTGACCCCCGGTTCATACAGAAAGGGCCCTTCAAGGACCAGGCGACGGTCCGGGTGATGATCCTCAACGCTGACGAGCCACCGCGGTTTTCCCAGGCTGTCTACCACCTGGACGTGTCTGAGAACTGCCCCCCCGTCTGCGCCGTCGGCCGCATCCACGCCGTGGACCCGGACACGGGACAGAGCAGCAACATCAGGTAGTCGACTCACCGTCGCTCACACACACACGGGCACGCACGCACACACACACACGCCACTCACACACTCATTAGCTTCTTTACACTTGCGATTCCTGACTGTACCTTGTCCCGTATCCTAGGTACTCCATCGATCCACAGTCGGACCCCGAGGCTTTGTTCCGCATCGCCTCCGACAAGGGCTTCATCAGCGCTGTGGTAGAGTTGGACCGTGAGCAGGAGCAGTGGCATAATATCTCAGTCATCGCCACACAGAGGGGTATGACAGACTGTGCCGCCGCGGGGCACCTGGAGCGCCACGGCGACACTGACTCGTATTTCACCCAGTGGAGAGCAAACGGTGGATTTTTCTGTAATAACTTGAACATTAGCGTTCATTTCCCCCCCTTCTCTTGTCTCCCTTCCAGACAACCCAAATCTTGTGTCGAGGGCTGTGGTTGCCATAGAGACACTGGACCAGAATGACAATGCGCCGGAGTTGGACAGGCAGTACGCAACATCAGTATGTGACTCCAGCGCCCCGGGTCAGGTCTGTTCTTGTTCAGCCTCGGCCTGATAATACACTGCTCTTCGTTTTATACGCTCAGTCTCTACAGCCACTGTACTTCCTAATGTTTTGGTTTTTTCTAACTACACAATTAAAGCCTCCACATCGTTCACTCCCTGCTTGGCTTTATAAATTATACTAATAACAAGAGCTAAACATTTATCTAGCGCTGCAGTTTCCGAAACTGAACTAACTCGGGTGCAACATGCAGCCACTCCTGGACTCTGCTGATGCAATTAGATACTTTAAAGCGGAGGCAGAAATGTTGGGTTTGCATCAGCAGTGCTGAAGAAAAAGCTTTCTGTGGAGATGAGAAAGGGGGACTGTCAGCTCCTGGAACGGCTTTTTCTGCGAAGAAGTCAATCCGTGAGCAATCAAACGACATGATTATGGGATTGTTTCACAGTTTGTCCACATTGCTTTGTTTTTTTGGTTTTCATTTTCTCACTTTGACGGATTTTTATTGTTATTTAGTGTGACAGACCAACATCAAGAGCTGCATATTTATGGAGTGAAATAGAAATTAAGCAGATGTGGGTCCAAACATCGACTAAGAGTAGCTTTACTTCAATAGTTTTACTGACTTGTTGTGCGTACCATTTGTAGTCGAAGCTCAAACATTTTAACTTCCCAGTCAGAAAAGTAAGCTGGAGCACTCAAGGAAGTCGGACTTCCCACTCCGAACAGTGGGAGGAACTCTGGCTAGTCCCAGTTACGATGTCCAAGACTTGTCGTTTCAATATGGCGGCTCCTCAAATCAACAGCAGTAAGGTGTGCTGGAAACATTCTCCAGTCTGACTGAGCTACTTTGAGAAGAAGAATGTCTGTGTGAAGTTGGATGAGACAAACTCTTCTCCTGTAACTGCAGCAGAATTTGGTGCTGCAAAATGTTGAGCTGGAGATGAATAAGAGCACATTAAAGGAAGCACACCTTTAACAGATTATGAGTTTGTCTGGGCTATACAAAACATGTTTGTTACGTTTTGGGTTTTTTTTGCAGAAAACCAGTGTTAGATAATGAGAATCGGTTCTGCCTGTTCCTTTCTGACTGATGTTTTTTAGGGCCTCTTGTCACTTTTAACGCCCCCTCAACTAAACCATTTACACTCGCACATGAAAATGGCCGCAAAACAAAAGATGCAGTTATACAACTGTACATCTTTGAAAAGCAGAAGTGGAACCTCCTGCACAAACAAGAATGCAGCAAGTGGTTTCTAAATGATAAGCCAACAACAAAACACTAGTCTACTCTAGCAGCCATTGTACACAGTGCATACAGTGGTAAACTCACATTGGAAAAAAGAAAATGGAGGTCCAGCTTTAAAAAATTTTTGTTCATTTGTGACATGTAATCAAGCCAAACATGCTGGAGCTCGTTGCTCTAGGTAACGGGGTTGGGCTCCCCTGGGGTTGCTAGGTGACGGCAGTGCCTACCTATTGGTGTTTCAAACATCCAGACACCAAGAAACATTAACTTATTTTTTAAGTTTTTGGGTTGTTGTAGAAGCAGTAGAAACTCAAATGGAAGTACAAATATGTGCAAAATTTGAATTTTGCATCCTAGGTTCCCTTTAATGCTTGTAACTTGTAACAAGACATGCAGAAGTTCAACTTTACTCCATATAAACAACAGATTACACTCTGCCGGTCTGTTAAACTACTGTTGGGGAATCCCCCTCAGCTCTATTAAAATGATTCTCCGGCTCTTTGCTCTGCAGGTCGTCCAGGTCCTGCGAGCGGTCGACAGGGATCAGGGAGGACAGGACTCTCCAGTCCACTTCAGCATCCCTCCTGAGTCCAGCTCCGCTCTCAACCTCTCCATCAGAGAATCTGGAGGTCACCTCCCCCGCTTCACCCTACAGCTGCTTTTCACATTTCACGCAGAAATTCGACGCCCGTCGATTAGCGACAAGAGAGCGCTCTGTGCTTTGCTGTGCAGTGACATGCTTGATGTGTTGTCACATCATCAGGTGTGACAGCCAGCCTGGTGCTGCAGTCGGCCTTGGAGCCACTCCCTGGCTTCTCTTCCTCTCCGCTCGCCCTCGACGTGCCGGTGGTGCTGCGTGACGGGGCCTCGGGGCTGACCAACACTGGCACCGTCACCGTCACCATTTGCCCATGTCTGCAAGGCGGCATGCAGACGGAGAACCGGGGCAGGCAGCGGGACCCGCGGTGGGAGAGGCACGTGGTCTGCCTGCCCGCGCCGTCCGCCTCGCCGTCGCTCATCTTCAGTTTGGTCACGCTGCTCGCCATGCTGGCCTGTGTCACCACTCTGCTGGGTGAGTTCTGGGGGTGGGGAGGATTTTGTGCGACATTTCTGGGAAACAGAAAACCTCCTAAGTATGTTTTTTTTTTTTTTTTTTTCATTTTTGAGTGACTTGTATTTCGAAAAGACGCTGAGAGGTTGTGTCAGGCTTGCTTCTGGAACATCAGTGGAGTATGTGGGCATGTGTCTGTTCTTTGCCCTTTAGTGGTGTGTGCTCTCTCGCTGTCATTGCGCCATCAGAAGCGAGACTCCCACTCGCCCTTTGAGGAGGATGATGTCAGGGAAAACATCATATCCTACGACGACGAGGGGGGAGGGGAAGCGGACACGGCCGCCTTTGACATCGCGGCGCTGCAGAGCATGCACAGGATCCAGCACATGCACAACAGCGGGAACATGTGAGTCGCTCGCTCGCGCGCCGCCGTGCCTCTCGGCTGTTTGCGTGCGTGGTTGTTCTTCGATCGCTGTGATTTTTCTCTCTCTCTCTCTCTCTCTCCTTCGGCACGCAGATGGTACACCCAGCAGAATCCGCCCCGAGCCAGGACGTACAGCTGGAGCCGTCACCCGCGCCCAGCTCTGGGCCCCCAGCAGCGGCCGGGCTCAGCCCCTCTCTATGGGCGCCTCTGCTACGGCGTCCACACGCTGCCCGTTCTCAGAGACTACCCGCTCGGGCCGCTGGAGGCGGGCCTCCAGCTGGGTCGGGTGACCCAGGGCTTCACGGCAGGTCACGGCGCCAATTGTCTCCTCGTCCCCGGCCGGAGCACCTTTGAGCCTCTGCTGCGCTCGCCCGAGACGAGCCTCGGTGGCTTCGAAGCGGAGCATATGCTATCAAAGAGCGCGGCCGCAAACGGGAACCAGATCGGCGTGGTGAACGCGGCTGGCGCCAAAGGGAAGGAGGAGCAGGCCAAGGTCAGAAAACTCTGCGGAGCAAAACAGTTACTCACACCTCGCTGTTTATGGTTTGGGGGTTTTTTTTGTTTGTTTTTTGTCTTTGAACAAGTTCCAACATTATTAGGCCTGTGAGAGAGAAAAAGCAAGTAAAGTAAACTCATAGAAAAGTTACTAAAAGGTCAGCGTACCTTACAGTGTCAAACATTTAAAGCGATAGTTCAGGATTTTTGAAGTGAGGTTAGTTTTATTTGGTTGTGACTTTTTCTTAGTCTAACTCATTTTTAGTTAGTTTTTAGAGTGTGTTTGCTAGTTCTTATTAGTTATTGTTTAGTTTTAGTGTAGTTTCCATAGTAATTTCAAGTTTTGGTGTAGAAATCAAAAAGGTCAAAGTATTGAGATTATATGTGTACATCAATTGGGTTATGAATAATCACCAGGAGATACCATTTTCAAAAAAATGTATTCAATTATTGTTGAACCACAAGCTGACTCCGGAATTTAAGCCCAACTTTTGCTGTCGCCATTTTGTGGGCCACCTTAGGAGGAGTATGGAGTGCTGTAATTTGCCGACAGAAGCTTGTATTGGGAGAAAAAAAATCAATTCCACGACAGTTTAAAAGGCTAATAAATGGATTCATAAACAAGAAAATGAAGGATATCGTGTCTATAATTTCAGTACGTTTTAGATAGTTTTATAAATGTACAATACAGTTCCAATTAGTTTAAATTTCTCCACATTAATTTCAGTTCAAATGTTTCCTCAATTTAAGTTTTTGTTATTTTGTTAGTTTTAGCTAACTATAATGACCTCGGTTAGAAGCAGCTAATACCTTACCTGCAGGAGATAACCGTTTTATCATCTTAATGTAGTTTAGATCTAGATTAGTTGCAGAGGTCAGAGAAGAGACTAGACCAAATCGAACTTCCACCATCATACAACTATATTCTAAAAAAATATCACAGCAGTTTATGCCAACTCAGTTTTATGAACTTTGAAACATTAGTGGGTTATTTGCGACAGAAAGAAAAGGTCAGAGGTGGTGTGCCAATGATAGCATTCCTGTTGGAAACATGTACTGAGCAAAACAGATAAAATGTTTCTTATCCAAGTGTAATAGAAAAACAAGGGAGTGTAAAAGTTAATAAAAACCTTCACACATTGTTTTCAGAAGTGTTGCACATAGAAGTAGCTCCTATAATGAGCTCAGCAGATGCACAGTTGTTAAAAAAAACTGCAATATATAAATATGACTTAAGAGGAATTTGACTTCAAAATTTAATGCCTTGAAATTGGGCCTCTGCTCTTTCTGGAACTCCACCTTTAACAACGTTCTTAGGAGAGTTGATTGGAGAAGTAGCTCCTGTAATGAGCTCAGCAGATATCAGTCCACCAGGTGTTTGCTAGTTGCTGCTGGCTAGTCTGAAGGAGCTGAGCAGAGAGCTAATGGGGGTGGGCTGCTCTTTGAGGTAGAAGCTCAGACGCTCAGAAACTGCAGCTCAGAAGAAGAGCTTTGTCCTCAAAGGCGGCGCTAGGTCCACCCAGAATGGTTGCCACGGGAGAATAAACCATTTCTGAAACATGTACGAGAGAATCAAGGCAACACAGCAGGTATGTTTTTGATAAGGAATTGACATTATAACATGACATAAAGTTGAAAAAAAGTTGATTTTACCCAACATAACCTTTTTAATAACCTTTTTGCAAATGTTTTACTAAGTAAGTTTTTCACTCAGATTGATTACTGATGACGCACCGCCTCCCACCGCCATTCCCCACATAAATAAAAATCAGCTTCCCTGTAAATAACCGTAAACTGCAACAACCTTCTTGACACTCAAGTTATTTTATGACAGTGAAAGTCTGTCCACCCTCTGGGACGAACTAATCTGGATTTATACTGAGTGAAAAGTTAATCTGGTGCAGCTCCAACATTTCGTGCTTATAACCCTTTCACAGAACCTGCCTTAAAACTCGTGAGCTGCATCTGTTTAAAATGCAACACTTTATCATCAAATCAATACACATCGTTTATGTCAGGTATATAGTGTGGCCCACAGTTATTGGCAAAGATAACTGCGGCTTTAAATAATTGTATTTTACTGCAATGAATATATATCTATATATAAATCTTAAGTGCATGTATTCAGTAGAGTAGAAACATTTATTTTAAGAAGTTGTTCAATTTTAGTATTACACAGTTGATTTATGAAATGTAGTTCAAGCATTTTTTTATGCTTTACGTTTTAGTTTGATTAGTTTCTATGGTCTTCTAACTAGAAACTCATATTTATACACAGTGAGGATATGAGTGGTAGAAACATACAAAGCCAAGTTGCCATAACAACCACTGTACGCCATATACATGCCAGCTAGTTGTTTGAGAGGCATGGCGAAAAAACCCCAGCATAAATATAAACATGTAGAGTTTGCTAAGGATTACGATCCTGTGATTTGGTCGCATGAAGGTTGGGTCAATACTGACTTTTTGGCCCATATCAGAACCACTTAAATACAGCTGGATGCATATCTGCTGTTGTTATAGAGACCTATGTTTTTTGGTCTTTAGCGTTTAGTCTGGGGACGCACTGATCCACTTTTGTCACTTCCAATACCGATATTTGAGGTTTGGTATCGACTGATACAGATCCGAAGCAGAATAACAGTTCTGAGTTGACTTAAAACAATTTTTTTTAAAACACAGTTGTAAATGTACTTAATTAGAAATGTATTAGATAACTCTGCACCAGTACAGCACACTTGAAAACACCAATAGCTTCACAAGTTTGGTCAAACATGTAAAAACTAATTTGTTCAGTCAGAACAATTAAGAGTAGAAGAGCCTACGTAAAATAAATGATAAAGAAACTGAACCTGAAAATAATAGGTTGACTACTTTGGTCAAACGTAAAAAAAAAAAAAAAGAAAATGCAACAAATGCATTTGAACTTCACTTTCAAATGGTTTAGAAAGTGAAATCAGGAATTTTAAATATAATGTAAAATACATAATCATATATCATGACGTCATTCAGAGCTACAAACATAGAATTACGCTGAATAGATCTGACACATTGTCACCAATACCCGATCTAGAATTATAATTTTTTCAATATCAGAGCTGATACAGATATTAATATTGGATCATGTATCACTAACTTTATCCGAATTTGATGTTATAGAAGTATAAAATTTGGCCAGATCAAATGTAACTGTCATGATCCGTGTTTCTGTGTGTTTATTTTTGGAGTTTTTTGTGTTCAGTTTCCTTCCTGTGAGTCTCCGCCTCTGCGTCTTCCCCATTGATTGTCTCCCAGGTGTGTCTCGTTCCCTTCATTACCCCTGTGTGTATTTAGTCCCACCTGTTGTCTGTGTTCTTCGTCAGGTCCTTGTCTTTGCCTACATCTTTGTCTGTGTCTACGTCTTAGTCTTGGTCCCTGTCTATGTGCGCTTATCCAGTAGAACTGTGAAGTCCTGTATAGCGTAAGCTTCTATTTCCAGTCCTGCTTATCAGTTGCTACCGGTGTTTAGCTGTGTGCTAGTCTCTCCGCCGTGCTGCCTGTATTGGACTGTTCCGAGCATCATTATTATTAAACATATCATCATCTTCACCATAACCTGGGTCTCTGCGTCAATCCTCACCACTACCAACCACCATTCCTGACAGTAACCAGTGAATGAAACATTGATGGAGCTGGTCATAATTTTTCCGTGCAAAGATTTCGGGATCCCAAGAAAAAAAATCTGAATTGATAAATAAGAATTTAAGTGTTCTAAGTTCTGTGATGTTGTGGGCCTGTTTGTTTTGTTCCTCTCTCTCCAAACTCCCTGGGAGTCTTGTTGCGGTGCACGGCATCAGAGACTCTTTCTGACTACTTAGATAAAATATGGTCGACTCTGTCAGACAAATGAAAATAGGTTGTCACTGGGTCCATCAACAGAAAAGCGACCCGAAAGATTATGGCCAAAATCGATCCCAAAATGGTTCACCAGAGGAAAAGCCCACTTTCTTTCATGGCCACCTTCAGACCTAAATCATTCGGAAAACCAGAGGGGTGAGATGAATAAAAAATAAGATTGGAGTCTGAACTCTGGTTGATTTAGAGAAGTAAAGGTTCAGATAAAGGCTCACATTGGGAAATAGTTTAGGGGAAAGTCGAAGAGCCGTCCTGTTGGCGAAAGAGGCATGGACAAAGTATGGGTTCAAATAAATATACCAGGAATGCGTTTTTCTTCCATTTGCAATAAATCACAAGATAAGACAAAATTTATTTTAAGCCTTTTCTTTTACATTCTTAACAGGAGTTCCCATGAATGTAATGAGCGCCGCATAAAGACGGCTTTGGACTGATTAAAATTTATGAACCCCAGGCGTGGCGAAGCTTCACGTTAATGCAGGAGCCTGTCTTCTAGTCGTATTTGCATGTCGGCGCTGCCATAATCAATCATTTGCATATAGGAGCATTGTTTATTGCTTGATGTGGCAATAAAAACAACAGCCGGGGCAAAAGCACTTCACCAGCCGTTAAACTGAGGCTGTCGTTGGAGGAAGTGAGAAAATAAAGTAGGTTTTATTAGGTGGCCTCAGCTGTGAAATCACAGACAGACGAACGGAGAAAACAGGCTTGTGGCAGCAGTATATAAAAATAAAAAAAATCACAAGGTCTTCAATATCGTTCTTATGTGTGTCTTCAACTATTTATAGTGCATTCCAAATAAAATCCACATAGATAAAAACAAAAAACAGAATAAATAGCCTGATAAGATTTTTGTACCAACTCAATTACTTACAGTATAGTTTGTGCATACTGTAGTGTGTGTATTTATAATTAAAAAAAATTATACCCTTAATAAGAAATGCAGAGTCTGTGAAATTAGCTCTTTCATATTATGGTAAATTTTTGTCGCTACATATTTTTCATTTTAACTTTCACGTCTCAAGCTTGAGTGCTCTAAAAAATGTGCTTGCATGATCAGGTGTGTGTATCAGACGGGCGACGTCGTCACAACACATTCGTCTCCGTCAAACAGAAAATGTCGGATTATGAGGTCGGTGCACTGGGAAAGGTGAAATCGCATACGAGGCATGAAAACAAAAATCCTAAAGTGAAGGGAAGAAAAACGGAAACCAAATGCCTCGGCCAAAAAGATGTTGTCAGATCAAAACATGAAGGGATCAAATTAGATGTGCATCTTGATGAATTCCAAAGTTTCTGACAATCATCAAGTGTAACGGTTTATTGATTAAAAGGATTCTGAAGGCAGAAATGTGGGCTCACTGTAACGCATGTCCATGTGTACTACAATTTAGATTCAATGCCAGAGTCCAACCCAAAATTCAGACCAGGTTGGGCCAAAATTGTCTGCTTGATGATTGGCTCGGGCTGCTACACAGCTTTTTTATAATTATTATTATTATGTAAAATCGACTTTTTTGAGCACTACATCTTGTTATAATGTTATTCCCTCATCAAAATCGTACCAGGAATATTGCTTTGATTTTTTTTTTATACTCGTTTTAGAAATCCTTTAATCTCCGTGGCAACCATTCAGCTGTGCAAAATGCCTGGTTGGACCTAGCCCCGCCTTCAGCGATGAAGCTTCTCCTCTGAGCTGCAGTTTCTAAGCTTCCGTCTCGCAGAGCAGCCCTCCCCCACAACTCCTCCTCTCGGCTCCTTCAGACTAGCCAGCAGCAATTAGCAAACACCTGGTGGAACTGAGCATCTGCTGAGCTCATTATACGAGCTGCTGCTCAGTGAAACATTGGGAAAAAACGAGTTTCAGAAAGAGTAGGATCTTCTTAAAGAGACAGAGGCCCAATTTTAAGGCGTTAAATTACAAAGTCAAATTTCATATATAGCAGTTTCATAATAACTGAAGTTAACATAGTTACTTGATTGTGATATAAAATGGTACTATGTGCCTGGCAAATACATAATTCTGCCTTTTTTAATAAGCCGACAATACTTACAGCACACACCAAACTAAGCAAGAATGCACAGTAATAAGTTGTGTTAACCAACTTATCATAGTCTAAATAGAGGAGAAAGTATTTACCCTGCTGAGTAAAGAAAGCAACAAACAAAGAAAGAATTAAGATGCTGAAGTTTATTAGACTGTGACAAGTGCAGCGCGGTGCACAGCACACACATGGCCCCGCCCTCCTCCGCTCTCGCCAATCACACCACCCAGAATATTTAATCTTTGATTCACCCTGCTGTTACAACAAGCAACAAAACAGAGCTGGAAGATGTTAAGCAAAATCTAAAAACAAGAGGAGTTACACTGCAAAGTCAGCAGAGTCTGGAAGTATTTTCAACTGGTAATTGATGACAACAGGACATGAGTTGGCTTGGTAGAGTGCAGCAAATGTGTCACTTCGTCTTTGTCCTTTTCCATGGATTACTGCATCGGTGCAGCATGTCATGGAGGAACACAGCTTGCGATTCTGCTGGGGTGTAGGAGGTCCTTTAGTTTGTCTGCATTGTTGGGTCTGGTGTCTATCAATATCTCCCTGTTCTTGACAGTGCTTGACAGTGTGGGGTTCAGGTCAGGGTTGTCCAAAATTTTCTTGACCTTATGTAAAAGTCTTCTTTGAATCGTCATCTCCAGAGGTTGGAGATGAAGACCCCCAACCACTGGAGTGGTTCCTGGAACATAATCGATTATGTTCAAGCATAATCGATTATGTTGGACTCTAAAACATTAATAACTTTTCCTTTATTTTTACAGTAAATTGCCACAATAATCGATAGAATAATTGATTACTAAAGTAATCGTTATCCGCAGACCTAAAATAAACAAAAACTCTTGAAACCTAAGCCTTTGTGTTTGACAAAGCTGTATGTTTCAATACGGCCCCACAACATGGTGCAGCCACCACCATGCTTCACTATTGACACAGTCCTCTCAGGTTTGAAAGCCTCACATCGACTCCTTCAAACATTCTTGCTGTTACTGCAGCCAGCTTAAATCTTCACTTCCTGTGTATTTAACTTGCTGAACTGAGTCAGCCGATTGACAATTTAGTTTATTGAGATGCGCTGACGTATTTTTTTCTCCCTCTGACTCGTCTCATTGCAGCCTTTCCTTTCCTTCTCCAGCCAAACCCAACAGGCCCAGAGTCGACAGCAGCCAACGTCCCAGCAGACCTGACCTGCGAGTCGTCATGCCAAAGTCGCGCCAGCTTCTCGTCGAACCAGCAGGATGGCCGACCAGGGTCGTCCCAGACCCAGGTCAGCACCGGCGCCACCAGCACCACGGCAGACGACATTGACACCGACTCCTCCATCCCCTCCATGTCGGAGCAGAACTACTCCACCAGCAGCCAGATGAGCAGCGTGAACTCCCCCGCCTACGTCAAGTTAGACACGTACAGCATAGTGGGCTCACTGAACCCGGGCGGGATAGGGGTGTGCATCAACGGGACCGGCGGCGGGTTGCAGTTGCTCAACATGGCAACGCTGAAGGCTAGAGACGCGCCCCCGCAGACTTTAACCGCACCGGCGGGGTCGCTCGGCAACTGCAAAGCCGCGACGTCCGAAGCCCCGAACCCTCAGCCGCTCCGGATGGAAGAACTCCTCAGCATCCGTTTGGACCGGGTCACCTCGGACTTGTCGCAGCCACCCTACGACTCGCTGCAGACTTACGAGTTCGAGGGTCGCGACTCCAGGGCCGAGTCGCTGAGCTCGCTGGAGAGCGACGGCGACAAGGAGGGCGAGCGGGCAGCAGGGGGAGGTATGGACGAGCTCAACCAGAAGTTCCAGAGGCTGGTGGAGATCATCCGCGAGAGGCAGAAGGAGAAGAAGAAGAAAACGACGACGACGCAGAGCGGCGAGGCGACGGAGACCACAGAGACTCGGAGACAGAGTGAGAACACAGAGAAACAGCAGCAGAGATGGGATTTCTAGATCCTCTGTACCAGACGAGCGTGAGAGAAGAGGAAAATCTTTGATAATGACAGAGCTTAAACACACACACACACAAAAAAAATTTCTCTGACACAAATAAGCTTTTATTTTCTCCCTGACGTCAAGAATCAAGGCAACCTGGTGGCAAAGATCTGTGATCAGTGTGTCGCTTTCACCTTCACCGGGTTTAGAAACACGAACCCGTCACTTTTCACTCTAACTATTAATAATGTAGACATTGCTTTAAAAGTTAAAGATATAAATGTTTATATATATATATATATATATATATATATATATATATATATATATATATATATATATATATACTTATTTCAGTCAGTATATGACGTTTTTGGCTCTTCAGGGATCCGCTAGAATGTAAACTGGAGAAGCCACATGAGTAAAATGATAAAAAATATTCATATCACTTAAATCTTTCCACCTTACAACAGGGCTGGATAATAAATCCATAGCAATATCACAGTAGACACCTGATCAATATCAATAGATAATACATCTGATATTCTATTCATTCAAATTAAAGGATATTCACTGAACTCCAATCAAAAACCACAACATTCTGTGAGATTTAGGCAGAGGAAAAGCTTTAACCACTCAAGCTCCACAGCAAGCGAAGGCTGGTGGAATCAACTGACTCACTCTCTCGTTGGTTACCTAGCAACAAGATATTTGAACCAAAAAACCTAGTCAATAATTATCAATGTTGACAATTATCGATATCGGCTGATGTGAAACGCTTATATTGTGATACGTCTTTCAGCCGTATCGTCCAGCCCGATCTTACGGTAACAAACTTCTGTGTGTTTTATTGAGATTTTGCGTGATAGCTAGACACAAAGCAGTGCAGAATTGTGAAGTGGAAGGAAAGCGATGCATAGTGTTGAAAGGTTTTTACTAATGTTGTTCTGCGAAGGCCTCAAATGTTTGTTCAAAAATAGAAACGAACAAGCAGCATCATCAAAACCAAGTACATAAAGCATTACGCCAAGCTTTGAACATCTGACAGAGCTCTAATCAATCAATTATCCAAACTTGTCACAATAATGTTTCCTGGACAATATATTGTCCCAGAAGTTATTGCGATAAACAATAATATTGTTGTTTAGAGACTTTTTTCATGTAATACTGTGGCAATGGCATAATAATGCTCAAAGATCAACAAACGTTTCATTTCTAACCGTTGGGGGTGATGTGACCTGGTAAAACCATCCACTTTGGCTTAAAACGCTTATGTAGTAGGAAAGGGACACTGCAAATCACCCTGAACGCACCGACCCAGTGTTTAAACTTGGTCCGGACAGTCAGGGTCAAAGTTCATAGAGAGATACAGAAGCTGCAAAAGAGTTGAGATTGGAGGCAGTAGAGGTTCACCTTCCCTAAATATACAGCTATAGGGACAGTGAAATGGTTTAGGTCAAAGCATGCTCTTTTGCCATAATGGCTCAAAGTCGAAACCTTAATCCAAGAATCTGACAAGAAAATTGCTGTGTAAAGACCCAGTATTTCAGCGCTTTAGAAAAGAACAGGAGAAAACATCTGTAGATGTGCAAAGCTGGTAGATTTGTGAGGTATTAACTCAACATTAGTGGACACTAAACTTTATTATTTGCAAAGAAATGTGAAAAATAAGTTGTATTTTCCTTTCACTTTACAGGTATGTGCTGAAAAAGAATCACACTGAAGTTTGTGGTTGTAAGGTGACAAAATGTAGAAAAGTTTAAGGGATGGATACTTGTGTAAGGCATTGCAAATCCAGTTTAGTCTGACATCATACATTAACTATGTTAAAAATAATAATTTTCCATACAAACCTGTTCACTTTGAACGTCAACGATCAGTAGATCGAGACTATCAATGATGCTTTTGTTCTTGCTAAAGTAAAAAAAAAAAAAAAGGTAATTAGCATCCAAATATATAGATAAACATCAAGCTCAGCTGTGGTTGTTCTTGACCAGAAAGGGTTTTTGGGCCCCGGCTATTTACTGGACACAAGAAGCGGTAACGAAGCGCTCGATTTGTAGCTAGCGAAACGTCGAGAACCTGCACTAAATGATGTTCACCCACACAAGAATTATTTATATTCCTCCCTATTGTGTGTCTGGAAGCTTCCTCACCTTCTTGTAAAGAGATTTATGCAACACGGAACACGGAGACATTGTTCTTGTGACGGCCCCAAGACGCAGAAAGAAAAGAAAAAAAATCTTCATTTGCTCAGAGAATACTTAGATGTTATTCACGCCTTTGACAGTGAGTCATTTTTAAAGCAATTTTAAAAACGCATTCATTATTTAGAAAGGTGCTGGAATAAGTTATTAAAAATAATGACATTATTTTTCAATAATATGATAAAAAATGAATTTGGCTCCCCGCAATTGTTCCCACTCTTCATCCGCTGTGGGAATTCAACCCTTAATCATGTCGGTCTAATAGGATTGGAAAGCTTTCAGACTCATTTTGAAGGCACTTTTTTCATGTTTTTGCATCCTTACGTTTTTGTTTTTTTAAAATGAGAATGCAGAGACAAGGATGAGGGCCAAATGATGACACAGTGATCACCACGCAGCTCATTGTCAGACTGCATGGGCATCTAGACATAATGCTGCGGATTGTGGATGGAAACATGGCTGGAAATGATCAGCCAAGCTCACGACGGAAACCCATTTAATATAAAACTGGACTGCTGTTGATCTTAACCATTCCTGTAAATCACATCAGCAATCATCAGTAGAGAATAAAATGCCACAAAATAGAACCACTGAATTTCAAACGTATTTTAGAAAAATGTGTTATGTTTAAAAGGGAGAAAAGTCCTGGTTATCAAAGCAAGTCTTTGTCGGTTCAGTCGATGTAGGTCGAGAGGACAATGCTGCCACCTACAGGTCAACATATAGAATACCTCGTTGTGTTAAAACTGCTAATCCTTCAGGCGGAAGGGACGCCATGATGGATTTAACCTAAATATTCCTGGCATACGGTGCATACGCTGGAGAACCTGAGGAACAGGGCTAAAATATGGAGGTAGGAAGGCCTGAGGGCTCAGTTTTTTTCTCTTTGGAAAAAAACAAAGTATGAATTTTTGTCACTTCAGCTCATAAAACTTCATTTTGCTCTAACAAAACAGTTGTGGTTGTGATTTCTTGCGCAGCCTTCAGCGACATTAAGAAATGTGTTCAACGATAAAACGTGTCTTGAAAATAAAACCTGTTGGAAAGTTTAGCGGACAAATGCATTTATTCATGAGTTTATGCTACAGTTGGTTGTTTTTGGTGCCATCCGTTCCATTTCACCCAGACGGAGGATTCTGGAATATCTTCATCTCAGCACATATTGAAATAACATGATTATTGTTGCTCCATGCAGATTGGGAACCAAAGTTTGTAGAAATAGGGTGGGGGGAAAAGATTTTGATGTGAACCATACTGAATGTTTTGAAGCCAAAAATTCACAAAACGAATCTTCACTGCATTAAAGAAACACGGATGTATTTTTTACTTTTACTAACATTTATGTATAGTCATTCAAATCACAGTTGATAAAGTTTAGATTTAATCTGCAGGATTTTTCAAAACTTCTGTGCTTTTAAAGCTCACAAGAAAAAAAAACTGCTAATCCAGTGTTCCATGTTTTTGGGACAATGAAGTCACAGGAGACGCAAGCAATTTTAGAAAGGTGTCAAAAATCGATTCTAAATGAATGGAGTTGATAAGGAGTTTTAGTTGGACTCAAAACTTTGAAACTCTCCCTTAACAACAACAAAAGTCTTGCCCACTAAGGTTACCTTCAAAACCCACCCCATTTGGAAAACTAATTAAACCAACAACCTAATTGAAATAATACCCTCAAAATATCATACACCAGAAGATTCAGAAATAAACACAATTACTAAAAATGACCAAATTGTGACACATAAACACCAAAACACGCTACTGCACCAACAAAAGTCAATAAAGTAATCGAAACATGAATTGCTCAATAGCAGTGAAGATTTGGATTTTATTCAAACCCAATGGCTAAAATGTCAATTTCAAATAAATATGGATGTTCTGAAACATATGGATGGCATTTGTAAGTCCAGTGATCATTGTTTTATAATTGTCTGTCACTGTTATCCCAGACAATGTCCTTTATGTCCTTTTAAAAAGAAATATGAAAAACGGTCAAAAGACCGTTTTTCCGCGCCTATCCCGCCAAAGAGGCGCAGTACACAGGCCACACTGCTCACTCAGACCCCGAAGCCGAAGCGATCACCGCTCGTTCAGTCCCAGAGGTGAGTAGGTGTCCAGCCTGGCAATCCAGATTAAGACCGCTTTGGTTCTCTGGCCCAAAGTCCAGGTAGGATTGTGTTCCAGGACCATGACCGTGGAACAAAATCCGATTCAGCACAGCTGGAGCTGAATAAAGTGGGAGCTCAGCAGGGCAAAATGCTTCCTCACCAGCCGTCGGGAAACGTCTCGTTCAGTGGTTCTTAACCTGGGTTCGGTGAGTCGGTCTCAGGGGTTCGGCGGAGCCTCTGCCGCGAAGGTAAAAACACAGTTGTGTAAAGTCGTGATGTCGCCCCGCTTTGCCATCATTGCTGCAGAGGATCACGTTACATTGCTTAGCCAATCAGTGCTGCGTAGTCGCATCTTTTCGGGCCTGCTACTGCCTCTAGTGGCGTGAGGGAGGGTAACACAACTAATATGACATTACTAAATCAGAATACGGCAAAGTCTTTATTATTTATTATTAATTTTTCATTCTCTTAAGAATGTAAAGCTAATTAAATGATCTAAACAAGACCTTAAAGTGGTTCCAGTTTCTCTCGATGTCCAACCTGTTGAAATTGTGGAAAATTGTAAATACCTTGGGTCGTTCCTGGACAGTCAGCTCAACTTTGCTGAAAACACTGACTGTATTTTGAAGAACTGTTCTCAGAGACTCTACCTTTTAAGAAGACTTGGTGATCTTGGGGTGACCCAACTAGACTCTAGTTGTGTCATTCCTATGTCTTGAATTTGGGGGGGATCATATTTTATTTATCACTACAGAAGGGTTCAGTGAATGCGCATATGAAACTGGTGGGTTCGGTACCTCAAAAAACGTTAAGAACCACTAGTTCATACAAAAGCAGTCGAGCCAGCATTGTATTTACCACCAGAAGGGGGCAGTGTAGTTAAAGACATATTTTAGGTTTTTCACTAACCCTACTTGGACTCTTTCTGATGTAGCGCTTTACAAACGTATTAATATCCCTTCAACTTTTTCACTCTAAAAATATGAATTAAATTATTTAACCCTTTAACTAGTTAAATTAATTGACAACCACAAACATTTGTTTTGGAGATGTGATTTTATGTGATAGAAGTAATAACTAAAAGTAGTGCAAAGTTGGGAAGCGGAAGTAAAATTATGCTTTTTTTTTTATACTCCCCCACCCAAAAAACAAACAAAATGTGGTGTACATTGGTACACAACCCCTCCAATACTTGAGTACCTCTAAATGTAATTCAGTGAAAGCAGCTATCTGCCTTCCACCTGACCACATGTGCGTAATTGAATCAAAATAGTCTCTAGAGCAGTGGTCCCCAAGCTACGGCCCGCGGGCCGGATCCGGCCCACCGCCACATTTGGTCCGGCCCACTGAACAATACCAGAGAGCGTTCAGATTTATTTATTTTTTTTTCATATCTTGTATTTTCCGATTTTTCTTCAACCACCAGGGGGCTCTTTAGCAGGAAGTGTGTCCTGTAAACTGTGGGTGTTTTGTTTTGAATGGTGCATTGCTGCCATCTGTTGGACTTTTAGGGAACTCCGTGACTTTTATGTTCAGTACGGTTGTTTGCTAGCGGTAGAGCGGATGAACACACGTGCATTCTAGGTGTCCCTCAATGAAATGCATACTAGTCAGTCCCAGTGACCGTTTCACTAACGGTTTTTGCCCATGTGCTTTCTGGGTAAAAATCAACCGAGAAACCACTGCTTTAGAGGTCTAAAATGGATAAAGACGGACCCCAGAAGACCTGTGTACGGAAGCCGAGAGCGAGTGTTATGGTCATATACTTTTTCCAAACTTTTTTCCAAATAGTTTTCTCGATATAAGTTGTGGCATACATTTGAAGGATGGAATCAGGTTTAACACAAACACCAACCAACTAGTGATCTCAAGAAAACAGGCTTTGTTATCTTGAGAAAACCGTGGGGAAATTAACTTATCGAGAGAAAACCGTGGGGGGGGGAAAGCATGTGCAGAAAACATCTGCTCTAGACTTCTGTACCTGTGACGGTAACTGCAGCCAAAGTTTGATTTATAAAGTGCTGACACAAGAAATAAAGTACATTGAGCACTGTCATATAAAAATACAATACATTAAAGTTTGTTGCTGTAACATGAACAATGTGTAGATGTTTTCATCTGAAAACTGATGAAGTGCCCGTTTAATGTAATTTCTTCCTCACCTAAAAAAACACAATCTCTTTATTCAGCTTCCTGCAATAAATGGTTATTGCAGTTAACTGTTTTCCTACATGGCAGAAACAAAATCTTACATATTTTTAGTCTAGTTTCTCATGCAAATATTTTAGTACACTTGAAATAAGACAAAAATATCTTACAAGTAACTTTGCAGTAAAGTACAGAAGCCTGTTTAGAATCAATAATTTATTATTGACAAACAAATACTAGTTTCTCTGGCAGATTATTACTTCTAATATTTAGAAGTAACAAAAATCTGCCATTTTTATCAATATTAAGTCAATAAGTCCTTAAAACAAGCTGCTATATTTTGCTGAAAAGTTACTTGTAAGAGTTTTATCTTATTTCAAGTACTAAAATATTTGTACTAGGAACTACACAAAAAATATTTCGTAAGATTTACTGTTTTTGCTGTGAATATAGGGCACTTTTTGTAATAACAGACGCTACGTTTGAGAGAAATCTTTAATTAAAATTCAGACATCACACATGAGACAACATGTTTGAATAAAGAACAGGTATAAAAACAAAAGTGTGCTTTATGTGCCGGGTTTGGCAGAAACAAAAGTACATGCTTTGCAGAGACCATCTGAGAACAAAAATTAAAGCATAAAGATCATCTCTGTAGTAATATTACAATTTTGCACATTATTAAAACATTACTGTTTCCAACTTGGTTTTAAACAAAGCAGCTAAATATTTTCCCATTACATCTGTTTACATGGAAGACTTATGTCGCAAGATTTTATTTTTTCTTTTACATTTGTGTATTTCGGTCATATTCTGAGAATGAAGTGTTGTAAATGCCTTCATTTCCAGCCGTCCTCTTCATCTGCGCCTCTTCATCATCGTCCTCCTCTTCTGCCACCTCGTTCTTCTTGCTGGAGCGGAGACCAAACAGGATCAGGCTCAAGTTATCAGACTTAATTGCAACGATTGGCACCAGTCCATCCACAATCAGCAACATACCGTTTCTTCTGGACCACCGTGGACACGAGCAGAAAGACGATGCCAGCGCCAACTATGCCTATCACCACCCCAAACACAATGAGCCACGAAGGGGTCGCAGGTTTAACAGGGGCTGTCAGGGTGGGCAGGACGCCAACAAACTCCAGAGTCGCATCATTGAGCAGGAGGATGTTGTTGATGCGGCTCCTGGACTCCCTATTGGACAAAGAAGAAAAGAAGTTTCAATGGATACTTTTCCGCACAGTGATGACATTGTGGACAGTTGTAGCAAACTGAAAAGGTCATAGGTCTCCTTTTGATGTACAGTAGATGAATGCCCAAGGCAAACACTATGCTCCACTGAACAGAGCAGAAGTGGTGTCCAAACAATCTTCAGGTTCTTAAAATTTCCGCGCTCTCTTCTAAGTAGGATGTTCATTTATGTGGATTTATGAAATACTCTTGGAAGACAGAGGACATTGTTGGCCAATGGATGGGGTCACAATGTCGCAATGGCCTCTGTGGTGGGGGTAGAGTTTGAGGACTTGGGAAAAGACAAACTACAATTGTTTAAGACAAACTTTCCACTCCAGAAGAGCAGTGTAGCTTACAGTCAAGGAACTGTCTTTAGACCTGGGGCTAAAAATGTTCCTGTATTCTCAGTACAAAGTCGAGCTTGTTCCCAGTGCAGGTTTGTCCCTGCCTGAGATGCTGATTCTCAGCAATCGTGTTTGTGGTGTTTATGGACAGTAGCTCAAGTTGTCATTGTTGAGAAAAGAGTGTCTGGTTTGGGAACCTCGGGATTCTGTCATTAGCTTTTTGTAGACTGTATGGTTCTACGGGCATCCAGGACATCTTTCCGGTTGCACAGAAGCAGTTGGGCAAGGGTGAACTAACCAGACTGAAAGACGGTTACTGGAAACGTAAACTACTGCCTCAGATGTCAGTGCTTCCCTTCAAGGGTTTAAGTTTTGCTCCTTAGTGATTGTAAGATGGAACGAGACTGGGATGGAACGGTGGAGGCCTCGTCTGTTATGCCAGCGATGCTTCGATCTTTTCTGATGGAAAAAAAAGAGATCCAGGACAAGTAAAAATTGATCTCCCGGTCTGTCTGCGCTACGACTCTCAACTACGCTCAGGAGGTGTGGATTACGGCTAAAAGAACAAGATCCTGGGTGGAAGTGGCCGGGATTAGCATCTTCACGAGAGCCTGGAGGTAGGGTGGCTTGCTTCTAAGGAGCTCTTGCTTAACGGTTGGGGTTGCAAATTAAAGTAGTACCATTGTTCCTCTGCCTTGATCACGTTTCTGACCACATCCAATCAGAGGAAACCTTGGGGCAGACCCAGAACACCCTGGAAGGTTCTTTCATGGATGGATGGACTTGATTTAAAACAAACCAACTGCATCTCTAAATTGTGTGGTTTTGTGATTACCTGACAGCCAACTCCACGCTTTCTTTGCCTACGAGACGTGAGGGGTCGCCAGGTGACGTGACCACAAACCAAAAGGACACTCTGGGAGTCTCATCACACACGAGGATATTTGACACGCTGGACACAAGACAACAAACATGACGTCACCTGCACAAACCACGACTCGCATATCTAAAAAGTTTTTTTTTTCTTTTTTTAAATGCCTAAAAACAAACATATGGGCGTTTCCTTACTTAAATTCTAGTTCCAAGTGATGGCTCATGGCAAAAGCAATGGCTGCTTGGAAGAGGAACCGTTGATTTCTATTCCACTCATACTGTAACATAAACCAGATTTTTAAAAAAAGAAAGAGCTGTTTTTTTCCTTATTACAGACACAAAGGTTTGTGGGTGACAGCATGGACCTTGTCCTTACACATGATGACCACATCTATTTTATGAGCATTTTGGATAAGCCTTGTGCATTTCTGTGTTGTAAAACTTTGGACAAAATGTTCAAATAGTTTTCACACAAGTTCTGTTTTTGGAAGATGCAAAGAAAATGTTGCTAATTTGAGAAATGATGTACATATTTGATTAGTCTTTTTAAAAAAAACAACTTGATTTTGAGTTTGATACCAGCTAAACAAACAGGTAAAGCTGTTGCTCTCTTAAAAAAAAAACTCAAAAAGTTTGGCACCTTGGTGGAAGACAACTTGCTTTCACAACAGACTTCATTTTCTCTCTACTTCCTCTGACATGGTTTTATTGTATTTTTTTTTTTCATTTTCTTCTGCTTGAGGGCCTTCATTGGCCATAACACGCACTCCTTTCGAGTTGTTGTGTTCGTGTCGTGTTTATGACTTCATATTGCTCAGCCTTAATGGTCTATGCACACGTGTGCAAATTAACCAGGCCACATGCCTGCATTTATTTATTTTGTCACATCATTTCACAAAGTGAGAGACCTAAAATGAAAAGGCAGAAGTCATTAGAAACATCCCTCTAACTCATGGGCTGCCTCCACCGAGGGACGTTTCTCTCTTGCGCAGCCCGATCCTTGCTCTAATATTTGGTTTTGAACTGCGTGCAGATAACAGGACAGATGGCGTCTTTCCAGATGGATGCCCCTGCTGCGATAAGCGATAAGATTTTGATCTGCTGCTGAGCCCAGCGGCCTTTTTTATTGGGTGGGCAATCTGAACATGAGCAACCCTGTTTTTTAATGTTTGGTTTAAACGGTAAATCACCACCAGAACTAAATATTACATTGTTGGTTTAATATGTGCAAAATGTGAATGGAGTTCAGTCTTTGAGGCTGAGTTAGCGCAAATAAGAAAATCTTTAAAAAGGAAATGACCTGACAACGAGGATGGCACACTTTTTAAATTATTCCATAAGACTGAAACTTTTCCAGCATGCCGTGGATAAAAGGTAGTTAAAAGCTGATTTAGTTTCAGATTTAGATTGATTTATTCTTAACAAATGAGACAATGCACATTAAGTAACATGAATACAACATGTAAATATTTAGCTAGATTTAGCCAGAGAGGCTAATTTTCATCTATAGTTCCCTAGAAGGTTGATGAAGGAGATTTTTTTTTTTAATTACAATTTAGGTGCATAACGACATGCATGGCCTATGATTTATGACAGAATTCAATGTAGTGCTAAAAGTAGTGTAATTTACAGAAAACATTAATAATAAAAATAGAAACCAGTCACAACCATTAGACGGGAAAAAGTAAAAACAGCCAATTTAAAATTTATTCAAAACATGCTGTGATTCCAGCATAGCAATAACAGACCCTCAATGAATCATCTTAAAAGACTATATGAGAGATGCAAATAAAGCACTAAAAAATATAGGGCCAAGAACAGAACTCTGTGGAACTCCATACTCAAGGCTACACAAATATAATTTAAAGGTTTGTCTCTGTTGTCTTGCATCCTCGTTGGTTATTCAAATAAAAATCCCTTTAGACTTTTAGTGGAATAAAATGGTGAGATTGAATTAAAAGAATAAACAGGGTAAACATGAAACTGAAATGTGGTTTAAGGTATGATTTAAAGACTCAGTCACAGTGAGAGTCGCGATGTTGTTTTGACAAATCTATAAAATGTCTCTTGAGGCTGATGGTGGAAAACCAGTGAAGACACTCCCTTCCCAGGAGACTTTGAGCCACGACTCGTAAAAATTATTGATTTGCAGAGGTTCTGAAAAGAATAATTTTTCAGATCTGACTTCCTTGTTGCTCAGACAGAAGAGATCCATCCAAACCTGAGTTTAGAGCTCTGGAAGTGTAGCCTCTTAAGATGCTTTTCAGTACCTAAATCTTATTATAAATGGTAGAAAACATACAGAATACCTTATTCAAATGAATTAAAGCAACATTGTGTGCAAAACACTAACTTTTGTGTGAAGATGCTGTTACTTTTTCAGCTTCAGGAACTGAAAATCTTTCAAACCGGTGGTCTAAATGACATTAAAATGTGTCACTAAAGTGCAAAAAGAAAAGTTGTTCGATTCAAGATGTTAATTTATCTCAATATGCAGCTTGAACGGTTGCTGGGGTTCATCAAATGGACCTAATATCTGTTTGTATCGAATTCGGAGAGGATTAATGACTGAAAGATGTCAAACTGCAGCAGATTTTGGATCTAAATGAAAATAAGGACTAAATGTCCTGAAAGAGTTGTGAAAAAGGTAGACGAGCTACATAGGCTGATCAAATGACACAAATGCCTCAAGATTAAATTATTTTTAATCTCAGGATCAAACAGATTAAAAACTGAAGTTCATGAAGTCACTTTGGGAGAGCGCCATATTTATATTTACATACATTTTTATGTAATCTGTGGAGGAAGACTTTTTAAGAAGATGCGGTAAAACAAAAATATATACATACAGCTTTATCTCCCAGAGCGGTTTTGATGCTGAGTCGAACTTTGAAGCCCTCGGCAGCATCTGAAGCAAAAATAAATAAATAACAAGAATAAGAAGAAAATGTATTTTTAACAGATGTTTGAAATTTCTGTCCCAGATTTGAGATGAACTGCTCAACTTCAGAATAACTTTTAGATTAATTCACAATATTTTACTAACTTCTGCCGCTGTGAACTAATGAGAGTTTTGCTATCACTGTAGATAAATAATGTAACTGTTTATTACGAGGCAAGAATCTGAGTTATGTCCCTAATCTGACTGCGTTCCAGTAAAGGGAGATTAGAAGCTGAATGCCACTCTGACCGCAGGAAAAAAATAAGGCAATAAAGTCTGAGAAAGGGGTTCATTTCACAGAGCTTAGTGTCAAATTCAAATGGATATTATTTAACTAAGAGTGAGAATTGAGCTAATCACTTACTTGGTTTGCAAAGCTGTGCAGCCAAAACAGATGGCAGGCAGAGGAAGAAGACGATCCTTCCCAACATTTTTCCCAAAGCAGGTGAAACTTCCCAAGCGTTCGGCGTTTTCTAGTCGTTCAGCAGGAACGTTCCTGGATAAAGCTGATGTTTAATGGTTAAACCAGGACACACCTGCACTCATCTGTCCGCCTGCGAGGTAATGGCAGCCTCTGCTCTGTCCTGCGTGTGGCTAAAGAGGGCTTCCTAGAGAACCTGGAGAGAGACCCACCCACTGGGAGGAAAAATGTCTACTTCAGTTCACGTTGGTCAAAAGTGTGTATGTGCGTGTGTGTGTGTGTGTGTGTGTGTGTGTGTGTGTGTGTGTGTGTGTGTGTGTGTGTGTGTGTGTGTGTGTGTGTGTGTGTGTGTGTGTGTGTGTGTGTGTGTGTGCGTGTGTGTGTGTGTGTGTGCGTTTGTTTGTAATACCTTGTGGGGATCATTTTCCTGACATATACGATGTTGTGGGGACCGAAGCCTGGACGCTGTTTTTGGGTCAGGGGTCAGATTTAGGACTAAGGTGTGAATTGAGTTTTGGTTAGGCTTAGGGCTAGGACAAGGGTAAGGTTTAGGTTGTAGAAATTAATGGAAGTCAATGGAAAGTCCCCACAAAGATAGCCAAGCAAACGTGTTTGTGCGTGTGTGTGTGTGTGTGCATGTGACTGTGCGTGTGCGCGCGCGCGCGTGTGTGTGTCTGTGTGTGTGTAACCCAGAGCTCCACACCTTTTCACAAAAAGTTGCAGTATTCAGCTTGTTTTCTGGAAACTACATCCCGTCTCTATTGAAGCATTTGCTTACTAGTTCTTAAACAAAATAAAAGTTGTGTTTCTAACAAAGTAAAACGCTGGTTTGCACACAGCTCGATATCTTGAGTCAGACTCTGCTTTTTTTCTTTCTCTCTCCTGCCAGAGACAGGTTGTACTGTTCTGGTTCTTCTCTCTTTTGTATTTCTCTGTTTCAAAGCTTAGACCTCACTATTTCAGTGAGCTCTGCAGGTTCAAAACAGCCCAAAAAAAAAGGAAAATTGCTAGACAGCAGAAAAATCTCAGTGACTCATTAAAATCTCTTACAGCAAGAGTTATGTAAATGTAAGGTTAATTATCCATCTCACCCTGATGGCTTTTTGGTTAATTTTTCAACTACTTTATCGCGATTTCTGCTTTTCGGCCATTAAAAGCAGTCTACGTTGACACGGGGGCCCGGTTTCTGCCTCACAGGCTGCGTTCCAGCGACAGCAGACTGTACCCTGAGTGTAAAGGTCAAACCATAGTTAACTACCAAACTGTGACCCTACAATAAATGACCTTTGCTCCTATAATGCTTTACGGGAAAACAGGAAACACCCGGGGATGACGAAGCAGTGCGAACGTTTTTTACTGTACTTGTATCATTTTGAGTTTTGTCACGTTCCAGATACAAACTTTTATAGGGATTTTACGTGATAGACCGACGCAAAGTTGTATGTCAATGTGTGGAAGAAAACTCAGATTGCTTGGAGAGTGAACATCAGTTCTCAAATCTTAGCACAAATTTGAGTTTTTGACTAATCTAAGCCATAATTTGCCTTTTAATCTAAGATATTTAATTGTATCTCTGTTCAGTGTTGTTGTCGTGTTTCATCTAAACATTTTACCACAGGGGCCAGAATTGTCAGGTTTGAAGTCATCACAAAAACTACTGTTTTTTTATGAATGAACCCTCCTGTTGTCCTCATTTTCTGTGTATAGGGAAAACACATACAAATCTCGGTCATTTTGACCCAAGGACAACAGGAGGGTTCAATTTTTGTCCGGTAATCGATATAAAAAATATACAATAATGTAATGAAAGGAGTAGGAGGATTTCTGGTGAAAAGTGATCTGTAATTGACAACATAAAAATGACTTGTTTAAAATAAAGGACAAATAAAACACAAAGTCCCAATTCTTTTTTTTTTCTTCATCTGCATTTGTTGTGTGTATTCCCAGCAACAGAAACAGGATGCGGGTCGTTCTTGAGTCAAAACGTCCTGCTTTATTTAGCCCGGCGTAACAAACAGGGGAGGTCAGTTTGGCTCTTGAACAGAAGCCACTGAACGTTTTCGTTCTTTTTCACATTCAAGTTTAAATGAAAGCAGAAAATGTGGTTAATAAAAAACACATCTTGGGTTTTCCATATGAAGCTGATTTTAATTTGTGTACATCCTTGCATCATGATAATGTCATCCAAAACAATTTTTTTAAGGAAGCTGCCTGTAAAGCTGAGCTATATTTTTTGCCATTTTTGTCAATTTGATTTTCTTCTGGGTTTGTCCTATCAAGCTTCCATATCCCCGGTGAAGAACGGTCCCCACAGCATGATGTTAACACCTCCACGTTCAATGGTGGGGATGGATTTATACTGAGGTTAAATTACAGAGAAGGAGACTCTATTACCACTGACATTTCTGCAGGCAATTGGGTAAGCTAGATATCATTTTGGGGTATCTCAGTTTTCAGATTTTTATTCTTGAAAAAACATTTGAAAATCATGTAACATTCTTCTGTTTGTGTGCTTCTTGATGTTGCTTTATAAAATCCCTAGAAATACAGTAATTTCTGTGGTAATCATGTGACAAACTGGAAAATTTTGGATTCCAACTGTCCAGCTATTCTGCTCAGCCTGTGGAAGTTGTAAGTTTTATCTGCATCATTTGTGACTCTGTTGATGTCATTGCCTTTAGGAATACATTTTTAATTATGCTAAGTGTCATATTAACTAAAAAATGGAAACCATTGTCTATAATTCATCTCTGGTCTTGTTGACCATTTTATGTGTTTTGTAATCCAAACAAACCATGAGCTATTCTTTGCTTTCTTGTTTCCACAGCATTTGTTCAGCATACACGGCAGAAGGCCTTAATATACCCAGAGACAAATATATTGTTACACAAAGCATTTTTTTTTTAAATGACAGATTTTAAACTGTCACATTAATATTTATTGGTGGATAGTCTAAACTTCAAACGGCAATACATTAACGTTTACAGTTTTAAAAAAAATGCATTTTTATCTCTCTTTTCTAGATTAAACCAAAGACCGGTCAGTTTTCTTTTACACTGCAATACACAATCACCCATCCACACGCAAACACACACACACACGCGCACACACACACACACACACACACACATTCACACACCGATCTTTGTTTAGCGTAGTGTGGTGGAAGCCAGCTACCTTCATGATCACATGTGACTCATCTTCTCTCCTAGCTCTGTGTTTGAACACATTTATTTACAAAATACAGACTATATTTTAGAAAATAACGGTTTGCTATAGTTAGCAGACTATAAATTATTATAGTTTGACAAGTTTTCAAGTTTCCTGTTAACATCTATATTGCAGGTTCCGTTTCTCTTTAAGTTATGATTAGAATGACATAGTTGACTGCATGCCAACAATCTGGCTAAAAGAATCAATTTGCATCTGTTACATATCACATTATTTTTAATTTTAAGAATTATGACTTTTTCCCTTTTTTCTTTTTTACATTAAGCAGTTGGTCACCCCACTGCCTCCATCTCTCTTGAGAATCAAGCCCGTGTCATAGCAAGGTATACATATATTTGTTTGTTTAGCTGTGCCTAACTATGATTTTTTTCTGGGGGTTGCCACTCTAAGAGAGATATGACCAATAATCATTTTTTAATGTAACAAAAATACACAAAAACAAAAGTATGTCTATGACTTGGGGAAAAAGGATCAGGGGAATGCAGGGGAAAGGCAAATAAACAAGCCAATATAACGATGAATAATAATAATTTTAAAAAATTGCTTAAGCAAGTCATGTAAGTCATACAGATTTTTTTTTTTCGGAAGACATCAGGTGAACAACATGAAGAAATTATGTTATTTCTATCGCCCTTCATATTTTCTCTGCGTATCAGAGTGAAAATACACGTCAAACACAGTACTATTATGAATTAATACACTTTAAAATGTGTACCATGGCAGCAGAACAAAAAAAAAATCCTTATGTTGGAGTAAAAAAAATAAAAACGGACATTTATTTCCTGTGCTCTGTCGCCCCCTTCAGGCACAGAGCGGTATTACTACGATAGGCCACAATAGGCGGTGGGAGTGGACAAACCCGAGCCGAGCCAGCAGCTTGGCGGTGCGTCCTCACGGAGAATCACTCTTGTTTGGTGCTGATACCATCCGTTGTTCGCCAAACAACGAGCCGCTGGAAGGATGTATTGATCTGTTCGCCCGCAGAGTGAGCGCTTCCCCCAGCGGATCCCTCCATGCGTCACCCCCGGGAATGGATCAGGAATCCGCTGCGGCGTCTGGGGCCAGTTTGATCTCCCTGACCGAACATGAGCAGAGGTATTACTCAGGTCTCCACGCTCTGTGCCAGGCTGACGCTCCGGGAAAGCTGTCGTCCTGCAAAGTGGCGGAGCTGTTCAAGGCGTCTCAGCTACCTCCAGAATCCCTGCATAAAGTGAGTGATCACATGTGGCGAGGTGAGAGGAGCTGCGGCTGCATTGGCGAGAGGAGCCCGGGTGGCAAGCTGTGCTCAGTTAGGGTGTAGGTTTTATAGGTGATGAAACAATCTGTCATCATAGCCAGGCATCTGGATGAATGTCTTCACTATCAGCTGCTCCTCTCAATTCGCAGTCAGATGTTCAGGCCTTACGTTTTTTGCTTTAAGTTGTGATGTTGAAGGCGATTCCGCATAGGGCTGGGCATTTATCGGCTCTTTTGTCATTTATCGAGATACATTTCTTATCACGATAAGAATCTTGTTTCCTCGTTGTCGATAAATTCCAATTAACTGTAGTTTAACCCCTCCCCAAAACGGTCCGTATTGTCTGGGATTGATAGTTTCACTATTTTTGTCCCATTGTTTGTTCAACGAAAGCATCAATAAATACAAATAAATCTGAAAATACAGTTGTGGGATGTAGTAATACAGACCACACTTCTTTACCTAAAAACAATTTACGTGACAAATGGTAATGATTTTCAAGGGCATTGCTTGTGTTTGTGGGGCTGTAATTGCTGTGACACCAAGCCACATTGTACAATTACCTAAGAAAAGAATGTAATAAACAGTACTTTTATCGTTTTATCGTTATCACAACAGTACCGCAAAATATCGTGATGAAACTGTAAGTCGATATCGTCTACCTCTAATTGTGCTTGTGTGAAGGTCTGGACTGAGCTGATACTGGGTTCAGCCATAGTAATCAGGGCTTCTGTCCCTTTAAGAGGTTCCGCTAATGCCTACAATTTCTCACAGCTGTGAATGTGAAACTTGCTTCTGTTGAATGAACCATCTCAGAGAACATTGACCATGCAATTTATTACAGTCATGTTGTTATTGGGAGCTGCACAGACTGATGCTCACAGCCTTATGTTATATCAAATGTAACATTTATGATTTTGATATTTGTGATAAGGCCCAAAGCTTTTTGTCACATTACAAGTGCACACCTTGTTGTATTTCATCGTCATTAAACGTGGCAGACCAGCTCAATTGATAACCATAGAAGTGAAAGAAAAACGATTAAGTGACTTTAGAAATTTGTTACACATAAAAAATCTGAAAAGTGTGGCGTGCTTTTCAAAGTCACATTTACAACTGTTAGCTAATTTGCGCGTCTTGACATCATTCACCATTTTTCTTTAAATGGAGTTGATGTCCACAAACATCAGACGGAGACAGATTTCTAAGCATCAATTTTTATTTATTAATTCATTTGACAAATTCCTTATTGGATTTTGGTCTGGGTTTTAACTGGGCCATTTTAGCAAATTATTACGTTTTGATCTAAATCCTTGTCCTGCTGGGAGGTGAACATATTTTCCTCTAGCATTGCGCTTTTTGCTCCCATCAACACTGAGCAACTTTACTCTCCCTGCTAAAGAAAAGTACAACTTTGACCTTTGAGATTTTAACTCATTCTGTTGCATGAGAATGAGTTTGTACCTCATTCTTATGACCAGCAAAGGTACATGATACCTTTACATGATATTTAGAGCTTGCAACACTTTTCAGTTTTATTTGTAACAGGAAAAACAAACATAAGTTTATGGTTGTCGCATGATGTGTGGAGAAGTTCAAGGGATGTAAATACTATTCTAATGCACTAAAAACTACAAAAAGTCATTTTTTTAAAATAGCAAAAAATCACATCTTGTCGTTTACCCAACTTATTTTTTTGATGTTGCATAAAACAAGTTTTAAAGCCTGATCCCTTGATTAAAACACATCATCAGATCCTTTTGCTGAGCCATCACAGAAACAAAAATAAATAAATAAAAAATGTTCCTGAGCCCCGATGAACACAACGCAGCATGTCGCTGCCGTTTCATGCCCACACTCTGTCCCAAAAGCGCCGACACTCCCATTGTGTGTCTGTGTGGGTGTCAGGAAGTTTGGCACAGAGCTGCGCTCGCTTCCTTCCTGCCCGTCCTGGAAAGCCGCCACCTCTCGGGGTGCGGCAGAGTGCAGTGGGTGGGGGGGGGGGGGGGTGATTGACACAGAGCCCTCTGAGCCGCCGCTCGGCCCTGCTGCAGGATGCCTGCAGGATCACTCTTGGACTCGGTGCGTTCTTCTTCTCTCATCATGTCACACATGGGGGGTTATTTCCTCCTGGCTGTAAACGCCCAGATAGATCTCAGGTTATAGTTTTACATTAATATTTAATGCTCTGTTAGGACATAAACAAAGAACCATTTTTGACAGGTCCTGTGTGAATGTTTCATGTCTGCACTATGATGTCGACCCACATTACTGAGGAAGGATCTTTTCTGTCCGACTCGTGTTCACAGCTGATAAGTGGAGAGGCATGACACTCCCTCCTGCCGCGGGGAAACGAGCCGACATGCAGACGGACTTTGGGTCCCGCTGCTGCTGGCTGAGATCATTTCATTATTTTCACCTCCAACCAGACAAAAAATCCCCAAAGCATTTCATCAGGGCAACATAAAAACACTTATAACGGCCAGAGTGTGTGTGTTTGTGTGTGTGTGTGCACGCTCCAAGGCATGTTCAGGTAAAATACCGTTGTTCAGAGATCAACAGCTGCCAAACTGGTCCGACTGAACGAGGTGTGAGTTTAGTTCTGGTGGTTTGATCCTTTTGCTGTGTTTGACTTAAATATGCATCAGTAAGTCTTTATGCAGTCATTCAGTTCCAGTAGTTTCCAAAATACAACTTGGACCTCTGCTAGGGGTCAAAAGATAAGTGTAAGGGGGACCCTTCTATCTTGTATCTATGGTACTTTTTTGGGGGGGGAAAATGCATGAAAAACATTGAATTTTTTTTAAGCGGCAGCATGATGTAAAATCAACTCTTTTGAGCTTTGCATCATGTTGTAATGTTATTCCCTAATCAAAAACAGATCTGAAGTGTTGCCTTGATTCTTTCATGCATGTTTGAGGTTAGGGTTAGGGTAGGGTTGGGGTTAGGGTTAGGGTTAGGGGTTAGGGGACTAAGGGGTTTGAGAAATCCCTTAGTCTCCATGGCAACCATTCAGCAGTGCAAAACGCCTGGGTGGGTCTAGCTCCACCTTCGAGGACGTAGCTCCTCCTCTGAGGAGTTTCCAAGCTTCAGAGCTTCTGCCTCGCAGAGCAGCCATTCACCGTGACTCCCCCAATGGGCTCCTTCAGACTAGCCAGCAGCAATTGGCAAACACCTGGTGGAACTGCACATCTGCTGAGCTCATTATAGGAGCTGCCACTCAGTGAAACGCTGGTAAAACGGTTAAAGGGTTAATAGAGGAGCCATGTTGTGATGACTTCCCGAAGGTTGAGTTTCAGAAAGAGCAGGAGCTTCTTAAAGAAACAAAGGCCCAATTTCAAGGCATGAAATCACAAAGTCAAATTTCTTTTACGTGATATTTGACATGTAGAGCATTTACTTGATTGTGCTATGAAATGATACTAAGTGGCTGGAAAACACATAATACTGCTTCCTTAAAGTTTCAGAGTAATTGTGCCAGGCATTTAATCCCAGGATTATTTTTCATTAAACAAAGATGTTTCTTTCTAATAGTAGGACATCACTTTAAACTTTATAAAACCATACTAAAAACTATTAATTAATAAATAAATAAATAAATAAATACAATTCAGTTTTCGTGTACATTTTAATACAAAACAGGATGTCAAAAATTAGTTGTACCCATCTCATTCAAAAATCAGAAAACTCTTTATTGGCATTACAACAATGGCACCCTAATCTTTAGCTTCCTTCTCAAATTCTACACTGATATTTAGAAGAGACATGTTGGTGAAATTAAAAGACAGAACGATTCCTGCTGAAGTTCAGGAGGCTTGTTTTAAGTTCTGCAACATATGCTGTTTTATGCCTTCTGTGTGGTTGCCAATGGAAAAGCTTAGTCTGAAAAACAATTAAGAGCTTTAGCTGAATAGAGTTTAAAAGACTTCCCTCTGAGTTTTTGGAGGAGGAAAAGGACAATGCCGCATGTCTCTGGCAGCTTGCAGCATTTCTTTCATTCAAAAATCTAATGATTTCCTTGTGTTTGAATTCATGGGTGAGAATTGCATGTTGTTTTTTTTAATGCCAGTATTTGGTTATGAGTAGTATAAGAATCTAAAGCTGCTTTCTACACATGTATCTTATATCAAAAGCTCTGTCAGGCTTAACATGTGAGGACATGGATATTTTGAGGAAGTTTTAACTAATTTGTTCAACTTCCTACCTGAAATTTGATCCCAGCCTACTTCCATTTCATTCTCTTGTTCTTAAACCTTCAAAGACTGAGACAACAAATAATTGTCAGCAAGATTTTGTTTCTTTAAGAGCTCAATTGTTAGCTCAAGGAAATCTTCTGTTGGTAGATTTCATTCATTGGGAGCCATTTTACTGCAGTAGACTATAGTAAATTATTTTAAAATTGGTTGGCTGTTGAAACAGGAGCAGGAGCCACCCGAGCAGCTAGCTTGTGCAAATGTTCATCAGAACGGACAGAGCTATCGCAAGATATTAGCATTTAAGCCAATATCTTATTAAGCACAGTAAGTGCACAGGTGGCACTTAGCTTAATGGTTTGATGTATTGTATTACACTGTGTAGTGTTTTTATAATTATGTACCAGTTGAAAGGTGCTACAAATAAATAAAACTGCCTTGCCTTGGCTAATAGAAGATGCTAAAGCTAGCTTGGAATATAAGGCGTAATCTTTTTATTTTTATTTTAAAACAACAGAAAATCGCCGTCGTGCAGTGACCACTCTCTCATGTCATGGCAGCAAAACTAAGACATATTTTAATGCTGTTCTAACATCTTCCTGTATTGTAGTTCGGAATCAGACAAAACTAGCACTAGCTGTTCAAACAAAAGGCTTATGGACAACAAAATAAAGTGATGAAAATGTAGGAACCAAAGTGCTGGGGGAACATTTAGAAGGGAAGAAGAAGTGAACTAAAACGTTGGCGTTGTGCCATCTGCCTTGAATATGTTTAACCTCCTCAGGACACATCAGGGACTTGTCAGTCTGGTTTGTCAAGGCCTCGGCCGTCGCTCCTCAAATAATCTCCTCATCAGTCCTTCTCACACACGCATGCACACGCACACACACACACACAAATAGCGCAGACTTGACCTCCGCTGTGTGTTCCGCTTCTGACTTGTTTTGGATGTCCTGTCCTCCTGTTGTATCAATACAATGCAGGTCAAGCAGAATTAATCTCTCAGGCAGTCCTGTACTCAACCGGACCTTTCACGTCATTAGGCAGGAAACACAAACTGTCTTGTTCATATTTGCATAAAAATAAAGTTTAAAGAAAGAAAGCAGTATTTCTGTAAAATGCCTTTTTTTAGGAAGAATTTTGCTAAAGTAAGTTTTTTTCAAAGTTATTTCTAATGATGAATTTAAGTGTTATGAAGCGAGGGAGCTAGAGTTGATCTGTTGTTGCCACAAGAAAATGGATGCCCTGGAATATGCCTTTCTGTTTGTTTTGGTGATAAAAGTTGGTTTTAGTTTTCAGGCAGACTGGGCTTATTTCAAACATTTGTTGGGAAGTCTTCAACAATCACAAAAACGCACGTTATTGTCCGTCAATTGTGCTACAATAGGATTCTGGAACAAGGAGGAAAAAATAGAAGTTTATGATTTGTTTAGGTTGCTGTGAACAGCTATGGATTATGTTTTTATTTCTTTATTATTTCTTTTCTGAAATGAACATTTCTTTAATGAGCTAAAGTACTTGTATGAAAACTATGAAAAGACATTTAATCATCAGTTTTTTAGTGTTTCTTGACCGCCCTACATACACCCTAATCTTCTTTGCTCCCCTCAAAGCGGCCATTGTCCCTCTAATCATGAGAGTGCCGCATAAACCAATCCCTCTGCGCTGCTTATCCCTCACACACCTTTTGCTCTGCCTTTATTCTGCTTCCACAGCCTGTAGTATTTAACTACCCCTTCATTTAATCCCAATCTAAAATGACCACAAATCCCTAGCCATACATACCGTATACGTCCAAACATGCATACGGTATACTGTAGCTTTTACGGTATAGCCAAGCATAAAACCATGCTTTTCACAGTATGTTTGGCCAAGCATTTATGCTAAAAACTCCATTTTGTTTTCATTTGAATTGTCTTTTTATTATTATTATTTCTGTCTTTCCCAGGTGACAGAGATATGTGGCGCAAAGCACCTGGGTTACTTCGGTACAGCCCAGTTCTACATCGCCCTGAAGCTGCTAGCGGCCGCCCAGTCCGGTCTGCCCGTCCGCCTGGAGAGCGTAGCCGGCAGTGAGTGTTGTTGTCGCTCCGAGAGAGAAGGCGTCTTACGGGAGCAAAAGGGGATCAGGAGATTACCTTAACGTGGCGGGATTTCGGTCTAATCTGGATGAACAGGGGAGTTGCTTGGCGAGCGCTAAGTGGGTTTGCCCTCGTTTGAAAATAGCGAGCAATCAGTCGCACCCCGACTGCAGAGGGAGGGTGTTTTCCCTGCAGCGTCACAGAGATTTCTGGATTAGAAGGGGAAGTGAACACACACGCACACACACACACACACACACACACACAAGCACACACACACTTTGGCCCGCAGCAGACCTGTTGGTTAATATCCCCTCCCTGATAATTCCCCTCATTAAATGACTGTAGGTTGGAAAATATTTGCGAATGAGCTTTATGTGCTTGAAATGTCATAATGACAACACGTAGCTAACAGGGTTGGAATCCTTGAAAATGCTTCAAGGTTTGGAAAGTGCTGGAAAGTGAAAGTGCTTGAAATTTAAGCTGCACAGTTCAGTAATGAAGTTGTAATAAACTATTAAGAGGCCCGAAAAAAAACTCTTTAGGGAAAATAAAGTGATTATTTAAACTGTCTATTGATTTGAGCAGGAAATCAATAAACAACCCAATTTGTTCAAAACAGTAAATATTTATTACTCCTCATGGCTCAATGACTTATTGATCTGTGTAACTGGAATAAATGTTGTTTTGTATTTTATACGTTAAATTACATTATTTAAATTAGGGATTTTTTGTGAATTTTTTATTCTCGATTTGAGACGTTTCAAAACTTATTATATTTTAGTTTATCTTGTCCCTGCTGTGGAATGTGGAATAGTACCAAAATACTTTATTAATAATAGTAATACAAGATGTCATGTAATAGTGAATTGAAACTGTCTCCTTTAATTCATTTGTATTATTTTTGTCTCTAAATTTTGGAGCTGGGCTGGAAAAGTTTGAAAACTACCTTGAAAATGCTCGGAAAGTGCTTGAACTTTACTGTGGGGAAATGTGTCCAAACCCTGCTGACGCCGTCTCTGCAGATCTACCTCTGCCCAGATTCGCTGGGCTTAAGAATGAGCCGGAGATGCGATACGCCGCGGCTCCTCCCGCCTCCGACCCCCAGGGGGCGCCGCCTGGTTCTGTGGCCTGGAACGCTGCAGACAGGAGCTCCTTCAGACACCTGGAGGCCAATGCAGACAAGAAGCCTGTAAGCGAATATAAAACACGTCCTGCCGATGACGGTGATTTTACCAAACACAGATATATTTACTATCAACAACATCTGACTTTAAAATCGTTACTGCTTTATATCTAAACTGTTTTACAGCCAAATTGTTGGTGCCCTGTTGGGCGAAAGACAGTTACGCTAGCCTGCTGATGTTAATTTTGTATTTTATGGCTGGATTTGAACTGTTCTTTTTTTTTTAAAGATTTGAATGAATTTCTAAACAAGTCTTTTACTGTGCAAGTTTAGACTTCCTCTACTCTACGCACGGTCAAAATTATACATATAGGCTCAATGTAGTGAGCCTATATGTATAAGGCTCACTATATAACCTTATAGTACAGGTTGTATAGTGAGCCTATATTAGGCTCACTATACAGCCTATAGTGATCAGTATAACTGATCATACTGATCAGTTATCAGTATGATAACTGATACTGATATCGGTTATCAGTATGATAACTGATACTAAAAGCTATCAGTTATCATTCTGGTCGAGTTTGTTTAAATTGCCAGTTTCAACCATCTCGCTGCAAAAACACAAAATGTTAACCAAGTATGCTTACAGATAGTTTCTAGTGCAAATTTCTTTGTATTTTTGAAATAAACCAAAACTGACGTACAAGTAGCTTTTAGCAATTTTTAGAGTTTTTGTTAAGCAAATAATTCCTCAAATAACTTGTTGAAAAAGTTCTAGTTCCACTGGCAGATTATTTCACTTATAACATGGGGAAAATGTATTGTAATAAGTGAAATAATCTGCCAGTCGAACTAGAACTTTTTAATCAATATTAAGGAATTACTCGTTTAAAACAAGCTCCTATGCCTTGCTGATAAGTGAGTTTTGTCTTATTTCAAATTTACTAAGAAATTTACACCAAAAATACCTTGTAAGACTTTGTGTTTTTGCAATGTTCAGTAATGTTTTATTTATTTATTTATTTTGCCAAAAGAATATTTAGTCAAAAAAAAAAGAGTTAAGCCATTATGTTAGGAAGGCGACGATATGTTAGAAATCCCTCCACTTTCGACCCTGTTTAAAAGTAAACACACAGCCTACATTGCTTTCTCTGCTTCACTTGAAAACACCCACAATCCTCCGCTGCGTCACCATCACAGTCACAAATATGACACGGTCAAGCCCCTCCCCCTCCAGGAACACAAACTGTAACAAGATGTTAATTAAAAACGATTATTATCGGCTATCGGACCGATACGATATGTTTTATCGGCCTGGCTAACGTCGGCCGATACAAATACTAGAAAAATATCCTAAAGTGAACCATACGAGGGGAATCTTCACTCAGTGTTTTGTGCTGCTTCTGTTTGAAGGAGCCGTGGTCCCCACCTCGATCGCCGTGTGGCTCGCCGCCTCGCTCTCCTTTGGCGTATCGCAGCTATCCCTACTCAAAGCAGAGGAACGGCGTGGACGCGCAGATCCGTGAGACAGCTTTCTTCCAAAGTTTCTTTCTATCAAACGTTTGCAATCAGTCGGTTTCTGTGTGTGTGTTGTTTTATTTATTTTTCCTCTCCTCGTCCTGCAGCCTACGACGGCAAACTCTCCTCACGGTCGATCGTTCAGCTGGAGCAGCACTCCTCGCCCGGCCACTATGTGAACAAACCCGCTGCCGAACATGCAGCCGTGGCTCAGGTAGAGTCCTTTTTTTTTTTTTTTTCATTTTTAAATAGAAGCGTTATAGCATCTGTGAAGTTTGACCTAACAGTTTCACACATCTGCTCAGGCTTCTTCTGCAGAGAGACTCAACCAGCCGGCCACGCTGAGCTACTCTGACGACGACCCCTGGAGGATCACAGCGGAACAGCTGGACTATTACACCAACCAGTTTAAAACCCTCCAGCCCGACCTGGGGGCTCTAATCATAGGTATGGACTAAAACCAAACTTTTATGTCTAAAAAGCGTTTCATGAGGCTCTATTGTCTCTCATTTGCTTTTTTTTTTTTTTTAAAGGAGCTGTAGCGAAGAACTTCTTCACTAAATCCAAGCTGCCTATCCCGGAGCTCTCCCACATTTGGTGAGTGCTGGCTCAGCGCACCACCTGTCCTTGCTCTGCCCTTGAGGTCACGTTGTGTGTGTGTCAGCTGAGTTTGGCCTCTGAGGCACACGGAGTCCTGGTTTTGAAAGTGTCAGGACAGGAAGTGCACTCGTCCTCCTCAAACTGGTTTCAGCGCCTGGCAAAAGTATCGGCAGCCGCTAGACGTTTTCCACATTTTGTCACATTCCTGCTTCAGTGCATCTGAATGAGGTTGCGTGTTTTCTTTTACTTTTAATTCCAACAAAAATATGAGAGATTTAGACATCATGGAGCACAGCAGACAGGTCAGAGTACGTAGGTTTCTGTTGTGGAAGTTAAATCATGAAATGATGCAAGCGAGGAACTAGTGGGTATTTCATTTTGGGTTTTTAACAAAGAAATTCAGGGTTACAAGTGTAAATATCTTTAAATTGATACTTTTATGTTGTTTGGGATTCTTTTATTTCTTTTTTACGTTTCTGCTTAGTAATTCCTATAAGAAAATTATGTTTTAACTTTATATATGTGGATATATGTTGTAGAGCTGAAAGGAAATGATGCAGCAAATTATATTAGCTAAAAACATAAATAACATTCTTGAAAGACATTCCCATTTGGAATGCACTTTTTTTTAGGACACCAGTCACATAAAAAGTGTGATTTGTGTCATTAAGCTGCACACATTTAATCATATTTTTAAATGTTTTGGCATTTACTCATATTGTCATTGAACAAACAGTGGGGGAAAAAATGTTAAATTAGCAATCCCGACAATACAGACAGTTTTTGGTTTTAAACATCATTAATTGCAATGTATTATGACAACAGTAAATCAAAATCGAATGATAAATGATACGATAAACGTTCAATCCTCAGTATCTTTGCAGAAGCTAACAGTTGTAAGCTTACGGTGGTTTTTCTCATCTTTTCAAGTCTTTCCGTTCTCTTTCTTGTTAAGGGAGCTGAGCGATGTGGATCGGGACGGAGCGCTGACCTTCACCGAGTTCTGCATAGCCTTTCACCTGATTGTGGCCCGGAAGAACGGCTACCCGCTTCCAGAGAGCCTCCCCCCGACCCTGCAGCCGGCGCCGGCTCAGCACCAAGAGGAGCAGATCCCCGACACTCCCGAGGTAGAGACGATTCCCTGCGACTTCCGGCTCTCATCCCGCGCGGAGCTCTTTAAACTTTACTTTGCCTGCAGAGTTCGGAGCCTCTGATTGTCTTCGAGGATGCGGAGCCGAGGTCCTGTCAGGTGGTAAAGGTAAAACACTTTTCAAGGATGCTGATTTGGGGTTTTTTTGTGTTTTTTTTTAGTGTGGCCTGTAGAGGGCACTAGCAAGCTTAAGAGAGGAGATTCTGAGTCTGGGTTGCAGCATGTTGGCTCCAGGGAGAAAAACCTTTTAGTTCCTTAAATGCACTGTACATAGAGAGAACGTATCGGTTTTGTCAGGGGTCTGTCCTGTTCTTTGTCTAGGATCCAAACAGCGTAGCAAGGCTTGACCCAACCCTGGCCTCAAGGAAACAAGAACTGCAAGAGGAATCCCTTAATCAAGGTAAGTATGGTCTAAAATGTTCTTTTTTTTTTTTAATTCAGAGACTGGATTTTGCACAAAAAAAAGCTCTGTAAATGTCTACATGGTTTGTGTCCAGAATGTGTGGGGTCTGCAGACATGTTAACTACCATGTTTTTTTGTTTGTTGAGGGAAAGTCAGCCCTGATGATCCTCTCTACCAATGTGATTGTTCACTGCAGTCAGTGTGCATTATTCACTTTTTCATAGAAAATATAAGAATTCTTCTAAAATTGAATAAATTTGTCCGATTTACTGAAAGAGCTGCACACTGGTATTTTTAATGTTGTTTTTCTGAGCTTTATTTTCCTTTTTTATTTTCAAGGTTTAGATGAGAAATGTTGAAAGTCAGAAGCAACAAATTTATGTTTACGTGTTTGACACATTTCAGCAAGAAGGCGGTTTAAAGTACTTTGTTTCATAAAAAAAACACAAAAATAAAAGGTCATAACAATTGACAATTATTATTATTATTGTTGTTGTTGCTTTAAGTAACTAAGATGCTGCAAAACTGGTGGCGTGCCCATAGTTCTTACTCTTCGCCATTTATTATTTTTAAGCTTTTATGAACTGTGGTCAAATCTTAACTTGCACAGGTTACTCAACAGATTGTTGCTAGGTGAGTGAGTGAGTGAGTGAGTGAGTGAGTGAGTGAGTGAGTGAGTGAGTGAGTGAGTGAGTGAGTGAGTGAGTGAGTGAGTGAGTGAGTGAGTGAGTGAGTGAGTGAGTGAGTGAGTGAGTGAGTGAGTGAGCGAGTGAGCGAGCGAGCGAGCTGATTCCATCAACCTTCTTTAACTAGCTGTGAGAGGCTGAGCATCTAAAATCCATTCTCTACCCAAATCCTCCCAGAATGCCGTGCAGTTCGGGATCAGAGTTCAGTGAATTTATTGAATATTCCATCAGACATATTGATCACATGTCGGTCGCGATATAGATTCTTATTGATTGAGTACCAGTCATAGCGATTGAGTCGTAACGACTTGCCAGATCTGAGCAACAGATTTGTGAATCGGTGTGAATAATTTTAAAACTGAGTTTTATTTTAAAAATGGCCAGAAAACCATTGAAGCTGTGTGGGTTATTTCATCAGTCAACCTTAAAAACGAATGGTTCAATCAATGACTTATGCATGCGAAACCCTGATCGGTATTTTATAGTGCACAAAAAAATGTGCCGTCATTTCAACACTGAGCTGATGAAGGGTTTATTTTGTCTTGTCGTCCCTGCAGACGGGAGCGTGACGCGTTTGGGGTCGTCTCGAGAGAAACCCACTCTACAGCTGGGACCGTTTCCCGAGAAGCCGGGTAATAATGACTTAAAAAAAACAAACACAGGGTTTTTCTTTAAACACTGTTAAATATTAGTCATATGTAATATTCTGTAAACTGATTTTTTTTTTTTGGGTGGGGGGGGGGGGGGGGGGTTACACAGCAAAAACAAAATCTTACCAAGTATTTTTTGGTCTAGTTTCTAGTGTAAATATAGTTTAATTGAAATGAGACAAAACTAGCTTACAAGTAACTTTTCAGCAAGATACAGCAGCTTGTTTTAAAATCAATAATTCCTTAATATTGATGAAAAAGTGCGTGTTTCACTGGCAGATTATTTCACTTACAACATGGGGTAATTTTCCTCGTATAAGTGAGAATAATCTGCCAGTGGAGGCAGCACTTTTTCATTATGGAAGCATTTTGCCGATACGTCTTATAGTTATATGTATTTATGAGTGCTGATTATGTGCAGGTTTGACTGAGCTGCCTAACCCGAGCGCTGGCTGGTGGCTGAAGCAAAGTAACTGCTTCTCATTAACAAAAGCACTTAACCAAAACTGAAAGTGTCACTGCTGTGTTTCTGTTTCATGTCGCCTCAGAGTCGCATCAGGAATTAGACCCGCAGATGAGAACAAAAACGAGACAAAGGTAACGAGAAAATTAGAAAAATGGTTGCACTTTTAAAAGAAACACGCTTGAACTTTTTCACACTTTGTCATGTTATAACAACAGAATCTATTGACGAAACCCATTACCAAACTGTTAAAATATCATCAAATAGCTGCCTCTGCATTCAGCGAGCCCTTCTTACAGTTAAATATTACTATTACTGAACATCTTTTCATATTGACATAATTTTTCACCGTACAGATAAAAATTACTTTGGTTTGACTGGTAAGCACACAATTGTTAACTTGAAGCAGAGGTCTGCAGCTTTTAACAATCCAAAGAGCCCTCACCACGCTTCGCCTTCCACGCAGCTCCTCTAGACTAGCGGCAGCAGCAATTAGCAAACAGCCGGTAGAAGTACAGGTCTCGTTATACGAGCAACTTCTCAGTCAAATGCTCTGAAGAACGACGTTAAAGTGGAGGAACACTGTTGTGAAGAGCTCTTGTCTCTTTAAGAGCAGGAGCTACTTAAAGAGACAATGTTTCACCAATATGTATATATACAGCATTTTTATAACAACTGAAGGTAACATAGTTACTTGATTGTCCTATAAAATGACTACCGTCCCTTTAAATGATGATTTAGTTCAATCTGAGGTCATCCAGACACTTGTAGGTGAAACTATTGAGACTATTTTGTAGGTTCACTCATCGTCCGGCTGTGCATTTTGTCCGCCTGCAGGTCGTACTCCAGCACTTCCATCGACGACGCCATAAAGAAGGTGGAGGAGCCGCCCACGCCTCCGCCCCGCCCTCATAAGACCCACTCCAGGGCCTCCTCGCTGGACCTCAACAAGCTCTTCCAGCAGGGCGCTCCAGGTATGACCTCGCCTGGCTCCGCCCACAATGTTCCCCCCGCCGACACGCGGAAGGCGAAGCAGCCCTGTGCTGCACTACGCCCGACTCGTCAGGTTTTCACCAGCAGTTCTCTTTTCGAGGGGACAAAAGCAGAAGCGGTGATTTTTTTACTGCTCCGATAGGTGGAAGTCAGGTTCTGGATGTGAAATAAATGTTTTATTTTAGTCCTGCGTCCAGAGAACAAAGACCTTGAATGTGGAGCTGAGCCCTTTGGTTTTTTTTTTGTCTTTTTTAGGGGTGAAAAGCGGATGGCTGCTGCCTCCTCCAGCTCTGCCTCCCAGACCGTCGGCCTCACAGGTGAGTTCCTCTGTGCCGATGTGGGAATTCTTTTCTTGTTTTTTTTTTTTTTTTTTTGGAATCAGAACATTACATTTTCTCTTTTCAGGTTCCTCATTTCCTCAAGGTGTCGGAGCAAGCTTCCCAGAGTAAAGTTCAGCAGCCGAACTTTGCTGACTTCAGTCACTTTAGAGAAGAGGTGAGTTTTCAAAAGATCTCATTTCTCCGTAAGCCGGATTTGGTTTTGTTTTTAAATGGAGCAAACAGAACCGGAACCTGTTTCTGCAAAAACACTGAAGTTTACCAAATATTTCTGGTCTAGTTTCTGGTGCAAATATCTTAGCACTTGAGATGAGATAAAACTTGATTACAAGCACTTTTAATAAAAAGTGCTGGTTCCTGTGGCAGATTATTTAACTTATAACTTAGTTATAAGTAAAATAATCTACCAGCGGAACTAGTACTTTTTAAACCAATATTAAATGATAAACAAGCTCCTATATCTTACTGAAAAGTCACTTGTAAGTTAGTTTTAGGTGGAACCAAGTTATGTTTTTTTATTATTAGTCATACTGTAATATACTGAAAACTGAATTTGGGGTTTTTTACACTGTAAAAACACAAAATCCTACTAAGTAACTTTGTCTAGTTTCTAGTGGTAGACAAAGTCTAGTGCTAGACAAAAGACATAGAAATTTGTTTTAAGTCAATGATACTTTAAAACATATTAGTTTCACTAGGAGATTGTTTCACTTATGGGAAAGAAATATTCTTACATATATAAAATAATACGAGAGTGGAACTAGAACATTTTTAACCAACGTTAAGGAATTGTTGTCTTAAAACAAGCTCCTACTGAAAAGCTACTTGTCAATAAGTTTTGTCTTATTTCAAACTTAATAAGATAATTGAACTAAAAGCTAGATAAAAAATACTTGGTATGATTTTGTGTATTAGTTGTGAGCCTTAATCATCAAATTTACCGCTTTGTGTGTAATTAATCTGGATACTTGATTTCTTTTTATTTTTTTCTTTTTATTTTTTTAGCTGAGTTACTGAAATCAACTTTTTAAGGATATTTTATTAAACATGTATACTGATGATCGCCTCATATCTTGGCTAAAGTCGGCACTCCTCACCCCCAGCATACCAAACCACAGGAGACGCCGGGAAACAAATGAGTTATCCATTACTCACCTGAGAATCAGGCCGCCTGACATCATCATAACTGGCTTCATAAATTTCTTCAGTGTTTAGGAAACGAATAACTCCAGATAAATTTTTCCCCTGGGTCAATCGGCGAGCGCAGCCTCATCTGTTTATCCCATATGCTCGCTCGTGTTTTCCATCATTCTCCTGGTTTTTTCCCATTATGAAGCATTCGTCTCCGTTCGTCTCATTTAATCCCGACTTTCTTTAGTTCCCATGGAGACGGCTCCGCTCCTCCACCGTACAGTTGACGTTTAGCTTCATAAAAGCCAGCCGCAGCGGATTATCCCGCAGATTCGTGTATGCTGTGTGTGTATGGTTTTTTTCACTTGGTGAGATAAACTGTAACCTGAACCGGCCCCGGGTCCCGGGCCCCGAATCCTCAGAGAGAAATGAGAGATGTGGGAAACAGGCAGGTAAATCCGAGAGGTGCTGATGAGTTTACAGCCTCATACTAAATCCTTTATTCAAAAAACAAAAATAAAAAGTCCAGTCCATATTTTCTAAAACTCCTTCACATTTCATCCAGGTCTCTAAAGTGACCAACAGGTTTGTACAATGGAGTATTGGAGCTAAGAAATAAAAAAGATAAAACTACAAGAATAAAATAATAAAAATATAATAATATGGTCAGAATATTATGAGAATAAAGGTATAATATTCTAATTTTATTCTTGTAATATCACTTTATTATTTTGTTATTGACTTAATTTTTATATTATTTTGACTTTATTTTCGTAATATAACATTATTTTTGTAGCGTAACTTTATTCTCATAATACTACGACTTTGTCATCATGACTTTTTTCTCGTAACTTTATTTTTTAAAGTTTTCTTGGCTTGGCCCTGATACTCCATTGTAAAACCCCGTTGTCGTCACTTTAAAGATGAACAATCTGGATGAAATGACTTTATTCTCATCATTTTTATTTACTTTCTCTGTCCCGCTGTGCAGTCGCTGCGATTCTGAAGCGGTTGGATTCGGCCGTCAGGACTGCTAATGTCGTCAACTTTGCACACATTTCAGCTGCAGTGGATCGATAAGATGAAACCTCACAGAACCTTGCAGTGATATTTATACCACTTCATTTTTTCACTTAGAGCCTCAAAGTGTTTTAATGGGATTTCATGTGACAGACTGACACAAAGTAGTGCATAATTGCGAAGTGGAAGGAAATTGATTCCAGGTTTTTAACATTTTCCACAAAATAACATCCTACAAGTGCAGTGAGCAAACCCTCTTGGGTCCATACTCTGTAGAAAAACGTTTTTTTCAGTTTAAATTTCGGCCCGGACTTTGGGCCTCTCTAAAACATAAATATGCCTTGATCTAAATCCTTGACAGCTGACCTTTAAATGCATGTCTACTCCAACACGCCTGAATCATCTCTCAATGTCCTCATGTTGTGCAGAAGCCTGGTGCCGGACCCGTTCATTTAATTCAAGTGTGTCCAGAACTCTGATGCCTTTGAAAATGCACTTGGACTGAAGTTGGACCATTAATCTAAACAATTCTGTTCCATCTCTGGTTCCGTGTCCTCTAACCGGGTTTCATCCAGAACCTTCCTTTGTTCTGCTCCATTCTGCTTCTCATTCAGTCCAATCAGCTTGGAGTGAACGAAAGGAAAAACATCATTGTTGGTTTAACACCACACAAATACACACACACACACACACACTTCATTTTGGATGCAGGCCGAAAAGGTCAAAGTTGATCCTCGTGTACCCAGAGCACATACCACAGACTGACTGCTCCCTCTACAGGAATTGGGGCAAACTGCACTTCCATAAAGACCTGGTGCATTGGAATAAAACAAAATCTTGCAAACTATTTCTTTTCTAGTTTCTTCTAGTAACGAATTCTCAGTACACTTAAATTAGGACAAACCTAACTTACAAGTAACTTTTCAGCAAATTGCTAGTTTCACTAGCAGATTATTTTACTTATAACAAGAAATATTTCATGCTAGAAGTGAAGTAATCTGCCAGTGGAACTACTGCTTTATTTTTATTTATTTTTTTATCAATACTGACTTAAACAATCTCTCATATCTTTCTGAAATGTTACTTGCAAGTTAGTCTTCTCATTTTTAAGTGTACTGAAAATGTTTCACTAGAAATAGTTAGTGGGATTTTGTAAGTTTTGCAGTGCGACTTCTTACGACAGAGCATTAAAGCCACACCAAGAAAATAAAAACATCATCAAATTACGAGAATAAGGATGAAATGATACAACAATAACACTTTATTATTGTACTGGTTTATTCTGGTAATATTATGACTATTTTTGTCATTTTATTTTAGTTTTCTTCTCTTTATGGCCCTAATACTCCATTGTAAATAAGATACCTTTTTTGTTTTTTTTTATTCAGGAGTTTCTGGGCTAAAAACAGACCTTTGTCACACTTTTCAGAATTTTTGTCTGTAAACTTCTTTCCTCCTACAAAATTCATTTTATGCAGGAACGTGGCATAAAACACCTTCAGGTTTTTGGTTGAAATGTGGCAAAATCTGTAGCTGTTGAGGGAGCAAGGTGTTATGTGAAGCAAACTTTTTTTTTCTTTTTTTCTTGCTCCTCTTCAGTTTGGAGGAGCTCTCTATTGGTTTTTGCACCTCATTAGTCCAGCTGACCTCGTCTGCTTTTTAAAAAGCGACTCCTCTCACAACGTGACAGTGACGGCGCAGCCAGCGGCTGTGACCTGTAGCTGAGGCGACCACACATGCTGCCCCTGGGGCTAATAAAGCTCCGCAGCTACTGCACCAACCGCTCCGGTGCATTAAAATGTTTCCAGGCTGCGGTCGTGTTTCACATGCAGTCAGTGGGAGAGTCGGCTGCATTCTCTGCTTAATATTTCTTGAGGTTTCTTGGGTGTGTTTAGGAGCAGAGTCAGTTTTTTTTTTTTGTTTGTTTTAAACCTTTTGAGAATTTTAGCCAGGTCTAAAATGGCGGCAGCAGCACTGAACCTTTAGATTGCAAGTGCAAACTCGAGGGCTGGGGGCCGAATGTGGCCCGCCAGCGCTCTTCACATGGTCTTCTAGATTCTGGAAGAAACACAAATGGAACCTTCAAGATAACAACTGTGTGCAAATCGGTCTCTAAGGATTTTTGTGGAAATTCACTAAGAATCAGATTTTTTCATACTGATGCATAATTGTTAGTTTATTACTAATTTTCTGGAACAAAAATTGTCAAAAACATTTGATTAAAGCAGCGTTTCTCAATTCTGGTCCTCACGCCCCCCTGCCCTGCATGTTTTAGGTATTTCCCTTCTGCTACACACCTGGATTGAATATTTTGGTGATTAACAGGCCTCTGAAGTACTTGATGGTCATGCAATCATTTGAATCAACTGTTCTGGAGTAGAGGCACATCTAAAACATGCAGAGCAGGGGAGCCTGAGGACTGGAATTGAGAAACGCTGGATTAAAGTGATGCTAACTCCCACCTGTAGGTGGCAGTACCTTTTACCTCTACTACACTGCTGCCTCAGCCTTACTTGAAGTCAATTTATAATCTGAGATTGATGTGGAGAGCAATAAAAAAAAAACAACACACATTTAACCATCACACATATCACAAAATTCCCTGCACATATTTCTAAAGTAGTGCCATGAAATCGGTCATTTTGACTGCAAAGAAAAATCATTTAAAAAATCACAAATTCCTGGAGGGAAGAAGTACTTATTTATTTATTTCTTACATTTGTGTTGAAACAGTCAGTATATCATGAGACAGATAATCTGTGGGGGGGGATCACGCTCCTCTGCCTTCTCCCAGTGCTAAGTAAAAACAACCAATCAGAGCAAGGAGGCGGGTCTTAGCGCTGTCAATCACCTCCATGTGACTGTTCATTCTGAATGCTCAGTCCAGTTGGGATCATGGCCACTGATAAGGCCAGATAATTATTTTTTCTGCAACGATACGTTGTTTAGTGCGTATACAAGGTTGATTGACAGCTCTAAAACACTCCTCCTTGTTCTGATTGGTTGTTTTTTGACCGGGAGCAATGCAGCTCAGGGAGGAGGCAGTGGAGCTCAAACTGTCACAGATTGTGTCGTATTATGACGACACAACTTGATGACAGTTTTAACAAATATGAAGAAAGAAAAAAAACATCAATTTTTTTATCTTGCTTTAACCGGTTCATCAACACTTTCCTCAAACTGAAAACTGAGTGTGACGGCCGCGCTTTAGATGAACTCGTCCGCGGAAAGAGAAGAAATGAAGAAGTAGGACGCGTGAGGCCCTTCTTTACACTTTTGCACTGTTAACCTCTGCTAACTGAAAACAGGTGGCGATAAATCAAACATTGCGTCTGCAAGAGAAGAATGGCTGAAATGCAGCAAGTAGGTGTAGTAAAAGTAAGTTAATCCATCATGGCTGCCCTCCTTCCCTAAAGCTCCTGGAGAGCAGTACATCACCTCCCCGGTCTTTCACCCCCGCGCCCCCATCCTGCAGGGAAGGTGCTGATTTACCGCTAGTCGGAGCAGATGCATTTCATCCTGCCTCTTTTATAGCCGCGCTCTCATGTCGTCTCACCCTATCATGACATCAACACTCCCGTCCTGCAGGAAAAGTCCCTCCATCATTTTGCTTTCTCCTCTGTTTTTTGGGGGGAGGGTTACAGGAGGAGAGCGGCGTGAAGCTGGAAGAGCAGGGTCTGGCCTCCAGGTTTGGACTGAGTTCTGAAGACCTAGGAAGCGCTTCCCAACAGGTGGCAAAAAGACAACAAAAAAAGAGACTGCACTGGTTTGTGTATTTTAGTGTTGTGTTTCAGCTGGGAGGAGCTGATTTATTTTTTATTTTTATTTTATTTCAGGACGTCTCCGGCACGCCTCACGGTCAGGCGCCACAAAAGCCGATTCGGAGGAAGTACCACCCGGAGAGCCAGAACCTGGAGACCGGAGCGCCGCCCCCTGCCATGCCGCTCCTACCGCCTGCCAAAACCAGCCAAAGGTTAGTGACGGATTTTCAATTCTGACGCTTTCCCTGATTCAATCAGGCAGAAGTTTGAAGTTTGAGAAGCGGTTACGAAACTTTTGCCTTCCACGATTCACGACTCTCGGATTTTTCCACGTTTTGTCACGTTTCTACCACAGATTCAGTGTGAGTTGGGATTTAAAGTGACATAGTGAAGTGGAAGGAAAATTGTACCAAATTTTTAGTTTTTTTTTTAACTATTGCTGTGTGCACATTACAGTGCCTATAAAAATTATTCACCTCTTGGATGTTTTACTCTTATGATTGTGTTTACAAATCAATCATAATGAACAAAATGTGTCCCTTTTCATAAGAAATTACCACAGAAACCAGATAGATATAGATCTATACTCAACTGCAAAAGTTGAGTATCAATGACTCAACTTTTGAGTCATTGATACTCAAAACTTTATCACTTTTGCAGTGATAAAGTTAAGTCAAACTGAGGATCATGTGATGATGACATGTAGATGAATAAGTTTTAGTTCCTCAAGAGTCAAAACAAAGAAAAAATCTGTCAAAAATTATGTGTTTTTGTGACCTGAATGAGTAAATAAACCTCTGTTTGTCGTCGTGTTAACATGTAGCTCTTGTTGCGCTGCCATCTAGTGCTCAAAACATGTATTGAGCCAAAAACACGTCCATTTTTTTCACATTACATTTAAAATAAATGCAACAAATAAATACAACTTGATTTCCAGCAATAAATAGAAATATTGTAAAACTGCAGAAAAAGTGTTAACAATTTTAACCTTTTAATTGCAGTGAATTTACCTTACTGTAATAAAATGTGAATACATTTATTCCTGTGGAAGAATCCCACATTCAGAATGAATTCAGCAGAATGACCAGTTCTTCACTTACCGGAAACCATAACAGAAATATGACTTAACATACATGCCCATTTCTGTTAGCTACTCTCAACCATGGGAAAGATGAGAGAACAGCCTGTATAAGTTATACAGATGTGTGTTGAGCTTAGAAAATAGCTGCTCCCATATCCACATTAAGTGTGATGGCTGCATAATTTAAACAAACTGGAAATGTGACAAACAAGAATGAGTTTGAACCCATGTTTATGAGAGGCTTTTCTTGCCTAAAATCAGAAATGTTACCTTTCTAAGAGTGAATTCACACCAGCCTCGTTTAATCCGCTTTAACTTGACTCTATAGTTTGCTGTTCTAGAAAGTCTAAGTGGTTTGGGCCATAAAAACCTATGCTTTGGTTTTGTTGAAGACCGCTCCAAAAGCAGGAGGTGAACTATGGCGCAGTGCATTCTGGGTAAATACAACCAAAACAAACTCGAGCGTCTAGTGTTGGCGGGAGAAATGGCTCGCAGTCTTTTACCAAAGACAAAAGACATTTGCTAAAATCGGACAACGCTCTATTTTCGTTTGCATTTTGTGACGAAGGAAGTTGCGCTCTTCTTCTTCAGAGTTTTTTATGTCGTTTCCTTCTGTAGTTCTTGGTGTAGCGCCGCCACAGGCGAGGAGGGGAACTGGCTTTTCGAAGGGTTTGGATTGTTTGACCTAAATCTTCATTTTGAAATTAAATTACTCCAGTGAAAGCTAAAAGCGGGTTTTTAATACACCTTGTTACCATAGTTACCAGTCAGTTTGATGGTTGCTTTCCGAATGCGGATAATTGGCTTTAATAACTTGCAGGTACTTCATTAACTGATGGAGATTTTGTGTACTGGGGCAATGTTTTCAGGAATCTGGATAAGTCCACACTCGGTTGTGTAATGTGGGAGAATCCATGAAATCCACCCAGAATGGACACTTTATCTGATATTAAAAAAAAAAAAAAAAGACATAACGACTTTAGCATGTGTGTCCCTGTCTCCTTGCTGTAAAGTAGACAGCGGCTATCAATAACAACGCTGACTGCCTGCAGACGGATACGGCGCTTTTACTGCGCAATGTTTGGAACAATTCGTTCCATTTCCAAACTGATTAAAGGGACTTTTTATATACTTTTGTACCTGGAGAGTGTGGAGCGTAAAGGCTAATAAATCTGACTAAATCCCTCCGTCAGGCTGCTGTCCCGACAGAAGAGAGAAATCCAGATGGCGATCCGTAAGAACCGGGAGACCAACGCCGTGCTGCGGCGTCTCAACAGCGAGCTCCAGCAGCAGCTGAAGGTGAGAGCCACTTCACTCAGCATACGGTCGCCTCGGTTACCGCACACTCCAGACAACAACGAAAAGAAAATTCAATAATGAAAAAACATTTTTTATTGTCCTATATTGTAGCTGCTGTGTCCTTTCTTCCTCGTCTATTTTTTTGCTCATATACTTCAATTCAATATAAAAATAATAATAATTTGAACATAAAGTAAAAAACATATCTGATCTTAATTAAACAGGGAATGCATATACTTCCTCTTTCCCTAAAGTCCTTCCATTCCTTCTTGTTCCTCCTTCCTCTGTTTTGTTGCCTTCCTTCCTCTCTTTATTTCCTTGTCAATTTTTTCTTCATCAATTTTTTCTTTTTGTCTGACCTCTCTGACACCCCTGTTTTTTTCCTTCTTTCTTTCCTACTTTTATTTGTTTTTTTCTTTACTCATTTATTTCTTTTTGCCTTCATTCATTCTTTCTTCCTACCTTCCCTCCTTCCTTCTCTTCCTTCCCTCTCTGGTTCCATTCCCTATGTAAACCCTGACCATAGTAGGAACATTTGTCGTTTATTGGTAATGAAAATCAGTATTTTGTATTGTAACATAAGCATTGCTAACCTAAAACATTTCCAGTTGAGACTAGAAAAGTCTCTGCCTCCTTCATGATGAACAATCTGGCCTGGGATCAGTGGTTACCCACGGAGAGCTTTGCTAAGGGGAGTGTGCGTTTATCTATGTGAACCTGACGACATTCCAAGACCTCCACCTCCCCCGGGGTGGTGTAGAGGGAGACCCGGAATGGGAAAACTGTTCCCTCGGGAGATTAAAGGCAGTGACGTTTGAATCTTGACAGTTCAATCCAACAACGGGGACAGAGGCTTACACCCTGGTTTACCCACGGACGCGCTGTTTGTGTGAATCCTCCTTGTTTTCAGCCAACAGCCAGCACTCCCACCGGTCCAATTCGGTGAAAAGTCCCCCCTACTCCCACCCCACTGAACCCCGACCTCTCTGCTCCGTCACTCACGGCAGAACGAATGGCAAAGACTCGGCTGTTTGCGTTAGGGATCTGCCTGTGGCACACACGGCCTCGCTGCCAACACATGCTGCATGCCTGTCATTTTCCCCTGTAAGCGATCCGAGAGTGAAACCTTGCGGCGCTCTTTACGACAGAGGCTGGGGAACACAAAAGAGGAGAGGGGTGAGCAACAGGCGCTCCCCTCCCCTCCCTTTTTTTTTTTTTTTTGAGATCCAGTTGGATTCCTCCAAGAGTTTAAGCTCTTTAATAATCAGATTTTCGGTTTTGCTCAAAAGGTCACCTGGGTATGATTTACGCTCATTCTAATTCCACTGCGTCCCCAAAGCATTCGAGAAATTCTGCAGAGACAGGCATACGTGTCTTTATATAGAGCCGGGCCTTATTGGAATACCGAACGGGCCCCGGCACAACTGTCCTCTCCAAATTAGAGCCAGGGCCCATCAGGCATCTCCACTGCAGGGACACTGCAGGATGGAGAGAAAGCTTTATGTCTGACTTTACGGTGCGAAACCTTGCCAAGTATTTCTAGCCCAGTTCCTAGATCAACTATCTTAGTACAGTTGAAATAACCTATAAGTAGCTTTTCAGCAGGATATATCAGCTTGTTTTGAGTCAATAATTCCTTAATATTGATGAAAAAGTGCTGCTTCCACTGGCCGATTGTTTCTCTTATAACAAGGGAACAATGTTGTGTAATCAGTGAAATAATCTGCCATTGGGACCAGTTTATTCATCAATATTAAGGAATCATTGACTCAAAACGAGCTCAAATATCTTGCTGAAAAGCTTCTTGTAAGTTAGTTTTGTCATATTTCCAGTGTGCTGACATATTTGCACTAGAAACTGGACCAAAAATACTTGGTTAGGTTTCGTGCTTTTGCAGTGGAATCATTTTACGGCCCTCGCAGAAGGAAGTAGTTATATTACGTCATTCCGCGTAGCGACAACCAATAACGGTTATGAGACACCTACTCACTCAGAAAGATTGGGTCGGTATTCCCTGAACGTCGGCTGGTGCTGGACATGAAGCAAATATTCCAGCTTCACTTCATAATTTATTCCATGTGTGGAGATATTACGAGGGAACCCACCCTGGACTCTTTCTTCAGGACAAATCCATGATCCCCTCAGCATTTGAATTCGGAACGTATCCGATCTTATCTCCGGGTGTTTGACAACTTCATATTCTTCACGTCATGGGGATTTTCCTGGTTGAGGTAGTTTTTTGTAAAAAAGACAGGTTCTTAGAGTGTAAATTTTTCCACATTATTTATGGAATTTTACGTAGACCGACAGCTGTTAGTGCATGGTCACAAACTGGAGTGAAATCACGTAGTTTACAATATTTTTTTGCAAATAAATATCGACATTTGATCTCATTCCCCTCAATAAAATTCCTTGCAAAAAAACTGCCTTCAAAGGTCATGTAAACACACTGCAAAAACACAAAATCTTACGAAGTAATTTTACTCTAGTTTCTAGTGCAAATACCTTAGTTTTGTTGTATTTCAAATATGCTAACATACAAGTATCATTTAAGCAAGATCTAGGAACTTGTTGTAAGTCAAAAATTCATTAATATTGATTTGAAAAAGTACTAATTCCGCTGGTAGATTATCTTATTTGCGACAATATTTTTTTCCCCACGTCGTAAGTGAAACGATCTGGCATTTTCATCAATATTAAGGAATTTTTTACCTAAAGCAAGCTCCTGTAACTTGCTGAAAAGTTACTTTTAAGTCAGTTTTGTCTGATTTAAAGGGAACGAAGATATTTGCACTAGAAACCAGAATGACGAACACACTTATTTATAACCAAACATTCACCAGATACAGACACCCACCTTCAGTTTTTGTTAATGTTTCAGAAGTTTTACATTGAAAGAAATTGATTTGGGAAAAATTGCCTCCTTTTCCTGATTTTTATTTTGTAATTGTTACTTACATGAAATACTTTCATTTTGTTCTTCAAAATACCAACATTTCCAAGTATCTTTTACATTTTGGACCATCTGATGATGTAAGTTTTAAACATTAATTGATGTTTTGATCACTAACATCAATTAATTGACGTATGTTTGTTGTTTTTTTACTAAATACTAATTTATTCTTGAGTAATTTCATGGACTGTTACTTTCTACTTTCACTTGAGCAAAAATGCACTAAGCTAATGCTATGTACCCACCTGGTTCACCCAGGAGATGAACCTGCTTTTCTTTTTGAGTAAGCGAGTGTAAAAAGAAGTGACGGGATCAGATTGTTGATATCGCCGCCACATTACATTTGTCATCACATCAAATTGAGCTTTTGGCTCAGTGTTACTTTTCCGTTTTGTTCAACCCTGTGGGTTTATGAGGGAATAAACAAGGCAGCCTTTTGAGTTCGCTCCTGTCGTCACCATGGTAAACAAAGCAAACAAGGGTAAACGTGCCCGAGGTGGAACTTTTGTTCCGTGTGAACTTGATCAGAGCTCGTGCTTCCTTGTGTTTGACTGCAGGTGGTTCACCAGGAGAGAGTCACCTTGGAGTCCCAGCTGGAGCTCCTGCGGCCCCTGGCCTCGACGTGACGGGTCGCCGAGGTCCGGCTGGGGTCGCCGAGGTCCGGCTGGGGTCGCCGATGTCCAGCTGGGGTCGCCGAGCCAGCATTTGCGTCAAAACCCATCAGCTCGGATTCGGTTAAAGAGAGCAACGTTTTGATGCTGAAGTTTAGGTTTTTCTTATAAACGCAATGTAAATCTCAAAGGGCTCAGACATTTTAGAAGCAAAAATCGAATTGTTGACTTGACAAACGGGGAATCCTTGTTTAATCAGGAACCCCCGAACCCAATCACTATTAGATTTAATGATGTGAAGGAAAAAATAAAATTGTGCTTTTTTTTTTTAAATATCATTGTATGTCAGCACATGTAAAATATGACGACTAACTTATTCTTTCCTTTCTGATGTCTTGTTAGTTTCTACATGTAAACGTTTGCACCACATGTAGTAGTTTGCACACACTCCTGTGAGTCTGAATGTCCATTTCCTGTGGCAATCACGACAACTTGTGTTTTTAAATTTACAGGGCGTCGCATTAGTCCCAGCATATATCATATGAAGCAGATAAAGGTGCTACAGATTCCATTTTCCATCTTAAAAATATAAATACAGCGGGAAAAGAGGTAGGCAAAAAAAAAAAAAAACTTGAGTATGTGAGACTAAAATGCAGAACGACACACTGAAGAATGTTAACTGATTTTTATCAGATCTGCACAATTCACTTGAAAAGTTGCTGTTTTTGATTTAAACCAGTCTTTTTTAATATATTCTTGTAATTTTTGAACTTTGATGCCAGTTTTACTTTACCTCCTCCTGACGATATCCCATATGCGCTAGATGAGTTTGAGCCCACATCTACAGCTTGCTTTCTGCCATTAGTTTGATTCACAGGATGATCGAGGAGTTGGTGAGCTCCATGTTGGCATGTCTGTTACTGCATGTGTGCTAAGATGTTGTGAACTGGATTGTGAAAATAACTTGAAGTCATGCACCGACGAGATGCAAATCAGAACAGTCAATAAAGATGTCTATTTTTAATGCCTGACTGATCCTTTTTTTCATTGCTGCAAAGCTTATGTGTAAATCTGACTCGTTACTCTGAACGATGCAGATGTTGGAAGAACCAGCAAGAGCTTCCAATCGGATGCTAAAACGATTATTCTGACAGAAATCTCAGGAGTTTTCTTCTGTTAGTATTTACAACCACAACACAAGCAGTGGAGGATATTGTTTCAAAAGTAGTTGTGAGCTGCAAAAATTTTATGAAAAACTCAAATTGTCAAATTCAAATGTATTTATTTGTCAAGAGACATTAATCAACATCATACAACGCAACTGTGCACAATTTAGCTAAAATGAGCAAATTTTCATCTGTAGTTTCTTCAGTTGTTAAAACCAACCTAAAATTGGTTATTAAAAGATTAATAGTATTTTTAGGAATATTTAAATTTGTATGTATTGGGGGCTTTCACTTTTTTAATTTATGGTGATGATAAATCCTGTCACATACCCTTTCACATTACTTCAAATGAAGCAAATTTTTTAAAACATTCTTAACATAACCAACTGCTTAAAGGGGTTAAATCCAATTAATTTATTCGATTAAAGTCGACATTGTAATTCGCTATACACCCAAATATTCACTGGACCTAGCTTAATTGTTAGCAAAACCTTGACCAACGTCAAATTATATTCACTTATCTATTTCAATTAATTACAATGTTACAGTTTACACTGTTCAGATTTAAAGTCACAGAAGATGCGTTTCCATTAGCCATAATATTGCCCAAACTGAAATTACGAAAATAAATTTGGAAAACGCGCGCGCGTGCGCACACACACACGCACGCACACACACACACGCGCACACACACACACAAATAAAAAAACACGTTTTTCGATGAAAAATGTATATCGAAAAAAGCGAGTGGTTTTTCAACGGTATCGAAATAGATGTATTTCGCAAAACTTTAATGGAAACACTATTTTCGCACCCCACGAGTCACGTGAGCAACAACCAGACGTCACCACCGGCGGAAACGACGAAGAAGACGACAGGAAGCGGTAGGAGGTGGATGTTTTTTTGTTGTTGTTTTTTTCTGGATAATGTGACGCTGGCTCGTCGCTCGGAGTGAGCCGGAGTGGACGAACGAGCCTAACAGCTTGCTGTTCCTCCAAACTATAACCAATATTTACCTGCTGCATTAACCTTCAGGGTCTCCTCTTATACTCATAGGTTTTGTTTCTTACGCTTCACGAGAGAGCTGCAAGTATTCATGCAAACAGACAGCTTAGCTGGGGGCATTTCTCACTCAACTATAAATACCACTTAAAAGTGTTCGCTTTGCATCGCCAGATGACAGCTGCACGGCAAGGGGAAACTACTATATGCCAGTTGTGTGTGTGGGCTCTAAGTATACGCCTGCTTAATATAATTGCAACCCCAGCTGACTCCCACTTAGTCTGCTGCTGGGTTATTACCATTAATGAAGAATCAAGCTGGAGACGGTGAGACTTGACGCTCTCAAGCACCAATCCACAGTGACAGAAAGGTCATTAAAATGTGTCGAAGTAGCTTGAAGAAGTGGAAAACATTGCAGTAACTTGACGCTTTGTGTCTGTTCGAGCCCACACGCTGAAGCCAACTCTTCTCACAATGTAGATTACCAGCTTTTATGTGTTCAAGTTTGCTCTTTTGTGGCCGCAACATTACTCTAAGATGACGACATACGCCACGTCTCTCGTCCCTCCTTTGTCCCCAAGCCGGGCGTTTGCAAAGGTTGCACTTCTGCTGTGGACATTAGCTAGGCCACGGGGCGCGCTTTCGGACCGCCACCTCTTTCCATTCTGGCTCCGTCAGCTGGTGGGATTTAGCTAAACACTCATTCAGCAAAAGTGAATGTGGTCCAGTCCAGGCTGTCGGTCCTCCACACCGGGGTGAAAGCAACAATCGCCTATTAGAAAAAAAGGCAAAAAATGCACTGAGGTGGGAAGGAATTCCTGTTAATAAGAGGAAAAACTTAGCATAAGAATTTAAAATCTTTTAACTGCCAACATTTGTGAGAATTGGGATTAGTAACTAAATTCTCCTTGAAGGTGTGTCTAACATTTTTTTTTTTTTTTTTTAAAGATTTTTACATATTTGTGAAAATCATCTGCCGGTCTGTTTCTCTGCCAGTAGCTCACCAAACTTGATTGACAACGCTAAGGCCCGCCTCCTTTCTCTGGCTGTTTTTGATCAATCATTGCTTTCATCTTTTATCTATTTTTTCTTTCTTTTTTTTTAAATTGGGGATGCACGATATATCGGCTTTAACATCAATATCATCCGATGTTGGTTGTTTTTTAACGTATTGGTATCGACCTCTTAAGTAAAACCAGGCCAATTTTAATAACCAATATTTATTTCCATGTTGTTGCCCTTTGTGTTTCAGGAGGGAAGGGGTTTGGTCATGTGATACTGATTATAGGAGCTTGTTTTGAGTCAACAATTCCTTAATATTAATATTTTTAATTCTACTGGCAGATTATTTCACTTATAACAGGACATTTTCCTCATGTTTTTAGTGAAATAATCTGCCAGTGGAACCAGTGCTTTTTAATCAATATTAAGGAATTATTGACCTCTTAATGCTCCTAAATCTTGCTGAAAAGTTATGTAAATTACAAAACTTTAATTTTGTAAAGATCTCGAAAGATCTTCCTTAACAGAGGCGGCCCAAGCCTTTTTGGGGCCGTAAGTGCATTTTCATTTGAGTCCCCCCAAGTCAACATATCAACACCAGATTCTTTATCATTCCCAAGTTATTTTATATATGTGGTATAGCTACGATAATTAGCATTAGCATCATTTGCAATTAGCTGCATCATAACAGTGTTATGGTTGTTGATTTTAACATCACAGGAGTAGCAACCTAAAAAAATTATTTAGATTTTAAAATTCAGAGTGGTGTTTAGGTGTGCCATAATACTTTAATTATTTGAAACTCAAAGACTAAATTTACAATAAACAAATGAACAAGTTTGATATCTTACAAATATTTCCCCAACAGTGGCAGCAGCTAATGGCAGGAATAATTAATTAATCTATTATTTGTGTGAAAACTATAAAAGAAATATAGAAATCATTTCTCACAGTTAGTTTGTATTATTCTTTATTATTCTAAATATTGATTTCCCCCCACCCCCATTATGGTGCCTCCACACCACCAGGGAGGCCCACATACAAAGCAGCTGCTTAACCCTCATATGCCTTGGGCCAGAATTGTTCCCTAACAATGTTTTACTTTAACAACTTTTCACAGTAATATTTTTTTCCCTCATTATTCAGTTTGGATTAAATATCTTTTTCTCCTTATGAATAAATGTATTCGAAATGAAGGTCAGATTTATCACGTTTCAGTTGGAAATGCTGCTGTTACAATAAAATATAATTTTACTTTAAGGCATTTTGTATGTTGCTTTTAGGGGTTTCAACCTTTTTTTCCCCCCCACCAAAAGTGGCACTATACATAGCACTTAAGAATGGTTAATACTCAACACTGAAGGAGCGGCACTTAAGTAAATACGTTTAATAAACCTGTGATACAAATAGGTTGTCTACGGTTATTTAATTTCTCCTTAGTGAACTGGACTGACCGTAGTTTGCTATCTCTCTTCATTACACATTCACACTTCAGACTCCGGGTCCCCTTGGAAATCCATTCCAGGTTTTACCCGCTGCCTCTTTTTTAAAAACCACCTCTAGTTTAGAGGAGTGAAAAACACACCAGGATTAGGGCAGCAGATGACCCGGCGCAGCAGCCAGGAGCACACCAGTCCTCTCCCTGACAAGCGAAAGGGATGGGGGGCATCAGCCGCAGCTGAGCTCCGAACGGCTGGACCAGGGGGAGCGAGGGGACACAGCAGCTTTTTGCCCCCACTTGGGTGACTTTGCTGGATTTCTTACCCCCTTACTCCTCTCCACAACACCATGCCATTTGCCAAAAGAGCCGTGAAGCCCCAGTTACTGTGCAGGTATCGAAGCCCAAGCGAGGTGGTGGTGGAGCAGCAGCAGCAGCAGGAGGAGGGTCTGCTTTTCGAGGATCTGGTCTCCATCAGTAATGTGGCTCTGTCCCGGACCCTGCGGCAGCTGTCGGACCTGGCCAAACATGCCTGCTCCATTTTCCAGGAGCTGGAAAACGACCTGGCGTCCACCAACCAGCGGGTCAGGGGGCTTCAGGGGAAAATTACCCAACTCCAGCAGTGCTGCTCCGAGCTGGACCCCAAACAGGAGGCAGTGCGTGAGTATAGCGCTCCACACTCGCACACGGCGCGCGCGTCTAGCTTCTTTCTCTCAGGAGAGCATGCACGAGGACGCAATTTTTTCTTTCTTTTTCTTTTTAAACAACTTTTAGACTAAACTTAAAGAACTTTATCTAACAAATATAGCTAACTGTAAAAAGCTTCAGCTCGCTAAGCTATGTTTATTTTAATATATTCGGAAACACGTTTCCATTTTTAAAGTTAATTTTCGTTGTAGCAGTCTTCAAGTTTGGCTCAGTGGTAGGGGCGTATGACGTTGTCTTCACCTCATGTCAGCAGCTCTGTAAAACCAGCTATTACGCTGTTGTTTCTCTTCCAAAGAACGTCCTTCAGTAGCTCTGTCATTGTGACTTTATAACAAGCATGTGTCAGCTAACACTGCCAAATGACGCACTTCGCTCCGTGCGGGGAAGCGCTTCCACTGGTCCTGTTTTCCCCTCTAACTTCATCAGAACTCAGAGCCGGCCCAATAAAACACGGGGCCTTGAGAAGAGTTTGATTCTGCCCTCTCCACCCCCCTAATGTTTATGAACATAATTTTCCAGCTATATGTTTCAACTCTGAGCATTAAAAAGTAAGGATGTTATGGTGCATTGATTTGTACTGACAAGTCAGATTAAATTTTTTAATTTTTTTTATTTCTCAGTCAAAAAAACAACAAAAACACTGGGGGAAAAAACCCTGGAAATGATATCATTATCAATAGGTTTTCAGAGTTAGCTAAAATGTTTTTGCTCCATTTTTTTTCTTTAATATTAATAAAACACAATTGCAGAGGTCATCAAAAGACACAGACACATGCACAATTTCTTATTTAAATCAAGAAAACATGGTGTCAATCAGTTGTGTTTTAAATAGTGAATTGACATGTAAAGGTCAAAAGGTCAGTTCCCCTCCTCTAAATGCTCACACAATGACAAGTCAAACAAATACAAGTCAGTCCATAAATACCCGTTTGTTTGGTCCGGCAGCCGTTTTATTTGGTTATATTCACAAGCAGAACCGCAATCTAAATTTTTTATTTATAAAGTTTTGAGGCTCATCCTATGTAGCGCCAAGTAAAAGTTGAAGGTTTTCTGTGTGAGAAGTTGAGCGATCTTTGGGGCTCCTCTGCTGACCTGGGATGCTAAACAGCAGCTTAGTTTGCTTCTATCTCAGGCTGGCTGCCCAAAGTCAAACTCTGTAGTGTTGTAGGAGTTAATCCTCGCATAAATATATATATTTTTTCTTTCTTCCTGCTTCATACGGTAAAGTTCGATTGGCCGATTTGGCAGGAACTCATTACCCTGATACCATGGGAAGGCGGTTGGATATTTATAAAGGTGTGTATTTGTGTGTGTGTGTGTATGAGCGCGGCGTCCACAGCTTTGGACACACCCCAGCAGATTTTAACCCACTTCACTTTAGGTTCAGCAAGTCCTTGCACGTTCCCCCAGACCCCTGCTTCCTGTGGTCTCTAAATGGGTAATTTTGCCTTGAGGTATTTATGTGTGGCATGGATAGCTTTCTACTGCAACCCCCCTCCCCCAACTTTGAAAAAAAAAAATAGAAAGAAAAGCCTGACCCCTTTTAAAGCCAATTTAAACACACTGCAGTACGCAGTCTGCAGAGATTCTTTATTTCGACAGCGAGTTGCTGGTTTGTTTTGCTTTCATGCATAGTTGTGCTGTGATACGCAGGCTAGCGTTTCTGTTCATTCTTGCAGACTGTTTATGTCTGATTTCAGAGCTGTCAGTTGTTGTTTGCGAGTACTTTCCCTGTGAGGAAACTTGCAAAATTATTTCTAGAAGAGCATACATAAATATTATGCAACATCAGGGTGTGGAAAGGTTAAGCCTCGAATTTCTGAATGGATTTCTGGATGCGATAGTATCTTGCGTGCCATGTTTTCTTTTTCTTTCTTTCTTTCCTGTTAACCCCCTTTTGCTTTTAATTGCTCTTAATTGTTCTTTTCGTTGTAACGGTGTCAGGCGCAGTCTTTAACAACAGAACCCCGGTCCCATCTGAATGACAATCGGTGTAAATGGAGCAGTCCAAGGCACGGAGGGGTGGGTTGGGTGGGACGTCCACGAGGTGAAATCTAGAGGAATGCACCGCTGAGGAGTTGTTTGTCACGCTGAAGGAGCAGGCAGATGTTAAACCTGCTGTTAAAGCCTTGGAGCTGCTCGTTGTCATAAACAACCTGCAGGTAACATGGAGTTAGCCTGGGAGTGCATCAGATAAACAGCATTTGAGGTGACGTTAAATATAGCCGAAGGCCATGAGGTAAAATTTACGTAGGCGAACGTCGTTTCTTTTTTTTTTCTTCCAAGATGTTGATTTATGTAGATTGTCACAACTGCTTCCCCGCTTCCGCCGGATGCACGGCACCTTTTCAAAGTAAAAGCAAAAGCCCTTTTGAGTCAGAACTTAACGAAACACTTTTTGCTGAAGCTAGAGTCTCTTTGGAGTGCATCTCTACCAGCTTTGCTCGTCTAGAGTCTGAAGGTTTTTGATAAAAGTGGTCAAGCTGAGTCAGATTGGCGAGAGATCATCTGTGAAGGTTATTATGCAAGTCTTGCCACGAATTCTCAGTAGCGTTTAGGTCTGGACTTTGACTGGACCATTCTAAACATAACAATTTTTTGATCCAAACCCTTCATTGCAGCTCAGATCAATGCTCCCCTTAACTGGCCCGTAAACAGTCTTAATAGTGTTGGAGTTGTGTCATACCGGATGTGTTCTGGGTACATTTTGCTTTAATCGAACTCTAGTCCGTTTGTCTAGAAAGTCCGTTTTGTTTGGGGAGATGTGAATGCGCAATTGACCTCTGATGAGGACCAAACCAGAACTAAACCTGGCGCCTGGCAAATAGCCCCCCCGCCCTATGTTTGGACAGCTCTCCCATGACACCCCATCGACATCTTCCCAGGACTACCATCAGATCTCATCAGGCAGACTGTCCCACCTTGGAGTTTCTAGCCGGGTTTCATGTTACCCCGGCTCAGTTTGGAGGAGTAGCTGTAATGCTGGAAGCCTTCTGGCTTCTCTGGTCGCGCAGCACATGGCTGGCACTTTGAGCGCATTCCTCATGGCAGACTGTGCCCCAGGAAAACAGTAGTTACGCAGCTCAAACTGAGTTAAACTCAACAGCAAACAGGAGAGCAATAATAACTCATCATCCCTCTCTCGCGCTGTCAGATTCTGCACAGCCATTAAGAAAAAAGAAGAAGCAGAGTCTAATCTTGTGATAAGACATATCTGCGGCGAAACATAAACAATCCATAAAACTGTAAAAGTCAAGATGATACTGAGCTGTTTCTATCTTTGCAGGATGAGTATAAATATGTCCTTGCTGTGTAATTTTTGGAAAGAATTCATGACCTCACGTTTAAGAATATAGCACCAGAAACATGCCTCCTCTTTTGTAAGAGTATTCTTCGATGAACTCTTAAGAAAACTAGACCTTCTTGAAGAAATATATATAAAAAAATTAACCAAACGATTGAGAACGTTGTCCTGAAGTCACTTGGCAACACCTGTAGTTGCCCATTAATGTCATTCGGTGGTTTTCAACACGTAGAATCAATGATTTACACATGTGGGGGCCGGGAGCAGGAAGTTTCTCACTCCATTACTTGAAGGTATTTCAGGGCATCCCTTTGCACTGTTTTCCATCTACCAGATCAGCTCATGAAAAATGACTGAACCTCGTTAAATAATGCGCTGCAGTTGCTCTCTACCCCATCATTAGCAGTTCTGTGAGCTTCAGCGCCCTGGAACTCAGAGTTTCCCCGTGTGGACGGCAGTAGCTCTGCTGCTCTCCGCTCCACAGGAAAGCACGCTCGCTTGCTGACTCTGCCTGCTGAATTTGATTGACCCAGTCCATCCATTACTGGGACTTTGATGTGCTAAGTGAGGCCGTATCGACGAGTCAATGTGCATTTTATCCGAGGCCAGTGTCGGTCAATGCTGGAGTCATCCGTAGAGCTACGGTTAATGTATGTTGTCAGTGCGAAATTAAATTTGCATTTAACGGCGTCATATCGGTTAGTAAATAAAAGTCAAACGATCTACACATCTTTGCTATTAAAAGACACCCATAAGTATATTTATACTTTGCCACAAGACATGTAATAAACACACGAAAGTGTGTGGAAAATGGTCAGATGAGACCAAAACTTTGTTTTTGGCCTTTATGCAAAATACCGTGTGTGGCAGAAAACACAATACAGATCACTCGCAATAAAATACTAAACTTCAAAAAGCTCCCACATACTTCATCTAAAGCCCAACAGTCTTACAACCAGGATACGCAGTCGTGATTACGGGCCATTTGCATTCACACACACCTTTCATACTATGATATGAAAGGTGATGAGCCTTCTGCTTCAGCGTACGTCACGCCCCTGTCCAGAGACATGGGCGTAGACAGACTTTTTGTCACTCAACTGTACATTTTCAAATGTACATATTGAGCAAAATTTCTGCTGGATTCCCTCTATCTTCCTGGGTCATCTATTTTGGTTTTACCAAATATCAAAGAGCACGCCACACTTTTCTACAGACGAGCCTCCTCCCATTCAGTTTCTATCCAGGGGTTTTTATTCATTTCACAGTTTTATTGTTGTAGTAGTTATTTTGTGAAAAACTGTCCAAATGTATAAGTCAGACAAACATTCCTCAATCATATTCGTGTCTCCTGCAGATAGAAAAACCGAACAGTGGAAGCAGACTATCAACACTGATGTTAGGGTGCATTTTCACATAAAATATGGTAACAAACTTCTGATCAATCATACAACACTCACACAACGCAGCTCTTTCAAAATAATTCGATTGAGGCCTGGTGTCGAGTTCGGATGGCGGATGCCTCTCTGTGAACAAAATGACGCAATTTCTGTCACGGGTCTACGTTAGTGGTAGCCGATTTCTAAAGTTGGAATAAAGTATACCGAGGCCTCAACGGGGACAGGGTCACTGGTCGGATTTTTAAAACCAAAAGTTGTTTCTGGAGCACCAGAAGTGAACCCACCTTCACAGAGAAAATCCTTCACAGCTTAGAGACTGCAAAATGTCTGTGCAGACCTAATTATGAAGTTCAACAGATACAAAGACTTCTAATAACTCACACCAAGAAGATGATAAAGGTAACTTGGGTCTGCAGCCTCTAGCTCTCTTTTCTCTTTCATTAACAGAACCATTTGCATACTTCTGCAGGTCCAGGCAACCAGCTATTGATATACTAGTCTTGCTAATTACAGTGCAGATTTCAAAGTCTTTGCTCAGTCATTCCTGCGCCCTCCCTCTCCATCCTCCCTTTCCCAGGCAGGCAGCGAGAAAACCTCAGCCAGCCTTGATGCTGCAACTTGTTTCCTTTCATCTGTCATACGGCTGATGTCACTCCTTTCTGCTGCCTTTTGGCATTTCGTTTTGAACTAAAGCACATGCATTGATGAAATATTAAAAGTGCTGTTGGTGTACCATGCAGGACTGAAGATCTCCTACACAACCGGGGTCTCTGTACCTCCGGTGGATCCCTGGGCAGCAAATCCAGGCGGTTTCTGCTGAACTGCTCTGTCAGGTCAAGCATTCCAGAAAGCCAGTGGCCAGGAAACCACACTGCTGCTTCTTCACTTCTGGGACCTGTTTCCCCTTAATTGGCCCTTAGTGCTTGTGTTATTAGGTTGGAGGGGGTAGAAACGAGAGGCCAGGGTTCGTTTATTGAAGGAGTCATTCCCTTCAAATGAAGGGTGAGGCGTTTCAGTGCTTGAGAGAAATGTGTGACTTATTACATCTTGCGTTCCTGCGGTGAGACCATTGACCAGAACAAGTGTTCCTGAGTCAGTTCTAATCCTTTGGCTCGCAGCCTGTATATTTTCAGGTGAGTGTGCTAACATTTGGACAAAAGGCGCCTCTCTGCCGGCGCCTGTGTGAGAAGAGTTTCTGCTTTTGTAACGTCAAATTCCCTTAGAGGACGACGAGTCTTAGTTTGTTGTTGGAAATGGGAGATTTTTTTTTTGTTTGTTTGTTTTTTTTCAAGGTTGCTGAATTTGTGGGTCGTGACAGGTTACCTCACCGCCCTGAGGTGTGGAAGTAAAATGTCTCCCCACACATGTAAACTTAACCCTTATTGGAAACATTTCCCCATCACTCATTGTTTATGTAGTTCTGAGTATGGGACTGAAACACCAGGGGTATAATTAAAGTCCGCACTAAAGTAAAAGGCTGTCTGGGGGGGCTAAGTCATCTACCCACTGACCTTAAAAGCCTGTCGACCTCCTCACCGCCTCCACGCCCCCATCTATACACACACCACTGAAACAAAAGCTCCAACACGGCCACCCCCATTTTTTTCTTATCACCGGCCTTTTAAAGACCTGCTCGCCCAATTAAGAGTGGATTTTGACATGATATCGGTTGACCACAGGTCAGCAAACCTGCAAGACGCAGAGCAGGGTCTGGTCTGACTGAACTGCCACCGTTAACTAAATAAAGTAAACAAAGCCTTTGGTTCAGGTTGTTACTCCTGACTGGAGACGAAGTGAGCCGTGAAAAGCTCTGCGGCTACTTTTTTGAAGTCTTTCTCTTTTTTTTTTTACTTAATAAATCTGCTGCCACACTGTTTCCTTTCTTACCAAGTATGTTGGTATCTTGGTAAAAAAGATGCCAACATCTACATTCATCTTTTATCCATCCCAAATGTTGCTATCAACCAATGTTCCAAGCTGCAATATCGGTATTGTATTGAACGTGATAAGGCTGTATCTGCTGAACACCTGTAACATTAAGCCATGTGAAATAAAACCCTTTTTTTTCTGTTTTTGGCCGCTCGCCATCTGCTCAGCCTTCAGTCCAAGCCCCATCTGGAGCCGCTATTCCTAATGCTGATGCAGAAACGACTCTTGCTTTGCCAAAGATCAAATTTATTTGCTCTCCAGATCTTAACTTCAGGGAGTTTGTGTTTCACCGCCTCTCGCCACATTCCTTTCCTTGGCAACCTGGAGAAATATTGACAGCTGAGATGGACCAAAGAAACCATAAAAAACTGTCTGCTGCTCTTTGTTTCACCGCGGCAAGACAGAAGCATTTCGCTCTGCTCGCGCCAGCTTCTTTTCCTCCCTCAGCTTCTGTACTTGAGGTCATTCGATATCCCCCTCGACTAACGGCTCCGTCACAAAGGCATATTTAAAGGTTATGTAACAGAACTGCGAGTGAATACGCATCTCTGGATCAGGAAAAGGAAGATTAAAAAAAAAAAAAAGAAACGAAGGAAGGCTCTTATGATCTCTCCTGTTCCTGACTGTTGGAGGAGATTAGTAGGAAGCAAGAGATAAAGGATCTTACATTAATTGATGAGTCACAGGTTTTAAAGATAAAAGCTTTATGGTAAGCAAATCCCCCCCCGTGCTCTGTTTAAAAGGCTTTACTCTTTCCAACAGAAACTTAAACCGGAGCAGTGAACCATAGAACGTTTTACGTCCGCAGCTCTCGTGTGATTTTAAACTCTTTTGAAAGACACCCTCATGCAACTCCACCGAGCAGACAGAGAACAGAAACTGATATTGAAGCTAAATCCCAGGAAGGAAGCACATGTGGATCTGTAGTCTCTGCCATGCAGGTGTTTAGACTGGGATCTGGGAGGAATGTGAACCCCCCCCACCCCCCCATGCCGCTGCGTACAGCCACACACACCAGCCAGGTTGAGTCTTTTAAAGTTGAAAGAGCCTCTTCATCCATCATCTTGCCATCATGTCAGTGCTGCAAAAATGGGAAGCACCTGTTGGATATCAGGGTATGTGAACATAACTTCACAGGTTTAGGGTTGGTTTGGTTTTTTTCCCCCTCCTCTGGCACTTAGATTTTCTTTCCGTCTAAAACCGCCTGTTCCCATCTTAATCCCGTTCATCCGACTGGAGCAACAGGTTCGTCCAGATTTGGATTACTGCACACGATGAAAACAGGCTTACGAGAAACGTTCGACCTCAGAAAAAAACACGTAGTAAACGTTACCACGCCGACGCCACACTAACACACTCACTTGCGGCGAAGGTTGAATTATTTATTCATTACATTAATGGATGAAGTCGCATAAAAAACGGTCAGTTTAATAGGAAATACTCTCCCCACAGTGTGGAAGCAGAGCCTGGGTGTTTCTGGAATTTGAGTTTTTTTTTGTTGTTTTTTCCTCACCAAGGAGCCATTTAAGAGGGAAACGCTGAAGCATGGGGTGGAGACAGCGGTGGTAGCCATGTTGGCCACAACTGTCACTGAAATGTTTTACTGCTGTCTTGCCTTTCCTTCTGCAGTTTCTCTGCATGTGGTGCTGCATTAGCCAAAACAACAACAACTCTAAAACAGGAGCCTCAGTTAGTAGGGATCTTCAGTCGAGTTCAAATTGCCCCTACGGAAAAAAATCCGGAACTTCACTCACTTAAGGCCAAGTTCTTTTCTTTTTATTTTTTTTCACGCTGTTATCTGCTCTCCGCTGTTCTAGTGGCATCCTGTGGGCCTTCTGTTGTCACACTGATTTGTGCTTTTAGCTCCGGTGGTTTATGTAGGTTGGGACTGACTGGTGGAGTGTTTGTCAGTGAGCATCAGTGACCTGGATACTGACGTCTCGGCGCGCCGGCTTTTGTCACTTTTACTCTCTCTCTCTCTCAAAATATTTCTAATTTTGCCTGTAGAGCCAGCCACAGTTTTATATTTCCACTTCTCAAAAGTTCACCAGAGTGTCGTCACTGGCACGAGCGTGACGAAGAGCATGTTAGGCCTAGTAAAAGTCCTTTAACCACCTCCGCCGAGAGAATATTTAGCTCTCAAGATTTTATCAGGCAGTAAGTGAAAGTGGAAGTTAAACAACATGGAATAAGCCTCATAAAAACAGATAATTTTACCTTTGAATGTGAAGAAGTCTTTAAGAATGTGAAACGTTGCTTCAGTGACTGAGTATTGAGGATTTTGTCTGGAATAAGAAAAATAGTTTAAGTCCAGATTTACATAGTTTTGATTTTCTTTGCCTTCCAGTCCTCTTCATTGTGCTTAAAAGCCCAAACATGTTCACCCTTGTTTGACTTTTGCTTCTTCCTTCATTGCCTTCCTTTTTAAGGGACCAGTTCCTCACCATCTACATTCATCTTTTATCCTTGCCATTAATTTCTGTGCCTCTGCTCCCCCGGGCATTTTTTATACTCTGTTCTCACTCAAAGCTCTCACTCTCTGAGCTTCTGGGTCTCTATCATTTTTTTCTTTCTCTCTCCCAGTTTCTTATTTTGGGAATCAGCCAGTCCTGCTCCCAGCAGCCCCACTGGCTAGAGTGCTGGGATATAAAAATGGATGACCTGCCCTCCATTATGCTCCTCGTAGTGTGCTCAGCTTGAAACATTTAGCTACCCTAAAAAGCGGTGCTTTCATGCTCGGCGTGAAGATGCGTTGATTAATATTTGATTCAGTTTCCCCAGGCTAATGCGTACCTGAATCACACACCTGCCGGGCGCCTTTCTAAATCCAGAATCCAAGCTTTTCTGTTTTCTTGGCTTGTGGCTCATCATGGCAGTCAAAATGCCACCAGCTCAAAATAAAGAATTCATTAGATTTCCCAATAAAGCTTTCAGTTTCGGTCTGACCATTTTCACTAAGCTCATGACACAAACTTCCACAAACAGAGAGAGAGAAAAAGAGAGAGAGCCTTTATAAGAACAGGAAACTTTTATCACCAAGTCCGCCACCGCGTTTCCAAGAAGTTGTTTCTCAAGATCCAGTTTCCAACATACAGACTCACTGCTCACTGGGGAGCTGGTGGGGACTTCCACCGACATCCGAGCACTGGAAACACTGGACTGAATGAGGCGCTGCATTGTTGCGAGGCATGGTGCAGAAACGGTTAAAGGCCCGCACCCCATCTGTTTAGATTCTGACATACCACGGCATTTTGGCACTCCAGAACCATCCTGGTTGGCAAACTGCAGCGTAATCCGCCATTAGAGACTGCAAATACGTTTACTGGACACCCGAGAAGCCAGGGGATAGAAAGTCCGTCAGTCATCAAGAGCAGGGATAACACCCACTTGATGAGCGGCATTGATGGCTGGGAAGAGGAGTAGAGGAAAAAAGTAAGACGATATTTTTGGTCAAACCCAGATTTATATCATCCATCAAAATCTGCTGAATGGTTCTTGTGATGCGTTGCCCAGTCTGTGTTGGCAAACCCCTCTCTACACCAGGATTCATTTATTGTAGAACATGTCGCTGCGAAGTTTAGACTTCATGTCTGGCTTTGTGTGACGCTAGATCACATCAACGTTTATCAGGTTTTCAACTCTTCCTTCAAAAAGCAATCATAAAGTCTGATTAGTGTAATTTGTCCCAAACATTAACTTTACAATACATTTACACAGTGCTAAGCCCCTTTTGGTCACTCGCGAGTAAGTCGCGATATTTTCCCGCCCGGTCTCAGGGTTTCGGCTGTCTCCACTGCCAGACCCCATGAGAAATAATTGCTGGAAGTAACGTTTTATGGCGAGCCATTCATGGGAAAAGCGAGGGCCGGTGTCTGCGGTTGCGTCACAGGACTCACGGACGGGTTGCCCTGTTTTGGATTAAGGACTTTGTGGAGTCTGAACGGAGTATTATTTCTCTCTGGCTGCTCTGGAGATGGCAGCCGGTTGGGCTGAATGAGGAGGAAAGCACCCAGAAGGTGCGCCTGGGTCCTTACTAGCCGAGAAAGTCCCCATGTGTTGGCTGCCAGCCTGGAGGCTCGTAAGCGCCGTGGAAGGTGTCTCTCATCAGAGGCACACCCTGTTCATTTAGGAATCCTGCTAAAATCCAACCAGATGTGTCGATTTGTTTCGTTTGCTGTGATTCTTTTTTCTTTTCTTACAAACGAACGGCCTGCAGCTCTTGGATTAAGCAATATGTTATTCAAACACACTAGAAGATTTAGACCAGGGAAATTGTTTTTGATACAGAATGAGACAGGCATATCTCAAAAGATAAAATCTTGTAAGTTAAAGGAAAAGTTATATTATTTTGTTAAAAAATATAAATTTCTCTGTAGTCAGTTGAAAAATGTTTATTGGCAAAAAATCAGTCAGCCTTTGTGCATGTTTTTCACTGGTGTTTTGATGATTTATCGTCGGTGGTGAACTCTCTTTGAGGTTGGAAGGTCTCCTGGCCATCGCCCTCATCTTTAGCTCCCTCCACTGATTCTCTAAGCTGATTCTTTAAGTTTGCACTCTGGCCTAGCCGCTCCAAAATCCTAATATTAACTCCATTCAGAAGAGAAGTATTGATCAATTCAACCCTATTGGTACTATAAACCTACATATGTTAGGGGGATTAATAATTAACTCTGTTTATTAGTATATTTCCTTTAAGGATACACACATCAGTGTGCTGCTGGCCTTCTTTCTCCAATTTTTGAAAAGCATTCACCTGCCGATATTGACTTTAGCTGATTCTCATGCGTCTTTAAGAACTGTTTGCATAAACAATGTAAACAATCTTTGTAGCTATGCTGTTGCATCTTCATTATTTATATTGGGAGCAGGGGTGATGTCACACTGTGTGCCAGAGAGGGCAGGTGCTGTAAAACAAGGTTTTACTTCTTTAAAACGCAGCTAAAATAATTACAGAGATGACATTTTAAAATCCCGTTAGCATTTTATTTTAGCAGCTAGCTGGATTAGCCTGGTTGCCACATTGAAAATGCAGACCTTTAATTCTGTGTTTTCCAAAATCCAACATGTTCCTTGACAAGCTCGAAAGGATAAAAGCATCCTTAATGTAATACATGAATCCTTCCTGTTATCTGTGGAAGTACTTCTTGTTACTTTTGTTTCACTGTTTGCCTCTTTTCCTTTGGCAACAGCTCGGCTCAACTCGACTCGGTTCTTAGGCTTGGTACGTTCACTGATCAGAAAAAAACCTGGATTATTTCCGACCGACCAGTCACTGCTCAGGCCTGAAAATCAGCCTTTCAGGACATATATATATATATATATATATATATATATATATATATATATATATATATTTTTTTTTTTTTTTTTCAAACTCGTTTGCATACTTAGTGGCTCTTTGTTACTGTAGCTTACACCACTGAATAAAGGTGTTTTTTTATTTATATTAGGTAAATAATCCACATTTATCTATCTTTATTTGTATTTTTGCAAGGTCGTTCCTCCTCTTTGAACACTATAAATTTGACTAGACATCCTTTCAAAGCAGCCCGGGTGACATTTGCATTTAACCTCTGCTACATGTTGCGTCAAATGTGCTCAAATGCAACTCGGCCTTTCCCAAAACCGCAGCACACAATCCGCTTTGCACGCAGTTGCGTCTGTATTCACAGCTCCGAGAATGGGAGGACATGCAGGGATTTCCGTCCTGATGAGTTTCCACCTGCCACGTTACGGAAGCAGGTGAGCCCTGAAGAGAAAGTAAACAGAAACATGCCTGCATTATGATACAGACTATAAAGGCAGATGAAATGAAAAGCGGGTTCTGAATGACTGGCTGCCTTAAGCAGCCCGACATTAGAGGTAAAGGTCTGGCCTGCACACCAGCTGGCTGACTGGCTGGCTGCTGAGTTTCTTTCGGGGGCCCCTTTACCGTTCCAGAGTGGGGTGGGGGTGGGCACCTGTCCATTAGAGCTGGGAGTCTCTCTCCTCCACCTTAACACCAGCCCCAGTGTCACGGCTCTCCTGCTGGGCCGAAGTCTGGTACCTTCATCACCCAGCAGCTCATTACTAACAGAGTCCTCTGTGGCGGCGCTCATTCATCAATGGGAGGTCTCTCCATTCACTTTAATGTCCGCGCTGTTACCTTGGCAGCGCTTTGTGTGAGGGGAGTAATTTCCCAGCTACAGCCACTCGGGGAGGACGCATTCATGACTAGTGGTTTGAATTCTTTCACTACATTGTGTCCTCAAAGTGTGGCTGGCCCCCGTGTCTGTTTTATAGACCCTGCCACTCTTTCCCTCAGACTGAGCGCCACTGTGGCACCGGCCCCTGGCGGAAACGCCTCGTTTAAATCATTTCCGTTCGATTCCCATCGTAAAGCTGTTGTGTCGTTTGGCCCATGATGAGCCAGCCATTGTTAGCTTGCTCAGGGTGGGCTGAAGAGGTGAAGAATAGTCGTAATTCCTGGTTCTGATCACTGAATAGATCTAAAGGGTCAAAAATCAATTTCAGAATGCATTTCAGTTGTACTTCTTTGCCGCTCCTACTTAATGTATATTGCATTATGTGCCAACATGGTCACCGTATAGCATAGCTAGCCAGCTCCTTCTGTCTGAATGGAATGAGCTAGCATGAACATGAGGAGAGCGTGATTGTTGAAGATTTAATATAAATGCACTTTGGTTAAGACAGTCTGTATTTTATTTTCAGTCAGAGGTTAATACAATATGGTTGAATGAATTCTGTTTAATTTTAGGTAAAATTATATTTTGAATAATTCTTAAAGAACCAAGCAGCTAACCCAAGCAGCTAACATGTTTAAAACTAAATTACCATATTTTCCGCACTATAAGGCGCACCTAAAAACCTTCAATTTCCTCAAAAGCCGACAGTGCGCCTTATAATCCGGTGTGCCTTATATATGAACCAATATTGAGCCACAACACATCTAGCAACTACGGTAAGCAGCCGCCGACTTCATTTTCCCCCGTAGAAGAAGAAGTGTGCGGTGCATGCTGGGATAGTTGTCAGAACGCTGGTTTGTTAATAAAGTTTGATAATACATTTAAAGCCAGGGGGGAGGGGCGGGGGAAGAGAGACAGACTGCGGCGGCGGCGTGTCGGTTGGTCTGTGTTACCCAGAAAGCAGTTGGGCACAATATCACAATATCACAACACCAACACCGTGAGTGAAACAGTGACTGGGGCAGCCTACTATATAAAGTACTCGGGGACTACTTCTTTACAAATGTGGATGTGTAATAATAGAGTACGGAACACATTGGCAACCCAAACTGAAGCGTCTATTCTGTGTGCCTTATATATGAAAAAAGTTTTAAAATAGGCCATTCATTGAAGGTACGCCTTATAGTGCGGAAAATACGGTCGGTAACATAGATACTTGATTGTGCTATAAAATTACACTATGTGCCTGGAAAATACACAACACTGCCTCCCTAAATAAATGTTATATTTGTTTACATGATCTTTTCCTCTAGTCAGTCACATCATTTCAACAGAATCTCTAGGCTGTTTAAATAGAAAACAATTGGTTTCCAAAATGAAAATAATTTATGACTCAAATCGTGACCCAGAATCGAGTCAGAATCGAGTTGAATCACCCATCCAGTGGAATGTCAGGTTTGAGGAGTTGCTCGTTGTCAGAGGTTGCAGCGGAAACCGGGAGCAGACAAGGTGGATCAAAGACGGCTCGGTTCTGATGGAATAACACTTTGTAATTGGGAGCATATGCTGCAGCTCTCAGGAGATCCATGCTGCAGACAGAGAGCTAGGGGTGAACAAGGAGATATGCTGTGAAAAAAAAATTTTGCTGGAGTGTTTTTCAGAGCTTAAAATCACAATAAATACCCAGCTGCATACCCGGGCAGATTACAACATCTTAGCAGAAGCAACAACAGCTTTCTGTGTTTGTTTTTTTTTCTGCCCTCGCTCCGTGTGTGGTTTTCTTTTTCAGCTCACCAGCTCCCATCAGGTTAACCCTCCGTCTGAATGTGGGAACCTGTAAGATGCGACCCGGCGCAGGGGGCCATCTGTGACTCTGCAGATGGCCCCCGGCTTGTTAAAGTGGGCCACTATAGATATGGCCCTGTCATCAAACCCGGGGACGGGACAATGAGAGATTACGGATGTCTGATCTCTTAGTTTAAACGCGGTCTGAGGACTGCGGGACACGGGGAGGGGCCCGGTGCTGTGATCTTTGTTTTTTTGTTGTTGTTTTTTTTCTATTATCATCAAGGAAATATGAAGGCACAAAGTCACAGAGAGCAAGCAACGTCTCACTCTGAGAAAACTCAGTTGGACGATTTGGTCGGTTGTTTCCATGTTTCTCATGTTGCTTTCTTTTGTTTTGATCTTTTATGGTGGCTTTCAAGAGAATGGTAATCATTTACAGAAGCCTGAGCAGGAAAGTGGAGGTCCAAAAGAGAGAAAAAAATGCTTTGCCTGTTTTTACCTCTTCATTTTCAGCCTTGCATCAACCTTTGCTTCTACTCTTTCCTTCTCTTCGCCATGCCCAATTTAGTGTTTCTTGTTTTTTGTTGATATTGGTCATGAGCCAGAGGCCGATCTGCGTTCTCATCCTGCAGAGCAGCCAGACGGAGATGTTGTACCCTGGTTCAGAGTGTGGTTAGCAGGCAAAAAAGAGCAGATCTAGAAGATAGTGGTAACAGAAGAAAGGAATTTCATGGATCTTTTATCAGCGTGCCGACTTTTAAGGACTTTTATTGATGCAGTAATGTAACTCAATCTTGTTTGGTAGTCATTAGTTTTGGGGGGAAATCTCCTTGGTGTACTTTTTTTTTTTTTACCTTTTTTCTAGCTTTTTTTTACAGGCCTCGGAGGTTTATTAGAGGATATCAGTGAAATAACGGTCTCATGAAGACCAAGCGTCACACCAAACAGGACAGGGAGAAATTTGTTAAGACGTTTACAGTGGCAGTAGTCTATAAAACCATATCATCTCTTGCTTTTATCATCTCACCGTTTAGTCCATCTTCGTACAAATTTACAAGGAAATGACAGGCCACCTAAACCACCAGGGTTTCCCCCAGAAAACCTGCTAAGCCTGATGGTTGAGGCGCGATGGCGGTCCAACAGAATGTTTTTGTAGATCGGTGATTTGCCAGAAAACTGCAATCAGTGCATTTCTAACACTGATTGCTCAGGTGTGTCCAGCACTAGTCTTCAAGATCTACTGTCTCAAATCATATAATTGAATCGTACCATCAAGTTTGGCAAAGGCCTGCTAATAATCCATTTGGTTCAGGTGTGTTGAAGCAGGATTGACTCTATGACCTGTAAGTCAGTAGATCTCAAGGATTAGGGTTGGAGTCTCCTGTCCATTCATACACACAGGACTCAACCTTGTATTCAGCTCCTGGTTAAAAGACTGCTGGATCCAGGGTGTATTTAGAAGGTGTTTATTAGCCACTGAGCATTAGCTTCAACAGGCTGAGGCAGGTTCTGTCATTCGTCTCATTTAGCATCGCCGAGGCGCTGACTTCATACTGTTTAAGATTATTTATCTCTGCTGGGGAAAAACAACATGTGAATATCTGTCTCTTCATCTGTTTTGTAGTATCATCGCTCAGGGCCAGATCAGTGTCTACATTGGCATTGTGTCCAATTCTGACTTCTTGCACAATAATCACTTGACTTGTCCCCCTCCTCCCTTAGCTTTCGTGACCTCTGCCTCGACGATCCTTAAGAAATCCGAGATGTTGGGAAGGTTTCGAGAAGAAGGTTATCCCAGAGTGATTTACCTCTCTGTGTAAACCTCCCCCGATCCGCGGAACGCCTCTTAATTTATGTGCACAAACGTGGGAGGGGATAAGCCATTCTAAGGAATCTGTCAGGAGAATTTTGAATCCAGATCACCGGGTTTGCTTTCATCTGCATTGTTGCGACACTTTACTACACCACTGCAAGAGTGTGAGTCACTAATTGCAATTGTTACTTATTTTTGATTATGTCCTCAGAGCCGGATGTAAACTGTGACAACTGATAAGTTTTCACTGTGTAATGTGGTCTAGACTAGGCCTGTCAACATAAGCAATAAATGAATCGCATGATCAATTAATAGCATATATTTCCAATAGCATATCTTACCATTTTTTTCTTCTTTCTACCAAAACCTGGATGACAGAAGTCTTGAGTCTGATGCTTTGGTCTCAACTATCTAATTTTTTGAAGGACAGTTTTGTTTTACAGAGACTCCATAGCTCATTTTATTTGTTGTTTCTGTTGTTTATTTTGGATATTTAATGTCTTCCAGTTCCAGTGTCAAATGTTCATTAGAATATAAGTTTATTGATCCATGAGAATGCACTAAATGCCATTATCATTATATTAATTGAAAATAGCCTCAAAACAGCAATACATCGTTTATAGGAATAACTTCTGTGACAATTTATAGTCCAGCAAAATTAATCATCGTGACAATCGGTCTAGTCTAGACCAATATTTTCAAAATACTTGACAATTGCTTGACTGCGACGTTTATTGCCCTCCGATCATGTGATGTGGCGCCACACACACTGACTCAGGTCTCCTCCTGTACAGTTAGAACGACTCTAACCTGACTTCAGCCTATGGAGACGTCACCTTTACAGACGTAATTAAAGGGGTCGAGTCTGCTGTTCATCCCCTCAGTCACCACGCGTTCAGCGCTCCCATTATGTCACAGCCCGGAGATGCAACGCTCCTTCCCCATAAGTGTCATTTCTGCAGTCGTAACAGCAGCACGCAGGAGCGCATGCCTTCCCGGTGATGTAATACTCGTCCGGTCATGCCAATAAGCGAAGAACTACAGCGAGGTTCTCCTTTGAAAGGCGCTGGGGCAGCTGCGCCCCTCGCTCTCCATCTGTGAAGTGTGTACGTTCAACGCAGGCCTTTGTTGCGGGGTGCTGATGGAATTGACCCGGGGTCATGCCGCTGCGGCTTCCCCCTCTGTGAAAATATACACACTTTGCTGGCATTTCAATACAGTTTGATTTCAACCAGGTGTCTCCGTCCCTCAGCAGCTTGAGGAACGAGAGGCGTTGGCGTCGGAGTGGATCGTAGGGAGAAGCAGAAGCAGAGATGCATGTTGACGGAGGAATAAGGAGCGGCGTCGACAACGCCATCTGTCTGTTTGAGTGCGTTGAGATGGGGTGTCAGGCGAGCAATCTGTTTTCTTCCTGTCTGTTGTGCTGTTTCACGGGAAAGCGGGTGTTTATTGTTTGAACCTGAATGGCTTCACTGCTGTGTATTACCACTCTCGCTCATCGGCCTTGAACTTGTTTGGTGCCTGGGTGATACATCAAGATTGTTTACCTCATAAAAAAAATCACCTTCCGCTCCGACCAGATCTGTGTCGCTCAGGAAACCAGAGCCGGTTTGACGCGTTCCGGAGAGATTTAACGCTTGTTTGCAGTCGAAGGAGCACAGGTTTTAATGTAAACAGTTACCAAGCATAAATTAAAAAGATCTGTGGTGTGATTTGAACAAATATTTCAGTCTCAACATGTTTTTTGTTGTTGTTGTTGTTTTACACATCTTAATGTCCAGTACTTTTACTTCCTGTGCGGCGTTTGTCGGTTTGAATGTAGTGTGTGAAGCCCTGATCTGGTATGGTTTCCATGACAGCAAGCTCACTTGTTAGAAATGTGGCACCGATCAGATTTTTGTAGCCAATTTCCAACGTCCTATTTTTGTAAAATCTTGACCCTTTGGTAAAACTTTTGAAGCTGAAGATGTTTTTCTAGTCTTTATCATTTATAGTTTAGTGGAAGTCACTGACTAAAAACAAAAGGCAGATCTCTGTTACACATAGAACTCACATTGTATGAGTTCCTGGATCAGAAAACAGTCTGATCTTTACATTTCCAACCAGCTAAACGGAGGCAACTAAACTAAAAATCCTCCACTTTCGCTTCTCTGTCAGTTTCTCTGTGAATGTCTGATTTTTACCACAAAAGCAAATATTTTTTCTCAGTAATTGCTCAAAATCAAATCTAGTCAGCCTTGCTCATCTGAAGATAATTTTCTGTTTTCACTTCCAGTTTCTCACCAGTAATGAGCTTACTGCTCGATTGTATTGGCCGTAGCTGTTTAATAAAACCCCCCAAATACACATTGAAGTGTTTTGTAGCTGTAGCGTGATTTATTCAGCCGGTTCCATTTGTTGACTAACACTTGTAAATTAGTAGCCATTAAAAAGCACAAACAAAGTGATTTACACATGTGTTACTGTTGCGTTACTCTGGGTGTTTCATGGGTTTAATGAGTGAGTGGGTTGTTGGTGCTGCAATATCATGTTGCTCAAATGGTCATAGGAGGATGTTTGTGGGATGGGCCCGATCGCCGAGACAAAGGGCCTTTTCAGACGCTCTCTGGAGCAATTGGAAAATTTATGACAAGGTTTCAAAAGGTCAGTTTCCTCGTCAGATAGTGAGAGCTCACATGTAGCTTTTAAAATGTGAGGATGGATCAAGTATCTGCATGTTGTAAACTTTTAAGGGGGCAGTATTATGTATTTCCCAGGCATATAGTGGCACATTATAGCAAAATCAAGTAACTATGTTACCTTCAGTTGTTATAAAAATGCTATATACATCATGTGTCATCATGGGTGACTTAAAAGAAATTTGACTTTGTAGTTTTGCACTTTGAAATTGTGAATCTGTCTCTTTAAGAAGCTCCTGCTATTTCTGAAACGCTGCCTACAGGAAGTCATCACAACATGGCTATTAACCCTTTAGCAAGATTTTTACCAACGTTAAAACTGAGCAGTAGCTCCTATAATGAGCTCAGCAGATGCATAGTTCCACCAGGTGTTTGCTGATTGTTGCTGGCTAGTCTGAAGGAGCCTGGATGGGCTGCTCTGTGAGGTGGAAGCTTGGTAACTTGTGCTAGGTCCACCCAGGCATTTTGCACAGCTGGATGGTTGCCACAGGAGATTAAAGTATTCCTCAACCAGCCATGAAAGAATCAAAGCAACAATCCAGGTATGCTGTTATAAGGGAAAACCCTTATAACATGATGTAAAGCTAAAAAAAATTGATTTTTCATAAAAAGAAATCCCATCTAAGAACTCTAATGATTGCTTTATATCCCTAATGTTTTCTATGGGGATTTTGCTTATTGAGATTCCTTGTTCTATCTCTGCAAAGTGGTTCTTGAATGCCTAAAACATATGGTTCATCAGCCATTGCCATCATTCTAAAAAAAACTTTAAAAAAACACTTGATTTTCAAACTGCAGGGTGAGGGGGAACAGGGGCGATGGAGGACTCCCTCCCATTTGGATTTTTGCTTTCTGCGGACTCACAGCTACAGGAAACTGGAGGTGTGATTCAGTCACTCTGCTCATGCTCCTCGTCAGATATCGCACCACAGATAAGCTGCCTTTACGCCACGGAGAGTGACAAGCCTTGGAAACCCCAATCCACTGAGACTTCATTTCCTTCCACAAACAAACTGCGGAGGACCTATAGGGGGGGGTCCCAGTTACACCATGATTACCCCGTGATCTTAAATGCACTTGAGGTTCGCCATACAAACACACACCACACACACACACGCAGGCGTGTGTAGATTAGATCCGGGATTGTGGCAGGGGTTAACCAAGGTAAACATCACAATGACCCGCCTGTCGCTTCCATGTCATTTGAGTGGGATCCCACTAGGACTAGGGAGCGTGTATACAAGCTCCCTAGTCTCTCTGGTATTCCTCATTCTGTTTGAAAGTCGCCTGACGTTTTCTACATTGTTTGCAGTTTCCATCCACCCTGTGGGCGTATGATTGCGTTGGAGCCAGATTCTACGAGTCTGTTTGTAACGTTTCAGCAGAAATCACCAGTTCCACATGAGCATCTTTATATTTGTTCAGGGAGACGTTTTGTCCATTTTCTTTTGCAAATCAGCTCAAGCCCAGTCAGATTGGATGGCAGATGTCTCTGAACAGCTATCAGTCTTAACACAAATAAATTCACAGTGGGTTTTAGGTCTAGACTTTGACTAGGCCAATCTAACGTGAACGTGTTGATTTAAGTCACATTATTGTAGTTCAGGCAATGGGTGGGCGATATGGACTTAAAGTTTTATCTCGATATTTTGGGATACTATTGTGATTACAAAAGTGATGAAAAAAAAAATCTGATTACATTCTGATAACACAGTCACATAAAGCAGTGTGATTTACCATATTGGAGTGTAAGAATCCAATATGGCGATGCCCAAGTATCCATTGTTCTGTACCTCTTACAAATCTTGTTTTAAGCTGTAACTTCCACACGCAAACATCTCTTTAAATTTGTTCAGTTTAGAGTTGATTTTAGAAGTTCTCTTACAAGTGCGTGTTGTACGATACACGTTTTCACCACACTTACTGTTGTTGATGTGAGGAGCGGCCATATTGGATCTCGAGGTCAGCATTTAAAAACAGGGTTTCCCCCCGAAAACCTGCTAAGCCCTGTGGTAGAGGCACTGGAACAGTCATCCAGCGACCTATCAGGTTTTTGAGTTAAAAAATGTTTCAGGTTGACAGAAATTTTGAAAATATGATTAGGTCATTGTAAATGTGTTACTGGAAGACATTAACAAAACTCAAACAGCAACTTAGAAAAGGCAGACATGAAAAAATTAATAAATAAGCAATGCTTAGGGTGTAGTAAAGCCTGGTGGTCCGCCAAGCTTATAATACTCTCGGGGAAACCCTGAAAAATATTCTTTGGGACACGTTCCAGTTGATTTTTCTGACTCTGTGAAGTCAGAATTTCAAAGTTGCAGCATAACTCGCCCTCGGTTATCTGAGTATATGTCTTTTAAAAGTAACATCTTATTTAAGGATGTCAGAAAAAAGGGGGATGGACACAAATGTCTGGCAGTTAGTTTCTGTTTCTAAAACTCATTGAAAAACATTATTTTCCTTTTCTTTTCTTTTTTTCACCAAAGTACCCTATTTTATTTTGGTCTGTCAGATGAAAACTTTTTTAAATGCGTTGCAGTCGTATAACATAGATTATATCAAAGAGGAAAATTAACCTGAAATCCATTTTTGATTGAGATAACTTATTTACGTGACATCGCAGCACCGCAGTTAAATTTTTCCCTGTTTTGTTGTTTGTGTTTATGCAAATAACCAACACAGATCCTTTTTATCTGGGACACTCCTCGTCCCTAATCTGCTGGGGGGTTTTTTTTTAAAGGGGATCCCGCGTTAGGTGGCATACTTCTACCCCTGTAAAGTTCACTGTCAACCCATTCAGAGACAAAGCATGTGGGGAAAACCTCATTTCTTCTCATTAGCATTCAATCCAAATCTCAAGCCCCGCCCACGCCGGCGTGCGACTGACATCTGGTGTGTGGTTGACTGATGTCACCGACTCAAGCTGGCCTTTAATCGCGTTTTTGTTTAAAATATCTGCCGAGTCAGACGCTGGCCCGTTTCAGTCTGGGTAATAGTCTTTTTTATTAGGATTCACTTTCAATTAGTAGTTTCTGCATGAAACCCGACATGACTCAGCTAAAACCCTGCAAAAACAAAACAAAAAAAAATCCTTCCAATTATTGTTTTGTAGTTTCTAGAGCAAATAACTTACAAGTAAGTTTTCAGTAAGATATAGGAGCTTCTTTTAGGTTCATAATTATTGAATATTGATTTTTTAAAAAGTACTAGTTCCACTGACAGATTTTTTTCACTTAAAACATTGGAAGAATGTCTTGTTATAAGTGAAATAAGCGTGTATATCTTAGACGTTGTAAGTTAGTTGTCTTTTTTCAAGTGTCTAGTAAAAACTAGACCAAAACTACGTGGTAACATTTTGTGTTTTGACATTGCAGAGAAGAAAATCCATCAGTCAATGACAGGAAGTTGCTCTTATTAGTTGATATAAATCACACAAGTTCCTCTCTTTTTAAATCCAAGTTTCTTCCAAATCTATAAAAATATTTCCTCGGGCAAACTGTGTGTGCAGACTGCTCAGACCGAGCATGTTCGCCAAAACACCAAAGGCTTTCTGAAGCTCATCCCCCCACCGATTCGAGTTTAGCTTTTAATGGCAGGGAACGGGTATCGGGAGTGATGTTCGAATCTGAGCCTCTTGAGCTTCCTTAGAGCGTTACTCTGCATCTCCCGGCCCTCTGCTGCGTGATTAGAGGTCCTGTGGACCCGCAGGCTTCTGCTCCGCCACTGGATTTCCACTGAGGCCTGCCAGGGCGGGATAAGCTCGCCGTGATGTCACTCTGCTTCGGCTACAAAGTTGATGTGATTACCATCTTAGAAATCACTGTCGGGCTGCGGCGAAGCAAATTACCGAGCTTGTTCGCGCTCTCTCTCTCTCTCTTTCCCTTCCTCTCTCTTTCTACATCTTCCTTGTTCTGGCGGGCGGTGGGGTTGGGGGTCAGGTTCACCCTGCTCTGATACATCACGTCCACTGGAGCCAAACTAATCACAGTCACTTCCCAGGATCATTCCCACACTCAGACGGGGGATTGTCTCTCATGCTTAGTGAGGAAAACAGAAATGAAGGCAGTTTCTGCCTTCATTTCTTTCCCTCCTTGCAGTCAGCCTAATTTTTTTTTCTGCCTCTCTTTGATCTGCGAAACATGTGCCAATTATAAATCACTTGTTTTACAGCGTTCTCCTCTTCAAGGGGAGCTCGGCCTGCACTCGTGGAGCTCCAAAAGTGGCTTGTACGCAGGCTTTTCAGTGCTCCCTAAAAGCATTGTTGGCTTTTCAGCGCTCTCGCATTCCAGCTGCAGCTCTCCTGACCACACAAGAAGGCCAGCGGTGATGAGTCCAGGAGAGACGCACGAGTTTGCCGGTTATCGAGCACTTACTGGTTGTTCTGGTGCTCGCCCTCTTGGCTTGGCGCGAGGATCCGAGGCATCGGTGGGGGTTCTGGGGGGGAGCAGGATTAATGAACCCCTGACAAGGTTTTGACTCTCGGAAGTCGAGGAATTACAGTTTAATTTACGGCTGGAATTAGTAAAGCCAAGAGAAATGGCTTAGGGGAGGAGAGAGGGGCGGTTTGAAGATGAAACCACACTAACAAACCATTTTATCCATTTATGAGATAAAAGAAAACCCCAACTCATCGTGAGAGGAGAAGCTGGAGGCTACGCATAGCTGTATGGCAGTTGCTGAGTCTGGGGTCTTTATAACATGTGGAGAAAGGAGAACCCAACCCTTTTACCCTTAACCCCCTCCTACACACACACACACAAATGGAGTCCCAATGTTATAAATATGCACATTTTGCCTTCTGCAACATGTAAACGAATCTTTATTCTTGGGCTTGGTAGAGTTTTTCTGTTTTAAATCATTCTTTACTCTGGGACTCCGGCACTCCAGCAGAGACTTTACCGACTGAAAGAAGAGTTATTTGTAGAGTTACACTAAAAAAAGTTTTTTTTTAAATCATCTGGCAACCAAAATGAAGCTACGTTTACTCAAGACAGCTGCCAGGAAACTGCCGGCATTTCAGATGTTGATTGAGGAAACGTTCCACGTTTAGACCGCGCCGCCGAGACACCTCGAGTCAACGAGTTGTCATGCCAGGCCACTGTAGAGCACTGTAGTTTAAGAGCACCATCAAATGCGCTAAGTGTAGGAAACCACACAGACTGCTGTTACTGTTGCTACTAATACAAACAGTGCTAACCCACTTGTGATGCTTACTGCTGTTTTAAAATCGTAACAGTTAAAATGTTGCCTATGTTGTCGTCTTGCAACTACGTTACCTAATCACACCTAGGCGCTGGAAGTGTGGCACAGGAGTATTGCGATTGTTTGCCCAAGTTGTTTATGCCTGTACACCAGGGGTGGGCAATCCTCGTCCTCGAGGGCTGGTGTCCTGCAACTCTTAGATATCTCTCTGGTCCAACACACTTGACTCCAACAGCTGAATCACCTCCTAAGTGCAGTCAGGTTCTCCAGAGTCCTGCTAACGACCTCATTATTTGACTCAGGTGTGTTGAAGTAGAGACACATTGAAAAGTTGCAGGACACTGCCCCTCGAGGCCTGGAGTTGCCTACCCCTGCTCTAGACATTATCTTCTAATCTGTCACGTTTGGTATGCTCAGCAGAAACTCCATGCATCAGTTGCAATATTTGTATTGATAAACTGAATACATTGTAGGACAGATCCCATTGAGACTTCAGGTTTGTGCAGCACGCCACAGATAACCTCAGATGTGTAACTTTGAAGCTTCTAGCTGAGTTGAGACTCCGGTGTTTAAAGCCTGAGCAGACGTTAGCAATCACATCAGAGTTGAAGGTCAGTCGTAATTACATCTATCCTTCCAAAAAAACATTCATTATGAAATTAAAGTGGGCGTAATTGTGCCCAGGTTGCCTCTTGCTGCTAACATAAGAGTTTAGTTTAGACTGTAAGGTTGCTCCCTGGAAGTCAAGTTGCAGGAGATTTCAGGAGAGAGCAGGAAACTCCGGCTGGGATTCATGTCTAAGTCGGAACGGAGCTGCCAGATCTCCAGAGCGGGCGCGTTACCAGGCAGAGCGAGCTAAAGCTGCCTTGTTTGTATTTTTACTGCCCCACTATTTGAGCCTGGGGGGAGACAGCTCGTCATTCTGTAGCTACACACACTCTGGAATATTACGGACACTAATGCTGCCTCTGGAGAACGATGATTTCCTGCAGACTGAGACAGAGAAAAAAAAAGAAATGAAAGTCTACCCCAGTCAGATAAAATGAGAAAAATGTGCTGATTTATAGTGGGGTTTTTTAAATGCGATGTCATTTGGGTTGAGTAGTGAAAGTGCTCACGTGATGTGCATGTGTGTGTGTGTCACACTGTCAGCGCTGTTTATTTAACAGATTATGTCTGTAAATGGGTAGGAGCAGCGAGGAGGAGAGGAGAAGACAATGAAATCCTCTTGCTTGGCTGCCTTCGGTATTGAGGTCGGCCCCGCCGTTCTCTCTGCTCTGCTCCCTCACACACACACAAACACACACTGACTCCACCGCACACGGACGAGGCGAGCCGAACACACGCGCACACACACACACACACACACACACACACGCACAGACACACAGGAACAATGCAGAGCAGCACCATTGGCTGCCAGACCACGCACTTCTGGCCAATGGGAGCACATGTTGATTGTACTGTATTAAGTTTTTCCCTGATTGCCTTTTCAGTGGTTTATTTGAATTTGGATCAGAAACTGTGGAGGTGTGTGCTGCCTAACGTTCAAGAAACAAATGTCCAGTGCTTTGCAAAAGTGCATCTTTTCTATTTTTTTTTATATTTTTGTCCCATTAGAAACAGAAACGTCTCTGTGTTTCAACAGTACTTTGTACCTCTGGGTTTATGTTCAGCGCCGTCGTCCTGCTGGACGGTGAATCTCCACTCAAGTCTGAAGCTTCCAACCAGTTTATTCACCTTTATTTACCATCATCCAGCTTCTCATCAACTCTGACCGACTCTCATGTTCCTGCTCCAGAAAAATACTCCCATGTATCATGCTACCAGCACCGTGTTTCACAATGAGGATGTTCTGCTTAGTCCTTTTTTTTCTGTAACACATGGTTTTTTTTGCTTTTCGGTTCAAATTGGTCATCTTTGGTCTCATCTCATCAGAGTACTGATAATAAAGACGCAACTTCTGATCGTTTTCTTTTAGCATTATTCCTTCTTCGACTTGATCTTCCACCTTAGTTAGGAATTTCTTCAGTTTCTTCTCAGAAAAAGAAGCAACTCTCTTGGCTTCTTTTTCTGATTAAAGCTCTCCTTTGCTGAAATGTTTAATCAGATTAATTGTGACCAGTTGGTTATTGAAATAATCGTAAACTAATTTGGCAATCCATTCATCATTAGCTGGAGCATACAGACTATGAAAAAGGTCATTTGCTAAAAGAGCAACACTCTCAGAGCAGTACATTAAGTCAAATAGTGTAAAAAATATGTAAATTTTGCAATAAAGTAAAAAAAAAAAAAAAAAAGTTTGTCTGTAAATTATGTTCAACCCAGAACTCCTCAAGTAGCAGTTTTAGCTTCACCTGGTTTCAATTCTGTGCAATGTTATTGCAATTCAGGCATTGCAATGTTTATTTTGTTACTTAAAAAAAAAAAAAAAGAATTGAATGATTTGTTTAGTGTATTTCAAATATTTTAGTGGCTAAGTGAAACATCTGCAGAATGTGCCCAAAAAAGGTTTTATTCGATTGATCGATTGATCGATTAATCGTCGGTTACAGACATTGACCTTAACAAAGTAGAGCTACTTTGTTAAGGTCAATGTCTGTCTCTCTGTGGGTTCAAATACTGGATTCGAATGTGAAATGAGCTTCAAAAGTTAAGTTGATATTTTGCATCAAATCCTAATAAAGAAAGTTGTAATTTTGGTGGCTGTGATGTGATGCAATGTGAATTATTATGGAACTGGGTATGGATACATTTGTGAGACTCTTTAAAAACATATATATCTTGGCTTAAAGTGTCTCTTTAGCTCAGGTGTCGGTTCTCTGCTGTCAGCTTTTTTCTGATGGCTTCTGAAGAAGCGCGGGGCGTCGTTTAGAGATTTACCCCGGCCTCCGGTTGCATAACAACCTCCTGTCATGCAGAGCTCAGGTCCTGGTGACTATTTTTGCTGCTTTTCTTCAGCAATTGTTTGGTGCTTTTGAAAGACAAGAGCAGCTGAAGGACAGGAGCGTGCAGAAAATAGCCCCTAATTGGTTAAAATATCCTGAATGCATTTAGTCTGTGACCTCACGGCGCTTAAGTAATCATGGAACCATTTTCCAAATGGAGGGAGATTGTGCTGCAGCACTTCAAAAGACAAAGCTCGGGTTGCTCTGGCAACGATCTGAGTTTACGTTAAAGGGATTGAATTCTGCCCGTGTTATGATGTGAACCAAACATCACTGCAGTGTGCGATTTGCCCCAACTGCTTCTCAACTGGTGTGTGTGCAGGCGTGCGCGCGTGCGTGCGTGTGTGCGTGCGTGTGTGTGCGTGTGCGTGCGTATGTGTGTGTGTGGTGGGGGAAAGTTGTCAAAAGTCTCCACCGGGTGTGAGTTTCCATGTTTTTTCCACTATAATGCTTTAATTGATGATATTAGACGCAGTGTTGTACCACTCAGAAGGAATGCAAGCTGCTATTGATTACTGAAACATGTTGAATGAAACGTAAAGGTGATAGGTCATCCCACTGTTGCATTTCTTTGGCGTTAATGAGGTTTGGCTAAAGACAGTATTCATATTCTCCAGTGTGTGAACAGAGTTGCACCCAGATAATAAAACACACACGTAGTTAATGTGCAAGTAACAAACAGTTCCTTGCCAAAGCATTCGTGCCTTTTTGAATTTTCCCACTCTTTAGGACGTTTACAAACTCCCAAATGGATGCTGGGATTTTATGTGACAGACCAACACATAACTGTGAAGTGGAAGGAAAACGATGGATGAATTTAGATATTTTAGACAAAAAAACAAACATCTATGAGACATGCTTTGGTTATGAAGACATGCTTTGGTTGCTCAAGAGGCAAAGCGTATCTTCATGAGGCCTGGTAGACTTTTGGCTCGTCTACCCAGAAACATCGGGCGGGCCGCGTTCAGTTCATGTCAACACAGATTATATTCAACCTCTGCAAAATGAGAACAAACTGGGTTGCATCATAGCAGATCGGGGTATTAAGTTTTGCCCCTGCTCTTTCCTCGGCCACGGCTTCCTGTTGCTCTTTCCACCTGAACACAAACTCCCCCGGTTCCTTTCAACTGAAGAGAAAAGATCACCAGGCCGTGAAGCTGAGTGTGCTTTAGTGAGGAAAATGTCATACAGACTGTATACAACTACCTTCCTATGTGGGTTTACATGTCCCTCTGTCGGATATGAAAACATTTAATATGTAACGATGGTGAGCCGGTAAAGACCGGTCATGTCCTTGCACAGGTGGAGAGCAGGGAAACATTTTAGGGAAAAGGGCTTGTAAACAAGATGAATGGATTCTGTTGGAGTTTTGTTTCCTGGTCCATGAAACAAGTGGAATATTCTGACATCGATGAGAGAGGACAGGTCTTTGTTTTCACACCCCTCTCTCCTGGCAGAGCAAAAGTTGGACAGTGACTGATTTTCAGAAATGGATGTGAAATGGTTTGTTTACAGAGTGGAAGGAGGAAGGGATGAAATGGAAATGCAAAGGTACCAGGCACCCTTAAAAAGTTTTCAAAAACTAACGCGTTAAATGTCCTAAATTCAAACACGTAAGTTGTTCTTAGACACATTAATCACCAGTCTTAAATTTTGTCATGGTGGAACTTGTTAATCTTGTTTTGATTTTTTTTGTCAGGCAAAGGTCACCGCTAATTTACCCTTGCTAGCTAGCTGGCCAGCTTTTTTGCATCTACCATGTGTAAGAGCAATTTTATCGTCCGCTGGTTGGAGGATGTTCCTTTTTGCCATTGACTCACTTCTGTTGCCCTCCCATACAAGGCTGCAGAAGCCTCTGTAAGCTGGTTTGTTGCATTCTGTGCAACAACAACAAAAAAAAAACTTTTAAGCTAAGCTCTTTGGGTGTTAAGGCGGCTGCAGAGAGCAACATGCAGCGTGAGAAACACAAAACTGCTGTCAAGAGTCACAAAGACCCCAAACATTTTTTTATTTTTGCTATTTTTGATACAACCATCCCTTAAATTTTTTTTCTCTTAAATTTAATTTAAGGTAGCATTAAAAAGATCTTTAAAAGACTTAAATTGGCCTTGCTGAAACATGCAGATACTTTGAGGTACGCAATGGCGATTCAAAGCTCGCCATCGGTTTGAGTTGCAAAAGACCTTTTTAAACGAAGTGTCACTCTTCCTCCTAAATTATTTTTTAAGAGTCAATCTGTTGTTGTTTGTAAAGCTTCCTGTTCCATCCCCAACATCTTCGCCGCTTAGGAAACCAGGAATGCCTTCCGTGTTGTGACACGTCTCCATCGGCGCAGAAATGTGTGGCTAGACCGATCCGCAGCCGCTGGCCGCCGGTCGGCACTACACCCCGAGTTTAAGGGATTCATTATAACGCAGCGTGTGTTCGTCAACAGAAAGAGCGAGAGATGTAAAGTTGTTTTTTAAGTTATGGTTCACACAGTTGGGTTAATGTGTGAATGCTACACAAAGCCACCGCTAACCAACCACAAACCGTCCAGCAGGCTTTCTTGGAGCGTAACACAGAGCAGAGCTTATGAAGTTATGGGAGCATAATGAAGAAATTCCTCTCTCCGCTCGGCCTTTTGAAGATGCCCCCTCCTCCTCTCTTTATTAGCACCGTATGCCCACTTCTCTCCCAAATCCGCCCTTATGGGAATAGACAGGCAACACTCCTGGGAGCATCCTCCAATCCCCCTGGATCCTGCTAAGGCATGCCTATTGGAGAGTGGGGCTGCCGCGATATCTATATAAGGTCAAAAAATCCTCTGATTATTGAGAGAGCGAGCACGAGGGGAGCAAACTGATCGTCAGATAAAGGAAAAAAATGAAACATAAACAGGAGCTGTGAGAGCCGGCTTTGATGTGCACTGCCTTGCACTCCTGTACGTCCCGCTGGTTCGTCTGCTTAGGACAGCTCCTGACTTTAAAGCCCCGTTCCCGTGGCGGCCTCCATGTTGCACCGCACCAGACATGTGGACGCTCGCGCATGCTGAACACACACAAAGAAACACACTTTCCCTCTCTCGCCTATTGAAAACCCTGCTGCCCAGTCGAGTCTCCGTGGTTATTTGTTCACTTATTAAGAAGCCCCCTCTTCCTCACCACGTCCATTAACTTTCAAGCCTGTCTTTTTTCTTTCTTTCTCTCTTTCTTTCTTGTAGTTCATCTGTTTTAACTGCAGCTGCTGAGTAATTCATCATTAAACATCTCTTTTGTTTGTCTTGTCTAATTCATCAGCTCTAACTGATCCGTTTGCTAATCGTTTGAAGCGGCGTGGCTCGCCGTCAGTTCAAATGACGGCGCGTGATTTAAAAAAAAATAAAAGGGGGGTTTGTGTGGCTTTCGCTCGGTTCGACGGAGCGTCTTGCCCGTCTTTCACAAAGCTGCGCTGGACCCATTGTGAACTCTGTGCAGAGGAACAATCAGACGGGGAGACAAACTGGGTAATTAGCTGCTGAACGGAGCAGAAAGCACAGCTACCAAAACAACCGGGTGTTTTTTTTTTTCCCCTTAGGTGTCAATGGAACCAAATAAGGAAGCTAAGAAAGTTATAAAATAACAACTAAATAAAGTCAACACTGTGATCATTTATGTGTCGTCATTTTTCTTCAAGCTGCTCAACAACAGCTGTTTTGTTTCCAGGAATGGTTCCACTTAAGCTTAATTGCCGAACATTTACAGTGCCGACAAAATACTGCATAATTGTGAGGATAAATAAAAATGAAATGTGGTATTCACTTCTTCCATTTTTCTTGCACATAAAAATCTCTGCCTCCTTCATCCTGATTCCTTTAAAATCAAGTGAAACCAATTGGCTTCAAAGGTCACCGGTTAGAGGTCGGTATTTATCGTATTGTTTAAAATTTATCGTGATAAACAGTAAAAGATTTTGACGTATTGTTGTCACTGTACATTCTAATAAATAATGTTTAACTATTTTTGTTTTTAACTATTGATGTTTTACTATTTTCTCGACTGTTTGTTCAGTGAAAGTATCGATATATTAATAAATCTGAGGCGCACCACTCTTTAGATTCTTGTCAGCAACGCTACTTGAACACCATGTTTGTTTTTTCCTTCCATGTTACAGCTACGCCCTTATCTTTTCTCACTTAAAGTCCCAGTAAAAGTTTGCGGTTGTGACAAATCTGTTAAGGTTGAAGGGATGAGTAGTTTTCCACAGCCTCTAGACACACGGCAATTAGCTTGTTTATCTGGGGGGAAATTGGACCTCGTGTTGCTCTGACTGGACTGATCACGACGGTCAGTAACTGAGTGTTTGATTTCATTAGGCGATCGGAAGACTCAGAGGAAACCTTTCCGTCGTACATACATGTGATTAGGTGGAGGCTCGGCTTCCAGGAGCTGTAAACAAAAGGCTCAAAAAACAAAACGCCAAATGAAACTCTACACCCCTGGGAATAACCGCCACCGGGAAATCCTATACGCTTTCACTTTAAATCGTTCCGATTGGGTTTACTGCTTCTGGAGGAGCTGGGTTTCTGCCTCCCGGCTGACTTTTGATATCGGGAGGGGACGAGCGGCAATAATAGCCAGTGTTACAGAAGGGTTATCTCTCTCTCTCTGTCTGTCTGTCTCTCTATCTATGTCTCTCTATCTCTCTATGTCTCTCTATCTCTCTTTCTCAAAAACACACGGTGCTTAGCGGCACCAGCACCCACTCTGATGTGATTACTAATTTTAATGAGAGTCAACTGTGTTGCATTTATAGATCCATGAGAAGTGATCTCTGTGCCATGAAGCTGGACGAGCATATCCTTCACATTCACACTGCAACTCAGTCAGCAAGAGCTATTCATAACCTTAATGTAGTTTTATTTAGCTTTTTCTGATTATATCTGTCATATTATCTTGGAGGACACTGTCTGGGAGGGGTAATCATATGACTTATCGCCTTGAAATAACTTCTCTGGATTGTTTCCTTGTCATTGTGGATGCTCATAGTGATGGTCAAAGATGGCAGCGATTTTGCCCAGAATGACTACAAATTTTTAGCTTTATGTTTTTGCTTTGTGTGACGTTTTTATAGCACACAAATTTAACATCTTCACCAGTTCCATATCCTGTATTTGCAAACTTGATTCTCTTTTTCTTCTCCACATTTTGTCACACTACATCCGCAGATTAGAGGGAATTTCACTCTTTCACTTGTAAAGTTGGAGGTAAAGAGTTCTTTAATATAATTTTACAAATTAAAATGTGAAAAGCAGTTGACATGTTTGCCTGCATCAAAACGTAATGCAGTCCCCCTTGAAAGTTGAGACATTCTATCGCAGCCATCAATGCGCATTCACGCATCGTTCGCAGATTTTGCGTGGACTTGCGATTTTCGCCAGTCGTTGCAACTTTTCCACAAATCAGACCTTGAGGTTTCCTTATTCTCTGTCCAATTCAGTAGCTCTGCTGAATTCTGGCCAATCCTCTCAGCCCATTTCTAATTTTTCTTCCTGTTTCATGAAACGTCTTGAAAGTCAAACCTACACAATAAGACTTTGTGACATTTGCTTCTCTTCTCTTTTTTTATTTATCTTTTTTTTGTCTTGGCATGTCTGCACATTTGCATTTAACAATAGCCTCCCCCACTGTTACCAACTCAGCTATATGTTGTGACATTTCAGACAATAAAAATCTGTATAGGTCAAAATTGGAACCGGCAGGTCAGGATTTTTAAAGATTGATAATCGACGATTGGCCATAAAACTGCAATCGGTACAGTTTAATTGCCTCGTAATTATGTATATTTTTCTGTATTTGTTCTTAATTATGACAGGATTGGTCCTCCAAAGTTTTGTGAATTCCATAACCTTTAGCTTCTTATCTTAAAAAAAAAACAAATATAAAGACTAAGTACCATTTTTTCCACCAATTTTACAACTATTCCCTAATGTGTTTTGATCTATCAAAGTTCATCGTAGTTTGTGTTTGCAACCTGTAACATGAAAGCATTTAAGGGGTGTGAATACTTTTCCAAGCTATTTTAATGTCAGTGTTTCTCTCCATCCTTAATTTTCGTGTTTCTTTTTGCTCCTGTTGGTGTATTATCTGCACTGCTGCTGGCATGGTGAAATGCAGAAGGTCAGGGTGAGGCTCACCTCTATAAACAGCCATCCTCTACACACGCGCGCACACACACACACACACACACTCTCAACGCAGCCACTCCTGGCTGTCTGACAGCCACACCCCTCCCTACGCCACTCTGTGCAGTTCAGCTGTTTGTTCAGCTGGAGCAGCAGATCCTCCTCTGGCTTCAGCCGGGAAGTTCGACTCCATACTTCCACGGGAATCTCTCCGGAGCGAGGCGGCCGGCAGCGCGCTGCAAACACATGTTATATTTTTCAGCCCTGATTTGCTCTCCTGGGCTGAGACCTTTGGGAAGTGATGCAGAGTAGATTTAAGGGCTTGCATGTTTTTATTAGTTGGCTGCAGCTCCCACAGGTGCGTTAGGGGGGGAAAAGAGCCCAACTTGCTTGTTATGATTACGACCCAGCTCTTGGCTCCAGCATGATTTCTTTCAATGTTTTTTGTTTTCTTTTTTTTTTTCTCACGTTGTTTTGCTCATTTTTCCCGGTCTAGCCGAGACCCGGCGTGAAATGACAGGAAACGTAAGGAAGTGTTTCCGCTGTTAAGCCTGAGAGAATCCAGGATCGGTGATAACAGTTCTGCCTCACTCGGGGGGCCAGTTGTTATCTTAACGGCGTATGCTCCGCTTCACAGCTTCAGTTCGAATGTCTGCTGTCGTTCCTGGAAAATGTAATGGTCTATAACCCCGGCCTCTGTGCTGACTCTGCAAAGCGACGTGTGGCACTAAAGTTGAAGTGTAAAACTTCGGACCTGATCTCTGGTTCTCAGCCTCGGTCGAACTTCCTCTGACTGCCATCTGACTAGAAAAGACGTCTGGTGGAGGTTGGATTCCATTAGAAACAAGCAACAGTGGATGAAGATACGTTTTTTTTCTCCGATCAAACTGAGCTGGTCTAAAAACTGAATTCACTAACTCTGGTTGTGTGCTTTTTAGAGAACGTATTTTTCTGCTCACAATGTAAAGGAAACACGAGTAACAGTCTGTTGCAATCAGATCCACAGAATGCACCCCAACATCAAACTCATTGTTAATGCTGCAAGATAGGGAGAGAGAGCAAGACGTTATCAATTCAACAGCAGACAAAGTTGTTTAAATCTGATGCTGTCACTGAGTGACGAAGTCAGAGTGAACTGAAATCACCAGGTTTGAGCTCACAACAAGATTACTCCTATGACAGATCTTGGTTTTACAGGGAACGTTTTTGAAGGCTGTTCTTACATCTTGCACTTCTACTGAAGCAGCTCAATCTGGCATTGGCAGGTCAGAGCTTGTGAAAACCTGACGACTGGAAATCAGCCAACAAATCCAGATGCATCCACCTCCCAATTAAACGGCATCTTGAAGACCTATGGACTCCCACCGGCACCTCCAGACGTCTAGCGGGCCCTGCTGCGTCTTCGTTTGTAACGTCTCCGTTTGTCAAGAAGTGGAGAGCGGCTGGTGTAAAACCGTCGCCACGCATCCTGCAGAGTGTCACGGGGTGCCTCTTCTCCGTGCCCACTAATTGTACATCTTGACCGGAGACCATGACCTGTCATTACCAAAGTGCTGCTGCTGCAGTTCGGTGCAGTGGGCAGAGTTTGTCAAGTCTGAGCGTAAGAAGTAAACCAGACGTGCTGTACGAAAGAAAAGACCTGAACAGCATGGAGGAGTTTACAAAGAAAAGGATAAAGCAGTTTCTCTCTGTAGGGCAAAGCTGCTCTTTAGCTCCAGCTTTATGGCCCCAAAAGCATATTTTGCTCTTTGAGCTGGATGGCGCCTGTCTTTCGTAGCATAATCACCCAATGACTGCTGTGATTTCAGTGCCTATTGGTAGCCATTCCTTTAGTTTACCATTCACTAAGCTCTTGGGGAAAAAAAAAAAGAAAAGAAAAATCCCTCCAGGGCAAGCGGGGGCTATTCAAGAGTCAGGCCTACTTTCTCCTCTCTGGACCGTTTCTCTCTTTGTCTCAGTGAACTCCCCTTGGGGGGAAAAAAACGTATTCAGAGCGAGGCGGTCGGCGCGCGAGTGAAGCCCAAGTATGGCCTCCATAAAGTTCCGTCAAACACCCTGGGGAGTGGGAGAGGGGATTTTTGAGATCAGAGGGAGGCGGAGGGGTTTTGGTTCCTCTCTCCGACTTGGAAGATAAGATTTTATCAGGGAGCAGAAAGCAGAGCTCTGGTTTAATGTCATGAAACACGACGCCGCCTCTCGTGCGCTCTCCTGAGGTTTAGCCTGAGCAGGTAGAAAAACTGTGTTTGGTTAAAATGAGACGTTTAGCTGATATCCTGCCTGCAATCAACTAATTGTGTTTTCTTTGTCTCTTTTTTTCCCTTTCTCCTTCCATGTCCCCTCCACCCCCTGGTGCTTCCTGCTTATGATCAATAGGTAAGTACCAATAGAACTTAAAAGTACATCTGGAGCCAATCTGTTTTTCATTTAAACATTAGCTTGGTAATTTCCCGGCGCTGATCTCACACACACACGCACACACACATGCATAATGTACAGAGGACTCACGGTTCACTGCAGGGGTCCTCTGGAGTTTCCTCTCCACAGCTGAGGCATGAACTGTGAAAGAGCGAGCGCACACCTTCACTGGAGGTTACGTCTAATTGCACTACAAAAGGGTTTACTCCCCTTGAGATATTTTCATATTTTGCTACTTTACAGCCACAAAACGGAGTGTTCTTTAATAGGAATTTTATGTGATCAACGTATTGTGCAAACTGAGAAATACTCAACATTTTTCTTGCAAATAAAAGTGTAAAAAGCATGTGATGCTGAAGATTAACTGCAGATGGCTGCACTGTAGGCAGGAAGTATCTCCAGCAGCAGTCAGTCTTCCAACTTGTTTGAAAAGGCCTGTGACTGAAGAGGCCAGAGTCAGACGTCCTGGATGACATCATCAGCTGTTGACAGGCAATGCTAATCCACCTCACTTGCTTTTGCCGTTCCGCTTAATATCTCTGTCTGGCTGTTCGTTTTAAACAATAATGCAGGATGTTTTTTTAACGACTTGTCACGTGAAAATAAAAACTTACGTGTGATTTTAATTGTGTTTTTTATTCCTTAGTATTATACGGCAATAGCGGCATTAGAGGAGTACCGACAAAGTTTTGCGTACGTTTGTAATGGAAACTCAGTCAAGCGATAAGTGGAGTTTTTCCACAGTTAATTCACATCCAGGTCACCATTTCACAGTAATTTTCTGCAGCGGTGTGTATCTTTTTGGTATTTTTTTGTTTTTGCAGCAGTGTGCTGACTCAGAGAGGCTATCAATAGACAGTCTTGTTTATTTCCAGTCTGTCTGGGAGCAGAGGGCTGGTCGAGGGCTGATCTTCCCACTCAAACCTCCCAGTCAGCCTTTATGTAACAAACCCAAAAACACGTTTTAACGTAGACTTTGACTCGCCAGTTTCCTATGAACAGCTTGTCATGCCATCTGGGTGTGGCGTTGGGAGCCACCGGGAGCTGGTACGGTCTGATCCCCTCCATTGTTTCCAGTGAAAGCACTGCTGGATTGGCTCCATCCCTCCCCCTGATAACTGCCAGTCGTCCAGTTCATTCTCCCTCCTGCCTCGGCCGACTCGCTGTCAGGGAGAGACGTGTGAGGGACGGTTCAACCCCGGACCAATGCCATTCCCTCCTAATGACTTTCCCACACACACACATACACATACACACGCACACACACGCACACACACACACACACACACACACACACACACACACACACACACACACACACACACACACACATAACGGGGTCAAGGCTGACCTCAGACGGTTAAAGGGAGGTTTCCACTGCAATCCCACCGTCGCAAACCGGGCCCTCGTCTTTCTCCTTCCCAAACCGCAGCGTTCCCCAAACGTCTGCGTGCTCCACTTCCTGTTTGGGTTTCCTCTCAGTCTGTCCTGATTCTTCTGCTCCATGCGAGCGATGACTGATGCCTCTGAACTGGAGAAACCAGAGTCTCGGGTCGACACAGCTCAGTGTTTATAGAGGAAACAGTGGAGGAAATCTCTAGAGACTAAACCCTCCAGACGCTTTCAGAGCAGTCTGCGTCTTCCTCTCCACCTGGCAGCAGGTCACCAAGCAACCGTCCGAATGTATGAGGGGACAGAGACAGTGTCCCACTGTGGACAGAGACACCTGAACAAGACAAACACTCTGCCCTCTCTCTACCCTCTGCGTGTCTCCTACTATGACTGAAAACAGTCGTGACATACCTTCCTGTAGCTTTTGACCTTTGACCTTTCTAAGTTCTTGACAACAAGCTGATGAATGAACTGCTGCAGATTACATGGTCCTATTGTTTTTAATGGGCAGTCAGCATTTTTCAAGCATGATGTTGACGATGTTGTTTTGCACTTCAACGTGTTTTTCTTTTTTTGAAGCATACCTAGTGTTACTCTGCATACAGAAAGAGTTTAAGTCAAGGAAAACTTTAACATGAAGATCCAGTTCGGCTTTGCTCAAATAGAAATCTTAAAAAGTTAAAAAGAAATATTTAAATGAATCAAATGCCAATTTATTGTTGTCCCTCAAGACACGTGCCAAACTGGAGATTAAAGACAAGTCAAGCATCAAAGGAATTAAAACAATAGAATACATTTTAAAATGAAATAAAGGTGTTGGCTTACCAGAGGGACTCACAAAATCTCACAAAAGGTTCTGCAAAAGACTCCAGTCGCACTTTGCTTTGTTAACTTCTAACGTCTTGTAAAGGATTTATGTCCCATACTTCCTCATCAGCGCCACTTGCAGGTCTGGGAGAGTAAAAGCAGAAATTTTGAGCCATTCTCGTCGTTTCCGTGTGAATGAAAACATTTCTGGGAACGGTTCCATGTTATCAAAAACAACAACAACCTGTTTTAGAAAAAGACGTTGCTTAGATACATTATAATTCCTTAGTATTCATTAAAATAGGTACTATTTCCTCTGGCGAACTATTTCACTTATAACAAGACATTTTTCTCTCATTATAAGTGAAGTAATATACCAGTAGAACTTTTTAATCAGTATTGGGGATCACTGACTTGAAGCAAGCCGCTACATCTTTCTGAAAAGTTGCTTGTAAGCTAGCTTTGTCTTATTTCAAGTGAACTGAAATATTTGCACCAGAAACTAGACCAGAAATGCTTGGTGAGATTTAGTGTTTTTGCAGTGCAGTACAGTGAACATGCTCATTGTTGGATCAAATTTCTTTAACAAATGTACATTCACTCAAAAGTGTCACATTACTCTTTTTAAGTTTAGCATGTTAGGTATGTGTGCTCCTCTTCGTCCTGGGTGGGATGAGTATTCTCAGCATATCTGTCCCCCACATACCCCCACCCTGTATACCTCACCCCTGATCCTCTATTTTAAGGAGTGCGCTTGAATTCCTTTAAATGTGCAGATGAAAACAAGAATGACGTCAGACTCACACCCACAACAACGTCATGCTCACGGACCTGAATCGGTATCGCGTAGCTTCAAAAGCTTCAGCTGAGCGTGTTGGTTTGGCCGAGGCGGGACTTGATGAAAGATTAATCTGGTTTGTTTGTTTCTGGCTTTGTTTGGTGGACGGCTAAAGTCGCTGTGCTCTCGCAACATCCTGGAAAAACAAAAAAGAAAGACAGAAACGCTTTCCTTTCGCCGTTTTGAATCCTGCGGTCTTCCCGTAAACGCTCAGGCTCCCGCCGGTGGAGCGGACCGTGAGGCTCATGTTGCTGTTTCTCCTGTTCTGACTTCAGGCTTTTCCGTTATACTCTGCCTTGTGGTCGACTACCTTTATTTCCAGTAAATCCAGGAATGCTCTTTTTTTTTCCCAATTCATTCTCAAGAATTCCCGCTTCCCTCGGAGTGCCAGCGAGACGGGAGCGCAAACCAAACAAAACGCCAAAGAAATCAAAGGCCGCTGTGAAGCTAATCGGTGTACCTGAGAGCCCCTTTGAGCGCGGGCCAGCACCCGTCACACCCCTTCCTCCTCCTCTGTTGAGGTTTCTGCATAAACGTGCGCGAGCACTTCAAAGGTCTAACTGAAGCGGGCCGAGCTCGGCGGGAGAGCCATTACGTCCCAATGGGAGTCAGCTGTGACCTCAAACGGCGTTAAATGATGTGAGGGTGTGTTTGCAGAGGCTGCGGCAAATCGGCAGGACGGGGCTGTAAAGTGAGCTTCGTGCTGATTTAAAGGCCGAAGAAATTTAAAAACTCGAGAACAGGCTGTGACTTTTTTTTTTTCTTGCTTTGTTTTGTTTGTTGCCTATTTGCGATGGATCAAGACCTCAGAATCAGTTCCTCGTGTTGTCGAGGCAAGATTTTTCACGTCGAATATATGAATATATCCTTACTCAACATCTAGACTTAATTTGTTTTTATCATGTCGTCACCTTCCTAAAATAGTCATTTTTCAGCCATTTATTTAACCGAATTCCCTTTTGGCAAGAAAAAAAGAGACATAGGCCATTGTTTTCAGAAGGTGATGATATAGAGAAGGATACGGGTAGTGAGTGATTTTCCAATGAGCTGGTGATTTACTCGAGTGTTTAATGACGTGAGCTGACCTCCCTGTCTGTATGCAGACATCATAATGAGGTGTGTAAAGGTCAAAAGGTAAAAAGGTCGCCCCTGCTGAGTGTGCATGTAGATGACCGAAATTTAAAATTTGCTTCCTCTGTGGGCTCAATGTCTGTTCCTTTCCTTTCCTTTATTTTCTTTTTGTTTCTTTCTGTCAGTCAGCAGCCACAGCAGTGAGTCACAGAGTGGTAAACAGGAGGCGGGCCGTGCGGGAGTGAGAAGCGTTGCAGAGTGTTTGTATTTCCGACTGGCTGCGAGGTCATTCAGAGGTCATCCTCAGATGTAAAGGCCAGGTTAGAATTGACAGAGCGGTTATGTAGTGAGGTAATCGTAAAGCCATGTGACTTTTCCTCCCAAACATTAGAAGTCCCCACTGTGAAAATGACTTTTTTTTCTGCTTGTGCAATGGCTACAGCAGTTGTGTCCATTTAAAAATATTTTGCTCGCTGTACTGATGTCTTTAAAAACAGACGTACTTACAGGTGCCTTCTATTTTCTTCTGGATTTTGCGGGCGTATTTATGCAGGGCTACTCAACTTCCATGAGTCGGTTTTTCGGCCACAGAGCAGAACAGATGGTTTTGAGGCGCTGAGGCCATGAAGATGTACGCACTGAAACATTAGCCTCCCTCAGTTTGGTTGCACTTCGATACAGCAGGTGAATGTCCCAACGACACCTCCTGCTCTTATTTTCCGATAACATGGAAAATAAAAGCTCATCAATTGTTATGTCCTACAAACTTGTGAATTCGTAATTGTCGATCGCTGTCTTTACCGTACTGTTGTTGTACACCGTACAACACCGTGACATATCCTGCGGCCAGAGGCATTTCACAGGAGCTTGGCTCGGTTGGTCTTATGGATGAAGCTGAACTTGGTTTCCGATTCCAGCTTCTGATTCGGGAAATGGCTAAAGGGCGATTCCACCTAATTTTTCACTACCTTCCGCATCTTTAATCTACTTTATTTAAAAAAAACTACACCTGTCCTAGACACTTCAAACTTGGACTGGATTATTCTGCTCTAATAGCAGAATATTTAAAACCGTGTTTGGGATTTGTGAAGGTTTTTTCTTTCTAGGTGTTGTAGTTTTGGAATTAGAGAAGTTCTAGTGTGATCCAGGTGCAGAAAAGGGTCTGAAATCGCACTTTGAAGTTTCAGAAATCGGAAAAAAGTTTCACAAATCACAAACATTAGTTATTGTACTATTAGAGCAGAATAATGAAGTCCATGTTTGAATTGTCTAGGGTGTTGTAGTTTTGGAACTGGAGCAATTCTAGTGTGATTCAGAGGCAAAAAAGTGGTGAAATCAACCTTTATTGAAGTTTCACAAATCAGAAAAAACCTTCACAAATCCCTAACACGGTTTTAAATATTCTGCTATTAGAGCAGAGTAATCCAGTCCAAGTTTGAAGTGTCTAGGTGGTGTAGTTTTTTTTAACTAGAGTAGATTAAAGATGCGGAAGGTAGTAAAAAAGTAGGTGGAATCGCCCTTTAGCCATTTCCCGAATCGGAAGCTGGAATCGGAAACCAAGTTCAGCTTCGTGTCTTATGGGCTGTGAAAGGTATGTGCAAAAACAAACATACAGAAACTTAGTGTCCACTCATGGACAGTTCTTCGGTCCGACTATGCTGGGCCCTCGAGTCCTTCAGTGTGGAGGAACAGCTTGTCTCCCATGGATGACAAAGTTCCTCTCCCTGTTTCTTAGGAAAACCCTACAGAGGAAACTCATTCCAGCTGCTTGATGCTAATTTTAATCTGGAGTAAATATTCAGCAGCAATTTTTGCCAGGAGATCACTAGGAAAACACAGCATCTTGCTACATCGTTTTTTTCTTTGTTTGTTTTTTATGCTGCTTCTTCGTCTTCTCTCTCCTCCTCATCGCTGGTCTCAAACTTTTGTTTAAATTCAACGTAAATCATAAACGTCTTATAGCCCTCCGACAAAATAGCGCCGCTCATTACTGCGCAATAAACCTCCACCGCACACTCCCGTGAACATTACACAGGCGGCGTAAGGTTTTTACGAGGGAAATGTTTCTGAGGACGTCAGACATTTAAACGCCTGCCGTTCTCTTCCCTCCTCGTGGAGAAACAGAAATCCACTCGCTGGCATCAAGCCCACTCAACAATATGCCCCACTCAACAATATGCCCCACTCCAGAGGGTTCAGAATGGAAAGTATTTCAAAGCGACCGCAGCCTGCTGTCAGACTTTGTAGCCGTAATATGGAGCAGCTGAGAAAGCAGACCCCGTTCACACAGCGCCCCTCATCTACAGCTGGGAGCAGCGCTGACCAGCACCAGGCTCCCAGAACCCAATCAGGTTCTGTGTGTGTGTGTGTGTGTGTGTGCGTGTGTGTGCGTGTGCGTGTGCGTGTGCGTGTGCGTGTGTGTGTGTGTGTGTGTGTGTGTGTGTGTGTGTGTGAGTGCGGGCGGGCGAGCGGGCGGGCGTGCGTGCGTGTTTTAAATATCGATGGCATTAGATATTTTATAGTCCAGTGCTCTTCAAACCAAAGAGCCGTTCAGGCCCTTGGTGCACTAACTAAAACACATTCATAACCCCAAATTTTGTGAAAGTACAACTTAAAAACTGTTCAGTGAATATCTACCATAGGACACTTTTAAACAGCCACCATTTTATTTTAAAGCATTTTGTTCTATGGGATGTTTGTGGAAAATAATTTAGAGAAACGGCAATAAAAGAAATGGTTTCCAACATAATAGCGAGAAGAAAATAATAATGACTAATTACTGTCTCGGCCCAGACTTTATAAAAGGCTCTAAAGGGCCTCAAGTTTTTGGGGGCCACAAAACTTTTTTAATTTTATTTTTTATAAAAGCATATTTTACAAAAATCGCAAAACATGCCATATTTTATATCATTAACATTTATATTAAGTTATATCAATAACTTGAAATAAGTTATATGTCAATAACTTATTGATATAAATCATCATTAAGTTATTGATATGACATCTACCCATGTCAATAATAATTCATTCATATGAATTATTATTGACCCATATCAAGTGAGGTGTTTTAAAACCTCAAGGGGAAAAACTTGCTAAAATCTGCATCTGTTTTATCTATTTGAGAAATTTGATGTTTCTTGAGCCTCAGCCAGTTGGTGTACACCCCAGCGACCCCTCAACCTTTGACCTTTTCCACAGATTGGAAGCTTTGAGCTTCATGTCGGTAGTAATGGTGGACCAAAATGTGCTCAGCTCTCTCTCTCTCTCTCTCTGTCTCTCTGCGGGCTGCTTGTTGGAAGGTTGTGTTGATAGACTGAATATTTATAGCTTAACATCTGTCTCACTGTTTGACATCAGCAGAGCGTTCTGTTGAAGGTGAGGTCATGGCAGCTTTCCCTCATTCTTAATGGAAACTGTGATATCTGATGGGATTTCCCCACACACACACACACACATACATACATTTCCTCACTTCCACTCCTCCTCTTTTACCTCCCGGCACACGGGCAGACAGGCAAATTGGAGGTCCCGGCACTTGCCCAAAAAAAACCCGAGTTTAAAGCGCCGTCTCCCGCGGCGCTCGTGGGATCTCGCTGCGCCGCCAGACGACTTTTCGTGTGTGGGCTTGCAGCGCTGCCAGCGGCGGCCATCCTGACCTCCAGTCAGGAAACTCAAGCAAGCCTTCTTTTGTGCGAGAACAATTATACACACCTGCGTGTCTTTTTTTTTTTTTTCCTGCTGTGGTAATGTCACGCCCTCATTTCAAAGGAGCGGTCGACTGAAACGGCTCTAATTTTTTTTGGCCACACTGAATAAAATCAGCTGTGGAGGGAGGCGGGGGGGCCTTCTCTCTGCCTCTCAGACGCGTAATGACCGGCTTCTTTCTGAGCTCTTCAGGAAGTCACCTGGTGAGTTGATTACAGCTGTGCAGTGAGACCTGCGGGCTGCTGAGGGGCAACATCAGGCCAGGTGAAAAAAGAAAAAAGAAATACAGTCCATGTTTGAAAAGGTTGAGTAGAAAACGAGACAGGGATGTTGGCAGACTTTTACGCTCTGCTTTTCTACTGCTCTTTTATAGCCTTATCTGGGTTTTAGTATCTAAAATCATTTTCCCCTTCAGCTGATACAAGAACAGTAAAGTTACACTTGGCAGCGGCAGACGCCTTCAGTAAAGATGTGTAAAAAAGCCTTCAGATAAAATAACCTTTTATGGCAGTGCCATTATTTAGTGTGGGGAAATTCACATGGAGAAATGTTTTTTTTTTTCTTTTTCTTTTTTTTTTTTACAAAGTAATCCACGTTTATTACCAGATCTCAAAAGTCCCAATAAATCAGAAGTATCTGATTTATATACACAGCTGCAATAAAATATCAAGACTTTCTACACGCCTCTACCAGAGGAGCCAATAGACGTAGAGGAGCGCGACATCAGCCTGTAAGGCGGTCCAGTCTCCACTGTCATCGTTGCATCTTCAGTAGCTGCTTCATGAAACAGGAGCTCTGGCTGAACGCGTTCGCACTCATCACTTCCACGATGAACATTTCAACATTTCACCAACTTCCATCCCAAACAATGCCGCTGCATTCGTTCCACTCAGGCTTTCCCGTCAGCAGATTACCCAGAGACCCGACTCCTTCCAGAGTGTAAACAATCATGCAGCCCACCTGCTGCGGCCGCTCATCATCATTATCATCATCATCAGTAGCAGCAGCAGCGATCAGCTGGCCGGATGACGGCTCAGAGCGGATTAGCGAGCAGACGGGTATTATTGTGTGTTTACTGGCATCAGGACTCTGGTCTTTGTCTTTTCCTGATCAGACGTCAGAGTGGACTTTCTCCAGCAGCTCACTCTCACCAGGCAGGATGGGTCAGTTCAGGCTGTGACATCAGATTGCAGCTTTTTATTCCGGTTAGTGTCTGTTGGGTGTTTTTCTGGGCTTGTTGTTTTATGTCGGCGTTCAGGTGAGTTTTACAAGCTTTTGAGCGACTTCAATCGTCATTCTGTAGAAATCCATCTGACTGTTTTTTTCCTAATAATGTTAAAATTTACTCTCATGTTAGGTTCAAAACCAGTTTGTAATTGTTCAGTGTGCATGTAGATTAAATATTGTCGTTCACGTGAAGGACGCCAGCGTCCTGCATCCTGTGCTGCCTCTTCAACCTCCTGGTTGCGGGTTAGGCGGTCGGCGGCTTGGATTAACACTCCTCCTCTCCTCCAGCAGCACACTGCGTTCAGATTAGCGGTCACCCGAGTCAGGCCCCGACCGGACCATCTGGGTGGGGAAGGCAACGTGGGGGGAGGTGTGTGCGTGTGTGTGTGAGCAGATGTTTCAGAGAGGTTGAAGGGTAATGCAGCTACAGAGCTGAGGGCGACATTTCTGGAAAAGGAAGGAGGATTTTTATTTTATTTTTTTCACTTCCTACACTGCAAAAATACAAAATCTTATCAAGTATTTTTGGTGTAGTTTCTGGTGTAAATATCTTAGTGAGCTTGAAATAAGACAAAACTAACTCACAAGCAACTTTTGAGCAAGAAATAGGGCCTTGTTTTAAGTCGGTGAGTCTTTAATATTGATGAAAAATTTCTAGCTATAAGTGCAAAAACACAAAATTTTACCAGGTATTTTTGTTTTGTTTATAGTGCAAATATATAAGTGCCCTTGAAATAAGACTAAACTAACTTACAAGTAACTCTTAAGATAGATAAATTCAGATATTTTTTCTAGATGATTGAAAAGTTACTTGTTAGAGCTTGTTTTAAGTCAACAAGTCATTAATACTGATAAAGTACTAGTTCCATTGGCACTGATAACAATGAAAACCAGTCTTATAATTTAAATCATCTGCCATTTGAACTAGTATTTTTCAAATGGCAGATTTGAAAAATATCTGCCATTTTAAACAGGAGCCTGTTTTAAGTCAGGCAAAAATATCTGCCTGACTGAAAACAGGCTCCTGTATTTGACTAAAAAGTTACTTGTGAGTTAGTTTTGTCTTATTTCAAATGCGCTAAGGTATTTGCGATAGAAACTAGTCACTAATACTCAGTAAGGTTTTCTGTTTTTGCAGCGTGACACGGGGAGACTGTCAGCCTGTTCTCGTGGCGTTTCCTTGTAATCTGTGCGTAAGGCGTCTGTGGCCACCTTTGCCCAGGCTGCTGGCAAATTGTAGGTGTGTGAGAGTGTAAGTGTAGGTGAAGAGGCAGTGGGGGTTGAGCCGGCTCCTGTCTGGACCAGTACCGACTAAATTACAGGACGGAGGCAGTCTGGAGCTGCGGGATCTCAACCCCCATCAGCAGGTTATCGGGATGATCCTGCTTCCAGATGATCGTGAGGAGGAAAAGGAGAAAACTGTGGTTGATAGTGGTGTGATTTCAGGAAGAAAATGTGAAAGAACTGGCAAAAGGAAGCTTTTTTCCCTCCCCCTCATCATCCTAAAAAGGGCGATCGGTCAGAGTGAGTGAAAGCTTCAAGGAAGGGGGTCAATGAGCTGACAGGAGCCCGGTCTGTTGTCTTTGGCCTCATGTGGCACAACAGCTGAGCTGTAAATTACCTGTAAAGGTTTCCCCATATGGGCTTCTGTCCTCGCAAGCATTCCTGTAAAAGTAAAAGGAAATGGATTAAAACTCCTGAAAGGTTGAAGGTGTAGAGTCGGATCATCCCTCCTCCTCTAATCTCTGTTCTTGTCTCTTTATGCTTCCTTATTTTCATTCTTTCGTTGGTGTTTTATTCAGATCATCTTTGTCAAACTCCACCCACTGCAACTTTTTCTTTTTATGTGGCCGTCTAGACTCCACAAGCACACGTAAATACAACATTCAAGATAACAGTTATGTGCTTAAATCTGATTTTATCCATCAGATCAAGGACATTTTTTTTATATTCCCAAAGCTGCATTAGTCACTCCCTCCAGTCTTTTGCGGAGATTCACGTGAAAATGATATGCATTCTGCCCCAACCAGCCCTTTAAAAACATTTGTGATCCTGATACGACCTAAAATGCTGAAAATGAGTTTGAATCTTCTGATTTAGATGGTTAGGGTCGATTAAGACCCTCAATCAAACCACTGAAGTAACTCTAAGTGACTTCAGGCTTGTAAATATATCCTATAATCACGTTTTGATAAAGTATCAGTAGATTTTAGAAAATGACAAACCTGCAGAGACACTAAGCGGAGGAGAGAGCAGCAGCTCCTGCTCTACTGCCGTCCTTGTTGTTAAATAGGTTGTTTGCATGGTGGAGAAGTGGAGGGTGTCACTGTAGGGCCAACAGTTCATTTCTCAGCAGGGTGGAGAAAGGATGGCTCATTTCCCCCCCTCTCCTACCACACACACACCACTTCTGACTCCGTATCTCTCTGCAGCTCTCATCTGAACGTTGTTACGCAGTCATGTGTCACTTTTGAAATATCGCTGCCGTTTGTTGGGGTTTGTGTTGCTCCACTTGTGTGACACATGATATGAAAAGCAAAACAGGAAACAGGGTGTTCCCCAGTGTTTTTATTAAAATCAAAACCAGAGCCAGATGGAAGCACTGACTCATTATTTACAATAAAGATGTGATATGTATTTAATGAAATTCATTATTGCAGTCGTAGTTTTTACGCTGCAGAAGTGTTAAGTGTCATAATGTCACTTTGTCACATTGTAGCTATTGACCTCAATGCATTTTATTGGGATTTTAGTTGTTAGGCCAACACAAAGTACTGCATACTTGTTACATAGATTATTTTTCTTACAAAAACATTTCGGTTTTTGTAAGAAAAATATGAAACCCCTAAATAAATCCAGTGAAACCGATAATAGAAATTTATCAGACTAAATTATCTAATTTGTTACAATGTTATCAAAAACATATCTGAAGTGTTGACTTAACTCTTTCATGCATGTTTGAGAAATCCTTTGATTGCCATGGCAACTATTCAGCTGCTCCCACTCAGCTCCTTTAGACCAGCTGACAGCAATTAGCAAACACCTGGAGATGTAGCAGCTACTTCTCAGTTCAACGCTGATTAAAATGTTGTTAAAGGGTTAACAGAGGAGCCATGTTGTGTTGACTTCCTGAAGGCTGAGTTTCAGAAAGAGCAGGAGTTTTTAAAGAGACAGAGGCCCAATTTCAAGGCATTAGATTATGAAGTCAAATGTCTTTTACGTCATATTTGATACATACAGCAATTTTTGCAACAACTGAAGGTAACATAGTTTCTTGAATGTGTTACGTAATACGTAATACTGCCCCTTTAATTTTGGGTGATTGGTGAAGGGCTGACACTCGCATGTGAAGCCGATCTTATCTTCCTCCACGAAGGTTTGAAAATCCAACTTAGCGACTTTGTCATTGTATTTAGTGAGTTTTCAGGCAAAACAAATCGGAGCGGTCCAAAATCGGAATCGGCAGGTTAGGCTTTTTAAAAATCAGTGGTCGGCCAGAAAACTGCAGTCGGTGCATGTGAAGAGGCCAGACCTGCATTCCTAAGAAAGTCTGTGGGAAAAACCCACGAAAATAAACTGAGGTTTGAGGTTGTGACATGATAAAATGCTTAAGGGGGGATGAAAACCTTTGGAAGTGACTGTTGCTCAGATTAAAATACTCAAAACGGAACAGAAAAAATGCAAAGCCTTGCTAGTGTTAATTTATGTCACCACAAACTGGAATTATCTTCTAAAATGTAAGTTTTATTAATATCTAAAGTAATAAAATGTGAGTTAAACATATATACTGTAAATCTTAGCTTTGATATGTTGATAAGCTGCCAAAGTTAAGTATCACGGTAGCTTGTGGTGTAAATCAGCCGTTTTCATTGAGCTCCATCTGGACTGTTTACTCTCTGCTGCTGGCGCTGAGCAGGAGACACAACACAGAGCCTTCTCAGCCCAGCAGGGTCAACACACTGAGGCCTTTTCAGGTCAACCAGGGCCGGCTCATGGAAACCGTCACCCTGTCTTTGATAAACTCAATACCTCTACTTGCACTCATTTCCCTTTGTTTCTTCGTCTGAGATTTAGCAGCGCTGTTAGCAAATCACTCAGAGTACTCAGCAGTCGGGTCCACGGCCACAGGCTAAGGTTTAGCGGGTCGCCCTGACCTCTGCTGCTGAGCTATGTCTTTCTTAACTGAAAGAGACTAAAGTTAGCTCCTGGCTGCGCCACAAAGCAAACCAGGAGCGCGTTGAACCAGGACTGGCCCTCGTCGGACACGGGGGTCACACAGAACGAGCTTCAGCCGAGCCGGCAGGTCAGAGACGAGGCCGGGAAAATCCACCAGGTGGGAAAAGACTCAGAGATGTGTGGCTGAAGAAAGCAGGCTAAATGATTCACAGGATTTCTTTTCTGTGATGAAATATTGATAGACATAAAAATCCAATTCTCCACAAATAAAATCTTCAAAGACCAAAATTTTGATTAATTGATAAAAACAATTCATCGCCCAGACCTTTATAGAAAGTTTTATCTCGATTTCTTGTGTTTTTAACATTTTACACACTCACATCTCATTGCTCTGCTCATTTGTCATGTCACTGCCCCTCTGTACTGACTCACCTCAGTTTGCATTTCATAAAGAAACGGCTCCTGTCAAAGTGCTGCCTTTCATGCAGCACCTCCTTGGATCTGCTGTAACTTGAGCTCTGTAACTGGAGGTGGAGGTGGGGGTGACGTTAGTGGTCACAGTGCAGGTACTGGTCAATATTTGCAGGATGAAAGTCTCACTATCTGGTTGCGTTGAGACCAATTGTTTGGCCTGAGGCGGTGGATGCCGTTGCCTTAGTAAACAGACCATGTTTGCCCTGGACCTGAGTGGCCTGAGTTAGATCAGATGTTACTTAATCTCCTGGAAAACCAAAACAATCATCTTTGTGTTCGTGCGCCAAAGAATGTGGCGTCTCTTCTGTCAGAAGCTGGGCCAGGCAGTAGGAAAAGCTGACGGGCGGTAGCCCAGGGCTGCACTATTTGGGAGTCGGCTCAAAGATTTTTATTTTATGTTACCTTTTTTAATGAATGGGTGTTTTGCAAACATTGTACGGTATGTAAAATCCATAAGCTCAAATCATGTGAGTTGTATTATTTTATGATTTTTATGTATATAAATAATATAAAATTATTTGAAATTATTATCGGTGATGAAGGCAAAGAAGTTGGTTTGCGAATTGCCTGTTGGTTTGTAGTTTGACTGGCTTGCTTGGTCTTAGTGAGACCAGAATAATGGATTATCAGACATTTATGTAATTAATTACTATAGTGAATTTTCACCAACTTGTGATCTGTTAAATCGTTCCTGTTTATTATTATCCCAGATTCTTGTATATCTGGCCCTGGTCAGAAGCTGTGACGTTGAGTCAGTGTCTACCCTCAAACTCTGGGAAGCAGCTCAAACTAATAGATGTTTTTTTTTTTCATTGCTTCCTATAAGAACAGAACAATTAGCGACGTTTCCACTGTGTTTGTCTCTCCGACAGCGGTGTCCGACCTGGACGTGGAGAGTAAGCTGACGGCACACTTCAGAGCGCCGTGGCGCCTCCAGAGGAATGTTTTGCACCACTCCACACGGCCAGCATGTGTGGAAGAGCTGCACAGGCAGGCCAACCACAGCCTATGGTCGCTGAACCAAGGTGAGATGTTAGCGCCTGACTCATACTTCTGCTGCTCACCGCGGCCCTTGTTCAGGACGATTTTACGTCATTGTTCAATTTCAGATTTATAACTTGACATTAAACGCACTTTATTTATTAACTGGTGCTCAGTTAATAAATAAAGTCACTTTTTTTCACATTTTCAACTTTGATTTTCTTTCATATCTTCAGTTTTAATATGTTCTCTTTTTGCTTTGTTTTTGCTGAATGTTGTCTATCCAACTTACTCTTGAGATGCAATGAAATCTTTATTGATTTCAAACATGGAAAATGTCAAGGAGAAAAAGATTAATAAGAACAAAACAAGAAAAAGACTTAATAATCAAACATATACAGCAAAACTTTCATATCCATTTGGAAAAGGATCAGGAAGAAGCCAAAGCTGATTCAATCTCCCAAATATACTCCACATTATACATATTTTCACATTTGGTTTTTACCCCATGTCACAATTTCTACTCTTTCAAAATTACAATTAATTAAAAAAAAGTACAAAATTTTTGTCTTGTGTTTATTTTTGATTTAACATTTGAGGCGACACCTTGGCAAAAAGTCAGATTGTTTTGAAGTCTTCCTGCTTTCAAGCGTCTGCGATTCTGGTGTTATTTTGCCCCCTGGTGGAAAATGCCTGTAAATGCACCCTCAAAAGTTCAATCAAAAGCTTCCCGCATCAATAATTCTCACAAAACCTGTAATCACAAGTACATCCATCTTCTGCCTTCTCTCATAATCATGTTTGTTGCATGCTGTTATTAAAGTGTGTATGTGCGTGTGTGTGTGTTTTCAGATCACCAGAGGAGGGAGCGAAGAGTGACCATCTCAGCCCTGCCCCCCATGCCCATATCCCCCTCCCCTCTCATCGAGCCGACGCAAGACGGTCGGGGCAAAAGTCTAACAACGGTGAGGCGATTGTTGTCGTTATCTTTTCCCGTTAGTCTGCAAGAACAACAATCGATACGTCAATGCGTTAGGCTTTGGACGTCCTGCCAGTCAGCTTGTTTTATCTCTAAATGCCTAATCTGTGGCGTTTTAACCGTAAAGTCACAAAAACATCTGATATTTAAAGTCAAGTAATGGCTTTTCTTTACAGATATGCTTATACCTCTAGATATCTTCCTAATCTTGTCACGTTTGGTAGTCCTTAACTGGGGAAGTGGAACTTTGGTTTTCGAAAATTATTACAAATACAAATCAGAAAATGGTGCTGAGCTCAAAAATAGGTTGGAGAGAAGCTTCTGAAACAACGGCAGAAAATGTAACAATACAGTACAGCGTTCCCAATGTGGGACCTGGTGGTGGCAGAATTATAGTTTGGGGATTTTATTTTCCCCCTCAGCAGGGAAAGGAAAACCTTTAAGAGTTGATAGGATGAAGCTAAAAACAGGACAAACTTGAAATAAAAAAATAACAATAACAATAGAGATAAGTAAGTAAGTAAGTAAGCTTTATTTCTATAGCAGTTTTCACAGACCAGGATCACAAAGTGCTGCACAAAGTATAAAAAATAAAACAAATTAAAAACAACATACAAACAATAAAACACAGTAGTACACTAAAAAGCAAGATTAAAAAAGTGGGTCTTAAGTTGTTTCCTGAAAGTGTCTATGCAATGTAGAGATCGAGTGCAAGGTAGCTCATTCCATAGGCGGGGCGCCACAGCTTTAAAAGATCTGTCTCCACGAGTCTTAAAAAAGGTCAGAGGAACCGTCAACAAGTTCAGATTCGACGACCTGAGGCTCCTAGTCGAAACATAAGGCTGTATGAGGTTCTTAATGTAGTCTGGCGTCTGTCCATGAAGAGCTCTGAAAGTCAGTATCAGGATTTTGTAGTGCATCCTATAAGACACAGGCAGCCAGTGCAAGCCTTTGAGGATGGGTGTGATATGTTCCCTCCTGATACCAACGATTTGAATGAAACAGTTTTTTTGTTTGTTTGTTTGTTTTTAAGAATGGCCCAGTCAAAGCCCATACCTGCATCCAGTCTTACTGAGCTTGAGCTGTTTTCCAAAGCTTTAGATACCTCAGCAGACCTGCATGGACCACACTTTTCACATTTTAAATACTTTTTTTTTTTTTAAACGTTGCTCTGTTTTGTGTTTGTAATGTGATAAAATGTGAAACTGCTGTGAAACATTTTGCACAAAAACCAGCTGACATCTACAGATTGGCCTCAATTTAGTAATCCGGCTAAATGTGTATAACTTTCCACCGGCACATGAAAGATTTTGTTTAGTTCTTTGTAATATAGTGAAGTTTAGCCATAACTCTATTTTTAAAGTGACGGCATCTTTTTTGTTCCCCCTCCTCCATCCATCCAAGCAGCCAGAGAGACACTTTAGAGATGCATCCACTCAGTTAGCTGACGCTCAGGTAAAGATGGGAACGGAGACATGTTTTTGTTTTCATGTCACTGCCGTGTGTTCCGGCCTGCGTCATGCCCCTCCGCGTCCTCACCTTCACTCGTGTCATTGTTTTTAATTTTTTGTTGTCGTTTGCTTGTTTTCTGTGTGTCTCCGTTTGTCGTCGTCTCTCCACCCTGTCGTTCAGTTCGACTCCACCCGCTCCTCCTCCCCCACCGAATGTTGCAGCCTCTCTCCCTGGAGCAGAAAGGTACTGATTCCGGTCCTAATCCCACCGGTTCCCTCCCGTTTGCTTTCCACCTGTCCTTTCATCTGATTTGCATGACCAGTCTCTGCTTTAGATGCATGAACTCTCGGTTTCGCTGCCCTCTTGAGGTGATGAAGTAAAAAAATAAAAATAAAATAACAGAGGGTGTCGGTTTGATGTTTTTCTGTGAAGTTTCAGTTTGAAGTATGTGAGGAATGTGTGTGTGTGTGTGTGTGTGTGCGTGTGTGTGAGCCATATTCACCCTACGTTAATGAAAGGGTTGACGTTTTGGGAGCTTGTGTCTGTGATTACCCATGATCCTCCTCTCTGCACTAGCCGACAACCTTTGAGCTTGTTTGTTTGACCAAAAAGGCCTGATGCGCGCGGACAAAGACAAACACGAACCGCCGCTACTCCTCTTCACCTTCCTCCTCCTCTCCCCTCTCCCCTCCTTCAAAAGGCTCATCCTTCCTCTCTGAGCCTCTTCGAAACAAATCAGCTGTAAATGGTCCCCCCCTTTGATTTCTTCTTCTTCTTCTACTCATTGCGAAAAGTTTCCAAGGAAACCGGTTTCTTTTGTTGGGCCCGTTGGTCTGCTGGGAACCGGGAGCACAAAGGCTGGAGAGGCGGCTTTAAATGGGGGCGTGCGGGGTGGGGGGAGACTTTGGGTTGCAGAGGTGGGAACCAGTTCGGCCTGAGAGTCACTCCCAGTTTCACATATTGGAAACTCGAGCGAAGGCAGAGAAATCCTCAGCTTGCTAGACATCGGAGTCGGTTTCCAGCGCGTGTCGGAGGTCCAGGAGGTTTTGCTGCAGCACAGAAGAATTTGATCCTGACGCGTTTTTCCCGGAGGCTCGCCTGCTGCCGCCGCACATTCTCACAGTATGACTGCAGGCTGCGTGTCGACTTCAGAATTCATCTTGTAGTCTAGAGATTGTGACATGTGTGTGGAGTGAGTGCCAAAGTTTTTATTGGTCTGAGCTTCCTGCAAGCTGGATCGTTTTCTCTTTTACTTTTTTTTGCATGAAAGTCTGTTGTGTTTCTTTGAATGCTTCTCTTGCTTCCTGCTCTCACTTGCTATGAAGCGTGCTGTTCATTTCCATTACTTAACGGATTCTTTGCACTGCTGTATGAAACTCAGCTACTGGAAGGGTGGGTGTGTTTACTGATGTATTCTCAGTGTTCACACTCCTAGCGACGTGGTTCTCAAACTTTTCTCAGCAAACGCCGCCTCAGTACCGGGTTTTCCAAGCATCACCACCGTCCTGACCGACATATTAAAACAGCACACTGCAAAAAAACAAAATCTTACCAAGTAATTTTTGGTCCAGTTTCTAGTGGAAATATGTTAGGACACTTGAAATAAGACAGAAGTAACTTAAAAGTAACTTTTCAGCAAGATGTAGGAGCTTGTTTTAAGTCAATAATTCCTTAATATTGATGAAAAAGTCCATGTTGCATTGGCAGTGTCCTGAAGTATTTGCACTAGAAACTAGACCAAAATACTTGGTCAGATTTTGTGTTTTTGCAGTGCAGTACAACAAATCAGAAGATCTAATTAGGAAAATCTGAGGTTTCTTACCAACTCCAATTTCAAAATTAAATATGGCTGCTTTAAATATGCAACTCGGTGATAGCTGCGCAGTACAGAATCTGTTTGTTTGGAGATTATGTGTTTCATGAAAACGTCAGAAAATATTCTCTTCCTTCACTACTTTAACTCCTCAAGTGAAATGTCGCTGGTGTCGCATGTAAATGCGTTTTTTTTTTTTTATTAGCATGTTTTGCTAATAGCATCTACTCCAGCCTCTGAACAAGTCACTTAGCTAATCTCACTCATTTTTTAATTTTGACGATGAATATAGTTAAATTGTATTCATTTTTATTTCCTACATCTGAATTCTGACTTCTAATGTAAATGAGTGGCATCATATTCTGTTCTCGGTGGATCTTGGTTCAGACTCTGTTTCCGTTGTGGTTTTCTTCTGATACGTCTCTGATGAAGCACTTGAACAACTTATTCTTTTAGACTTTTTTTTAGTTCTGTTAATTTCAAATAAATAATTGATGCCAACATTTCACAGTACCGATTACCACCGGTGGCATTTGCAAAGCAGTTTGAGAACCGTGAACATAGAAAATAGCGGGATAATCACAGACTTTGTCCACACTTTAACCTCTCTGAAGCTGAGTTTTTTTTCCTTCTTCTTCTTTAACTCTGCTGACCCATTTTCCATGTAATCCCACCATAACAGTCTAACCATGCAAATATCCATCTGTTGCAGGCTGCGCCTACTGACCCCGACACTGACGGGGTGGCTCTAGGTCACCGGTCTAAGTTTCCCATCCCTAACATCCCCTCCACCCTGGACAAGCAGACTAACTGGTCTAGAGCTCTGCCGCTGCCCACCCCAGAGGAGAGAATGAAATGCAATTCCCAAGTCATCGCCTCATGCATCATTCCTATTAATGTGACCGGTAAATTGAAATCACCAAGATATCTCAGTTGTCATCTCTTTGTTTACAGAGCACTGGAAGCTGTCTTTACATCTTTTAAAGAAGATCTATGATGCTATTTTTTTTATATTTAAACATATTGAAAACTACCTTAATATTAGCAAAATGGCATTTTCCAGGAGAATGTGAACTTGTAGCTGATTAGCTGCATTGAATGTAAAGTAGGAGTATTTTTTTCAACATTAAATAAGAGCAGAATTGTTATGGCAACAAAAATTACTTTCAAAATTGAATCACAGAAGTTTAACGTGTTAGCATAAAAAGCAGAACAGTAGAAGGCCTCATGCTACTATTAACATGCTAACATACTTAAGTTAGCAACAATTTTGGGTTATTTGATAAATTAACCATTAAAATAATTGTGATGTTTGTTTATGATTCAAAAGACTATTCAAAAAGTTTATAAAATCTCTTCTTTGGGAAAAATAGAAACCTGTCTTCTTTTTTTAATACTTGGTAGAAAACAACCATGCTAGCTGTCGCCCAGTTAATTTATTCACTTTGAAATCCTCATAACAATATAGCTTCTCACTAGCAAATTAAAAATAAAAGTCTTATAGTAACATTATTAAAAAGTTGTAGCAAGGCTGGAGATGGAATATTGAAATTTTTCTACTTTTAAATAAAAAGTCAGCCATGCTAGGCTAATCGTCTTGTTTCCTGTTTAGCGAAGTGGTTAGCACACAAATGTTGAAGGAAAAACGATTTCTGAATTAATTTTTACGTCTCCAATGAGTTATTAGAATGTTTCCAAACACCTAGCTAGACTTTGCTAAAGCATAAAACTAAATTACTATGCATATTATTATAATTAACCCTTTTAGTTTTGACCTAAGAGTTGAGAGGCAGAAGCAAATTTACAAGAAGCTTCAGTATATTTCACATTTTGACTCATTTTATTTCAATAGGGTAACCTTTTTGGTTCAATGTTTCAGAAAAATCCTCATCCTCAAAAGATCCTGGGTTGCGTGAATTACGCTCACAGACCCTAACTATAAAAGTCCGAGTCATGCTTTGTGCTCGGTGAACTCTGTTTCTCAATGACTCTTTGCGTTTGCTAAGAGGCCAGGTGCTGTGACATGAATGGCAATTAGTTTTGTTCAAGCGGATAGAAAGATCTGCTTGATGTTACTTACTCTCCCTCTCGCCGACTTGAAAACAGGAGGTTGTGTGCCAACATGGGCCGGGTCAAAGACAGTTGAAGGGGGGAAGAAATGCACATTGTAAGCAGAGTCCTGCAATCGCTATGGTGCTGAAAGCCCCAACTTGTTGTCACATGATGGTCATAACATGACGGAGGGGCAGCAGGAAGGTTAGTTGGTGAACTTAAGCAGAGGTATTCAGAGTTTACGGCGAGATTTCTTCCTTTTAAACGCTTGTTTACAATTTCTGTCATAGCTGTCAGAAAATATTATACCTTAGCAACCAAAAACTCCAGGCAGACACTGTGGCTTTATGCCTCTCTCAGATCTCAGACCGCCTCTGCTATTTTTGTACGCCACCTTATTTAGTTCAGTCATTCGATATATTTATTTCAACTTTTGCCGTTTTATGTGACAGCGTGAGAGTTAAAAAAAGGATTCTCTGCATTTGGGACCAAACAAAGATTCCTCACATGTCCTGTCTCCGCTGCAGGGGTTGGCTTTGACAGAGATGCTAGTGTGCGCTGCTCACTCGTTCACTCACAGTCTTTGCTTCAGAGGAGACGGAAGCTGAGGAGGCGGAGGACGGTCGCCGGTTTCCCCAGACAGGTGCAGCAGGATTTTGGTATGTATCTTTTTTTTTTTTAACCTCATGTCATGTTGGGGATCTTTTTCCACAGCGTCTTGCAGTAATTAGTAATTACTACTGCAATAATTACTGAACTTCTTGTTTTTTTCCACATTACAAAATGTGTTTTATTTGGATATTTCTGTGATGGCCCAATAGAAAGCTGTGCATAATTGTGAAGTGACAGATAAAGCCTGTGTGGTTTTTAGGAATTTTTCTAATTTTTTTTTTCTTTTTACATAATTGTACAAATGTTTAAACCTTTTTGGATGCTGCCATTTTAACTTCATGTTGCTTCTTGTCTTTACCAGCTTTGACCGTCTGTAGTCTGATTCAGTTGTTTCATACCAACGCATTTAAATTATACAAACTTCAGTTCAGTCTTTGTTATGGGACAATACAGTTAAATTCAGTGAGTAATGACATGTAAATAAAAAAAAAGTTATCTATTTATTTAAATTATTGACTAAAAGTAAAGGGGGCTGAATGAATGCCACTCTTTTCAAATTTTGCTGAGAAAAAATCAAAGTAAAAATTTTGTATCCATTTTCTTTCACTTCTCAAATATCAACTACTATGTCTTGGTTTATCACATAAAATCCCTGTAAAATGTATCAAAGTTTTACAGAATAACGGGTTCGTCTCCATTACATAAAAATCTTTTTTATTAATTATCTTGAAGACACTGTATTCTTTAACAGACATATTTTTTAAGTCAATACTTTAACTCAACAATTCACGGCAAAAACACAAAATCATACTTTTTTTTTTTTTTTAGTTTGTAGAGCAAAGTTACTTTTTACTCATTTTAGACGTAGTACGATAGTTGCACTAGAAACTAGACAAAAAAATACTCTGTAAGATTTAGCGTTTTCCCAGTGTTGAAAGATTATAGAAAATAAAGTCTGGATTTAAGAATCTGTAGCTAAAACTCTTTCAATCCTCCTTTCTTTTCCAGACTCTGATGACTCCCCTGGTTCCAGGGAGCGGACTGTCATTGTTCACACCACAGCCGATATAACTCCTTCCACTGAGGAGCTGACCAGCCATCTGACCACCAGAGACTCAGGTTGCCAGACCGAAGACTTTTTGACGTCGGGAGTGCCGTCTCGGAGGAGGCTCAGGGTCCAGAGAGGTCAGGGCGTGTCGCTCCTGCTCTCCCATTCGGCAGGCAACATCTCCTGCCTCCCCGACACCGCTGACCCCATGTTCTCCAGTTCAGTGGAGGCCCGTTTGCGGTCGCGGAGTCTGCCCAGAGACAGCAGCAGGATGATGATGATCCTGATGGATGATGAGCGCAACGACAGCGACGATGAGGAGGAGCTGGCACCCTTCGACTCCGAGGGTTTTCTTCCCGGGCGCAGAGAGAGAATCCTGAAGGAGGAAGAAGAGAGTTCCGATGATCGGGCCGTGTCAGAGCGGCAGCTGGTGGGGCTGAAGTTTGCGCAGCTGTCAGAGAGTCCAGAGCGCAGCTGGATGGAGCGGACCGGCGCTCAACTGCCCAGGAAAGCCGACATGGGTAGCTGCGAGATCTCATCCAGCTCGGACACCTTCAGCAGCCCCGTTCACTCCGTCTCAGCCGCAGGGGTGCTGGGCAGCCAAATGGACCATAAGGACGACCACCAGTCTTCCAGCGGGAACTGGAGTGGCAGCAGCTCCACCTGCCCCTCCCAGACCTCAGAAACCATCCCCCCCGCAGCGTCCCCTCCACTCACCGGCTCCTCGCACTGCGACTCTGAATTGTCCCTCAATGCCGCCACTCACACTGCCGAAGACCAGACCAGCTTCCTGCTGGACAACTACCAGGGCCTCAGAACCCAGCGAGCTGGCTCCTTCTCCTCAGCAGCTATGGATATATTAGAGGAGGTGGGAGTGAGTACGCCCGTGGAGGGGGAGTGGGATTTCCCCAACGCGGAGCCGTCTTCCTCTCAGGGGTTCAGCCCTGAACCAGGCAGGGAGGCCGAGAGCAGCCTGGGCTGCCCCAGCTTCACCAGCATGGCTACCTGCGAGAGCAGCTTCTCCGACAAGCCGCCATCAGAGAAAGCAGACACCGTCTCTTACTACTCTGTGGACACCGAAGGGTACTACACCTCCATGCACTTTGACTGTGGTTTAAAAGGCAGCAAAAGCTTCACCTACAACTATGCAACCCCAAGTTCTGATTGCGGTTTGTCGGACGCGAGCGGCCAGCTGACTCTGGGGAGACGCTGCCTCTCCTTGAGAAAGTCAAAGGCCAAGCCCTCCCCACCAAAGAGGAGTTCCTCCTTGAGGAAGATATGCAGTGAGGGACACATCCCTGAAAAGAGAGAACCAAAGATTATCGGTACTTACAGACATCCAGCATCTCTGTCCTCTAAAGAGCGGAGAATGCAACTGGCTCTGTCCGGATCACAAGGACTCCTGGAGAACTCCTCACTAGGGCGAGAGCCCCTCGAGGTCTGGGCGATGGAAGGCACGTCGGATCTGACGGATTTAGGCATTTTAAGCTCCAAAGACGCACATTCATTTAAGGACAATGGCATTGTGCAGTCAGACTATGCAGATCTCTGGCTTCTAAATGATTTGAAGTCCAGTGATCCCTACCGATCTCTATCAAACTCCAGTACAGCCACGGGTACGACTGTGATCGAATGCATCAAGTCACAGGAGAGCTCAGAGTCCCAGACTTCCCAGTCTGGCTCAAGAGCCACCACCCCATCACTTCCATCAGTGGAGAGCGAGTTCAAGTTGACGTCTCCAGAGAAGCTGGCCGGACTGGCGAGTCCGTCGAGCGGCTACTCCAGTCAGTCTGAAACCCCCACCTCCTCATTTCCCTCCACTTTCTTCCCAGGACCTCTGTCCCCAGCCACTGGGAAGAGGAAGCCCAAAGTCCCAGAGAGGAAGTCGTCTCTTTCCTCTCTGTCTCTGCAGGCACGATCTTCCAGAGACGTAGCGACCTCAAAGAAAGATCTGGAGCTGCCTATGATTCCTCCTTCTCACCTCGACTTAAGTGCCCTTCACAGTCCAAGCAATAAAGGCTCGGCTTATGGGAACCAACTACCAAACCTTCTCCAGATCAAGCAAAAAGATGTGCCAACCGCCAAAGCTGTCACATCTCCGAACTTGGAGTCCTTCACTGCCCACTCTCTGTCTATAACACCCTCAATTCTTCAAAAAGTGCAGCTGCGGTCCATCAGCAAGCAGCCTGAAGACCTGCATGAGAGCAAAGCAGCCTTGAGACTCCAGTGTCCATCTGAGAACTCAACCAGCTGTCAATCGCGAGATCTCAAGAGTCCTTCACCGCACAATTCCCATAATCATCATATTTCATCAAACAACTCAATCCATGCCTCAAACGAAGGGCTTTCAATGGCAAATAGCCAGGGCACAGAGGTATTGTCAGGGAGCGCGACAGCTGTCGGACTGCAGTCAGAACCGTGTTTGGATGGTTCTAACATCCCCAAGACATTGACTGTTCATGAAGCAGAGCAGCGCTCAGAGTCACCGGTAACATCCATCTGCTCCAGAGAGTCTATCCCACACGTAGACGCTTCAGGTCAGCAGCAGACCGAACTGCCCGAAGCGGAAATGTGTCCTTGCCCTCCGGTTTTACACAGCTCACCCAAGAGGTCCAACTATGTGGACAAAGTGCCTGCCGTTGACAGTCCTCTGGAGACGTCCCAGGAGAGCTCCATCAGCAGTGAAGGGGAGAACGACTCATCAGGGGTTTCAGCCGAAAGTGCCTCACAGGACAGGAAAGAGGAATCCGCAGAGGAGGCAGACGATTGCTTTAGCAAAGGCAGGTTCTTCAGGCCTTGTTCACTACAAACTATTATGATCTATTCCAGATTGATACATGGATCATTTTAATAAAAATAAAAGCATAAGAATAGTAAAAAAAAAAAAAAAACATGTAACGTAGAGGCTATATATTAAAATCAAAATTTCTCCGTTTTTTTATTTCTGTAAAAAAAATTTTTTATTAAAATTAATTTCCAAGTTTTTTTTTATTATGCCAGCCATTTTTTTACTTAATTATGTACACTTAAACCGTTACATATACTGTTTATGTTTAAACATAACCTATTAATACTGTAGATAGTCAATTTTACCTCAATAGCAATAAAGGAATTACAAAAAATATTAATATTTTTGCATATTATGGACTTGTTATAATCTGCTAATCACCGTATTAAAAGTTTTTCTCTTTTTTTACAGACTATACAGAAAGTGATAGCTCTGTGTCGTCACAGCTCGAGGAGTCAAAAAAAGAGGATGACAGCGTGTTTCTGTCACCCACCAAGTCCCGCACCACTGAGGATCTGTTCGCTATGATTCACAGGTGAGCGTTTGGACAGAAGCCCTCTCAGTCCTGGTTCACACAAAGTGACAAACCAGTAGCTGTTTGTGGCGACGGTGGTAGGAGTCAGACCCGCAGTCCGTGGGTCGCCGGTTAGATCCCTCCTCCATCATGTTTTTGCTATCATCAACGCTATATTCCGCTGATTCCATTTAAAACCAGGGATGTCACGCACGGAAGCTTCAGCTCCCCCTGCTGGAGAGCATTAAAAGAACCAGCTCTCCAGTAGTGATGATCACTACCATTAGTTTTAGTTGTCAGCATAATGCACTAAATCTTAAATATATGCGTGATATATAAAAGAAAAAGGGGGTAAAAAGGGTGCTTTGCTGCTAATTCACTAGCAAGGACCACGCCACAAAGGTTTAAAGATTCATTGTAGGAAGGGGTGAAGAAGACAGGATGTAGGGATGAATGAGTTTGGGGGTCTGGTCTTTGGGGAAATTTGTTCCGCTTATTTTTCCGAGCCTGCATAGATGGCAGCTGCAGCAAAAAGGAGTAAAGCATGGTTATGAGATGGAAGGAAGGAAAAGGGGAAGAGGTAATGGGATGAAGGAAGGAAAAGGGGGAGAGCGGTGAGGTAAAAGAGGTGGAGGGTGGAGTTGACGTAACAGACTGAGAAGGATGGGTGAGCAGAGTATAAATAGTCTGCTTGTAAAATTGGAGGTGTGGTTTTGGGCGTGGCCCTGCTCAGTGGCGTAACTACACATTATTCAGGTGGATGCGAAAACATAGATCGGCGCATAGATTAAATAATTGATTATTTAATAATCAAACCATAATAGTCTACTAAAACCACAATAAGAAACTTAATTAATCAATCAAAAATAAGTTCTGTACCATATCAGCCTCAGGAGATGATTGAGGGATGAAGAGACAGATGTCTGGTTCTTTAGGTTCTGATGGGTCTGGAGTTCCTCTCCTGATCCATTCTGTTCATCATACAGCAGCACACCACGCCAGGACGAACACATTTGTTTAAATTGCCTGTGTTCATCCTCACTGACATAATTCAGTCTGGGATTTGCGTCTTCCTTCTCATGTTTGTATCTTTGCGAGAGGTTTTACTTCTAAGGGCGGTGGAGTATCGGGTTGAGGACGGTTTAAAAAGACACGGGTCATAGCAGCTCACTGGGCTGTGTAGAGTCCGTCTCTAGGTGACAACAGCGTCGGTCCGTAGAGTTCTGGGGTCCTTTAGCTCCCGGCACGAGAATTTAGCTGACCTTAATATTTCCTGTGTTTAATTTTGGTCATTATTGTTACAGTTAGTGTTGATATGTATGTGATAGGCGTGTCTGTCAGACATTTATAGAATACGGGACGCAGGGTCGCAACTACATATTATTCAGGATGCAAACATATAAATCGGCGCCCCCTTCCCCACCCAAAGGAAGGTACGTTAAGGTGAAGGAGCACACGCGCTCCATTTCTCAGGTGGATGCGTACACAACATATGATCGCTACACGAAGGTACATGAAAGGTAAAACTCGCTACATTTACCCCATTATGGGCGCGAGGTGAAGGAGCGTAAGGGCACTGAAGAGTATGCGAACACATCATCGGCGCGCCGCCCTCTCCAGACTGGGTTTTGTCGCCCCCTCTGGTGCAGCGCTCCTATGCGTTGCGTGCACGGCATGCCCACTTTTTGCGTCCCATCAGGATGCAACATTTAACAGCCAAATACGAGACGATTCCATATTTTAAGTGACGGGTGGCAACCGTACCCTGCTCCCAAACTTAAGTTAGCATATTCATTTGATTTGTCAACACTATGACAAGTAGATAACAAGGTCAGCAAAACGTTTTAATTAAAAGAAAAAAGCGAGTACGTCAGCTATGCTAGCTTGACTTTGACCACCTGACATGTAGATTATGGTGCAGAGTTTGGTCTGTTTTGGTTCAGTGGAAAAAAGAAAAAAAAAAGTAGCTAATCTACAACAGCGATCACTTAATGTTCTGTTCTTTATGTGGGAAATGTTTGCGTGTCTTTTAGTGTTGAATCCTAAAACATAAGTGGTGTTGTCAGTTGCTATGGCAATGCGTCTGAGTGTAGCATAGCCAACATAGAGAGTGAGGAAAAAAGAAGTGCTTTTGAGTTCTTCAACAGTTTTCCTGTGCTATTTTTCCTTTGTTGCGGCGCATTGCGCTACATCGATAGTATCTATATCTCCTGGTTTCAGTTTGGTAACAGAACTGACTGACTATGGATGACATGTAAAAGAACAGTCTTTTTCCCCTCCAGCATTACATTTCCAGATGTAAACAACAACATCCAACACGTCTTTACAGCTTTGACTTCATGTCAATTAATTTCATTCGTAGATCCAAAAGGAAAGTGTTGGGGAGGAAGGACTCCAGTGAGCTGGCAGCGAGGACCCGCCTCAGCGCCTTGTCAGGCAACACCCCGCCGCCTGGCAGCAGCGTCTCCTCCCCGGTCCCTGCAGCGTCTCCCTCCTCCTCCCCCGCTGTGACCCCACCCGCCCCACACAGGGCCTCAGGGCCCATCTACAGGAACGCGAAGAAGTCCAGCACCTCCAACGAGGAGTTCAAGCAGCTGCTGCTTAAAAAGGGGAGCCGGTCGGACTCCAGCTACCGCATGTCGGCTGCTGAGATCCTGAAGAGCCCCGTCACTCCGAAGTCGCCTGGAGACTTTCTGACCGAGTCACCCAGACAGTCGGAGGAGGCCCCCTCCCCACTGCAGCAACTCCTGTTGGACCAAGAGCAGCTGTCCAGCCCATACCCCAAAGCCAACGTCGAGAGCTTCTCCCCGAGACCCTTTCTCGCATCTGCCGCTTCCAGGCAGGGCCGCTCGAGGATCCCGCCGCCTGCCAGCAGCAGCCGTTACAGCGTGCGCAGCAGGCTGTACTCCACGCCGATGCAGGCCATCTCTGAGGGCGAGACTGAGAACTCGGACGGAAGTCCTCACGATGACCGCTCCACGTAGGACACGGAGCACAGCAAGGATAGATCTATACGTTTACAAAGACAACTGATGGACCACGATGAAATATAATACATAAATATATCAAATATGCAGAAGGCAGGGGAGCAGATTCAATCATTTTAATAGTAAAAAGAAAAATCAGATTTCTAGCAATTTTTATGGATGAATTTTTAAACATTTTTCTTTTTATATTTCAGTCCACAAAATGTACACTTACTAAACTATTTTTAAAATAAATCCCTGTTATTACAAAATGCCTTTATTAAGAAAAGAAAAAAACAACAAAAAAAGAAACATCCGAAACCAAAATATTCATTCTGCCCAATTTAACTCTTTGCAGTTCAGATTATAGATTTAAATTGTTTACAATTTTTGTAAACCGTGCCAACACAGATTAGTTAGCACAACTAGCATGACATAGCTCTGCGTATCCCTTGATAGATTTCTGAAAAAAGCTGACAACATTTCAAAGTTTGTCCTATGACTGGCAAAAGTGAAAAACTCAAAGCTAAAAACAGAGCAACTTAGATCCCGTTTAGTGAAAGTCTCAGCCTGATTCTACATTAAATAGCTCCCCATATCTCAGTGATTCATCTGATCTCCCTAATAATGTGTTTTAACAATGTTAAGACTTCTGACAGTAACAACTTCCACACCGAAGAGTTGTTGTCAGCGGGATGTGTCGGGGCTTATGTTTGATTATCGATTATCTCTAGTTTTAAAGAGATATTTTGTTTGGTTATTTGAAGACAGGTAAACCCAACGCCTCATGACAGCACATGCGCTTCGTCTTATCTGTTCTGTTGTCAGATTTAAAAAGAACAAAAAACATAATAGTTGACCTTGATTTTATATCCTAGAGATGCAGATTTTTTTACCTTTTATGTATTCTGTGAATACCTATGCAAGAAAAGACACAAAACTTGTACATTTCCTCAAGCCACTTTAACTTTCCCGCCAATCAACACGACACAACTAGCTTCAGAGAAATTATCCCTCCGTCTTTCCACTCATATCGTTAGCAACAGCAGTTGGAATACTTCAACTCCTAACAAGGACATATATAACGAAAGGCAGCTACTTGTTACAATATTTCAGAGTCATCATAGAGAGTTACCAGTGACAGACGGTGGAACGGTCTAAACCGAACACCAAGCCGACCATCTCTGGAGACAGGAAAGACGCAGGTGTTATCATGGGACACGAAAAAGTGCTCAAAAAGCCAGAGGCGGTGGAAACGCAGCGTGGAAAGATACAATGAGAAGGTCATGTGTTTAAAAGAACAGTGGTCGTTTGTGGCTGATGATGTGGCATGTTTTTGAATAGTCGAAAGAGGCGATAGGAAAGTGCTCAGTAGGATCAAATATGCCTTACTTTACTCGACAGGAAACAATACGTGACAAAACGTTTTCCCGGGGGAGGATTTTTCAGGTTTCTAACCAGAGGATGTAACATGTGGGGCCGGGTTATCAAGAATGGGAGGAATCTGTTGGATTCTGGGGCATTTGTTGCTGTTGTATGCCAAATGTTCTTTGGTGACTCCATAAAATATTTTCTATGTTGTTAACAACTTAAACATTTATTTGTTTTAATCCGATTGTTTAATCGGATGGCCCCTGTTTAGTTTTTTTTGTTTGTTTGTTTTCTTTTAACAAACTAAAAGTGACATTTTAACAATGAATTGCTGGAAATAACAAAGAAACATATTCAGATACCTACTTTTATTTTGAAAGACACATTTTAGTTTTCTGATTTTCAGGCATCGCATTTTGATATATTATAATAGAAACAATAGATGATTCAAAGAGCTATAAGCTATGCCCAACCAGTATGCAACCGACAGAATAGGTGTCGGTGCAGGTAGATTTTTGGCCTTAATGACACTCCGTACATGTCGCAGCCATGTAACAGGGAACTCAGTGAGATTAGCCTCTCAACTTTCATTCCACCTAATCCCCGCACCCCCTTTTTTGCACTGACGGAGAGATTTTTGTGAGGTTTCATTTGTCCCTGGCTGCGTGCCGTACCTGGAGCTATTTATCAACCCTTCCACTCAGCTGTATAAATAACTCTTCCTGAATAATTTTGTCGTGATGTAAGAGTGGAGTTGTGTAGATGCTTCTGCCAAAGGCTGCAGGACATGTTACAGGACCTGTTTGGAGCATTGGACTGTGCTTTTCTCTTGTTACTTGACTGAAATGTTCTTGAAATCACAAAACAGTACTAAAAAAAACAGAGCCACAGCTTATGGTACTAGATGCATAAAAAAAATTGGACATGAAATGAACCTATACAAACAGTACTGTGTTTGTTTTTTTTCTTTCTTCCTCTCTTTCTTTTATGTGTACAAAACTGTAAATACATGAACTGTTCAGAACGATCACAAAGGTTATCTAATTGTCTCTAATGTAAAAAAAATAATAATGTTTTCAGAGTTTACATTGATTTCAGACCTTTGTATATTTTTGAGTTGTGGAACACTTTGTCTTGTATTTATTTTTAGTAAGCATTGTGGGCATCCCATAGAAAGTCTTTATCTACTGCTGAAGCACAACAAACTGCTTAGCAAAATGTGTATGAACAGACAAATAAATGTGACTGCTTTAAAAATACAACTTTTGAGTTTGTGTGGTCAATTCCAAACAGCAGGCGGTCACCTCAACCTGTTGCTAATTTTTACCAATTTCATCCCTTCCTTCTGTTATTTTGCTAACATGTGGTGCCTAAAGCTGCAGTATGTACGTTTTACAAAAAAAATATATATTAAAACTGTCACTTTGTCGTGACAATATAAAATGCGACAAATAATCTGTGAAAAGACCGCGCTGCACCACTACCGGTCAAAAACAACCAATCAGAGGCAGGAGGCGGGTCTTAGCACTGCCAATCAAACTTGTATACATTACTCCGGGAAAACCGTTTATCCTCCGTAGTCAGTGGCTATGCTAATCATAGATGCTAGGAAATCAAGAAAGAAAGAAATGGAGAGATGGCAGAGGAGGAGCTCGATTTTATTTTCACAGATTATGTCTCATACCATGCTCTCACTATAGTGGCTACTCTAAAAAAATATGTAAAAACATATTTTTAAATATAAGTGAAATGCTCCTGCTTTAAACCATGGAATCTAAATTTTGATTTCTTAGTATTTGTTGCATTTTCATGGATTATTTAAATAAATAGAGAAAAAATGCTCAAATTTGTCAGCAAGCAAAATTCATTTTTATGTTTTATTTCAATTTATTTTCGTTCTGATCCCTATTGTTTCTTATAACATATTAAAAAGAATGACCACTGATTAAAATCAAATGAAATAACCCTCTTGCAGATGAGATTCTTTGGCCCCAATACAAAACCTGAAATAAACTGGCAAGAAACAACCCAAATTCCAAAATGGCAATTATTAGCACATTTGTGGAAGTTAGAGCTGACAAATATTGCCGAGCCAATATGCTGAATGTGAATCAACAGGTGCTTCAATGACGTGTTAGTTTAAAGGATGCACTCATGTGACCAGGACTTTCCAGCTTTTAAAATTTTCACATTTTCCCCTCTCCGCAGTTTTGTTTGCACCAAAACCGAAAACAAAACCGACTGATATTAATAACTTTGGAGGAAATTTGTTGCTTTAGTCGTAGTAAGGATAAACTGAATCGCTTTTGACCCGAGTAGAACACTAGAGGGCGCACTTCAGGTGAAACCACTCAGCATTGTTTTCCAGCTGTAATTCAATGCAAATTGATTACACGTTCCTTTCCGCGGAAGACCTACGTTTCTTTCTGCACATGTCGTTCTGTGTTCCTGCTGCACAGCTGGGACAGAAAATTCCCTTTGTTGTTCTGGCTGATGTCAACGAGGCCTTGGGATGCACAAAAACGCCTTGTTCACTGGGTCCTTGCATGTCAGCTGAGCGAAGATTGAGAGGGAGCGGTTGGGGGGGCAGGGCGCGGACAGGCTGTAGTGGTGGAGGAATCGAAGGTCATCTCTGCTCTCATGAGGAAGCATCATTAATATAATATAATATTCAAACATTTGAAGCTTCCCTCTGGAGACATGCTGCTGTGGTTGGTGTCCCAATCTAAGCGTCTGCCTCACCAGATGTGTCGGTGATAATCCAGTGTTACAGTGACAGCCCATGTGCTTTGATAGTTTTCATGTGTTTGATCGTCAAGGGAAGGGGCAGATGGGGTTCGCCAGTCATTCCCTACATGTAGATGTAAAGAGACGTTTGGAGATGAATTGATAGGAATTAAAATGTTCATGTCATCATTGATAGACTTTCTTCTTTGCTGTAGCAATGCCTTTTGGCAACAATTCTGAGACTGATGGGAAGTCTTTATGTATTTCCCTTTAAATGCTGCCACATTTGTATGGAAAATGTATTTGTTGGTGAAGCAGAAGGGCTGAAACTGTTGATGGTGTCTATAAAAAAAAAACTTGCCAGATTGTCTCCAGCAGTGCTAATCTGCTTATTCTGCTTGATTGGCTTTCTTCATTACATTAGATTATAACAATTTGAAGAAAGAAGACATAGAGGGGTGTCAAAGGTGTGTGAGAGAGCCAGAAAAAAACTGGTAGCCCCTCCTCATTCTGGTCACCTGCTTGGTCACTCACTGAGGAAAAATCTTTAATATAAAGCAAAGCGATCACTGACTTCAGACTGAGATTTCTATTCATCTTTCAGTTTGATTAACGAGCAAAGTAGAACAATGGTAAACTTTATGAGAATTCTCAAAGATAATCTCTGTGGGGACAAAATATTCATTGCTACACAATGCAAATCATTGGGTTTTTTTTAAAGTTATTTTATTGCTTTTTTGCAAAGTTATTAATCAAAAAGCCTAAAAAAAATAACATAATCAGATTTTAATTACTTTTTTGTCATTTATAGTTTAAAGATTTGTGTCCAGGGTATTCTGCGCCAAAAAAAGAAGAAAAGCTTCACATTTTCTGCAGCAATAATAATTGTTCACTATTCAAAGCCAGACATATACATTAAGTTGTCCCTGAAACTCCACTTTGAGAAAACATAAGAAAAATGTCAGCGGGTTGGTGTTAAATCTTGACTGTTGGAGTCAGATTGGAGATTCTTTGCTGTTGAGACGGCCTGCAGGTCATTGCACTGAGTTCATCGTGTCATGAAAAAGTATCCCACCCTCAAAAAAAAAACCACTTTAATTATCTTGGCTTGTCATACAAATGGCGATATCAGGCAGAGGCAATATGAGTAAATGTAACGTCTTCCAGTCAAGGGAAAACAATCTACCCAAACCGATTATGTGAAAAAGCAATTCCTATCATTACTAAATCAGGAACAAACAGCAATTAGCCACATTTCTGGCTCAATTTTTTCTTTCACACACAAGCTTGATTGCTACCAGTCCCTGAAGAATGAAGACGTCTCAGGACACACATACACGCTTGTCTATGGAGTGTAGTCAAAGATCTCTACAGGCATCATCACATTGTGACCAGGTCTAAAGAGATTCAATAATAGATGAGAAACAAACTCAATTGGTCTAGAAAGAGCCACAAAGCCATTAAGGCTTTGGAACTCCAACGAAGCCAAACAAGAGTCATTATCCACATATGGAGAAAATATGAGGAGTGGTTGGCCTACCAAATATATTTCAAGTGCATACCAACAACTTCAATTTAACTTGTAACAATATGGGTTTGTGATTCTAAAATAATAAGAAAAAAAAACTGGGCAAAAGTGCGAGAATGTCCAGTGATGTTCAGTATGTGAACTTAAGCTCAGGCGCACTTGTGATATGCAGTTGGAAGATCCACAAAGTCCAATCTTAAGTACCTATGAAAAAAAAGGACAAAATTGCAGTTTTGGACTGATCTAGTCCAAATTTAAATCTTCTTGAGGTGATCTTATGTGACCTGAAACGATTAATTTAGGCTTGGCGAAAGTAAAACACGTAAAAGACTCATTTCCAGTAATTGGAAAACGATTGATGATAGCTGCAGTTGCCAAGTGCGGCACGGTCACGTTTTAGGTTTGAGGAGTAATTACTTTTACTCATTGGGCCAGATTGTTTTGGATACCGTTCTCTCCTCAATAAATGAAATAAATTGTGTGTGTGTGTGTGTTTAATCAAATCTTTGTTGCCTGTTGATAACATTCATTTGGTCTGAAGCATCTCCCCAGCCCCCGCTTTTGGTTAAAGAAAACCTTAAAGCAAAAAAGAATGTGAACAACACATTCAGCGCATACCTGAGACGTGTGTCTTCAACTGAGCGATGCTGACTCCATAAAGCGATTGGGGGGGAAGCACACTGCAGACGTAGCCACACCAAAGTCACCGTCGTGCCACCCGGGTATACCGCGTGGCTCATTATAGTGTATTAAACAGCGTCCCTGCGGAACAATGAGAGGCCCCGGGGCCCCCGAGGCAGGGCCTGAGGCTGGCTGGAACCGATATGGAAACCCAGGGGACCTTGCTCGCTCAGGCCGATCACCAACAGAGTCACATCATCAGCTGCCATACTCCATTCTCCTCCGCCACTGTCATCGGCCCGTCAGACCAACATGGAGCGCAGAGAAGTGAAGGCGTCACAACTAAGCGGAGGCCTGTCTGCACTTCGAGCAAACATGCTGTTAGCTTAATACGCTTCAAATGTCTCTAACTAATCCGGCATGGTTTTCCCTGCAGCTTGTTTTCATTAGTACACAGTGGGTTTATATATAAAGCTGAGTCACAACACAGACTGCCGCACATATTTTGTTGTCATGTCCTGATGACAACAAAATATGTGTGGCAGCTCTTGATGTTTATTATTGGGAATACGCGGTTATTAACCTATGAATAATATGAAGTAGAAAATTATCTATCATGCACCAATCAGGTATTATGACCAGTCAAGAGAATAAAATGATTTTCACTTTATTGGGTGGGATGTGGCAGCAAAAGAGCATTTGTTTCCTTTAAGCTGATGTGTTAAAACGCAACAAAAAATGGGGAAGTAGGTAAGAAAGGGGCCAGAGTGAAAATGCTATGAATGACTTTGTCAGTGTATCTCAAAAATTGCAGCTTGTCTGTTGTGTTCCTGGTCTGCAGTGGTCAATATCTCAAAAAGAAGAAATGGTGAACCTTTAACAGAGCCCTGGGCAGCTGAGGATTAGCCATTGAGGTAAATGGGGAGTGAAGGCTGGTCCAACCAACAGATGAGCTACAGCAGCTGTAGATTTTCTTATGAACTTCCACTTCCTGATAGAAAGTCCCAGAATACACAGTGTCTCTCAGCGTGTTGTCTGTATGGCGCAGACCCGTCAAAGTGAAAGCGGTACGTCCCGATGGCCGTGGTCTCTTTCAGTTGGATAATGCGTCCTTCCACAAAGTAAAGAAGATTCAATACAAGTGCAACAATAAGATAAAGGTGTTGTCTTGGCCTCCCGTTTCCAAATATTTCAGATCAACCATCATTGGATGTTGTTGACAAACGGATACCGTCTATAGAACCGTCCCTTCACAGAACACCTTCAGGAGTCTCATGGACCTGAACTGGTCAGCACTGTTGGCAGAAGCAGGGTATTGGGTAAGTGGTCACACTGTAGGTGGAGATCAGTTTATATGGTTTGCCAATAACCAGGTTTTATGTTTGGTTTCCTCATGATAACCCAGAACTATTCAAGTTTACAGTATTGAGACCCCAAGGATGACAACCCTATAGGTAAAGTGCTGAATATACTGAAGGTTGGTGACTGGCAAAGTAGATCATATTTATACCAAGTCAGCTGGTAAAATAAATGTTGTTCGTCAAACTCCAAACCTATTTCTATGGGATGCTGCCTAGCAATAGCTTACAAAGGAAACAACAGTTATTTAACAGATTATCATGGTACACTGCCACCCAACTCGTGAAACACCCAACACTGATGTCTCTCGTTGTAAGTTTGATATAAGTAAATGTTTTGACAGTGAAGAAAAGAAACAGAAATTACAGAATCAGCTAGAATTTTGACATTTTTAAAAGAATGTCAGAATTCTGACAAAGTGGAAATAATTTATAAAAAAAAATGTAATTCTGAGATTAAAGTCAAATTTTTTTCAGTAAAAATAAACTGCTCAAGCATAAGAGTCTTGTATTTGTGTACTTTAGTTCTACTGACAGATTTTTCAGTGAGTTTGGTGACTGATTTTTTTGTTAGTTTTTGTTACAATAGTTTTTGTGTTTAGTTTTGCTTTTTTTTTGTAGGAAATGCTTTCTGTTGAAACCCCCAGTCTAATTGTAGAAGGTAATGATAATTGTAGAAGGTAATGAGGCCCGTATTTTGTTAGTTACTTATGTTTTAAAGGCTAAAGGTATATTTACTGTCCACTTAAATGAATAATACACAAGTGTTGAAATTAACACCATAAAGGGGGGGTGAGGGGGAGGAACGCCTACAAATGGTGGAGGACAAGTTTGCTTGAAAGGACAGCAACAAAATATTGAAGTTAGCAAAGAGTTACAGAATTGTGCAATTAGTTTTTTTTTTTTTATTGGTTGTCGCTGTCCTCGTGTCCTTTAGGCCCTTCCTTCATTATTCTCCTCTTCTTTGTGGAGGACAGAGCGGAGGAGGAGGGGATGGGGAGCCGCTGACGATGCTGCGTGCGCAGCTTCAGTCTGGAGTCGCTACGACGGAGCCGCAATGAAGAGATAAATAGCGACGATATCTATTTATTTTTGGAGTATTACGGTTCTAATTTCTTTATTAATTGGAGCGAAGCGGTCCGAGGCGAAAGGCACTAATGTACTCTTCTGCTTAGCGGGTGAGTTACCGCTGGTGTTTGGAGCAAAACTATCACATGAAGGCAGAATGACATTAGAGGGACGAGGGGGGGATAAGATGAAACGGGGTGAGCTATGGCTTTTCTGGTTTGATGTCTCTGGCAGGCTGTAATATGAACTGACATTAGCATTTTTTATTGAACAATAGTCACCAAGCTAATGCTGTATTCTTTAGCTTCTAAGCGCTAACACGGCTCAGTTCATTTCGTTATTTCAGACGGTGCGGACAGCTAGCTTGTGCTGGGAAATAAGGCGTACAGTGTTTGACGGCTGAGAGGGAGAGGAGGGAGGGTTTCGCTCAATAACGCGGTTATTATTATTCAGGACGGAGACATCCTTGTCTTTGATAAAACGCTTAAAGTCCGGGGGAGCCTCAAAGCGACGTGCGGAGATGTGCGCAGACACGGCGCTCCGTCTGCCCTGCTTTTCACGACAAGCCGTCGGCTTACGGACCAGACGCACCAGGGTCCGGGTGCAGACGCACCAGAGACCGGGCTCAGGGTTGTCTCTGTCTCCCTCGGGGAAATTGGAGCTTTTATCGTTCAGAGGGAGAGGAAATCTCCTCGGATGAACCCGACAGTGACACAGTCGGGGTCTGTCGCAACAGCCAGCCTTGGGGTTAGCTGTGTTTGTGTTCTGACAAATTACAGTCACACGGCTGGAAAGAGAACAGCACATCCAGGCACCTTCTTTGTTGACTTTGTCACGACACAGCCACTAATTTCAGTATGTTTTAGTGTAATTTTATGCGACCGAACCAACTAAAGTAGTGCTGTGAAGTTAACTGAGTTCTGTCCCATTTACATTGATACCAGGAACGGAAAGAGTATAAAGATACGGAGCAAAGATACTGGAGCTAGATTCCCCACACTTGCACTCCAGACATCTGACCTTACAGCATAATGGTGGGAGTGTCATGATGTGGAAACCTTGGGAGAGAGTAAGATGAAGCTAAATGCTAAAGAAAACCAGTCTGGTTCACCTTCCGGCAGGGCAATGACCTAAAGCCTACAGTGAGAGATACAAAGGTATGGTTTAGATTAAAGCATATTTATGTGTTAGAATGGACCAGTCTACCCAAAGCTATTAGAGACACACCCTTAAAGACTAACAGCTGTAATTACAGCAAAAGCTGGTTCTACAAAGAGAAAAATGCGCTCCACACATATTTAACTGTAAAAATATCTTAAAGATCACATATCTTCCCCCTTCGCAATTGCGCGTTGAAGTTTTTGAAAAAGGTTCAAGAGTTGTGATTCGTATGTGACATATTGTAAGCAATCTCCAATATAGCGTAGTTCGCTTACGAGGTTTTTTTGTGATTGTTGTGGCCTCAAATTACTGGTTTTGCGATTACTTTTTCAAAAAGTTGTGGTCAAAGTTGCAATTTTCTTAAGCTTTTATTTTTGCACATAACATTGTCTAACAAAACAAATTTAAATTACTGCACGTAATCCTTCCAAATAAAGACATAAAGTAGTTAATATTTAAAGTGCACATAACATTTTCTGGTACTTTCTTGAACTAGCACCCTTAATACAAATAAAATCATAATCTGATTAATTGTAAAAATGCAAAAGAAAAATTATATAATGGTCATTCAAGTTAACACAAACTGTATATACAGTATAGACAAAATCATACACACATTTCAAAAATGTTTTTCCTCAGAAAAAACAAACAATAAAGGCAAATATTACTGTTTCATTTTGCAGGTCAAGATAGGTGGCAGAACAGGAAGTTAAATTAGAAGAGAGGCTGAGTGGATTGGTCAGAATTTTGCCGCGTTGCAGCGATTGGTCAGAAAATACGGAAATACCGAAAACTTCAAGGTGATTGGTCAGATTTGTGGAAACTTGGCCAAAATTGGAAGACCGTGCAAAATGTGCAAATTATTCCTGAATTAACGTTAAGAATTTTGATCGTAACTTCCTGGAGGGACTGCTTAATACATACAGTTTTATTTATCCACTTTTAAAAAAGAAAAAAAAAGAAAATGTGTGCAGAGTCGCAGGCCTGACTGACGGGCAGTTACACCGATCGCAATGATGGCTATTTCAGTTGTTTTAAGTGGAGGTGTTAAGTGATTATCATAAAACTGAAGTCGCCGTGGCATTTAGCGGATCGACCTGGGGAGAAATGAATAAAACAGAATCTGGGCTGATGTGAAAGGAGATGGGAGTCCGCGTGTCTCTCTAATGAGGGATAATTGGCTAGTGGAGCAGAGGGGGGCGTTGATGGAGGTGACCTTTAGATCGTCTGACGTCCTCCGGCCATCTCCGCTGCTTTTGTTTCCTCTGGCTCAACTCAAGCACAAAGCCGGAGAGAGGTCTGTCAGAGAAGAAGCGGCATCTGCAAAGCTCTCAGACTGCAGCGTTAGCCTAATGCAGCCGAAGCTGAAATTAGTGGAAGAGGGGGAAGCGGGGGAGGCCGGGTTGTTGTTTTCTTCCTGCTCTCGACTTGCCAATGGCGTACATTTCATCAATGAGGCGAGGAGAAAGGAAAAAGAAAAAAAAAGAGAAAATGTGGAAATGATTACAGTAAAGGGGACATGGGAGGGGTCTCATTTGGCTCTCTGTTTGGTCTCTTCTGGCCTATTTACTCATTTAGCTGCCTCTGGCGTAGGAACACAGACCGCCTGCAGATGACGTGTGAGGTTTACGAACAAAATGTGCCGCTGATTTACTCCGCGCTGAAGGAACACTCTGCAATCACTCAAACGTTTTTGACTCCAGGTTCGCCTGGCGTTGCGTGCTTGCGCCGTTAGCTCACGTTTTTAATTGAAGCCGCATCACGCTCGGACTGTTTCAAGCAGCCCGACCTGCAAACCCTGCTATCGTGTGGCAACGGGGGGAAGACTTGTTCCAACAGCACATCGGATTTAGGGAAGATTAGGAACTTGACTTGGAGCTTTTCAGGGAGATAAAGTTAGGTTGAGCTCGGAGAAGCCGCACATGGGGCCAGGTTGTTCTTTTCTTAGCGACAACAAGGACATGCATGTTTGCTCGGACAAGCAGGACAGGAAAGAATAACACAAGTCATTTAGCTAACTTGTCTCATATCACTAGGAGACAACATGTAAAACGAGGCTTTGCACAGGCCTGTCACAGTAACAAATTATACCGGATGATAAATCGTTCCAGAAATTATCGCAATAAACGATAATGTTGTTTTTAGAACAAGTGTTGATATTGGCATGATAATGTAAGTTTGCCCTCTCAAAGACCGATTTTGATCAGAGCACTCTGCACCGAAGACATTTTAAATACCCAAAATAAATAGATGAAACAATCACAAGCAATAATTAAAACGGAAATTAAAACCACACACAACAGAAACCATAAATAAAATGGATTATGAGGAATCTGTAAACGGCATTGTTTTTCAAACAATATTCATCATCATAATGGGAGCTGTCGAGCTCATTTTATCATGTGATTATTTGCTTATTACAAGCACAAACTTGAGTGTATTTCATTGGGAAATACACTTTCTTGGACTGGAAAGTCCAAGAAAAATCATAAATATTATAAACACACACACATATATATATATATATATATATATATATATATATATATATATATATATATATATATATATATATATATATATATATATATATATATATATATATATATATATATTAAAATATATATTAAAATCCAATCTCATCATTTGTGTGAAGACCTCAGAGGTTTGGTAAAAGATTTTTTGAACAAGTAGGATAGGATAGGAAACAAACGGCACAGGTCAGGTGTAAAGTTACACACTCCCTCCCCACCATGAACATGTTAGCAGCAGCAGTGAGCTTCACTTTTGCCCTGTATTAGGTTTCTAATAATAGGTTTCGGATAATCGGATAATAAAAAATAAAAAAAATCGGCACATTCTGTGGACTTTTTTTCACTTGAGCCTATTTTGCACAATATTAAAAATACATATAAATGTACATAAATAAATTATTCAATTAATTTTAAATAAGGACATACACGTTTTATTACCTAAAATGCAATAACATAGCATTCCTTTGGTGAATCTGATCATTTGTAGCAAATAATGCATCTACAAATAAAAAGAAAACACATATTTTTATTTGTAGATGTCACATGTTGTCAAAGCAACATGTGACCATCTCAGTCCTTTCTGCTTGACTTGGCATCAGCACAGTGTAGGACTGGTCTGTTGGTTGTTATTGTTGTTTTTTGATTAACCAATTAATAATTGGACAGCAAAATATTATTAATAGAAATTTCTTTTAAAGAACTTGAACCAAGTGAAGCTAAAATTATGCCAGTCAAGGAGTTCTGGGTGAAACATATTTACAGACAAAGAAGTTGTTTTTTTGTTGTTGCTTTTTTACCTGAAATGCAAAATGTTTTTGTACAGTTTTTGCTTAATTACTTTTCTGATGGTGTTCTTTCGGGATGTGCAGTCTAGTTAACCATTAATTAATTGCTAAATGAGTTTACGATTAATTTGATTAATTCTTTCAGGCATACGTAAAGCACAAATAAAGTTCGTGGTTGAAACATGACAAAATGTGAAAGGTTTATAGGGGTATATTAATACTTTGCAAGGTGCTGTAAATAGTGCTCATGTCACATCTTTGATCTTCTCTATCTGAGACAACATTGACACAAAGAGAAGGCAGTGAGGTGGATAAAGTGATAAGGAGGGGGGAAGCGATGAGCACAGCCTCTCTGTGTACTTTGGATCGCTTGAGCAAGCTGGTTAGACTTCCTACTTTGAGTTTGACATTGTTCTCACATGATTCAAGTGAACTGGAGGCAAAGCAGTGACCTGTGAACAGACCCAAGGAGGGGAGAGCAGGCAGCTGATAACGTGTCACTCGAATGGTGATTACTTTTCTGCATCAGGTCATGTGATCTGGACTAATGCTAACACAGCTTTTAAATTTTCTCCCAGAGCTGATTTATCTGAGCCTGAACACTTATTTAAAAGAGGGTTGTTTATTTCCTCTCTGTCTTTACTCTGGAGTTTAGGACTGTGTTAAAGTCCCAACCGCGAAAGGCTTCTTTCTTGGGCATTATCGTGTAGGCCTCATGGCCGTCTTATCAAGCAGGAAATATGTTGCCTGAAATTTCCTGGAATGCATGCGAGGCCAGGGCATCTAAAATAATGGAGGAGGGAAGCGTTTCCGATTCATATTCCTAAATTAGATCAAATTTTTTTTCTCTGTGTGTGTGTGTGTGGGGGGTGTGCGTGTGCGTGCGCGCGCGTGTGTGTGTCTGTTTTGCGCCTTTGATGAAAAGGGATCGTAAAATGAAAGTGATGAATGAACAATAAAAGGGTCTTGCCCATGGATTTTATTCAGCAAATGTGTGGTTCCTTGAGTCAACAGTCTGTCCTTCTGGCCCTGGCTGAGATCCCATGACTTGCACAATGAGTGAGGACATTATGAGGACAAAGAAGAGAGTGTGGCACATTAGTCTGTTAGTTGCATGTGTGCTGCCATGACAAGCTGGCTCGTCGTTCATACTTTTTTTTTTTAATGCTCAAGTACAAGTTTTGTCTTGACAGTGTTTTAAAAAAAAGAGTTTTGAACATGCAGGACATTGTAAAAAATAAAAATAAATATTCTTGTGCCATGACGTTTTAGATTTCTAGATGATGGATGTGTAAAGCTTTTTATTTTCCTTTATAACCTTCTTTTGAAACTTGTTTATCTTTATCTTCTTTGGTTAATGTAACTCAGACGATTCATTGGTATCATCCAACGGCAGACATCAGGGGGCTCTGTGCTTATGATAAATAAAAAAAAAGAAATAAATTCCTTGCACACATTTTGCTCTGTTTTACTGTATAATTTAGACCAGATCATTATTTAAATAAATGATCACAAAAGCAGACAAAAAGAAAGATAAAAAGAGGAAACTATCGTAGTTCTACCAGCACATACTTTCACATCAGCTAGATACCGGTCCATCAGAGTTAAAACATTTACCAAGAAAAGGTCACAAAGGAAAACCTGACCCAGTTCCGATCAATACTTTTATCCCTCAGTCCGAGCCGATATCTCAGTGGCTGCTGCGTTTTAACACTCTTATCCTACAGTGTGTGCTTTGTCTCACTACATGACACCGCTGTACAACACATGTCCTACCTGCGCCGACTCCCATCCCCCGTCCGTCCCCCCTGTGATAATAAAACGTCCCTTGGGTGCTTGGAGAGATGATCACTCCAATATCAGCAGAGTCAATTATTCATACAGATGGGTGCAAGCAGGATAATGGTCAGCTCTGGAGAAAAGAAAAAGAGGATGGGAAAAGTTTGATGTTTGTGACACATACCAACATAGGCAGTACCTTTATGGTGCATAACTCCATTAAATACATTAAATACACCCACGCAGTTTCAATTTTCTAATAAAACCGTGACCCTTCTCTTCCTCCGTGCAGCTTTCATGTAGTGTCGTGTTGCCTCAGTGAGCAGAGAGGAGTAGGCATGTTTCCCTTAGGCTAGTTTTATATTGTTCTGTAGCATAGATGAGACATTGTAATAAGGCTCTGATGGATTACTCTGGAAGCAGATGGTGGCTCGGTCATCTTGTCCTGCATTCATGCGTGAAAACATCCCTGAGCATGCTTTAACACAACCCAGTAAAAGCCTTTTGAAAGTTTTCACACCCTCGAAAGTGTAGCTGCAGTAGATTTGCAGCTAATGATTATTTTAGTAATAGATTATTCTGGAAATTAATGTATTAATCGGTTAAAAAAAATTTTTGGCACACTGCAGATTTTTTTTAACCACTTATTTTAGACAATATTTGAAATACTGTTAAAAAAAAAGTGCTATCAAATTATGTAAAGAAAATAGGACAATCTATAAGAGCAAGTGAGTTTTTATCACAATAAAGGGATCTTTAAAATGTTCTGGAATAAATATTTCTAAGGAGAAAAACTCAACATTTTGATAACTTTTAAACTCCCATCCCTCTTTACTGGCTGAAGGTGGAAACAGTAGGTAAAAATCCCTTGGAGGAGTTTGTTACCGTTTGAGGGGAGTAAAAGTGAAAAATGGCCAAAAATTCCCCTTTGACTCAAAATGGCTGCCTCTGTATATTTTGGGACATACTATAAAGAGACTTTTTTCTTGATTTAAGCAGGGTGTGGATCACCTACATACCAAATTACAGATCTCTACAAAGTACTGTTCGGCCTATCTTAGTTTAGGGGGCGCTATAGAGCAGTTTGACCACGCCCACTTTCAATTTCACTAAAACGTTTGATTTGTCGGGATTCTGATTCAGTTGTGGAGCTTTTATCCCTACTAATGTTTGGATAAATGTTGAATCTGACCACTCTTTCTCGGGATCTTGGTCAAGTTCATGTGAATTGGGTGATTTCCTGCCATAGACTCAGCACAATCCACAATAGGGGCCATTACAGTATAATCTGCTTTATCTGTTCTAAAACCAGTTTTAAGTTGTGTTTTAGTATCGTTCTCTCCTTGGAACACAAAAGTGTAAAGTAAGTTCAACAGGAACCACCAAGGAGTGAGTCTACCATTACATGAAAACAAACCACCAGTGTAATGGTCACAGTGAAGCAGTTTAACATTGTCTGCTTCCCTGGTGCATTGGCAAACAGTGTCTGGGGTATTGCGGGGCCTCTACACCTTTTACCTGAACAGCTAGGTGGTTGAAAATTGGACACCTGTACAAACTTGTGTTCCAACACGACAATGATCCAAAACACACACCAAACCACTGGGTTTTAGAATAGATGTAGCTGGCTAACTTTGAGCTCAGCTAGCTTAAAGTTAGACCACGTCTATGCCAGGAAACAAGTCCATTTAAATTAAACTGCATTTCCAAAAAGAAATGGGGTCAAATATGTAGTCAGAGTTATGCCAATCATTGGCAATAAAACTGCCTACAAAAACTGTGTGGAAGATACGCATTTTGTTAAGGGACGTCCATCCAAATTATTACTGAGAGTAAATGTTTATATTTGAGCCTTTATGTATGTATGATTTTGCTCTGGTGTGGATTAGAGACAATACACAAAAAACTCTACTGAGTGAGCTTCCACATTGATCTACTGACCGAACACAAGTAGTTCTGAAGCTCTGCTCATGATCATCAAACATTCAGGTTTTTGTTTTTCTGGATTAGCAGGAAGAACTAACTAACTTCATGATATTTTTCACCTTTTTAGACCATCATGGAAGGCAACGATGATGTGCATCTGAACGCAGCACAGCCGCAGAATGATGCTGAGGAGGGAAGAGGGGAAGTCCTCGGTAAAGTGGAAGGTGGAGCAAACCCTCTCGCCGGTGACTCCGTGACCAAAGGAGGGCTCTCTAACCACATAGATGATCCATCGCCATCGGTGGTCGGTCCCGCCGCTGAGTCTCCTGGAGGAGTGGCCCTGAAAGTGGCTACCACCGTCCTCCACCCGGTGTGTCTGGGAGAGAGTCCGCTGATGCTACCCATCCACCTCCAGATGGCCGGAGCGGCCGCGCCTCAGCTCGGACAAATAGGGGCGGCGCCATTTTTGATAGCAGGCCAAAGCCCGGTGTCACTCCCATTGGTCCTGGACCAGCAGGTCCTCCAGCACATGAGTCCGACCATCATCCCTCAAAGCGCCACCTGTGCGCAACTGCCCCTCCAGAACAATGTCCTGTGTCAGAATGCTCTGTCGTTCAGTTTGCCTCCGGCTATAGACCCAAAGGCAGCTGGACAGACACAGGAAGCCAACTTGCTGTCCCTCCTGCAAAATCCGGCATTTGCAGCCATCCTACAGGATCTTTTCCCTCCCCAGGCAGGATCTTCTGCCTGTCAGTCCCCAGGCTCTGCCTTTTTTCCCCTTCCTCCCCTTACACCTCCCTACACCTCCCCCTTGGCTCCTCTGGTTCCCCCTGCCACTCTCTTAGTCCCCTATCCCGTGATAATTCCCCTCCCAGTGCCTCTGCCCGTCCCTCTCCCCATCCCGATCCCCATTGCTCAAAGCGAGGACTCAAAAGGGAGCATGCCAAAACCAGTTTGCACTGTGAATAAAAGCACTCAGACGTCACCAAGAGATACTACCTCTCCCTCTTTATCTTCAAAGAAGTGCACACCTCAACCACAGCCACAGAACGCGTCCCTGTCCTCACCGCCTCTAGAGGAAGGACAGGTCCTGGACCTTTCCGTCAGGGCGTGTCCGATCGAACCAAAACAGGAAAATCTCAGTCCTCACCAGGACAACGTGCTTGATCTGTCCGTGCCCAGCGTCAGGAAAAAGTGTGTCCAGTCAGAGAAGAAAGTAGCTTTAGAGTCTGGGCAAGGTGCCACCAATGCCGCTTTGTCACTGGGCGTCGAATGCACGCCGGGTTTAGATTCCAAACTCCTGGGCAGCTTGACCTCACTGGAGTTCAGCCGGCAACACAAGTGGCTGGTTGACACTGGCGTCACTGGATCCAGCTCTCTGAACCAGGAGGCGTCTCTCGGCGGAGCCGGGAACCTGGAGATAGTCAGCACGTCGCAGACGGCCAAGGTCATCGTCTCCGTGAAGGACGCCATTCCTGCCATCCTGTGTGGGAAAATCAAAGGCCTTTCAGGGGTTTCCACCAAGAACTTCTCCATCAAACGGGATGGCAGCCAGGGGGCCTCCCTGCAGCAACTCTACGCCATGCCGTCATCGTCTCATGGGGAGCATGACCCCAACAACCCCCATAAAAAGGTCACTAAAAGCAGAGCCATCAAGCTAAAGAAGGTCAGCTCCCAGGAGATCCACTTCCTCCCAATTAAGAAGCAGAGACTTGCTGCGCTGCTGCCTAGGAAGTGAGAGGGCTCCCAGGAGGGAGGAGAGGGGAGATTAATGGCTGCATGGCTCCACCATCTCCCCTGATAGTATAATATAACACTCACATGAGGGGCATTCTGCACTGAGAATCAAACATTCATCTGTCCAATCAGAGAGCAGCTTTGGCTCAAAAAGCAAAGCTTTGTGTGAGATATTAAATTTCTCTGAACTGCTGTGTTTTTTTCTTTAGTAATGCGTGAGAATACGTTGTGTTATACTGAAATGTGTTGTGTATGGCAGCTTCACTCACTCATTGTGTGTGTCTCAGTAAACGGGAGACGTCGATTTTGTAACACGTCACATAAACCCAAACAATCCCTTTCAGACGCGGCTCCCAATTCCTCCGTCCAAGCTTTCCGTTCCACATGTACGTTTTTCATGGAAGTGCACTGAAAACCTGGAAAAAAAAAAGTGTATACTGGGTTGACCAAGACTGTTCAAACATGTCACTGGAAATTCCCACTGACATCGAAGCTCACTGGAGCGAAGCGCTCCCTCCTGATTGGTCGGGGTGATTTAGCACGACAGGCTAACGAAGACTTAGCAAAGACCGCAGCCATAAATTCAATGGACAAATCTTGCCAACAGCTGACAGTCGCAAAGCAAGATGGCTTCGTATTTTCCTGAAAAGCAAAAGCTTTTGTAATGGTTTTCACTTTTAATCCGTGAGTTGATCGGAACGTAGGGAAAACTAATGGAGTGGGTGGGAATAAGAGCTGCTTTTGTTGTGTCACGATGCCTTGCGAACATATTTGTGTTGTTTTGTTTTTTCCCCCACATTTTGTCCGTTTATCACCACAAACTAGAGTCTGTTTTATTGGGATTTTATGTGATCAATCAACACAAAACAGCTCACAGCTGTAAAGTGAAAGGAAAATAATATTCCTAACATAATGGCCATTTTTTGCCAGGAGATTTTGGCAACAAAATAAAGAAATATAAAGGGTTCTTTTGAAAAGATAAAAAAGACATCACTTTTGACAAAAAAAAAAAGTCGACTTAGGCCATTATTTTAGGAAGGTGATGATATATTTTACAATAAAAGAAATCTGAAAAGTGTGGCATGCAGATATCTAAAGTCACAACTTATTTAAGTCTTTGACCCCATTTTGTTCTCAGTTTGTTTCCCTATTAACCTCTGACCAGCTTCCCAATCACATCACCACATCATGATGCTGCCACCACCATGTTTTATGGTGGGGAATGTATGTTCAGAGTGATTGGAAGAGAGTATATTTGGTAAAAAAGAAAAAAAAAGAAAAGATAATCACAATGTAAATTTTCCTTTCATTTCACAATTTTGTATTTATTTGTGTTGGTTTATCTAATAAATAAATAAAACCCCACTAAAAACAAATCAAAGATTGCAGTTTTAACTTGATAAAATGCGGAACATTTCAAGGAGTTTGAATACGTTGCAGATCCTGTAGCCAAAGTTGATAAAATGCCTCACAGCATACATGTAAAAGCCTGTAACACCTTACTGTTTGTTAACTTATTAACATTTATTTAACCTCCACAGTACGGAAAGTATTTCCTTTACATTAGTGGAGAAAGAAAAAAAAAAAAACTGTATGTGTTTGTTTTGTATTTGACTCGTCTGTTATTAGTATTAATCTGACATCCTGCTTTCTTTTACCCTACAGGTTGTGTAAAAGTTGCTTTTTTTTTCTTGTTTTTGCTGTTTCTCTCAGTGGTAAGGACCAGAGTTGTGAATGTGGAGCGAGTCGTTGATTTCAGTGCACTTTGTAATAGCTTTCAGTTGAAAAACGCTCCGCTGAAACGTCACCCTTGTCGTTTATGATGAGTTCAAGGGGTTGTGTAAAACGGACGAGCAGCAGGCCAAGAACTAACAGCAGCCACATGCAGACTGTCTGGATGAGCTGAGATGGAAAATACCTTGAAGCTCCACGTTTTTCCGTTTCTCTATATTTATGCCTTCGTTCCTCAGCAATCCCAGAATATCTGACGCCTGCGTTTCTCTCCAGAAGAGAGCGGCTTTGAAATAATCACTTTACATGGACTGGATCTCCCTCTAATTTATGATTTGTGCACCTTTTTATTTATGCAAATGTGTGTTTTTTGTTTGTTTTTTAAATGTTCCAGATGGTCAAGCCAGGAGACCAGAAGTGAGGGATTATCAACAGCATTTTTATGTCAGTGTCTCTACGTCTCCTCATGGCCGCAGTTTAAAAAATAATAATAATAATAATAAGGGTGAAGGATCACATGTGGAAATGTGTATTTAATTATTTGCTATGTGTCGTGTGTGTGAGCTTTTTTTTATATGAGAGCAAACTAAATTTTTCAAGCCGTTTCAGTGTGTCGACTTGATTCTTTGGGATTTCTCCTCATTTCACCTGTCGACATGCCCAAATGTTCTTAGTTCATTCATGTTACATTTTAAGTGTGAATCAAGAAGTTGAGGAAACTAAAACAACAAAAAAAAACAAGATGTATGGATCGCTAACAGACAACCAGATGAGGTTAACAATATAGCAACCTTGAAAGACCCCAAACAAGATATATAAAAATAGAAAGTCAAATGTAGCAGACACACACACATGAACAAAAAAAATACAGGAGGGGATTTAGGAACACTTTTTAATGTCAATGAAAAGTAAAAAGTTCATAGCAGGAGAGGAAGAATGTTTAGAGGAAGAATCTCAGCTGTTACCTTCCTCCAGGAATGTCAGAGCTAAACAGAACATCAAGCCAGACGGAGAGAAAAGAAAAAAACTGAGAAAACATAAACACTTGAAATAACAGCAAGAGTGATCAGAGAGCAGATGCGACTCATTGAAATTCAGCTTATTTTTGGCTTTCGGAGAACATTAGTTGGTGCAGATGCAAACACTTAATACACTTTTAGAATATTCTCTACAAAATGTTCTTAACATGGAAGATGTTAGCTAACTGCAAAGGACTAAGACATTGCTAGTTAAGCAGGTAGAAAACATTCCAAAAAAAATCCCTTCAAACGGTTTGGACATTAATGCTTTAGTTGAAGATGTCGGACTAGTTGAAATTTCTCTGACAGTCAAATTAGTGGGTCGATGGAGATAAAAGGGAGGTAGATGTACTTAAGGTCATCGTCTCTTAGCAACAGTTTCCATCAAAGCAAAGTGGGTAGCTATAATTGTTTTGCACCGCAATGGCCTCTCAGTCGTCATGGTTATAACAACTGATGCAAGACTTTTCCAGTTTAGTAAGAGCATCGAGCTGAACGATTGAAGGATTTTTCAAACATGAACCAAAGCAACACTCCAGGTTGTTGATGAAGGAATAACATTATAACATGATGTAAAGCTCAAAAAAGTCGATTTAACATAATCCTGCCTCTCTAGTCTCCCGTGGCAACCACTCAGCTGTGCAAAACCCCTGGTTGGACCTAGCCCCGCCTTCAAAGACGAAGTTCCTCCTCTGAGCTGCAATTTTCAAGTTTCCGAGTTCCTGACCACTCTCCCCCTCAGCTCCTTCAGACTAGCCAGCTGCAATTAGCAAACACATGGTCGAACTGCGCATGTGGTGAGCTCATTAAACGAGCTACTCCTCAGAGAAACGCTGGTAGAAACTAAAGGGTTAATAGAGGAGCCATGTTGTGATGACTTCCTGAAGGCAGAGTTTCAGAAAGAAACTTTTAAAAAGACAGAGGCCCAATTTGAAATTAAACTACATAGTTAAATCTCTTTTAAGTCATATTGGATATATATATATATATATATATATATATATATATATATATATATATATATATATATATATATATATATATATATATATATATATATATATAGCATTTTTATAACAACTGACAGTAAAATGATACTATGTGGTTGGAAAATACATAATACTGCCCCTTTAAGGATTGTGCTCTGTTGATTAATGTGCTGCAGAAGCATGTTGCCACCGGTGCAGAGCTTTAATCCACATTGGGCAACATGTGCGATGACTGTTAAGACCAGACTAACATGCTGCAGGAAATACAGGGATGGACAGCAGATAAACTCTGCAGAGATATTTTTCTCAATAAATCCTCCAGATTGTTGCATTTGGAAGACATCTTGTACAGGAAGTCCAACATCGAGGCATCCCAATGCCGTCTCCATCTCACACTGTCTAACCCATTATCCCAGACATGAACGAGATTTAGAATCAAAACATCCTCCTCAATGAACTTCTTGCAACATTCCCAAACTCCACAATCTGGTCCATGACGGAACACCGTCTGGTGATACTGCAAGGACGGCCAGGAAACGTTTGTGAGTTTCACAAAGTCCTCGTGTCAAAATAAATACAGTTCATTTGAATAATCTATTAAAGCTGCTGATTTGTTGTCAAACTGTTTAGACGCGTGTTTATATTGACGGTGTCTTCAGTCAGAATGCGAGACGGGTGAATGTAATGTAATCAACGTACTTCTCCTGACGCTGCAGATGAGTTGATCCCCCAACAAGTACAAGTATTTACATTAGGCTAAATGGCGGATGACATGCTTTGATTAATGGGGAATTTCCTTACTCTATTTATCATGTAAAGCACAGATTTCTGGCCACGTCTCTGCATCTCAAGCTTGTGTTTCCACAGCGCTACTCAGAAGTTTACAGACTCATCATCGGCATTGCAGATGTCAAATTAATTTGAGGTTTTTTAATGCATTTGAACCGTTGTTTGTTTTTTTTCAGGGTGATCAGTGATTTCTGAATACATGAATTTGGTGCACAAGTTTGAGCTCAAATATATACATACAGCCCCACCAGTGTTTGGGTAAATGCCACATAATACGTTCTGCCTTAAAAACATGCTTTAATGAGCTTTTAGCATAATTCTGGCTGAATATTTTACTTATCTTCCAATCAGAACTGGTGGAGTTCATTTTAATGGATTGTTTTCTTTCATTAACCTTTGGTTAAAAGGTTGTTACATAATCTTAATGTTGGCCTGTTTTATTCACTCCAGAACAAATTTTAAAGAGTTATTTTGGACTGTTGTCCATTGGGAAATCCAGTCCTGTCAGATGTTTTGAAGCATTGGAATAATAGAGATGGAAAATTCCTAAACATCCTTCAAATGAACCTCAACTTGAGTCGACACTTTGACATAATTGAGTTTTCCCACAGGACCATGATCTGAAATGCATCAAATCCGATGGCGGAAAAAATAAAACACAAATGTGTCTTACGTCCATAGACTCCAAAAAAAATAAAAAATCAGCCATCTTGGATTGAACTCGCAGTTTTGAACTCGTTCTGGCTGTTTACACTCTTCATTTCATCAAACTCATCTTAAAGGTTTTGATCTTGAAACTTGGTGGGTTTGCTCATAAGGCGTGGGGGATCTAAAGTTATCAAAAATCCTGACGTTTCGTGCATGCTGAAGGGGCGTGGCCAGATCTTAAACTTTGACTGTTTGCTAAAAAATGTTTTTAATTCTGACAACTCCAACAAAGAAAGTCACAGAGGCACAAAACCTGCCGTGACTGACCCTGGTCCCAAACAAAACTCAGTGGTAAAATGGTGACATGTGACCCAAGCCCCGCCTCGTGACAACAGGAAATGTAACATTTTGCTATGAAAGGTCCTAATTTGACCCTCTTGTTCTAATCAACATGATACAACTTTGAAGCGTCAGACATGATGGATATTAATCAAACACCTAAAAGATGTTTATACACATATTTGTTGAGCGTGGATAAGTCAAACACAGCGCCCTCTAGACGCAATAAAATGGGAAGCCCCAAGCCATGCTTTGACTGAGGATTATGAAATTCGGTACACATATGTAATTTCTTAAGACCTACAAAAAAGTCTCTTGAAACCATGGTCCAAACCTCCCAGGAAGTCGGCCATTTTGGTCCAAAGCCGCCATTTACTTACGGCATAGCTAACCAAACTCATCTTAGAGCTTTCCACTTACAGACTTAAGGAATAGGGAATCAAAAAGTTGATCAAAGAAAATTTTACCTTGTGTCAAATTCTTGCTTAAAAAAAAAAATCATAATTCCACTCATCAAAAAGAATGATTTATAAACCCAAATCAAAGACATCCAGACCGAGACACAGTAAATCAAAGCCTTCTCCTTTCTGAATATTCCTCATTAGTCAAAACAATCCCTTGTAGCTATTAAAAGCACATGTAGTTAATGGTTGTAATTTCTTTATAGAAAAGAAAAAAAAATACACATTGTAAGCACATCCTTTATCTACTGTGACATAATAGACAAGTGATGTTTTGCAAAACCGATTTTTTTTCAAGTACTTTAGAGAAGATGCGAGAGAGAAAATCGACAGCACTTCCATCCTGTGTTGAATATATTATGGCACAAGTTTTAAGGTGGGGGGTTGGGTAACGGGAGAAAAAACTTTTTTTTTTAATAGGTGTATTATAAACATTATGCTACAAAAGTTTCTACTAACAAAGACCACATGAACCTGAGAAATGTCATAGGTAAAGCAAGGCAGGATCTAGAACTGGAAGAAAGTGAACTAAAAGCACTGCGTTAAGTATTAAAAAAAGACCGGAAACCACTGTTAAATACTCGCCCTCTTCCCCTTTTTTTAAGCTTCACATTTCTATCTTATGCATATGATTTCCTTAAAATATTAAGTTTCTACAAAATGTACATTCTGTTGCTGATATTCATGGTTAAACCCATAAAACTGTACAGATCTGTATACATAGCTAACAGTGATTGTTGTGGTCAATAGTAAAAACACTGAGGTTTCAGGCAGACCAACAAGCTTACATGAAACATGACTGATTAAAAACACACACACACACTCACTCACTCACACACACACACAAAGAGCAAAACTTAACATAAGAAGCCCTTAGAAATGTCTCAAATCTGCATTCTTAAAACATTCTGCTTATTGAAATTGATAAACCAAAGCTTGTGACTTAAGAGTTTGACACTGAACTACACGAAAAAGGTAGAGATGCTCCGAGAAATCATGGTGACCAGAATCCACACGCTGATCTTTTTTCTGTGAGCACACCATTGGTAAGAGTTGTTGAAAACAACACTCTTCGGTGTACAGGTCATTGCTGAGTGAAGAAGACAGAGTTGAGAAGACAAGAGTTATAAACGGTGAGGTGGTTGAAATCAAGTCACAGGAAGCGCAGAAGTTCAAGAGACTCATTTAAAGCGAAAACGTATCGTCTACATGTCGTCAGATGAGCGTCGGGCTGCGGTGGAGCGAGAGAGAGCAAGACTTTCAGGAAACAATTTAAGGCTGCATTCTCATAGGCGTGAAACACATTGTTCTGTCTGTGTTAGAGGGGAGCGGATCAATGCTAAATATCGATACTAAGACAGTATCAGTAGCGCATCGACACTAGTGTAACAAAATCGATACTTTAGTTTCAGATTCTCTTGAAATTTGATTTCTGTATTATAGTTTTTCAATTCTAAAGTAAAAGATTTGCTCTCAAATTGTAATCTCTTGCAGTTTGTTTATTTAGAAAACAAAACACACACATTTGTTCTGTTCTTCCATTGTTTCTGTTTGTCATGTAAATATGTAATTCAAGTATTTTAAACACTTATAATTATCAAAAAAAATTTTGTCCTAAGTTTAAGCAAAAATAATTCAAAGGAAAAAATCAAAAATGCCTATATATATATATATATATATATATATATATATATATATATATATATATATATATATAATACCTATTAAGGTATTGTATGCCTTATGTAGATATTGTATTAGCATCTATATCTGCAATTTTGAAATGATATTTGTGTTTTTCTAAAACAAAAACTGTTAAACACAACTGACTTCTCATTTCATAAATTTACTCGGATTTTAGGGATGTGATGGGGAATGATGACGCTTTCGTCAACAACCAATAACATTTCTGTTTTTATCAGTTCTTAACTGATAAAAAAAACCTTCTTGCAGTAACATTGGCCACTTCTTATATAAAAGCAACATTATCCTTTTCAGCCTTCCGACTTTTTTGCGATGGAATAATTTGGATTTGTAAAAGTTGGCATTTTGGAAGACAAGAATATACCTTCTCTCAGAAATGCAGAGCCCGTTGTCACAGGTCATGCTAACCGAGATAATACAAGAAGCTAAAGCAATTTTAAAGTTAAACTTCCTGTTTTACAGCAACTGCTCTCTCACACACATGGTGTGACGTTGCCTCTGACATAAATAGCTTATAAGCAGGAACTGTAGAATAAGGTATATTATACCTAATAAAGAGAGATTGACAAAAACTGAAGATCAGACATTGGCTACGGGATTCTGATCGGAGCATCTTTACCAATGAGAGGCAATTTCGAACCCGCTAAGACACAAAAATATAGTTAATGATTCCAAAACCATCCAGCTCATTAAAAAAAATAAAAAATAGATAACGTTATTCCTGGCAATGACACTGACAGAATCTGTGAAAATGTCTGTCTGCACAGCGCGGCATCCTTCAGGCAGATGATATACTTATAGGCAGATAAGTAGGGAATGAAAATAACTAACGCAACAGTACAGACAAAAGCATAGAAATTCTCTTCTGGAGTATGAAGAACGTTTCATGTTTGCTTTTTGTTTTTCTCAGTATACGAATCCTTTCTCATTAGGTAGAAATTCAACAGTAATAATAATAATAATAATAACAATAATAATAATAAAAAACATTCTCCATCTTTGGGGATCCAAAAATCAGGATCAAAACATTTCAGCTCCATTAAAAAAAAAAAAAAAAGGGGAAAAAAGTCGTCGCCTCTGTGATGCAACGTAAACACTACAGGGATCATTCTTGCTTTGGGATTTCTTAGAAGTCAGCGTTTGTTTATTAGACTTGAACGGCTTTTTATTCGCTGATGAGGGGGGATGAGGTAATGCGTCAGCGATGCACGGCGCACTTCTTTTTTTTCCTTCCCTCCGCCCCTCTGCTCTGGAAGTCGCGTTGAAGTCGTAACATCGAAAAGTGCCCCTTCTCCTCCAGAAGGAGTCTAGTGTAACATGTAACCCCTGCGTGGCCCCATGAGTCAGGATCCAGAACCGCTGGCTCTTTCTGGGCTTATTGCTCACATGTCTGATAGAGAATCACAGCTCCTGTTTACAGTTTGCCTTGTTTCAGCCGCTCTATGTGGTGGCAGAGCTTCAGAGCCGGCCCCAGTTTCAGACCCATGTACTTCATGATCATGTCGCTCCGTAGAAGCATCAAGGCCTTTCCATCGATCTCCTACGGAAACAAACAGAGAGACTCGTTACTGACGTAGACAAACCGTCACGCAGACTCCCAGAGTTTCTCCCTGTCAACTTACATGTTTTCTGAATAGCTCTGCGTGAGGCGCCAACGCCGTGGGGTCTGCGTCCCGGACGAACTGCATCACCTCCTCAATGGACCAGCAGGAAGGGTTTTTACTGGGCAGCTGCACATTCTCTCGATCCATCGATTCGGAACTGGTGGTGGAGCTAGCTGCTGCCGAAGAACGAACACACACACACGCACACACCCACACACACGCAGACACACACACAGAATACATGTAGCGTTCTTGCGGAACAATGTCTAAGCAAATTTTGCTGGCCGATTAATTACCCCAGAAATTATTGGGATGAAAGACAATATCGTTTGTTAACTACTAGCATAAAAATGGCATAATAGTGCAAGTGCAAACTCTCAAAGATCAATAAACTAATTTCTGAAGAACATTTAAGACAGGAACAGGCAGAAAATGTTAAATAATCAATATAAATAAGCAAACCAAAAACAAATAAGATGGTTTCTGAAGTGTCTGTTCTTTAGCAATTATGGATTCTGTTTGCAGCTGCGCTTCCATTGCAAACGTGTGCAAATTTTTGTGCTCTGCTAATGTGGGGGGAAAAAACAAAATAAAAATGTGCAATTGTTGTGTTTCCATTACATAAGAAGTGAAATTAAAATCTCGCATAAGTAAGTAAGCTTGTTCATTAAAAATCATGGCAGTGACCATACATACGCAGCGTTTTGGGGAAATCTGAGATTTTCCAGAAGAGTTATGGATTCAATATGTTTGAATGATGCACAACGTTTTATAAACTGTGATTCTGTGAGAGCTCTGGTGGAGCTGCTGCACATTATCCAAACAAACAAAAAACAAAAACAAAATCATCCACCCAACATTACGGAATGTTGGGTGGATGGAAACGCCATAAAATTGGCCATCTACCATTTTGGCCTTTTTGTATTTTGTTGATTAAACATCTCAGTGCTCGTGGACTGTCGCGCCTGTGTGCTGGATTCCCCCCCATGGCTGGTGCCGTTTGTCGCTTCCTGCGTGTTGAGCCCGATACTAAGGAAACGAGAAGCGGCGGAGCAACTTGATGCACCAGAGTGAAGCTTTTTGTCGTCAAGTCTCTTTGGTAGAAAGAGAGAGAGACGCGACAAAGACAAACAAGCACGCACCTGAAAACGATCGCCTTCACTTGAATTATTAATGCGATCTATTGATTTACTGCTTATCGCGACACGTTTACGTGTAAAGCAGCGACGGGACTCGTGGCGTACCTTCGACTCGTCTGAGAGGCTGCGTCGAGCTGAGCTCTGCCGAGTTAGACGAGTGGCGGCGCATCGTGGCGCTGCCGCTGTGATGGTAGAGGCTGCTGGCCTGAGGGTGGTACTCGGAGGAGCTCCGCGCCGTTTGGGGTCGGGGAGTCATGGAGTTGGAAGCAGAGTCCATGTATCGCTGCTCCTTGATGTGGCCGTTCTCTTCGTGTGGCAGAGTCTCTGCTGAAAGGGGGGAAAACATAAAGAGGTTTTCAAAACCGTCGGCCTTTTCACGGTGTTTGGTTTCAGTCCGCGTGCGCTTCTAATCCTGAAACTACACGCAAAGGCATTTCTGCTCCCGAAATAGAGCTACTGAGCAAAAACAGCAGCTCTCTGCGCTGACACTTTGCAGACGCTTAAACGCATTTCTGACACACGCATTTATGGGGGAATCTATATTTAGGTAAATTACAGACAGAGTAAATACCAGAGCTGTTTGCGTCACATAGGTTGTGTGAGGAGAAAAAAAAATGTCTGGTGAAATGTTACTGCAGAAGAAAACAGCAGATCTTTCATTGACCTGTCCTGATCAGTGATCAGCTGGGAAGCCTGTCGCAGTAAGCAGTTTCTCTCATGATAAACTAAAATGAGCTCGATAATTTCCACGCTGACGATTCATATTTTTTGAAGAGCTCTTTTGTTTACAAAGATTTCATTTATTGTTTGGGCTGTGTGTGGTTTTTATGTTTTGGTTCTGGTTGTCATGTTTTATTTTGGACATAGAAAATGTCTTTCAGTCAGTGTGGTGTGTTCTGTACAAAATTAAAGTTTATTGGTCTCTCAGAGGACAAGCTTGATTACGCCGTTATCAATGTTAATTGAAAATAGTCTCCAAATGATAATATCATCGGTTATCGCAATAATTAGTGGGACAATTTATTGTCCAGCATAATTTGATATCTTGACAAGGTAATGCGCCTGAACCTAAAACTCTACCAGGTCACAGTGATAACAACAGCCTTCAGTGTAGAAGTCCTAAGTAAAACTCAAAAGTTGGCCATTTTCAGAATCAGCTTGGTTTTATTGACATTGCCGATACCGATACTTATTAAGTATGATATCGTCAAACTTCTGGCATTGAGGCGTTAATGTGTGTTTTTTTTTTTATTTTATTTGTAGAATTATTTTGTTAAAATCTAAGAAACAATTTAGATAGTTTATAGGCGTCTACAAAATACTTCAGTGACATATTTACACGATAAGCAGAAACAATAGAAAAACAAATAAAATTTTTGTGCTTTTTTTTTCAAAATAAAGTGCAAAAAACTATCGTTTGAGAGAAAATTCAAGCAAAGTCATTTTATGGTAGAGTTGGAAAACTGTAATACCAAAATAAAATAAAAACTTCAAGAGAAGTCGTGAAAGAAAAGTAGAAATCTTACCAGGCTAGTATCGATGCGATACAACGATATTTTGGATCAATCTGCCCATCTCTAGTTTTTCTACTAACAGGAGGGCTGAACATATTCAAGAAAAGTTGCTCAGTTTAATCATTTTGATCTTCCACCCTGAACATGGTGAAAGGCTGACAGGCTTTTAAATTAATAAGCTGGAAATGCCAGGCAATTTTTTCCCATAAAGATTTTTATTTACCCATTCTTTGTTAATGAAAATAAAAAAACTGAAATATCTTTCAGAGTTTCAATGGTGAGAATTGGCTACATCAGCTGGGCTTACAGCAATCTGCTTTCTGAATTCAGCGCAGAAATACAGCAAACGGAAAATGCTAAATTGTAGCAGTTTGCAGCATTTCCTGGATTTCCTCTAGGCTTTTTATAGAGTGAAATAAAAAAAAAATTAGAAATATGAGCGGTACCTTCAGATGGGTGAGCCTCGGCTCGTAGATGTTTGGGGGAGAGAGGGGCGGCGTATGGAGGAGAGACCCCTGAGAGGCTGCGTTTACCATCCCGGGCCAGAGAGGGAACATCAAGCGCCTCTTCTTTCACTGGAAGCCAAGAGATTTAGGAAAAAACTCATTTTATGAACAGTACAAGACCGCTGCGTGCAGCTCGGCCGATTAATTTACCAGACTTGTTCCTGTCGTAGGAGGCGTAGTGGCTGAACGGCTGGCTGCTGAACAGGTTGTCACACTGAAGGTGACGGCACATGCTCTCTAGGAAGCGTAACACGAAGGAAGCACTGGAGGCAGACGGCAGTTTGATCACACGGACACCGCCGTCTGTTCTCACTTTGAAGACATTTTCAAGCTAAAGTCATTAAATATGCTCCTTTTTTCCCTCCCCATGATGCAAAACCTTATCTGTATTTTTTACCTTTGACAGCTTCGCCTCCCCCTGAGTCACTCTGCAGAGCGCTGAGAAGGACTTTTGGCTGGTAGGCGCAGTCTATACATGACTGGACCACTTGTTGGAGCACGGCGTTCACTGGCCCCGGCCCAAAGTGGTCCGGAAGGCGCTGCATCTGCTTCCTGTCCAAGTGGGGGCCGCAGTTCCCGTGCTTATTCACGTACACGCACACTGAGGGCGGGACAGGAACACAAAGAGGCGCATTGAACGGATCGGGCCCAGCTGAGCGGAGTCTCTAAGTCGAAGCCAAACGTCCAGCGGCGCCGCAGGGAGGCAAACGACGGTGGAGCCGTACCTGTTGAAACCACCGAGTTGAGGCAGGGAGGGTTTTCTTGTGGAACCTGGATGCCTGGCAGCTGCGTCGGGCTCTGCAGAAGCTTGGACTTTCGCTACAGAAACAGTAGAAATGCTTTAGAATTCAAATAAATTGTTGGAACTGCAGAACAGGGTATCTAGAAATCTCAGAAAGACACATTTAAGACTTTTAATGCCACTATGAATGACATTTAAGACCGAAATATGTATAAATATAGGAGGTGATTGGGGGATCCTGATATATTACAATAAAGGATAGTAACATTTTTTTAAATTCTGCAGTCTCTTGTTCTTCTCACACTGCATGTGACTCTCCAGAGCTGTAACACACGTTGTGACCTAGCTTAAAAGTTGAATTTTTGCACAGAATGCATCTATCTTCATGTGGATTGGCAACAGAAATGAGCGAGAGTCGGAAACAAACATCGTCAATCAATAAATTTAAGCCTGAAAGAGTCGACACACGGATGGTGACGTCGCTCCCTCTTCGTTTATCAGCGGCAGTAAAACGGGCGCTGACATTTTTGTCTGTGAAATTTTGCGCTTGTACGACACAAGAAAGATGAAAACCTTTAAACTTTTGATGCTGTCTTTTGCCTGACGGGGGCGGAAACTACATTTATAAAAATAAATACTTTCATGATCAAATTTAAAACCTGTAATTAATGTATTTATGGTCAACTTAAATTAAGACACCAAATAAAGAACTTAAAACATTTTAAGGCTTTAATTGATATGATTCCGGGTTTGCTCACCTTACTTCCTGATTTGGGTCCTCTTTTCTTGTGAACCCGGGGCATCAGCGGCGTGTCGTTGGGAACCGCTCCATTGTGGGAAGCCGCGGCCTCCGCCACGGCTTTGAGCAGAGCGAGCGTCTCGCTCTTGGGCCGACGGCCTCTCACCCCCTTCCTCACGGGCAGTGCGGGTAGAGTGGGGTATCTGTAGGGCAACTGCATGGAGCGCCTGCTGGGTTTGGAGGGCGACGACGGCAGGATCTGCAGGTTCTTCGGAAGAGTAACTGAAAGCACAGCGGAGAGAAGACGAACATGAGGAGAGAGGACAAAACTTCTGTCACATTTCAATTTATCTCTCGGTTTTGATCAAAACACACACAAAAAAAGTCTATCAATTATCAACTATAAAACAAAAGTGAAGACAGATTTACTAAATATCGTAGAGAAAAAAAACAAATGTACTTTTTTCAGTTTTAGCAGAATATCTCTTTTTAATAATAGGTCTACATTTTCATTTGATAAACCTACAAATTCATCTAAGTTCATATTTAGTTTGTCAGATTTTGAACCCGTTTCAGGCATAGTTTGGAACTGTGCTGTTGTGAAACTCTGAAAACGTAAAGCTAGTTATTTTAAGAAATTATCTGGAAACAAAGATAGACGACTAAAAATTAATTTAGCAATTTTTTCCCACCATACAGTTCTGGGAGTGAGTCAAAAGAACATTTCTGTTGTTGTCCACTCCAAACCTGTGGCTTATTCCTGAGCAGAACGTTGTAACAGAAACATAAAACCCTTCAGTGAGGATCGTAAATCTCGATGTATTTTGTTGGAGAGTCTTCTGCTCTCTCTACCCACTCAGTCTGAGACGCGGCGTAACAGACACAGGACAGACCTGCCTTAATGTAAACGGGTGAAATGTGAAGCACATAAATTGTCCTCCTGCTCCGTCCCACCCAGACAGCCACACTAACACACCGTCAGAAAGCGCTGCGTCGTTTCTGCACATCAATTCTCTCGGCTCAGTGCTTACCATATGCCTTCCTGCATTTCATCCAAACTTTCCAAGACATCCAAAAGGAAATCTGAACCTTCAAACTCACACAGACTTATTTGGAACTTCAGGCAGAGAGAAAAAAAAAAAAAATACTCATCCAGAGCAAACAGATGGTGTATGAAAATATATCACCGCTTTTGTAGAGCAAATCTGACATGCTAAAAGCAACAATCTTGTTTGCCTGTTCTCTATGCAGACAAAACGCATTAAAAAAATGAAGCTCTGCTGTTTTTTTCAACCATCTACCAACATAAATCAATACATTTTGACATTACATAGGTGGGATTGTTAAAATGTTCAATATAAACAGCATTCTCAGTTTCTACAGATAATTTATTCCAGGCTTATACTTTTTCGGTAGGTCAATGCTGAAATTGTTGGTAATTTTCAGAAATCTTCAACCATGCATTTGCTTAGCAAATATTAATAAAATAAAGGTAAATTCTTTGAAGTACAATTTGTGACCTTTTTTCTGCACAGTAAACAACTCTGACCCAAATGAAGAACCTTCTGGAACCCCACAAGTAAACTTCAACAAAGGTTTTTCCACAAACCATGTTTTTTTACATTTTATTTGGAATGTGATAAAATATTACATTTGTTACATTCGTCTAATAATGTATTATTAGACGATTGCTAATAATACGATTAGCAATCGTATTATTACGATTGCTAATCGTACATTAGCAATCCTATTATTACGATTGCTAATCGTAATAATAGTTACGATTAGCATCGAGTTGTCAGAACATAACTTAATGGTTGATCAGAAAGGATCAACAATCAATGCAAAAATCTTTATTGACACGACAGTCAACATATCCTACTTCTAAATTGTTGAGCAGCTTTTTATAATGTTTCTACTGGCGTTTTCAAAAATATTTCAGTTTTTTGTAGCACTAAGGACAGGACCAGTTCAACTTGATTTGATGCTCAAAAAGTCCCCAAAAATTTGTGAAGCTGCCTTATTTTTTATTTTTGAAAGAGTCAAAAACAAAAATACTGACATGAAAACAGTTAGAACTCAGAGTCTGATGTGTCACAGAAAGCTACAAAAGCACATAAAATAAAAGCACAGAATAAAATAGGGAAATGAATAATTTCCCCACACTTTCCCAGACATTTAAAGGACTGTAAAGGAAGGTTTAAGTTGCTGCGCTGCAACTCGACGGGGAAGATTGAATCAAACACTGTTTACAAACAACAACTTCCTCCCACAACCCTAACATCTGACGCAAATATCTGCTGCCACCTAGAGTCCAACACTTACCACTGTTGCCTGGTGGCTGGAGACTGTGCTTGGTGAGGGAGCACCAGCCCACGGGGAAGATGTCCCTGGAGTCGTACTTGCACCAGTAATCAAAGGCCCCCCTCCAGCCGTCGAACATGATAAACACCTCGTCGCCTCTCACTTCTCCGATGGTGGCGGGGCAGATGAGGTACGGGTTCTTCTTGTCCACCGCCTCCAGCTTCATGCCTGGCTTGAAGCCGTTTTGAGGAGATCTCAGAGGTTCCTAAGGAACAAAATTAATATGTTTAAAACGTCGGAGCGCCGCTGTGATTTCAGAGTTTTTAAGGAGTCGGTACAAACCTTTTTGAAGGCTGTCACTGGTGCCATCTCTGCTCCGTTCAGGGTTCTCAACAGGAACATGGGCCAGGAGGAGGCATTCATACGAAATCCTGCAGGAGAGAAGAAGAATCTAGGACACGAGCAGCTGCAGGACGCTTTTGTCTGAGGTTCAGCGATGCGTCGCAGTGTCGGGCTTACCCAGCGGCGGCTGCAGCATGTCTCCGTTCTTTTCGCAGGTGCCGATAGGCTGGATGTCGGACGAGTCCACCAGCCTCCAGAAGTCGTTGCTGTTGTCGCTGCCGTCCAGGCGGAGACGGAGACGAACCCCGGTTAAGCCCATCACCGTGGCGATACAAACCGAGGTGGAATTGCGAGGGTCGTGAGCCTCGAGCTTCATGCCCACTTTGAAGTCGTTGGAAGGAGGGACGCTAGCCTGCAGACGCAGTGTGATAGGTTTACGACACTTATACCTCAGGCAAAAGAAGCACAGTTTAGGTTAACAGTATAAAGTCACCCAAATAAGACCTAGATAAATCATTCATCAATCTAATATGTTAGTATCTTAAGAAGTGTAATATAACTTTGATAACTTATTTTTGTGTTTTTCAAGCCAGGCCTGATTAAATATTTTTTTTAGTAAATGTAAAAACAAAGAACAAATTACACCTCGTGAAGTAAAACCTGGACATATTCAGGACGTTTAGGGACTAAACCTTATACATCAGAGAATAGATTTTAAAATACTTCTGTTAGTTTATAAAACACTGAATGACAAAGCACCACAATACATTAACCCTCCAGCAGTCAATTTGACCTCACAAGCTTTTTACACAGGGTCTGATCCAGCGTGCGCTTTTATAAGGGTTTTTTTTTTGTGTGGTTTTGGGAACTGACGTTCTGACGGGACAACATCTTGCTTCCCCGTTGTCCGACCGTGACGTCTGCTGCACTCCTCCTGAGCATTAAGCTAACACTTTGCTGGAGGGTTAAGGATCTGCTGTTATTGCATAAATCTTCCAGACCACTCAGGTCTTCTGGTTCTGGTTCCGCTCTGCATCCCCAGAACCAGAACCAAACATGGAGAAACAGCACTCAGTTTTTACGCTCCACAAATCTGGAACAAATTTCCAGAAAACTGCAAAATTGCCAAAAAATTTAGTTCATTTAAATCACCTAGAGTTGTGATTTATCAGTAAGTTTGGAGTATATTTGCTTGATGATCTTGGAGTTGGCTTTTGACAAAATGTGATGTTTATTTCTTGTTTCATAATTAGTTTCTATGTGATATTTTTTATGATGTAAAGCACTTTGAACTATCTTGTTCCACAAAAATGTTACACAATAAACTTGACTCTGCTATTAGATGTAAGGCTTTAAGTTATCAAAGCAATTTTTCTAGACTAAGCTCAATATTTATAGAGACATGAAATAATAACAAATATCCAAATCGAAAGCCTTCCAAGACGCAAACGTCTAATTTCAGTCTGGATTCATATGGGTCCCTCCGTATTTCAGCCGTTTCTGTCTTCAAGTGAGACGTTTTAAAGAAAACCTGTTGAAACCGACCTGCTCTGGTGTCATTTTCCCCGCACTTTGACAACTTACTGTTCAAGGCTATTTTCTATAATCGTCTTGTAGGAAAATGTGTTTACACGACATAAATAAATAATATCTACTAGCAGCAGGTCACATAGCTGGTTTGGTCTGTTATATTTACTATCTCTCACAATTTATCAAAATTACTACAAAGAGGAATAAAAACCAAATGCAATAGTTAACTACACGAGGCTGAAATGTTTTCTTTACAGGTAAGAAATGGAGGTGTGAATTTAGTGAAGAGCCAGTCATATCTGCAGCTTTTTAAACTGTCTTGTTTACAGACGTTTTTTTCCAAAGATCAAACTTCAGCTTCAGTAAAGCTTACCTGACGAAAGCAGCCTGCTGGCGCCGGTGTGGACGAGGTTTCCTTCAGGTATTTTTCCCAGCTGAACACATCTAGATGAAAAAAGTCAAAGTGCTGACGGTAATAACAGCTGAAAAAACCTGAATGAAACATTTGTAGTCCATGAAAGATTCCACTTCATGGCTTTAATGGATTGGTTCGGATTGAATTCTTAAAATTTAGAAGCTAACATGCTTCCCCACAGTAAATCCTTTTGAATAAATGACACACTTGTATTTCCTTGTACTTATTTTAATTATGAAAAAAGGCACCTGCTGGTTAACAATAAATATATATTAAAAGAAAAAAAAAAATCAAAAATACTTCAGCAATTTTATGCCGTATGCTATATCTATATCTCAGTCAGATTCACGAGAGGGGTGTTTTTTCTGCTCATGTTTCGGGTTCATGATTATACAAAAACCGACGCACCATAACCTGTGCCGAAAAAAACCCACATCTATTATTAAACTAATGCAAGGAGACGAATGTTTACCATGTCATACTTAAAAGAACTTGACTAAATAAACACATTCAAATGAAGCAAAATCAAGTTGGAAATAAGACACGAGAGAGACATCAAATCTAATAATGAAATGTCAAAACAGTAACGTTTACCTTTAGTTGCTGCAGGGGTCGTACCTGGCATTGGGAGCGGCTTTCCCAGTTTCTCTTTTTTGCCATCTTTCTGGTCTGAACAGAGAAAGTGCAAAAAGAAATGATGCCTTTATCTGGATGACAAGTTAGAATAAAATGTGTAACATATCAATTTCAATGGATTAAATCAATCAGGTAATATTATATAATCCTAAATTTGAAGATTTTGTTGGAAAAAAAAAACAACGTACATTCTAATATGTGAAAATACTGATATGAATACAAAGCACATACAGACAATATTTAGTTCTGAAGTGATTTTAGTGACACAAAACTACATGACGTCTTAATAGCAGTTAGTGAAATTGTTTCCCACACACTTTAAACTCAACTGAAGCAGCCAGGTAGATGTTTCCCAGCACCTAACGCTTCCAAAACAACATTTTTAAGCTCAACCCTGGATCTGTAAAACCTCCAGCATACTGTTTACATCAAACAAAGTAGGAAAAAAAGCCAAATTCTTGCCTTTTAGTGGAGTCTTTCCCATGTTGACGGATGAGGATGCCGTTAGGACGATAAACGGCGTGCGGGATGTTCACCCAGTTTGTCTGCGAAAATCGACAAACACAAGAGATTAAAATCAGAGATACTTAATGCTTCAAATCAAATCCATCATCCGAATTTCAAGGTGCGCAATGTCGCAATCGTTTTGCGTAAATGCAATAATGAGAGGTACACTGCGTTGATGTTCATCATCAAGTGGACAAAATATGGTGCAAAAGTGGCATCAGCAAGAACTGGACATCTTTCCAAAATGGATGAAAAGACAGGAGGAAAAAAATCTGTCATTAAAAGTCCAAAGAAGCCTCCAGTGAGACTAAGTGAGCTGCAAGAACATCTGGCAAACATTGGCTGTTTCACATTACAATAACCTGTTTTTCCTCATATCTCTGGAGTCTTTGTTAAATTTGCAAATAATAATACAAAATCTCATTTGAAGTCTCCTAAAGCTTGTGGGAAAATGTGACGCTATTCCTGGATGTTATGGCCACAAACAGCAGATTAAAACAGAAACACCACGCCCACATTTTGAAGCATGGTGGTGGCAGCATGTTGCTTTGGGTTTGAACCATTGCTAATGCCTGTCAATTTCTGCTGGAAAAAAAGAGCTTAGTATGAACTTATAATAATGTTTTGAAATAGAGCCCAGAACTGAATCAGAGAGAATTTCTCTGATTTGAAATGACTGGAAACTGTAATAAAATAAAATAAAGTGCTTCAACAATGTATTAGTTTATACAACTCAGACTGCAGTTCAATTAATTAAGTTACACATAACTGAAAATGCTTAACTTGATGTTATTTTTTTACATCACAAAAACTTGAAATTTCAACAGGGGGGATGAAGATTTTTTTTATTTCCACTGTAAACCTAAAAAAGAAAGTATAAATGTGCCGTTTAGCGGCTACAGTAGTGTGGTTTTCCAGTAACCCACTCCCACTGAGACAGGAAGCGTGCAGCGGACCGGGGCTTTTTCACGAGCTCCAGAGGCCAGGCCCGTGGGGTGTGCTGGGACGGCCCGTGGGGTGTGCTGGGACAGCCCTCGACTCTGTGTACATTCCCTCAACTTCTCCATGTTTCAGTGAACGTAACTCTCCTCTGAGACCAAAAATGTCACAACAATGTCTGCTGAGAATAATAATAGTAATAAAAATCTCACAACAACTAAAGTTAAGCTTCTATGTTTTTTTAACTTTTGAGTTAAAAAAATGCTAAATATTTCACGTTGAAGGTAAAAAGACTTTGTATTGATATTTTTTTGAAGTCAAATTCATGTTACTGATATCTAGGTACACTGTTATTACTAATATTAGTAGCTAAAGTTACAACATAACCGAAACATTTCACCACGTAGAAAAGCACTCTTTCGGGTTTGGCATTTCACAATATTTAACTCTCAAACTTGTTGTTCCTTGTCCACCGTCGGTATGTGTCACCCATCAGCAGCCTGCTAGTGTTTACTTGGTACCAGACTACGGGGATAAATATCGAGACGGGTTTACTTTCAATTAATTATTGCGCTAACATTTATTTCTGCATTACATTTGTGCTTCTAAAATACGTAGACGACGCCAACATGAACCACTTGCAGGTAATAGTCTGGGCCCAATGTTGACAACTGGAAGCGCTCGGTTGGCTAGCCACGGCTGCTGGCTAATAACTGGGCAGGCTAACCTTAGCCTTAACCTTCTTACAGCAGTTTCTTCCACATCATGAAGCAGAATTACGTGTTTTTGGACTCGACTAGCTCTAAGTTTAAAATTTCTTAAAATGTATATCATTTACTTTAACGAACGAACTTACAAGTGCCGTCTTTTTTTCGACTGAAGATCCACTTTTTTCTATTCGTCAGCTGCCATTTTTCGCAAATGTAGTGTATGCTTACACGCATGTAATTTATGCCGAAGATAGTATTGTAGCGAGGAAGAGTCACGAGACGAGAAACTGGACGACGCTGTGCTCAACAAGGGGCTTCTCTACTCCAATAAACACATGTGTGGTTCACGAGCCTGTCCAACCAGAGAGAGGTTTACTCAACTTGTCCAATCAGCGTCTAGACTGCGCCGGGCAAACTTTTGGGATGCGATAAATAAATTGGAGTTATCCATCTTTCTTCGATGTTTTTTTCATACAGGATCTTTGTCATGGATTCTCCTGCTGTGGTTCAAAACAGAAAAAAATGGAAACATGGATGTAAATTACATTTTGGCAACTTTAACAACATCTTCGTGAATGAAAAAAATCCTAATAATTGCGCTGCTGAGGAAATACGTCACGTGACGTGATGGAAATTACATAACCCGTAAAAGCGTAACAGTTATCTAAATATATATATATTTATATATAAACACCCACACAATAAATTGTAATAATATAAAACAGATATTTTCTGTCTTTGGGAAACATTAAGCATATGGAAAAACGTGTGCTAAACAATCACACTCTGCGTAAGAGCACAGTCGTTACATTTCAACAGTGAATGTTTGGAAAAGTTTCCACAGGTCACAGTGCAAACTTTCATTATTATAAGAGCTAACGGTGCGTCATCACATGAACCAGTCTGCAAATGATTCATAATCCAAGTCCGGTTTCTTTTCAAACTGCCGTGGTTTCCCCACCCACCTTTTTTCCGTAAGAGTTTACATCATCTGCCCTATTAATCAAATTGATAAGTCGAAAATTATCAGTTCAAATCTGCGAATCCTTTCTCAGAAATCTTTTATTGTTTGTGGAAATGGACATGAAGCACAAACTGACAACAATACAAGTTGAAACAATATCTTTTCTCTTATATGTGCACCACGTTCAGTTAAATCACAGTTTTACAACACAAAAATATGTTTACTCAATATATTTTTCTACAACTCTTTTGTGTTTTCTATATTGTTTTCAGTTTTCTGCATTTAAAATACCTGTCTGCCTGATTTTCTTTTTAACTACTCTTCTGGCTAATCACTTACTATTTTATTTATTTTTTATAATAATTGAAGTATTGAATTTAAATTTAATTTAATTTAATTGTATTTGAGGTTACCTATATAATGACCAGCAAAAAAATCCATGTCAAAAATGTTAATATTTTACACCTGCAGCTTACCAATCAAACAAGGTTTTGTTTCTCTATTGCTATTGCAAAAAAAAAAAAAAAAAGAGAGAGATATGCTCCACTTCTACTTATTGGTTTTTTTATACTTGGATGAAGTCATGATTGTTTCACTGGACTTTTTGCATTTTCATCTTGTTGCATTCCCTGCAGGACACGATGGCTGAATTATTTCATAATTTTTCCATTTCATTGCATTAAAATGCTTTTTCGACATCATCAGCAAAGCTTTAGAATGTGAAATTTACAGAATGTTGACAAAAACACTCCTAAAATTGACATTTTCAAGTATCAAGTTTGATTTTTAAAAGTTTGCATTTATTTTTCAGTTTAATGTCTACTGTTAGATGCAGTCAATAAGACGTCACTGCAAATTTTCCTAAATTTCCAACATTGATTGTTTTGTATATAAAATGTTAGACTGATTATTATTATTATTGCAGTATGTAACAAAAATGCACACATAATAGTTAAATGTTTTTTCATGACTTTGCAGCAATTCTCCATACTGTCCTTGCATGTGGCAACGGTGGAAAGAAATGAAACCTTTGAAACAAGGAAGGAAAAGCACTTCCAGCAAAACCAAACATGGTCCAAAATCTAAGCCCATAAAGTTAGCAGTGGCAGCACCTCAGTTGACAATCCCAGAAAATACATAAATATACAAATCACTGGTCCAGTTAGTTGTAGCTCCTTCAATAGTTCTGCCTACTGAGTGTAAGCAGAGCTGTTTTTTTTTTTTTTTTTTTTTTTTTAGTTGTTTGTTTTTACTTTTATACCTGCCAGCGTTAATCGTTTGTACGTAGGATATTATTTTCCCAAACGGACAAATAACAGGAAATTGCTGATTTTATCTCTCAGTTACAGGTCAAATCCTGAAGGTGGCAGCATACGCCAGGAGAAACGCAGAGAAAGTTTTCCAGAGTGCTAAAGTTGGCATGAGACATAAAGATAAACACAGATGCTGCAGAGATTTAGCTTGTAATTTTCCCAACTCTAACAATAACTGGGAAGTTCTACCTATTCACAACTATGAGCTCAGCATAGATTGAGTGTAGTGTGAATGCCGGGGCATTCACACTACAAAGTAAATAGTTAATAAGCCAGCGCAAACACCTGCCCCTGTCTTTTGTCATGTTTTATTTCACACTGAAGGAATTTATGGCCCCCCACATATTTTTTAATGATATACTTTTCCTGCAGCTACAAGCCCTCGGTAATGACCCCTGGGTGAATTATGTTATCATAGTGGACGCAGGGTGTGATTTTGTGAATTATGTAATAGAGAATTTGGAATAATCATTTCCCACTTCACACGAAACACCCTCACAGACCGCAACACTGTTCTTTCCCCCTCTCTCCCCGTGAAGCCGTAGAACTCTCTCTGATTGGCCCTCACGGAGGGGGCGTACACATAAACAAGCGCTCGGACGTCTCTCATTGGTCGACGGCGGCGCCCGTCAAAGCTGTTGCCTGGGCGATGCGCTTGCAGCTTGTCAACCGCACGATCCAGTTACTGTAGCCGCTTGCTGCAATGAAAACATCGTCGTTGGTGGGTGGATATAAGTATGGGCCTGGTTCCATCATTTTTTGCCCCCCAAAACACTGACTGAGTGAGTAGTTTCTGTTATCTTATCGAGACGAGACTTGTCAGCTCTTTGTGGAGCGAGAATATTTTAAATACCAAAACAAAAATGGGAAAAGCTTGCGGTTTGTTTTGGGCTAATTTGTTGTAAGGTATGTTTGAGGGAACCAGAATAGACACAAGTGGTTCTGTGAGAGCCCAATTAGAGCGAGACCAGGTTAGAAAGCTGCTAATGAGGCACTTCATATTAAGTTATCCTGATAGCCACTGTCTGTTTGACTTGTTGGATTTTATTGCTCTGCATTAAAAATGAGGCTGTTACATTTATCCTGTGGGCAGTCGCTGCTGCTAACACACATACACCACACAGGCTCCCACACACACAATTTGCCCTGATGTTTAGTGCGTTGAGAATGATAGAAAGGCGTCAGGACGAGTCCATGTGAAATACTAGTATCTGTTTTTCTTATATCTTCATTATTATGTTGCATTTGTGTTCTACTTTCGTGGAGCCTTCAAAAAATATTTTGTGACGTTGTTATACAGAGAGAAATACTCATCAGTTTGTCTAATTTTAATGAGCACAGATCCGTTTCAGCGTCGGTAATAACTGTGATGGCTTATGGAGTCCTAATAGTGCCAAAAATTTTATCAATAAATACGTCAATAATCACTTTTTACAGTGCCTTTGCAAAACTATCCCCACCTTTTAATCTGTTGAGTGTATATATATATATATATATATATATATATATATATATATATATATATATATATATATATATATATATATATATATATTTAGTGGGTGTGTGTGTACGTTTAGATTTTGTGTGTTATACCATCACAGTAGAAATGGGAGGAAATTGCTGAGTTTTCAAAATATAACATATGTAAACAGCTCAATAGTGTGGCATGCATTCGTTTTTAATCTCTTTTACTCAAAATAAGTCAGACAGGTTATGAAGAAAGCAGGGTTAGAATTGAAAACAGCATTTCAAAGAGCACCGTTCAGTCCAGAGAAGCAGCCACAGTAACTTTGGAAAAGCTGCACCAACACAGAGCTCAGGTGAGGGAATCTGTTGACAAATCTTTAAATTATTGAAAATATGACAGAATTTTTCAAATGTAATAAAAAAAAATTCTCAGAACTTCTCAGAAAAATATTAGACATTTGGTTAAATTATTGTCAATAAATTAAGGAGAGCAGGTATTGCCAGTTCTTGGATTGATAAATGACAAAAACAATAAAACCACCTGAAAAAGAACAGAGCTGTTATTTAGAGTAAGACCTCTGACATTTGAGAATAACGAGTTTATTTATATAAATGTTGATATAAAAGTTAGTTTAATTCCACTGAATAAGGAACATTAACTATCCTTAAAAAGCAGACTTTATTGATAGCTTCCGGATCACACGGTTTTGTTTTCGTCTTGCGTTTCAAAATGACACAGCGGCTGGTAGCACTGTGCACTTCTGCATGTTCTGCTTTAAACTAAACTATGTTTGTGTACAATTTCCTGTATGTCATTAGTTAAATACGGTTGAGAGAAAATACAGAAAAACCTAACTACAGTATACGCTTACCTAAATATGCCTTATTAATCCAAAAATAACTTCTTTTTTTTTTTAAGTTCCTTGTGTTTATTTTTACATTTTTACCATAATGATTAAAGTTTATGGTCGGGGTTACAAGTGACTTTATCAGTATAATTGCCTGCTAACCAATCAGAGGATACATTTAAACAACTTAAGTTTGAATAGGACCAACTAAACAACAATAAATGCCGAACTGGTTTTCTACTTACATTAAATTTGAACAACGGATACATTCCTTTATTTATTAAATTATTGCTTCCAATTGGATATTAATGAGGACATATGCAAATAATCAATTGCTGATTTATTTATTATTATTATTATTTTGGCACTTTTGGCACTCGATACACACCACATGTATAGGCTTTGCCGTCAATTTGACACATTCCCTCCATTACCACGCATGAGTCATTCTGTTTATACAGACAGAAATATAAGGTCCAAGGCGATGCTCAGTGCCTTCCTGATCATATAAGCCTTCTGGATGTAAGGAAATGGTTTAAATCTGCTCTAAAACCTAAAGGTTGCATGCCAAGTGATACGATAACACATGACTGCAGGTGACTAAATTAAATGTGTGTGTGTGTGTGTTTAATAATATGTCCTTCTTTAAAATTGGCAACAGTTGCTGTCAGTTCACCCTCATCGATGCTTCGCTGGCTGAGTGAGATAAGACCACACAGCAATATTTAGCGATCGGGGAGACAGAGTTTATTTTTGGTGCCAAGGTTTTGCATAGTGATGAGCGGCCCCAGTGGCCACAGCACCGTAGGAGACTGGGAGTGTGAGTAGGCAATGGTTAAGTCCTTGAGCTCTCCAGCAAGGGGAAGATGAAATGGGGAAAGTGGTATCTGGAGCCTTATCTGATTCAATAAGCATAAAAAGAGTGCGTGGATATCAGAGGAGGAGCTTTAATCACGTTAAGGATGTGTGTGTATGTTTCTGTTTCGTTCTGCTGAAAAAGTAGGAACAGTAGAAGAAGTCTGATTGCACATCTAAAGCTCAACATTTTCTTATTTTGTTAATAAAGTTCTTGTCGGTTTTTGGTACGTACGCAATCTTTAGAGTTCCCCACAGTCTGTGTTGCGTGGTGTCTTCAGTTGCTCCTGAGCTGTGTTATTTATGCTAATATTCCTAATAATATAATCAGTTATAGTCTAATGGGTAATACTTAAGACTTAAGTTATGAGGCAGAACGTTCGCGGTATAAACTGGGAGCGAGGAAATTGAATAATTAGGGCATTTTACAGGCGAGGGAGGTATGTTAAAAGAGGATTATAAATGGTGGGATCCACTGGTTTTGGGACTGTGATTTAAAGCCTTCGCTGTGCTCATTTAGATCCTTCTTTATGCCCATCTTCTCACCAGACTTCAGCTTGAAAAGGGGGGCAGAACTGAACTGTGTGAAGAGTTCACTTCATTTCTGACAAAGATACTTGCAGTACGATAACAGCAGTAAAGGCGCCATGTGGTTTGGAGGGGTAGTTTCTCAGTTAAGCCAGCCAGCAATCCCTGGATGTCATACTGTAGGTATTTATTATAAAATCCATTGGTCTGAATGGTAATGTCTCTGCGTTAGGGAGCCTTATATGCAAACATTAAAGGAAGTGAGAGAAATAACACGTCAGTTATAAACAAGGTTTTTTCCACTGAGGGTTTATAATCTGATTATTTCACTAGTAGTTTCTCGTTAATATGAAGGAATTATTTACCTAAAACAAGCTCCTATAACTTGCTGAAAAGTTACTTGTTAGTCAGTTTTGTCTTTTTTCAAGTGTACTGAGATAGAACCAAAAATAATTGGTAGGGTTTTGTGTTTTTCCAGTGTAGAAAGTCTGTTGTTATATAACTTTATAACAGAGATAGGTGGCACTTTGTTAGTTTTTGCACCATGACTCCAAATTTACCCCCTTATTTTGTGTTGAGTGAACCAGAGGTTAGTTAGGGGTGGTGCTGAGTTACTCTATCCTTAGTTCAGTTGAACAGATTTTTTTCTGGCATCTCATTTTAAGGATTTTGAACATTAGGAACGGCATGATGGTGAATTTAAGCAGTTTTGAAAACTGTGAAGTGTAGTATGCATTGGTGCTAGTAACTGCTCCTACTGTAGATAGTAGTTTACACCATGATTTTTGTCATGATGATGGTTTAAGCAGTTTTCCCTAGTAATACTGTCTGCTACCATTAGAGCTGTTTACGCAGTTTTAATCTGGTGCTGTGCTTTTCTGCAGGTGAAGACGAGAAGGCATGAGGTCCACATTATGGATTATAGCAGATGTGGCCGTCTGTGGGGCTGCCAGCTGGCCGCCGCATGCCGTCTTGTAGCCAGGGCCCCCGTGCCTCAGCTCCATGCACCTCACACATCATACCTTTGACTTGATGAAGATTCCTGACATCTGTGATGTAATGAATAAATTTGAAGTCCTTGGAATTGTGGGTGAAGGTAAGGTTAACTATTTGTTTTTATTAGACTTGTAAAAAACAGTGAGTACAAACCAGAAACCAGATCAAGCTTTTTGTTTTTATTTCTGGTTACAACCATGATTAACCTAAAGATACTCTGCATCTAATCATGAGTCTGAGCTGTCTTTGCAAAGAACGTTCAAAACATCCTTTAGATGTGCAAAACACAAGTAATATCGACACACATAATTTTCCTTCTACTTACCAATAATATGCCGTTTCCTGTTGGTCTGTAATATAAAATCTTAATAAAATACAAATTATTTGTTTTTAACCTGTAAAAAAATATGAAAATGTTTATTGGGCACTCCAATTGCTTAATTTATTTAAATCATTGAACTAGATGTCTACAAAGAAGTTTAACAGAATTGCGTCTCACAGTGTCGGAGTAGCTGTTTGACTTTAGTCCTATTTTTTGTAGACATTCGCTCCAATTGTTTTTGGTTGAGGCGTTTTCACAATTATTCCCTCTGCTTTTGGATGCTGCGGGCCAGTTGCTTTTTCACGTTGTTGGTGCGTAACCGTAGCAACAAGGTAGCGTTTTCTTACAGCCAGGAGTATCTGATTAGCATCTCAAAAGCCAAAATAATACCTGAACTGCGACCGCCAAAATCCCAGATGAGATGAAGAGGAGGGTTCATGGACGCGGGGCAAAACCAGAGAGCAGAGACAGAAGGAGGAAGTTCAGTCCGTCTCTTTCATCGATAATAATGGGCCGTAATCAGAGCCCTGACTCAGCCTCTTTCTGCCCGGCATCCTAACCACACCGACCAGAGATACAAAGAGGAACAGCAAAAGCAAACCAGGTGGATTAGCAGAGCTCGCCAAATACTCACGGTGTCACCCAGGATATGTTACAGTGGAACATCGTTTCTGCTGCCAGGAAGTTGAGCCCTTAGCATGTTATGATGGTCATGATGCAGCAACAGTCTTCAGTCAGAGGCCTCTTCTGATTCACTGCAAAACTGACTGCTACTGGAGAGTCTTCCTGCCCACAGTGTCACCATCCACAATGACTCTGTGAAGATTCTTGCATAAAATGAGTTATATCCAAATATCCAAAATAAATAAACAAAAACAACAGAAAAAGCAAATAAAATAAATGACGAATTCTCCGCAAACAGAATTGTCCTTCAGAAGAAAAGAGCTGGTTGAGACCAAAGCAGCAGACTTTTTGTATCCTGTTCTTGGTAGAAAGAGAGAAAAACAATAAGTCATGCAAATGGAAATCAACAAGCTCGTTTTCATCTGTCATGCGATTGATTGATTTGTTGCTTATTGCAACAGGCCATGCAGCAAGTTTTATGCAGTTGCTTTACGTTGCAGTGAGTTTTGTATAAAACACGCATTCCGCATTTCCAAAGTGTCCTCAGCTTCAGTGGACCACCGTGGTCCGAGAGTTCGGTCCCTCTGAAAAGCTCCTTCTGGCTCGTCTTTTGCCTCGAGCGGCTCACTCAGTGTAAAGTTGCAGCAGCTCTGAAGCGAGGCCACCCACTTGTCCCGGTTTTCAAGCTCCTACACTGACATTTAGAATGTGTGTGTAGCGTGCCGCTAGAGGACACGGGGAAACTTTGAGTTAGAGATTTAAAAAGCTGAGTGCCTCTCCAGCGATGAGTCGCTCAGGAAGGAAGGAGCCCTGCGCTTTTAGGGCCACATTAAAATATAAAGCTGTACAAGTTTGTCTGTCTCACGTCAACTTCAGCCTCTGCCTTCGCGCTTGTGGTCCAAACGTGTTCCTCTTGGTTCAGCGCTATTGATTTTGTCCTCCATTGATCGGGGGTCCAGTCAATTTTGCTAATGACTTAGGGCTAAGTGCTTTATGTAGGTTCACCCCAGCAATTAAAAGCTCTCTTATGTAACTATCTCTGCTATTTATTTATTTTTTTAAATTTTTTTTAAGAAGATGGTCGTGAGTAGGAAATACATTAGTGGGGTTAGCGTCTTTTAGCACACATTCTAAAACGATGCTTTTGTTTTTCTTGCTTGGTGTTTGGTGCAAAGTTACAATTCCTCACAAATGTGTTCATAACTCCTTGAACTTTTCTCATCGCAGGCACAAAATTCAAAGTTTTCCTGTCCTTTATATTATTTTGTTACAAAATATAATCTGAGGAATTTGTCACGCATTTGTATTCCCAGAGAAATAACGCTATCGTGCTGTGGGGGCGATTCTTTTCTCCAGTTTTGATTGAGCAGTGATAATCCATCAGGATAAAAACTCTTTTTTTGTGTGTATTTTCTCCATCTAATCCGACTGACTTTGAGCTATTTTGCAAAAGAGAATGGGGAAAATTTTGACAAATGTGAATTTTAGAGACGATATAAATGCTTTAGAGACTTATGTTAGTAAAACATTTTCAAAGCTATGGTTAATTAATTTTCTACGTCAGATGATGTACTACTTAACAAATCAGTTACTATGTGAAACTCACAACTTAAACTCATGGGTTTTAATATTAATGCTAGAGCAAGGTATTGTATTTTAGAGCAGAAGCTTGCTAATAATGAAGAAGCAGTTTATCTCATTTTACATCATCAATTAATTTTTATTTTTTTTTTATAAAAAGAAACAACTTTGGGGATAAACTTGAACATAAGAATTTACATCAAAAGAAAATTATTCCATTAATAAAATGTTTCTTTGATGCATTTGATTTAAATTGATGAGTACTAAATATTTAGCGATTGATCACAAATTAACAAATAGAAACTTCTATGCACCACAAATCTGGAACAAATCGTGAAACAGCCGAATCACCTTTAAGTCTAGACTAAAAACAACCCACATGTTTAGAGTTGCATTTGTGCCACAATAAATGAAACACTAACCAACAATTTGATGTGTAAATGACGAAAATGTGATGTTTCGATTGTTGATTTTTTTTGTGTGTGTGTTTTTATGATGTAAAACACTTTGAACTACCTTGTTGCTGAAATGTGCGACACAAATAAACTTGACTGATTGATTGATAGAAGCAGCAAAAATATTTGTGGTGTCAACAAGCACAGGGTTTTGTCCTCAGCATGTTAAAGTTGTCGGCGTTTTGCTGTTTTAGATTTGCAACCCTTTAGCCTGGATGTATTTACTGCATATTAGAGCAGCTTCCTGCTGAGACGGACGACCAGCTCACAAACTGGAGAAGGAGCACAGAGCAGTTTGTCATGTGCCTGCTCAGTCCAAGTCTGGTGTCCCCCAGGGGACACAAGTTTGGGACTGCCAGGGTCGATAACGTCAGAACCACACCAGCTCGCCAACACTCTGTCCTATTACTGAACACCCTGTGCTTTTCCAGGTTAAAGATGTTCTTAATGTAATCACATTTAGGTGTAAGAAGTTGACAAAAACAAACAAAAAAAGGTTTAAAATACTTTGTTGTTTTTAGACACTTGCTTCGCTACCTTGACCGGTGCATTAGAAGTTACATATATGCACTTATAATTATTTCTATCAGCTGGAGGATGTTACTGCCCGTTCAGTTAATCTGAATGCATGACTGGGTGTGAGTAGAAATAGCTGTGATAAGTCATTATTAACATGTTTTGCTTTTGTTTCAGGTGCTTACGGTGTTGTTCTGAAGTGCAGACAAAAGGTAAGATCAAAACTTTGATTGCATTCATGTCCTTTATATTATTATACACATAAAAAATGGTTTCAGAATGATTGCTTAATTATTACTTTAGGACGGATGTTCCAATCAGGACTTTTGGTACATTGATACCTTGTATATGCTACAAAATAACACAACATTTCACCTGTATTACATGTTTTATGTTAGTACTTTTTAGATTAAGGATTTTGTAGATCTTTTTCTTTACAGGAACTGATATTTTCCTCCAATTTGACCTAAAATAACATACCAAAATAAGGTTAACGAAGCTAAGAAAGCTGCTATAACATCTCGTAGCATGTCACCTGAAACGCTCCCATCTGAATCATTCATTCTGAACATATATTTGACTCCACACTTTAGGTTACATGCATCTCCATGTGAATGAACTGACAGTTTTTGAGATTATTTAAAGCTTTCGCAATATCCGGTTTCAGATTTATTGGTTTGTTAAAAGGGAGCCATGCTAACAGTTTGCACACTCTCACTCAATGATTCGTGGGTTCGATCTGGTCTTCCGTCATACTTTATCGAAGCACAACGCTAACCTTAGCACATTTAGTTTTTGTTCTAATATTATTCATTGATAATGTGTTCCATGAAATATTTCAGTGCTGTTGCAGATACTGTTGTGCAGACAATACTTTGTTTTCCTGATTCATAAACGTAGCACTTTTTATTGAACATCATAAATGTTAAGAGTAGAGTTTTGGCTGCTCTCTGTGCAGTTCTCCTGGGACACCTCTGCTGTTGTCCGCTCCTTAGTAAGGAAAGTGGCTATTTGCTGGCCGAAAAGTCACCAGAAGTTGCTAGATGACCTCAACACCTAATTTGCATAATTCATAGTGTCCCTAAAATTGCAGCAGACGTCGTGGGAGAGATGAATAATATTTTGAGCGTGACAATAAGGGAGTAAAACCTCAAATTTATCTACAAATGAACTTTCTTTTAGTTGATCGCTGATCCATCCATCCTCAAGTGGATCAATCCATCACTTACTTGAGTCAATTTTGTTTATTTTTTGTACATGATTTTCTATTTTTAGAATTCTTTGTCAGCTTTCCAATGGGGGTGCTTTTATTTTCTTTTTAAACCTATAACCATAGTAGCGATTGACAATTATATATACTCTTTTGTGCACCATCTATATTTCATTAAGTCGACCAAAAGGAGACAAAAAAAATGTAGTGATTTATTTTAGACAAAAAATATTGCACATTTTCATTCTGCTCTTCGCCAATGCCCGATCTAGAAAGTTTTTATATATCGGACCGACACGGATATTAATATTGTATCGGTGCATCTCTAGTTATGTAAGATGAGGAATGTTTTGAGTGAGGCATTTAGAGGGTTCTGTGACCTGACCCATTAGTCTTGATGTAGGAAAGTACCAAAAGGCTTCTAAACGCTGGAATACTGGTTGTAATCATTTTGCGTGAGACGGAGCTGCGCTGGGAAAATGTGTCTTTTAATTTACTCCTTCTGTTTTCGTTTCTGCCAAAATGGCTCCCGGTTCGTCTTGTTGTCGTTTATTTTGTTTTTGTGTCCCCTTTTTTCGAGAAGCAGGGACACAAACACTGCTGCATAAAAGAAAAATAGGAAGCCCATGAAAAGTAAGACAGCCCACACTGCAGTAACAGCCCTGTCATCTTAGCTCGTTTAAAGGAAGATGCCGTGGCAGAAATTGACAGCAATCCAATATGAGTGAGAGAAATTGCCTCCTACTTACAGAAATCTGTAAAAAAAAAAAAAAGGAGACAAAACATTTTCTCAACCTCCTTATTCAAAGTTCTTGATGGTTTTGTTCTCGCTCTGCAAACTGTTCGTCTGCCCTCATTACGTTGTCGAATCAGCGATATCACTCAGTGCCGCCGCATTTTTCAATGCCAGGGAGTTGAGTTTAAACCTAAGAAATGTAACACTAGTTTTTCAGCAAGCATTGTGAAACGATTGAGGAGAATTTAGGGGTGGGTAAAGAAAAAAAAGGACAGTGCCGGGGCAAGCCGGAAGCACAGCCTGTAATTACTGGGCTTTATTATTCAAATTGATTGATCACTCAGCCAGGCAGCTGCAAATGCCAATGTCTCCATTTTAAACAACAGGACGCACATCAATAGACCTCATTTCGGTTCACACAGCAGATGGAGTCTGCTTTCTGCCGCGCTTCCTTTGTTGTGTTTACTTGGGCAAAAATCCATCACCGGCGATCGTGACGGAACTGTTCAAAATGTTAGAACCGAGTAAAGGCCCCTTCTGCTTGATAGAAAGATAATTTCTCCACTAAGTTCTGCCCTTCTTTGTCACGTTTTCTGTGTTTTATGGGGTGTTTAAAAATACACTGCCTCGTATAGGTGGCGTGTGAAAAGCATGCGGCTCAATTCTCTGGCCGCCGATCAATATGGACCGCTGCCATCTGGAAAATCTTTGCATTGTTTGTGTGAATGAACTGCCACGTCTTTCTAAGAGCTAACTCGCCAGATCCGGCCTGCATAATTACGTGTGCACAAAAAGCACCGCAGAAATAGCACGCGTGCTTTCAACACGTACAACCAGCTGACGGTTAGCATTGCAGCACAACACGTGAGCCCACAGAGGAGGGTTCACGATGCTGCGACTCTGAACCAGGAAGAGCTCCAGGCTGGAGAAGTGAGTTCACTGCATGAATCTGCAGCTGCTCGTCTAATCACGATGATTAGATGCAAAGAATGCGCGGATTTGGATGTAGAAGGGAAGTGAATACTCCAACACATACTTTCAGCAGTTTCCTCCTGGTAATCCGAATCTATTTGCGGACGCCGCATCTGCTGCACGGGATGCGTGCATGAAGAGAGGAGGCAGCTGGGACGATTATGGCGTGAAGATGGGAACAGGACGAGGGGGCTGATGCCACAGTGTGGAGGGTTCAGGTGTAATCTTTTGATTGTCTGCGTGGTAGCCCTCGCTGATGCTCACTAGTCTGGACATGGTGAAGGTGACCAGGTTCAACAAACATAATCAGATTTTCACACGAAGAACTCAGCTGGAAAAAAAAATGGAGGGGAAAAAAATGCAGTAGATAAATATTGCAATGACAATGTTTGTCGCGATTCATAAAAACAAACATCTTGCTCTCTCCCTGCTTCCAGTACTCTCTTGATTTTCAGCATTTTAGGTAAATCTGTGTCATATTCCGGGATGATATTGACATGAACAGTGAGATTTAATAAATATATATATACTTATATAAGTGAAATTATTGCACTTATAGCTGTTCTTTTAAATATTAATTTTGCGCATACACACTACAATGATGATATATTTGTGATTTGTATTGCTGCCTTACCAAAAACACATACAGATCAAATTCAAAGGCCTTTATTTGTTGATATATAATTTGGCAAAACCTTTTTAAAGCACTAAAACTTTGACATTTTCGTAAAAGTAAGTAACTTTGTTTGCCAAAAGTGATTTTGAAAAAAAAAGAAAGAAAAAAAAGTCAAACAAATAAAGGAAAATGATGGCCTCTTAAAAAAACAAACAAAAAAAAAAACAATAAAAAATTGAAAATCACTTTTGACAAAAAATTACTTAAGCCATTATTTTAGGAAGGTGACAATATAGGAGAATCAAAAGAACTGCATTTAACCTTTTGTATGATCTTCCTGTCTTTATGTACGCTAGATGTGTCATTGAGAGAGCAGTAGCTGTAAAGAAATGATGTTGGGGGTGAAGGGTTTAAAGAGAAAGAAGTATAGAGAGAATACAAGACAACACCCTAGAAGTCTGCTTCTACACCTGCAGAAAGAGAGAGAGAGAGAGAAAAGAAAAACGGAGCAGTCCAGGGTTTCAACTAACATTTCTAAATCCAGTGTGTTGCATAACCAGCAAAGAAGCTGGAAGCTTTAAATGCTAAAAAAGAGCAGATGTGCAATCTGTTCAGCCTTCCTGTTATCTGCCAACTTTGAATCTTCAATCTTTGTCACTCCCTAAAGTATGGTGCATATACACTGATTAGTAAAATGACTGATTTTTGAGTTTCTAACTGTCAAGCTGAGAATAGCGTTCTCTGTGCATCTCCATACTTTGATATGTGACAATTTCATGATTTAATATAAGTGAGGGCAAAACGTGTATAAACCTACTCTTTAACTTAAGCTTTGTTGTCTTGTTGCATGGTCCATTTCTTGATGTTTTCTTGAGAACATGCTGGGAGATTTCAGAATCTATCCTTCCTCTGACTTATATTCAGCAAAAGGAAACTTGACCTTTTACAATAACAGTATTTCGCCAATTCACAATGAATCTTTGGGGATTGTTTCTCTAAATCCAGACATTTATTCAGTCTTCCACCATGGTGGACCCACAGAATTAGCCAATATAAAGGACAGAAGATTTTATTTGCATTGTGACTTTACAGACGGTAACACACTTTATTCTTGGACCTCTCTGTGTTGCTTGAATTTCCTTATTCTGTATAGAGTTTTCTCTTTTGCTCTAAATATTTCAGGAATGATTCTATAACCTTTGCATGCCTGCTGAATATCAGCAATTGTTTAGTTTTTTTCCAGAAGTCTTTTGAAATTGTGTTTTTGTTGTGTGATGATGACTCGCACCCCGAAACGTTTGACCTGGAGGTCAGACTTTTGTAGCTCTTTATTCCTTAAATGAAACGTGGCGCCCACTCACAATGCTTGCCTTTCCATTGGTTTTTAAAACTTGAATGTAGTTTCAAGCTTGAACTAGCGTTCTCTAATCGCGGAGGTTTGGATACTTTTGTCACAATAATATAACAGTAAAAATTTGTCATAGTAGAGTCTGTTTGATATAACTTTATCCACAACAACAACAAAAATAAAGAACCTTTTTATACTTGGATGAGAGTTGATCTATAATGATTTACGTTGAATAAAATTGAGTTCTAAGGTGCTCTACCTGCTTTGACTTCCATATACAGAGTAATTAGTGTTTTCATCATTTGAACATGTTCACGTTTTGTCATGTTGCAACACAAAACTCAGTTGTGTTTTATGGGGATTTTATGTGGTAGTGCATAATGGTGAAGTGGAAAGAGAAGGATACACAGTTTAAAAAATATTTACTAACCAAAATGAGAGCCATGAATTAAAACGAAGCTCCCAAGATGACCTTCCAGAAACATCTGTGATGGAACCAGTTTTTCATATTTATTTTTATTTTTGGCTGTTCTTCCAGTCAAATTAGGTGAAGAGTGTCTCTTTTTCATTACTTTTCTGGATTTGGGTTTGGACTTTGACTGGGCCATTCATGGCATTAAAATTAGCCAAGTGCCTCAGAGCGTTTTTTTAGGAGTTACTGTCGATGATAAACTAACTTGGAAACAACATACTGAACTTGTATGTAGAAAGACAGTAAAATCAATCGGTGTTCTGTGTATAGTTTGTTATTTTATTAACCGGTCTTGTATGTTTACATGTTATGATAGCTCGATATATCTAATAAAACAATGTTTGGAGTGCTACATGTCAATAACATCTCCATACGAGATATAAGATTCTACTAATTCTGAAGAAATGTTTACGAATAATGACTTTTTCAAACAGACTGTCTTCATCTGCTCCTCTTTTTTTTTTTTTCAAACTTAAGGTTTAGTGTGATTAGATTTAATGTGAACATGTATTGTATATTTATTTTTATGTATTTGCCAATAGTTTTTCAAATCTATTGGCAAATAAATTAGAAAAATTAAGCAAAATGCACTTTGGCATAGATGGGCTTTTTGGATACATACACTGAAATGTGTACTTTTAGAGAGACAAAAGTGTGAAAAAAAGTAGAAGTGAGTATGAATACTTTTCCAGAGCGCTGCATTAATGACTAATGTTTTCAGCCACTCAACCATTCCATCTATCCTATTGCAGAATCCATTTAAATATGGAGTTAAATTCTTCATGTGCTCAAAGTGTTACTTTGCACACAGATGAGATTTGGTCTTTTCTCACCAGAGCATATTTTATCACAACTTTTTGGTGCAGAAAGTACCCAGATTAAAAGTGCAACATTCTGCTAAAGTACATCAGATTGAGTCGAGCGCACTGGAACACGAAGAAGCTTTTGTTTTACTCCTCATCTTTAATTAATATTTTTGTCAATGTAAATTATAGATACCAACAAAGAGGATCCGGCAGTTCATTTGTGACACAAAATGCTGTGAACTCGGTGTTCTGTGGTGACGTTCTGGTAGGAAATGAGACACTGCTAGATTGAAACACTGAGAATGTTGTTGCCAAGCATGGTTTCCAATACAAATGCCGGCATGCAACAGGAACGTGCACACACTGAATTCTCGCTGTGTTGTAGCAGCCTGATTGAAGAGCTGGCATGACCTCAAAGAAAATAATGTTGCCTTCGAAACATTGTCTCATGACTTTTTGTGCTTCCTCAAATTTCATTTTTAAACTTTTAATGCTCCCTTTGAGTGTTCAACCTCTTGTGACAACTTCCTCACCAAAGATTGTTCTTGTTAAGCGTTGTTGCATTTAGGTCCTTCCTCATTATCGCTATGTGAAATGAAATAGAGGTTAATAACCTACCTCGAGAGTGAAAATTCTCAAACTTAGTTATTAGCTAACCCTAACCCTAATGGGATGTTCACTCAAAGAAAAAGGAGAACTTTAAAAATGTGAGGATTCCAACCACCATCTAAAATCTGGTGAAACTTTTAAAAGTTTCACCAGAAACATCACATCAGCCACATCAGCCACATTGGATGATGTGGCTGACAAACGCACCACAATAGAAGCGGTTCATATCTGTCTTTATCGATAACTATTGATTTGTCTTTTGTTTTAAATATCTGAAGTACATCCAAACTGTTGCTGTTACCTTTTCTGTTTGTTCCACCGTTTTCACTCCAGGCTGTTTTTTATTTATTTATTTTTTTTAAGCAGTTATGAGGCACGGTGGTGAAACCTTAAACTGCTGCTGCGCAAGTTACTCGAAAGGGTTGTTGCTAGGTAAGCACAAGTTATTCAACAAGTTGTTGCTAGGCAACCAGTGAGCAAGTGAGTTAGTCGATGCCATGAGAGGTTGAACGGGTGAAGTCTTTCCTCTGCCTACATTCCCCAGAATGCTGTGCAGCCCTGGATTGGAGTTCAGTGACATTATTGAACATTTCATCAGTCATATTATCTGTTGATATTTATCAAAGTATGTAAGCAAAACTTTTTTCTTTTTTTTATTGAATTTGAATGGAATCACGTGTCTATTGCAATATGTTATATTGTTATTGATTTATTGTCCAGATCTGGTTGTGTTATGTAAAAAACAAAAATAATAAAAATAAAAGTTTTGCTTGTATACTCTGGTAGAACTTTGTCAGTTCTCGATCACAGTAAATCATTTTCAGATCTTACTAATTTGTAGCTTTGAAATAAAAAATGGATCATTTTGAGAACATGTGGTTCTGGAGATTTGCTGTAATTAAACCTTAGATATAAGTCCCAGAAGCGATACCAACTTTTTGCTTGCGTTAGTTTCATCTTGGTTTCAGTGACTCACGTTAGAAGTCCTGTTTAATCTGTGTACGCCACAGAACACGCTTCATTCATCAGACGTCTTTGCAAACATTTTTTTCCATCGACTAAAAGTATGTGACACACTTTTCAGCCGTCTCTCTGCGGTATGTTTGCATTTAAAACTGTCCTGGCCAGGTTTGGTAAATCTCGACCTAACAAAATGAGACCCTTTTTTATTTCCAACAAAGAAGCCTTTGTATTCACAAAGGCTTCTCTCCAGCAGCTAATCTAAATCCTAAATAAGTCTTCAACATGGTCACTGGTGGTTCCGTAGCATGTGGCTGTATGTGAGCTGTTTAAGTGAGTGGGTAAACATTAGTTGGTGTGAGTATTTGGTGTGAGTATTTGTGTAAGCGTGGGACAGCCCTTAGGAATGCACACGGCGGCACCCTGAATGTGCTGGGCCTCTTATGAACTCGTTCCCAAACCCACTTCATATACGCAGAGGTAAAACATTAACTGTTCCTCATATGCGTGCCATTTAGACGATCTGTTAGGCCCTTTTGTTAGTCGGACTAAATGTATCAAACTGAGCATCATGTGGAAGACCAGGAGCTGCAAAGATATTCCTCGGCCCATCTGAGCTGGGACATCCACCAGATTTCTGAAATACATCCAAACTGTTGCTGTTACCTTTTCTGTTTGTTCAAGTTTGTCCATCCCTGAAAAGCTGTCTGCCAACAACTAAAAACAACAACTGCTGCAGATCAATATGCTATTCATCAATACATTTCCATTGGGAGCCTGTGTATTTTACATTTTTAAATATCCAACCTGAATAGTAACTTTACTTTTTGGTGACGTTATTCCTGGTATGTCTGGTTATGTAGAATTTGTGGATTTGAAGCCAGCAGATAACACACCTTTTGAAAACATCTACTCAGTGCAATAAGGGTGGGCAATATCGACTTAAAGTTTTATCGTGATACTTTGTCGTGCTTTTGTGATAACGATAAAAGTGACGATAAATATTTACTTAATTAGGTAAATCTAGGTGTGGTTGTGACTACATGGCACTGCAATCAAAGCTCCACAAACACAAAAACTGGACACCAGTCACGTACAAAGGTGTGATTTGTATCACTAAACTTCACCCAGTAACTGCATTTAATCACATTTTCAAATTTATGGATATTTACTCAGTGAAAAAAACAGCTGTCAGTCCCAACAATACAGACAGTTTTTGAGGAGGTTTAGACATATTTGTAATGTCTAAACCTCCTCAAAATCTAGAATTTATCATCACAACAATAAATCGTCACAATGGTAAAATCATGGTAAAAAATGTATCACGATAAATGATGATGCTAAAATGCAGTACTGTCAAAAGTTCAACATATCTAAATTAAATGAATAAATAACATGTGAGGTGATTCAGTGATTTGAATTGGCAATGCTGGAGCAGAAACTCATTTAAAACGTTTTGACAACTCAGACTAAACACAGTCATAAATCTATTAATTGTTTCTCATGATAAAGGTTTGCTGCAAAGTCAATGAATGTCCTGAATCTGGTTGAATTATTTTTGTAATGACTTGCATTGATTTTATTTGAGTCTGGATCTGATTGGATATGAATCAGACCAGTCCAGTTGGTCTGACTTTTAATTGGACCAAATTAAAAGTCCAATTGCTGCTACTGTAATAAACTCCTTTCAAGGGAAGTATATGTATGGACAGAGTTGGAATAAAAAGACAAACATTTTTTTTCTCACCGTCTGAAGTCAAGTCACACTGAACTTTTCTTGTTTTAGCTTAGGTTGAATTTCCAAAATTATTTCTGCTTGCTAAATGCAAGACGAGAAATTTTTTTGTAACTTTCCTCAAATTCAATGTTTTGCATAGATTTTGGTCCGCATCGGGAAGCTTACAAAAAATGTAGGACACTTCAAAAGAAAAATAAAAAAAAATGTTCTTAAGTTTTCTGGCATTTAACAAATAGAAATAATTTTGGTAATTCCAACTAAGCTAGAACTAGAAGAAGTAAAGTTTGGTCTGATGTGACTTCACAGTGAGAAAAAAAAGGCATTTGTGTCTTTGTATTCTGTTAATGTAAATATCTTGTTTCACCTGTATATATACAGTTTAATAAAATAATGTAGACAGTGTCTTATTAAGAAACACAGAGAGGCGCATCCTGGTCTGTTGCGTGCGCAGACCCTCTCGGTTCACAGTGTGCATTTTAGCTGTCATGTTCTCAAGTCGTGCGTCTTGCTGTGTGCTCCTCACTGCTGATTCTAAATTGCATGTATGAGCATGCATAGTTGTAAGTGTTAGTATTATCGCTCTGACAGAGTGTCAACCTGTCCAGCGTTTCCACCGCCTCTGGATAATATTGGTATATATACTAGATAATAATTGTTTTTTTTAAAAGTAGCGTGCAGTGACTAAACCTCTAATATGTCACCCATGGTTACAATTAACTTAAATTTTGGCTGCAATGAATGCTATAAGCTATACATAACCAAAGCTATGTCCTTATGGGCTGGTTAGTTTCTCTTTCTTATTTCATGTCATGTAGTGATGATGAGGAAGGACCTAAATCCAAGAGGAATGAGTTGGTGAATGGCAATCCAGTGGGAGGGGAAAGAGGCCATATGTAGGGGAAAATGTGCAAGGCAGAATAATAATAAGTACTGAACATAGTAAAGGAAAACAAGTGAAGTTTAGTGTGATGCCAAAGAAACCTTCAAATCTTAAAGACTCGAAGCTCAACACCAAAGATAAGTCAATAAAACACCAGCAGAAAAAGATTACTGTAATGTCAATAATGATGTTTCTCTATATTATTGAGAAAGCTCTAAAGAATTTTTGATATGCTGGTTAAATAAAAATGTACATATATATATTATTGTTTTTTTTGTTGTTTTTTTTTGTCCTGACATTAAAAAATGCTTACAGGAGCAGTAGCCCAGAGCCCCGAGTTTTTGGGGGCACCAACAATTAATTTAAAAAAAAAGATTTTTTACAAATACATGTTTTACAAAAAATGTACTCTACATGAAACTTAGTGACCAAGCGAGGTGTTTTAACAATGGTAGTTTTTGTTTTTTTTAATATATAAGCAATTACTGCGACAGACTGGCGACCTGCCCAGGGTGACCCCGCCTCTCGCCTGGAGATGGGCACCAGCAACCCTCCCGACCCCACTGAGGGACAAGGGTGTCAAGAAAATGGATGGATGGATATAAGCAATTAAATCAAGAGAATTTTGAAATGTTAAAATTAAGGTACATCTTTCAAATTAATGCAGAAGATGCATTAATTTGTACCCACCGGCGTGCCGGGTTACCTATTAATGTAAAAAATGTGTTAAACGTGTAAAACACATATTTGCTGGATAGGGCAACAGTATATCCCATGTCCTTTCAAATTTCGCTCTGGTTGTTTTATTCTTTTATGAGAAATCTTTGTGTCATTCCCTACCAAAAACAAATTTATTGGTTGAGGAAAAACTTTATAAATCTGAATCTTCCAACTGTAGGAGTAACTATGGGCTTAACTGTTTGAACAAGCATGAAAAGTCTCCAATACGGGGGTTTAAAATAACAGCAACAGACTGCGGTTTGACGGTTCAGGCTGATGATATGCAGGCATGAAAATTAAAAAGAAAGAACATTAGTTCAAGTCGGACGGAAATACCTTTTGACAACGACGCCCCTGATTTACATGACATGCAAGAAGAATGTCAGCAAGATCATCAATTTCGCTCAATAGGGGAGTTGGGACTTTAATTTACTAGCCTAGAAGAAAAACTTGGGAGACATTAATATAAACTATTTAACGGCTGACATGATAAACAAGTCATTGTATGAGTCGTCGTCTCTGCGCATCAGAGCAGCAGAGACGACGAGCACATGATCACAAGTCACACTATTATTAGGAAGTGAGCAAGAACATATGTGGCACATGCCAGAACTAGTCTGCAGGCAGTGCTCGCTCGTTGTGGTGAACACTCCTGGCAGCTCCGCCGTGGCGTGGAGTGGTATTTTCCTGGCGCGGGTTGAGTTCACAGAACCCCCGAGGGCTGACGACACATGCCAGCATGAAGGCTTTCTATATGAACATGTTGAGCCAGTGAGGAAGCGGCCGCTGCCATCTAGTCGGAGCTGTGTTTTTCAGAATGATAGCATCAAGTACAAAATATACCACATTACAAACTATATATCATTAAAAAAAAGTAAATCAGTCAGTGCAGTAAGTGTCATAATGGGTGGGATTTTAAAGAGTTTTTGTATTAAAATGTATTCAGTGTTTATATCATTTTCACTTGTGTTAAATTGCTTTCAGCCTAAGGCGTATGACTAATGCGCATGCTAGCTTGGCGCAAGTACCTCTGCTGTCAGTCAAGTTGATGAATGGAACACATACAGAGAAATGTTGTCTCGCTTTTACCACTTTAGAGATCGCCCTGCTCTTAGAAGTTTATAGGGCCTTTTGGAAATTCATTCAAATGTAAGATTTTTAGGCAAAAAAAAAAAGTTTTGTTCTTTGTTTTCTATGTTCACGTTCACGTAGCAGCAGAACATTAAGGAAGAGTTTGGTTTTTATTTCAGACTAATGGTGCATTCACACCAGCCCTATTTAATCCGCTTTAATCGAACTGTAGTTTGTTTCCAGGCAGTCTGGTTTGTCTGAATCGAACTCTGATGCGGACCGAAAAGGCGAACTTTCACTAAATACCTCGGTCTTGGTTTGGTTGAAGCGTGGTTTGAATACATATGTGAACGCAAGCAGACCCACGGCTGCGTTAAACACAGAAAGTGGACTACAGCGCAAGGCATTCTGGGTAAATACAACCAAAACAAATGTGAGAGGTTAGGGTTAGGCTTTTCAAATGGTTTGGATTGCTCAGTTGAAAATCTGAACTGTCAGCTGAAAATGTAACAAATGTTCCAATTTTGGTCCACAGAGGAAAATTCTAATTTGTAGTCTGAATTTCAACTAAAACAAAATTTGCCTTATTTTATTATTACGACGCTATAACATAAAACTGTTGCTTACATTACATAAGAAGTATTCACCCACTTGGATGTTTTACCCTTCTTGTTGCTTTTACAAATCAGTCATGATCTACAAAAATATGGATTTTTTTTTTTACCAAAAATGAAAATAAAAAGATGATTTCTACAAAATAATGTAATCTAAATAAAACATTTATATATATCCTCAGGTCCTAATAATACAGTATCTTATATCCTCAGGTCTTAAATGTTGTATCCTGTAACAGAGCGGTGTAGTTAAAGAGTTATTTCTGTTTCTTTCTGCTTCATTGTTCCTCTCATATTGTTCTACTTTCCTCCCCTGAGAAAGAAGTCTTATAATTCCTATAGTTTGCATTGCTTTTGTCTGCAGGTTTACTCTGTGATGAAAACAAACACACTACAATCTAAAATGAGCTATCATATACCGACTGGATCTCTTAATCTCAGAACGTTCTATGTGAGATCCAGTGAGTCACCCTCCATCTGTGGTCAACTGTTGTTTGTCCTGATCAAGAACAAGACAGGATGTTTTTATTTCAGCATCACTCGAAGCTATTTTTGTTTCACAATCAATCTCCCTTTTGCAGCAAAAAAAAAAAAAAAGGAGCTGATTCAATCGACATAGACGCCGTTTTCTTCCAAATAAGACGTTTATTTAGTTGGAGGAGAGAGAGAGAGAAAAATGGAAAGATTGCCACCTCCTTTGACGGGAGCAGTTATTTTTGCAGCCTGTGAGTAGAAACTGGGACAGAAGAGAGAGAAGGACTTTTACATCTAGCCTTAAATGGGTCACCTTGAGTGGAAGAGTTGCAGACGAGTTCCTATCAGGAGTCTGTGAAAAAGAAAAAAAAAAAAGAAAAAAAGATGGCGAGGGGACTCGTGTTTGCTGTCTGTGTCGTGAGGTTTTGCTTGTCCCCTGAGAGACACAGGCTATTTAAAGTCCGTCTTACGCTGAGGCCTATCCCACTTGTTGATGCTGCCTGTTGTACTGGTAAATGCTACCAAAACAAAACAGGTGAGTCTAGCAGGGGGAAATGGCTTGAAGTGTTTCGCTAAAGACAAAGGAGAAATCCTACAACCGCTAAAATCTGACGCTGCTCCATTTCTGTTTGCATTTTGTCAAGACGGACATTTTTGTGTCGTTTCCTTCAGTGGTTCTTGTTGCTGCGCCACCACAGGCGAGGAGGGAAACAGGTTTTTCATATCGTTTGGATCGTTTGACACAGTGCAACGTGAAAGAGAACCACACCATCTGAAAATATAATAAGTGTTGCAGTTTTGGTCCTCGATCGAAGCGAATCGTCTCGACTATCGGGCCGAGAAAATACTAATCATACTATACTATTACTAACCTTATTTTGCAGTGAAGGGGCAAAACTTTGTGTGTTCAAAAATACATAAATAAATGTTCAACTGGAGCACTTTGTTAATAAACCGATCCATCATGCTGCTCTAGCAGAAACTCCGGTACAGATGTTGCCAACAGGGATGCAGATGGAGGAACATGGAGGGAAAATGTAGAGACAGGCGGTGTGCTGCAGCAGCCCCAGCTGCTCTAAATCCACCCATCACTGTCTTTGTGTATTTTGGTTTGAGAAACCATGCTGTAACATCAGCACTGCATCAGATATGAATAAAAACTTTTTTTTTTTTAAAGCAGCATATGGTTTCTCCATGAACCCAAACCTATTCTGTGCCTGTAAATGAAAACAACACTGTCATTTCCATGTTGTTAGTACATCATCTTTTCTGAATGAAATTTTTCCGCATCACTGTGTTTTCCTTTTTTTGTTTTTTTGGCATTGTTGTATACAGCATTGTGGTATTGTTCAAAACTAAAGACAGATATGGTTTCAGTAATCATTTGAAGATGAGTGATATTCTGTTAACGCTGGCAGATCTGGATCTAAGTAAACTGCTCCAGCTTAGATGAGTTTGTCCTAATTGAATGAAAATGTAAAATAATAAAAGCAATCAGCAGCTGCTTAACAACAATAAAGCAGTAATGTTGTGATTATTCCAGCGGTATAAACTTGTCACAGAGTGTGTGGCCTTTGATCACTGCTTATTAACTATCTGGGAAGCTCTTGAAGCTACGCACCAATCAGTTTTAGAATTTCTAAACTCCAGATTTTTACAAAGTTTTGACTTGGCAATTTGGGACAATTCAGATTTCTCTTTTAATAAATGTTTCTAATTAACAGAATTAAATCTTTTTTTCTTTCCTGCTGTGTGAGATCAATAATTATGGGAAGAATGGTTCAGAGCGATTTATCGCCCAGGTCTTTGACATCTGGGCGATAAATTGATTTTATTGTTAAATTTTCTGTTTTTGAACATTTTATTTTTGGAAAATTGGGATTTAAAAAAGATTTTTTTTTTACCAATGCACTCCTTGATTTTCTATACTTCTATAGTTCTTGTTTGTTAGCTCAAACAACAACCACCATCTTTTTTGTTTTACATTCTGTATTTATTTTGGTCATCTCACAGAAGGATTAATTGAAATAAAAGCCTATTTTTAACATATTTTATATCAATTGTATATTTTTAAGGAAAACATTAGGAGAAAAAAATATTGATTAAAATTGGAATTTGAATCGTAATTCTGAGATTTTATTTTTAAGTTTTATCGCCCGACCCTAGTAGCATCTTTTATGAGAGACGAAAGACCACCTACCTTTAATTTTAAGATTTCCAAATGGCTGTCAATATTTCCAAATCCCTCATGTTCCATAAGAGAGAGACTTAAAATATAAACAAATCAAGATTTATCTCCAATATTAATGTTTAAAGATTTGTGAAAAGGTCCTTTAGTCTACATAAACTGCCTTTTATGTCGTCAGGTCTTGTTACCTTTGCGCTGGATTTACATCGTCTTGTAGAAGTATTCACATTTTGCCACAAATGTGGATTTTATGTGACAGCCCAGTACAAAGTGGTGCATTATTGTGAAGTAGAAGTAAAATTGTGAAGCTCTGGCCCAGTCTCAAGTCTTTTGACGCCTCTAACAGGTTTTCTGTCCATCACTGCCTTCTGTTTAACTCCAGTCAGATTCTTCCACATTTCCACCGTGTACTTGGTTTTATTTTTTCTTTATTCAGACATCACTGATTAGAAAGTATGCTTTGTCTTTGTAGGGACAGATTAACATAGTTCATATTTTTGAAGTGAGCTAGTAAATCTAGCAGAGCATTCGGTTTGACTCCAGGGGCTGAATCTTTACTATTCAGGTCATGGAAGAGTGACAGAGTTTTTATATTAAATAATAATCCAACCCGTTTGGTTTTTTTCTCCCTCATAAATTAGCCACACGGTCTCCCACATGGGAATTCCCCAAGATCTTAGAATAAATTGTTCTACAAAAAGGGTCAGAGCATCTACACTGGTCCCTCAATAGGTGTGTGAATTATTAACAAACGTAGAAAACCAGTTTGTCTGGCATGAGACGCTTGTCTGTTGAGATTAGCGAGCGAAACGTCTGCAGGATCTGCTTCCTGGCTGCAGCTCGTTCTACGGTTTGCACTTGAAGCAGAAATAGCTTCAACTGTTACACATAGATGATGTAATGTGCTTCGTATTGGACCAAATGAACTGGACATATGGGGTTTCTAAGGATTTTTAAAGTGACTAGCTGTGAGGTTTGGTTGGTTTTCTGGAAATTAAAGTTGAATTTTGGTGCATTATGTCACTCAAACCATAGACATTTAGGTTGTGTGATACGGAGCATATTCCTTTTAATTGTCTGATAAAAACAGAAATGAACCTGCAATTTTAGAGAATGAATTTAATTAAATTTGTTTTTGTTGATCTCAACACTGGGCTTTTTTACATATATATCAAAAACATCATCAGAATTGATTGATTGTGTAAAATAATTTAATGAATTCAGTTTAGAAAGCCATATGCTACCTTAATTTGCATTCATAAATATAGTAGCTAAAGTACTTGGCATGTACTCTAAAACTTGCTGAGTTTAAAGCAACCCACTTAAGGTCATTTTGCTAACCTAGCTCTGCATGTGTTAGCCTGATTCTTGCCTTCCTACACAATTCTGCTTGAGAGTCGTCTTTTTTCAGGGCTCGGTCTGGGAGTTCAGCGAACAGCTATTTGGAGAAGCTGTAAATGATGACATTGATTTTCTGCGCTGCTTTAGAATTGCCTGTAGTTTTAGCAATGGCAACGGAGGAAGTGAACGGAACCGTTCAGTTCATGTTGGCCACGATTCCAAATGTTGAATTAACATTGACAGCCGCCTTGTCTGGCTCAGCATTTTTCTCTGCACAGTGGAGGATGGTTGTTTCTGATAAGCGTCATAGCGTTGAACTGGTGTGTTACATTACGTCATGGCTAAATGTTAGCGTTAGGGTTGATTTAGCTCAAGAGGGTTAGCCCCAGCATGCTAGTCTCGACTTTTACATTCCATAGAAGGGTTTTAAAAATAATTTTTGTTGCTTGCTGTGTTGTTCTGGTGGCGGTCTGCAATGCTAAATTGAAGTACGTCCTGGGCACGATGATAGTCCATCACTGGACAACACAGACACACTAAACAATTATAACTGATCCATCTATGTTTGTCTTTCAGAAGAAGACAGAAAATCCGCTGATAATATGCAAATGCAACACAGAAAAGTTCCTAAAAAGATTTAAACTGATGACCTTGTTGTTGTACATAAACAACGCCAATGGTTGTCACCATGGGGCATTAAAATGAACGACTCTGCATTGCAAATGATCAAATTTAAGAACAATGAACTCAACCACCTCAGGTTGTCCAAAATTAACTTATTCACAAACAACTGAAGCAAATAGTAGTACTGACCTGTGGCCAATGTTTTGGTCAAAATGTGAATGTTAAATATTTATAGCTAACACTAGCTTATGCAAGTGTTATTTAGCACAGCTTAGTGCTTGCTAACACTAGCACACCAGCTAGCATTGTCCATTTTTCTTAGCAGGAAAATGGCTAATGGTATAGTTATTAGGCAAAATATTTTTACATGAAAGAAAATCTCTGGGTTTGAGCTTGAATCTGTAGTCTGCGGTGTGATTTAGTGGCCTGCTGACCAAAGACCTCCAGTTAAAGAATCAGACATTTGAAGGGAAAGTGTTCCCCTTTGACTCCTGTTATGACTGAACATTGTCATGTTTTCTTCATGAACACCTTCCACAGCTCTTTGCTTTTTCTCTTCCTTCAGTGTGAACTAAGGTAATAAAACAGGCCATTGAGATTGCCATTATCCTTTCACTATCTTGCATCGTCTTACTTAATGGTGTGGAACCATTAAAAATTATCGTCTGTGACGAATAACGAGGCTCCTTCTGGTCTCTTCTTCAGCCCAACAAACTGGGTCATAATTTCTGACCCAATATTTGGTTAAAATGACCCAGCTGTTGTCCCCGACAACATAAACACAACATTTGGGTTACAGAAATATGATGTATGAACACAAACTTTAACCATCATTTTTTCTCTTTCACACTAACAGGCGTGCAGTCATCTCTCTTCATTAAATTGCAACTTACAATTAAGTTTGTACTTCACCCTTATCATTAATGGTGTGATAGCCAGATTAAATGTTTTTAATGATACAACATTTTGGAGTTTTAAAATGTTAGAAAACGCTCTTTGAGGCATTTCGATGAACAGAAACATGGAAACATTACAATGAACGTTTTCATGAACTTTCATGTAGCGTACATGCAGTACAGCATGTGTTATGTACTGCTCATAATGTATTATGAGCAGTACAGCTCATATAATGTAATCCAAGCTAAGTTTTTTTTTCAGCCTTGCTGTGCTGCTCCCGCACATCCATTTAAAGCCCGATGTTTCAACGTGCCGCATCCAGAAATCTTGATTGCTTGTTACCTACTGAGGAAGTCTATTTTTTCCTCCATTAGTGAGTAAAGGTTGGATAAAACACAGGTTATTTCGCTGTTCCTCGTTTCTTCTCTCAGCCAGGCTTGCATAAGGACAGCGCAGTGATGCATACGCAGCTCTGACCCCGCAGTGTGTCGTCTTATATCTCTGAGTCGGTAGGAGGGCTCTCTGTTCTCCCTGATCCGAGCTGGAGCGATCCGGTGCTGCCGTTGGCTTCGTTTGGAGGGAGGGATGGAGTGCTGAACTGGAGCACAGCTCTGAGCCACAGGCAGAAATACCATGTCTAAATAGGACATGTCGAGAAAACGGGGCTGCTGGTGGTGGGGCATAGAACTTTGTGAACCGATAACAAGAAGTGACTTTAGATGACAGAGGCAAACTGCTGGCATTACCTCATGTCTGCCATACCTACGACAGACAGTTTCTGTTTCTATACCACATTTCTTCTGTGAGGGACATTTTAATGTAAAGCAATGTCTGTTTAATGTATTTCCATCTGTGCATCAGGTGTTGCTGAAAAAGACAATTGTCTAGTTTTGTTTTTCCTGGCCATGCACTCATGAGGACAGCACAAAATTTATGGCTGGTATATATAATCCTGGTGGCAAATCTAGACTTTTGCCACGCAGTAAACCATTTGCTCCGCTTTGCCTGTAAAGGCACATTATCATGCTTTGAACACCATAAAGTTTAATGAACCATGTTTCAGCTGCCGTCTGTGCAGCTTTCCCCTCACACTGACTGTTCTCGTAATGTGACTGTAAAGCTACAACAGTGAATACAGTTTCTTTCATCATGGCTCGCTAAGCGTGCAGCTGACATAAGGTGATAGAAGGTAGACCAAAACCTGAAAATGTGTAGTTCAGTTTGTCAGGGACACCAATGGCAACCATTGATCAGAAAGAACCGTTAGCCAATACAAATTGGACTGGACATCCCTGAGATCTAATATGATAAATGCTGGTAAAAAAACACTTTTTGGTTTGTTTCGTTCCAATGCTCTTGTTGTAACTATATATGTCATATGCTAGGATAAACAGCATTGATTTCTCACAGAGTGAATTTTCTTTCTAATGCAGGAAACCAATGAAATTGTGGCTATTAAGAAATTCAAGGACAGTGAAGGTAAAAAAAAATCCAATTAAGACTATTTGTTGAAATTCTTGCAAAACATAAGTTCTATCCAATATATATATATATATATATATATATATTTTTTTTTTAAATGTAACAATATGCTTAAGCTAGTTTGGCATCTAAATTTGTGAATAATTTGATCACTTTTAGACCCTCCCATTAAGTAATCAGACATGTTTTCTTTGTCAAATGTCAGTATGGACTATAAGAGGCTTCTTTAAGTGGTTTGTTGACTTAAATGTCACAAACTTTTAAATTCCAAAACAAAAATACTCTGCAAAAAGGCCAGGTGTGACAACCGGTAGTTTGTTACTGGACACACTTTTTGAACTAGTGCGATCAGATTAAGTTTAGATTAATTTACATCTGAACTGTAAGCAATGACCAGTTCATATTTGGTCTATGTTTTTCAAAGAATCTGTTTCTGGAAATGTGTTCCAGAAACAGACTACCTGTTGCTACCCACGGAGAACCCATTGGAGTATTTTTGTTTTGGAACTTTAAAGGCTGGGAGGAGAGTCGTTATGACAGAATCCCCTTAAAATAATATTTCACCCTTTGCTTGATTTGTCCCCCAAATGGAAGTTCTTCTATACAATGGATTTGTTTCCCCCTCTCCCTTCCTTTCATGCAGAAAATGAGGAGGTTAAAGAAACAACACTACGGGAGCTTAAGATGCTCCGCACCCTCAAGCAGGAGAACATTGTCGAGCTCAAAGAGGCCTTCCGCAGACGAGGGAAGCTCTATCTTGTCTTTGAGTATGTGGAGAAGGTAAGTTTCTACAAACAAGACGTGGTTTTTAAACATAAAAGCCCACCTGATCTGACCTGACGTGGCGTTTTTTTGGATTTCCTTGTTCTCTTTTAGAATATGCTTGAACTGCTTGAGGAGTTACCCACCGGTGTCCCGACCGACAAAGTGCGCAGCTACATCTTCCAGTTAATCAAAGCTATTCACTGGTGCCATAAGCACGACATTGTCCACAGAGGTAATGTCCAGATTCACCTTAGGTTTTGGGCTTTTTATGTTTTGGTGATGAGGCAGCAAAAAGGCCCTCCAGTCTGAGAGAAACTCATGAAGCCACCAGAGAGCAGATCACAGTAGAACTGAGCTGTAAATTTCATCTTGAGTGAAGTCTAGTTTGAAAAGGTTAACTGACGGATCCCGACGCCATTCTGTATTGTTCACGAGTGAAGCTTTGGGTGAATGGCTGGCAGCAGATCAGGACACCAGATGGCCCATGTGAGCCTTTGGCACCGTAGCAACAGAGTAGGGATCCAAAGGCCTGTCGTTTACCCGGCTGCAATCTGTCCATTTTTACTTGTAGAGGGCTTTTTTGTTGTTGTTGTTGTTGCTTTTTGTTTCCCCCTATAAAGACGAACAGTGCTGTTTTTCTTTTGAATGAGATGAATTCAAGCAGTGACGCAAGCCAGTCCAGGTCGTCTCACTCCCCGGTCTGTTTTCTTCCTCTGCAGACATAAAGCCAGAAAACCTCCTCATCAGCTCCGATGACGTCCTCAAGCTGTGCGACTTTGGTGAGACACCTCTCGTTAAATCCTCACGTTCGGTGCAGCTGCGGGAAAAAGTTGCCATACAGTCAAGAGTGTTTCCAACAGCGGCCATATTTGGCTGACATATCAGTGCTTGAGGAGTTCAGGCGAGCTTCGTCTGGTTGTCTAAAGCTCCGCATGCGGCCCTGTCACACTGCTCTACTTGCTGTCTTCGCTCATCTCAATTAATGAAACGTGTTGGGGAAACAAGAACCTAATCAGGCTTTTGATTCAGTCTCGTGGCACCACAACAAGCAGAGGGGAGGGACGTAAAACATGGCAAAGCTGACACGACGCAGGCAATCTGGAGTGAGAGACTGACGGCCTGCTGTTTGCTCTGTGTCAGCCAAAAGGCATTGAGAGAACAGACATAGGGCAAACAGTCTCCGCTGCGAAGGTTCATGTTTGGGCGCGCGTTCTCCTGCGGTGTCGTTCTCACCGTGCTTTGTTTTGATTGCGGAAGAGACCAGCAAGCTTCCAGAACATTGTTGTTAATTCTCCAGTCAAGAAAGTAGCTTTTCGTTGTTCTAAAAGCTGCTAGAAACAACTAAATGATGTAACAATCAAACCTGCGTGGTTGGCTGCTGTTGGAAGACACACTGCACGAAAAGTGGCATATTTGACCCCGTGTAATACAAATGTATTTTTAATGTCACAATTCCTATTGACCCTTGACCCAGGCTTTGAACCAGTAAAAATGTGAGAGTTACTTTTTTGTGCTCTGTTTTGTTTTCTTAACTGTTTAGGATTTTTTTTTTAACTTTCTATTTTTACCCATCATTTAAAACATAAATTCGGTAAATGGCCTGAATTTGTAGTTGAAACAAGTTACATACACTGAATAATAAAGACATAGGCCTTTTTTTCCTTGCTGTCTGAAGTTAAATCAGACCAAACTTCTGTTGTTTGCACTTAGTTAAAATTTCAAAAATTATTTGTATTTGATAAATGCCACTATAATTATTTTGTTCTTTTGTTCAAAGTGAAACAATGTAGAGAAAGCCTCTTTCTGCATTAGTAAATTTATTTTGTTCTGTACATGCAGAGCGAAAAGCAGTTTCATTCTCGTTTCCACAACAATTCAAACCTATTGAACATTTTAATATTTTGTCATGTCAAACAAAAACTGTGTAATTGGGATTTTATGTGATCACCCAACACAAAGTAGTGCATACTTGTAAGAAATCTGAAATATGAATTTAAAAAAGGCATCTAATCTTGAAAATGTGCTTAAACGTCATGATTTGAAATGTACATGAATGACGAAAAACATTTGTAAAAAGTTGCCAGGAACACATTTATGACTTTCACAGTCCTATTTCCAATTCAGCCAAGCACATCCTCCATGTCAGTGCAGCATTTATTTTAATCATTTAATACATATCTCACTTTCTCACTTACGTATTAGCACGGAGGAAGAACCTGATCTTGTACCATTTAAAAAAAAAAAAGAAGCTCATCCGTGTGTAGAGCGTATTAGAAACCTTCCTTAATTACATCGCTCACCCTGTCTTCACTTTGCAGGTTTTGCTCGTAATCTCTCCGAAGGGACGGACGCCAATTACACCGAGTACGTGGCTACGAGATGGTACCGCTCTCCAGAGCTCCTGCTTGGGTACGCCCGCCGTCTCGTTAGCTTTGCTCGGCGGTCTGGTTCAATCGGCCGTTGTCGAGCCACGCCTCCGTTCATCAACCCCTTAAATCCTTGCTGGCAGGGCTCCTTACGGGAAGGCGGTGGACATGTGGTCGGTGGGCTGCATCTTGGGCGAGCTGAGCGACGGGCAGCCCCTGTTCCCAGGAGAGAGCGAGATTGACCAGCTCTTCACCATCCAGAAAGTGTTGGGACCCCTCCCTCCAGAGCAGATGAAGCTCTTCTATAATAACCCCCGCTTCCACGGGCTCAGGGTAACTACCTCCATCTTCTTTATATATATATATATATATATATTTGCCTTCAACTGCTGCATCTTTTTTTTTTTCTGGCTGAGTTTTCTGTGCCATGACCGTTTGGATCACTGTGACTCATGGTGTATCATATATCCTGTATGCACTGTGAAGGAAGGCTGTGATAAGTCTTCTATGGCAGAATGGCGGCTCATCAAACCTCTGTTGTCCTTTCCTTCTCCTTCCCCTCTTTGCTGCAGCCGGAGACATTTTGAATTGTTTTCAAACCGATCCTCTTGAAAAGTGATGTTTTTCTTGAAAAAAAAAACATCTATAAATTTCTTCAAAAGCTTCCATGAACAGATTAAGATAAAACATGTTCATGATTTTTTTAAAAATATATATTAGATAACAAGATTTCAGTTTGCACAGTTCTGCCTGTTTTGATCTCTGTATAAAATGAGCTGTTTTAAGGCTCTGTCACTTTAAATACAAACCGGCTGCTGCTGGCCACGTCCCCCCAACTCAAAGTTTACACTCGCACTTAAAGATGGCTTCAAAAAGATACACAATCACACCATTGCACATCCTTGAAAAGCAGAAGTGGAACCTCCTGCACAACAAACAAAAATGCAGCTCTCCATACGTGCTCAAGCTCCATTTGTGTTGCTAGGTAACGGTCTGGTCTTCCCTGGGGTAGATCTGCCTGCTCATTTGTGGCATTACATTCGGAAGGTTTTTGAAACGGCTCATTTTCGAGACAACAAAAACCATTAACTTATTGCCAAAAAATGGCTGGGTGTTTTTTTGGGGGAGGGTTTTAAGCACTTAGGTTGTTTTTAGAAGCAGTAGAAACCCAAATGGAAGTATAAAAACATGCAAAATGTGCCTTTTGCATAACAAGTCTCCTTTGATTCTTGCAAAAACATTTTTGTCATGTTGATCCTGAATTTAGTGTTAATATCAGGTCATACTCTCCAATAAGACGTGTTTGTGTTTGACATTGAGATCCAGAAATTGTAGTATTTGCTAAATGGAGAGAAAAAAAAAATCTCACCCTCCACCAGATTTCTGTGCGCGTTTGTCGTCTAAATGTGCGCCCACTCATTTAGTCTATAAGCCTAACTCATCAGTGGACGTTAGTTTTTAAGCCCCTCTCCTGCAATTATCTTAACAACACGAGGAGATTAAGAATGCAAAAGAAAACAAAAAAGGGAACTGCTTTCGATTCAAACATTCAGTGTTTGTAAAATGATAATTAAAAAAACAAACAAAAAAAACAGCCAGAAACACAGGATGTTTGATGGATGTGTCGCGCTGGCCGTCTACTGCTGCTTTCAGACGTGTGATTTGAAAAGAGCAGCTTGTGGATGTGAGAAGCACTCACAGTCGTGACGTCTTCTGTGGTGTTTAAAAAAACGTTTAAAGCATCGTTTAAAGCAGCATCCACTGGCTTCCATTACATGCCTGTAAAATGTACACAGAGAAGATTTACAGGGACGGGGAATAACTCCACCACTAGTTGGCTTAGCAGGAAAACCAGCCCACTTAACCTTTTTTCATTTTGTCATTTTAGAGCCCCAGACTTCAGGGGGTTTAATATACATGCATATATATTACATTTTGTCACATTAAGATCGTAGACTTCAATCGTTCTTTTGTTTGTTTTTATTTTAGACAAATACAAGTTGGAAGGAAACTTATATGTTTGCGACATATCCCATATTGTCCCACAGTGAGGAAATGCAGATGTATCAGTAGCAAGAGAAAGATGGACACAGACATGCAGATTCACATAAAAGTAAAAAACATATGCACATATAAAAACAGAAAAATAAGAGTAAGAGACTGCACAGTAATGGCAAATTTACAACATATGAAAAACAGTGCTGTGCAGTCTTTAAAAATAGCATAGTTTGTTTAAAATTCAAATTCAAAAATACTTTATTAAATCCAAAGGCAAATTAGATGTTGTTGTAGGTCATTAATTCAGATTCTTCAAAGAGTTCAAAGAAATTTTGAACTCTTCAGTATTGCATCAGCTTTGTGAATGTGGACATTTATTTATTTCAATAAGAAGTGATAAAGCTGGTAGAGACTAAAATATTTGCATCTGTCATTACAGTAAAAGCATCAGGGACATTTTTCTTCCACTTCCTGGTTATGTTTCTACTGGCCTACCATGTGAAATCCCAACAACATCCACTTGAAAGTTGTGTTTACGCCGCCGTCAAACTTTGAAAATCTTTAAGGGGAAAGGAAATAGTTTTTTTTATTTCATTTTTTTTTTCAGATGTGGCCACAAGTGACACAATCACTAGAAACATATGGTAAACGTGGCCAAAACAGCACAAAAACACAAAGAGGTGTTTATGTAACCATTTTCCTGCCAGACTGACCAAACATGTTTAAGGAAGAATAATGCCTCACAAACCGTGGCTAATTAAAGACAACAACTAAAAAGCTATTTAATTATATTTTCTATTAAAATTCAAATCAGTCTCAACAAATGATATTCGTTATTTCTTATTATTCTTAAAAATCTGTTTAAGGTGCATTTAAAAATCAACTGTGTCAGGGAGTCTAAATTGCATACATCCCATAGATGAATGGGAGGAATATATTATGGAATTGTATTTATTCTCTGAGTTACATTGTTAATTTGTCCGTTGTAAATCGAATGGTTGGATCTGGTCAATTATAACCAACAATTAATTTCCTTATTAATCACACTAACATATTTTAACAATAAAATTAAGAAAATAAATAAGCAAGCATGAAAGCTAACTACTTAAACGAAGGTTATTAGTGGAGTGAAGAGTGTTTTACTGTTTATACTAGAGATGTGTTGATCAGGTTTTTTCCTGCCCATACCGATCACCCATGAGGGCCGATCACCGATACCGATCACATAATTATTTATTTTTTATTTTTCATCATAAACACTACCGGTTACATTATGTGGAAAAAGGAACCATGAATTCACCTTAATTTAGACAAAAACTTAATTTAGACAAAAACTTGTTTTTAATAACTTTTTCCAAGAACTAAACAAAACAGGCATTGTGCAAATTGTACTGCTATCGGTAATACTATCTTTAACAGACTGATAAGAGGCTAAATAATGCAAAGAGCAAAATAAAACCTCTCAACTTTGCCAAAAAAATTCAAGTATAAAACTTAACATTCAAAGGTGAATACAGGTTCCATTACAATAAACAACCCAGAGTTACTGAATGAAAACTTCCTGATAGCATGGCGGCTAGCTGATTACTGCTAGTTCTGAGTGGCTGTTTCTGACTGAGTGGAGTAATTATGCAGAGCAGGGAGGAGATCGATTATTTTTTTAGAGATTATCTGTCTCATGTTAGGACAGCGAAGGTTTTAATACGTATGTAAAATGTATTTTTTTAGGTTAGATGCTGCAGCTTTAAACAGAGGTTTGGTGTGAGAGTCACTACCAGGTGGAGCAGAAGCAGCGCTCCGTCTGTGAAATAAGACTACCTGTAGCGCGTAGCAGCGTCTTACATCGCAGCTCGAAGACTTAAATAATTTTGCGGGTTATTTGTTTAGCTTTCTGACCGTCATGCTAATCCGGGTGAGTGTTTGTAGCTGTGCACTGCTTTACTTGCTATCTGATCCTCCATATGTATTTTTTACTCCAGTGAGCCTCGATGTAGCCAAACTCCTTCAAGTATGGCATTGTTTTTATGTTTTATTAGCTGCATTGTGTTGATGCATTTTGACGTGCTTCAATTTTCCGCCACAACACGCAAACTTCCCCATTCACTCAGTGCGTTATAGTTCCACATCGCTTAGGATTTGTTGCTGCGCGTTTGCGCAGTGTGAAGGAAAGAGGAGACCAGCTGCACAGGCAGGCTGTGAAATGAGATGCAGGTGATCGGTATCGGCAACAAGAGCCAATGATCGCCGATCACCAATCATGCACTTTTTCACGAAAATCGGCCGATTATGATCGGTTACCGATCGACACACCTCTAATTTATACTTATTTAGCTGTTGGGAAGAAAATATAGCACACTTTTTCCAGACTGTTTGCTTACATTTTCAGAGGAATATCACCACCAGCCGGAGCGAGTTTACTCCTTCAAGGGCTCACATGTATGCACTGAGATATTTTTAGAAAGACAAAAGAACAGCGGCTGTTCTTCTGTCTTGGTCAGAGTGTGAAATCTGTGCATCTGTTTGTGTGCGAGGTCAGTTTTATTGTGTTTTTTAAAAATAAGCTCACGTGTTTCTAGATGTCCAGAAAGGAGAAAAATTCACCAAACTGTTAAGATTCTTTGTTAGATAGTATTTGGTTTATCTTATGTCTAGTCCATGGTGTCTTCCTTGGAAATAAACAAATTGTGGGGTCTATTCAGTCAGTGGTCTCAAATAACGTTCTTTAAAATACTGTATTTTAGTTTCCTGCTGTAAACCACCCCCAAACTTTGGAACGAAGGTACCTGGGGATCATCGGCGGAGGCCTGCTCGATCTGCTGAAGGTAAGAAGAAAAGGGCTGGCAAAGATCAATTCTGCCTTGCTGAGCTGGTAGATTTATTTTTAGCTTCTTGCTTTCACCTCTTTGCCAGTTCCAGTCAATTCCTCCTTATAGTAACATTATAAAAAGAAAAAAAGAAGCAGAAGGACAAAAAGAAAATCCTAAATTTCATCAAAATCCGGTTTTCCTAATAACTCGATCCTCGCTCTGGTGTTTACGTCGTGACTGCAGGATGCCTCCACGCCGCTCCGGCCTCTCTCGGCTCATATCCTGGTCCTTAGCCCTGTTGTTATTGCTGCGGCTGCACTGTAAACAGGAGCTCTGTGTCAAGAATGTGGACTGCGCTTTTTTGCACCCGGGTGTTTTTTGTTTTTTTTTAGCAGATAAATGACTCACCACTAACACGATGTCACCCCTGGACCGACTTCACAGAGGACACACACGTCACCCTCGTTAATAATCAGCCTTTGGAGATGCGGTCAAACATTTATTTTGCAAAACTTTTCATCGATTCCTGCCACCGCATTACCGAAGAGAGTTTTGTTCTTTGTCTGCCTTTTTGAGAGAAGCGAGAGATGTTGCTGTCAAAGTGAGTTTTAGTTACGTAGAAGCAGGACGAGGCGAGTTCACGAACCGTCCTCACGTCCATGTCTTTTATTAAAGGCTACAAAGATAGGTTATTAAACATGCCGATAAGAGAAAGAGAGAGAGAGAAAAAAGGTGTCATAAATCATGTTTTATGTCAATGTTTTGCCTGTTTAGTGACTGTAAGACACAATTATGTGCAGCAGCAGCTTGACTTTCATGATAATGAAGATGACTCATAAAAAGGCATGACTGGATGTTCCAGCTTGTTTGTGAGGTCTTGATGTGCGGTGTGTGTGTTCGGAGGACTCATTGGCTCCCCCCCCCATCTCCCTGTCCCGCATCAGAACCTGCTCCTGCTCAACCCGACGGAGCGCTTCCTCACAGAGCAGTGTCTGAACCATCACGCCTTCCAGACGCTGCGGCTGGTGGACCGGCCCGGCCCGCCCACGCCCACACCTGTACGCTCAGCCAAGAGGAAGCCTCACCACGGCGACAACACCACCCCCAGCAGGTCAGCGGCGAGAGCCGGAGCTGGTTCAGGCGTGTCAAAATCTCCCGGGTGTTCAGCTGTTTTAGAGCTGCAATATGTCACTTTTTATTTTTTTACATATTTGATAAGACTGTCTATCACTATGTTGTGATGGTTTAATATAAGACAGATAATCTGTGAAAAAAATTTAGTTCCTCCAAACTCCCTCTAGTGGTTCTAAAGTCATCTGCAGAAATGCCCTGCTCCCGGTCAGAAAGGCCAATCAGAGGCAGGAGGAGGGTCTTAGCGCTGTCAATCAATCTCGTGTCATGTCATGACAAAGTGACAGTTTTAACAGATATGTAAAAAAATATATTTTTTAAATTAAAGTTACATACTGCAGCTTTAGTTGACATGCTATTCTCTTTGCAGTTCTGTAGAAGTCACGGTCAGCTAAGAGCTAACAGTACCAATAGGAGTCAGCGCCACATCACATTTTAGCTGTGTTTATCCATTGGAAGCATTTTAGGAACAGTTTGTTATGACACTTATGTCCCAAACTGAAATGACTAACTATTTTGTAAAACCTCTGTGGGCTTTTCTTTTTTGTAAATTGTCTCTAGATCATGCAGTTGGGTGCAGTTGGGATGTAGACCATCTGAATAGAAATACTTAAGCCTTGCCAGAAATTATGACTTGAATTTCGGTCTGGAATTTGGCCTAAATATTTTCAACATTTTGAAAACCCGTTTAAATTCCTTTACAGGCCTGAATTGTAAGAGTCACAAGTTTGATATTTTTTTCTAGATCAAGAATGCAAATATTTCAATCTGTGTTTGCCAATGCACCAACGACTCTTCAGCGTATTGGTTGAGTTGTTAGCTCTAGATGCTCACGGTGTCCTTTCACCCAGGAGCCATGGCGGGAAGAGCTCAGGAAGCCACCGGTCCAGCAGCAGGGAGTGCTCTAGCTTACCCCGACAGGAAGACATCCTCCCGGGCAACGACAGCTTCCTCAACGGCAACATGTCGGCGGCCATCAACCTCAGCCCCACCCTGCATCCCAAGAACTACCAGCCGCAGATCTTCAACCACTCCACTGCCTACAGCATGGACCTGGCCGGCAGCAACCTGCCTCACCTGCTCAGCCCCAGCGAGGCCAAGGGCAAAGGCGACTTCGAGATCAGCCTGGGCTCCAAGGTGCTGGACGGACCCGGAGCCAAGTACCTCAAATCCAACTTCCGCTCGCAGCAGAACCGCCACTCCTTTGTGGAAGGCAAGACCAACACGCTGCAGTCGGGGGACAAACACAGCCGACACAACTACGTGGACTCCCACTGTTCAGCGCCCTCCTCCTCCAAGTTCGGTTACCTGAACCTGTCCAAGAGCTACGGCACGCTGAGCGACGCCAAGTCGGTGGGAAACCTAAACGACGTGCACCTGTACGCCGACGAGCCCACGTCGCGCTACTTCCCGTCCAGCTGCCTCGACCTGACGGCTCCGAGCAGCCCGGCGTCCCGCAGGTTGGAGCGGCTCGGGCCCGGCACGACCGGCCGAGGGGGCATGCGCTCGGAGAGAGAGAGCAACACGCTGGACTCCTCGTACAGGCGCTCATCCACCCGCCACAAGGCCTCGGAGGAGGCCAAGTCGCCCGATTCCCTGGACCCGGGAGACGGCAGCACGGAGAGGAGCCACGGCCACTCTCTGTCCGCACCGCGCGACCCTCTGTCATACGGTCAGGGCTACACCAGCCCTTTCTCCTCGCAGCAACGGCCGCACCGCCACTCCATGTACGTGCGGCGGGATCACCAGAGGACACACGGCGGAGACGAGGGCCTGCTGGTCGGCCAGGGAATCCCCACCAGAGCCAGCAGCCTCCAGCTCCTGTCGCCCCAGCTCCAGCACCGCACGCTGCCGCGCCACTCCGGGAGCTCCTCCAGGGAGGACGACATGAGCAGGGTCAGTGATCCGCCCACAGTGGACCTCTCTTGATCTAAGGAAAGCCCACACCCACAGAGGCCGTTCATATCACACACCTACACCAGATTGCGTTGGATAACTCTGCCTCAGTCTCCTGTTTGTCCAGCAATGCCGCGCAGGATTTCTTCCTGCAGCATTGCAGCACACAGGCCTGTCACAATAACTAATGATGAATTGTCCTGGCGATTGTTGCGATAAGTGAAGCTGTTTTTTTTGTGTTTTTTTTAGCTCATTTAAAGCTGCACTATGTAACTCTTACAAAACATATGTTGTTTACATATTTGCTAAAACTGCCACTTTGTTGTGACGGTATAAAATGAGACAGCATACACACAGCCATGATGACCTTGCTAAGACCCGCCTCCTGGCTCTGATAGGTTGTTTCTAGTTAGCACTGGGAGAAGGCGGAGGACCTGGATTTTTTTCATAGATTATCTGTCTAATGACAAAGATGTAAAAAGCATGCTTATAAAAGTTACATAATGTAGATTTATGTTCACGTTCAAGTTTCTTTTTAATACGTATTAATGAACATTTACATGTAAATACCTGAAATTATAGCCAGGTGGTTGATGTTAAATCACAATAATAAATACAGGGATAAAAACGGCAAAATAATTAACAATGGCTTGATAATGCAAGATAGCTTCAGAAAAACCAGTAAACTTTAATTTTCCACACTTTACACTGGAATTGGAAGATATTTTACATATAAAAAAATAAAACACAACCAGCAAAAACAGTAAAATAAGCAAAACCATATATAAAATGTATGATTAAGTCTCTGAAAACATTACCCTTCAAGAAAAAGAATGAAATCATCTGAATGGAAAAGATCAAGCTCATTTTAATTTATCATGCGATTAATTGATTAATTTATTAATTTATTATTGCGACAGCCTTAGCTGCATTCGAAAAAAGTCAGGATTTGTCCTTAGAAGTGAAGCTGGATCTGGTGACCCACTTAATTGCGTAGACAGAAAAAAGCAGCAAAACATCTAAATAAAAAAAAACAAAACATGTTCTTGTTAGGATGTAGGATGAATCATCCGATCCGTGTGCTTACATACACAAATGGCATAAATGGCTTTTGCGCTTGTGTGTATTTGCATGTGCTGTGATGCTGAGCTCGTCTTCATGCTTGGCCGTGTCTCCATTGACAGAGCGAGCAGGCACCCACTGAAGTTCCCCACAGCAGACCCCCAATAAGGGATTCCACCAGGGACAACACTGCATCTTTTCACACACAGCGGCAAAAAAGCGAGGTCCGACATTCTGCTTCGCACCCACCATTCCCCACCCACATCCAGGCTTCCGAGAGAGCGGATGTGGGTGGATGCTGCTGTCATGAACTGCTCTCTGTCTCTCTTTCTCCATCTCTCTCTCTCTGCATCAGATGCCTCTTTATTTTTCTCTGTGTGCTTTGCTTCCATCTAATGTGACTCCTTATGGTAGCACAGTCAAGTTCGTCACTGCAGCTGTTTTATTATTATCAGTGATTGTAGGTAAAAACTCCCCCACATTCTTTTCCAATAAAAGTTTTTTTTTTTTTTTCTGATGAGACGCTTTGCTCGGCAATAGGTTTTATATTAGTGTTTCTGCTGTCAACTCAGGTTGGCCTGTATCATGAGCAGCAAGCAGAAGACGGAGGCTCTTCCAAGGAGAATCGCAACATCTACAGTGAATCCATGCCCAGGAGGGTGGGCAGCTTCTACAGAGGTTTGTTTCCCACTGCTGCACCGTGGAGGCAAACATGGTGGCTTAAATCTGTACCCCCTGGACCTTTTTTTTAGGGAAGTTTAGTGAAGGTGCAGTAGTTCATATTTCCGGGCATTTTGTGTCATTTTGTAGCATAATCAAGTAACAAGCAAGTGTTAACTTCAGCTGTTAAAAATAAATCCTGTATATATCAAATATGACTAAAAATACATTTGACTTTGTAATTTAACACCTTAAAATTAGGCCTCTGTCTCTTTAAGAAGCTCCTGCTCTTTCTCAAACTCCTTCAGGAAGTCTGCTTCAGGAAGTCATCACAGCATGGCTCCTCTGTTAACATTTTAACCAGCGTTTCATTGAGAGTTAGCTCGTATAATCAAATCAAAATCAAATCAGATTTTATTTGTGTAGCACTTTTCAGCAACAAGGCTTTTCAAAGTGCTTTGTATCATAAAAACACGATACAAAGTCATAGAGCACACAGTCAACAACTGAAACACATCAGACTGTTTAATGTTTCACTGATAAAGCTTCAAAAGCAATTCTGAACAGCTGGGTTTTTAGTCAGCAAATGAGCTAAGCAGTTCCACCAGGTTTTTGCTAATTGCTGCTGGCTAGTCTGAAGGGACTAGCCAGCCTGCTGTGAGGTTGAAGCTCTAAAAAAAACCCAAACTGGATTAATAATAATGATAATAGTAATAGTCATAATATACTATACAAAACTCTAACAGAACATTCTGTGCAGTTATTAGGAATAAATAGGAATATCAACACAGGGTCATTAACATTCATTCATTAACCCATAATACTTTGTTTTCTTTTATTTTCCAAAGTGCTGGACTGCTGTAAATACATTTAACCCAGAACTCCTCAAGTGGCCTAGTTTAACTTCACCTGGTTCAAATTCTTTAAAAAAAATCTCCTATTAAGCATCTGATGGTATCCAGTTATTTTTACTCCGAAAAATAATCAACAGACATCAGAAATACATTATATTGATGTTAAGTCCAGCAGGAAGGTCTGAGCTTCTCACATGTTGATGTTAAAAGATTTTCTTTTTTTAGCTGCAGATGCATCCTTTGCTACAAATGACCAAACGTTCACAAAAGAAATGCTGCTACCACATTTTAGACAACAAATGTTTTATTTTACTATTCAAAAATGAATTGTATTATTTATTTGCATTTTTTATGCATCTTTAATATATAACAAAAAAGATTTAAGTGGTGAAATGAAAAATCTTGCATTTTGCATCTGTTTATTCTGCTTTCCGTCATTTGTTTGCCAAACAGTGCCATCTCCCCGGCCAGACAACTCTTTCCACGACAGCAGGGGCCCGGGTCGGGACTCCGGCTTGTCTGGGGACGGCAGCAGTTTGACAAATCACTCCAAGCGCCAGCCTGCCTTCGACCCCTGGTACATAGATTCTTTCTTCGCTGAAGAACGTTCTTTTGCTGAAGAAAGACAAATTAATTTACCATTTCTAATGACAATGCTGCTACATTCAGTTAAATCATCCCCGAATTACATGGCGGCTTTAGCGCAAGTTATTAGATCTTTGTTACTTGTTTTTTCTTTCTTTTTTTTATCTCAGTTGGGATTCAACCTCTGTGCTCTTTGTTTTATTTTCAGGACTGGCCCAGATACTGTTGTCCTGAATGCATCGGAGCCATCCAAAGAGAAGGAGAAGCAGGGTTTCTTTAGAGCAATAAAAAAGAAAAAGAAGAAAAATCAAATGGTAAGTGAAATTCTTTAAAGACATTTCATGTCAACATGTCATTTCGACAACAAATGACATGTTTGTTGTCGAACATGTCATTTGTTCATGTTCGACATGAACAAATGATGTTTGTTCATGTTTGTTCATGTTTATGCTGTGCATATGCTGTGCATAAACAGCATAAACAGATCTGCTGTTTATGCACTGACTGCATTGTTCAGAGACAACAAGGATTAAAAAAACTATAAATATAATCTGGGGAAATATTGCGTTATTCTTTCGCTTCAGTTCTTTCCTGGTCCTCCAGTGTAAAGTATGAACCAGCATGTCATCTTCTCCTAAGAGGTTGTAGTAAGACGTTGCTCAATTAAGTATGTTCAGGAGGACATGTCCATGAAGTTCAAGCAGCTTGCTGTTCGCTGACATGGAGGGGAACTAAAAAGAGTTCTTCATTGGATCCTTCAGTAGCATAATGATCCAAATCACATGTCCAAAAAAAGGCAGAAATGGCTGATCAGACACAAAAACAATGGACATCTGAGGTCTAATCCACATGCAGTCAGATACCTGCAAAAATAAACACATTTTCATGTGTTTTGACCTTTCATTCACATGAAAATACTGTTTAATATCTCTAAAACAATTATTTATAGAAACTCATTGTTTTCAAACAATGTGTCATGAATAGTGATCTTTATAAAGACCTGGCTGCGTGTATACAAGGCCTCTGTCCCACAACCTAAATAAAACCTAATAATCCAGAGAGATTGTTATCAACATTCAGAGGTCCCTCTCTGCACTCTCCACCCTTGTGAAATCTAAATAGAAATAGAAAAGTGCTGCACTGTTGGTGGTGCAAAAAAAAAAAACTCTATTCCACTTAAGTTAATGTATCAGACAGGTCCCTTTTTTGTATTTGGCTCATCTAAAAGCGATTCAAGAGTGCTTAGGCTTCGGCTGAGCACATGTGATTCGCTGCTTATCAACATAGCGCTAAACCATGAGATCAAGCTTTGCAAACCCACTGACTTGATAACAGAGTATAGATCAGAAAGGGAGTGGGGGCGGGGGAGGAGCTGCGGGAATAGTTCCTAAGCCACCATATTTTGACATATTAAACTGTCTACCACCTCTGCAGCGCTAATGGTGCAGCATGGAGCCAGTGTTTGAGACTCCATTCACATTTCTATTTATAATCGGCAGTTTGTTCAGATGCTGACAGTGGGTGGGTGTGAGTGGGGGGGAGATACTGCTGATGACAGAGCACAAATAAACGCAATCTGGCCTCAGGGAATCAGGCACCCAGAGCTGGTGGAAAAAAATGTATTGTTTGGAAATAATTTCTCCGCTGGGTTATTTATTTCATGGAAGAGAGAAGAAGTTGGCACGTATTTTGCTTTTTAGATAAACAAATATTTTAGATAAAACTTTTAGATTTAATTTCCTACAATTAAAGAAAATCAAAGCAGAGATGAGTAACTAATGAATCTATATTAAAGTGAACTCACTGTAGGCTAGTATGTTATGTGTTAAAATATTAAGAGTTTCTATTCACTATTAAGTATTATCTGTACTTACAGATAAGTAGTAAACCAAAGTTTTAATCATTTAAATTTTTTGTGGCTTTTCGTGCAGGGTTTTCATAATATTACTACTGTATTCTGGTAATATTATAACTTTATTGTGGTAATGTTATGACTTTATCCTTGTATTATTTTGACTCTATTGTCATATGATTGTATTCTTGCAACATTATTACTTTATTCTTGTAATTATATAAAATAAAAAGAATATTCTGCCGTAGAGTACACCGAAATTCAAAGTCCAAATAAACAGAACTTCTGTAGAACTTCTCAAACAAGATGATGACCACGCTGAACTATTTTTGTCATATTAGTGACAAAAATATCCCCTTTCCAAACATTAAATCTTCAAAAACATTCAAAAATTTGGTTCATGGTTGAAACCAATTTGTCGCCCAGCCCTACAGAAGGCTCTCCTCAGTTTGACCACTGTGCATTTTGACTTGCACCTCTGCTCTCTGAATGCCAGGTGGCCAGTGAAGGCATGGACGCAGTCATCCAGAAGAGCTCCAGGTCCTCTGGTCACCAGAGCAGCCGCCACAGGAGCCGCGACAAGAGCAGAGACCGCAACCAGGAACGAGACCGGGACAAGGACTGGCCACGGGAGAAACTCTCCGATTCACACTCTCCAGTGAGTCTCCCACACACACACGCACACACACACAAAATGTGTTTTTACCAATATGTACTGCTTGGTGATCTATTTTTTAATGTCACTTTTTTATAAAACTGTTAATTAGTTTCTGTAAAAGCAATCAAACTTCTTTTAAGGAAAGTGTGTTGTGGTCAGTTTTTCACTTTGCTATTTTGGTTTCTAATCAAGATGTTCTCTGTCTTTATTTGCATGTTTTTAAATCAAATTTATCAAATTAAATTTTGAGTCTTAAATGAGGACAACGTATCAAACTTCCGGAAAATTCAAAATTTCCAAACACAAGAGTGGTTTGTAAAGAAGATTTAGGCAAACTGGTAGATGTATGGGCTGGTTACTGATTTCAATGTATACCACAGCTTTAAAAAGTTACGATTAAATTCTTTAGAAGTACAATTGAATTTTAAGTGGCTAAAGCAGAATGTGTGTAAAGCAGCAGAGTGCAGGCTAGCTAACCAGTAATCTAGCTTATTGACCAGCTAATATCAGCTTGTTAGACTCTGACTGTTACTCTACGAAGACCAGAATGGCAAGTAAAACCTACATTCACTTAAAAACTTAGTAAAAACTATGTCTAGAAATGTGGGAACATCTAAAATCTCCTGATTGAAATGTAACAATATTGCTATCTGCTGTGTGTGTGCCTTTTTGCCATCCTATAGAGAGCAAAAAAAGAAAAGGATTTTGTGAATGAAATGTAACAATACTGTCACCAATGCAAAAAATAATACAATAGGCAGTGCCATTTATCTTTTGAATAAATGTGAAGTGGGAAAATTAAGGAACTCCTGCAATTTATTGTGAATGGCAAGTTGTTGCTTCAGGCAAAATATTTAAAACATGTTTAAAGTTCAGTGTTGCTATTCATATTGGGGGCTTTGTGAAACATGGAATGTACACAGAATATGAGGAACACAGCAGAGCTAAGGACATGAAATTTGAGGGGGCTGTTGCCCCCTTTTATCCCCCCTGTAGATCCGTCCCTGCTCTGCACTGAAAAACCCCATCGCTGGGTGGTTTCTTTGTTGGTCTTTCAGAGTCAGCCCCTGAAGTCCCTGCGTAAGCTGCTGCACCTGTCCTCCTCCTCCTCCAACCAGACGGCGTCCTCCGACATGCGCTACCAGCCGCTGCCTAACTCGGCCTCCGCTCAGGGCGGTTTCTCCGAAAGCCGGGGTCACTCAGGGGTCAGCACACCCCAGCTCAAGAGCCGACAGGGAGCCTACCCGCTGCCGGGCCAGCTGGAGCCAGGCTGGCACTCGTCCGCCCTCGGGCGGCCGGAGGGCAACCCGTACCCGGAGCAAATGGGCGTGAAGGGGGGCCAGAACGGGCACGGCTTCGGACGCCCGTCCCGGTCGCGCATGCCGAACCTCAACGACCTGAAAGAGACAGCGCTGTAGTCGTCGGTCCCTCGCACTCCTCCCACCTTGGCATCCCGCTTCCCTTCTGTTGCTCCTACACCTCTCACCTCTCCACCTCTCCCTCCTGAACCGGACCACACTCAACACACACACACACACCAAAACACCAAACCTTCTGTCGTAAACACTGCTTGCAAACGGGCCGAAAGCCTTTTTATGTCGTAATTTTTTTAAGCTTCCATGTTTGATAGACTTTATATTATTATTACTTCTGTAATTCTAAAATCAGATTTGTATTATAAAGTAAATATGTTACAAATTCAGTATATATATATACATATAGATATATATGTATGGATAGGTAAAGTGTAGATTTTAAGTGCAAGTATTTTTTGCTTTTATTAAATATAGAAATATGGTACATTTTACTGTGTAGTATTAACTTAAGATTAAACTAAAGCATTCTGAACACATCAAGTCGAGCCAGTTGTTACTGCTCACGTCAGACCCGATGTCCCTCTCACCCACGATCCTAATTCCTTTCAGGTGTGTCGCCTTTTGGATGTAGGTACTCTGTCATTCTTTTGCTACTAAAAAAAAAAAAAAAGAAAAAATCACAGCTACACCGACAGTGAGATGGTCTAAACATCTGACTGCTCATTTGTAGGACATTAAGGTTATTGTGTCTTTATGAACTGCGGCCATTTTAGAAATAATGTAACCGTAAACTAAACTTCTATACTCTGACCTACACCGCCCTCTGTGGGTCATGATAGAACACTGCATTGACTGTTTCCTAACAGTCACGTCGTTATTCCTGCTTCAGATCATGAATCGGTCTGACGCAGTTCAAATAGACCGAAACGTCTGATAAATGTTTATGAGCTCATTTAGGTAAAAGTGTTTAAATTTGATCAGTTCATTAAACTTGCTGTGCTTTGTGCACATTTCATGGATGCAGCTAATGGTAGAGGACATCTGAAGCTGACGATGAAGTTTTTTTTTTTTTTCCGGTGAATAAAAGAACATTCACAGTGGCTCGACTTCAGTCCATTTTAGAAATGCACAAACTCACTCCAAACCCTCAAACCCCTAGCTGCCGTAGAAATGAGAAAAACGTTTCTGACTCACTGTAAGAAAGTGTTTTTACAGCAGCTAGAGGATCATAAAAGCCATTTATACTGGTGCAGTGACACTCAAAAAACACTTTGTGTTTTTTATGTGGATATTATCAGTATTTTATCTTTTAGCATAAATTACTATGAACCTTTAGTTATTAAGGTCTGAGCAGTTTATTTACCCTTATTTGCGTCAGTTTTGTCACATTCTGCTAAAAGTAGCAATGTGTGTGCTACTTCCAGCCTCGTTCAGCCTTTATTACCACGACTTTCTGCTCTTTATTATTATTATGTTTTGTTATTTATAATTTCAAAATTATTTGAGCAACTATTTCATCTAGTTATTCAGCCATAGCACCCTTATAGTTGTTGGCAACCTGGGTAAAGATGTGTAAAAGGTCTTGGAATGAATTATGTCCCTTTAATGGCATAATCTTACTGTGAATTGTTTTTTTTTAAGCCAACTTTTACATTTAATATATTTATTCAGAGTGAGGAAAAGTCTACAGTAATGCAAAATAGTTTTTAACAAAATTGTCGTTATTACTGCTGGCACCTCAGAATTTTATAAAAATCTTTTAATATTTATCTCTCATCTTCATGGGATGACACACAGGCCCATTTCCTTTTAACCCACCCAGAATAAATCTCCACTGTTCACCTCTTACAGAGCATCCAGGAGCGTCATGTTTTCAGTCTCCACGTCTCCATGACAACCATTGTACGCTGTCCACACACCAAACTGTTATGTGTGAGTAATGCCAGAGAAAAAAACATTTCTGGCGAAACATATCAAAACTGGCGGCTTCACCTGGAACCACTTGTTTATGTTGGATGAAATTAAGGTTAGGATTTTCACCAGTAAACACTCCAGATGGGGTGTGGTAGGAAACAAAAAATTAAAATAAGCACCTCATACTCTCTCTGTATGGTATATTGGAGGATCTGAGATGCTGTTTGCTGCTTTTGTCCTCCCAAGAACATTAAGAGTGCTTGGGCAGTCTTCAAAATGAGAACTAGCTAATTGCATTGAAACTAGAGACACAAACAATCAATTGACTTACGATTAACTGTCGATTAAAATTAGATCAAATGGATTAAATCAGTGTTTCTCAACCCTGGTCCTCACCGCCCCTTGTCCTGCATGTTTTAGGTATTTTCCTTCTGCCACACACCTGAATTGTATCTCTGGGTGATTAACAGGCTTCTGCAATACTTGATGGTCATGCAATCATTTGAATCAGCTGTTCTGGAATAGAGGCACATCTAAAACATGCAGAGCAGGGGGGGTGGTGAGAAACACTGGATAAAAAAGTTCAGATTACATAATTTATACATTAAGCAATACACAGTAAACCTTCATAGAGGCAAATAAGGTGGTGAACAATGACATCTGGAATGACTTCACAACTGACATGTTTCACACATTCACACCGCCAAGGATGCCCTTAGCTTCCTGTAGACCATCCACTTAGACCTTTTTTTTAGTGTTGTAATTTGGCCTCCATCCAGCAGAGGGCGATGCTGGTGAACCCTAAGCGGAATCAGTCGAAACAGAAATAAAAATGGCGGTGGCACACCAGAACGGGAAAGAGAAACGTTGTGGAGTGTGGGATGCAAAAGGAACTTCACGCGGTTCTGTTTTAAAATATAAACACATAGTAGCCGACACAAAAATAATGCTAACGTTTAACATCGTTTTTCTTAAATTCAGCATATTGTGAAAAATGTAGCCCTTTATGTTGACACGAGAAAAACTCAAGTTTTAAAGAAAATGGTCGCTCATCAGCTAATCGTTATAGTCGTTTGGTAACTTCAACTTTAGATTAACTCATTATTTTTGATAACTTGTACTCCTAATTGAGGCCTAAATTGCCCATATCTACAGTCAGAGCAATAATCAAAAAGTGGGTGACAACCCCAATTTACCTGGTGAACACACAAACAGTAAAGGGAGGTAAAAAAAAATTTAAATACTTTAAAGCTTTGGGAAACATCTTTACCTGGCATGCCAGTCATTTTTAATGTAACAGTTCGCTCTTGTTTACAATATTCCATGTCCTTTAAATTGCAAAGCATGCTTTTATTTTACTTTTTTTAATATATGTATTATTTAACCCATTGCGTTTCAATGCAGCGTTTTCAGGTACCGACTCTCTGACCTGGCTGGGAGTTTCTGCACTGCTGTGTTTCTGGACTGATTACCCACAGCTGAACCATTTGGTAGGAGCTTTTAAGATAATCTCAGAGTGAAGCCCACTGACAGGACGACGTGTACTGTAACACTGTTTTGTTTCCTTTGTTGTTGTTTTTTTTTATTGTTGGAAATGAAGTGCCATGAGAGCAGCTCTGCAGAAACAAGTCTTAACCCCTTTTTTTTAAATGTTGCACCTTGAAGAGCTGTCGTGGCTCAGCAATATTGTCCTGACTCATGTAAATTCTTTCTCACTTCCTTTTCATCATATGCACAATGTGTGCGTGCGTGTGTGTGTGTGCGTGTGCATGTGTGTGTGCGTTTGAGAGAGAACCGAGACGTGTAACACACCGAGTCAGAGACGCGGCCGTGTCGTGTTGTGCGTCCGTACGGACTGTACTTGTCACGGTACGTCGCTCTCTTTGAAATTTACCGTTTTTTCCGAAGGAGCACCATGTATTATATTAATACTGACGTGTGACTACTTGTTTGGTAATATTTATAACAGAACAATGTTTTATCAGCTGTTTAAACGAGATCAAGTGTTAAGTTTGTGCTTTTTGTTACAGACACGATTTAGTAGCATAGTCTGTGTTGACCTGCTTATTATTGTTTTCCTTTATCCTTTATTCCCCCCCAAACAGGGAGAATACAGATCCCTAACTTGACATAAGCGTAATGACTTTAGAATATTCATGTTTTACATCTGTGACTGTAAATCTCCAATAAAACAAGCTCATTTGATTCAAACAATGCAAAGCTTTTTCAAGTTTTTAATCCTCAAAAGCGAGATGCGACCATGTTTCCGGGTTCTCAGACCACTGATCCAACACTGCCTTCATTTCGTTGGCGATTGAAAATGAGTGGATGTCTCCAGCAGGCGTGTTCAAGGACAAATGTGAGATACTGAGTGTGTCAGTATTGGATCGATGCCCTCTTTTTTTTCGGGCCGTTTTCTTTCCCCCCCTTTTTTTTGGGTTGTTGGCAGGAAACGGGTGAATGTGGGACGAAAGAGCGGATCCGTTCGTCTTCAGATGCACTTGTTCATACACATCAGCAGCTCCATCCTGACGGCGATGCGGGTGTGCCAGCCCAGAGGCAGCAGGCGGATGTAACGCGCTACGATGGGGGGCCGCAGCAGGTTCTGCACGGTGGAGGAGCGGTCAGAGTTCCCGTAGAAGACCTGAGGAAAAGAGAAGCGAAATGACTCGTTTTGCTGTCGTTGTTCCACACATTTTGTTGCAGAAAAGACAAAAAAGCATCTTGTAAACCTTTGAACATTTGGTCACATTTCAGCCACAAAACCTCAGGGTTCTTTGACAGACTATCTCAAACTAAGCTTGCAAATGTGAGAGGAGGAGAAATATTAGCTCCTATTTACGACGAAAATGAAATCCAGCCCAATCCGGTGCTTTCAGATATCAGATATCTGAGTGAACCTCTGAGTGAGGGAAGAGAGGTAGAAATGATGGGAAAGTGAAAACAATCCTGGAAGTCTTAAGACCTTATTTAAGTGTCCGAATGGCCTTGTCAAAGTCCAAACCTTTATCTAATTTATCTAATATGGCAAAACCAGAGTTATTTTTGCAGAGACGAATGGTAATAAGCCTCAGTCTGGTTTAGACATCCCTCCATCATAGCTGTTTTTGCAACAAAATTTGTTTCTCCAAAGTGTTGAGCTGAAGACAAATGTCTATAAATGTCTTGTTTCTAATCCTTTTTTGCAGTTTCTATGGCTGAGGTGAGGTGGCAGAACCAGTACCTTTATTATGCACTGCATTAGCAGCATCACAAAAAGAGGTAGCTCTTGCTAACGTTGCAGTTGTGGGTCACTCTTACGACCTGACCGGCATCTGGTGGACCCACCCTGTTGTTTCCTGTTTGGTCTTTGTAGTAGATCCAGTTGAGCGTCTCCACGGTGCGATACTGGATGCTGTATTTGGTGATCCACTCGTCCGCGTCGCAGCGGCCCTGGCTGAGGATCCCCGAAACCACCCCGACCTCCTGCAGGTCGATCTGGATCCACTGGTGTTGGTCGTTGAACTTGGACAGCCAGGCACACCTGTAGCAAAAAAAAACAAACAAAAAAAAAAACCGGATCCTGTTTCTGTTGCAGAACGTGCAGCGTAAGACGCTAACTGGGTCACTCACCCGAATCCTTGGTTGTTTAGGCGAGCCTTGCTGGGGGTCCAGGAGGAGTACCAGCTGGTGTACTGGTCCTGGCTAGAGCAGCTGATCTGGTCGGAGGACACGGATCCCGATTCGAAACCCAGGGGTCTGTGGTACGGGCATTCTGTGGAGGAAAAAGTTTGTTTTTTTTTCTTCACCTTCCAGCTTTAAAACTACAGTATGTAACTTTTATTAAAAATATATATATATTTTTTTCTTATTTGTGCGGCCGCACACAGTCATAATTTAGAGCGCTAAGACCCGTCTCCTGATTCTGATTGGTTGTTTGCAGTTATCACTGAGAGAAGGCAGAGGAGCTTGATTTCTGTCTCATATCATTCTGTCACAAAATACAGACAGATTCAACAAATATGTAAAAAAAATAATTTCTTCAAAAGTTACATACTGCAGCCTTGATACAATTCAGTTTGTTTATAAATATTAACAACACATCAGAACAAATAAATCCCATATATACACAGTGACATGTAGTCAGTTCAAAGGTCAGTGACATGGATGTAAAAAAAGCAAAGAACTTTTTTTTTTTTGACTTGTTTCTAAACAGAATCAAAATCGAGAATTGTTAGGAACTGGAATCGGAGCTGAAACTGGAATGTTCAAATTCAAAAGTTGCCCAACTCTATTTATGCTAGTTTTGCCCAAAACCCATTTTGTTTAATCGTCCCACGCTCCCCCTGCAATCGCTCTGGAACTAACATGAAGTCAGTTTAAAAAAGCTAATATTGAAGAAATATTTCTCTTTTACATTCTCAACAGAACGCTCTCTTCTGCATTTTTCGGTAAGCTGAATACGTTTTTGAACTTCTTGATAGTAAAGAAAGGGTGCAGTCTTGAATAAATCTTATGGCGTAACGGACCAATATGATTGGTGACCAAGATTGGTCATTTACAGAAACTGTTAATATATCAGAAACTTTCATCCATTTTGTCATGTTTTCACCACAAATCTGAATTTATTTTTGTTTCATCGACTAAAGTAGATTAAAAATAATTCAGCCACTTGATCCTCAAATCAAACCTAATTGATTTTCTTAAACAGTCACCTAATTAGTAAGCAGTAAATTCCCTGTGTGTAATTTAACATCAGTATAAATCCAGTTGCTCTTTGAAGAAGTTTGTTAAAGAGCAAGTTACTGTATCCAGATTTACAGTGATCCGGCTTACGCTGAGCTTTGATACCGAAAGAATAGCGTGATGAGACAGGAGAAGATAATTGGGGCATTATCTGATGCACGCTTCCTGCGTACAGGGCAGGCCTTATTTTGAGCTCGCTAATCTGCTCACCACATTCCCGCACAGGTAATGGGATTACCCAAACAGCGTTTGTCATGCCAGGCTTGTTCAGCACAACGGCTCATATCTACATCTGAAACTCATTGTTGATCCCCTTTCATTCGTCATCCTGCGAAAAAAGTCGTAAAATTGTAAAAGGTGGCAATGAAATCCACTGGAAACAACTACCGGTCTGGATGGGGTGTTCGTCATTAGCATGTGTTGGTCAGGGGCGTGTCTAGATTTTTATTTTTTATTTTTTTCTTTAGGGGGCCAAAACTTGTATAACAGATTTAACACCAAACAAAACACATGTATCTGTTTAGTTTGTGAAAACCATGTAGTAGATTTGCTTGTTGCAGAGGCTTAGGGCACAGGCTAATTTTCTGGTCGCGCGGTTAGCTAATCTATGCTAACCCTAGCTTGAATACAGCTGTATTTTTAGCACCGTTACGCTAACTCTATTCAACTGATCAACTTAAAAATCTAAATTATTGAACTGGTACAGACTACAAATTGCAAACAACTGTTTGCTTACCCTCTTTTTCTCCGTTATAGTGATTTTGTGTGTGTGTGTGTGTGCAACAGTCTGAGGCTGATTTTTCTTATTATTATTAAACAGTATATACATCAACATGCCATTGGGACTAGAGATGGAAATGATCCACTTGGCTATAATCTCCTGTATTTAGATGTAAATGTTAATTAACATGTATTGTCCCATTTAAAAGAAAAACATAAACTTAAAACAATGAACAAAAAAAATCACTAATTGCAGCTGTAAAACAACAAAAGGCGCATTTCTGTCATTTACTGTCATGGAGCGTGGAAAAAACGCTAAATCTACGAATGATATGACATGAAGAAACTGATTGACAGCTTTGGTCAGGGTGGGCAAATTATATTTCAAGGGTAAGGCGCCCCCTTAAATCTCCTCTGTAGCTACACCCCTGGCGTTTCTCCTTCAAACCCTCCTAATAAATGGAGGATATCCAGCAGAAGCCAGAAGAGGCTTGCAGACTCCTCACCTGGCATACAGTTCAGTATGTGACCCTGAGGTGGTGGCAGTGACGTCATCGACGGCACGGGCGAGATGGCAGCTGGGGTGCGCGTGGGCGAATCCACGGACTCGCAGTCACAGGTGCAGGCCTTGACGTTCCGCGTCCACGTCTCGATCACCTGCTGCTCCTCCTCCTGCAGCTCCTCCTCCTGCAGCTCCTGCTCCTGCTGGACGGCCTCCTCTTCCTGAGGAGCGCACGGGGGGAGAGAGGAGTCAGTCCAAGGTCACTCACCTTAAATCAGATCTCAGCCTTCTAGTACAAGCCCAATCTCACCTCCTGTGATCTAACCGTGATCACGGCTGCACAAGTGTTAAAAAAAAGCAAAAAAAAAAAAAAAAAAAACAGTCAGAAGAACGGCTTGCGTAAAAATTCAATATGCAAAGCTAAATCTCACAGAAAAAGAGAACTAACCCATCAGAGAATTTTTAATTTTTTGCAAATAAACATATCTTATTAGTCAGTGTGTGTGTTAATAAAACAACATAAAGCAAAACTGCACAGTTCAGTCACAAAAAAAAGTAATCGCTTGTGTCCTACAACATAAGCAGTGATTGATGCAATTCTCTAAAGAAACATGAGGAAAATGTTTCACGTCCACAGCGACTTACCCTGAGAGAGGAGCAGGAGGAAGAGCGCAGCAGCACAGTGAGCCGGGACCTCCATCTTCTTCTTCAGCTGTGCTGGAATGACATGTGTGTGATACCCAACGCTGGTGGACAGGATTACTATAATCCACGGGCCTGTGATGGCCTCATAATACTCTTTAGTGGCACTTAGTCGCCTCCCTTTGGACAGCTCTGTTATACAGCCTCTGTGCTTGTGCGGACAGCTTCATGTCAACGCTGAGCAGAGAAAGACCCTCTGATAAGCGGTCATCAGTGGCCTGAGGAACACGTTTTTTAGTTCAACACTGGTGACAGTTTCTGGTTTGTGTTCTTCGATCGCCTGCTGCCGTCCAGCAGGAACGGCGTAGAAAAACGTCACTCTGTTTGTGACATACAGTGCATTTCAAAAAAAAAAAGAGTTCCTCACAGGATTGTAACAGTTAGTTTTTAATGTCTTTTGTTTTATGTTTTAGTCCACATGCGTCAAACTCATGGACTGGAAGTCTGAGCTTTTTATGTGGATCCTTAAAGGCTAAAGGTGATAAAGAACCAACTAATGACTTGAAATACACATAGAAGTTTAAATGCATTTTTTTAGCAGGTTTTTAACAATTTCATCAAATTTCCACAAGGTAATGACACTTAAAGTACCAGAAGTATTTCTAGATGTATTTTTTGTCATTAGATTGGAAACTTTGTGCCTTTTTTTTTTTTACATAGGTGTCCACAAAAAGTTGTTCATGATCTTTTTACAAAATGTTTTTTTTATTATTATTTGTTTTAAAACATCAAAATAGACATGAAACAGTAGCTATTTAAAAATGACAAATTTCTAAATACATATCCAAAATTATAATTGTAAATGTTTTAGTTTTTTTCAGTGCGTCATGTAACATTTGTGGCATGTTTTATTTAGCTGAACTGAGAGCCAAAAAGGCTCTTTGGATGGTAAAAGTGGCAGCCCACACAGCTCTAGACTCATAAGGGACGGATAAATAAAACCTTCAAGGTAACAACTGTGTGCTTAAATAATAGTTTATGGGTCACATCAAAAGTAGTTTTTATCTGTATATGTTTTTAATGCTATGAATGTCAAAAAGTGCAAGGTGTATGAATATTGCGCTAAATAATCTCAGATGTTGATTGTTTTTATTGAGGCCAATTTAGGGAACTAATCTATCTAATTGGAGATCAGAGTTATCAGCATTCAAACACATCATTCTTGTACAGGAAAAGATCCAAATTTTCAAAGCAGTCAGTGAACTAATCTTTATTAGGGCAATAAATGTTTCTCTTCTGACATCGGTTTTTAATTGCTTTTTACTGTTCCACTTATATTTGTCACAGATTATTGTATTATTGTATAGAAAATTGTAGATTTGAGGAAGGTTGGATCTGAGATTCACCCATTCACAATAGATTCCAAGCTGACCTAAATACTGGTCGATGCAGACCTGATTCTCGTTTCTTTCCCTTTAATATATGCTTAATTAAAATGTCATTGTCAGTGTCCTACATTAAATAAGCATTACTTTCGTTAAACGTAGTAAAATCAAAGTATCCCCGGCGTTTTTGGTTTGAAATTTGATGCTTTTAAGTCGCAAAGTCGTGATTTGATTGCTGTCAGAAGCATCCAATAAGATTTAGAGTATTGAATTGAAGCGCTTAAAAGGTGGGCACTGTCGACACGTATTAGCCAATCACAGCCATCACCAGTTTGTTGGTAGCCAATCGGAAGCGAGGTTTCACCTGCCTGTGGGTATATGGTGGAAGTGAGGCTGCTCATCTCTTCAGACGGAAATACAGTGCAGTTATTCATGGTGAGTCGCTTTAAAGCTGTGTTGTTGGAATGTGAAATTAAAATGGCTTAAAATTATGGGTGGAATGTCGTGTTTTAGACGGTGTGTCTGACGTGAAAACTTGCTAGTGCTAACCGGAGAATAACGGCGTTTAATGGTACTTCCGCTCCGCTGTGTTCATAACGGTATGATGATGTTTAACCAACTGGTGATAATTGACCGAATAGTTTGGCAGCTAGAAGGACTTTGTCATAGAAACACCGTGAATGTGCCATGTTTATTTTAGGGGTTATTATCTTAACTGTTTAGGTAAAGATTAAATCTATACTAAAACAGCGTTGTGAAAACGGTATAAACAGTAACCTGGTGTGACAGTTTTTATAATAGATATGTTTTTACTTTTTTATAGCGGGTTACTCTTTTGTACAAGAAAAATATATTTTTTTAATTAATGAATTAATTAATTTAGGTCACATTAGTTATTGATCTCTCTGCTTCTCCTGGTGGCTGTAGTTGCCTCCAGAGACGTCACTACAATTGAATATACGGGTGGTTTTGCCCCAAGGTCTAGGTTTTTTTGGGTTTTTTTTACACATTTTCCAGGGGGTTTTTTTCTCCTGTTTTTTGTTTCTCTCTGAACTGTAAACGTTTCAAATTAACAAGCAGATTTTTTTTCCAGACAAAGATACAATGAGTAAAGACAAAAAGCAATTTGCAAATGATTCATTAAGTAAAAAATGCACACAAAAAATTTTTAAAAAATCAGGAACAGTTGGGGAAACAAAGTCATTGGCATGTGTCAGTCTGGAGAGAGTCCATTATCTACAGAGCATGGGAGAATGTTAAACTTCCCCAGGAGGGGATTACGCAAATTACTCCAAGAATTCATTTAAGAAAGATTCCCAAATTCTTGATGGGAGTTGTTGCCAATGGGCAATTAGTGATTAGTTTTGCAAAAATACTTGCAATTGGATAGCAAGTGAGTTTTAATTAGGTTTTTTATACAGGGCCAGGTTGGTTTGGATACGTTTTTTTTTTTCTATCAGAAAGTGAAAACATGGTTTGAAAAATAAATGTTGTATATTTAAGCAGATTATTTTTGTCTGATATCAGAACTTGTTTCTGATCTTAAATATTGTGACACAAAAACCAAAACAAAGACATTTGTAAGGGGGGAAATACTTTTTCACAACTCCATTATGATGAAATTTTAATGTATTTATTTTAATACTTAAACTAATGAAAAAAATGTGTCTTGATTCATTACACACTGATTAATATATTGTTTTTCCAATTTTTTTGTTTGGATCACAGCTCAACCCCCCTCAACCCCAATAAATTTAGGTTAATAGAAAACAAGAATACATGAGGTCAATAAAATTATTTTTAATACAGAAATGCTATGTTGTAGCTTTTCAAAGGCTTGATTGAAAATACTTTGTTTTTAATCAGTTTTATAAATAACTTGCTCATTTTTAATACTTAATTCAATCTAGTATTATTTACATTAATCCATAGTCTTTATGTAATTTTTAGTGAAATATAGAATTATGGATTGGCATCTTAAACATAACAGTCCATGTCGACGTTCTTCATTTGGCATAACTTGTCAGAACCAGAATGGCTTCATTCTCCTTCACATAAAAAGAATTGGCTCCTTTTTTTTTTTTTTTTTTTTACGTTTATTGTTGTATTGAGCGACTGTGTCTCCTTGCCACCCACTCCTTCCTCTCATCTTTTCATTCACTTCTCTTGTTTTGTCATCCCTTCATTTCAGATGCAGTTCATGCTTCTGTTCAGTCGTCAAGGCAAGCTCCGGCTGCAGAAATGGTACGTGCCTCTGTCTGACAAAGAGAAAAAGAAGATCACCAGAGAGCTGGTGCAGACCGTCCTGGCCCGGAAGCCTAAAATGTGCAGCTTTCTGGAGTGGAGAGACCTAAAGATTGTTTATAAGAGGTGGGTGGTGATTAGGGCTTGTCCAAGAACACTGATCTTATCTGAACCTTCTTTGACTAATTGGTTATGTGGTTCGGTCGGGTGGATCAGGAATGGCTGCCAGCAATGAGATAAAACCATCATGAATAGACTACAAGTAGGAGGAGTATCAATTTTCCCCTCATTATATCCTGTTGCTGTGCCAACGGACGAGCAGGCAGACTATTGGTGAGACTGGGTGGCCCAGCCTCAACAGATTAACATGGGACCGAAGGTGCCTAAGCAGACAGGTTTATTTACAAGCTGTAGTTAAGTAATGAAAAGGTTGTTTTTTGTTTTTTTTTTGTCACCACTGTTTTTCTGGACTGCCAACTTTTCTTATTAAAGTAGCTCAAACTCAGTCAGACTGGATGGAGTGTGTCTGTGAACACCAGTTTTTAAGTCTCGCCTCAGATTCTCGATTCAAGTTTGTTTCCTGAATACGCACGGAGTGAAATGAAAGGGAAAAGCAGGTTTTGATCCCTTATGAGTAAGGTTGAACCTGCATTGAAAGATTAAGGACGTATGAAACATGTTGGCTGTATTTCTACATTTACATAAATATATTATAAATTAATGCAGTACAGTCACCGAAGTGGACTTGAAATACGACAAAACTAATTTCCAGGTGACTTTCCAGCAAGATATAGGAGCTTGTTTTAACTAAATAATCCCTTGATACTGATTTAAAAAGTACTAGCAGACATTTTTGGCAGACTTTTTTTTTTTTTAAACGTAATGTAATCTGCCAGTGGGACTCATACTTTTCATCAATTTTAGGTAAGTTTTGACTTAAAACAAGCTCTCATGTCTTTGTGAAAAGTTACTTGTGAGTTAGTTTTGTTTTATTTCAGGCTTACTAAGATGTTTGCACCAGAAACTACACAAAAACTTGGTAGTATTTTGTGTTTTTGCACTGGCATGTCTCCTTTGTCTTCATAATGTTTGTCTGGATTAATGCTGAGATTACATTACGCACAGCTGGACTATATTTAGTAATTAGCTCCTTCAGGGAATCAGCAGTATATTGTTACTAAAGCTAAACGTTTAAGGACATAAATCTTTATAAGAATTATTTTTATGAAGTAAAGCATCCTATTTATCATGTATTTTTTAATGCAATGACTTGCAAAATAGAGAAGTAATGAAGTGCACAAGGAAAACCCCCACAGAGTTGAATAAATGACAGGAAACGTACAAGCAAGAAACTGCCTTTTTGTTTCTGTAAAGCAGGCAACACCTTTATTCTTGTCTGAAACCAACTCTGCAGACCGTCGTCCCTCGCCGCCTCTTGCTCGCCCCGCCCTGTGGCTGGAGGGGACCAGCTGACCAGCTTCTTTATTAGCCAATCATCACATGCTTAAAGAGAGCCTCTGGGATTATCGGGGATAAGGATCTGTGGCAGGGGCTTAACTGATTCAGCATCCTCCTCTGGCTCCTGGTGTTTTAATGAACACGCTGCGCACAATAAGCAGCCATCTTTAATAACGGCCGAGGACTCCTCTCTCAGCAGTATTTAAGTGCAGAGGGAAACCGTACTGTATATCACTTCTGTGTTGCGTGTAAACTCATCTCTTCCTACCAGGTGCTGCACTATGTCAAGAACATATTGAAAGTTTACCCTTTACTACTGTACTGATGTTGTAATGATGATTGTGATTCTAAATATTGTGTTTTTATGGTAAAAGAGGTTTATTTGAGCGCTTTGTGTTCTTGTTGTGTTGTAGATATGCCAGCCTGTATTTCTGCTGTGCCATAGAGGACCAGGACAATGAGCTCATCACACTGGAAATCATCCACAGATACGTGGAGCTGCTGGATAAATACTTTGGCAGTGTGCGTTTGAATCTCTTGCTCAGTTTCCATTCATGTTGTAATGTTTTTAGCCCCAGATATCTGGGAAAATTGACACATTTTAATGTGTTTTGGCCTTTCAGCCACACAAAAACTTTGTTTGACATCATTAAAAATGATTACTTATAAAAGTTCCGACCAAATGGGGATTTAAGAAAACTTCGTGTTTGTGTGTGTGCATGGGAAAATGGATATTTGAGGTCCTGCGCACTGCAGTCTGCAACAAACAAAGAACCAATATATTATCCACATACTTGTTTGACACCAATCGACATCATCTTTGGTTTTATTCACTTCCTATTCTAACACAATTCTTAAAAGTAGTTTGATCTATATGTCCACACACACAAACCTCCTGGTGCTGTGTTTAATTTAAGTTTTAAGTCGTTTTAAAGCAATCTGATTGGCTAAGAGGTGTTAGCTTTGCGTTACACTGCCCTCTATTGGTTTGGCATATTTAAAACAAAGTTCACGAACCCTCTCATTTGTGCGGGTTCACGTGGACAAAGTCTCTTTTGAAACCGATCCCATGCGTACAATGTTATTTTTAAACAACATAGATATTTATTTTTATAAAGACGCAGCTACGTCTGTAAAAGGCCTAAGGCTGCCACCAGTTGAGCTTAGCAATGACCACAGCGTGTACTGTGTACATTTACTTTTTCAGGTTTGTGAGCTTGACATTATTTTCAACTTTGAGAAGGCCTACTTCATTCTGGATGAGTTCTTGCTGGGCGGTGAGGCTCAGGAAACGTCCAAGAAGAACGTCCTGAAGGCCATCGAGCAGGCGGACCTACTGCAGGAGGTAAGACCTGCACTCACTGGTAAAGCAGTAATTATTATAATTAACATTTTAGCTTATTTCCATTTCATTTTTTTACATAAGTGACAAATAAAATGCATATTTTACATTATAGCATTGCTGCATTTTAATAATGGTTAAATTGGTGAGAAATTTGGTTATTAATGACGATAGTAATAATAGGTCTTGTTTATAAATGATAATCTCCTTTTTATAGTTTTTGCTTTTTCATTAGATTTGAATATAAATTTTAAGTGTTTGTCAATCGAATAAAATGAACAAGCTTTTAAAACGATGACGGAAGTGTTACAGGTCACTAACTCACTGTGAAAGGCTGTAAATGTTGGTGAATGGGAGTCGGTGTGTGTGTATAATGGTTTCTTGTTATAATCATTTATTCTGTCTAGAAAAACTGACTTGGTGTCAAGATTGAAAATTCACTTTCCTACGTGACATCAGACAGGATTTTGTCCTAAAACAAGTGCAGTTGGAGTTGTGTGTGCTGAAGCACATTACTGTCTTCGTTAGTTTTGTTGTTGAGAAGCCATGTAGTTTTGAAAAGACTATCTAGAAGTGCTCTGCCACCACTTTGTCTGCAGGATATCCATTTTTAAAATCTTAGAGGAAGTCACAAATATGGCAATGTATATCATCCAAACAAAAACAGTAAATTTGGGCTTTGACTTTTTTTATAAAATCTAACAATCTTTGTACATGGTCAGTGAGTGCAAAGGCATAGAAATACCCCACATTTATAACCAAACAAATGTATATGGTGGTGTAAATACACCACCACATATCTGCTGTAAGTTGTGGTTAAATTCTTTCTGGTTCTTAAATATTTCCTCATTTTATTTTTTGTAATTTGTCTTGTCATGCTCTTCAGTGTGCTATATGTTTCTTGCATTTAGGTCGCTTCATCTCGATTGAAACTGACATGTTTCTCTCTGTGCTTGTGTATTCTTTGCTGTTGTGATTTACAGAATATAGACTTTCAGATGCGTCTGTTTGCAGGTACAGTTTGTTAAACTCAATGTAGGCCTTCCTGTAGTCTTAGCTCGGTAGCCCTAGATAGACTATAGCCATCAGAATTAACACACCAGCAATGGACAAATTTGACACCTGGATTATGACATAAAAATGAGTTTCTGGTGTGTTATCTGCTTCATACTGACCTCATAGCAAAGCTTATATGTCTGATGGAGTCACAGATTTCAAAGGGCAAATATCATCATAGCTTAAGGCCAAAAAAAAAACCTACAAATCTTGTAAATATGAAACGTAAATAAATTAAAGTTGGTATAATAATTAAAATTTAGCACTAGCTTGAAATTGTATTGCACCAAAACATATTTTGGTTAATATTACTCACAGTTGGAATAATCAAGTTGACTGAAATGACAGACTGCGTTCTTGGAACATTTTGCCAGATGCATTACTGTAGTGTAGCAAAGCCCTGGTAAGTAAGGCATATTCTGATTACATGTTATTTAAAAAGTGACACTTTCAGCTGCTTCTATTCACTCCCACTACGTTTTACACATTAACAGGATAACTTTGGTAGTAGAGTTATCCTGGTGTCGCAGTAGATTGTTAGAGACATCACCAAATAAATAAATGAATAAACTTGTGTTTGAGCAGGTGGTTTTGGGTCAGGGTATGTTATAATTACCATGGAGTTCAGTGTTCACACCTAAAGTCATCACTCTTCACAATATTTTTTATTTTTTTTTGGTGAAGTTCTTGTTTGCCTTTAGCTTGGGTGTCTTTAAAAAAAATAAAAATACAGTTCTCCCTAAATGCAAGTGAAACTAAAAAAAGGTAAACATGATGATATATGCCCTTTAAATGTTAACTCTGTAGCATGATGGAGCTTTTGTTCACATGTTTAGAGGGCACCAGTAGGTTAACATCCATAGTAGTTCTGGGATCAAGGTTTCACATATTACTACAAGAAAACTCTAAGTGGACAATCCAACTTCACTGTGATAAGGGACAAGCATATTTAGCACAAACATTGGGAAAATTTGTGTTTTCTTTGTAAATGGTGGCTCATTTGTGGGTTGAGTAAAGTACATGGGTTGCACCCAAATAAATTTGCCAAATCCTTTCTGACAATCCTAAACACCATATTCTGCTTTTTGACTCTTGTTTGGTGTTCTTTAAGGGACTCGATGATTGAAGTTTGAAGAAATAAGACATATTCAAAAGCTTATTCAGGGGACTCAGTGGTGCGTGGGAGAACTATACACAACCACAACAGCATGACGCCTCTTCCTCCTGCTGGTAACCAGCTTGGTCACACACTGCTGTAGTACGTAATGCATTTCTTTAACCAGAATTTGTGGGAAACGACCAGCTTGGTTGTGTTCATCATTTTGAGATGAACAGCATTCCAGAGTTTGTCCCACCAGTGTTCAATGGGGATCAGGCCAGAACAAAACTGTATCCAATGTATTTCATCTTCTCCACTCACAAATCCTAGATGTAGTGGTGCAGGGATGGTACCAGGCCAAGGCGGATGTTGCGGAGAAGTGATTTGATTGACAACAGAGTGAATTCGTTGATTGGTCTATGAATTTACGTCACTGTAAAAGTGAATGTTGTATTTAAGGAATGGCACATTCATCGTCAACTGGATGGGGCAACCTACAATAAACAAATGTACTAAGATATTTTGGAGAAAATGGTCGCCCAACGGTACACACATAAATGACATCTTCGGAGCATCGACCTCGGCTCCTGACGCTCACAGCCCACTCACATTCCCATATTTACACCCACGAAGAGGCCCAATGGAGACGCACCAAACTTTGCAACAGCTGAACCAGACATTAACTCACTGGAGTGAGACCTTACAATGGAGCAGGGGCTTTGGAGGGTAGTTTGGTGCTTTATAGACAATTTCAGACAGATTCAACTGACTGTCCATTAATAAATGGACACATTAATAAATGGACTAAGTTTTGGATATTAATGGACTTATTATTTAAGTCGGACAGAGAAAAGAGAGATTTGAAGCAGGAGGGAAGGGAGACAACCGTAGAAGCGCTCATGGAAACGATTTGCCAAGAAAATATCACACACTACTTGATATTTGCCGCAGGTCGTCTTTGGTCATGGAAGTTCCTAATCGGCGCTCAATGTATCTGTAACACCAAATGTCCACAGATCACCGATTCAAGCTCATGACCAGAGATTTTCTTTCACGACAAGAGATTTTGGCTAAGACGTCTGATAATCACCAAACATGAACCCTGCTTAGCAGTGGAGAAATGGAATTGCTAATGGTTGCAGTATTTCATGTCAATATCACTCTGCACAGAGATTGCCTCAAGTGATGACGAGCCTTGTTTTTTCCAGTGAGAGAGATGCTGCCTCATAGCATCACACTGCCTCCACCAATAAGATGTTTGGCAAGGTCAAGGTGGATTTGACAAGCTTTTCATGAGCCTAACCCACATACTCAACTCGACTGCACAAATGCATTTTGCAAAGAAATTATGGCACCATTTAGGGTGAAATATCCAACGGTTTAAAATTTATTGCCAAGAAGCATTGCTACGACAAAGACGTGGTTGATAAAACCCAATTTACAATGAATGTAACCAGTTAGGCAGCAGGCTGATGGGTTTGCTGTATGTCTTTCCTCAACATTTGGTGAGAGAGCGCTCCAAAAGGCCCCAGCTAATGAGTTCTTGGAAGGGAAATCGGGTCACTGCTGACCAGCCCATTAACATCCACCAGAGAAAAGCAGTGTTATTTAGAGAGAACACAGGGATGCTCTTTTTCTTTATACACTGTGACGAAATGCTACACGGGTTTGGCTTTTTGGTGACAGAACCCCACAATATGTTACTGGCTTAAAATATACCAATAATGCACAAACATCCTCCTGGTAGACTGCACATGAATTAAAGATGTCCATCTTTAGTCATTTATCTTGAACCAATTCTATCTCATGGTGAAAGTAATTGTACATTAAAGTATAAAAACTGGGGGCATCAAAATATCTCCAATTTTACAAAGTGGACCAAATTCAACTATGAATTTGGTCCACTTTGTGAGGCACTTTGTGAGTGTGAGGCAGTTGCTGCCAGGCAAGTCCAAAATGCCAGAGGACATAATGGTGAAGCAGTCTGTGTGTTTCCAGACAGCTGGGCTGTCTGTGCACAGACTGTCCTCTGATCCTTAGAGAGTTGTGGTAAGTTCTTCCTCAGCTCTTTCCCTTTTAGTGTATACAGTAGATCAGTGGGATGGTGTGTGATATTGGCAGACATGGCGTGAAAACAAGATGTCCATTTTAATCACCCCGAGAGGAGCAGAAAAAAATTGATCGGCTCAATTCTGTATTTATAGAGCCAGAGTGAAGACTGGGGAAGTTTGCCAAATGAGGAGATCTTGTAAAGCCTATCTGTGCCTCCATCCATTTAATTGGTAACTAGACTGGTGAAGTCAGTCAGCCAGCATGGGTTTTTGCAACTCTGCGTGCCGTGAACTTCTTGATTGCATGCATCTCTGTCAGTCTGACTGTCTCTTACCTCTGAGCAAAACGTACATCAGCACTAAAAGGGTTATAGCTGGCATGAACACGGCTATACATTTTTCCATACACACACGCAGCCCTACTAACGGAGATTAAAATATAATCCAACACTTTTCGGCTATAGACAATCTTTTTGTAGTTTACTTTTGAAGAAGAGTTGAAAATCAGATAAATTGGAATGTTAAATTATATAAATGTTGGTTTTTAAATGTGGAGCTGTGGAGACCAGGGTTGATCTTTATACTGACGGCAGCAAATAAAATTGGTTAGCTTTCTGATTATTAAACAGGAAAATGATGTTGAAACTACTTATATTTATGACATATTATGTTTTGGTCTGAGATTTACTATTTTACTTTTGATCCTCAAAATCTGCAACATCAAATTATAGAATTAAAAAGATGGACCTGTTCATTTTCTTTCCACTGCACATTCTCATTTCCTGCTTATTTTTAAGGGTCTCTGTTGCCCATGTTTGAACTTTCTGGACCAATACATTTTTAAAAAGGTCATACTTTATCTATTTGTTTTGCAGCCACTGAATTTAAAAATAAAAAAAATTAAAAACTTTTTCTTAGAAATCATAAAAATGAGGATAGTAAATAATGAACTTTGGTGCATTCAAGCTGCTTGGCTGGCAATGACGTTGGCCCCAGCATACTTTTTTCTGGCAGCAGAGTCTAGAACAGGGGTCACCAACTCTAGTCCTCGAGGGCTACCATCCTGCAACTTTTAGATTCACCTCTGCTCCAAAATGTCTGGATTCCCTCACCAGCATGCATTCCTCTCTGCAATAGGCTGGAAACTAGCAGCTTATTTGAACCAGGTGTGTTTGAGCAGAGACGCATCTAAAAGTTGCAGGATGGTAGCCCTCGAGGACTGGAGTTGGTGACCCCTGGTCTAGAATGTCAACTTACTGGTAAAAAGATGGTTGTGTGAGGCTGAGCGATGCCAGCTAGAAATGGTTGAACTCACCTATACTCTTCAACATCATGAAACTTGAACTGGTGATGACCATGCCACACTTGACTATACCTTTACCCTTGCAAAGCTGGTGACATTTGTCCAGTTCAAATATGTTTTGTGTATTTAAAAGACTTAGGACTTTGTCCCCCCAGTGGCATTTTGTTGGAAGGTGTTATAGGCCTATGGATACTGGGTGGGGCTTTAAGGTTAAAGGACCTCAGCATAAAGTCCAGCTGGTCTCAATGCATGTTGGGCTCCACCTTGTCCCCGCTGCTGTCTGTGGCATTCGTGGCCCAGAATCGGGTGGCGAGGACTGTGTCTGGTTTGGAAACTTCAGAATCTTGTCATTGCTTTTTCCAAACGATATGATTTTTGTTGGTCTCTTAAGAGCCAAACTTTCAGAGTGCATGAGGAAAATTCACAGTGAAGCTGCCAAATGAGAGTTGACTCCTCATGGCCTATGTCTGAAGGCATGGATCTCTAACGGAACCAAGGAAAAAAGGCCTGGGGGTCAGTAACTACATGAAGCAGAAAAGTTTAGGTGTTTTGTTCATTGATGATGGTGGGATGAAGATGAAAAGATGAATTGGGGCCTTGTCTGCAGTAATAGAGGCACTGCTGCTGTCATTGCGATAAAAGAGCTGAGCCAAAAAGTAAAGCTCTCGATTTGCAGGACTGTCTATCCTCCGACCTCTAATTACGGTCCTGAGATATGAATTACAGCACAAAGAACAGGAGCAGTTTCCTTCTCAAAGATACTGAGAGGAACTCAGATTAGAGCTGCTGCCCCACCACATTAAAAGGAGTCATTTGATATAGATTAAGCATCTGATCAAGAAGTTCAGAGTTATATCAGCTGCCCAATGATCATACACCCTGGAAAGAAGTGAACCAGCGTCAAAACCCTGAAGTCCTTGAAGTAGAACATTAAGTTGCCTATCTCATTCTGCACCATTACAAAATTGAGCTCTTTACTGGGTTAAACATTATATAAAACCTGAAAACAAAAATCTATAATGCAATAAAGAACCTAACTCATTTATCTATAAATTGTTTTTATTGTGGTGCCTCCTCTTGTTATGGTTGTTGTATAATCAAAGCAGCAATCAGACCACATTAAAAGAAGACCTCCTGTGGCGAAGTTGCTGCAAGTTATACAAGAGGAAAACAATTTAACTAGCAATCTGCTTGACAGCACAGCGTAGTAATCAGGGTACACAGCTGGTGTTCTTAAAGCACTTCTATTACAATGAAGTTGTATAAGACAAAAAAAAAACAGAGGAGAAATCAGAATATAAGCCCTGCATGGCTAAAACAGTGCAGGGGCAGTTGGGGCTTATTTTGGACCCGTTGCCTTGTGTTTCTAGGCATTAGTAAGGACATAGCCCAGTAATTAGAAAACATACCACAGAGGATTTGGTGTAAGCTATTTTGATAGGGGCTGTAATGAAATTTTTTCTCAAGACCTGACCCTTCCTTTGCTGCCAGCGGGCAGATATTCTTTAGGATTAATGAAGACTGTGAGCAGACACCTGAGAGAGATTGAGAAGAGATGAACGGGGCGTAGATGTTAAAGTGGTCCACACTTGATCCCTTTTTTTTTTCTTTTTTTTTTTTTTTCCTTGAGCACATTCCCTAGACGAGTTGTAGAGTAGGTTGGTAGATTTGATCAAACGGTCTTTGTCCTTATGGAAATGTTTGCCTCACAGGTGTGATGGTCCCAAATATGGCGTCAGAAGCCTCTGGTCTTTTCCAGAATTAGGCCAGCTAAGGTGAATACTTTGTGTCTGTGGGTATAGGTTGTCTGTACCACTAGAGTCTGTAGGTTTTTGTTATTTTATTTTGTATGTCTTTTACAGTTTAAGAATATGTCTGTATCTCAGTTTCTAGTGCCATCCCTGGTAACTTGGTAGTGGTGTCTTCACGGTTGACAGTGTACAGTTGTGTTGTGAACAAAAATCTGTCTTTCTGTGTATTTTTTGTTTATGTTGCCATCATTACTGCCACTTTCCACTGCTCACATTTGGGTTGCCTTTGTATAACGGACCCACTCACTGATGGAGTTAAAGCATTGCAAACTACAAAATGTTCATAATGTCTGATTTCATGGAAATGACTTGCGTTGCAAATATATTACAATATTAACTTCTTCCCATTTTGTCAGATTACAACCAAAGGCTTCAATGTAATTAATCTGGACTTCTATAGAAATATACGTCATCAGGACAACTGTTGAGTTGAGTCTTGTACAAAGTGATTTTTCCATGATATATTGTTTGTTGTAGAGTCAGTTATTGCATAATATTGAATGCAGTGTCTGTAAAAAGTATTCACACACCTTAGAAGTTTTAGCCTTTACATTTTTTGTAGACAAATTAACGATGATCAACAAAATTTGGCTTTTTTTTATTGCAAACATAAATTGTGAAATTGAACACTGATTTCTACCAAATGACAAAAAGGTTCACATAAAATAAGTGCATAAATATTCACCCCCCTTAAAAATGCCTGACCCAATTGAATAAAGGTCTAGCCAATTGGTGTTGGTCTTACACTGAGTGGAATGTAGAGTAGTGACTGTAGTATAAAGACAAGGGTCAAAGTTCACCTTACAACAGAACATGTATTCTAAACAGACCAGTTAAGATTAAGACTTTCTATTTTTTTTGTTTTGTTTTTACTCTACATCACAATTCATCACTACTTACTCTCAGGCTGTTACATTGAATCCCATTAAAACACATTAAAACATAAAGGTTGTGGTTGTAACCTGACAAACGTTTAAGCAACAAGAAAACATTTGTTAGGATTAAAGCTAAGCTAAGGTACCCCACTTTACCCTGAAACGTATCATGTAGACGAGGATATTGTGTGACACCTTTGTCTAAATGGATAATTTAATATGAAGGAAACAATGAAGTCGTTAAATGCTGCATTTTGCCTGCTGCTCCTTGTCCTGCATGTCCTGCTGCTGAGGAGCAGAGTGTGAACGCGGTGGAGGCTGTTACCACTGAGTGTTGTCTTGTTTTCTCTCCCTCAGCCCTGTCATGAGTACTTTAATGTGCCTGTGTACTGATTGGCTACCATCTGCTGCTGCTGCCGCTGCCGCTGCTGTCCGCTCTGCATGCTGCGCTTCTCAGTGCCTGGCACCTTTCTTTCTGGCCTCTGAGCACCTGACGTTATGTTCGGGGGTGTATCGTCGGTCTCACTTTCAATTCCACTCGAAACATGACAGCCGGGCTAAAGTGTTGTCCAGGAAGTAAACCACAACTAAAATTCAGTGGTGGATTTTTTTTTTTTAACTGCTCCTCTGGAACAAGAAAACATCACTCTTAAATTGAGCTAATATATTAATGTAGCTATTACAATTGTTTGTTTGATGCAATATTGCATGTCTGTCAAAGGTCTGCTAAATTTTGTATAATATTTTTCTTTCTATATGTGGCACATTTGTGTATTTTTCTTGCTGTAAAGAACAAAGTTTGCATCTTGTGTCGTCATAATCCATTGTCTTTTTTTTTTTTTTTTAATGAAGCTCAATTTCCTTTTATTAGACATTTTTGCTCCATCTTTTTCTTTTTGAGAAGCTCTGACTAAAAATCTAAGTGAAATTCCTGGTTAATTAACAGGCGACATTCTTGGAACAAGAAGACGTGTTTCACACTCATTGATTTTTGGTTAAATAGGACACGTTAGCTCAGTGAGTCACGGGAGTCGCTTGTTCTGCCCGCCTGCGCAGCTCCCCGTCACTCCGTAGGGAAACACTGCCCCCTGTTGGAGATACGGCAGCACGGCCATGAAGGGAGTTCTGTGTTTCGGTCTTCTATTTGCTCTCAGGACCGGAGTGTTTGCATTTATAGAAAAATATTTAAAAAATGAATACATAACATCTCACTGTGTACGGTCATGTTTGCATTTATAGAAAAATATTTAAAAAATGAATAAATAACACCTCGCTGTGTACGGTCATGCCAACTCTGAAGCTACTTAAACACAGACTGGAGGTTAACGTTAGTTATTTTATGCACAGATGTAGTGTTTTTTTGTTTGTTTTTTTGGTTCACAGAAGATTGTTTTTTTTGTCAGATTTTAATTCATGTTATCCATATGAATATAAAACAAGTTATTAATTTACATGTTTTGGGGTTTTTTTCTGTCAGACTTGTTGCCATGCCTAGAAGTTGTGTAACATTAAAATAAGTCTGAGACAATAGCAAAGACTAGCAATAATCTAGATTCTTCTGTTTCACATTACTTATTTTCTTATTTTAAAACACATTTTTTAAAAATCGCTAATCAGATGTGAATAGATATGCAATTTCCACTCTTAAGGTAAGTGTTTATAGATTAATTATATTAAAATTTATTTTGCACTATATAAAAGTTTTGGATAAATCAAGCACCACTTATTCTCAACAGAAAAGTGTAATAACAAACGTAACAATCATAATTGGACCATTATGATGAGTTGAGTGATGCAATAATTGATTTTAAAAGTATATATAAAAAAATCACATATTTGTGACCATTAAGTGAGTTTGTTTTTTTTTCTAACTTTTAATTTAAAATTTGTGATGCCATGAAACACATTTATTAAACACTCAGGAAGATGTTTACAAACATAGTCATATTTTTTTGTTGGGTGTTGGAAAGAAACTCAGTTGTGCCAAACATTGTGTAAAATATCCATACTACTTAAACTTTTTAAAAACATTTTTATGAGATTGCATATTTTATCTGCACTTTATGTGAAAGACCAACTTGAACTTTGGTCCATTCCAACAAAAAGGTGTTGACAGAGCTACATGTAACTCTTTATATCATCCAGTGAGGCTCCAAGTAATATTTGACCACAATGCTAAAGAATTAATGTTTTAAACTGTATAAGTATTTAAAAAATACATATTTTATGTAATGTATACAAAGCATTATCAGAAAAATACCAGCAATAGTCAAAGGAATATGTTTTGTAAAAATTTACTTTTTTTTGTCTTTTGATTGCAAAGTATGCATCTATTCAAAAGAATTATTTTCAATTGAAAATTTTGTGTTCCTTTTGTGCAAAACCAGTTTGATAACTTTATGTTGAAACCTAAAAATAACAAAAAATAAAAGTGCTTTTCTTTCATTAAAAAAAATCAAACTATTTTTGATAAGCCAAGCTCAATCAGCTCATTGGTTTCATGTAGTTTGTTTAGCTGGACCAAAGTCCAAAATGGCTGTCTGGGTTGTAACGTTAGCTGACGCCTGGTCTGACGCATAAAATCCAAGATAGAATTTAGTGACGTTTGTAGTTCTAGTCTGATGCAATGTGGAAAAGACTTAAGAGGCATAAGCATACAACATGCTGTAAAAAAATACATTAAGAAAAGTTCTTGTGTAACATGCTTCTCCATGGTGTAAAGTTTGAGCTTTCTTCTCTCAAAGTGTAATGTTTTTACAGATGTATCCCAGTTGAAATGTTAGATCCTTGTTCTGTGTGAAGTCAATTTTCTGTCTCACTGCTCTGATGAACTTCCTCTCTTTACCTTTGTGCTGAACGCTGGTTTAGGACGCCAAAGTAAGTGTCTCTCCTTCTCCTTCTTCCACAAACTGATCCGTACGAGCCCGAGAGCACAGCTCTGCAGAGTCACAGTAACCTCTGACTTCGACGTTTCAAAACATGAACAATCGAGAATAAAAAAAAGACGGGCCCAATTTTAGGAAACATTTTACTGCTACGCACGATGACACGAACGCCAACCTGTAAGATGGGTATTTGTTGCATGTTCTTGGTTTTAGTTATGGCAGAAATGTGACTCAACATGTCGGAAAGCTAAACAGAGAAAAATTACAATATTTCAACATGTAGAGTTCTTAAATAAACACTGATTAGAAAAATATTAAGAGACATGCATAAACTAATGAGAAGTTAATCCAGCCCAAAACAGGGGTGAAATGAAATAGAAAAGTCGACTTTTAAATCACAAAACAGTCTTAAAGGGGCAGTATTATATATTTTCCAGGCACATAGTGCCGTTTTATAGCACAAGTAACTAAATTACCTTTTAATTATAAAAATTCTGTATATATCCAACATAACTTAAAAGAAGTTCAACTTTGCAAATTAACACCATGAAATGAGCCTCTGTCTCTTTAAGAAGCTCCTACTTTTTTCGACACTCCACTTTCATATGCTCCCCTTTTACGCATTTAAAATCGTTTTACACCTTTAAAATTGTTCTTGGGAGATTCAAGGATTCCTCAAACATGCACAAAATAATCAAAGCAATGCTCCAGGTATGTTTTTGATGAGAAGAATAAATTTATAACATGTAGAGCTAAAAAAAAAAGTTAATTTCACATAATACTGCCCCTTTAACACAGATCAGAAACTTCTGAAACTCCCTTACTTGCTTACTTGGTGACATTTTGGTAGCAGTACCTGCAAGGATGTGGTGAATTTAGAAGCGCTTCTTTTTTGCACAGCAGCAAATAAAATAGATAGGATCCGTTTATTGTAACATGAGAAACCGTGTAAAAGTTCAAGAGGTCAGAACGTCTCTGCAGGGCGCCGTGGTTTCAGTGTTTTCTTACCGCTCTCCCCCTACAGGATGCAGAGACCCCTCGCAGCGTGCTGGAGGAAATTGGACTCACATAAACACTTTCTCCATCATCATCATCATCCTCATCATCACGCTTTGACCTCAGATCCCTGTCCTGTTCTGGCTACTGTTCTTCATAGACCTGATAACTGATTCACCCTCCAGCTAACGCAATCACACATTCTGACTGTGAAGTCATATCTAGCAGTTACTGCTTTCTTTTTGTTTTTTTTTCTTTCTTTCTCAGTTCTTTCAGTGCGCAGTGTATTCATATACGGGGGGGGAAAACTGCAATTTATTATGCTTTTTATGTTTTGTTCTTAAATAAGGGAATATATTGTGTCATGTTATATAAAGGGAAGTCTAAAGTATTGCATTAGAACCAAAGAGTAAGAGCTCATCATTGGGAGGTTGTCAATAGCCGATAAGTTTTAAACTGAAGATTTGTGTGAATTAAAACACACTCACTGTGATCACCCAACAACGCGTCACTGTTCAGTCCGGAATAAATGCTGTAATAACTTTGTTTACAAGCTCATGCCGTTCTGATCTGTCAAATTTTGGCTTTACAAAAATGGTAGATTTACAGTCGAATGCCTTAAACCACTGACTAGTATTTATGTGAGGTTTTTTTTATGGCAACAATGTAGCAGGTAAACGCGCTGGGTTGGTTTTACTGCACGTAAAAGTGCAAGAATCAAGCCGACTGTTTTTCATTTCCATGTTTACAATTGTTTCAACTAAAAGTCAGAGACATGCAGCAACTGTTAACGCCGCCTGAAACAAGAACTATCCATCCATCCCTGGTTCATACTCACTTGTTCCTGTAGAGGGCTGGTGTCTAACTTTAGACCCCCACATTAATTTAGACATAATTTCCTACCTCACAGCTAATAAAAATATCTGGAACTAAATGTGGCAGCCAGTTGCCAATGATGCTCTAATGTGGTTTTGTAAGACGGATCAGGATGCCGTCAAAAAGTGAACTGATCCAAGTAACTTAATTCAAAAGTGAAACTTGTGTTTTATGTAGATTCTATAGACACTTAACGATGTTTAGTTTGATAGTGACAACTAAAAGCTAGCAGAAACTCCAAACTCATGCAAATCTTAAACATTATCTCAAATTAAAGTTAATGGAAAGTTGATTAAGAAAAAAATGTGGTAGAAAAAGGCAAACAAGCACCTGAGTGAATCCCCCCCCCCTTCTTCAAATTAAATGTTTGTGCAGAAACAAATTTTAATAATCAAAGTTCATAAAGATGCGGATGACTGAGTTTGTTGAGGGAAAGCTCGACTGGTCTGCTCAGAGCCACAACCTCAATCTGGAAGGACATTTTTCTGATTCATCAGAACAGAGTCTGCAAGTTTTGCCCAACATCAGTGTCCGACCTCACAAATAAGACCATTGGGGAAATAGTGAATTCCTCCTAAACTCAAAGCTTTCCTACAAATATTTGAAGCTGGTACTGCTTCTACCATATCTGATGCCAAACGAATCAATACTTTTGGCGGTATATTGAAATATTTTTCACTTTTGAACTGAACTACTAAAATTAATTATCATTTCAGATATTCCTGTTTGCTAAGTTGCACCTGTAAGCAGTAGAGTCCAAGAAAGCTGAATTGTGTACTGCCCATACTTTCTAAATGAAGAGAAATCTCACCGTAGGACTAAACGATGACACACTGTGGAAACTTCCTACTGACTGTGATCATAAAAATAATTTTTAAAAAAACCTTACGTGGTGAAACTTTGTTTATAAGAAGCAATAGAAACATAAACCTTCAGAGTTTTTATGCATTGAAACTGTCATTTTTAAACATTTGATCCGAAAAGTAAAAGCTTGACACATAAAATGCCTTGGACGCAGGACTGTACAAATTCCTTGTTATAAATGTGCATTCTTGTGTATGTCCTATTTTGATTTATATGCTGATAAAATCCAAATTGTGCTGTTTACATCTTTTCTATGCCTCCTGATGAGCGGTTTCTTGTCTAAAGAGTTTGTGTGACATAGAATCTGTGGCACTTTGTGTTGTTTACAGTGAAATAAAAGCCGTTCATTACCAGAGTCGTGTTTATTGCTCGGTGTGAAGCAACTTGAGATGCTTTCTTGTTGTGAGGGAGAACGATGCCGTCCTGAACAAGTTTACACTCAATCGTCTTTTTTTTGTTGTTTATCGATGACTTTTATAGGAGTGATAAAAAAGAAAATGTAATTTAAGGGGTTGATGGAATTTTTTTTTTTTTTTACAAAATTCATCGGATGGATTGTTCTATTGGTTATTCTGTCGATCAATTAGTCGGGTAAAAATAAATTAGTGGACTATGCAGATTTTTCTTTTAACACAATACTACATACTTGGAAATAAACTTAAAAAAAGAGGCAAACTAATTACTATAAAATTTCTGAAGAAACTTAAATGGGGCCTGCCAAAGTGTACCCATTGATTGGAACCCAGCGTTCTGGTGTTGAAAATTAGCGTCAATGCTAAAGTAAGCTACAATGTACTCAATAACATGTGGAGAGTCACAAGCATGTTAAGTAACATGGACCTACTCCATTCAGTATGTTAAAATGAGTGTTTAAGCTAAAATTAGCCAGAATGCTAATGTTAGCCTAAATTCTGCCAGTGGCATGTGGGCTATCACTAGCATGTTGTCTTACATTGACTTCCTCCATTCAGTGTGCTAAACATGGCTAATAAATAAAATAAAAATAGCTAAAAAGCTTATTTTAGGGAAAAGGCTAATGCTACTGTTTATGCTAATGTCAATGCTCTGTCTTCTAATTTTTTATTTAACAAAAGTAAAAATCAGATGTTTACTTTGTGGCACTTGGTTACCAGAAAAGGCGCTCATCTCTTAGCAACAGATTAACAAAATATATTGTCATTGTTTAAAAAAATACACAAGATTTCTTCTGCTCTTTTTATACTACTTATCTTATGCTACTTAAGAATTGTGTAGTGAATTTTGCAGAAAAGTCAAAATGTTTTTGTTTTTGTCATTGGTGGTGAATATATTTTAAAACATTCAACACAAAAGTAAAAATCGGATTTATAATTTGTGGCAGTTCATTACCAGAAAAAAACGCAGTAACACTTTATTTGAAGGGGGGTGAATAAGACTGTCATGACACTTTCATAAACATGACATAACACCTGTTATGAACATGAATAAGCCTTCATGAATATTTATAACTGTCAGAAAGCTTCATTCGGTAAATTAAGACACTTTTAATACAAAGTTGACATTGAAAATGTCTTTATGACAACTTGACATTAACCAAGAAATTATTACTGTTTAAACTTTACCTTTAATAACAAAGTTACCTAATTTTTAAAATGCAATCAGTAATACTTTTAGAACACATTTATATCAGTAATGATTTCTTGGTAAACATGAACATGAAACGTGAACATAATTTTTATTTTTTTGTCATTGGTGGTAAATAGAATATAAAAGACATTCAACACAAAAGTAAAAATCTGATATATTCTTCGTGGCAGTTTTCAGAAAAAAATGCTCATCTCTTAACACCAAATTATCAACAAGTAATATTGTTTATAAGACATAAGTTCTTTTGAAATACTGCTTATTCTGCTGACTCGTCCCAACTCGACTTTTTCCCCGCCAGGAAATTCTGGGTAAAACACCTCACAGAGTGTCTTCAGCGTTAGTCACTGCGACTCCATCAGAATACAAGCGGTTTCAGGTTGGAGATGAAAGGAGGAAACTGAAACGGCAACAACTTCCTGAGCTTTATTGTCCAAACGAGGTCAGGACTTTCTGATAGTCACGGCCTTACAAAGGACGTTAGCCGGTAAGTCTAGACTTCTTAGAGGATAACTAATGTGTTGGTCGTTCTCATCGTGATGCTGGTCAAGCCGTTATCACAGTTCCTCGTTAAGCAGCTCTTCGATCTCTCTGTCCCAGGTTTCATTGTGGATCTTGGTATCGGCCAACACGTCATACTCCTCCAGCTGCGCCTGCAGCTCTCTCGCCCACTCAGGAATGATCTCTGAACAAAAAAAAGACAGAAAAAAAAACCTGTAAAATAAACTCTAAGCAGAAATGGTCTAGAAATTTTTTGTGCTCCGGTTGAAGCCAAAAATTTACTGTGTTTTTTCGGTTCCATTTTGTCTAAAATCAGACTTTTGCGCATCTCCTCCTCATTAATCGTGGACGACGTTAAAGCATTAATCACAAACTCGGACATGGGCAGCCTGGTGGAGACCGTCCCTTCGACCTTCGCCGGCACAAACAAAATGTGGGATTAGTTGTATTTCATATAATTGTTTCCAAAGAAAAGCTTCGGCTATGTTCACGCTTTGAAAAAAAAAATTATGAATTACCTCATTCTGTGTGGGTTTTTGGGCAGTTGGGGAGCACGGATGTTTAACTGCACCTGGGAAAATGCGACATCAAACTGTGAGTGTTTTTGCTTTTTCAAAGTAACAAACATGCATGAGAAGGTGTTCTGGCCAGATGAGACTTAGAATATCACTTTCCAGATGGGAAGCTACATGGATGTCACCCTGAACACGTCACTCCAGTGGGACCGTTATGAAGTGGTTGTGCTTTCCTCCATTGATCGAGGAAAACGCAATAAAGGAGGAAAGCCTTTTAGCGACTAGGAAAGACAATTAACAGACACCCAGATCTGCAAGATCAAAGTATATTCACGTGTTTGAATTGTTTAGACCTTAAGTAAGTGAAAGGGAGAACAGGAAATGTTATTTGTTAAGGTGTGCGTCATAAGACAGGTATCCAAACGTTTTGTCACATGGGCCAAAATTGTCAAGTCAATGTGATTTGGGGGGTGAAAACAGAAAAAGAAAAAAAACTATAAAGAAAAAAAAAATATATATATATAGTGATTTTTTTGTTTTACCAACTCAATAATAAACTAGATGAGACTACATTAAACGAGTAAAGTAGTCCCACTTTTTGTTGGAAGGGGACGTGTGAATTTTTGTAGATCCAAAAAAGCGTGGTTATGCTGAATATACTGAATTTCTATTGTAAGACTTTAAACTTGTAATGAGTTCACTCTGACTGAAAATAAAAAGTATCCTTCTGCATCAGCAACCTGAATTAGCAATCGTGGGCCTCATAAAAATCAGTCCAGGGGCCGCAAATGGCCCCCCAAGGCCACACTTTGAACACCTCAAGGGTTGCTTTCGCTTTGGCTTTTACTCAGATTTGAGTGAGGGGTGATTACAAATGCACGCCACACTTCTCAGTTTTATTTGTTAAAAAACAAAAGGAAAGAGAAAAAACCCTCAAATGTCTAGTCTTAATGTAAAAACAATTACATTCAAGTTTAAGGAATATGTATTCCTTAAACTTGAATGGATTGATTCTGTTTTAAATGTTAACCAGTAAAAAAAAACAAACAAAAAAAAAAAAAAAAAAACTTAAAGCTGCACATGACGGCGGATTGTACCTGTCCGATCAGAATCCAGACATTTTGGGTCCCGCTGTAACGTCAGAGCTGTGAGCTGAGCCGATTGTTTAATCAAAGACACTCGATAGAAGTAATTCCTCCAGAAGTTTTCCTCCTTCAACCTAAACCCAAAAAGATATTAAGAAAATAAAGCATACTCCATTCACTTAGGTTTTTTCTTCTTCTTTGAAATAAAACACTCCAAATATTGAACAGTAGGCCACCAGTGAAGAATTCTCACTCTCTGGGGACCAGATGGAAGCGCATCTTCCTGAGGAGCTCGTCTTCCTCCAGCATTGCCAAGGCGACGGGATACGTTTGCTCAAAGTCGAAATGAAACTGCACACCAGCGGGAGGGTTTCGTAAAAAATTACTTTTGTTCTGCCGTCCATTGAAATCAAACAACAGGGTTACAGTTATTTTTTGTTTGTTTGTTTCATCACTACGATATACTGAAGTTTTATGGCGGTACTGACAGATGAGAGGGCTAAGATTTGCTCCTGTATGAGGTCCTCTTCATCGTAGCCGACCCACGGTGGCACAGGCACACCTACAAACAATACCTCTGTTATTTAGACTGTGAATACAGGCTCTACGAGCTACCATTTTTAATTCAAAAGGTACAACAACGGCCATATTCATTTAGCAACTCCAGTGAAGATGTGTGAAAAGCCATAGCGTAAATCCATCTTTTTTTGATGGATTTAGACCTTCATTGCTATAGTTGCTTAAATGGATACTAATGTTACTATTTTTTTGTTACTTGATACTTTCATTGCTACAGTTACTATTTTTCAGTAGGATTTCATACGAAAAAAGAGCGAGCTAAGCAAGGCTGGTGGCATCAACTAACTCACTCACTCACTCACTCACTCGCTCTTTGGTTACCAAGCAACAACCTGTAAACTTGAAGCAGCAACTTAACGTTTAGCCACCATGCCTCGTAGCTGCTTAAACACACACACACAAAACACGGCTTGGCGTGAAAACTGGCTAGAACAGGAAAGTTTACACTACCAGTTTGGTTGTATTTGAGATATTTACATATCTAACCACTAAAAGTGGCTACTTACCAATTTTTTTAGTTTCTCTCTCAAGAACAAACTTGTCCTGCTCTTTCTGAAAATCACCCAGGATGGTCTGAGGGCAGGAAGATAAATCGCAGGTTATTCCTCCAATTATTACAAACAAACAAACAAAAATCAAAGGACACACAGAACGAGTTCTCACCTTGTCTATAAACTCGTTTAGTTTGCTCTCCTCCATGCTTTTCTTGAGGCGTTGTGCCGTTTCTACAACAGACTCCGTCAGTTTCTTAGAAGCTTTGCTGGCAAAGTTAAATATGGAGTCTGCAAGGGGAAAAAAGGTAAAGCGTATTCAAGCTTACAGAAAAATAAACGAGCACATAAAAATAACCAGAGTAGAAAAGCCCTCTGCTATAAGCTAACTTACCACTTAAACTGTGAGTTTTTTGAAGAAGCTGGGATAGTTCAGTGTCTTTTTCGGCAATATTCATTTGTTTTTCTTCGTCATATTCCAACGGATTATCGTCCCTCCTCTTTTCACCAACAACACGCTGCCGTTTTTCTTTAACTTGATCATTTTCGTTTTCTTTACCCAGCCAGGCTCCCCAGTTCTTTAGCATATCTTTAAATTGAAGGTTCACAAAATAAACTCCCTCCCAGATAAACTTGTGACTCTTTTAGTTCCCCTATTGGAAGCTGACTGCGTCTGGTCGCTAACTTATTTCCGTGAAACGGATGGAAACGTTACCTGTATGGCAGGCCGTTGTGATATATAATTGTGTTTTTATACGTCAGTTATTAGCGTGCCTCCAAAGCATTAGTTAAACAGGGGGACTCTTTATGGACTAAAACCATAAGTCCATAAAACTTCTTAAAATGACAAACGTACACACTGTGGTGGATTTCAATGTGGCTTTCTACTCAGGGTGATACCCCACAGGTGGATGGCAGGGGGGGGGTAATAAGCAATCTCCTGCTACTTCATTTTCGTCTTGTTTTCTAGCAAACGTCAATTTGTTACATTGACGTTTGCTAGACGTTTGCTACATAGACCTTTGCTATAAGAAGTTTATTTAATATAAACTTCTTTATAAGTTTATATTATAAACTTATAAAGAATTGGGTAAGGAGGCTAAACCAGAACAAGCAAGCTGAAAAAAATAAACAAACAAAAAACTACAACCAAACTGTGGGGTATTCTTTTAATTAACCCGGTTACAATAAAATAATACAAAAAAATAATTTTAAAGCATCTATGAAAATGACTTTTTCTTCAGAGATTTAAGACTGTACTGTTCTTTTTCATGTTCAAGACTGTATTGGGGCCCACCATAGAAATGCTAATGTAATATTAAAGTATTAATATCGGTTATCAATTTGCCCACATTTTCATAGTTCACTTTTTAAGTCAACCTGGACAAAAATCTTTTACAAAAATCTATATTATAAACTTATAAAGAATTATATTTAATTTAATAAAAAAAATATTAAAACAGTCATAACAAAGTAGCAAGCTCACAAAGACAATAAAATATGTTTTTAGTTTATTCATCTTCAATCTATTTGATAGATTAACTCTCACTTTCCATTATCTTGTCCATGTGAGCGACAGGATCTTTGGCACAAGGCAGTCCCTGACATTTTCATCAATTAATTTCCTCAGAAGCATACTTTAGCAGGCTCCTTTTAATTTTCTTCAGAAATGTTCTGGTTAGTTATGTTCATAGAATAGAATAGAATAGAATAGAATAGAATAGAATAGAATAGAATAGAATAGAATAGAAAGCGATCCTATTGATGGTCAGTGGTTTGTGTTGTTGCGTCTGATGTCCAGTAGGGGGTGTTTCACCCCAATCCTCGCCAGAGGTCCACCTGTAGCTATCCAGTGGCTGGTGTTAACTAACTAACTAACGGTAGATGGCACGCGTGTGCCGCTCGTGCCACACCGGTTATCCCTGTTGTCCATGGATGAGAGCTAGGTTTAGCTTAGCTCATTTAAACTCTTAGAAGTGTGTCAGCGTTTCTTTGTGGGACTGTATGTATGAAGCAGGAGACGGACTGAACTGTCGCGGTCCGAACTGGACACATTCTCGACTGGAAGTACCGCCTGGCGTCTAATTAAGAAGACCAAGGAGTCGTTTGGTCACAGAAACTGTTGGGAGAAGATGAAGTATGCGTAAAGAGGTAAAGCTGGGATATAGCTGCCTGCCACCCGACGAAGCTCTCCTGTTCACCCCGGTTTATCCATAAGTTGAATTTCCAGGTAAGTCCAGTCGTACCGCTGCGAGAGTTTGGGAATAATATTTTTCGCAAACACAGCCTGCGAAAAGGGAAGTTTACCTTTTGGCAGAGCTTGTTCTTTTTTCTATAAGGCTTTCTTTGGTAAACAAGTAGGTCTGTGTAACTTTATTTATTCGTCTAGCCGAGCGTGTTTTTTTTTTTTTTTTCATTGTCAGTCGACGACAGTGATAATGTGTTTAATTCTCTCTCATGTAAGAGCATTAAGTTTAATTCAGAGCGTCTGGACTATGACAGCAGCTCTGTACTTACTGCCACACATTTACATCCGTCCTGCACAACTGCGTTTTATACATAAAAATAGCAACAAAAAAAAATCATCCCCCTCAACAAGGGAAGTTACTATTTAATTAGAGTATTCGTGCTCTTTTCAGATTAAGAGCTCTATAACTTAATGCAAATAAAAAAATACTCAGCTATGCTCAACTTTCTGTATTTTTAAAAATTTATCTAACTTAAATTTGTTAAAAGTATTTTAACGCTTTGCTTAAAACTATTGTAATGTATTACTTTGTAGTTACCTTTAATTATTCCAAGGGGTTAGTTTTACTGTTGTTTTCAGGATCCTAAGAATACAATGCAAATTAGTTTATCTCTTAAACTGACTGTACAATATAGCAACATTCTATTTTATATGAATGAGTTGTTACAATTGTTGTCAGAAGTTAACAAATGTATTTCCCTTTCAGTTTTCAATGCCCACTTTGCCATAATAACTCACTGTTTAACCCAATAGTGACATCAGTTTTCCATTGTTTGTCACAGATAGGGGTTTATGGTTGCATTATGGAAACAATCACCAAGAAACCTCTGCTTTAGATGCAGTTCAGTACACAGCTTGATTTCTAACCGAATTAAAACCGTATAGCATACTGGAACATAATGACATGTTTTGATGTTATTTGAAAACTTCAGTTAAATGGCATTTTTGTCCATAACAGAGACTTGCCAATGCCCAGCTTTTATCCATTTACTGTGTGGGCATAGGAATAACAAAAACAAAATCTTGCCTAAAGCAGTCATTGCAAATTGGGAAATAATGGAGGAGAAGATGGAAGTGCAACATGTGTATATAAAGAAAGCGTGATTTATATAGGCAATTACAGACACAATGCTTGAGATTTTTTATCGGTTTATCTAAAATGATTGCGGCGACTCTTGTGTTTTATTGTCAACATCTTGACGTCGAGTGAAACTCTTCAAAATTTGTAGCTGGTTTTAATCAACATAACACCGAAGCTGAGGCACAACAGTAAACAGAAACCGGAGACTGGGTCAGAAAATAAACCTCTTAAACCCCGTTCCTTTGGTAAACATCAGTTTGTAGTATTTGTACTAGAACCGCTTTGAGTTATGTGATCTGTGTCTGCTTAGTGGACATGTTTTAATGTTCTTGTTTTTTTCTCCCTTTTTCCTTTTTTTGTTGTTGTTTTTGGTAAACAGTATAATGGACGCCGAGGGAGCCACTCGTTATCCGGAAGCAGAAAGTTTTTGGCATGCGTCGCAGAAATCTGCAGATTTGGATCAAAGGACGAGAGATGCGGAGAGCTGGAGGCCGGTGCATGTGTTTCTGTCGGGAGGCGCACCGTGGGGGTTTACGCTCAGAGGAGGGCTGGAGCATCGGGAGCCTCTGCTCATAACAAAGGTAAATCCCAACAACACACACACACACACACCATGCCTTATACATTTCAGAGCGAATTAAAGTTAAAGCTTATTGTCATATGTGGTACTTTGCAAAAGTAGCCAATTGCTATGAGATTGTTTTTTTAAATTTTGTCACACTGCAACTACAAACTGCAATGTGTTTCAACTGGATTTTACGTAATAGACCAACTCAAAGTAGCGCATAGTTATGAAGTGTTAAGTTGATAGTATTGTCAGGAGTTCCTCTAGGTCTTGCTCCAACATTATATTATATTGTGTTGGTCTAAAGTAATAAGTACTCCGCAGTTTTATAAAAGTAGCTTGTGGAAAACTAAGTTTGCGCTTCACCCCAAACACACCATCTCCAAGAGAAACACGGTGGTGGAAGCATCATGCTTTGGAGTACAGTTTCTTCACCAGCGATGGGGAAACCGGTCAGATTTGGTGGGAAGGTGGGCAGAGCTAAAAACAAGACAATTATGGACGAAAATCTGTGAGAGGCTACAAAGGGTTTGAGACTTTGTCTGGTATCTGTGGGTGATGTCGGGATAGTCAAAGCCAGACTTAAACTGTGGCAATGCTTGAAAATCAATGTTTAAACATCCTCCATCCAAAGTAGTTATGCTTTAAAGAAAGTGAGCTAAAGGTTTGTCCTTTAGTTGTACAAATCTTGTAGAGACACACTGCAAAAGACTTAAAATCAGAGCTGGGTAGTAACTAGTTATAGCTACCCTGTTTGTTTGCTATATTTACTAGAGTATCTTATTTTGGAGAGAAAAATACTTTTTGTAGTGTTACTGCACCATAGTTGGGTAAAATTCCTGGATAGTTTACTCACTGCAGGTAACCTCCCCAATGGAGAACAAACATATTTTAAAGAAAAATGCACAAGACGCAGACAGCTGCAGTTTGCGTCAGAGTGAGACTTCTTGCTTGTGCACAAGCTTCATTTTTCTAAGGTTATTTTGTTTCTGCTATATGATCAACACTGTGTTTTGTATTGAAATAAAACCTGATTGGAAAAATGTTTCTTCTTCTTTGAATTTTGTTGTATTTGTTATCTGTACAATGACATCATTGTAAAAAGATCTAATCAGATTTTATGACCAGCTACTGAGTACTCCAGTAGTCTTTATACAGAATACGTTTTTAGTCTGGGAAGTAATGAGTGAAGGTATATGGGGGTGGGAGAGGTGTTTCTGAATACCAAATCAGGCAATATTTTTCAAGTTTCTGTTTGTAAAATATAGAAAACTATCATTTTTTTTCTGCTTTAGCAATGTATTACTTTGTATTGCTCCATCACATAAAATCCTAAAGGAGTAGGGATGCTTTTGCAAGACACTTTTGTTGCAAAACTCTGAATGTTCTGATTTCTTTACAGCTGACTGTATTCGACAAGCAGAGTTTTTTCCCCATGTCACACATGGGCAGCAAACAAAAATGTGAAAGTGCACGGCAGAGATGAGGATGACTAATTTTAATATGACGAACACAGAGCTCTCTAGTGGGATCTCTGACATGAACCAGTTGTTTATAACTGTAGGAGTGAAGTATAATGTCAGCCTGTAACCTGTAGGTCACACCTCATCAACTAACACGGCAGTTATGCTTATGCAGAAGTCCAGACATTTTTGTAATGAAAAAGAAAACACAAAGAGAAAAATAATCATGGTTTTGAACTTTTGAATTTAAAAGCTGAACATCGTGATCTCACCATGTCTTTTTAATTCATTCATGCATTTGGACGTCTTTGTTGGAGTAGGCCTGAATGACTCTTGTCATGTGTGATTTGTGGAAGAAAAGCTCATAAACATAAAGCGAAGCAGAGGCTGCAGTTTGTCACTGCTGTATGTCGTCACCTTGTTAAATCGCTGTGTTTGGTTGCAGAATGTGCGCAGCGCCGGTGAGAGGGAGACTTCCTCAGAAATCTCATGTGGCCTCACTTCTCTGCTGCGTGTGTAATGATTTACTACGAAAGACCTTGCTTGTTAATTTGACACAGTAAAATACCAGCAACTGTTAGTGAGGAGCTTCTGGTTCTCTTGAGGTTTTTTTTTTTTTTTGCCATATCTGCATTGCTGCAAAGGGGTCCAAAGTTCACTACAGATGAGTAAAACTCCAGCATATGTACACGCAGATTTTTACAGTCTGGTTTGTGTTGGTCTTTTGCAGCATGATTAAATGTGTTTTTAAGTTTTAACTTTTTAACTTTTTGCAGGTTTAAAAGTATAAGTGGAGGCAGGTATCAGTGAAAGGTGGATGTCAATTATTGACTGCAGCTTAGTGGTTGAATTCAGACTCAAAGTAATTGTTAATGTTTGCTCTCTGAGCAAAACAACTAAGCTCCGAGAGCTGACAGAAGGCAACCGTTTTGCATCAGATGATAAGGTTTGGTTTTTTCCACGTTCTTATGCAGATCTTGTAAAAGTATTCACATCCTTTCTGATTTCTTTGCTGTATAAGTAGAGAATCACCGATTGGATATTAATATTTGTATCAGTCCTGATATTGGAAAAAAATTGTAGATCAGGTATCGCTAATAAGGTGTCAGTTATATTAGGGCATGTCTATTTAGGCCCTGTTTACATGACAATGATGAAAATGGAATTTTTGTTCCATTTCTGTTAACACATTTACATGAAGACATTTACATAATTACACTCTTTGTTTACACAGTAACGGTACGCATTGAAAAGGTGCCACTAGTTGGCGCTAGGTTCTTTTGAAAGTCAGTGCGCATGTATTTAAAAAAAAAAAACGTTCTACTTGAAAGCACATCGATTCGCGTTTCCCCATCAGATGCCGTTCTCCCAGATATTGGTGGAAAACATGCACCATGTGTGTCTGATTAGGGCGCAGTTGGAAAAAGGTGGGATAACTTTGCTGAAACGCGTTGTTTGAACTTTCACGGTGTCCCTACTTCTTTAGATAAGCACACATGTTTTGTCACCTAGGCGGTGCGGAGCGGTGAAGAGACGCTGGGGGAACCGTATCTGATGGGAAAACACGAATTGTAGTAACACCAGCATTGCCAGTAGTTTCTTCTTCTGTGGATTGTAGGAAGCAGCTATATTTTGCGTCATACTATGCATGAGCTAGGGATTACCTGAAAGAAAAGATAAATTTGTTCTGTTTTCAAAACAACGGACACCGGTTTGTTTCAGAACCATTGCACTCTGGAACCTGTTCTCAAACTGTGCTGTCGTCAGAGAAAACATCCGGTGGTTTCATGTAAATGCACAGTACACAACAGAATTCTTCCATTTTCACCAGAAATTTGTTGTCGTGTAAACGAGGGCCTTAGTCTAGTGTTAGGGTTAGAGTAGGGTAGGGTATGCTTTTTCCTCTGAATGATGTTACGCTTTATTTGTTTTACATATTATTTGAATTTCTAATTATGCTTTCTGAACCATTTGAAAGAAGGTTTGTTCCAGATTATTTTGACAGTTTCCTTATTATTTATTTTACATTGGCTGCTATGCACCTAGTTGCACTGGCTTATCAGATTAAAATTTGTGAAGACGGTCTGTCATATCTAGACTTCGCACACATTTTTTTTGTTGTTGTTTTTGTTAAACACCACAACCTTCCTCTCTGTTACTGTTTTTTGAGTTTTCTGTTGGATGTTTAGCCTTTGTGGCACTTGGTGTAACTTCAGCCTGAGGAGTATAGCTAGCGGTACCAGGAACAGGGAAGGAATCTTGGAGTTTCGTTGGATTTTCTGTGAATTATCAATGGCAGCCAGGAGCCTGTTGGAATGACAGGATGGGATGAATTAAGCGAAGCTTGGCGCTATGCATTCTTTTAGTGTCTCTCAGATAAGAGTTAAAATGAGTTTGATTTAGTATGCTGTCGTGAAATGGATTTGTTTTAAAATGTTTGAGGCCTGTTCTTTTCCTCTTTGATTTATGATGATCTAGAACAGCTAGAGGATGATGTTTTCCCTGTAAGATGTCGGCAAATTTTCCAGCTTTATGTAATTCTAAGTGTTATATTCAGGTAGACTGACTGGATATAACTGAGTAAATAAGGTTTGCAAACATCTTTGCATTTTAGCATATGAACATTCCTTGAATCCACATTTCTGTCTGTTGCATTCCCACTTCTTTGCATATTTTCCAGCTCGATTCAGGGAAATGTAATAACAAAGGTCCAACAGTCTGATGACAGGTTCACCGTATTGGTTAAAAAAATATCCTGGATCTAATTAAAATTCTCCAGATTCCTCTCATAGCTCAGGTTATGCTCAAGGTCCTCGTGGACTTAAAGTTCTTAGTCTCAATAAACCTAAATAATCCTGTTTTACACGAGACATCTGGGCACGCACCTCATACATGTGTTCCCTCTGTGAGGAACAGCCTTTATAAGGGAAAAAGCACTGTTGGCTCATTCTGAACCAGTACCAGACGACGTACTGCAGAAATAACTCTGTTCTTACACGCTGCGATAAATCACCCCCAGGTAAACAGGTTTTACCAATTATTGAAACTTTTGTGTGGCAACATTGTGGGCTAGTTTTGAGTGCCGCAGGCCTGCTCAGCCTCCAGAGAAAAAAGGATTTAAAGAGCACAGTATGTATGCTGATGGCTCAGATAAGATTCAAAATGGATAGCTGTTGTTTTGTGTGTGCGTGTGTGTGTGTGCGTGTGTGTGTGTGTCGCTGGAGGCAAGTCCTCATAAAACAGAGTTGTACTGCATGTTAAGAGAGACTTGTACTGCTTAAAGTAAACAGGTTCATTCATTATCAGATACAGTGAAATGGTAGCAAAAATTGGATTAGCTAACATTAGCATGAAGTTCAATAAACTGCTTTGTGAGTTTAATTTAGTTGAATTTTCAAAGTGATTTTAATGATACGTGCACAAAAAAGTTAATATCGATAACCACAAACAGACGTTACTCACCATGGTTACACTAAAATCTGGACGCTAATCAAGGGAAGGTGGGCAATATTGCAAAAATGTCATATGAAATAAACACTGCAGGTAAAGTGCATTCTTGCTACATGAAAGCTGACGTAGTCAGAAACTACACTTTTCATGCAGACGTATGCATGCCTTTCACTCTTAAAAGTTCTGGACAAAGTGCTCATCATGACTTTAGATCGAGGGAAAATACTCTTTTACCCCACAGATGATGTTCACAGTATTTATTAAAGGGGAATGTTCTTGTACTGCTAGTTCAAAAGAACTCTATGCGCTCTTAAAATTATCCCTTTTAAGGATATTATACACTTCTAAAGCTTCCTTGTCTTTTTGTCTATGTAGATTATAGTTCATGTTAGTGACCTTGAGCAAGAACTGCTTCCTGGTAGAGATATATCTAGTTTTGTTTTAAAACGTCTCTCCCTGAATGTGTTTTTCAACCTTGATGGTGTACAAACACACATTTTCTGACCTTCTCTGGTGGGTTGACTTACACCTGATGATGTCACAATGGTAGTCTCTTCTTTGAGCCCTTCGTCCTGGCTCAGAAGAACCCAGACCAACTTAGAAACTCATAGAAGAAGCCCAGTTGGGCTTATCAATCCTGATTCTAACAGACTCAGAATGTCTGTTAGAATCAGACAGTATTATGGCAGTATTATGTAAAATCTACTTTTTTGAGCTTTACATCATGTTATGATGTTCTATCATCAGCAACATACCCATACTGTTACTTTGATTTTTTTTATGCATGTTTGAGTTTGACTCCCCCACTCAGCTGATAAAAACACTTAGTACCTCCTACGAGATATAGTTCCTCCTCAGTGTTGCAGTTTCCAAGCTTCTGTATCACAGAGCAGCCCTCCTCTGCGACTCCACGACTCAGCTCCTTCAGACTAGCCAGCAGCAATTAGCAAACACCTGGTGGAACTGAGCATCTACTGAGCTCATTATAGGAACTACTGCTAAGTGAAACATTAGTAAAGAGGTTAAAGGAGCCATGTTGTGATGACTTCCTGAAGGTGGAGTTTTGGAAAGAGCAGAAGTTTTTTAAAGAGACAATTTCATGGTGTTAAACTAGAAAGTTAATTTCTTTTACGTCATATTTGATAAATACAGTATTTTTTTTAATAATAACTGAAGGTAAAAGTTACTAAAGTTGCTATGTTCCTGGAAAATGCATAATACCGCCCCTCTAAAGAATATACAATTACTGTCAAAACTTAAAAATCAAACATGAACATAAAAATGTTCTCGAGCTTCATTGATATGACACTTAAATAAATGATGGTAATCAAAAACCTTGATGTCCATAGCAAAGTATACATGAAGCTATGAGAGAATCACAAATATTAACCTGGCTGCTTTTATACGCCTAGGAGTGAAAGGCAGTTTTTAGTGTGGAAACATTTTTATTTTTATGAACCACAAATGAGCAGGAAGCTGGTTCAGCAGAGCCCTACCTCAGGCAGGGAAACGCCAAGAAGCAGAAATGGATTTTAATGACGGGTAGAACTGGAACCAAATCACCCCCCAGTGTTCACCGTCATGTTTACCTTTCAAAATATGAATCTTTTTATAGCAATGTAAAACAGTTACCTTTTTTATTATGTAAAGCTTCTTACCAGAGTTGCACTTTTTAAATTAATTTTAAAAAATCAACTGGATGATAGAGAATTACTTTTTTTATTCATTATTGAAAATGTAGTTCTAAAATGAGCTTACAAAGCTCATCTTAAGACTTTGATGAATTTTATTTTTTATTTAACCTTTATATAACCAGGTTAGTCTCTTTGAAATCAAAGATCTCTTTTATAAGGGTAACCTGTGCATGACAGCAGCAGCATAGTTACAATAAAAACAAACATGCCTTGAAATTTGCTCACAGAAACACTCACACACCAACCAAGTAGTCCGGAATCTCCATATTTTTAAAAGTCCTTCAGTGTAACATTTGAGACATGGATCCCGAAACATTGTCTTCTATACTCTTAGGCGTTTTCTCAGAATACAGAAAGGATTAACAGCGAAGGTGTGCGCTGGAATTGGTACAAACTTATTTGTTTGTGTCAGAGTTTGACTGTGACTAACCCAAATCCCTGTTGGATGCTAAGACGAGAAGAGGAAAAATTGTATCTTGTTTTAAATAGTTCTTTCCAGAACTTAAAAACCAAATGCTAACCTCAGAGTTGTGAGAACATATTTATGGAGATCTTTTGGTCTTTGAGACCTTTATGCCCAAGGACAAAAATATTTTCCTGCTCCCCATTTTCAACTGAATGCATTAGCCAGATTACATAAATTTTTTTATAACAGCTTGGATCAAAATGATCTCTGCCAATGTTTGATAATGAAATCTGTTAGAGTCCTTCTTCATTAACACTTCATTTATACCCTTTTGCAATGCATTTTGTGCATCTGGATTGCTGTCTAATTATTCGTACATCTATGTAGTGTTTTTTACCTTCAGCTTTGATCTTGTCAGCTGAACCACTAATGGATTCATAATGGAGTAATGGTGGAGTTATTAAGCCTTACTCTGATCACTTCACCTGTATCAGTGATTATTTGTTTGGATGTTCAATCTTATCTGATTAATTTATTTAAAATAAAAAGCCATAATGAATTGAAACAATGTGGCAATGTAATGTTGTTTTATAGGTGACGGATTATATCTCAAAATGTAGCTAAATCTGTATGTTTAAGTAATTGATATAGTTCCTGTTTAAATTTGGGATTTTAAACAATGACATTTTCCTTGGAACCAGGAAGTTTAATTTATTTAATTACACTTTATTCTGTTAAGAAGAAACACTGAGAGCTTACCGCAACGCAGATACTGGTTTTTCCATCACTTACTTTGGATTACAAAATACTTCCAAGTCATTGTAAGCTTTGTTTCTACATGAACAAAGGATCAAATGATTGTGTAATACGCAGTAAGAAGTCATTCTAGTGACAAACCCACAGAGAATTATCAGCTTGCATTGTTTCATTGCTCCCAGCCTTTTTGTTGCAACCCAGTGTGGGTGTCTGAGAGTTTAAGACGTTACTTCAAATAAGCAATGGGCAGAAGATAACAGAAAAGACTTTGTATTTAGCATTTCTTTCTTAAAACTTGTTTGTCAAAATATTTCCGTATATTTCCGTAGGATGTTTAAAGGAAAATCTCATTTACTTCTACATCTACCCTCCACTCCACCTCATTTGGGTGGTTGCTAAGGTATTCTTCTAAGAAATGGGACACTCCTTCAGGAAATTCATACACAACCTTTCGTCTCTAATTCCTCATTGTGTTCAGATACAACGTAGCGTGCCTGAATGCGCCATGTAAACAGTTAATGGTTGTTGGCAAAGAACAACCACTACCAACATGATGCATCTTAGGCCTGTCAGGATAGCAAAATTTGCTGGATGATAAATGGTCTCAGTAATTATTACTAGAAAAGATTATGTTGTTTTGAGACTGCCTTAAAGTAATGCATTGATAATGACACAAAAATGCAAGTTTGCCCCTTCAATGACCAATAAACTTTAATTTTGTAAAAAAAACACTTGGTACTGGGAGACTTTTTAAATATTAAAAGTCAAACACAAAACCACAAGTAACAAGTAAGATGGAAATAAGTACCACACACAACCAAAACCATTAAAAAAATGGATTATGATGCCTCTGAAAAAATATTAATCATCAAACTCCTGTTAGTTTATCATACAATTAATTGATTTATCGCATCAGACTTAGTCTGGATGTGTCAAATGCAACAGTGTTTTTGTTTCTAACTACATATTTTTTTCTTATCAGAGTTTACGTGTTTAAGTGTTGTTTTTTTTGTTAGTTTTTTTTTTCTTTTTGTTTTTTTTTCCTTGTATTTCAGTAGATTTGTGACTAAATTTGTAATCTTTTAAAGAAAATGTTAGAAAAGCTCTTCCCCTTCACCCACCCACACAACCTCAGGTCACAGGATGTCTGAATCAAAGTGTTGTGTATTATTCCTTTTTTTTTTTTTTTTTAAACATTGTATTCGGATTATCTATTATCATTCTTTAATCTTACTTTCAAGCAAAGATCAACTTTGAAAAGGGAGGCCAGATTTACTTCTTAAATAGCCATGCAAATGCAACACGTAATTATTGACTGTCAAGTTAGTGAACAACTCACTTGAAAGAGCTTAACATCCGCCTTACTGCTTTATATACACAATGCTTGTGAACTAATACAAACCTAATGTCTGAAAGGTTGCGTTTAGGTGATAACCAATAATGTCAGTCAGCTTAGTGACGTGTCAGCTTGCTGCCCAGGACATCTGTCAGTAGAAATGACACATTCCTCACCCTCAGTGGCACCACATCCTTCCCTTCATGACACAAGGCAGCTCCTTTTTGAGGATACGGTTTAGGATACAGCTGCTTTTGGACTGATTACAGCCTGGAGGAAGACTGACAACAAGGGAAATGCTCAGGCCTGTCAGGAGTCCGGAGGAGGGAAAACTGTTTAGAGAAGCAGACACTCTCCAGTTTTAACATTGAATGAACTTGAGCTTCATGTTTTCTTTAAAGAAGCTCCTGCTATTATTTAAAGTGTCTTCTTCCTATTGAGTAATGCTTCCTGTAAAAAGAACAGATTAACAAGTAGCTCTGGGAATGTTGCCGAATCTTTTGTGCATATAATACAGTTTCTAGAAGACTCTTTGCACTGCACTGTTGATATGGCATGATCTATACTTGAGCATAAGTCAGGGCTGTCCGTTTCACACTTATTAAGCTAAAAACTAATATTTATTGTGCCCATTTGCTTAGTCTGCACTGTTCAATTAAACATAACCTCCATCTACTGTGCTAACACAAGCAATACTCTTAAATTTTTTGGAAAAGCTGTGCCACAAAGTATAGTTCTGTACAGGGCAGCAAAATAATGTTTCCTTGCTTTTTCTTTATCTTTATATATTGTGTCTAAGCATACCTGTCAAGACTCCCGTTTTGACCAGGAAACTACAGTTTTTTACCCCCCTTATTATTATTTTCCCATAAATATCCCGTTTTGTGCCCCCCACTCTCGTGTTGGTTGCTCTACCTCCCCACTTTTATGCTAGTGTATACCATCTATCCCCTCCATTATGTCAGTCCCCCCTCCTCTAACAACGGATGGCGGCACTTCCCATATTCTCAAGTCCAAAACTTGACAGGTGTGTGTCTAACCTAACCATAAATGTGTCAGTTGCTCTGTTATTGTAAGCTGCAGTCTTACAATAAGCACAGTGGTAGCTACAAAAATCTGAATGATCCAGGAGGAAGAAAAACTTTTGGTCAATTCTATCAATTTTATTTTATCAGGACAATAACACACACAAAAATAGGAAGCAGTTTAAATCCTACATCAAAATTTATGGGAGTGCTTAGTCTTAATGCGTTGAATTTTTCATCATTTAACATGCTAATGATGAATCAGAGCTGATTGAAGGGAAAACTGGCCAAATCCACCATTTGGCTGGTCAATACTGCTCTAGTTGTACTATTGGTTTCTGGAAAGTAAAAAAAATGTAGGTGACAAGAGATAAGGAAACAAAATAGTGAAAGTAAATTAACTGCTATCTTTTTAGACAACTTAAAGGCTCTCGATTACTAAATGAGTCAACCTTATAGTTAGGCCAGGTGAGAAAGACACCTTTTTCTAGGCCAATAATCAGTTGTTGTTGGCATTTAAATGTGGACAAATGCATTTGTCATGGTTATATTTCCTGTCTTTTTCACATAGATAGTAACTAGTAATTTTTAGACTAAACTTTCATGAAACCTAAACAGATGAGCCTACTTTTGCTTTGAGTGACAGATTTGGATCACCAGATGGACCCAAAAAAATTTATGAAAACATTTATTCTTTAAGCAACTTTCTTACTTTGCCTCTTCACTAATATCTTATGCTTTACTTTGATTATGTCCTCTGCTTCACTGAAATGTATCTCACGGCTTTGTTGAACAGGAATACTTTTCCATCTTGAGTAATCCCAGGTGTTTTGTATCCGTTTTCAGCATTGTAACTATGTGAATGTTTCAGGCTGTTTCTCCACAAAATCCACTACCATATCAGGACGAACTCAGGAATCTTGCCAGCCAGCCTGAAAACTGTTTGTCCAACCTCACTTACCGCTCCCTTATAGAAAAATGAAAAGAACCATGGTTTGATCTCGGCTGCTGGAGGTTTTTCCTTTTTTTTTTTTTTTTTTGCAGTGAGGGTAAAGGCCCAATAAGATATGAGAGTTGGTAAATCTACACATACTTCTCTGGTTGAGTCACAGCACCCTGTTACAGGTTGAGAGAAAAACTGATAATCAGCTGCAGAGCTGAGCTTTTTGTGTGCTAATGTGCCAGCTGCCAGGCAACGTCTCACGGCCTTTCTTTCCACGCCGAGTAGTTGTTGTTTTTTTTCCTCGTCTCAGATCAGGCTTTCTGCGTCAGTGTGAGGACAGCGATGACCTTAACGATCAGCACTTATGACGCTTCAGAAATACCAGGCTGTAGCTGCCATCAGCTTTAAGATGTTCTATCTCAGTTTGTTCAACCTTTGTGTCAGCGTGTCCTCTGAGATATTCCAGCAGCAGAAGTTGTGAGTCCAGTGTGCTGTGCTCTCTTCACTGTACATCCCCTTGTGTTATTTCAGGTGTCTGCCTTCAAACAAACACAACGCTGTTTGTTTTTTCATTATGCCACAGGTTTGGAGTGCAGCTTTTTGAAGAATTTCGCTGCCTTTGATTCTGGTCCTTAGAAGCTCGCACGCCTGCTGCTTATTTTGGGAAACAGCATATTTTGTCTGTTGTTCATCCATAATATGGAAACGCATTTAAAATCACAAGTGAATAAGTTTGTTCACACAGTCAGTCATTAAAAAACATGACGCGCCATTATCCTCCTACTACTTCCTGTTGTCTTCTTTCTTTTCCGCCAGTAGTAACGTCACTTGTGTGACGCGAAAAAAGTGTTTCCATTGCAGTTTTGAGAAATTAACCACCCGAAACACCGCCTCATTCTAGCAACAAAACATTTTATCGAAAAACAAGGATTATTTTGAAATTACCGTGTTTCTATTAAGCAAATTTATTTTTGTAATTCCAGTTTGCACTATTATCTGGTCAATAGAAACAAAGCTATTGCCACTTTTATCGTTGTCACAATAGGACCTCTAAACATCGTGATAAAACTTGTATCGCCCACCCATGCATCCCACATATACACAAGTTTTCTTACTTTGTACTGACGTATTTCAATTCATTGAGTTCCAATGTTGTCGATTTATGTTTAGGTGCATTTTTATGTTTTTGTTCCAGGTGGAGGAAGGCAGCAAGGCAGCAGCTGTGAGTCTCCAGGTGGGAGACGAGCTCGTCAACATCAACGAGGTTCCCCTGAGTGGCTACAGACAGGAGGCGATCTGCCTTGTCAAAGGCTCCCACAAGACCCTCAGTCTAGTGGTGAAAAGGTAGGTGCTCAGTCTCCTCCTGGATCTGCTGCCATCATCACCTAATAAGCATAAAAGTTCACCATGGCAACAGCTCCAAACACACCTAGGCGACGGAGAAGCAGAGATCCTGAGCCCAGCAGCTGCCCATCTGTAATTCAGTCTGTTCGTTCTGGGATCCGCTTCACAGAGCTCATGTTAGCTGGATGTTCCTGTTTAGCCAGGCTTGCTCTCAACTCTGCTTCCTGGTTTGTGGCAGAGTGTAAAAGAAGGAAGAGTGGGTGACATCATGACTGTCCCACGCAGGCAGGTGTTGGGACACACAAGGGGAAGTCATTTTATTATGTGACTCTGAGATTTTTTTATTTTTTTTTAAGTTCAGCACACCCTGTCAGTTCGTTTTGTGCTCTGTGTGATCAGGCAATACAGGTTTGTATAGTTTTGTCTGACACCAGTATCTTAACTAAACGCCTCGCTTGTTTTGCCCAGAAATATTCTAAACCCATACAGAATAGTAAGCTACTATTGTCACTAGAAGACACTTCTCATAGTGTGCTGATTCTTGTGTAATTCTTTAGGTTTGATATGTGGGTTAAACTGATGAATCATTTGTCAACAGAGCAGCCGTCTTAATATTGGCCTTGTGTGCGTGTGAAACACTGGTGGCATTGTCTGTCATTGCCATCCGCATTTCTTTTTGCATTCTATCATATCATAGCGTAATCTCTGAACAAATTCACTCGTACAAGGAAGTCCACTCACCATTTGTCTCTGCAAGGACAAGGCTCGGATTCTCACTTATTGTTTTAGTCTTGAGAGATACGTTGTTTGTAGGATCTGGAAACAAGTATGAGGTATTGTCTATTTCCATCTCTGGTCCTTTATGTTTTAAGAAACACAGTCTAAATTTTACTAAAGAAGGTTTTTAGATTTGCCAGATTGTCTGTAATATTACATTTTAGTTTTAGAAAGTATTTTTAAACCATTTTTAGTTGAGATACACTGATCTTGCTGTCTCTTGCCGATGTCGGATTCCGTTTTTTTTTTTATTGTTCCACCTGACAATTCTGTCAGATCCTAGTTTTTGATTCTAAAGACTACCTTTCATCTGATATTTATTAAACTCAGAGTGTATCTAACTACAGGTGATCTGCTGAGGTGTTTTTCAGGCTGATTACTGTGGGAGTTCTTATCTTAGATATATTGAATCCAAAGGGAAAAGAAATTAACTTTTTCAGTGTTTGACCTTCAAATCAGAGCAGATAAAGAGAAAATTGTTTGATTCTAACTACTGAACAACTGAGTCATATGTGTTTGTAGGCAAGAAGATTAGATTATTCTGATTTGGTAATGATGATGATAATAAAAATACAATGTAATTATAAAACCCTCCTAAATTTGAAAGAAATCTCAAAGTGCCGCATTAAAGGTAAAATGAGACATAATAAGAATCAAGCAAACAATAAAATAGTAATAGTTTTGTTAGTAACCTTTGCTGAATAGAAATGTTCTTTGAAACATTCTTAAGTCTTCAATGGCTCTCTGGCGAGGGTGTTTCAGAGCCGTGGGGCAGCGACGGCAAATGCTCAGTCATCCAACATGTGAACTTTAGTCCCAGTTGGTAGAGTTGGTGAGTGTTTGTATAATGGATCCCAATGAGAAGGATATTATGGTTGTCTAAAGCAGCTGAGGTCCAGGAAGATGAGGAGTGATGGAGAGCCCTGCTAGCAGGTTGTTGGTGACTCTGATCGGAGCCGTTTCTGAACAAAGTGAAGACCAGAAATCAGACTGAAATTTTACAAGCGAATTGACTTGCTTGAGTTGGTCCTTAACTTTTCCAGAACCCTTTACAGCACAAGTGTCAAACTCCAGTCCTGGGGGGCCACTGCCCTGCAACTTTTAGATGTGCCTCTGCTGCAGCACACCTGAATAGAATAAAGTCATTAGCAAGGCTCTGGAGAATTGATCTACACAAGAAGAAGGTAATAAAGTCATTTCATTCCAGCGTTTTGTACCTGTGGCACATCTAAAAACTGCAGGACAGCGGCCCTTGAGAACTGGAGTTTGGCTTTACAGAAAGGATTGGAAATGGGATTTGTCACATCAGACAGGAATTTGAGATTGTTGGCTCCATGGAGATAAAAATCCATACAGAAAGTTAACAGATTTAATCTGTTTCAATTACCTGCATTTCTGCCGTCAGAGATCACAGCTGCATGTCTTGGAATGAAAACATAGATTTTGCAAACAGATAGAGAATCTATGTGAAACCGAGTAGCTCCCCGTACGGGCGGACCTTTAGATAAGTCTCACTATTTTGGCAGTCTAAAATATTCAAGTAGATTACAGGAAAATAAAGATATATTAAAGAAAGGTATTGGTATTTTAGTATTTTGTACTGACTCTGATGGTCCATGAAACTCTTCTAAAGTGGCATTAATCCCCCTTTCTTGGAGGAATGTTACATAATCCCACATCAGCTTTTGAAAGCTATGGCTACTAAAGTTTTAGCTCAGGGTGGTTTGAGTAAATGTTCTGTCTGGCTCTATCAGGGGTCTCAGTCAAGGAATTATTTTTACTCTCGGTGTTACCAAGAAATCTTGGTTAATGACTTTCTAGACAGCAGAGGAATCTTGGTTTTCACATGATTTTTGCCTGACACATTTTTCTTTTGAACCTGTGGGAGGAAATGGATTACCTTCACAATACATTAAGCTGCTGAAAAGCAGAAGGCACGAGTGGGGGATTCTGGATATTTTTACTTTAATATGCTTGTAATTCGTAATGGAGTGAGACATTACCTTTCAAGGACAAGTCTTAATCATATTGTGTTTAGCAGTTTCTGAATCCCACAGGCCTCTCCATTTGCTCAGATTGTCTGTGTTGAGGAATTCCTTTGTTCGGCTCGTCTCAAATAGCATCTCGAGTCAGTCATTTCCCAAGGCCATAATAACAAGTCTGGGTCACATTTAGAATACTGCGAAGTGATAGTGGGTCATTACTGAACCTCAAAGCTTCACTTCAAGTCCAATTTCTCCTACTTGTCATTCAGTTGTGGTCTGCTTGTTTGCTTGTTTGTGTTTGGAAATGTTCTATCCTCTGGCGTTCACATCGCTACCTGTAGTTTTCTTGGAGCCCTGTTGTTTTTTTTTTTGCTCTCCACCTCTACCTGTGCACGTCAAATGTTATTTGTTAAACACCTTCCCATTCAGCTGAAGGATAATGTTGGATGGTTATCGGAAAGCTGTCAGAACCTGCCCCTGTGTACAGGTGTGGTTTCTCTACACACAGCATAAGGGCGGAGCTCGGTTTCTACACTTGTGCTTTTTGCACATGGTGACTCATGCGCTGTGGTTGGTGCAATGTCATTTTTGCAAGGGGACGGGCAGAACTTGTCGCACGTCACATGGAGATCAGATAGGTGTGGCTATATGTGGGAAAGCATCTCACTCTCCCGAACGCCTTTTCAAAACTGCTTTGATCTTTTTGCTGTGTGAAGTTAAGTATCATTTTATAGGGCCTTGCAAACGTAATGATACCTCTTGGACCTTATCACATTTACATATTTACCTTTACAGTCACAAACATTGAGCTATTTTATCAGAATTTTTATTTGATCAACACAAACCAGAGTATAGCTGTGAAGTGGAAGTAAGATCATTTTTAAACTTTTACAAAATACAATCTGTGTGGCATACATGTTTAGACAAAATGAGCCAAAAAGAGAGATTTAACCAACTGTGACGAGTAAAAAAATTACCAAAAATCTCTGAGGGATGGAGTACTCGGGCATGATTACAGAGCCATCAAGTGTTTTGTTATTAATAATCAACAGGGTCGCAAGAAAAAAAAAGACACAAACGCACTGCCAAGAATGTGAGTAGAATCAAGCTACCATTAACCTGTTATCTTCCAGTTCTGTCATATTCCAGAACTGCAACCAGATGTTCAGAGACATGGGCAAGGTAAGAAAACCCGACAACCACTGAATAAGACGCGTCAGCTGAAGCATCTAGACGAGGCCAAGAAATATCTGAAGACAAATTTTTGAAAGGTTTTATCGATAAAATCAGATTGATGGACTCGGTAACGGACACAGAGCTCTACTTTGAGTCAGACACCAGGAAGATGTGGATTGGGTGCTGGTAAAGGGCTACAAAATCAACTGCCAAACTTACTGCCAGTTTTCAGAAGACACTTTCTTCATCAAGAGGTCGAGGAAGAAGTCTGCATCCTTCAAGAAGAATAATCTTTATGCAGGACATAGTCTATCACATGCATCTAAGTATTTCTCTGTGTGGCAAGCCAGCAAAGGCATAAAAGATGAAAAATCTATTAGGGATGTCACAATCTTTTTTTTTTTTTACCCCCTAAGTCTGAGTCATTTGATTTTGAGTATCGGCCAATACAGAGTCCCAATCCGATGCATAGGTCTCCAGTGAGTAGAGAAACGGGCTTAAGAAGCAGCCCTGTGGTACACCATTGTTGAGTATGATGGTGGTTAAACCATCATGGCCTGACATAAGATATTAAGATCTGTAGGTCAGAAAGTCCATGATTATTCCAAGATTCCTACCTTGGTGTTTACCTTGGGAATGGGCAATGACTTAAATCCTAAAATATTCAAAACTGAAGCTGTTTTGAATGTTTCATTTACATTCCACTTTACCATTATGTAGCTCTACACTTTGTCACATAAATCCCATTTGAAGCTTTTGCTTGTAAATTGAGAAATTCAAGAAATGTTAATATTTCTGCAAGGCAATATGGATAAACTACCTTTAAATCAAATTGATTAAAGGTGTTTAGCATAAACATGAAATATGAATAGCTTGATTGTACTGCACAATTTAAGGCGTATTGTCACAATACACTTGAATTATCCTGTTGGATTTGGAGTGAGTTGTTTACTGTTGATCTGGCTAAGACTAGCTATTCATTGCTAAAACCTTGCAGAACTAGTATCAGTAATTTAACTTACAAAGATATCTAAACCTGATATTGTTAATTTTTACTTCAGTAGACCTTATAAAACAGTGACATTTCCTTTTCCTATGGTCGCTAAACTCAGACAGTTTATATTTTGTGGCAATGCTACACACCCATACCCTCATTAGACATTTACTGCCGTATGAATGATTAAACTTCACACTCCTGTGGCATTGTGTTTCCCCCTTCTGGAATCAGCACAAAAGTACCAGAGTGATTTCTGGGTTTCACCATTTTTCTGCTGCTGGCACAATCATCTGCTGCTGCTAAGTTCTGTTTTAATGTTGTTGTCCTTGTAGCAACAAAATAAACATTCATACACACAGAGTTGCTGTTTTAGATTAACAAAAGCTTCAGCATTTCAGAGCAAAATCCAGTTATAGCAGGAAAAGATTACAGGGGTATGTTACAGTGTAAGCACTCAGTAGGGGTTCTGGGCAGTGGCTTACATTTAGCGAGCCTTATTTTTCTAATTAAGCCTACGCAATACGTTTTGGAATGCAGATAACTAAATTCCTTTAAGTAGATTTCTTAAAATTGTTTGTATCTCAACATAAATTATAGTTTAGAGACTAAAACTTTTGTTTTTGTAGTTTCTAGTCTTGCCTTTAGGGAAACTTTGACAGTCTACTAATAGTGGCTGCATTCAACTTGGCAATGTACTGTTTTACTTTGTACATGAAGCCATACAGAGTCTTTAAGGTAGAATTATAAATTATACAGATTTTTTTTCCACATGAATTTTCACAGAATCCAATAGATTTATGAGGAATTTACCAAAGTTGTGGTAGATTTTTTTTTCACTGCTTTTTATCATTCTTTGATCGACCAATGCTGATTTTAGTCAATTTTGATTCCTCTTTTAACCACTGTATAATGATATATATTCATATAGTTCAGTACATTTTCCTATCCTGCTGTTTTGATCTGGCTTTAGTTATTTATGATGGTAGTACGCACAACTCTTGACTATAGCATCTTGCATTACCGATTTACCCTCTTAGCATCACCAAAACAATTGTCCCCATACGTATTCTCCCTCTCCTTCATTATCATCTCCCTGATAATGAAATGGCTAGCTAGTTTGAAGCTTACCCTCGGTCACAGCTTCGACCTGGAAGAGTGTTGTAACGGTGAGTTTGGGAATGGTGCACAGATTAGAAAAGGGCTGGATTTTGAAATGCTGCGTGTTACGAGGTGTGAGTATGTGAATGTTGGACACAGTGTTTTTGGAGTGTGTAAAAAGCTGTTTCAGAAATGGTAATGTTTGGACTAGTTATGTCGAGTAATTGTGTAGGTGATGAACTCTGTTGTTGAAGGGTTGTCTATGATTTTCTTTTTTGCCATCTTCAGCCATGTTTTTGACTCATGCTTCATGTGTAACATTAGAAATGTTCTGTCATCAGGTAACGCCTATAAAAGATTCTTAATGGGGAACATAGCCCTCCGGGATCCAGAATCAGAGCCAAGTCCTGGCTGACTTCGCATATAAATATTTCACACCTTTTTGCCATTTTGACAGGTTGCTCACACTAATTATTTTATTTTAGGTGCACTCCTAAGCTCTAAATAATTACTTGTTGATAAATTTATGCCTATTGTCATAATCCAATAAAATTTGAGGTGGCATTTAAAACATGTGTAATGATACCGCTGGAAGCGTCGTCCTCAGTCTGAAGGTTTCCAGGTGTTTCTGGGCCATGGGTCAGCACAGGCGGCTCGTGACTCGGCAGCTGGTATGCCACTCAGCCCAGGAATGTGCTGATCATTGCATGGTGCTCACAGTTCACCTCTCTCACCTACACCATGACTGGTCTGATTGTGGGGTTAGCTGAAGAAAGGCCTTTGTGAGCCTCCCCAGGGAGCAAACGGGTCCCAGCAGCTCACCTGCAAAGTGCAGGTTTGGCAGTTTGAACCTTAGCTTTTTTTTCTTTTCTTTTTTTTTTTGCTGCCGTCCAATACTGTACATGATGCTGCACTTTCCTCCGTCACCGCCATGCTTTTCAAGCTGGCTGATAATTACCAGCTGTCTATCATTTTTCTTGACAGCATTCCCCCTTTCAGCTGAAACTAATAGGTTTAGGAGTGAAAATATGTGAAGGTTTAGAGTCTGACTTTCCGTAACATCTCAGGGGATACAGTACAAGCAATGTTTCTAGATGGATTGCCTTTTGTTATTTTCTTACTTCACAGTATTGAAACATAATGTTATTGAGGTTCTTGAAGAAAAATGCTTACAATAGGTTTTTGTGAACTTTAGTGCCTTTTATGTCAGCTTTAGGTTGCAGTATTTCTACACTAATCTGCATCCCATAATTCTAATTTGTTTTGTCCATTAGAAAACAAAAACTATGAACTGGAATGTTTTCCACTTTAAGAAAACAAGAAGATAAAAACATGGGAAAATTTTTAACTTCTTAGAAAAACTGTTCTGTTTTGTAATTTCTTATATAGTTATAAAGGAATATAAATTAAGAATTCTGAATAGATATTTACCTATTCGGCATGAGCACTTGAGGAGTGTTTTCTTGTTATTGGTCAGGTTCAATTTGCACGAAAAATGCAAACAAATCTGTAAACAATGATCCAAGCATTTTTATTTGAAACTGAAAAGCAACAGTTACTCCTTCTGCTCCTGGAATAATGTTGCATTGATTAAGGAGATATAGAACACGGAAGGTTATCTGTAACCTTTTAGGATGTTAATCAATTTTTAACTTAAGGAAAAACAATATTTTGAATAAATAATCTGATATATTGGTCAGACTATCTTCAAGAATAGTCATCCTGCAATCAGCTCCTTTAAAAAGTTGCCATTTTTAGCTTACCAGCTGTAGTTTTAAATGGTATTGAGATTCTTTCTTTTTCAGATCCCGACTGTTTTTAATTACCAAAAATATCCAAATGACATTTTTCATCCTGCTGACCAGCAGTATGCAGCAACAAGTGGCAACTGTTACTCTGTTCAGAAGATTTCAAACAGTTAAAAAATGTGTCCAATTTTATTGTGGTTGCTGCACCATAATTAGTTTACTTGAAACCGTGTTCTTAGATTAAAAAGTTGAATTTGATCGTATCTACAATTACCAGTCAATACTTTTTGATATTGATCTGTGTTGACCAAGCAGAGGTAACAATCCCCGATGGTCAGCAGCTCCGCTCTTTACCGGATACTTTCAGGAAACCCAAGCGCTCTCACACACTATAGATAAAGCCGTTGCCATGGTAATTGTTGAAATGCATGTGTGCCTCACAACAGGGGTGATGGCAAGACAAGAGTCTGGCTTTTCATCCCCCCATTAGCATATTAGCCCCTTAGAGCCAATGAGACGACGCAAGGAAGGGGGAATACTCACAAGGGACTGGCTATGACAATGACCCTCCTCCCTTTTGGTGCACTTTTCTACCCACTCTCTGGGGGAAAAAAAGCCCCTGAAGAAAACCTCCCATAAGTTGTATCTACTTCTGCCAGGAGAACTTGGTTTTACTTTCAGTGTTGCCCATTTCAGGTTGAAATGTCTAAGTCGTCAGACAATGTGAGTTTCTAGGTAATGCCGGTGCTCAGAAGTCTGTCCTTTTTATCTTGGTCTGTCTTTGAAGTACTGGGACCATTATGCCTGACCAGCACATGGATGCAGCTGGTCCCACTTTACAACTCAAACTAAATTCCACTTTGATATTAGTGGACTGCTTTTAGGATTTACATTTGTTGTGGTTATTGTTGTTTCTGTTCATCCACGTGTTTGGTGAGTCTGACTTCAAAATGTATTTATTCATTTACATTTTAACATTAAATAGTTGGAATCTATATCTTTCCTTGCTGATGTTTTAGTCTGCCTATTTATACATCAATGAATAATTGTGGATAACGGGGCCTTCTTTGGTGTCCTTTGACCCTAATACTTTGTTATTGTTGTGAAAACCTTTCGTTTTACCTCTCGGTCTGAGGCCATCAGTCATTTAGGTTAAGCCGTGATCAGTAAGAATTAACATTTTAAAACAAAAAGACAAATTAAACTTTAAAGAATTGCACATAAAACAAATGATAAAAGTTTTTTGACTTTTTTTGTTGTATTATGTGATTTTTTTTATTTTTTATTTTTTCTTGACTGCTCAGTCGAGCGTACGCTCGGTGTTCAGTCGGACTTCAAACTGGTCACTCAGAAAGCAATCTCTTCCCCTGCCCCCCACTGCAGCCATCCAATTCACTTTCCTGACATATCTGTGCTTGCCCAGCTGTAGCCCTGACGATAGGCCTAATAAAACCAGGTTCATTTGCATACCAATAGCATGCGCCATGTGTGGTTAGCTGCCCCAGAAACAGGCTTGCGACAACACAAGGACGACTTGGACTCCATGTTGGCTTGTCTTTGTTTTTTAAATAGGCCTTATCTCTAATCCTCAATTCATTTTAGGGAACTGACCCACTTTGCAGAGGCTTTAATCTGTCTGTCTGAAAAAAGATCATAGGGTGTCAAAACTGTATTAATTTGATCCATAAGCAAGAGTCGTGTTTCCAAGAGAAACAAGCTGTTGGTTTTGGACAGTTCCTCATTACTTCAGTGAAGCAGCAGGTCCTGCTAACCTCACTTTTATGAGCAAATCTTCTCTTCAGTGAAAACCAAGGCAAGAAAACCTTTGTCTACACATCTGCACTATTATGTTAGTAATGTTTTATATTTATTCAACAGATTTATTGGCTGAATATACTTCAGATAATGCCATTATAGAAATTGGAACCTGATACCCAGTAAAAGAATTCAAATGTTTTTGATACCGATTATTATTCTTTTGGTTAGCGGTTCACCATTTGTCCACCACAAACTACTGCCTCTGTGGCTGCCAAACTGTGTCAGTTTTGAGCTCGAGTGGGGGCAGAAAAGATGTCTGGCATGCAGACGACAGCTTGAATAAAGCGGTGAAGTGGCTGATCTGATTGTGAGCGAGATTCTCCACTCTAAGCCCCCCTGACTCATGCTGGGCTTGTGTTCCCCCAGGGACCATATGGCCGTCTGATTATAGCTCACCTCAGCTTCACCCTCCTCTGACGATGAGAGATGGTTGCTGCAGTTTTGCAGTTGCCTGTAAATTATCCTGTCCGTCTTACCTGGGCTTTCTCATTTGTTCCAGCGTCATTAACTGAACACCGAAGTGTGTTTACCAGAAGGGGGGGCTGTTACATAGAGTATGAGTTAATTACTATTCAGAAATACTGCATGTTCCTTTGAATTACAATCATTTGTACTTCAGTGCGATATGTCTATAACCACTGTTTTGTTGAGTTTGAATCTTCTGTCTGCCAAGTTCATACAGGTTTTCTGTGCGATCTAGAAAAGCATGATATTCCGTCCAAATGTAACGTTTTGGATAGTTATGGAAACCCAGAAGAAGGAAAAATGTTATCTTTTGATGCAATTTTCTCTTTTTCTTAAAGAAAAGCAGCCAAACTTTTTCACAAAAGCAAGTGGTTCAAATTCCCTGTATGTGTCAAGAGGAAAGTTCATATAAACATTGCATGACCTTGGCTTACTTTGTAAATTTAGAGTGATCTATGAAAACTTAGAAAAGAATAGTTAAGCAGCTATGCGGAATACAAAAAGTTGAATATTAGTAATATATTTATTGCAGTTTTATTTAAGATTCTTAAAGAGATAGCTTAGTGAGATTTTCTGTTTTGTTTTTTATTAACGTGACTTTTGTCTTGTGGCTATGAGCTATTAGTATCTTGTACATATCTGCTAACTCTCTTGGCATCCTTAATATAAAATAGATTGGAAAGTAGAAATTAAAATGGGTTGATTATTCCCAGAGGGTGAACTTAACTAGTCTGAACGGGGACAGCTCCAAAGTCGATTTCTGTAATCCTTACAGATTAATAATCCTTTAAACTCCTGTCTCATTTGCATAAATAAATTATTTACATATTAGTCAATAGTTACAAGGAAGGCAGTGGTAGGTCTGCAGTTCATGCCAATGAATTTCCCACGGGAAACGCGTAAGAGATCAGAGGAAAATTTCTAAGTTCCTGTTACAAATGTCTTAAGTGGTGAAATGATTTTACTAAATGAACACCATGTTTGATTGAAGAAGCCTTTTCTCTGTGATTAAAACCACAACCCTTTCATGTTCCAAATCATTTGTTTAGTTTTCCTTTTACAGGTGCGCTGTTTATCGCACGCATTTTGCAAAGCATCATCCAATTTTAGTTTTTTATTTTCCTTTAAATGGCTGCAGACGTTAAAGACAACCAAAAGTATAGCATCTTAAAACTGAAGCTACGTTCAACCTGTTCAGTGTTCACAAGCATATCAGTATTTCAGAATGTAAAATGGTGTTTGTGTTGTCCTGCTGGTGAGCTCTGTGTGTCTTCCTGCCCTTGCTGCCCAGGAATTTGAAAATGGTGGATATTGTAGCTCAGAAAATGCCCTCAGAGAATGACGTGCATGTGGCGAGAAGCTTTCTTACGAAGATTTTGCGAAGTTCCATGAGGTATGATTCTGTCACTTCACTGTAAAGAAGTAGTGCATATGTCCTGTCCACTCCCCCCTTCATCATGTCTGCCTTGTGTACGTTACCATAGAACTCATTTGCTTAGTAAAGTTCTTTGACATCAGCTTTCTGTCTCTGGCCGATCATCACCTGCATTGTCCTGTGATTCATATCTTTCAATAAAGTTCATTCCATTTGTGCAGCATGCATTTTCATCCAGTTAGACATAGAATGCGTTTTGTTTGTAATTCTGAGCAAATGTGTTAATTTGTGTTTTGTGTTTGCCTTGTGACATGCTACCTCAGAAAGAACGGCTTTCAAGGGTATGTGACTTATGGCTAACTATCATCTGCACAAAGCTTCTAAGAGCTAAAACAAATCTAAAATATGTCACATTTATTCCCACTGTGACTGATGGAGTGAATAAAAAATGGTTTAAAGAGTTTGTTTGGATTTGTTTAAAAAGTTGAGTCCTTACAGTGCAACATACCATTTACTTGAAACCTCAGCTCCAACGTCTGGCCTTATGAAATATCCATTTTCAGAGCTCAGACTGCTCAGGTTTGCCAAAGACCTGTAGGAGTGTACCAAAGTTTAAGATACTAACACACACATCATCTGACACCTCAAAGCAAATGTGTTTTTAATACATACTTGTGTGCTCAATTTAAAAAATGTAAGTCAAACTCATGCTCAGACTTCTCACAAGACAACTATTGCCTTATTTTTGAACCTTTAAGTTTGCTGATAAAGTCGACATGGGCTGGTTTATAGATGGAAAAACAGTGTTTTTCATCAGAGTTTGGTCTGTAACCCAGTCTGTGTTTTTTGCCCTCTCTGCAGACGGAATGAACCCATAAGCAGGCCTCACTCCTGGCACTCCACCAAGTTCAATGAAAGCCAATCAGAAGCTGGAAGAAGACAGTCCCCGCCCACCACGGTGTGGCACCCCAGATATGATGCAAGGTAACTGGGATTTAGTTGTTTTGCTGCCGATTCTGATTTTGGGGTGTTTTTTCATTTACAGTACATAATTTCATGATTTTAGTTTTCAGAACTTAGAGTTGATTACTTAACATTTAATCGTTTTACACCAACAACTACTGCCTCAAACATGTATATTTAGTTTGAGATTACATGTTTCACAGTATATATATATTGTATAAAAAATATGAATGTAATTCAACTGTTTTTATTTAGAAAAGAAACTCAACTATCATGTATCCTAGTGTTGCTAAAACATTCTAACAAATAGATTATTACAGGTAGAATAGTTTCTTTGAGAGTATTTATTTATCATTATTTTTATTTCGATGCATACATGCAGTAAAGAACCAAATAAACACCCTCTACATTTTGCGATATTTTACAAATCAATATTCATTATACATGTTTCAACAGATGTTAGCTCTAATAGACACATGCTCTAATAAGGTGGTGATGGTGGTGTGTAATTACAACCAAAAATAACAGCCAACATTGTCTCTGCCAGCAGTGTGCAGAAACAGGACAGGCAGCGGTCAAAGTAGCATTAATTAATGTTCCATATCATCCGATTACTCAGACATATTCTCTAATGGAAATTCCTGTTAAAGTAACTCAAAACAGTTTGAAGGAAAATGTTTGTGGGTTTGAAGGTGTATCTTTGTCAGATCTTAGGTTACCTTGATACCAGTGACTGGATCGTGTCCAGATCTTAAATGAAAAAGTAAAATGCAGGGTGCCTGCGCATCCTTCAAAAGTTTAAAAGTTTAAATTCATGTATTTAAATTAAGGCCTTAAAACATCTTGAATTCATGAAATATAAGTCCGCCTTAAATATATTAATTACATGTCTTAAATTTTGCCATATTTGTAGTTTTCTGTTTCATTCAGATTTTTCTGTCAGTCCAAAGTGTGAGTTGTGCACAGACATCTTCATTGCATTCTGTCATTCGAGACAGTCGGTAATTAGCTGCTGGCTAGCTTTTTTAAGTGCAAATTTACCCCCAGCTGGCTACATGGCTCTCTTCTGTTGCCAACCCATACGAGGCTAAATGTATTCTGTGCAAAAAAAAAAAAGAAAAACTTTTAACTTTGGGATTATGGGGGTAAGGCTACAGAGAAGTATGAGAATCACACAGTCACTGCCAAGAGCCCCGAACAGACCCCAGAAATGTCAGTTTTCATTAAGATCTGTTGATTGCAATACAACAGCGCCCCCCCAACCATCTCCTGTATTTATAGTTTGTAGTTTGTTTTTTTTTGCCTTAAATTTTATTCAAGATGGCATGAAAAAGGTCTCAAAAAGTCTTAATTTTGACACCCTGGAACCTGCACATACCTTGCTATAGGAAAACCTCATTACTCATATGTTGTAACGTTTAATTTCTTGCAGCTCCAGCTCATCAACTACAGATCTCGCCTCTGGCTGGGAGCAGACAAACCTGCGCAGAGTGTCCGACCAGTTCAGCTCTCTTGGCAGCATGGACAGTCTAGAACACGGTCACATGTCGCCTGCTAAGTCAAACAACAGCATGGAGCACCTCGGAGCAGGGAAACGAGACTCTGCCTACAGCTCGTTCTCAACAAGCTCAAGCACTCCAGACTACTCGCTCTCAAAAAGCAACGCTGCCTCGACAGAGAACGTGGCATATAAGGTCGGTCAGTGGGATGCAAAGCACAGCAATGGCAGAAACAGCCAGAGTCTGGCTGCTGAGGGAGGCAGACAGGATGAAAGACTTGCATATTTTCAGATGCCAGGAGTTAACTCGGGCCACGGTGGCCCACAGGTTGAGGATTTGCCTGGGTCCAGGCACTCTTCTTCAAGCAGAACCGTCTTTGGACCTGTGTGGAATGTCCCAGAGAAAAAGAAGACTGTTTCAGCCTCTCCCCCTCCTCCACTTCCGCCTACACGTAGTGATAGCTTTGCTGCAACCAAGGCGCATGAGAGAGGGAAGGTAAAAATTCACCCAGAAGTACCTGATTCACACCTGGCCTGTAAGGTTTCTGCTGAAAACCGTCGCAGTCACAACATTTCTCCAAAGAATGACAGTGAAAATGTTTATGGTGCATCTGATAAATACAGCCATTCCCAATTTAGCTCCAACAAGCAGTATTCCCCCTATTGCACTGATGTTGGGCAACAACAAGCTCCCCATGCTAGCCAGCTCTTCCATCCAAGACAACATAGTGACAAAAGCACTTTCCATCCTCAACCCTGGTCTGTATCCGTGCCAAAGCAACAAAGTGTAGGTGGGTACCACAGCAGCTCGCAGGAACCTCCCACTAATGGTTCTGCTCAACACTCGACCCAGAACCAGAGAAGAAGTCTAAGCAGCTCGCTGTCTTCTACAGCTACTGACCAAACCACAGAGGTCACTGGACCGAGCCGATATTACTGCGTCACCACATCCAATCCGCCTAACGCCTCACCATGGTCTGATGCACCAAATGACCGGAGGAGCGGTACCGGTGCAGATCCACCACAGGCTGGAACAGTCACCAAAGTCAAATATCATCTTCCTCAACAACATCAACTCCCCTCTCACAACAAAGACAGCAATGCCTACAGCAAGCACCAAGTGACGACTGTTCCGGAAACTTCTGTACTCCAACACTTCTGTGACGAAAGGGAAAGCCATAGAGGACACGGCACTCAAATGGCAGACCCTCCGTACATCAGTAACCTTCCTAGGAGGCATCCTGAGCAAAGACGGTCTCTGCCAGCTCAGCTCAAAGACTCTCACCAAGACATTAGACTTCAAACTCATGTGAGCAACAAGATCTGCCCTCAGACAACTCCGATGCTTCACTCTCTGTCCATGGATACAGGAGGTCAAGAGGAGAAAACCAGTGGCTCAAACTCTGAGGAGTACTTTGAAAGCAACCAGGTAAAACGCAGTGAGCGGTTTGCCACCACACTGAGAAATGAAATCCAATTGAGAAGAGCAAAGCTGCAGAAAAGCAAGAGTGCTGCTGCTCTCCCCGAGGCTCAAGGTGAAGCAGAAGAGCAAAATTCTTGGAAATCTACTGAAATTTCCATCCCAGCTTCTGCAGATGTGTCCTTGCAGTCTAACTGCTACAAAGATCATGTAAAGGAAGCTCAAGCCAGGGTGCTTAAGGCGACCTCTTTCAGGAGGAGAGATCTGGAGCCTGTTTTGGTGGACCATGCTGCCACTGAGGTCCAGTCTAACTACCCGGCTCACAAAGATGGAAGTGCTCTGGCAACGGTCACGGAGTCAGGAACAAATCATTCCACACTTCACATAACTCGCATTGGATCCCGAAAGCGTTTCCCTACAGAAAAGAAGGTCCGGTCGTATTCTGAACCAGACAAAATCTATGAGGTAGGGGCTAGTGAAGTCCCGACTCTTACTGAAAACACAAACTCTTCACTAGACCAACAAAAACTCTTAAATGAAACTATGACTCCAGGGTTTCCTGATTACATGCCGCCTAAAAGCCAATTGAAGTATCAGGTTTCTAGCTGTGCAACAGAAAACACAAAGAAGGAAATCAAGAGCACTGAGGTTTCTTATTCCTCACCATCTTCCCAAGACAAGCAAAGACTCGGTACATTTGCTGAGTATGAAGCAAGTTGGAAAATACAGAGACAGCATCCAGAGAAAAAAGCCTCTGGACGGTATCATTCGGCCGAGAACATCCTAGATCCAGGACCAGAGGACCTGACCCAGACGACGTGTTTCCATGAGAGATCCAGATCATCGCCCTCAGCAGACATATACGGCCAGGTAAGTTAGAACGCCTGTAATTTCAGATGTTCATTAGTTGATAAAATCAATTAAGTGAATTCTTGGTTTATGAAGTTTTAATTTTTGGAAAATGTCGATTTTTTTTTCACTAATGCATTCCTTGAGTTTCCATAGTTCAGAGCACATGTGTCAAACTCCAGTCCTGGAGGGCCACTATCCTGCAACTTTTAGATGTGCCTCTGCTGCACCACACCTTAATAGAATAATTAGGTCATTAGCAGGACTCTAGAGAACTTACCTACACAAAAAGGAGGTAATCAAGTCATTTTATTCCAGTGTTTTGTACCTGTGGCACATCTAAAAACTGCAGGACAGCGGCCTTAGAGGACTGGAGTTTGACACCCCTGGTTCAGAGTGATGTCAGCACGCCCAAAGCCCACCATCTTGTTTGACAAGCGAGTTTTAGAACTTCTATTGATTTGGACTTTGAATTCAGGTCAACTCTAGGACAAATATAAGGGTCAGGCTAAGATTTTTATTTATTTTTTGACAATTATAAATTAATTCTTAATATTAGCAGAATAAAGTCAATTGTTGGAGAGTGAAGTAGTAATTTTCTGAAAACTCCAACACACAAAAAAGTCCTCTTTAATTACATATTTATTCTGGCAATATTATGACAAGATTCTCGTACCCTGGTCCTCATACTGTGCGATATAATTCACACAAGGTATGATTGAAATAAGTCGCTTTTTGAAAATATTTTATACATATATATTTTTCTAATAAAGAGTGGAAAAAATGTATCTGAAATGGAAAAAATCTGAGATTTTTTTATTTAAGCCAGTGTTTCTCAACCCTGGTCCTCACCACCCCCCTGCTCTGCATGTTTTAGATGTGCCTCTATTCCAGAACAGCTGATTCAAATGTTTGCATGACCATCAAGTACTGCAGAAGCCTGTTAATCACCCAGAGATACAATTCAGGTGTGTGGCAGAAGGAAAATACCTAAAACATGCAGGACAGGGGGGCGGTGAGGACCAGGGTTGAGAAACACTAATTTAAGCCAGTGTTTTTCAACCCTGGTCCACAAAGCACACTGACCTGCATGTTTTAGATGCTCCCCTGCATCATCAGCACACATGATTTCAATTGTTGGCTGATTAACAGGGTTTTGCTGAATTGCAATTATCTGAATGGGGTGTGTTGAAGCAGGTGAACATCTAAAACATGCAGGTCAGTGTGCCTTGAGGACCAGTGTTGGGAAACACTGATTTAAGCCATATTGCCCAGCTATCATAAGAACAAAATTGAATTGCTAGCAGTCATTATTAATTGTAGGAACACTTGCCTAGTAAAGTTAATGCACTTCCTGGATTGGCTGCTTTGCAAACACCATTCAATACCACTGGGCACAGGTATTTCAGCTTCCAAGCTGCATTTTCTTCTGAATACTTTATATATGCTCTCCGGAAAAATTCCGCGAATAGGCAAATTTTCTGTGACTAATTTAACTGAGTTAACATTTCACAGAAAAATTTATGAATACTGAATCCGTGAATAGGTTTGATTAAAGCATGACAAATTCATCACGCCCTTCTGATTGACTGTAGAGAAAGCACCAGAAGAAACGAGCCAAGTTAAATATTAATATATTTCTGTTTGCAAAGACACACCCTCATACTTGTAAATTACCTTGTAGGCATGAACCTGCTTAGTTCTGTACAGCAGCAAGAAAACCACAAAGCTGCAACATGAGCTGGTTACAAGACGTTCATTTGAGTCTCTGGGATGTTTGAATGTTTTGCATAAGACTGTGTTTGTTCATCCTCTTACAGAAGATTCCAAAGCCCAACACAGGATATTCCATGAAGAAGAGCGAACCTGATGAAAAGCTCATCACAGACACAAGGTAAGTCTTGTGAGCATCAGAATAATTCTGCCAAAATACAATGTTGTTGTTTTTTACATGTATGTGCACATGGGAATGTCTCTTTAAAGTTTTTATAGTCCCACTAGAAAAGTTGCACTACCTTCATCAGATTATCAGTAAATACCGTGTGATCTGCATCTTACCGCTGTTGCACTTTTCCTTTATCAATGAAAGAGGCCTTCAGAGGAACACTGGAGTCTTTATAATGTATAAAGGCATTAACGGTGGCAGCTGTGACAACAGAAGCCGTCTCTCTAGCCGAGCTTTGTGTCGATTACTGTAGGCTCAGCGGCGTAGGCGAGGCATCTGAATGTCTGTGACAGTGAGGAAGTGTTTCTTCAGCTCTTTGGGAATTTAATAGAGGGCCCAAGTTCACAGAAGCAGCCAAGAGGCATGACATTTTTACCAATAAGGTCTGTAATTGTTTTTTTGTGCTAGTGATTTAGTTCTTCAGAAAGCAGCATGTTGTTTAGGACTCTGCTTTAGTTCACGCTAACACAACTGTGTAAATGCAACTGTGTTGCAGTAAATTTGTGCAGTAGATTGATCTGAATTCATCATGATTCACATTTTATTCTGCTTGAAAAGTGCTTGTATTTAAGTCTGTTTGGCACAATAGGAGCGATAAAACAAATAGTTTACCATCTTCTGCATTTTATATTGAGACTTGCTGAGCATACATTAGCAATGAACAATTGTATATACTTACTGTTTTGTTATTTTTGTTTGTAAGCGTCAGAAGTACTTTAACTTATCTTCACAATAATAAACTTGATAAAATGATGCTGAATATACAAACCTACAAGTAGCATGGGGGTTATTTGACAATATTCCCACTGTTGGCTCTATGGAAGCAGCTAATATCAATATCTTTATAAATATTAAATGCAGTTATTGTGTGTTGTTTAGTTGTGAAATTACACTACTTGATGTCACTGGTGTCCCAAAGTAGTTCCCTGTTCTTTATTAATTTATTTTATTAGTTTGGTCCTTGAAAGAGTGATTGGTGATAATAGCCAACACAATATTACCACTTTTATCATTTTCACACTAAATGCCACAAAACACTTACACTTTCTAGCTCATATTGCTATCCCTAACATACAAGTACAATTGTAAGTCTTGGCATTTGAATATTTTGCTTTAAAAAAGTTGAAATGTTAAATCCGAGGCCACCTGTTGTCAGTCTCCTGACATTTATGCTCTTTTGCACATGTATGTTTTTCATTTGTTTGGTATTTTTCCATGATTTCATCATTGGATGTTGAAAGCTAGGCAAATCCATCCTTGTACCAATCAGGCTTGTCATGTGATTGTGGTAATTAAATAGCCACTGTGTAAAACTCCCAAATGCTTCACATACCTATAGGTTAGAGTAGTTCTTGGCATAACTAAAGCACCGGCAGGGTTAGGTTGATCTTGGTTTACAACCCACAACTTTTAAGAAGACATAAACATGTAGAGTTTGAAGAGAGGTTAGCAGACAGTCTAAAAAAACACCTAACTACATGAAAAGAAAGCCATTTTAGGTAACGGTACCCTCTATGTTCAAAATAGCTTCTGTGATTACACAAACTAATTCTTCGACTGAGTATCATGATGCGTGACTCACGACGTGACATTTGCTGCCAGTTTTTCAAGAATTATCTGAAACTAGAGTGTAAAGTAACTGATATTGAGCAACCTCATTGTTGAAGCAACTGCATACCACCCTCACGTTTGGGTTACAACAGCAGCACAGACAGAGGATGTTATTGTTGTGGCAAGGTCTGGTGGATGAGCTCATAGGCCTGCTCCACCCAGATGGTGATATTGATACAGGTGGAAAGTGATACCAGCAGGTGGCTTCAGTCACTGAGCGCTGACAGGCAGGACGCTCCCTTCATACTCTGTGGGATGGAAATTTAAGTCACATAAGGTGAGGCGGTTAATTTCCTGACAGATATTTGGCTCATTTAAACTTGCTGACAATTTTAAGAGTTGTTTGATTTTTATAATGTCAGTTTAGCCTGAGCATTCATCTTCAGCCACAGGTTGTGCCGTCCCTGGCAGAGGTAACCTCCATCACCGGTTTGATGCCTACCCAGCTAGCACTGGGTTTTCCATCACTGCGGTTTACTCTTCTTTGCTCGGTTGTTTTAATTCAGCCATTGTGGGGAGTTTTCAACCATAATCAGCCTGCTGTGCTTGAAAAAGATTGAATTCTCTGCTCTGACAAGCAAACGTGAAGTAATAGATTTCTTAGATTTTTCAGTAAGATTATTCTAGTAATAAAAAAAAAACCTTTTTTCACTGCAGATTTTTAATTTACCGTATTTTCCACACTATAAGGCGCACCGGATTATAAGGCGCACCTTCAATGAATGGCCTATTTTAAAACATTTTTCATATATAAGGCGCACCGCATTATAAGGCGCATAGAATAGACGCTACAGTAGAGGCTGGAGTTACGCTATGCATCCACTAGATGGAGCTGCACTAACGGAATGGCAACAAAACAGTCCGACTCCGGTTGGCGAGGAGAGCCTTCCGCGACTGGGCCAGGGCGTGGCCGGACGATGGTGACCCTTCTCCGTTCGCGCACAGCATGTTCATGGAGAACGTGGTGCTAAATGACCTGCAGACCTGATTCTTGATGGTCAGTAGGTAGATAGGTCAGTCAAACTTTATTAACAAACCAGCATTCTGACAACTATCCCAGCATTCACCACGCGCTTCTTCTTCTACAGGCGAAAATGAAGTCGGTGGCTGCTTACCGTAGTTGCTAGACCTGTTGTGGCTCAATATTGGTCCATATATAAGGCGCACCGGATTATAAGGCGCACTGTTGGCTTTTGAGGAAATTGAAGGTTTTTTGGTGTGCCTTATAGTGCGGAAAATACGGTAATCATGTAAGCTTTTTTTATACAATATTTGAAGCATAAGAAATGCAAATAAATAATTCAGTTCCCTTTTTTAAATAAACATTTTATTTCCTAAATGTAGTATTCGTTTAGTGAATGTTGACCATTTGTAGCAAAGGATGTATCTGCAGCAAAAAAATACATCCAACATCAGCATGGGAAGCGCTTAGCTCTTTGTGCTTGACTTAACAGTGTAGGGATGATCTGATTGTTTCTTTTGATAAAGCATTTAATACTTTGATAGCATAATGTGCTTAGTTGCATTTACTTATTTTACAGAATTTGAAACAAGTGAAACTAAAACGATGCCTCTTAAGGAGTTGTAGGTAGAAAATAATTACAAGTGTTTTTTTTTTCTTAAATGTAATTGTTTGTAGTTTTCACTTAATTGCTTCGCTGTCTGTTATTTTAGTAAATTGCATGATTAAGTCTGTATACTCTAGTACAGTGTTTCTCAACCTTTTCTGGGCCAGCGCTCCCCTAGCCTTTATCCAGGTCCCTCACCGCCCCCCACCAAAGAATTTGTGGGCTACTTTGCACTGACCATTATTTTATCATTTATATTACTATCACTATTGTAGATGTTTTGATTTTTATGCTTGTTTCTGTATTTATCATCAAAAATAATTTCCCAGAGAACAAAAAAGTCATGGGAATAGAAATTATTTTCACAAGTGTCTATGAAAAATGCAATGAACATTCAAGTTAAAATCTGTAGGCCTAACAGCAGCCAATCAGACTGGAAAAAATATTATTTTGTGCCATTTTCTAGTTGTTAAATGTTCCACAAAATGACCAGATAAGATGTTCAACATGCCAGTTTAAACTTTGAACTATTTGCAAAACGACTGAGCTCTGCAACATTAAAACATGGATAGAACTGTAACTACATTAATCATAACTCTTCTTTGTCTTGGTTTCTGGTGGCGCAGCTCTGTGCTGCCTTCAGGAGAATGGGACATCAGAGTATCATCCATAAAATTTCACCCACATGGCATTTATTGTGCAAACCAGACCTTTCAGTGGAAAAAAAAAGTTTCAGATCCTTTTAATGTCGTACAAATATGAGATAGAAACATAGATTATATCTTTATACAGACCTGTCCATTGATTTATAGATTAATCGTTTTACTGGACATAAATTTGGACTGGTTTGTAAGATACATTTATTCTCAGTACTAGATGTGGTCTCAACAAACCCATGGCACTTCAACAATATCATTTTACCTTTCATCTGGAAATAGTGTCTATTTATTCTTGCCATACAGTCTCTGTATTAATTATTGCTCGAAAGGTCTTGCCATGCCAGTTTATTCCTCCGTATTTACTTTAGTTTCTTAGTTTATTCTTGCATTTTGTTCTTCATTGATTTCCATTTAGTTTCCTTTGATTAATATTATCCTCTCCTGGTTTATTGCTATGTCCACTTTAGTTTCTTTCCTGTTGCTAGATTTATTTTATCATTTATTGACCATCAGTAATTTTCACTCATCACCTGCTGCGCCGCCTAATCGTCATGTTTCACATCATGTGTTGATTTTTCACTATTCAGCGTTGGGTTCTCTGTTTTTATGCCACAATTCACATCTAGTTCGTTGCTCCGATTTGTCCCGCTTCTCCTGTTTCAGAGTTTTGTGCAATGTGTGCGTCATTTTATTTATTTTTTTACCCTGTAAGATTCAGGGTGGTCAAGAAACGTATCGATGGGGAAAAGGCAGACTGACATATACCTTTTAAAACAACGGAAACAATTTTGCCCGGTACGCTAGCTGAAGATAGGCACCAGCACCCCTCCCGACCCCACTGAGGGACAAGGGTGTAAGAAAATGGATGGATGGATGACATTTAAAAGTGCTGTGGTGCCGTTGTTCTATCACACCCGTTTCATACCGGACCACTTACAGCACCGGTGTTAACGCTATAAAATATAAAATGAACGCTCCCTTTCGTGGTATCCCCCGTGGATGGATTTCTTTTTCATTTTTCAGAGGGATAAGTGAGTGGATCGTGATTTTAGTAATTACATGTTTATAAGAGCGATTTTCTGTTGTCCTTCCATGGAAGCGTGCAGCATCCAGACGGACAATAAAACTCTTTTTAATATAAGTTGCTGCTTAACATGATCACAGAACTGGCAAAATATATGTACAAAAATACCAGACAAAGTGAATCTCAGCAACGTCATCAGCCGGTGTAGCAGGAGAACGGAGCTGCGCCAAAAGCTAACAGAAGCTACAAACACTGAAGAGAAGAAGAGCTGCCATCGATAGTTGCAGCCAAGCATGGTTTAATGTTACACAATACAGTTTTACCAAGTTGCTCAAAGTCTAAACTGGCATTGTTCTGCATTTAAGGTGTAAAGTTTACCTTCGACCAAACGCCCCCAGAGGAATCCCAGCGCCCCCCTTCCGTAAAAATTTCCGCCAGCGCCCCCTGCCGTCCTCTGAACGCCCCCTGGGGGCGGTACCGCCCACGTTGAGAACCGCTCCTCTAGTAGATCAACGAAATTTGATTTCGTGTATTTTTGTTGTTAAAGGACAAACGCTTACAAAGCGTGTTTTAAGTTTAAATAAATCTGACTGTATTCTTTTTGTAGTTCCACTGACAACCAGAGGTCCCCTATAGCTCAGCGCCTCATTATGACTGCATTTAATATTGGTTTCATGCTTCCCAATTGAAACCTCCTCACATTATGTCACAGGACAGAGGGAGGCTCTGAGCTCCACCAACAAACCTCCTTCAGAGCGACCTGTTGGAGCTTGTAAGGCTTTAAATCAGGAGCTTTGAGTTGTGGCGTCAGTCTGCTCCCGAGTCGCCATATTTGATCTTGTGACTCCAGAATCAATTGAGCCTTTTAATCACGATTTACCTGTTAATGACTCTGAGCGAAATTTGTATCAGAAGACGCAAGGAAATGTAATCTGTGTGTGTGAAACCATGATATTAGCCTGTTTGCTTTTCTCTTATGCACACAAAGCAAGCTGCAAGGATCAGTTAATGACTGCTTTTAGCTGTGCTGGGTGCGTAAATTATGCTGAATGATTGAACACTTAAAGGTTTACGTCTGTTTACAGTTCAGCAGCAGGCCTTTAATGACTGCGCTTCCAGTGACATTTGCCTTACGGTGCACACTGCAAAAACACAAAATCATACCAAGTATCTTTGGTCTAGTTTCCGGTGTTAATATCTTAGTTTTGTCTTATTTCAAGCGCACCATCTTATAACTTTTCAGCAAAATATAGGAGTTTGTTTTAAGTAAATTATGTCAAACTTATGTAAAAAAATAAAAAATAATTTTTTAATATAAATTTAACTGTCAGTCTGTCATAACGGTGTGATATGAGACAGATAATCTGCGAAGAAATTGAGGTGCCCCGCTGCTCCTCCTTTTTCCAGGACTAATTACAGAAATGTATAGCTCTGATCGTCATCAGAGAAGGGCCTTGGCAGTGTCAATCATCTTGGCGTATGTGCACCTCAAACACTCCCCCTTTGATGACTGTAAATAAACTGTTTTCAATAAGTTGTTTCTGAGCATATTTAGCAGTGCATACACAAAGTGATTGACAGCACTAAGGCACTCCTAATTGCTCTGACTGGTTGTACTGTGAGGAGGTGGAGGAGATTGATCTTTTCACAGACCGTCTCATTTAAATATGTAAAGAACTTTTTTTTTTTTAATAAAAGCTACATACCCCAGTTTTAAATTAATTTTAAAATGTACTGGCTCCACTAGCAGATTTCTTAACTTATAAAAAGACATTTTTCCCACTTTGTAAGTGAAATAATCTGCCAGTGACATGAGTACGTTTTCATCAATCTTAAAGACTTATTTACAAGCTTCTATTTCTTGCTGAAAAGCTACTTGTGAGTTACTTTCATTTTATTTCAAGTGCAGTAAGATATTTACACTGGAATCTACACTTTAAGATTTTGTGCTTTTTCACTCTGACCTTTCCTATAAAGAGTTAAATCTGGGACCACAATTCAGGCAGGAAAAAGTGATCTGCTCCGTGCAGACTTTGCGGGAACTGAAATATTCCTCTCCGTGCTGCCAGCTGAGCCGCTTGCTGAGCAGAGGAAGACGTGTGTCTTGTCATGGTGGCATAATCACAGTGGCTGATGCAGAGGGAGGGGGTGAACAAGACCCACTCTACAGTGTATTATTTGAATAAGGTGCAGATGATAGGCTCTGCCTGCCCGCCTGTGTAATTAAAAGCTTTCTGCTGTGTTCCTCAGGTTCTCCAGCAGCAGCAGTCCAGGTGACTGCAAAGTGGGAGAGCAGCCAGCAGAGATTGGGAATGACTCAGCGCCACCCCCTGCACTCATGACAGGAGCCAATCCTGACTGCAGACAGAAGTCTACTGCTGCTGCCACCAAGAACCACAAGTCTGTTTCTCCCAGTCCCACAGAGTCTTCCCACACTCAAGAAATCCACTTCACCGACTCGCAGAGCGACGACGACGACGTCCTCGCCCAGCGTCCTTCAGACTTTGAACCGAACATCACTTTTTGTCCCAATTCCTCTGCAAAGACTGACTCTGAGACGGGCAAGGGACTTGTGGACAAAGGACAAGAGGCAGTACATCATCTATCAACATCCAATCCCCACCCTGCCTCCTCTCCCCCGGCTTCCTCCCACAGACCCTCGGGGCTTTTCAGCATGGAGGGGCAGCGCTCTCCTTCTCCACAGTTCTCTCCACAGAGACTCAGCGACAAGCCTCCAGTCTCTCTGCATGACGACGAATCCCACAGGTAACGTTTGGATGAACGGTTTACTCTAAAAGAGAGAGAGTTTGAGTTGCCGCACGCACAAAGGGAGCATAATGAGTCACTGTTTCTGTCCACGCAACATGTGAGTGTCATCAAGCTGTGGGGGGATTCTCTTTTTTTTTTTTTTTTTTTTTTTTTTTTTGCCTTTTTTTTAATTAAGGCTGCCACTAGTTTGGGATAATTCTAACTACTTAAATGTTTCTAAGACAAACACTGTTCTGTTTGTTCCTTTTTTTGTTCTTATAAATCCAGCCAAATTAGTGTCATCTGTTGTGAATTTCAGACGGCTTTTTAACTGCGGCTAGTTGAAACCAAGAAATGGGTGGGAGGAGTCTTGACTCGTCCTGGATGTTCCAGCACATTGGGCATGGAAAAAATTCCAGCTGCCAGCATGCAGCCAAAGTTTGAAATCAAATCATTGGCTGCAGCGGTTGCAAGAAGAGACTTCTTTTTTTTTTTCCACACTGAAATATCTTTTTAAATATCTTTTTGTTTGGTTTTCTTTGTTTCAGGGTGGAGCACTTGATAGGAAACCAGAATACAGCAGCGAGGAAAGTTCCCATCAGGATTGTACACTCGGAGGGAAGTGAGAAGGAGAACTCTCCGTTCCTCCAGCAGAGCGACCTTCCTCACGGTGAGGCCGAGAGCCGGAGCCCGGTCGGGTTTGGCGCTCCGCCGGCTCTGGGACAGGACTCCGTTTTCTGCGCCTTTACCCGGCAGAGGGAGCCCGAAACCACGGCGGGTACCGAGACACGGCAAGCTGCCCAGAGTGACCCCTACATAACCACGGTGGGAGATAGCCCAAGCTCCAACATGAAGGAGCCCGGTAGCAAGACGGAAAGCACGGAGCTGAGCGAGGAGGAGGACCAGAAGAGAGAGGAGCTGGCGAGGGACATCATGGGGAAGGACAAGTCACTTGCCGATATTCTGGATCAGAGCAAGATGAGGACCACCATGGACTTGATGGAGGGGATTTTCCCTCAGGAGGAGCAGCTGTTGGATGGAGCCCACCAGCGCAGGAAGGTGCAGACGAAGCAGAGCAACCCAAACCGGCCCGTCGAAGAGAGGTGAGAGTCACTCTGTCTTTCATAGCGAACGGAGTCAGACCAATCAGATGGTTTTCACCTGATATGCTGTAAATCAAGGCTGTCCAAACTTTTTGTCACATGGGCAAAAAAATGGTCAGCTCAAATGTACTACTTGTGGGCCAAAAAATATAATTTTTAAAAGGTAAAATCACCTGAAATGTTGATTTTGACCTACAAAAAGATAAATTATGCATGAACAATTTTAATTAAACAAAATAATTAAATTCATTTTTCAGGATCTTGGATCCATAACTTCAGATATTTGCATGTTTTCCTTGTTAAATGAAAGTTTGCTTATTATTTTGGTGCCAGGAAACCTCCCACAGTCTTAGCGCTATGCTCAGGAGGAGTGCAGCACATGTCACGGTCAGACGGTGGGGTGGGGGCGGCTTTGGGCAGCGGAGGACGGAGATTGTTCTGTCAGTTCAAAAAACGACTCAAAAAAGAAAAATTCAGAAACGTACACACAAGATCAGTGCAACTCCACCAGAGTCAAAAACCGCTGGGGTCCAAATGCACCAGGCTCTTAAGACCGCGGGTGAGTTGAAGAAAGCTGAAACAATATTTTGTCTAATCTCAGCAATAAAAACAGACTCTTGGTCAGTATTTATTTGAAAGCTATTTTTGTATTTAGCCAAATTTTAATACAGCAATTGAAATCAGATTTGGGTACACACAGGTGTACTTTCAAGTTTAAGTGAATAGATGGATGCGGTGCTAGTTACCATGACAACAGAAGGAAAACAAATTATCAACCTATTAACAAAACGGCATTGAACTTGATACATTATTTTTAATAAAATTAGACACAGGTTAGGGTCATGTTTTCGTGCAGGGATGGGGATGGCCTTGTAATTCCTTCATTAAACACTGCTTTTAAAAAAAAAAAGGTTTAATGTGAATTAGAACATGTAATTTCCCTTTTCGGATTAAGAAAGTACTTTTGAACTGAATTGGACTCTGGAGTTTGCACAACTCCAGAGTCCAAACAAAATGATGGGTGCCCAGTTCAGAAGAACTATCTCAGTCGCCTTTATAGTCTTGTCACTTATCAGAAGATCACCTCTGTTGATCTGTTCACATGTTTGGTCTTTTTAAATCGGACCGTAGAGATTGTTCCTTCTTCAAATAACTAGCACCCGCTCCTCATCTGATCAGTCTTGCTTGATTGCTAACATTTTTGTATTCATGAGCTCAAATTTTGGTGCCATTATGTTAGGATCTTAAATCTTGAAGGTTAAAATTGTTGTTGTTGTTGCTAAACTTTGAGTAGAATTAACAAAACTGTCAGTCTTAGTAAAAGGGATTGCTACCGTTTTGGCAGGAAACTGATGCAGCCACACTTGTTGGCTTCCATGCTAATGATGTGGAAGAAGCTTTCAAATTAAACTGTTTAAATTAATCTTTGGTAAATTTTCTTACACTCCTATGTGATAAAGATGCAACCATCACTCAGGCAGCAATGGTCAGCAGGTCAAAAAGCTTCTTTTTTTTTTTTATAAGTTCAAAGAAATTAAAATTTCAGAACGGATGCACTGATCTATAAATGAGTAAAATTAGAGTAAACATCAGTTTGTTTAATTTAAAACTACATTAAAGTTTTTCAAAATCACAATATGCAGATCAGACCTCCCCAAAAAATGTGAAATGTTATCGATATTACCAAAAAAGTAATTATTTTCCTGCTTAACGCACCAGTGTTGATCCATTTTCCTGCAGAATCTCTTGAAAGAGAAACGGGCCCACATCATCACATTCTCCACCGTGCTTCAGAACGGGCCTGAAGCATTTTTTTTTTTACATCTAAATGGTTGCTATGGAGACCTACTAGCCCCAAGATGACACCTTTTGTTGCTGTTTAACAGTGAGATCTGGGGATTTTATGACTTTCCTGCTGACTTTGCAGTTTCTCATCATCCTAATAAACACTAGATAAAAGAATTTGACCGATAATTGCCACTTGTTTCCCCACTGACTAAATAAACAAAAGATGAATAATTTTAAAAATATGGTTGGCACTGTATTTATAGTTTTTTTTTTTTTTTTTTATCTTATGGTTTGAGGGCAGCTGTAATTATTTTCCTCTGAATCAGTTATGGCTTGGAAAGCTGCTCTCCTCTAACTAAAGGAGGTTAAATATACTGCGGGTTGTTTTTCCTCTTTGATCAATTCCAGCTAGTATTTTTCATTTCAGGGAAAAAGAGGACAACATGGCAGCGGCCGTCACCATGGTGACCAGTTCAACGTACTACAGCACCTCTGCCCCCAAAGCCGAGCTGCTTATCAAAATGAAGGACATGCAGGACCAGGACGAGGAGGAAGACTCCGAGGACGAACTGGACATCGGTTTGAACAATAAAAAGGTACAAAGATGTTTTTCTGATTCTTGCAGGATTCTAGAAGAACTTTTTTTTTTTTTTGTCCTTAACGTTGGTGTTTTGGGACACTCCGTTGCAGCAAGAGCTGATCGACAGCCTCAGCAAAAAGCTGCAGGTGCTACGAGAAGCTAAAGAGAGCCTTTTGGAGGACATCCTGGACAACAACGCGCTGGGAGACGAGGTGGAGGCCCGCGTCCAGCAGGTGTGCCGACCCAACGAGCTGGAGAAGTTCCGGATGTTCGTCGGCGATTTGGACAAGGTGGTGAGCCTGCTGCTGTCCCTGTCGGGCCGCCTGGCCCGGGTGGAGAACGCCCTCAACAACCTGGAGGAGGACGCTACGCCTGAGGAAAGGGTGAGCAAACCGCTCATTACTGATGTCACCGTCCTAAAATGACGGCCTGAGTCAGTTTCTGTTCAAAAGTGATTTCTCCCCAAAAAAATAAGTAAATAACCACCCCGTTACTGCCAAAAGAGGATTTGGACCAAAAAAAATCACTTTTACTTGGACCATTATTTTAGGACGCTGACTATATATTCAATGACGGAATGAACTTTGTACGGCCGCTGACTGCAGTTCAGGAAGAATACAAATTTAGCCAACAGAACAGGTTTTATTTTTAATTGGGGCAGAAAGATTACAGAAAAATGTTATTAAAATACAAACCGTTTATCTGTAAATAAACACACTTTTTGCATTCAGACTATCCAGCTCCAAACAGTGATCTAATTCCTGTTTTTATTGCTCTGAACTGACTACAAATACTTCCTTTAATCAGGGAGATTTGAAAAACACCTAAAGTTTTGCCACTTTCAACAAAAAAGAAAAATCTGACTACTTATTGTGCTTAATTAATCTATCACATTATCAACTTGATTAAATGTTAATATATGTGTGTTTTTATTAAAAATGACTTTTTTGGGCCTCAAGTTTGTTTAACCTGACAATTTTGGCCCATGTGACAAAAAGTTGAAAGTCTGAAACTGTATTACCTGATTTTTTTTTTTTTTTTTTTTTTTTTTCAGCGCACATTGATCGAGAAGAGGAAGCTTTTGATCCGGCAACACGAGGACGCCAAGGAGCTGAAGGAGAACCTGGACCGTAGGGAGGGCGTGGTCTGTGACATCCTGGCCAACTACCTGCCAGAGGACAGCCTCACGGACTACGAACACTTTGTGAAGATGAAGTCGGCGCTCATCATCGAGCAGCGAAAGCTCGAGGATAAAATCAAACTCGGCGAGGAGCAGCTCAAATGTCTGATAGACAGCCTGCCCATAGAGCAAAGACTGGCCATGTGATTAAAAAAAAGGCAGAAGAAGAAAGGATGGTGGTCATTTAAGGAAAAAAAACTGACCAGCTATGAAAAGTTTCGTCATGTATGCTCAGGCGTCAGTTCAGTCCTGTCACCAGCAGAGGGAGACAGAGATCAGAACCTGCAGATGAAAAGCCAGTCCAGAACAAAGGAGTAGTGTTCTCTCTGCTTCGCCGCTTCACCTTTTCCTTGTACCGTTTTGGACCGGACTGCATCGTCTGCACCGTTTGGACTGACTTCCTCTCCACCAACCACTATACCCAACTTTCTGAAGACCATTTTTACATTTTGTTTTACTAGTAATTTATTGTAGCCTTTTGAATCTGCAAAGTAAAGAAAAGAGGCGGGTGGGAGGGGAGTATTTTGTCCGTTAATCCGAGCAGCCATGCTACCTGATGCGTGTTACAGTATTTATCGTGTTCTGAGTTTATTTTTTTGTCACGTGATCTATTAAAAATCCAAATATTTCAGGTAACTTAATGCAACGCCCTTTAGCAGATCAACTAGGAGCCTTTTCAGCCGACTTCTTGTGGCCTTGCTTTCCTCTCTGAAGAAACGTTTTTTCACACGGCGCCGCTGAACAGAAGGAGCGTCCGATTCAGACTTGAAGCAAATGTCCTGTTTGCAGTGGAAAACGTCACCATCATCACCTTCACTCACTGCTGCTCTTTTTATTTCACATTAACATGTTTATTGATTATTACCACTTATATATTTTGACCAAGTGTTTATATAATGTTTTATGACTTCACTGTGTTTTGTTACACACAGTGTCGAAACTGAATGCACAATTGCAGTTGTTGTTACTTGAATAGTACTATAAGAAGTTGTTTAGGTGGAGCCAAAAATCGCAAAGTAATTCAACCGTTCAGACTTTAAAGCTGTTTGGCTTCTTATGGTTTAAATCAAGCTGCCGGATGTTTTGAAGGTACACACTTTGCTGCAGTTTTACACACTTTCATGCACCGCTGCATCCTGACACTAAACACTTCATCAGCTGTGCTCCCTCGTATAAAATAAAGAGTCTGCTGAAATCACACAGCTGTGGGAGGATTTCTTTGCTGTTCACTCTCCGGAGTTAACCATTAACTCCACCACACCCCTAAATCCACTGATAAGCTTGAAGGTGAAGACTTTTTCAGGAAGTAGAACATTATTAAGTCAGATGTTGCTCATAGCTGAAGGAAAACCAACAGCGTTGCTCTTGTGAATGCAGCGTCTATGGAAGCAAGTCTGAACTACAGAATCATCCAGGTGAGTAAGAGGAGAAAATGTAACTCTGTCGTCTTATTTAGCTGTGTGACCTTCAAAGATTTAGATAGAGAATCATTGACACGGTTCAAACAGACTGTACCTGAAGGTGCGCAATTTTATTCTGGATGGAAAATTCAAAATTCCTCTAAATATAACCTTCAAACAAGCAAAATCATACTTTGAATTTTGAAATGTATTGCTAGCTCCTTATTGTGATTCATAGTTTACTCTTTACATGACAGTAGGAAATGTATTGACAGTAGCAGGAACAGTACAAAAGGTGCTCTATATTAAATATGTACATAGGAATACAATATAATTAAAGCTGAACTTTGGCCTTGTTACATGATGACAGGTGGAAGATTTTAACATTTTAGAACCACGACTAAACATTTTGTTGGAAACTGGTAAAAACAGAACTGGGGAATTTCCTTTGGCTTTCAATCCATGGCAGAAAACATTTTATGTTTTATTGCGTGGACTTCATTTACTTTGGTAATGAATGCGGAGAGTGAACTAGGGCTCATAAATGGTCAGCAGGACACGGCCTGTAGAGCTGTGGTTCTGGAAGGCCCGGTTCTCAACTCGTCGGATAGTTTTGTGCCTCTCTTGGCCTCAAGGCCACGACTCGTTGAAGGCACTGGGTTTAAGCAGTTTGGACTAGAACATGTATAGATTCTGCAGTTGTTTTCTTGCATTAACAATAAAGGTATTTAAAATTTTGTTGCATTTTTTTTTTTCTTGGCAATTTTGGAAGTATATTATCGAACACAACTGCAATCAAGTCCACACAATTACAAATATTGCTCTTAAAAAAATCTAAGAACAACCTGCTATGTTGAGACAACAGTTGAATTAAATAACTACTTATTTCACTATGAAACAACATATGACTCCAAGTGACAAAGTTTTATTGCTCCTCATTTCACCAATAGTTTAAAAGTAGCCACCCGCACTACTTTTAGTTTTTAGGGGTTTGTTACGAATATCAAGTAGTTTATTATAAATTAAAGGTCTTATGACAAAGTCCATCTCTCGATAAGCTAATGCTACAATCATTGCTTTTCCTCGGCGTCTTCATCAGAGGTGTTACATGAGCATGGTTCTTTTCTCTATAATTCAAAAAGGATGCAAGTTTTGCGACAAAGTTTACAATGGGATGGCTTAGATCAAACCATTTGCATGCGTTAGAATGGTCCAGTCAAAGTTCAGACTAATTCATTCGGGAGCTAAGCTTGAGCCGTCTTGCAAAAAAGAATGGCTAAAAGATATTAGATCAGCAAAGCTTGTGAAGCTTGTAGTTCCACCATCCGTGTTTCTACAAAGTCTTGACTCAGGAGGGCTGAACTGTGCGCCACACGTTTCCCCTCCTTTCTATTCCACTGTAACGTCAAGCACAGCTTCTTGTCGGTCGATCACCACAAATCCCTAAAACTACATTGGCGATTGTGGTTGTAACCTGAGAAACAGTTGAAGGAGGTCTGAAGAGTCCACGTACCTGTGACTTATACAATCTCGCATGCCTTGTTTTTTCTGTTTAGCAGAAGTAATGGCCCCCTGCGGCCTCTCGTCTCTTTGAGCATCAGCAGCATCACCCCGGGGGCAGGAATGATCTACCTGGCTCACACAGCACACCGCCAGTTCCTGGGTCTCGTGTTCGGCTTTCTGGCGTGGCTCTTCATCGTGACGACAACCGGCATCAACGAGTGGCGCCTCTGGTACGTGGACGACGTGTCCGTCATCACGTCAGGCGTGGCCTGGGTGGGGATCTGGAGGGCGTGCTTCTATAGCCACGTCCTCCCGGAGGCCGAGTACTGTCGCGGCATCGGCGTCTCGGACAGCTTCGTCCCTGCCGAGATCCCCTCGGCTCAGGTCCTGATGATGCTGGCGGTGATCACCGGCCTGCTGGGGAACGTCAGCGCGGCGGTGGCCGTGAGGTTCGCCTACTTCTCAGTGGAAGACCGCAGAAACATGAGGCTGAGCTTCATGGTGGCCGGGACTCTATATTCGGTCACGGCGGTGTTGTCCTTGGTGCCTCTGGTGTGGAACATGGCCTCCGTTCTGAACAACAGCACCATAGACTTTCCTCCGGAGTTCAACCTGCCCGTCGCTCCGGTCCGGCAGAGTGTGGGAGCGGCCATCGGAATGGGAATGTTTGCTTCCATCCTGATGCTCATAAGCGGAGTGATTTTCTTCTGCTACAGGCATTCATCGCAAACCGCGGACTCGCTCAGCGGCCACTGGACGGTACCGACACTGCCGAGAAAGTCTGAGCTGCCCAAGGGTGACAGTCAAGCGATGGATAATCCGGGGTTCTACAGTGAAGAAAGATTGTGATGGTTCTACACATTTTAAGAACATTTCTGAACTACCAAGCAACCATGCCCGCATGTGAAAGATCATAACATTCCTCCTCAATGGCAGGTGCCAAAAACTCAACAAAGACATAGCAGGAATCACCCTAATGGACGCCATCTCATGTGCTACACGCTCTCTGTGGCAGGAATCCAAATAAATATAACCACCAATAACTAGATTATTCAACGTTTTTTGCAGGAGATGACATTTAAAATGTTATTTCCGGTTAAGTTGACATGGCCGTCTTGTTTCCAGTGACCTTTCACGAATACCACCTGACCACCTGACCCTGATTTGTCAAGCTAGAGACTCCTGAAGACCAGCAATGGTCTCCTGGACCAGGCTGGTTGGAGAGGATACCCTGAACCCTGGAAGAACGCAGACGAGACCTCTGTGAACCCAACTCACCTCTAAAGTACATCCCACATGCAACATCTGGCAGAAATATTCTCAGACTTGGAACTGTTCTAGTTTGTTTTTTTTACTCTAAAACCACAAACTTCAGTGTGATGTCTTGCTACTGTATCTGATGGCGTGAATGCTATTGTTCCATTAAGTTCTCGGAGGTTTTTTAGAGAATAAATCCTGAAAGATCTAATAAATCTGGCAAAAAACTTGAGATTGTTGTGGAGGTTCGTCCTGTAGCACTATCCCGACAAAAATCAGCCACATTTGCAATGTCATTTTTCAGATCAAAGCATTTTGATATCTTAAAACAGAAGGCAACAAAATGATTGTGCTATGGCACCACATGCCTGGAAAATGCATAATACTGCCCCTTTAACAGAGGAGCTGGAGGATCATCTGACCCCTGATGATCGCTGCTGGCCTTCATAAATAAGGTGTTAAAATTATAATTAAAAAATAAATAAATAAAAGCGATAGAAAAAAGCCAGAATAGCTGACTTTAATATGTAAATAAAAGATACACGAGACATCATGTGCTGCTCGTTACGACTGGGGTGAAGGTCTCAGACGGATTCTTATCCTCGGATGGTCATAAACTGGATTTCTGCTCCGTTATCACACAGCGCCCTCAGCAGTCGGCCAGCCTCTGGGCCCATGACGACAAATCGGTGTCATCACAGCTCAGGCCGGGGAGGGAGGCCGAGGTGTGGGCTTCTGACGGCCTCCGTGTGAGGACGGGTATCAGCGAGTCAAGTTGACTGGGGGCCTCGCTCATTTGACCTGTGTAGGACGACAGCGGACATGCGAGTACGTAGAGGGGCCCGCCTTACTGGGGGTGATAGTTGCAAGGCAAGGCATGCTCTCTCTCTCTCTCACACACTCCAGAGTAAGCACACACACACACACACACACACAAACACACACTCATGTGCACACACATTGGTCCAGCGGCTTGCTGCACCTCTCTGGAGGAGGCAGGCGGGTGGGAAAACAAAAGCTCTTCTTCTTGACTTCACTTCATTAGAACTCGGCTCACTTTAAAATCACAAAGTGGACAACAGCTGTGAGGTACTTTAAGATTAACACATTAACACTGACATAATGGATCAAGAACACTCCGGTAGACTACATATTTAAAGAGGAATTAATACAATCCTGTAGTTCCCTCCCTGTGATGAACACACACACACACACACACACACCTCTGCAGATAACGCTTGACAAACACACACGGTCCGTCCAGGTTGGGTTATCTAATCTGTCTCGCTTTGTCATCAAATTCATCGGTTAGAAATCATTGCCAGAGCACTAAAAAACACAACTCTGATGATTGATGCAGATGTTTCCAGTGTTTGTATGTTTTGTTTTCCTGTAAGCCAGCTGACTGGATGACCCTTTTGGGTAACACTTTATTTGAAGGGGGGTGAATAAGACTGTCATGACACTTTCATAAACATGACACAACACCTGTCATGAACATCAATAAGCCTTCGTGAATATTTATGACTGTTGTCATAAAGCGTCATTTGGTAAATTATGACACTTTTAATACAAAATTGACATTATTCAAAATGTCTTTGTTATGACAACTTGACATTAACCAAGAAATCATTACTGATATAAATTTGTTATAAAAGTATTACTGATTGCGCTTTAAAAATTAGGTAACTTTATGTTATTAAAGCTAAAGTTTAATCGTTTTACATTAGCAGATCTGATTGAAGATTGACCGTCCTTTCAGATCTGTCACTACAGGAAGAGCAGATGAAATCTGTAAACGTAATTTTAAAAAAAATCTCCTGTTGGGAAAAACTCCATTGATTATGTATAAGAGATTTGTATTAGCTTTTCAGAAAGTACATTTTTTATCCAGTGTTTTTCACCAGAAAATGGATCTAAAAATCTTACAAACTATTTTCCTTGATCTAGAAAAAAAACTTTTTACTTTACTTTCATTTATAAGAATAATATTTGGGTCACTCTTTCATGATTAATAGCACTAAGTACTTAGTGTGTCTTAACTTTTACTATTTTAAACGGGCAGTATTGTGCATTTTCCAGGCATAGAGTGAGATTTCTAGCACAATCATTGTTACCGTAAGTTATAAAAATGCTGTATACATGACATAAAAGAAATTTAACGTCTTGAATTTGGGCTTCTGTCTCTCTAAGAAGCTCCTGAAACTCCACCTTCGGTACGTCATCATAACATTTCTCCAAAGTCCCATTTACAGACAATGTTTCACTGAGAAGTAGCTGCCATAACGAGTTCACCAGGTGCAGTTTCACCAGGTGTTTGCTAAGGCGTTAGCAACGAGCTGCGTTGAAAATGGGCGCTCTTTAAAACATGATTCAGCTTAAGCAACTTTCTTTGTTGTGTCATTAAACTGCGTTCCATGATTTAATAGTTTCTGTTGTCTAGGGTTAAAAAAATACAACTAAATATAGATATGTATAATTGACGTGCAATGGGTTAATTTCCAAGTCTTAAACAACGACATTGGGAATGTTTTGACCTGGGCTGTGTCTCAGTTAGACAATTCCCCAGCTTGCGTATGAAAACTGTTTATCAAGCCCTCAGAGTAAGTTTGTTTGTTTGAATTCGGATGTATTTAGACATAATCTGTCAAGACGCTTTCATGTCATTTCCTTTGAGTTGTGTCACTGCCCAGACTCGCAGGAGCTAGAAGCATACTGCAATCCACAGGAGAATCTCCACAGTTGATTTTGGACCCTTCCTACAGCTAATAGCTTTCAAAATGGTGGACTGCAGTCCTTCTCTGGGGCCTGTAATGTATGGAGGATCCAAACTGCCAAAATTAAAAACAAATGCAAAAGTTAACGGGCCAACAAAAGCACCTTTTTCTTTTTAGACATTCCAAGTCGATGTTCTTTATTTGGGAAAGATTGTACCTGAAATTGGCGACAGGGACAAAATATTTTAATTTTTGTCCCTGTAAATTCAATTAGTGACATCAAAATCCACTCCTGATTGGCTAATCACTCCCTTGTGACGACTCCTCTTCTTTTCCGTCTGAGAGAAACGAGGGAGGGCGCGCTTTGTGTTGGTAAAGGAACAGACAGATCCAGAAACTTGTCCATCAAAGTAACCAAACTAGACTGAGACAGAACCAAGAATAATCTCCTTGTTTGGACTGCGGTCGCGCTGAATGTTTACAACTGACCGAAATGGGGTTTTTTTTCTAACTCATGCTTGTCAGTAATATGTAAATGAATTAAAAGATAATAGATTGGAACAAATGTTATGGTAAAAACTGAAATGAAAATCTTTAGACCACTTTGTTGGTAACCCGCAGAAACATATAAATAAGGCTAATCAAAGTGCAAACATATAATCTTACAGAGTATTTTTGGTTTAGTTCCTAGTGCAAATATCTTAGTACACTTGAAATAACACTAAACTAACATGCAAGTAACTTTTCAGCAAGAGATGGATGCTTATCTTAAATCAATAATTCTTGAATATGAGAAATAATCTGCCTGTGCTTGTTCCGCAGGCAGATTATTTCACTCACAGCTTGTACTTTTCCATCAATATTCAGGACTTATTGACCTCAAGTATGCCAGGATACTTGAACTAGAAACTAGACCAAAAACACTTAGTCAGGTTGTGTGTTTTTGCAGTGCAGACATTCTCTCACTCTGCTCCAAGCGCCTGTGGCTCTGGGAGTCTCAACAGAACCACCGTCAGTCAGCCAGTCCCGTCTCAGGGCCCCTCGGGAGACATGCTCCTGTGACAACATCATTATCTCTTATTAACTTCATTCTGGAAGAGCCCGCTCCTCAGAAAGCACAACTGATATAAAGGAAAGGTTTTACGCAGCGTACGACGCGTTGTGCACCGCTCTACCTGTGTGCATGCAAAGCCACGCGGGCCGGCTCGGACCGCGGTGAGCGGTGACACACTCTGACCCCTGGCAAATTTGTGTAATTATGTCAACGTGTGCTACATTCTTCGGCCATTAAAGTATTCATTAAACACAGCTTAGCTCTGTGAGTGACCAGGAAATCTGATGGAATTAGCCTCAAGCTGTGTTTCCACCGCCGCAGACACACCTGACGGCTGTTTTTAGTCCCTTCGGCCCCCCTCCTGACCTGACCGGTCGTCTGAGGGTGGCTGTGGTTTGGCCGGTGCCTAAAACCTCTGACATAACAGACCACAAACCAAGACACTGCTGCACACGGCCTCGGGTCTTTCAGCATTTTACCAACACAAAATTAACCCTTCGGTGACTCCTTTGTTTTGTATTTACCTTTTTTTTTTGTAACAATTTGTTTTGTTTTTTTCTGTGCTTTTTATCACACACATATGCTTCAGATCATCAACCTCATTTTAATTACAGACAAAGGAAGCCTGACTGAACACAACATGCAGCTTCCAAATGGTTTAACTTGTTTTGGGAATATATTCTTTTCTTGTTAAATCACAAATTAGCTCTGATGATTAGACTTGTAGCTTAAGGTTTGCTAAAGACACACCCAGCTCTGACAACCGCCAGACCCGTATAATCAATGAAAACACTTAAAGAGTATCTGATAATAAACGTAAAGCAGGCTAAACGGTCGCAAAAAGCAATAAATTACATTGTGATGCAAAGAAGTTCAAGGACAAATGAGAAACAGAGTCAGTGACAAATGGGGAAAACCTGGAACGGCAGCGGCTGACCAATCAAAATCAGTCCAGAAATCATCAACATGTCATCCAGAACAACATCAACGGCTCTGCAGACCTCCTCTAGCCCGGCTCAGGTTAGTGTTCATGACTCAACAATAGGAAAATAGACTGGTCAAAAATGGTTAAAAACTAAATAAATAAAAAGATCCCCAATAGTTTGGGAAAGTAGATTAATAATAAGTATGATGTAGAAATGAGCAACAAAAACAGAAGGAATCTGTTTGGGAGCGCAAAAACCTTTGAAGAGGCTAGTGCATCTACATTTTTCTTTTTCTCTTTTTTTTTTTAATGAATATCATTATTAACCGCTAACTTTTGGTAGTTTCCCTCTGTCAAAAAAACAACAACAAAAAAACAACACAAGTGGATTTTCTTTCCATCTTCTGTGGGAATTATTACATTTACAGCATGCGTGTCTTAACTCGGAGGGAAACAAATAACTATGAAATTTTGACAATATTTCAATGTTAGATTATTTTAAAAAGTGCTGTAAATTGCTCTTTTTAGTTTGAAAGGCATATAAAAGTAGATGAAGAAAAAAAAAACAAGCCAAAATGTATTAGCACATCAAAGGTTATGCAAAAAGAGGTTTCAAAAACACAATCAAATGTCCAGGTCACAAGACAAAATGAAAGAAAGGCTATATTTCTTGCATGGATCTTATAAGCAAAATGCTTACCTTCAGACCCGATCCGAATCAGACGATGCACCTCACCAGAAAACCAGAGCGAACTCACAAAAAAAGTGGTTCTAAGAAACGATCTGAGCTTCAGAATTAAGAATAACAGACATTAACAGAAAGCCTAACAAAAGCCTTTAATAGTTTATTTTTCATTTTGAAAGTGATAAATGAAAGCCAACCCATAACACAAAGTATATTTTATAAAACCTCCCTTTACAAAAAATATTCACTTGTACTAATCACAGCAGGTCATCTTGTAATGCGACGTCTGATTGTGCATGTGAGTGTTTAAAAGAGCTAAAACATTACAAATTAAAGCCTGTGTTTTTTGTTTTTGTGTTTTTTGGGGGGCTGGATCAGCTATTACACATTATCTTGCATTTAATATATAAAAATCAGTGACGTCATTGGTGCAAAGCAGTTTGAAGTGCACCTCTACAGGTGATCGTGCTGTTCCGTTCGTTAAACGTACTCAGAGCGTTTTCTGAGGTCACGGTCTCTCTTGGCGTGGCACCTTCTCTGTGGCGCAGGGTGGTGTTCCGCCTGGGAGCACCAGGTGGAGGTCACCATGATCAGCCCAGCCACCACCAGGAGGAACCCTGCTGCCCAGCCGCAGAACAAGGCGTCTCCGAACTCCCACCGAGGCACCACCTCAGGAACCTTCTCGTCAAAGAAATGCATCACCGCCAAATGAGCGACGTAGGAGACTGGGACCAGACAGAGCACCCCGGACATCATCCCCAGCACCCCTCCAGCGATGGTCAGAGTCCTCTTGGTTCGGTGGCCTTCATAGTCTTTGCAGATGTTGATCAGGTGGAGTCCAGGTATGGCGACCACGATTCCCACCAAGCCCACGGCGAGGGCGGTGCACATCAAGATGCGGGCCAGTTTGAGGTCACTGGAAAGGCCCAAAAGGCTGTCATAAGACCTGCACTCCATGCCGCCAATGTCCTGGACCACACAGGTCTCCCACAGTCCCAAGTCGTAACTCTCGGTGGGCAGCAGAGAGGTGGACTTGGTCAGCCACTGCGGCAGGATGGTGCTGCCCAGAGCGCAGAGCCATGCCCCGACGTAGACCAGCAGACCCAGCAGTTCCAAGACGCAGGCAGGCGAGTCCATGCGTCTCCTTGCCTCTCCGGCCTCCACGTTCAAGAGATCCATGAGAGTTCCCCTTCACCGGCTGCGCCTGGGATGGAGAGGCCTCTCGGAGTCCGGTCGGGACGGAGGCTGCTCAAAGCGCCTGGTAATTAGAGCTGACTGTTCTGGCTCAGGGCTCGGCGCTTGTTCACAAACACTTTCCACTCAGAGGAGCACACATCTTCTGATGCAGGAAGGAGAGGGGGCTTGTTTGGACCTCCCCCTTTGCTATCCCGCCACCATGCCAATGGGCAGCAGGAGCAGAGGCAGAGATGGCTTCGTTTAGATGAAGCCATTGTCAAGCATTTCCCCAAGCTCCAAGCCACAGGAGAGGTCATTAGACGTAGACAAGATATCAATCTATGTTACGGCAGAAAAAAAAAAGACTTCTTTCATGTTTGTTTTTGCATCCTGTGTGTTTTATCCTGAGATATGTCAATGCATGAGGACAGAAAGCCAAGCAGTTTGTTCTGGACATGTAAGAAGCAACTATTTCCAGATGTAAAAGTCCTTAAAATGGAACAAAGACATGCAAAATGGCGTAGAATCAGAGAGAAACACACACAAACAGGCTTCCATACATTCAAGAGAGCAACAGAACTGGGTTGCAAATTCTGTCGTGTTCATCAGTTTGGGCTAACTGCTTTTAGATTCGGGCTGCATGTGACTGAATGTGAAACAACAGAGCAGCTTATTGTCTCGTCTCTTACGAACACAGCAGAGCCTGTGGGAAACAATCGTAGGAGGCTGCAGATCAAAGTCGAGATGTGAGAAAATGTTTCCCGTTCTTAAGAACATTGTTCGAACCGCAAACAAAAAGGCAATAAAATCCCCAGCTGAGAGTTCTGATGTCCGGACAAAGACTCAGACAGAACAATGCCAAATCAATCTCCTCGTGGAAGAGAAAAAGGAAGCTTCTGTTTGTATTCAAACAGTGTGAGAGGGACAACTTCAGAAGAAACTTCCCATGCTGTTTAAAGTAAAAAAAAAAGAAAAAAAAAAAGAAGAGGAAGCAAAACCCCACTTCTTTGTTAACTTATTTTCCTATTAAATTGCTTTTGTGTTGTTGCTGTAGCAGACACTTGTTAAAAACTGAGGAAATGGGTGGCAGCAGCGCCGCTGCAGTTCCTTCATTCGGCCGCATGAGGGCGACAAACACGTGGGATTTCTTGTGTTCCACTTCAGTCAAGTCCAAATACACCCAAAAATCAGACTCTAAAAAACATACAGGAAGAACTATATTGGAATGGGTTCGGGTTTGATTTTGTTGTTGTTATATTTAAGGTATGCAGGAAATGAACAAATAAATTCAGATGGATAAGTGAATTTATTGTTGTAATTCCGTTCAGCCATTTTTGTTAACTATGGAAATATATATGGAGACTTTACCGACCAACTGATGCATTTCAAGTGTTTATTTCAGTCAGTTTTAATGAGTTTGACTGAGAGCTGTTCAAAACACCACATTCTGCTTCTCTGAAAATTTGAATACAAATGGCAAAAAAGAGAGATTTTTTTATTACAAAAATATCAACTGTTGGGAAAAAAAAGAAATCGAGTCGCTCCTTCACCCTGACGTTCCTTCCCTGGGGGGGAGGGGGGGATCTATGTTTTCGCATCCACCTGAATAATGTGTAGTTGTGCCACTGCGTATCAGCGCATTTAATCGATCATAACACGCTTTTTTGTTACTGGAAACCATATTTAAGCATCTATCAAAGCTACATTTATAAACAATTGTATTTTTTAAGTATGTTTTTAATACATAGTTCAGCATATTTCAATATGCTTAGTGGCTATAACAATAGAGTAGGGATGGAATATTCTGTATGATGAGCATATTACAAAGCACACAGTCGTTCATAATTTATTTAATAAATCATTTAGTAATATCAATACATATTAATATAACTATACAAACACAAATAAATGATTAATGATTAATAATGACACAAATAAATAATGATTAATACTGAATAATATATATTGGAGATATATATATATATATATATATATATATATATATATATATATATATATATATATATATATATATATATATATATATATATATGTTTTTCAGCCGACGAGTTCTAGCTTCAGAAAGATTCAGCAGATTGAGTCCAAAATCCGATGCGAGATTCATCCGTGCTGCAGTGAATCCGTCTCTCTTTAAAAATATCTCCCTCTTCTTCCTCACGTCGTGTCTGTATGAAACCTTCAAAACACAAACGGAAGATTTGGGATGTATCTTACTTTTGACAGAGTGAAAGAATTACATAATAGTCTTTACCACCTGTGTAAACTTTGCTAATGAATGTTATAACACATAATATAAGTTTTATAATATATGTTACATTGTTTAATTTCTAATGTAGGCTCTTATGTCAGATAATCTAAGTCAATGTTAGAGAATAATTAATTTTTTTTAGATTTACGGAATCTCAGTTAGCCTTCGTAGCGGGGCTGAACCCCGTATTACACCAAGCACTATAGCTAATATTAGCTGGTATCTCGCGGGTGGACATAAATACAGTAAAGTAATATTCTAATCACAAAACATACACAATAATATGTCCATCTTACTTGTGAAATGTTGTTTGTGGAGCCCTCACATCAATAGTCCATCGATCCTAACAACAATACCCCGCAGTGCTGAGGCATCTTCTGCTGTTTTGGTTGAGCAAAGTAGGAGGGACGACCGTTCCAAGATGGCCGCCGTATTTCCTGCGCCGGAGCAGCCAATGCGGGGTCTACTCTTATATTATGTCTATGGTGTCAATGAATGTCTGCTAGAAAAACTGTCAGAGAAATGTGTTCCCCACTGTTTTGTTGTTGTCTTTTTTAAGTTTTCTGAGAAACTAAATTTTCCATTTCTTGCTTGAAATATATCACTGTGTGTGAAATGAATTTAATCGGTGTCTGCAAAGAATTTAATTTGAATTAAATTACTGAAATACACTGAATTTTGTTGACTAGCAGCAGAGAAACCGATACACTTCACTGAGATGCTATTTGGATAATAGACACAAGATGGCGCTGTTGTACCGCTGCCACCGCAATCACAGCAGCAAACTTAGTGGGAGGAGTCCGTGTGTTTAAATCAAAGTTTTTCCTCGTCTTTATATTAAATATATTTACTGTTTTATCTTAGTTATAAAATACTTGTTTTTAAGTCAAACTAAAATGTGGTAGTGTCCTACTGACCAATACGTGAAAAGTTTTTCTTTAATTTTTTTCTGCTTTTCTTAGCTACTCTTGGTGTGTTTATATCTTCCACTGGTGTAATGATAAAACTCTGAAGTGGCGCGACATTTTAAAGTCACTTTAAATCCCCTGCTCGGGTGGTAGTAATTAGTTCTAATGAGAGTGCTGATTCGCAGAGTTTCCCCATTGGTCGGAGGAACTCGCTCAGTCGTACGTCCGAGCGTTTATGCAAATCCGCCCCCAAATATGGACCGACACGAAGGAATGAAATATGGTGGAGAGGCGAACATGGAGGACCGCGAGAACGCCGCTGGACTGTTTTTAGGGGAGCAGTAGTGGAAGAAAGTGGATGTTCCTCCCGCGGGACTTTTTCAGCGGAGAACCTCGGTGGAAACTTGCTATTTTCGCGTTTCCTTTCCCCATCGCGTCGAGGTGGAGTCGCTTTGTAATGCAGTGAAGACCGACGACTCTCTTTTTTTTTTTCGGGGGAGATAAAAAAAAAAACAAAAAAAAAAAAACAGGGCAGGGGGGCTTCTGCCAGACTCACCGTCTCGACACTATGCCGTGGGTCAGCAGCGGTAAGCGGAGAGAGAGCTCGGAGCTGCCGCTGCCCGCGGGCTGGGAGGAAGCCCGGGATTACGACGGCAGAGTGTTTTACATCGACCACAACACCCGGCAAACTTCGTGGATTGACCCCAGAGATAGGTAGGTAGGCTGGAGGCCTGGGGGTAGTGGGATTACACACGCTCACAGAGGGTATGTTAATTCAACAAGTTAACTTTCTAAACTATGTGCGCACATGTAAGGGCTGTCTGAAAACGAAATGTTTCCCCCAGATATAGAACGTGTGTGTGTGTCAGTGTGCTCATTCTTCCCTCCATTTAATCAGATTCCAGCTTGATGTGGCTGAATTAGCTGGGAATCTCTGATCAGCTGAGATTGAGCAGGAGTTGTGACCTCCTGAAACAGGGGTGTGTGCGTGAAACGCCCATCATATCAATGCACCATGCTGGCTACTTTAATGTGTTCCCATCGTGTCCCTCCACACATCAAGCCTGACAGTGTTTTGACAGGGAGTTGGGGCAGCAGCAGCAGCCTCAGCCTTTCCGGTTTGTTGTGTTTCAGAGGAGTTTGGTGTCACCAGACCAGCAGCCTCTGTTGAACCAGTAGTAACCCAGTCTGTCTGGTCAACCAAGGCATTAGTCCTGAGCCTCAAGGAAGCGCGAGCTTGATACTCCAATCACCTGAACTCATCAGTTCACTCTTTGACTTGATGACTTTCAGTGACCTGAAACATTCCTGGCTGACGAATCTCAACAGAGAGCCATTGTTTTGCAGCTCTCCCTCTCCTCTTTCACACAGACACCTCCTTCAGATGAGCGGCGCGTCAAGAACTGGCCTAAAAAGTCTGCTTGTTTATGTCAAAGTGGTCGTGATTGTGTGTGTGTGTGTGGTTTTTTTTTTTTTTTGACTGGGGTTAAGGAGTGGAGCAGCAGTAGTAGAGTAGCGAGCTTGAGACTCCAACTCCCAGAAACCTTCGTGGAAATATGTGAAGAATGCTAGTTGGGCCAGTGGGAAAGCTGCAAGGATGTGCTTTTGTGGGGACTTGGATTTCACCAGCCCAGAAACGGGCTCAAGCGGGGGAGTTGAAGCAGATTTACGAGATTACTGGGAATTATTGCAAGTACTTTACCTCTACTGTAATGTAAGGGAAAGGTGGAAATCATCAAAGCAGCCCTTTATCGTACGGCTAGAGACAAGAGTCTTGTCTTTGTAGCTCATTTGAATCCTGCAAGGCGCAGAGTATGATAATGGGGGGGGGGGAGAATGTCTTTCACCAAATCCATACATGGAACCCATGTTGACTTGTAGACATTTAAGTAGTAGTAATTGATATTTTCAGAGTTCATTCTGTTTTTATTTAAACTCTGGCTGCTTTTTTCACTCACTTTACACCTAGTCCATAATACCCGCAGGTTGTTCTTGGAAAAATGCCGCTTCATTCTGTTCGTGGTACCCTTTTTTTCTTTTTGGTCCCCACGCAAAAGAAAAACGATGATTTTACAAAATGAAACGATGGCTTAAGCAGTCTGAGCAGAGTAAAATATTTTCATCTAGGGGAGTTGTAATGCTAGAAAAACGAGTAAACGTGCTGTTTAGTGTGTATTCAGAAGTGGAACAAAGGTTTCAGAAATGTCAAACTGTTTTTAGAAAATCCATGTTCAGTGCAAAATAAACCAGGTGAGACCTCTCGATACTCTGTATTTAGAGCCATATGAAAAGAATAAAATGGTTTTGTTTTTAGCACCAAATGCTAGTAAGAAGCAAACACTTGATTTGTGTTTTTCTATAGTGTGCAGCCATGCTTTAATTGTAAAAATGTAAAACTCATTAGGGGAACAAATTCCTTTTTTTTATTTTTTTTAACCCCAAGTGCGTATGCCACCCCGGTTGGAATAGCACCCTGGGCAACAATACCTATTGCCCATACTTGAAAACTGTTTCAGATCTATTAATATTTTTATTGATTTAACTTATAACTTTGCTTATTGCCAAAGTATACATCCTTCTGTAGAACAAGTTTTTGACTTAAAATAGTTTAATTTTTTTATTTTTTATTTTTTGCAAATTAACTTTTTGGTCCAAATGCTTGTAATATCCAGCATTTATTTTTCTTTGAAATGGGTCAAATTTTTTTAGTTCTGATCTCATCTGACCACAGCACCCCAAATAGAACAGGGTTTTTTTTTTTTTTTGTGATGATGGATTTTTAATGGTTGTCATGCCAATGAGCTCTCCTACCTGAACTGTGGATCTTTGCAAATCTGATGGACTTCTTGGCTGCTTCTCAGATGAATGTATTATGTTTTAATAGGCTTTATTTAGGAGCATCAGTGTTGGGGAAGCCATGAATGTAGATGCACGCCACACATTTCAGATTTTTATGTGTAGAAATTTCTGTAAATTTTTTTCCTTCTGCTGTGCTGCTTTGTTTGCATAAAATCACTGAAATATATTCATCTTCGTTGTAGTAATCAGGGACATTTTGGAAAAGTTCACAAGGTAAAAAAAAAAACAAAAACTAAGAAGGTAGTGACACAAATCTGCAGTTTTGCCGGCAAAGGGAAACTTTCAATTCTCAAATTCCCAGGAGATCACTGCCCAAGAACTTGTGATGCAGGTCAGAGCACAAGAAAGGTGGAAGCAAACTGAACCTTCATCTGTCACAATGAGCAACTGAGGACTTGAGCAAAGAAATGCTCAACATTTCTGGCCTCTGATTCCAGCAGGAGGGTGAACACTGTAGCTGGATGTAATCTAGAAAACCCAGATTTTCTTGGAAGAACCCCCACCCACTCCTCCCTGCTTTTTGATGAAGCATTGTTGCACAGGGTTCATCGCCGTTTCACAGCTTCTTCCAGCAGTGGGCGTCTGTTGGGGGGAGTTTGTAGGTTTACATGACTAAAGGAATGTTTCCTGCATTTGTTCTGGTGCTGCTCGGTGATTTATTGGCTATCTAAGCAGAGGAATGTCTTCTGTCGCCACCTGAAACGGCCTTTCCTATAAATTTCTCTTTACCTGCTACTAAATCTGACTGGCAGACATGCATCAGATCAAAATGTTGTCGGGCTTTGACCTAATGTTTTTCTCCTTCACTTTGAAAGCTACTCGAGCGTAATGTAGACTTAAAAGCCTAGTTTGACAGCTCTTCTGTTTAAAGCTAATTAAGGAAGCATACATCATCCGCTCGCTCACTGGTGATTTATAGCTCTTTAGATGAGATAACGTGTTATGCTGTCATTGGAGTCTTTAAAGATGGCATGAAGTCACCTATTAAGATAAAACTGTCCTAATGTTGGGTGTGTTTGAGTCTGGCTAATCAAAGCTTTTTCTCTCGGTTTGTTTTTTTTCTTTTGAAAGCAGTCTGAAAACATTTAAATTATACTGATCAGGTGTGAGATTCTCATAGTACTAAAACAGTTTCACTGCATTTGCTGAAAGTAAACGATTTTAACATAATTGAATAGTTATTCCTGCTGGATGATATTGTGGTATGAGTCAATATAGATGATTATTGATCAGTCTAAATATCCAAATTACTGCCAAAATGGTGGCATGACCTTTTGTTGTTTTTATCCCCAGGTTTCACTACACGCCTTTTTTTTAAAACTGCTATGAGGCACGGTGGCGAAATCTGAAGCTGCTGCTGCGCAAGTAACTACATGTTGCTAGGTAACCAAAGAATGAGTTGGTTAATGCCTCTAACCTACCCTACATCTTCTAACCTCATCCTACATCCCCCAGAATGCTGTACAGTTATGGATTGGCATTCAATGGAATTACTGGATATTCTATCAAACGTATTGTATATTGATTTATTGCCAGGCCTAGATGAAATGCTATTGAATATCGTTTATTATAATAATCCTAATTGATATAGAATTTATTATTCTTTTGATCACTTGACCTAAACAAAAGTACTGCTTGAACCACGTATGTGTATGTAGTCAAATGTCTGTTAATGTGGAGCTTGGAGATGAATCTGCGCCCTGTGCTACAATGGACACTGGAATTATATAAGCGCCACTTTTGCCAAAGTTTTTAAATCGGAACATTTGCCCAGCTAAAGTGAATAGAAGTCAACCAGGTTCTCAGGGGATTTCCTGAAGTTGTTTTGCTCCAGCAGGTAATTCCCACAATCTGCAGCAGTAGTTCAGCTGCACCAAATGAGAGTTCAGATCAGAGAAGGCAAGAAATGGTGTCCTAGGTGGTGTTGCTCTTAAATGACTAAGAATCGCATACGCAAAGCCACTTCAGGCCTTTTTTTTGAAGCGATTAATCTACACCACTGTAACGTGGTAGCATGTCGTTTTCAAGAGTAAACTCAAATTCAGATTTTCCTGTGAGCTTCTCCATTTTTCTTTTTTTTTTTTTTTTCTTTTTTTTTTTTTTGAGCGGTTGTTTCAGAGAGCGTTCTCCTGCTGGGATCTAATGTCTCCCATCTGGATGGCGGAGCCGTTCAGAGTGCACTTGCCAGTTCACAAAGAATCAGCGGCAGATCATCGTCTAATCTCTGAAACACAAGAGCCATTCATCGCAATCGTAATTACCAGAGATGATGGTGATGTGCAGTAATGGAGTTGCGTAGACCAGCCAGAGTTCAGGCTTGTTCAGACGGACCTGCTTTGGGTTAGGTGGCGGCATGTAGTGAAAACTTGGATGGAAGTGTGAACGGATACCTGCGGTATACCTAGACCAGGGGTGTCAAACTCCAGTCCTCAAGGGCTGCTGTCCTGCAGTTTTTAAATGTGCCACAGGTACAAAACACTGAAATGAAATGGCTTAATTACCTCCTCGTGTAGAGATGTTCTCCAGAGCCTTGCTAATGACCTAATTATTCTATTCAGGTGTGGTGCAACAGAGGCGCATCTAAAAGTTGGCAGGACAGCGGCCCTCCAGGGGTTTGAGACCTATGACCTAGACAAACTCGTTTGGCCTTCAGCATCAGGGATGTTCACGTCTCTACGGATGATGGACGCCTCTAGCAACGCCCGGCCAGCTCCCGCAGATAACCCAGGCACTTCTGTGGGGCTTTTTTTGTTGCTGTGGAATGAGTGTTATGCTAGGCATGCCTACACTTATGCTCCAGGGGGGTGAATGGGGGGGGCTCTTTGCTCGCTCGCGCCCCCAGACAAAGCAGCAGGACGGAGGCAGTTCCCATGTGTCTCCCTCCTCTCATCCCGGGGCCCGCAGGCCTCCTTTATTAGCTCTGTTATGCAACAGTCATGGTCGTCCTGCCGCTCGGCAAAGGGAGGCCTTTATGCTTGGTCACAAAGCACACCAAATTAAATTATTCTGGAAAGGGTGAGCTGTGTTTCCAGCACTGAAAGGTTATTCACATGCGCTGGACCCCGCTGTTTTGCTTCCCCCAGTGTTTTCATTATGATTTTTTTTTTTTTTCTTTCGCTGCGGAGGCTGTTGCTGAACATCGACTGTCATTTTGCCCTGTGTTTGAAGTGAATCGACAATAAGTGTGTTAACCCACTTCTTGTTATGGACCTCTTTCCTCCAGCTGACATCAGTTTGATGTCCCACTTCCTGTCTGCCTACCTCAGATTTATTTACTACTATAAAGTTGACTATTAATTGCTTAAATTCTGCTTAGCATTCATCTGTTTGCCTCTTTGCCCTTTCATCATCAGCAGCAGCTGTGTGTTCTTTCCCTGTGTGTATAATGTGAAGAACACTACCTAAACAGGACATGCCAGAGTCGGTGGACTAACCTCGTGCTCAGGGGGCACCATTGTGTTTTTTTTCCCCTCTTGTCTACACATCTGCACAATTCTCATTCAAAAAGAGGGGGGGGGGAGCTTGTAGTCGACAGACTAGAGTAAAAATATTACGAGACTTGCCCAAAAATTTAAAGTCAAACGTGTTTTTTTTTAAGTAGGAAAAGCAACAATTGACACTGCCACAAGAAAACCAGCATTCGTTAAGATTTCTAAAAATTCCACGTGAAATGGGTTATGCATGTTGCATTTAGAGTAAACACAAGCCGAGTAGTGTCTTTCAGGTAAATATGCTCATTGCTCAGAAAAGTATAAGTTTTGTGTTTTAAATGGCACTTGAAGCATGATTAGCCGATATCGGCATATTTAGTCAGGCTGTCTTCTCCGACTGCTCGCCTGCAGTCTGCTGCTTTACAAACATGATGTGTGGCACTAAGCCTGCCGCAATAAGCAATCAATTAATCGCATGATGAAATGAGCTCATTAATTTCCATTCTAATGATGTTTAGAGACTTGATGATCCAGTTGGTTTTAGTTGTTTGCATTTTTTATTTTGGATATTTAAAATATCTTCCAGTTCTATTAAGAGTTCTTTAGAAACGTAATGTTTATTGGTCTCTGAGGCGGCAATATACTACTTGAAAATGGTCTCGATATTGCAGGTTATCACAATGATTACTGGGACAATTTAATAGTCAGAAATGTCATCGCAATATTATCGCTAAAGTAATTGTTGGATTCCCAATGGTTTGGGTGGCAGACTAATATCTAGCCTGTTGCATGGAGTCTGTATTATGCTGATCCCTGATATTGAACAAAAGTTGTAAAGATAAGTGTTTGAGGCTGAGCAAGAGAGCAGTGTGGAAAATGTGTAACTTGTAAACGATCTTGCCATCTTAATATTTTCACATTATGAACACAGATGAGTTTGTAACATGTGTGAGATGGTCCATCAGAACAAAAGCCAAAATGGCAGCTATGACCTCAAAGGAACTTTTATCAATCTTTTTCCATTTGTTAGTGCTAAGCTAACAGTTAGCAGGGTGGCCTTGCAGTCATACCAAATGTGACAAGATTACACTGCAGACATCTTACTTTTGTCAGTAAAAGCAAGAATTAAAAACAAACGGTTACAATACATGGATTGCATAACTGAGTCATAATTAATTATTCCGCTGGTATTTAGGTATCGTCTCGGTTCAGTAGGGACAAACCCTTCATCCCCGACAGCCGAGCTGCTTTACTTATGCCTGGTACGCTCCTGTCCGTGTGTCCAGACGCCGTCTAAATGTGCAGAGACGGGACATGTCGGTCTACTTATAGAGACCTACTTCTATAAGATTCAACATATAATGGGAGAAGCGCATGTGTCAGCTGCTTGTTCTGAAATGCAGCGCCAGAGAGGCTGGACATAAATGACATTCCTCCCAAAGTTGTTTTCCACGTTTCTTTTTTAACTCTGACAGGAATTTTCAGGCCGGCGACACTTGTGGCCCTTTTGTTTCTGATTGCCTGTGTCATGCTGTGGGACTTGAAGCAGGTGACATTTAGGGTAGAAGGAAAAAATGCGCAGAATTTGATGTGATCGTGTTGTCTAGGACGTCCGTTGTGGCATTTGCTGCTGTTCCCGGTCACAATTATGCAGAGATTAAGCTTTGCTTATTTCCTTAGCTTTTTGTCAAGTTTGGCAGCTTGTTTAGGGCGATGATGGGACAACGAAAAGGTTTTGATGGTTGGATGAGTTTGTTATGATTTCGACTTCAGGAATGCAGCGTAGTAGGCTCTCTGCTGTGGCTGACATGAATTACAATATTTGTAGCATTTATGTCATGAAGATACAGATTTAAACCTTGCCTTCAAAACTGTCACATTGAGCTTTAAGACATCTTTATATTAAAACATTTAGAGGAATACTTTTCAGGCTTGGAAATGGAGAGGTTCCTGTTGGCAGCATGAAATAATTTTATAAGTTTTTGTAAGATTATGGTGATTTCTCGATTTAAAAAAAATAAAATTACAAATTAATATGCACATTCAAATACACAAATATCCCATCATACAAACAAATATGCAAGGGAGGGGAAATGTGAAACAAATCAAAATTTTCAGCGCTACAGCAATATCTTGTCGTGTTGAAATAATTGCAGCTTTACAAGAGACTAAGGGTTCATTCACACAGGCCTGTTTAGTTCGCTTTTGTCCAACTCTAGTCTGTTTTTCCCAGAAAGTCTTTCTTTTCAGGAAGTTTGAATGTTCAAACTCTGATGTGAACCAACAAAGCTAATTCTGGTTCCCCAAAAATACCTGGGTCTGGGTTTGACTGCAGATGCAAGCAGACCAGAGACCACTCTGAAAGCGGGGAGTGGACTATAGTGCAGGGTATTCTGGGTAAATGCAACCAAAACAAACTTGAGAGTCTAGCGCTAGCGGGAGGAATCGCTTGTGATCTTTTACCAAAGACAAAAGAAGGTTACGGTCATGCCTTTGTTGGAGGTTTTCCTGAGAAAAATGATGAGAAATTTAAACATGATTCATCTATGAAAATATGTAGAGTAGATGACCACAAAACTGATGGATCCCCAAGATTTAAACATGTTCAGTTTATCATAAATTGCTTCACATCTGTGCTCTACCAAAAAGGGTACTAGTTGCAATAATGGAGAACCTAATTTTAAGAACTAACATTTTACATCCTTGACATACCTTGATGAAAACATCTTATTTGGATCCCGTGATGACATAATCTCTCTTTTGGGAGATCTGTTCCCTTTGTGGAGAATTGCTGTTGCTGCCCAGGTGCAGCATCTAGCTGTTGGGTACGACCCAACTTCACTGGCCGCTCAAGACTCCAGTTTCACATGCCTTTCCCATGCAGCAGCGTGTCGCCAGGCGGGGGGCTGTGGGGAGGGAGCTGTGGAGATAGAAATATCCTCTGGGACGACCCAAAATGGCTCAGATTATTCTAGAATTAGCAAATGTCTCCGACAACCAAATGTGTTTATCTGAGACACGAGCAGACCCCGGAGCATCTCGTCCCTCCGTAGCTGAACATGCTTGTCATTTTCACGTTCTGCTTTTCCTCTGTCTTTAGATGACTGAATCACTTTCAGTCTTCTCTGTGACCAAAGAGATGATGATGATGAACGTGAAAAGCATTGAAAATAAAAACATCCGTACCTACTTTCAATGAAAATTAAACTGCACAGAAAAGCCTTTTATTTAAATTGTGTGTAAATTTGGAAGAGGAGTATATTTATCTGTAATTTCAATGTAGCAGTTAACATTTTGGTGATCATTTGCTTGTGGCTTCAAATGTGGATCGGTTATCGGTACAGAACCCTCCACAGTTTGCAAGCGAGCATAAAGTTACTCAGCTTCACCTCTTCCTGTGCACTGCTGCCCAGCTGGCTGATGAAGCATGTCCTACTTTGTTGTAGGACTGGGTAATGTGGTTAGAAAAACATTTCATGATATATTGTATCAGTGTATTGATGATTATTGATTAGTTTTGTTTTAAAATATTCAAAAGGCTGCTTCCTCAAGTTTATGGACCAAAATATTTGTATTTTGGTGCATTCCTACTGCTATATTTTAGCAGCAGTAAGAATAATGGTTGCTTTTTTGTTTTTAAATATTTGTATAAATGAGGTGAAAACACTGCATTTAATTTTTTTTAAAAACTATTTGTCCAATACGTATTGGTGTTTGAACGACTCCTGTTTTGAAAGTTTGAGGCATGATGAGAGGGAGGTGATTTATTTAGGAGTTGGGAGTAGATGTAGTTTGTTGTTGGTGCAGCCAACAGGCCAGTCACTACATTATCCTTCATAAATGGCAGGATATGTAGTTTGTATATGATGGGCTACTTTCTAGCAGAAAATTGTATGCTGCTGGCAAATAAACGTCATCAAACGGATTAACCAGGTCAAAGACGGTCGTCTGAGCTCTGATAACTTGTATTTATGTTTTTCAGTGAATCTTCCAGCTTCCAAACACATTATATTTGGCCATGGTGTCATGTCAGTGAATTTTTTTTTTTTTTTTTTTACAGATTTAAAGTATCCTCTACACTGCTGATGGCGATGAATAAAAATGGCAGATTTGCAAAATTAGTCAACTGGAAGTCCATGACCTTGTTCAGCAGTTCCACAGCAAATACCATGATGTAATGGGTCAAAAACTGAACAGATTAAAAAAAATATGACCCAAACAAAATGCAAAGATATCTACGCAGCTCTGGAAGACTCCAAATTCAGCTTTTCTGCTCTCCTTGAGACTCTAAGTCTATAACAAAATGTATTTGAGAGCTAAAAAAAAAGCCACAACACAAAAAGATGATGAGCAAAGAGAGTGGAGGGTAGCCAGTCTGTCTTCTAGCTCATGTTTGCTGCAGTTCTAGCTGTAGATCCAGAGGCTAATAATAATTACAAACTTGTCATTTTTACCCAACGTTTCAACCAAAAATATTATAAACTTCAAAAAGCCTAAAGGAATTTTAGGAACTAAAAAGTCGGTGATGGTCCTCTGGAAACCAGAGCCATTAATGCTGTGCTGCATTATGTCTTAAACTGCTTTAAAGACTGCCTTTAAATATGGACCGTGAAGATGTGGGATATTTCTATAAGCATCGGTCACCTAATGACTCACACGGCCAGCAGGGCAAGAACCTTCCTTAATGCTCCCCTTCTGACTCTAGCTGTTGCACTAATCCTGCAGCTGCCTTTTATAATGACAGCTTATAAATATAGTTATTATGAAAAGCCTTTTATAACCCTAAAAGCCAAAGGCAAGTTAATTTGGTGTTGGCCGTTTCACGCTGTCAGCACTCCCAGGTTTAGTCCAGGTCACCGTGCCAGCCTGACAGGAGAATGACTCAAGGATTTCTCTCCCAGACGCAGACTGAGGTTAATCTCTAAAAATATTTTCGTAAACCTTTCATATGAATTGGCTGACACCCGCTCTTTAAACGGGTGTCATCATCACACACACCTCCGCTCCGTCCTGCTGTGCGCCCGTCTCTTTAAGAGACCGCCCGGCAGCGGTTAGACTCTCTCCCAAGGCATGAGTTGGAACACGGACAGCGCTGTCACAAGACTGCGTAACAAACCAAACATTCAGAGCTGTGAGCGGAGGACATGTTTTTTTTTTCCTCCCCTTCACTCTTTGTCTCTGTCGCTGGGTCAGAGGGCAGTTTGGGATTAAACTCCCGCTGACGTCACATAGCTTCCCACATCCCCATGCGTCTTCTGAACTTTCCTCTTTTTCCTTTGTTTTTCTGTTTTTACTCCCAAGAATAGCACAACTCCTTCATTTGAAACTCCTGCTTTATTTTGGAGTTTTTTTACCTCTGTACTTGAGAGTAAAACCTCCAAGCTAAAGTATTTATCACGCTGTGTGATTGGTTCTTGTCCAAGTATTTAAAGAGCAGTTAGTGTCTGGACATTTGTTTGCCTTTCACAAACACTCAGAGCAGCAGCAGGTAAGGAGCGTGGCCTTGTTTGCTTTGTCTCCAAACTCCACTTGTGCGGCTCCTTTTAACCCACTGCTGTCATGCCACCAGTTGTCTGTCATGGAGTTGTATGAAGCATGTCTTTTCTTATCTTCTGATCATTGTTCAATAAGTCAAATAGTGGTTGCTCAAACTTAAGTGAATTATTGTGGGAAAAAAATATACATTTTTAATGCAACGTCTTGGAGAAGTAATATAAACATCTTTGTAGCTGAGATTTAAACTCTAGACATGGATTCAGATTTGATTTTCTCCAGATTTGTTATGTTCTGACTGAACATTAACAGGTCAGGTTTACAAAAGAGAATTGGGGCCACTGGGGAAAAAAAAGACTTTAATCTCAGAATTTTTACTAATATTTTGAGGTCAAAGGTCAGAATTCTGAGATCAGAATCGATTCATTTTTTTTTTCCATGACCCTAATCTTCTTGCCCAAAATAAGCCATTAATAACCATGAAGGACTTTTTTGATTAGTCTAAATATGCTGCAGCAGTCACACGGCACATTAGACTTCTCATGGCCTTGTTGTATCAATGACTTTCTTTCTGTCAATCTCTCATAAAGCCAGATTTGTGGAATGCACCAATAATACTTGTCCCTTTGACAAATTCTTCCATTTGAGCTGCAGCTCCTCCAGAGCCACCGTGGTTAAAGACGGCCATGTTTCTGTAGGAGAGCCATCCTTTCAGTTTCTCAAAAAAAAAAAAAATCTTAATGTTACATTAACTCAGTACTTCTCAATTCCATTCCTAAGCCCCTCCTGCTCTGCATGTTTTAGATGTGCCTCTATTCCTGAACAGCTGATTCAGATGATTGCATGACCATCAAGTACTGCAGAAGCCTGTTAATCACCCACAGATTCAATCCAGGTGTGTGGCAGAAGGGAAACGCCTAAAACATGCAGGACAGGGGGGTCTGAGGACCGGAATTGAGAAACGCTGCTTTAACTGAAAGTTGTCGATGCAGGCCTCCAGTTGTGAATGAATACAGCGTTGTTCTGTGCGAAGTGCATGGCGTTGCAGTTTGTCGAACGACTTTAAAAATAAAATAAAATAAAAAAATCAACTAAACAGTACAGAGCACTCCCAGCCGTCACCAACATCCTCCGTTTGAAAGCACCAGGGTTTCTCATGTGATTTGCAGCAGCGATGAGGCATTCGCTGAAGCTCGTTTTACACTAAACTCAATTCCTCATGCCGGTGCAACCTGACACGACGTCAACCTGGAAGTAAACGTCACCGCTACTAGAGAAGAATCGGGTTCAGTCCAAATGCAGCAGCGTTCAGTCGGACCAAATGTTGAGAAGCATGTGAGAAAAGAGTTCATTCAAGGATAACGTGGACAGTGGATTGTCTGTTTATCAAGATTGTGATTTAAACACGTTTTACAGTCTTGGTTAAAACACTTTTATTGTGCATGATCTGTCTGTCCAGGTCCCTGTTCATCCTTGGTTGGAAAAAAATGTCTAAATATCCCATCACTGAAGTATTTTCAGCATTTTTCAGACTTCTTTGTCTAATGCTGTTGGCTGGTTGGCGTCTCTCAGAACAGCTGTACGCCAAAACTAATGAGTCCATTAAACAGGTGGACTCAATGCAATAATTACTTTTAAAGGCATTTAGTTGCACTGGATTTATTTTTTTTTTCAGTACATGTCACATTGCAGAAAGCCATATTTGTCCCTTTTCTTCCTCACATTTGAGGACAAATGTTTTTTATCTTATCAGAAATGTGTTGGTCTTTGACTTAAAATGCCTGTGTAAAACCTTAAAGCTTGTGGTTGTTGAAGCGGTTTGAAGCTTTTTACAGGTGTAGAACATGTTTTATGCTATTACTCGATTGCATAATTTTCTTACCCAGACCTACCGATTTCTGAAAGTTTGTATGTTTAACTTTAGTGAGTTTATTGTTTCATCGGCATTTGAGGAAATAAATGAAAACATGATGAGGAAACCCACAATCGTAACATTCTGGACTGCTGCATTACATCTCTGGAATGTCAAGAACAAACCTAACCTGTTGAATTCCCCAAAAATATGTGAAATGCTAAGGCAGTTCATTGAATTTGAAGCCCTGATTGTTTTTGGCAAGCCCAACTCATTCATCGCGGCGTGTGATTCAGCACCGCTCCTTGATACTTTTATTGGAACATCAGACATTTTTATGAGTACGCCCTCTTTCGTAATGTCCTTTTTTTGAGGGAGAGAGAGAGAGACGGTGGCTGACTAACGCGGTGCCTTCTAATTTGAATTGGCAGCATGTGTCTCGGCACCGACGGCGTTGTCTGAAAACCATTTTGTTGACAGAGAAAAGAAAGTGGAAGTGAGATCCAGTGCAGTAGGTTTTTGGGAGAGGAAAGCTGAAGCGTGTGTCTCCTGAGGAATGCAGAGCAGAATGTCTCGGCTACTCTCGCTTTGCAGTCCCGTCATTGTATGCATACCTTTCCGGTTACCAGGCCTCACGCCCACAGTACAAGGATCTCTGTGATTGATGGTGATCAGCTACTGGTTTTAATTCCATTATCCAACCTGCTCACCGTCATGTGGACTGGTAGTTGTGGGTAGTTTGGTGATTAAAATATAAATTTCTTTTTGTAGCTGGCATTGTGAACAGGCTTCAAAATGTTATTGAAGAGTTCATAGTTCTCATGCATTTTAATGAATGGGAAACGCTTAAAAAATATTTCACCTCAAAAGCAATCGTTTGTTGTTGAACATGATTTGATTTTGTTAAATTTGAGGGCCTCTGAATGCATCTGCTTATGTGATGCCTGTCATTTGATCTCTGAAATAAGAAATCCAGAATGTGAAGAAAATTATCAAATGTTGACAGTCTTATTTGCCACCAATCCTGACCCCATAATCCTATGACAAGAAAATAAAAGTTTTATTTGCACTTCTGATTATTTTTAGCTCATTGAATCAATTGTCAGTCATTGTGCTGTTAAAATTGTTTTTTTTATCTTTATATACTTAGAATGCAGAGAACATTCAGCTGCTGTTTGTAGTAGTCGCTGGCTTGTCAATCAGCATATTGCTCATATTTTCTGCCACGTGGTTCAGATGGGCATTACCTTATTCTTGTATTTAAATGTCTTTTTGGCTAAATTAAACTATAATCTGTGTAGTTGATTAGAAGCTACAACATTGTTTAAGCTAGCCTGGTAGCTCTCATTAGCAACATTTAAATTTAACAGCTAGCTTTATTATGTGGGATGCTGATGGCCAACTAGGTAGACACTAGGTTAAAACATAAATTGTCACACTGAAAACATCTAGAACACAGAAATGGTTGAGGTTTAGTGCTGGTCAAGGCTATCGCTTTTTTTTTTTTTTTTTTTTTTTTTGCTGCATTTAGCTTGTTTTGAAGTTTGTTCATTGGTGTGCTTCAGTGGTTTTGATGAAAGTTTGTCTTGCTGTCCCAGAAGACATTCACAGATTTTCATGTCCAATTCTGGTCTTGTTTTTTTTTTTTTTTTTTTTTTCCCTAAAAATACATAGTAGCTTCATGTGTGCTGGTACTAAAAACAAAAGGTTGTTTTTAGTACTGTCCTGAACTTCTTCAGACCTATTTTGGAGGATGGTGCCTTGAGTTTCTATTCTTCATTCTTCATGCCAAGGGGTTCAGTTCTCCTTTGAATTAATCTAAGGTAGTGCGAAAACACAAACGTCCATGATTGGAAAGAGCTGGTAATGAGGCATCCTGAGGTTTAGCAATGTTGTTGGTTAACTGGCTGAAAGAAGGTTACTATTTAAAATGCCACAAACAAAAAATGGACATAAAAAAGATTGATGCATGACAATTTTTTTTTTTTTTTTTTTTTTTTTGTGAATCATGAATTATTTCTACCAGCAGTTTTATACCAGCCCATGCCTTCAATGTGCATACTTTACGTCTCGTGTCCCAAATCGGCCAAATGTGGATCTTTTTACACTATGTTCTATGTTGAAGCCGGTAAATTGTTGCTGAAATAACATGTTCAACCTGTGGTTGAATGTTGACTTTTTATCTCCTTCATTAACTGACTAAACTCAATTTACATAATAAATGAGGCAGAAAACCCTGCAGGTGTCTTTATGCTAACGGGGGGGAAAAAATTACATAATTGGGTGGAAAAATGCATGTTTTGATACTTCTCTGCTGCTTTGTTCATCATTATGCCAGAATCTTTAGTTTTTAAGGGCTCAAATAATGCTTCTCTGTTCACTAGGAATAGAAGAAAAAAACTGCTTTTGTCCTATGTGAAACAAAGTGTAAGATATGTAATACCATAGCTAAATGTTCTCCATTTTTGTAACTTTTCATTCCAGGATCACAAAACCGCTAACGTTTGCTGACTGTGTTGGAGATGAGCTGCCTCTGGGGTGGGAGGAGGTTTACGACCAACAAGTGGGAGTTTACTACATCGACCACATCAACAGTGAGTACATCTCTTTGGTCTCTATTTCCTATTGTAGTTGTGCAGAGGATGGTGAGAGGAGCTGAAAGCGTCACTGGAGTTTCCCTGCCCAGGGTACAGGATCTGTTTCAGAGATGCTCCTGGAAATATGCTTTATTCACCAGCTGGGTTTCCATTACAAATGTGCACAAAACTTTGTCGATATTCAACTGTCAAAAAAACACAATTTCTCAATTGCAGCGTTTCCATTAAATAAGATTGTTCATACAATAAATCGTTAAAAACATGCCATGCCACCATCCTACCACTTTCTGTTGTCTTTGTCATTTCGGCCAGTAGTAACGTCCGGTTACTACTGAATTTAATTTCATAATTCCAATCTGCGCGTTTATCTGGTCAATGGAAACGCTACTGTCAGAGAATCCTCAAACCATCTTGAACTTTTTCTGGTTAAATAGAACTTTAGCAAACAGAGCTAATGTTTTTCTCTTTCCATCATCAGTCATGTAAATATTTTTATTAACACCCAAGAAACACCATTTAGGTTTGCTATGTGCTATTTTGGTACACAGTTATTTGATTTGAATGATCAAATTTCACAAGAAAATTATTTTGAAGTATTTCTTAATTTTAAAACTATCAATTATCGCTGATGAATCTCACTTTCTTTTTGCCAGAAACCACCCAGATCGAGAACCCGCGGACACAATGGCGGCAGGAGCAGGAGCGCATGTTGAAGGAGTACCTTGTGGTGGCCCAGGAGGCCCTCAACGCCAAGAAGGAGATGTACCTGATCAAGCAGCAGCGACTGGAGCTGGCTCAGCGGGAGATGCTGCGATTGGACGAGCTTTCTGGGGACAACCACTCCACCACCAGCAGTAAGGATCACCCATGTCAAGACTGGATGGAGGGGAGAGAAGAATATATGAGGATCCCACGTAAACAAACGATGACCTGAGCTCATAATCGGGCATTTATTGTGACGTTTATCATTTTTGATTCACTGTCGTCACGATGAATTTCAGTTGTGAATTTCAGTAAATAAAAAAACTAAATTGACAGTATTATCTGAAATGTTACTTTTGCTACTTTCTCCACTGCATCAATAAATATCAAATGTGAAAATGCAGTTGCTGTGTGCAGTTCAATGACATAAATCACACTACTTTTAGTAAGATTGGGTCCTGAACAGTAGCCAGTTTCAAATGGGAATGTTTTTCAAGAATTATATTTGTTTGTGGTGCCTCGAATGCTGTGCCATGCAGTCACAGTAGGCCTGGGCGAGAAGGATTTCGAATTTTATCTTGATATTTTGTGGCACTTTTTGTGATGAGAAAAGACTAATAAAAAAAACATTACATCTTGGGTAACTGTGTGGCTCTGATGGCATGGTACAGCATCCATAGTGCCACAAACGCAAATATTCTTGAAAAACATTCCCATTTGAAATGAGATTCCTGCCAGTTAAAGTGATTTGTCACTAAATTGCAGCAGTAATCATACTTTTGAATCTACCAATATTGACTGATGCTCTTGCGAAACACTGGAGAAAATGGCAAAAGTAACATTTCAGATGTCCGTTTTTTTTCTTAAACATCAGTGACGAAAAATGTATTGTTACAACGATCAACATTTTTATTGTGATCAATACGATACACGCCCACCTGTAAGCCACAGTCATTCAGTTAGCTAAGAAATGAGTAACATCTGTATCGTTGCCATAAAATTCTAAATCTATATAGCCCACCCTTTTGTGAGCTGTCCTCATTATCTGACCTGGACATGCTACACTCATAACTCCTCACTCACTGCTGGGGGAGATCTAAATCTATAGAAATTCTTCCAAATCCTCATTTCTTTCCTCACTCCACCCTCTTGTTTTAGCACCTCCACCCAGTTCACCCGCTGACCCCCTCACACAACGCTTCAAGGAGGGCTCGACTCCCAGGAAACGCGAGGAGACCTCACTATCACAGCTCGGCCCTAAACCCATAACCACTAACTCTCTTCTCTCTCTCTCCTTTATGCGTCTGCAGCTTTTTCCGGCTCGTCTTCAAGTGCGAAATACGACCCTGATCAAATCAAAGTGGAAATAGCCTGCAAACGAGAGCGGGTGAGTTGCTATCGATGGAGAACAATGGGATGTGTTGAGGGGGGCTCTGGGGTGTGGACCCTGCAGGATACCATGGCTCTGGTCTGGGGCCTCAGGAGGACGACTGAGATCATCAAAGGGTCAAGAGAGACCCAGGACTCGCAGGGCAAGGTTGGATGTTAACCCTGAGATCAATAGCACGGGTCAGGGTATTTCCTGGATCGGGGTCATTTTAAAGCAAAGAGTTGTGCCTCAAAAAAATGAGTGGGGGGTGGGGGGGTGTCGCTGTGTAAATCCGTCTGCTGAAGCGAACTAGAGCCTTGTTAAAACACGTCCAGATAACGAAGAAATCCCAGATTTTAAAGCTGCATAAGAACTGATTATTATTCCAAAGCCATTCTTCAGCAGGGTGGGGTCAGACGTTCAGGTTTTTGCCAATTTAGGTTTTTAGCTGGTTACATTTTATCAGAGACGCATCGATCAATCACTCAAAAATCAAAATTGGCCCAATTTTCCTTGATCTGCTCAGACCAGTAAATAAGACAAAATGTCTCAAAACAAAGAACTCCCACTTATCTGGGGCAATAAGTGCCAGTAACAAACTACACAGTTGGTCAGAAACAGGTTGGTAATCTGTGCTTTGTTGCATAAATTTACATTCAGTTCAATTAAAACATACTTTATTTATCCCAAAAGGAAATCAAATGCTGCTGTAATTCTTAATCATTGAGTTTTCTTCAGAGTTGTTGTAGATGGTTATGGCTGTGGGCAAGAAGGATCTCCTGTAGCAGTCTGTATTACAGTGAATCTGAAGAAACCTATGACTGAAGACGCTGGTTATCTATGGTTTCTGCTTTTGCGATGTTGATCAGTTGTAAACCGCCCTGTTGCTATGGTTACACATCATAAAAAATGAGGAAAGTGTAAAAAGTATTGACCAAAAACAACCCGGCTGCTCAGCATCCAGAACAGAAAAAAAACGTCAGAGTAAACGATCCTCTCCAATGTGCTGCCAGCCTGAGTGACGCAAATCTAGATCTTCTATTTGATTCATAAACGACCTGAAATGTTTCTTCTTTGTGTTTTTCTTTGGGGAAATAAATTTGTTCAAAATTTCAAATCGACCAGTTGGACACAAGGAAAGTGAAAACTTACTATCATCCGATTGATGCATCTCTATATCTGCTTGTTAATGTGGCAGAGCGTTACTTTAATTATGTTGTTTTTGCATTTTAGTTTTGCCTACCTGTGGCAGTATTGATGCCGTTTGACCACGTTACGCGTTTTAGACTGAAATTAACTTTGAGTGATTTGGTGGTAACGCTGCGCTCCACAGAGCTGGAGATTCCTCCGGTCACACTTTCTCTACCGTCTCATGGCTTTTAGAAACGCGGTGATAGAAAATTTGTAGTTTCATCCTTTGCTAAGAAAATACGGTCAAAAAGTCATGTCCGATTCCACCGTCAGGATGTTTTCAGGGTTACCTCAAATATGTTGATCAAAGTTCCAGTTATTATGAATCAAACTCGACTCTTAACATGTGGATTTTTAGCCTTGATTTTTAGTAAGTCAGTGTTTTAGCAGTTTTTCAGTTTTCTGGAAGTTTGTTCCAGATTAGTGACACATAGAAGCTGAATGATGCTTCTCCATGTTTGGTTCTGGAGATGCAGAGCAGAACCAGAACCAGAAGACCTGAGAGGTCTGGAAGGTTGATAAGCCGTTCAGTGATTTATAAACTACAACAAATATGTTTTAATGTCTGTTCTCTGAGCAAGGACTGTAAAACTGGATAGGTGTTCTCTTACTTCCTGGTTTTAGTGAGAACTTGATTGGAAAATCACTTCTAAGTATGTTCTATCTCAGTTTTTATTTTGAGTTTCTCTTGCAATGCTGAGCAGTGCTAAATAATTTTATTGATCCGTTCCGATTTGAATTTCAAGACTCTTAAAGCCGGTGCACGTTTGTCGGCTGGTCGGGGTCAAGATTTCCACACTTAAGTCCAAAACCTCTTCAAGAGAGGTGTGTGTGTGTGTGTGTGTGTGTGTGTGTGTGTGTGTGCACCTCTGTACAAACAGTCGAGCATTCCTCCGTGCCAGTAGTCATGATTCGGCAGTTTTTGTCTGTGGCGGTGAGAGGAGTCCATTGTTCACCATGGTAACCCGGTGCTTGCTTGTGTCCACAGCTTTCCAGACTGAAGCAGGAGCTGGCCCAGGTGAAGCAGGAGCTGCAGTATAAGGAAATGGGAGTGGAGACCCTGCAGGAGTGAGTGTTTCTCTGCTTCTGTGTGTTTGTGTGTGTTCGTTCCCGGTCCACCCTTCCTCCCACAGCCAACCTTCTCCTTCCTACACTTGGCCCGGCTGCTCCCCACCCAGCGGCCTCTTCCCTCTTTTATTCCCTCTGTCCACAAAGTTCAGCTTCATCCCTGTTTGTCTCTTCCTCTTCTTCTTCTCCTCCAAATGATTGCAGATTTTTTTTTAAGGTTTAAAGTGGCCCTTTAACATATAAAACACCCTTTAAAGTAGTTCCAATGACTGAAAGGAGGAAGGTTCTTTCAGAAGATTTATGAATGTGATTCTATTTTTTTCTTTTAATGTTTTGCTTTCAGACTCACACACACACACACACACACACACACACAAACCATCTCTCTGTGCTGGGAAGATTTCTGAGCCATTCCAAATTTCATGTTAGAAATAGAAGCTCCACCTCGCTGAGCGAGAGGAGGAAAAGAGAGCTTTTGAGAAAAGCCAAATGGAGGGAGTTTTTTTTTCTTTTTTCTTTTTGATGGAAAAGGGGACTCCACCTCAGGAAGAGGATGCACCAGTGGAGTGCAGGGAGCCAAGGCTCAGCCTGGAGAGGAAGTTGTTCCACGGAGGGGATTGGGGGGAGGGGGGGCTCTAAAGCGGCTTTCAAAAACAGAGATATCTGGCTGCAAATTCCTCTGCACTTCCTGAGTCCTGGCAAAGAAGTTCCTTATCTCTTAGATAATACGCAACTCAAGTGATTCCCAGAATAGCCGGGAAGAATACACAGCTTGCAAAAAAAGAAACATTGAGTGCTGCGATGTGTATACGTGCTCTAGGCGTGTCTGTGACTTTGTTTGCTGGTCTGTGCGTGTCCCATTGTTCTGTGCGGATTGCTCGGGTTCAGAACAGGAGTGACCCTTCAGGCTGTTGTTGTGTTTTTGTTTTTTCTGGTTAATTTTAGCTGTGATCAGCAATAGAGCAAATTGTTCACCACATCAGATAAGCTGATAAACAGTTTCTGGTGTACACCCACCCCCCAAACCAAATCCACTCGATGATGATCGTTACTACAACCCTTAAAGAAGTCAGGAGTTGGGGTTTAGGCTATCTTTCATCTTTGCACCTCCTTATCTTTGCGAGTTTCACAAACGCTTTCACGGCTTGTCCAGCCGACATCCTGGAGGACTGTCGTCACGCCTCGGCAGATTGAAGGAAATGCGAGCCTATAGGGTGGTTGGCACCGAGCGGTAGTTTTTAAATTTATTTAGTTTTTTTGTTCTGGGGACATAAGTTTGAACCTCGCAGGCTCCACCAGAGGGTTGGAGCGGAGAGACAAAGCCAAGCCTGTTTCTGGGTCAGGATGGACAGAACCTGCTTCTGAAGGAGAATGAAGTTAGCAGGAGAGCTAACCACGCCGCGCCTTATGCAACCAACCATTATTTTATTTATCGATTACTCAGTTAATTGGATTTATTTTTAAAAATGGCATATTCTGCAGATGTTTTGTTTTTAACCACATAAGCCTTTCTTATGCATTAGAAAATCATTTAAAAGTGCAAATAAATAACTAAATCCTTTTCGTAGCATTTCCTTTGTAAATGTGAACATAAAACTATGCCACTTTAGGAGTTCTGAGTAGAATATGTTCCCGAGGTTTTTATCTTAAATGAAAAATGTATATATTATGCACACAGATTTAGTACTGCTTTGATTGTCTTTATTTCACCTAATGGCATTTTTTTGAGTATTTAGTAAACGATGTTCAGAAGTTTTGGGAAATGCCTGCTTAATATGAAAAATGCATGACACATTTTTCAGATTTATTATCTTGAAGTTAACTTGATTTCTACATTGTCGGCCGCTTGCGTAAAAAGACTTTCTAAATATAACAAGTCTAATGTGAAAAAGCGCAATGTCTGCACACATGAGGAGCCTTGCAGTGTGATTGGACTTATTCACTTCCTGTTGGCGCATTGTGAGTGAGCTGGCTGTAAAAATCACATCTCGCTTACTAAACCTGGGAAAGCCTGGAAGAACGTCTGAAAACAAGAATCTCACCTCCGGTGTCTCATGACTGAAACGACCCAAAACCTAAAAATAAACCGTTGCGTTATTGATGAACGAAACCTCCCACAGAAATTCTTTCTCCCTTACAGATTCCTTTTGTTTTTGATTTTCTTTGTCAAGTTTCACAAAATGACTTGCGAAAATACAACGGTTAAAATCAATTTGAAATAGTTTTTATTTATCAGGTAGGAAAAAAATACGCAATTGTATTTTGTCACAAAACTGCAAATGTAGCCTAAATAGTGATTCACTGCCACCATCTTCAGAGATACTGGAAGTGAATCAAATGAAAGCTTAAGAGCTACTCGTCTGCTAAGCGAACATGTTTGATGTTTTCCTTCAGGATTGATAGGAAGATGTCCTCCAGTCAGACGAACTACAAGCTGGACGAGGCTCAGGCCATCTTCAGCGAGCTGCGCAGCATCAAGAAGTCCATCAGCACAGGCGAGAAGGAGAGGCAGGACCTCATCCAGGTGACTGCCTCCTCCTCACTCCACCCACGGCAGGCGCAGCAGCAGTTTGCATATTTGATGCTGACCTCTAGTGTCCGTTTCTGTCTACTGTTCTGCTTCCACTGAGTGACGAAACCATCAGACATTGTTAGCTCTGATAAAAGAACTGATTTTAATTGGAGATGAAAACAAACAAGAAACTATCTTTTTTTTTAAATAAGTAAAATGTATATTTAAAAAAAAGCAGCATAGGAAAACTTAGTGATGTCAGTATTTGGTTTATGCCAAACATGTTTTCTGTCCAGAGAACAATATTTCAGAAGCTCCTGTCTTTAGTTACCGGTCTGACCTTCATGTTTCTTTTAAAGATTAAAACTTTTCTACTTTTACACGTCTGATGAAGGTCAAACAGCCTCTGGAAGTCGTTTAAGGGCAGGGGTGTCCAAAGTTGGTCCTCAAGGGCCGGCATCCTGAATGTTTTAGTTCTCTCCCTGGTTTAATGCACCTGGATCAAATGATGGCTTATTAGAGGCCTAAGAAGAACATTGACAAGCTGAAAAGGTTGTTACCACTGGGGAGAGAACTAAAACGTGCAGGATGCCGGCCCTCAAGGACCGATTTTGGACACCCCTGTTTAAGGGTTTCGTTGATTTTTTCAGTCTGCTTTCAGGCTGAAGTTGTTTGAATGTCTTTCTTTTGAATGTGAAGATTTATCTGAATATTCTGTTTTTCCAGAGCCTGGCTAAGCTGACTGCCAACTTCCAGAGCAGCCTGTCCATCGGCGACGCAGCCAGCGAGGTGGCGATCAGCGCCGCCACCACCAGCAACCTGTACAATCCGCAGCAGTACTGCGAAACCGGCTGCCAGACGGACATCATGGGAGAGGTCAGGGGTCATGTAATTTCCTTAATATCTGATTTATACGGAGGTCGGCTGCATGTATTAATCTCATAATGTCTCCAGCGAATAACTTTGCAGGTTTGAGTTGTGCTATCAGAGCTGCAGCTTATTGATTTTTTTTTTTTTTTTTTTTTTTTTTTTTGTAATCGATTGTTCTATTGATTAATTGAACGGTTAATCAGCTAAAATAAAATGGGCAAATTCTCCTGATTTTTTTTCATTCAACCATTTAAGTTAATTTATACATAATTGTAAACATGTTAAAAGATGCAAGTAAACAAGTGATTTAAGTCCTGTTTTAAGAAAAAGTTTAAACCTTTGTAATTGTTTAAAATGGAATAACAGCACATTTCTTCATTGTATGTTGATCATTTATGGTTTGACTGACATTTTCTTTCAATTAATCTATTAATAATTGGACAGCAAAAGATGCTTAATAGGAGATTTTGGTTTGTATAGAATTTGAACCAGATGAAGCTAAAAACTACCAGAGTTCTGGCTAGAACATATTCAGATATTTATTTTAATCTTAAATGTTTGTACAGTTTTGGCTTAATTACTGCTCTGAGTGTCTTGTTCTTTCAGCAAATGGCATTTTTTTGACTCTGTATGCTCCAGTTAATAATTAATCAGTAACTAAATTAGTTGACAATTATTTCAATAATCGATTAATCGTTTCAGTGCTCATCTGAGTTGTCAGGCCATGTTAACGTTTTACATTTTCCTTTCTTTCTGAAGTACGGTTCCCAAGATTCTTCCCATTTGGTGGACAAAGTCAAACTCAACTGGCAGTACGAAGAAGCCAAGAAGAAGTAAGTCTGCCCAGCTGTTTGTTTTGTCAGGGGTAGCACTGAGACGCAGAAGCATGCAGCACCAAATCACTAACCCCTGTAGCAACGCACCCCCCTCCCCACCACCACCTCCGAATACTGCCCCCTGGAAGGGTGGGAGGACGAGTTATGAATAGTATTTGGGTCCATCGGCCGCTGAGGGATGTCTGGCCAGCAGAAAGAGCTGGGTGGTCACATTCTTTGCTGGCCTTGCTGCTGCTGACTGTGTGCTGCCTTTGTGTGCTCAGCCAGAATAGGACTGCCCACCGCCCAGCCGCAGCGCACAGCCTGGTCCTCCACAAGGTGGCCCAAAATACAAGCTGTACTTTTAAATGACGCCATTAGACCGCGCTTGACACTGCGGTGTCAAAAAAAGGGCTTGTGTGTCGTCTAATTGGGGACACAAAAAGAAGGCCGTGTCATTACACCGGCTCAATTGTAATCGTTTTTATGAGACTCATGTTTCTGTGGGGACCCACCAATGGCAGCGCCAAGCCATGACATCAGAGTCAGAGCAGCAAAGAAGGGAAACTTTCATGCTGAGTCACTTCTTCTGAAAACCAGCTCATATAAACCAATAATTTTATCAGCTGATAGAGCGATTCCTGAGATTGTTTCAGATCTGAGTGAACCTCCCAGTCGGTTTCCACCTGCAGGAGGACGGGCTGAGGCAGCAGGTCGCAGCGTGGAGGACGAGCGCTGTTGACTTCCTGTTGCCATAAATACTTGTTCAGAGTAAACGCATGTTGAGTTCTGCCAGCAGAGTTAATATTACTCTGTGTAGATGGTTACAAGTGGCTTTTTAAAAACTTTTATTATTAAATATTTATTAGAAGTTGATCAGTTAAAAAATGTCTGTTGCTTCAGTCTGTTTTTACCATTTTCCATGTCTGGATTTGTTTAGATAAAGGAAGAGTTACTTTTACAAAAACCTGCTACCTAAAATATTTTTCCTACTATTTTTAAAATTCAACAAATTGAAAATTAGTGGTGGACTTAACTAACTAAAAAGGTAGTTTCCCTAACCTTATAGCACTACACCAATATGGTATTTAGCCATAGCTAAAGTGCTAACTTCAGTTCAAATTATATCTGACCTTGAAAACTTTTCTTGGAAGAGCTGTTTTGTCCAGCCGTCGTTTTTCTTCATGGGGATGTTTTATGAGCAGCACGCGGCTGTGAAGTTTTGCTTCACATTGATCATCAATTGACATTTCACCGTTTTTAAAGCGGGTGAACCACGAGTAAACTTGAGCTTGACACATGACGTCATCCTTGTAAGCGGTCTTCAACATTTGAACGGTTTCCGATGCTTTTTTTCCTGAGCAGGAAGCAAAGCTTCAGCCACGTGCTGCTCATAAAACATCTCCATGAAGAAAAATGACTGCTGGACAAAACAGCTCTTCCAAATAAAATTCACTGCGGGTAGACGAAACCTTCCACATCAACGCCGCTTGGCACACTGATTGAGAAGGCGTGGTTGAACAAATACCTGGCGGCAGAATCCTGTACTACGAAAACTGCGCGTGCAACAGCGTCAGTCTGAAAACCTTTGGGTACCCCCTCATATATTATAATATTTTGCAGTATGGAAAACTTAAAATGTCATATACTAAATTTAGTTTCTGGAAGTCTACCTGTTTTTGATTTTTCTGCACCAACTTAGATTGTAGAGGCTTTTGAAACAAAACACTAGGATTTGTATTGAGCTAACCGCAGGTCTGAAGGGTCAGCTTTGCACATTTTGCCAGCTTTCTTTTTTCTTTTGTGCAAAATAACTCGAGCTCTTTCAGATTGGATGGGAAACTTCTGTGAATATCACTTTGTAGCGTTACACTGGCCTGTCAATTTTTGCAGTCGTCTGTCTCGGATAACCAGAGACACTAAAGTTTGTGGTAACACGACAATTTTCATCATAGCTGATTTAAGTATATGGAATAACTGCACAAAACTGAAACCGTTAGCTTGTTAACATATCTAGTATTTAAATAAATGTTTGGTTTCTTTTGGTCTCCTTCTGGACCTCAGCATGTGAACTTTGCAACTCAAATTTTTCCTTCCAACATGACTGAAAAAAGTAGCTGTACTTGGCCACTCCTGACTACAAGTCCCAAGTATGAGGAGTAAATGAGAGAAGTGACTGTCTTGCTGTCCTGTCAGGGTGCAGAGCATCCAGCACCAACTCGCGCAGCTCGACAGCGAGAGCTGGTCGGGCCGTGCCGAGGCTGACCGCGACAGGGACTTCCTGCAGCTCCTGCGCGAGAAGGAGGCCCTCCTGCAGGAGCTCATCCTGGTCAGCAAGCAGCCGCTTGCAGCCGAGACGCAGCAGCAGCTGGAGGAGGAGCGCGCCAAGCTGGAGGAGGAGGTGCAGAGAGCCCACATCATCCAGAGCCAGGGAGCCAATCAGAGGTAAGATGGCAGGAAAAAGAACACAAATCCCTCGAGGCCGATTCTGCTTGCGTGTTTGACAACATCAACCAAGTCGGCTGATGTTGTCATTGCGCTTTGGTTTCTCCTGCCGACAGGTTGCTGCAGCAGGAGAAGAGGAACGTCCTGCTCAGGCAGCTGCAGGAGGCCACGCGCATCACCACCTACCTTCATTCCCAGCTGAAGAGGTGAGCCACACGCTGCTGCTTTCCTGCAAAAGCAGGCAGCCTCACATGAGCTACTCAGCCGTTTAACAACTTCGTTTCATGGCCGTTGCTTCTGTTTGTGTTCGAAGTCAATATTTCACCAAGAATCCTCCCAAAAACAAACTTCCACTCAAAAATACCTCTGATCAGGTCACTTTACAGGAGATCCTTCTTAAAGGGACAGTATCATGTAAAATCCACTTTTTTTAGCTTTAGATCACGTTATAAATATTGTTCTCTCATCAAAAACATACCTGGAGTGTTGCCTTGATTCTTTCTTGCATGTTTGAGAAATCCTTTAATCTCCATGGCAACCATTGGAAAACACCTGAGTGGACCTAGTCCTGACTTCGAGGGCAAAGCTCCTTCTCAGATGTTTCCAGCATCCCTACACCTCTCCCCTGGGATTCCCCCACTCAGCTCCTTCAGATTAGCCAGCAGCAATTAGCAAACACTTGGTGGAACTGCTGAGCTCATTATAGGAGCTACTGCTTAGTTCAACACTAGTGAAGAGGTTAAAGAGTTAATAAAGGAGCCATGTTGTGATGACTTCCTGAAGGCAGAGTTTCAGATAAAGCAGGAGTTTCTTAAAGAGACAGAGGCCCAATTTCAATTATGAAGTCAAATTCATTTTAAGCCATATTTGATATATATATATAGCATTTTTATAGCAACTAAAGTAGCATAGTTGTGCTATAAAATAGCATTATGTGACAGGAATTGTCATTCTTCCCCTTTTAAAGAGCTTTTCTAGCTCATGTTGTAGTGGAAATCCATACTTTATTACTAAGCTGTGTTTTTACAGTCAGTGAACTGAGAATAGAGAATAAAAACCACTCTGGACAGTGTCTTCAGAGCCATCTCTGGTCTGTCCCCAGCCTGTCTGCCAGCTCCCTCACGGTCTCCTCCAGCAGCAGCCGCGGCTCTCTGGCCTCCAGCCGAGGCTCCTTGACGTCCAGCCGCGGCTCCCTCAGCTCCATCAGCTTCAGCGACATCTACGGCGTGCCGCAGTACGAGCGCCACGAGGGGACTGCGGAGCCCCTCGACCCCCACATCCGTTACCTGCTGCCCCCAGAGAGCGCGTCCAGAGACTGCTCAGTCTTAAACACCGAGCACCTGGCTCAGAGCAAGAGCAAGCGCTCCCACGACACCCCGCAGTCCCTGGCCTCCCTCTCTTCCCGCTCCTCGCTCTCGTCCCTGTCTCCGCCCAGCTCGCCCATGGACACGCCGTACCACTCTGCGCCGCCGGATTGCCCCCTCACCCAGATGACAGAGGAGTACATGGAGCAGGCGGGGCGCGGCCTGCTGGAGGAGCTGAGGGCGCAAAGTGTGTCGCACGGCGTCCTGATGGGCGGCGAGGACATGCCGAGCCTCTCCGCGCTGCACCAGCTGGACATCAAGAGCCAGAGAGAGAGTGGGGCTCAGACGGCCTTCACCTCCACAGGTAGACGCAGCGCAGCCCTCTCCCCTCCTATAAACTATAGAAACTAATCTGGAATATTTTAGAGCTGCAACTAACTATTTTAGCTTTCAATTTTTCTATTTATTCTGACGATTCATCGGATAAAAAATTTGGAACACTCTGTAGATTTTATTTATTTTTTTATATTTTAAGCCTTTTTTTGTACACAATTAGAAATGCATTAAAATATGTGCATAATTAAAAATTAATTGATAAAATAAACATTTCACTTCCTGAATTGCAATAAGAGAATATTCCATTAGTGGATGATTGATCATTGTGAGAAGCTCAGCTCTTCCTGTTTGACTTGCCATCTATACAGCATAGTGCTAACCTGCTGACACTTCTATTAACCAATTAAAAATCGGATTGCAAAAAGTGCTACATTTTTGTTTTTACAGAAGTGAAGCTAAAACTATGCTGCTACTAGAGGAGTTCTGGGTTGAACATATTTACAACCTTTTTTTCTTCCATCGTAAATACTAAGTGTGTTCTGCATGTTCTGTACAGTTCTGGCTTTGTTGCTGCTCTCCTTGTGGTGTTTTTGTTTCAACAGATTGCTTTTTTTTTCCCAGTCTGTATACTCCAGTTAACAATTAATCGATTTACTAAATTAATCGCTTCAGCCGCAGCATATCCAGATTTTCTACTCCTTTGTTGCTAGGGGTGACGCTACGGGGCAACAGCGCCAACCGGAGCAGCAGGAGAGCCAGGCGAGTCTCGGCGGGGGTTTCCGAGGACGCTCTAGCCACGGACAGCGGCGTGTTCGAGGCGTGGGGTAAAAGGTGAGAGAGCTGTTAAACAGAACATTAACGGGAGCAATATGTTGTTGCCTTTGAATTGAAAGCTACAGCTAATCCCCACAGGAATCACTTTAGTTAGAAATTGATTCAACTACTGCGTGTCCTGAAGTGATTTCTGCAACTTGTTTCAGCATGGAAAGAAAACAGATTTTCCTTAAAAAGTCTTTAATTCAAGGGTCTAAAATTAATTGCTAAAAAATGTCTGATTCATGAAAGATGCAAGTTGGCCTTGAATCACAGGTCTTAAATTTTGTTGTGGCAGAACTGTTTAATCCCGGTCATGTCGTATTTTTTTTCTTTCTCTCAGAACTTTTCTATCAGACAGAAAAGGATGCTAATCTACCCTGGCTAGCCTGCTAGCTAGCTAGCTTTTTTGCCTCTAAACCAAAGATCAGTTTGAGCTCCAATTGGCTCGTGTTTGTTTGTTTTCACCGTTGACCGACTTCTGTTGGCAAACCTGCTACTTTCTGTGCTAAAGCAAACTTTAAAGCTCCGCATTATGAGGGTGAAAGCTGTAGAGCTACACACACGCAGGGTGAGAAACACAAAACCAAACAGGCCCCAGGAATGTTCATGTTTTTGCTGCGTTTGATCGTAACGCAGCAGAATCTCGCACGACATCAACAGAGTTTTATGTCTTAAATTTCATTCAAGGAGGCATCAAAAGGGTCTTGAAAATACTTCACTTTGTCTTACTGAAACCTGCGGATGCGTTGTCTTTTGGTTCCACAGGCCAGAGGAGTACGACGAGGTTTCATACGCCAAAGAGGCGTCCCCTGCAAGCGAGCCCACCCAGATCCAGCTAGGACTGCTGTAAGTCTGTTCTGGTCGAAGAGCGTTTGTAGACGGCAGTCGGGCTGGGATCAGTTTCCCACATGACCTCATGTTTTCTGTTTGTGTTTTTACAGGTGGGAATCCACCTCTCGGTCTCTGCGGCTGCATGTGCTGCAGCTGAAGAATCTGAACTGTTCGAATGTGAGAGAAAGCTATAAAGTGTGAGTATTTTCAGCTGTTGCAATTAAAGTGACTATTTTCTTTTGTAAATGCAGAATAGAAGGGAGCTCAAGTCTGTGACTACAGAACTGGTTTTCTTATTGAAATGATAAAATCTGACTCTGAGACACTGGATGGTTTTTCTGCTCTGATGAGCTGCCAGTTGGTGCTCATGTAGATATCAAGCATACATTTTTTGATTTTTGTTTCTTCTCACAATTGGTAACTTTAAACTGCAATACATACAGAAATATTCACACCCTTTCAACTATTTCACATACCAATTTTGTGTTTGACAGACCGACGCACACTAGTGCAGAATTACTTTTTTAGTTTCCTTTACTGGCATAAGTGTTGTGCACATTTCTATTCACTCCCTTTCAAATAGTCCAGTTCAAAGAATTGAATCTGAAAACATTACATTTTTCATTAATAGCTTTCTGTTGTCAGATTCTCCCAGCATAGCTGTGGATCTCCACTAATTAGTGTCCATTCGTTCTTAAAGTTTTAATTTGTATGTCTAAAATAAGACCTCGAATAATTGAGAAGAAAAATAAAAAGTAATTTAGTCTTAAATACGTTAATCATGGGTCTTAATTTTTTTTTTGTGGAGTTTTTTTCCCCGTGGGGACTTTTCTGTCACGCAAAATGAAACATTTACTTAATGTTAAATATGATCTTTGATACTAAACAAATAAAAATAAAATGGATGTTTTGAGCCACACTCCATACCAGTAGGTGGCGGTAAAGCATACCGAATGTTTCTTACCAACAAAATTAAGAAAAGAAAATCTTCAGATTTTCTTCAGAAACGCCATGGAGATGAGAAAAACAATCCAGTCTGTCAACCTTAGCCCAAAATGAAACATCAAACTACTGAGAATGCTTTCTTCTTCTTCACATGTTCAGCATGAACCCTGTTTAGATCTGTGTGATCCAGATGCCTGAAGCATAACCCAGCCTTTCTTGTGCTGTTTGCCTGAAGGTTTGTGAAGGTCCACTTGATTCCCCTGGACGCCAGCAGGGCCTGTGCGTTCTACTGTTGCACCGCGTTGGAGCCGCAGAGCCAGATGACTTTCAACGAAGGCTTCCGCATCCCCGTCCCCGCCAACGCGCTGGCGGTGTGCGCCCTGCAGCTGTCGGTCTGCTCGCTGGGCCCCCAGGCTCAGGAGGAGCTCCTGGTGGGTCTGACAGGAAGCTGTCGCTGCTGAAGCCGCGCGCCTCCTCAGACTCCCCTCCTGAACCGTGTCCCTCCGTCGTTCCCCCCGCAGGGCACGGCCAAGCTGAGCCTGGCGGACTGCGAGGGAAGCGCCGAGATGGTTTACCACTGTCTGCGGGTCCAGATGCTGACAGACTCGCAGAGGACCCTCAGCCGCCGGACCCATGACAACCAGGAGGACGAGGCGCGGTCCAGAGCCACGGTAAACGGTCTCAGCCACGCGGAAGAACGGCGACTCGCAAAACTATTCACACCCCTTTAACTTTTCTGCGTCAAGGCCACAAATTTCAAGCAGAGTTGTGCATATTTGAGAAGCGGCACATTAGTATTCGACATTTATCATTTTTATGGTGAAAAACGTGTTACTTGATTTATCACCTCATAAATTTCAATTAACAGTTTAATCGTGTTTTAAATGATTAAACTGCATTAAATAATTTAAAACATGATTAAATGTGTGCAGTTTAGTGATATAAATTACACATTTCTGTAAGCTGCATCCTGTTTCAAATTGGGGTGTTTTTCAAGAACAATATTTGTGGAGGTATAATTACCGTTTTTACAGTTATAAAGTTGAGCAAAAACACAATAATTTATAATTTTTATCACCATCACAAGAAGTATTGTGATAAAATCTTAAATCCAAACATTAGTTCTGATCATATGAAGCTTGAGTTCAACATTTGGTCTACATGGAGGTTTAAATTTAACACTGTACACTGTTCCCACTGTGGAGAACAGCAGCAGCAGCAGCAGCAGCCTGGTGGTGGTGGGAGATGAATGGAGCCAAATGCAAAAATACTGTAAAACACCCGAATGATTCCGAGGGTCGCCTTCCACTGTGTTCGTGTTGGAATGGTCCAGTCAAACTCCGCACCTAAATTTAGTCTGTAGATATGCAAAGGCTGGCAAAACGTGTAGTAGTTGGAGCTACTGAATACACACACCTCGCTTCTCTAATTTTAAGTTTTTTAAAATAAAAATTAAAACTGACCTTTTCATCCACTTCATGATCACTCACTACGTTGTGTCGATCGCTTCCAGCCCCCAAAGAAATGCACTGAAGGTTTTGGTTGTAATGTGGCAGGATGTGAAAACGACTGAGTGACTTCAGTACTTTTATACCAATGGCAACAAACTCTGCTGTGTAATATGACTCACCACCTGCAGGGGGCGTCGTGAGCGCGAGTTCAGTCCACCACAGTCTGTCCGTTTGTTGCAAAAGACTGGCTTTTCAAATTTTTAATTATAACAAAGTCCTAATAATACAAGAATACAGTGGTACTGATCCGTGAATAAAGTTCTGATGACACATCAGTGAAGTTCAAAGAATCCAGTCATATTGTTAGGAGAATGAAGTAGAACCCCAACCCGAAAAATAAAATAAAGCGGAGCATCCTGTGAAGTTATACTTTGGTGTCAGTTTTACAGTTAAAGTAATACTTCATCTTCTGACGCTTGTGTCAAACTCGAGGCCCGGGGGCCAAATCCAGCCCATCGTTACTCTTTATGTGGCCCTCCAGACTCTAGAGAGCCACATCAGTACAACCGTCAAGATAACAGTTGTTTGCTTAAATACTGTTTTATCAGTCAGATCAAAGCAGTTTTAATTTCTATGCTGCCAGGTTGCATCTACGTGAAAAGATGCTCCATGTTTAATTTTAAAAAGCACATCAAATGAACACACAGCTGTTTATTATGCATTATCTTAATGGGTTTTATCAGTGCATTCTGACCCAAACCAGTCAAATGACAGTCTGTTGTGGAGCTTCTTCTTTTTTCTTAGTTTTCCTCGTAATTTTAAGACGTCCTTCTGGTGAAATCGCATCTTTATTGTGCTAATATCTTCTCGTCACTGACATGAGGAAGAAGAGTTTGTGTGACGATGGCATTTGCTCTCATATCACAGGACACCGTTTCCACCCTGTTGTCACGCTCCTCCACCTCCACCCATCCGGAGGAGCGAGGCTCGGAGCTGGAGCTGCAGCGGTCAGAGAAGGACGCGTGTGGAGAGGCGACGTCTGAGAGGTGACTGTCTGAGCGTAAAGTCCTTCTGCTCCCAGTGTGTGTGGGGGGGGAGACTGTTTTGTTTTAGAACTAAAGAAACATTCAGACTTCACTCAAGTCTGAATGGAGACCTGAGTGAAGTTGCCCCACCAGTCTTCTTCAGATTAAACAAAATTGGTGCCAAAAGTTTAATACTATAGTATTACAGTCTGTGACAGACTGTAATACTAATAATACAGACTGTTTTGTGGTGTAATGAGTTGATCTCTAGTTTTTTGTTTGTTGTTTTTATGCAATCCTAAAAATTATAATGCCACAAATGGAAATCTTTTGCTGCGCAGCTGATTGGTGCCATATTTCACTTGATTTTGTAAATGTGGACGGGCTGGCTGACCTTTGATGACCTCTGGAAACATTCACTGAAATATTTAAAATGACAGCGGCACAAACGGAAGTTTTATTTGCTGCACAAACGTTTAATTTGAAGAAGGCGAGTCGAATGGAGTCGTTTGCATCAAATGAAGTGTAAACTGGGCGACACGTTTTGCTTTGGATGGAGACGGTCATTTAAAACATGAAGCTATGAAACTGGACGAGTCCGTGACTGGGTGTGATTTGGTGGCTTTTCTGTTGCCTAGGAAACGATCTACAGACGTAAAAGCACATTTGAAATAACTGGAATGCAAATTTTTATTTTTTTTTCCATTTGCGCTCTCTTTATATAGAATTATGTTCATTTATTATGTAAGGATAAAGAAAAAGAAATCTAAACAAAAGAAGGATGTAATCAATCAATCAATTGATCAATTAAAACGAGCTCGATACTTTCCACCAAAGCTGGATGACAAAAATCTTCAGATATCTCATAATTCATTTAATTTGTTTATTTTTCTTTATTTATTCTGGACAATTAAGATGTCTGCCAGTTCCCGTATTAAATTTTCATTAGAATTTGAAGTTTATTGATCTTTGAGAATCTTTTGTTGCTATATTATGCTGTTAATATATTACATAAAACAGCGTTATCGTTTATCGTAATAACCTCTGGGACAATTTATCGTCCAGTAAAATTTATCACAATGACGGGCCTACGTTTTGAATTTTAATCATGTTTTTGGGTTTGAATTGCTTGAAGTCTCCTCGAGAAAATTATGCATCATAGATGATATCGTATCATTCATCACCACCTGGGATATCAGGTTAAAGACGTCTCTTTGTAATTTGTTTTCATGACAAGTGTGTGTGTTCTCCAGGGGCTGGCAGGCAGAGTTTGCGCACAGCGACTACAGCAACATCACAGCGTTTCCAACTCATTCCTCGGAGGGTTTGTCCACCGAGGGCATCTACCTCCCCACCGGGGGGCGCTGCGATCAGACTCCCAGCAGACACTTTTCAGTAAAGGTAAAAGCTGCAGCTGTGTCGAGGTTTTTTCTTGAGCTTTCTTCCTCCATGAACATGAGAATTCAGCAACTCCGACGTGTTTCCAGGTTGAGAAGGCCACCATGACGGAGGCGCCGTTCCCGGAGCCGGTTCAGGTCCGACCCAAAGAGAGGGGGGGTCGCTGGGGTCACGCGTCCCCTTTCATGCGGGGCAGCACCATCGTTCGTTCCCACACCTTCTCGCCTGGCGCGCGGAGTCACTACGTCTGCAGGGTGAGTTCAGCTCCGAAGTAAAATGAACCGAACCGTAAGCTGTGTGTGAATTATTCTCTGGTCCTGAACATTGATTTAAATGTTTTTTGTTTTGTTTTTGTTTTTCCAGTTATATCGCAGTGACAGCGACAGCTCCACTTTACCAAAGAAGTTGCCTTTTGTCAGAAACACCCTAGAGAGAAGAACACTCCGATACAAGCAGGTGCTGAAACTTTACAAACTTTAGTGTCAGGTGGATTTTAAGTGGATGTTTTTGTTTTTTTTTAATGAAAGAAAAAGTTTTAAAATCCTTGGTGGCAGGACCATGCTTCAGCAGGAATACATTAGAGTTGATGGAAGAAAAGATGGAGCTAAATGCAGGATAATCCTAAATAATAATAATTAAAAAAAAAGAAGTTCTGAGACTCAGGTTTGTTTACTTTCTGGCACGTTGTTGTCTTTTTGTCCCATGAGCCAAAATCAAAGTTGACGGGACTCACTGACCATAAATGTTCAAACTAATTTCTTATTGTGAACACCTAATTAATTTACTTGTAAAATGTTTCATTTTTAATTCATCAATAAACTACACATGTTGTGTTCTAGTAAAATGTCCAAAGTAGCCAGATGTGGGTAGAAAAGGAATCTAAACGATAAAGATCCTGCGCTAATTAGCCTAATATAATGAACACATGCATAAAGTAGGGCTGTAACTAACGATTACTTTATTAGTTAACCACTCGATTATTCTGATGATTAACTGATTATTTGGATTCAAATATTTGGTACTGTCTGCCAAATTTTCCATTTGAGTCTTTTATCTAATAGAATTGCATTACAAGATGCAAAATTCGACTCGATTTCTTTTCCTTTACAGAATTTGAACCAGGTGAAGCTAAAATGACTTGATGTGTATTTAGTAGAGAATGTTTACAAAGCTTTCCCCCATTTTAAATGTAAGAATATATATATTTTTGTACACTTTTGACTGACTTACTGCTCTGTGTGGTTCTTTCAGCTGTTTTTTTTTGAGTGTGCATGCTACATTTAACGATTAATCAATTAGTTGACGATTGTTTCAATGATCGATTGATCACAATAAAGCCGATTAATAGTTTCAGCCATAGAGTGAAGCTTGTTGGATGTTTCTTATCCAATTTGCTGTGAAGTGAAAATTCAAGCAAAATTGTAAGCAGGTTTTTTTGAATAAATCCTTCCAGCATCTTTGTAGGCTGTATAGTTCAAGACGTGTGTTCGTGTGTGTGCCAGCAGCAGTCGTACCGCTCCTCATTGGCTGAGCAGCCAACGCGGACCTCTCTGGACCTGGAGCTGGACCTCCAGGCCTGCAGGACGCGCCAGCGGCAGCTGATGGAGGAGCTGAGCGCCCTGAGGGAACTCAAGCTGCGGCTGGAGGAGCCGCAGGCCAGCGACGCCAACGAGCTGCCCTCCTGGGCCCTGAGGGACGAGCGCTTCCGCTGCCTGCTCAGAGAGGCCCACAGACAGGTAAAACCGGACATGGCGACGTTCACGCGAGACCGCTGCCTGAAAACTGACGGCTATTTTCGGATATTGAAAAGGGGGAAAGTTCCAGGTTTAAGACGCCTTGAGTCAGATGTAGTTGCAGTCCATTTCCGCTGTGGTTTAGTGTGTTTTATTTGCCGTTTCCTTTAGCTTACATCAGAAACCTGTCTCTCATGAACAAAGTGTCCATGTAACATTTATTTCCTTGTCAGGAAATGGGCTACCCTGAACAGGTTAAGTAGCAAAACACAACACAATGTGGTCCGCCATTGTTTTTAACAGGCCGTTCATTCGTTGCAGTGCGTACCGTTTACACGCGCTGCTGCTGTGCTCGGTGTACCATACCGCATGTGCGCTTTCATAACCGCTGCGTACTTCACACCAGCGCCATTGAAGAGATTTTATTTTGAGGAAGAGCGTGAAATGATGCTTATGCTTATACGGACTGCTTCTCACCTCCGTGGGGATTGTTGCAGAAACGTTTCACTCGGGGGAGCTTTGCTTGCCCCTCAGCAGCAAGTTGACTGGTGTCGCCCCCTGCAGGCCAACCAGAGCAAGCAGGAGCAGCGTCAGGAGGAGGCAGCAGAGAGGAGACTGAGGAAGGCTTCCAAAGAGGTTTTGCAGATGAGAGGGCAGAACCAGAAGGAACCCCTGCCGGTGCAGACATTCAGGTTGGAAAACAAATCCACATCTCTTCACTTTACATGAATTTTAATGCATTCTTTTTTTTTTTTCATAAAACTTCTTGCAAAAATAGCTTTGTTTGCCGAGTTTCCAACAATGTCTGCTTGCAAGCAGCTACAATTTCCCTCATTAAAGCAGCAGTAGTTTTTGTTGGCACACCAACCCTGCTGTAAATTATTGGGATATGACAACCATTTTCAGGCATGCCACTGCAAGAAAACAAGAGACCAGGAGTACTGCTTGGCTTCTGCTGCTTGTTAAAAACAAAAATCCAGCACTTTAATGCTAGCAAATTAGCTTCACCGTGTAAACAATGTGCCAAATGAGCATTTTAGCCAAATCATAAGTGTTTTTCAACTCTAAACTGTTGTAAATTTGAAAGCCAATAGGTTTTAATCATATCAGACGATGTATGTTTAAGTAGGGATGATGGCCTGAAAAGATCAGCACTTTATACGAAGGTGTCCATTGTTATTGGGCAACTTTTATTCCAAAAGGCAGGTTTGACTGAAAAATGGTGAAGTTTGACAGAGATGCGCCAATCTTAAACAAAACATGATGCTGGGGTGTGATCACAGATCAAGTGAACGCTTTCTTGCATAGTCAACAAGCCTCATGTTAAGAAAACAGAACGCTGCCAAAACGGAACCAAACATGAAGCTGACACATTTTTCCAAAGTTTTATGGGAAGATGAGAAGCTGCGTTGATTTCCTTTATTTTCCCTTCTTGTCACATATCCAAAAAAGGTCAAAATAGTTTAGTTTCCTGAGCTTTTCATCTCTGCAGCTCCTCCAGAGTTACCACGATCCTCTCGGCTGTTTCTCTGTTGCTCTCAGATCTACCATATCTGATAAATTGTCACAACTATATCAGTGTTTGCAACAGCTGCAGAAAATAGGCTCAGTAAAATGTGTTGGCTAAACTCCAAAAGCTCACATGAATTGTTTGGGTAAAGGTGGAAAAGGAGGATATAAAAATAAAGGGGTCAACTATAAATGCACGCTGCACTTTTCATTAACAGGTTTTGCATTAATCTGCTTAATTTTTTTCTGCAGAGAGAAGATGGCTTTTTTCACCAGACCAAGGTTCAACATACCTCCTTTGCCAGCTGATGATGTATGAGGCTCACCAATGTATTTTGTGACTAAACATGAAGTATTTGTCCTTTTTTTTCCCCCTGAGCTCATGAAGTACAGAACAGTTTCTGTTAACGATACCAGACATGTGACCTGCAGATGAAGACCTGAATGTTTTTGACATTTTCAGAAGCCTTTGTGTGCCTTTTTTTTTTTTTTTTTTTTTTTTTTTTTTCACAAACGCCACACTGTTCTTTACCACCTGGCTGTGTAATTCCTTTTTTTCCCCACGGGTGAGACGACGATTTTCAGACCTGGTTTCTTTCTGATCCTACTTTGGTTTGTGCTTACAAAAGGGTGTAAGACGGGAACAAAAGTCAGTTTGGACAAATTTACTGTACTGTAACTTATTTTATAGTACTTTTTTTTTTTTTTCCTTGAAGGAAATGAAACACTTCCTGCTTTTGAAATGTATTTTGTAGCTTTTGAACAAATAGCACTCCAGTGTTTTTACAACCAGTAAAATGAAACTATTGTCTGATATTTGTTTGTTACTTAAATCTTGAGAGATATTTACATGAAAAATGTGTGTAACCATTTATTATGTTGTTTTGTCCTTAATAAAGTTAATATTATTATGTACCTTTCAATATATACGAGACTGTATTCATATCTTTTTAAATTGTAGAAACATTTTGAGTGAAGATAAAAGCCCATGAGTCTGCATGTGAACACCTGCTGTCGTGCATTTCAGGTGCAGGAGTTTTTATTTGTTCGCTGGGATGAACAACACCTAACACCTATTCTGCCGACACAGACGTTTTTATTTAATTAAATTTTTTTGCTTCAAGTGTGTCACACAGCGTTGCATGCAGATTCGTCTCAAACCGCACATGGGTTTTGATGACCCCGTTTTGAGTGCATTTCTGCCGATTCTTGAGAAATCGTACCGCACAGCTGCGTCAGCTGCTTATCTCAAGACTTCCTGTCGAGGCGTTTTTCTACGCGAGCCGATGAGAGGAGCGCCGCCGGCCCTGCGGAGGAGGGGAGAAGTGGCGAGACTGGATTTCTGCTGCATTCCTTCTGCAGTTTACAATAAACACGATGTTCCCATAGCTTGCCACTTGAAGGAAGAAAGGGGGGGATGGGGGGGGGGAAATGCCAACATCCCTCAAGGCAAAAAACAAAAAATATCCAGGCCTCTGCTTGTCTGATCGATGGTAACGAGACGACTGCCGTCGCTCCCAGAGACAAATGTACACAAGTTATCTTTTCTGCATCTTAATTTAATTTATAGTTAAAATCAAAACAATTGTGTAAACGGATGTAAAGCAATGGTTTAAAAAGTAAAAAAAAAATAAAAATGAAATTTTTTAAATGACTATAAAAACAGCAGGTGTTTGAAGTGATCAGGCTGATATGAGATCCTAGAGTCACTGAGTGAAAATAAGAAAACCAATCTAAACATGATCTGACTGCTTTGATTTGAAACAAAAATGATCCCTACTGCTGCAAAATAAACATCTCTATAGTGAAACTTTAGTTTTTAATCAAACTTGAGAACTGTAAAATTACGGGGGGACTGGATTCCTTTTGTAACTCTGTAGGAAGCCTGTCAGCTCTGGTTCTGACATTCCTCTAGTTGGACTATGTGCTTCTCTTTTTTTGCAACAAGAAATTTCTCCTAAGCAAGAGAAAGTGTATCTTCTTTCAGCCAGCTGACAGGCAGTGCAGGAAATAGAAGCGCTTACAAAGAAAAATCCTGCACTTTCTCTGTCTCTAAAGAAAACCCCTACACTTTACACAACCTGAGAAACTGCAGCGATTTTGTCTTTCTGTACCAGACGTCACTACAGTTTTTACTTTGTTTAACCAAGTTGCACATTTGTGACTTGCTTATAAAAATTAATGAGATTTTTAAACTGTTTTTAAAAAACAAAGGCAAACTGAACAAGATGTAGCAAATAAAAAAACCTCCCCAATCCACGTTTCACGTCGACAGTTTTCTCTTTGTAAATAAAAAAAAGTTAAAGAATCTACAAAAGCACCTGAGAGTCTTTACAATCACAGACTAAATGAGGACAGGCGCGAGGACAGCGTCCCCGGTGGACGGGGGACACTGTCCTCGGGTCAGCGCTCTAAATGGGGATGGAAACGATGGTCGGCAGTTCCCCGATGGGGGGCGGGTTGTACTTCTCCACCCTCATCAGGCGTCGGAGGATGTCGTCCCGATCACGTGGCCAGCCGTAGACGTGAGTGTTCTGGAGCCAGTTGGGAACGTGACACTGTTAAAAAACACAAATGGAGGCGCCACGTGGTTATTTTTATTTTTCTCCTCTCAACGCTGTAGATCCATGTTGCGTTACGACTGCGGCGCTTACCTTTTTAGCCCCGGGAAACAAAATGGGAATAAACCTGAAATTCTTGCTTCCGTTCTGGATGAACTCATTCTGAAGCTGAGCAACACACACACACACACACACACCAGTGAGTCTGGGCTGCGTTTTAAAGACGAGCTGAGAAGCGGAGGCGACTCTGACCTGCTTGTGGATGTAAACGGTGTTGAAGGTTCTCTCGTCGTTCTCCAGGTCGAAGGGAGACGTGGTCACCGTCTCGTAGTACTTGGGGCTGATGATGATGATGATCAGGTACTCTTTCTGAGGGAGCAGATAAACATCATTAATCATCAAACTCCACCGGAGGACGGCTTCCAAAGGCAAGTTTACTCTTGCTCCGGATGATGCAACAGTCCATCAAAGTGATGAAGAGATTTTTACCTCTGACAGGTTTTTAATGTGTTTCCATTTTGTCTTAAAGGTGTTGATCTGCTCTTACCTCACTCAGGTACCGCTCCATGAAGTCGATCTTGCTTATGCTTCTGTACTGCTGCTCAAAAATGTCAATCTAGAACAAAGACATTTGTATGTCAAGCTCTTAACTAATGGAGGTTCACACAGTCAGAAATGAGCATTTATTGTTGAAAAGTGTTGCTATAAGCAGGGTTGCAGTGCAAACTTCAATCTAGAAAAACTGGAATTTCACTTGGGTAAGTCTGGGTAAGTGTTGATCAAAGTCCGACTTTCTTGAATTAATTTCATATTTAATTACAAGAAAGATAAAAATTGGAATTTCCAGAAGATGAACTCCTAATCAACAATCATTGTGGTTTTGGAGCTGATGACAAACACATTTAAAGGTTAAAAAAAGGGTAATTTCACTTTATTTGGTCCAACTTCTGGTTGTTAAGCTAGACCCAAAGTCTCCAGCTGAGATGCCAAGCAAAGTATTGATCTTCCTACTGTTTATATTTTATTTTAAGACAGTTTCAGCACAAAAAAATAAAATAATGGTGGAACACAATTAATATAAGTGGTTGTGTTTTAAGCTTCAAATCAAGGAGGGAATTATTAGTTTAAGATTTTCTCATTTTTGTATCGTTTCCTCCCCTTCATCGTTTATATGAATTATTATTTCAACTTTATTTTCATAATTTTATTTTTCATAATACTTCATTGTAATCATCAGGTTGGGCCTGGGAAAAAACTAAAACAAAACACGTTCCTCATTTTGGTTAGAGAAATGACAAAGTAAATTTAGTAACGCAGAACCTCAGACTGAGTGAAGCATAAGGTAGACATGAAGGGAGCATGTTGGCATGGCAACATTAACAAGGTGTGGTCAGCTGTGTGTCGTTGGGACGTCCCGTCCCACCACATGTTCTCTGATCTTAAATGTTGGCGCTCTAGTAAAGTTGGTCCGCAGTGTGTGTAATCAGGTAACACCATCACCGCTGCTTAAAGCTCTGATCATTCTGCGATGCATTCACTTGCACTCAGACATCTGATGTTTCCTCATTAAGAACCAGTTCACACATGTTTACATCCAACAGAGCAACAATATGTGCTATTAGTTACTAATAAATTGAACATTTTGAGTTGGGATGTTTGGACTTGTCTGTAAGGGATTTCTAATGAGTATTGAAGTGAACAGGTGCTGCTTTATTTTCCATTAGGAAAGTCAAATAGTCTAAAGCGTAACCACAAAAAAAATGTTGGTTGCCACATACGTGAGTGTCGAAGCCGTTGTGTCGCAGCAGAGCCACAAACTTGATGATCTCGTTGACGTGTTTGTCGTTGTCGTTTTCGTACGTGACGAAGACCCGCCCTGCGTTCAGAGACGGACAGTTAGAGGCAGCTCTGCAGCGGCGCCGGCTGCTGCTGCGGCCGCCGAGACTTACTCTGCTCCAGAGAGAGCGGCGTGCTGTACGTAGGATGTCTCTCTTGGACCGGGATGTTGTGGCCGCTGCAAGGAAACACAAAGCACTTCAGGGCCAAACTTTGTGAGGCTGGTTTAAAACTCGAGCAGTGGTGCCAACGTAAAGGTGTCTGAACGTTTCATTGCGTAACGCAGAATGATCAAATGATCTGTTTTGGTCTAAAAGCCAGCAGAAAGTTTTGGTCTTGACACAAAATGACAGCGAAAAGTGAAAGGTTTCTGCTGCAGCAACAAAAGTTGAACATTGTTCGACTTTCTTGTGTTGCGTCTACACGTTTGAGCTCGAAATTTCCCATGCACGAATTATGCCATCGCACGAGTTCCACAGGAAGTGAATGAAGACGGACGTTTCTAGATTAATGTTTATAACAAAATGACTTCCTTTAAAATTCCCTGAATATAAAAACCTGAAAAACAGGAGAATCTTCAGATGTTTGGTTTGAGATGATAAAATATTTCCTGAGACATTTTTTAAACACACATACGGTGGGGGCAGTTGCCCAGGGCGGCCACTGAAAGGGGTGGGACACCCAAAAACCGGAAAATAAAATGTCTGATCTGTCAGATGTCCCCTGAACAAGTTTCCTACTCTTTGTATGCATGTCTAATGGAGAAAGTTTCCCTTGATTGTTGCTGATAACTGAGAGACTACCTGCGTTCTACTACAAGAAAAACTAACAAAACATCCAAAACAGATAACTGCTTCCATTTTAATTGGTTGCAGTGCAGCAGGAGGAAGGGGTTGCCAGGGGCAACATTGCTGCAAAAACCACAACTGTGTGCATATTCATATTTCAAGCATTCAAAGTCAGGCATGGTGATTAATCATGATTAATCACAGCATCAGAGAGATTAATCAGATTTTTTTTTTAATCAAATGCAGGCACTAAACTCACATGTGTGTGAATCCAGCTCCAGGGATCCTGCACTCTTCTGGGTCTAACAGACAAAAGACAGAATCAAGCAAACCTGCCAACTGCACACTGAGCGAGGCTGTCAGAGAGCGGAGGACCAGACTTACAGTACGGGCTGTAAGCTGGGTTGTACTGAGGCCAGGCGCGGTTGTTGGCCACGGGCCGCCTGCTGAAGGCGTCCGCCGGGCAGTGAGCACAGCAGGGGGGCCCCTGCGGCGGGCATGAGTACGGAGACAAGGTGTGGTGGTAGAGCTCGGCCGAAGGCGGGTTGGAGTGCAGCGACAGCGGCTGCTCCAGGCTCATGTGGCTGCCGTGGCGGCTGGGGAGGGAGGCGGACTTGTCTCTGGACAGGCAGCTGTCCTGGGAGCAGCTGGAGGAGTAATCCTTATGGCCCAGGCAGGACGGCAGGCTGCTGGGGTAGCTGGTGCAGCTGCTGGCCAGGCTTGGGTGGAGCATGTTGACCTGGCTGGGGAACGGGGTGGGTTGGCTGTACCCGGCAGGGAGGCTGTGGGGCAGCTGGGAGGAGCAGAAGCTGGAGGAGGGGAACAACAGGCCCTGCTCCTGGTTCCACCCTCGCCGGCTGAACATGGAGTCGTCGGGGAAGGGCGCGCGGTCCAAGGGCCGGTGGTGGGCGTCGAGGTCGGACGCGGGGTCCGCTTTGTGGACTGTGCTGCTTTTTCTCTCCTCTGTGTTCATGGTCTCATCGTCCTCTTCGGGCGTGTTGTGGCAGGTGCTCAGCTGGCTGACATGACTGAAAGCAGAAATAAACACTGTAAAACAAAAATACTTTTAAAATTTTACAGTAAATAAGACTGTTAGACTGTGAACTACAAAACATTGTCTTACTGTAGAGAACACATCAAATAAAAATAACTCAAGAAAGATCAATTTCAAGTAATTTTTACAGTTATGAAATGTAGAAGATACAGAAATTTATTACAAAAATCTTTTTTTATTATTATTTAAAATTCAAAGAATTTTAGAAATGTACATTTTTTAATTCATAGAAAAATGCCATACTACTGCCAGCAGTAAATCATGCTAAAATTAACTGCACTGACGGACCGAAATGACAAATTTAGCTGATGTTTGCATTTAAAGCTAAGGTGTAAAACTGAAAACAAGACTGAAAACGTCATTTTTACAGAGCATGGAACCACAGTTCTCAAACTGAGACAATTATTGTTGTTTTTGACCACATATACAGGCTAATTAACTTCTTTGCAGAGCAAATCAATAAAAACAGGCAAAAAAAAAATCACTGATCTTTGTTTTAAAAAGCTAAAAGAATCAGACAGATCAGTGTTTTCACCGTCTGATACTCTCTCCCCTGTTGCTGCTGCTCACTGCTGCTCTTTTGATTGCTTATTGAAACATTTGTTGAGATGCATTTCCCATTACAAAGCAGAAACTGTCACGGTTTTGAAAACTAAAGGAACACCCCTGTAACCTGTGATAAAAATGTAGCTATTAAAACAGTTGCAGGGCAAGGCGGGCGTGTTCAGCAACGCGCTGCAAACTGGTTATCCAAGAAAACAGCCCGACTCATTATGCAGCTGCTTCCATCTGTCCTCCACTCTTCACTCTGATCACTATAAACAAAAGCCCACAGACGTCCTGTGCACAGTTACACTGTAGCATAAACAAATGCAGTAAATGTTAGCTGCAAAACATAAAACCAGCTATTAATAAATGTTGGGCATAATTATTATTAGTATAAAAATCTATATTAAATTATTTTGCAGCTGTAAGAACAACAAATTGAAATTATTTTATGTTTTGATTTATATGTTAGCGTAAATACCATGATGCTATTTTTGGGCTGAACAACGTGTCGTCATAGCAATATGAGTGTGTGCCACATTCATATCGCAGAGAGAGACTGTTTGGAGTGTGAAAATTCTTGGCTAATATAGTCAAAGTTTTAACTTTTAAGCTGGTTTTATGCTAACATTGTCATGGTTATATTGACCAGTTTTATCACAATCACAAATTTTGCCAACGTCACACAGCTCAACTATTTTTACAAGATATCATAATGAAGGAAATGTCACCCTGGGAATAGCATCAGATCCAGCTTAACAACGGTCTGCCAGGAAACTAGTGGGATATGCTAACCTCTACTAGCATTACTGGCTACTAACTGAGTAGCTTTGCATTTCAAATACTAACATGATATGTTAAATAATTGATATCCATTACACGTGTAAGTGTTTAATATGATGAATAATACCACCAGAAGTGTAAATAGACGGTTTATATAACAGCCTGCATTTTAATCCCACGGCTGCTGTGTTGGTTTTACTGAGAAACACCAGACTTTACCTCTTCAACTTTTTGAGACTTCCTGTCTACCTTTTGAGTTTGAAACATGGACAACTAAACTTGAGAGACAAATCTGGAAGCGTCATCCTTCAACCATACTACAGAGTAACTCAGACAACAGTGATATATATACTTTTTGCCTTCTGGTTTGTCGTTATTAAAAAGCAGCAAGTCAAGAAAGTCCAGGTTCTGTTGCAGTACCGTCTACAAAACGTCTCAGCTCGGTGGCTATCTGGAAACTTTAGTATTTTACTGAACTTCCCACAGAAAGAGTGAGAATAGCTGTCCTAGGTCACCGAGTGAAACTAAGCCATGATGCTGAACAGAAACCTCTGTTTTAAATCGCAATGGGTTTCTAAATGTCCCGAAAAAAATTTGATGATTGGACTGTTTAAATCAATAAGGGATAATCCTTTGTTTACGAGAATAGTCCTTTTTATTTAGGGTTTGAATGCAGGATCATCCTAACCATATCAAGACATTCTCAAACTATTTTAGAAAAGACATACATTTACAAGTAGCTACACATGTATAGTTTACTGTTTTAAATGTATTTTTTTCATATAAATCACTTGTTTGAATTGTGCACTGGCATTAATCAGCAACTGAGAAAACATTATGATGCAATCTATTAATTCATATTAGGAAAAACAGAACTCAGATGTATTACTGAGTCCTTTTTAATGGTCAGTGATTATACAAAAGTCAGGACCAAAGAAGTGAAGAAATAAATGAATAAGAAGGTGATAAATATTGTGATTCCTGTTTAAATTGCTCACATTATAACTATTTTGTTCTACAGTTATTTTTTGCTGCGACAGCATTTTTCATTCAGTTCATCTTTTTGTTTGTTAGTAATGAATAACTTTGGATAATTATAAATTTCATTTCAAACAGGTTTAAAAAAACAAACAAAAAAAAAAACAAGAGAACAACCAGGACATAGAGAAACATAACCAAGAACGGAATAATTAGTTTGCTATTACTGTTCTGTTTGAAAAGGAGCAGGAAGAGGTGAACACTTATTTAATCAATTTAATTTTGACATTATTTCAGCTCCACTAAACCACGGTAGTGCGACTCGTCAGCTGGAGGTTGTTTCTCCAACAGCAGCAGGAACCACAGGCCCCAGGGCGCTTTTCATTTCTCTGCCTGAAACGCGCCGACGTTACGCTGAAATGTGTCCTGCTTCCCTAATTTCTTATTACAAAGACCCATCTACTGACGCTCGCTAAAAACAACTTCCTAACAACACAATAAGAGCTCGCAGATTCTCGTTGTTCTCACCTATTTGGGACAGGTACAGAGCAGACCGAGGTGGGCAGCATCGTTGGGCTTATTCCATCTGACATCCATGTGTGTGTGTGTGAGCCTCCTTTAAGATGTGTTTGTACTTCTGTAAAGGATAAAACAAACACAGATATCTGATCCAAAGGTCAGTACAGGCAGAGCTGTGGTGTCTTGCTTTTCTTCTCAGCCCACACTCGTGTGAGAGTGTTTGATTTGCATGCGTGCGCACCGGGACATGACAGCGTTTCTTCCACACAGGGGACTTTTCTCTAAGTGAGTGGAGTTAACACATGGGAATCAGGAAATGATGTTGGTCATTTGCGCAGGGGGAGAAATCAAACCATTAAACAGATAGAACAGATATTCACCCACTGACAGATTTCTCGTTTTTGTGATTCGTCACCACTTGGATGTTTCAGATCGTCAAAACAAACTCTTCAAATGATGATTTTGCTCATTAAAAGTTGAAATTTCCCCTATGTTAGAATGTAATCACACTCTTGTAATGATGTGTAACGATGGCACTTGACAACATGTAATGTTTCAGTTGCTGACTGTGTTCTCTGACTTTGCGTTTTTGTGTTTTTATGATCTAAAGCGCTTTGTTGCTGAAACGTGCTATAAAAATAACATTTGATTAGATTGACTTATTGGTGATTACCCACAATGCTCTGTTCGGGTTCACTCACTGCATCTCGACCTGGTTACGGCCAGATCTGCAGAATCAAGAGGCGCGTCCCAGAGCAGGCGAGAAACTAATTTATCAGCGTCTCAGTCTTCCAAGCGTTACAAACCCATAACGAAGGTTTTAGCCAACCAAAATTATTTCAAGAGTCCTTCAACAGGGCCACAAGGAACCCAGAGACAACATCTAAAGCACTGCAAGCTCATTTAAAGTCAAAGTTCATGATGTAACAATAAGAAAAAGACTGGGTGAAACAGCATTTTAGAAAAATAATACCACACCAACAGTTAAACATGGTGGTGGTAGTGTCATGGTCACAGTTGAGTTAAACAGCAATAAAATAATCAAAACACACCAGCATGTTCCCTGCTGAGCGGTTAAAAAAAAAGAAAAATAAGAAGGCTCCAAAGTGGCTCTGTGAGCAATGTCATCTTAAATAGGTTGTAATGTTTCTCCAGTGTAGCGAAAATAATACGGCAAAGGAGCGGGCCAAAATTCCTCCAGAGACGAAAAAGATTGATTTCCAGTTATCATTAACTTTCGATGGTGGTTGCTGCTGTCGAGAGTGGTGCAACTAGTTATTAGGTTTGAGTGACAATTACTTTTCCACATAGGGTTATGCAGTTTTGGAAATTTACTCAATTTATCTTACCTGTCCGCTACTAAAATTCGATCTAAAAGGGCACATATTTCTTTTTTTCACAACACCGTATAACTAATACAATTCTGTAGCACTGCTTTTGCATTTTAAGGCGTCTCTTAAAACATTGGTTTAAAAACTTTACGGCTTCCAAGCAACAAAGCAGCACTGCAACCCAATTATGATCATTACAAGTCCATGACGACAACAAGAGTCATAACAACTGATATTCTATTTTTAGACAAGTGGAACACAAAAGTTTGGCTAGAGCTTCTGGTAGAAGTAATCATGAAACGGATGTTTGGAGGTAATTTCAAGACCCCAACATGGGTGTTTAGTGGCCCGTTCTGGGTTCCCGACCCCACCTTCGGAAAACACTAGTTTAAAGCACCATCTCCTCATGTTTAAATGCTCCGTGATGTTACAAGCATTTCTGTTGACGGGGAAATAAAGTGGAGAGCTCTCTCTTCAAATCTGCATATAGGTTATTATCATAAGAGCCGTCTAAGCTAGTTTTAGGTTCGACGGCTCTAACACCCCCCCCAGAATTCCCGTAAATGAAAATAACGCTCGCTGATAACCTCTATGTGGTCGCACAGATAAAGCAGCTCGGTCTTTCCACTGAGGCTGACCCAGATATCGCTCCGTCAACTCGGACTCACTGCTCAACCTTCATGCATCCGTACACCTCCAGACACTCTGTAAGAGAATTATACGAAAAAAAAAAAAAAAAAAAATTATATATATATATAACCCTGTCACCTCCAAAACGCTTGTATGTTATCCAAGGGTCCATGAGGACACCGGTGTCCTCGTGACAGTTACGGGGGCTTATTTAAAAACCTTGAGCTCAATTATCCAAAAATAACAGACGGAATAACAACATGACGCAACTCCAAGTTAACTTACCGTCGGTGCTTTAGGTGAAAAAGTCTCATTTGAGTAGCTTAGCCAAAACTAGAAAAAGTGTGTCGCTACTCCGGAACTGAGAGTAAGTGTACAGTTTTCAGTACCGTCGTCCCGTCATGCCAGGTGGATGCTAAAGTGAAGCTTCAACTCGAGGCGAGGTGTTATTTAGTGCAGCTTTACCGCCCCGACACTGAAACCCCACCTTCCACCTCTTCCTCCTCCTCCTCCACGCAGCATGGGCGACACCGGGGACAACTGCTCAGCTTCCTCTTCTAAACTACACCAAACTAAATTTATCTTTTAACATTATCTCATTATAGATTACATATGTTAACAATTTATCATCCAGGCAGGGGCGGATCTAGCCTTTTTTTTAAGTAGGAGGTTTTGGGAAGGGAAATTACCCAGCAGGCAAAAATATATAGCAATTTACACAGATGAAAATCACTGAGTGTTTCTAAAAGACGCAGCATAGGACAGTGCAAAGAAAGCTTGCTGCACAGAAACGGTCCAAGTGTTGAGAACCTTGAGTTGGAGTGAGTGGGTTTAACTATTTAGTAAAGTAAGAAAGGTCTTGGTAACAGTTTATTTGAAAGGATGTTCATAAGACTGACATAACACCTGTAATGAGCATGACGGAGTCTTCATAAATGTTTACAACTGTTGTCATGAAGTGTCATTCGGTAAATGATGACACTAATGCAAAGCTGACACTTTTAATCGACTTTTAATACAAATTTTAATAGAACTTTGCATCAAATGGGTAATTATTAACCAAATAATGCAAATTTTACACTTTTAATTAAACTTTTATTGCAACTTTGCATTAATAGTGTCACTATTTACCAAATGACACTTCATGACAACAGTTGTAAACATTCATGGGGACTCCTTCATATTCATGACTGTCATGTTTATGACAGTGTCATAAACCCCTTCAAATAAGGTGCTACCAATGTCTTCATCATTGCAGAGCCCTGAAGGTTTAAGGCAGGTTTTCAAAATGAACTCTAAAATGAACTGGTAGCTATGATTTTAACATGTGGAAAGTCCATTACAATAGCCTGGAACGACAGGAAATGTGAGCATGAATAAGCATGTTAAGTTCCTGTTTTGACACAAACCTTATAGTTCAAATGTCCAATCTGCTGCTTGATCGGAGAAAAACCACGCTCTCCAGCTAAAGGGAGATATTTTTTAACCTGACTAATTTCTTCGTTTAGGCTCTCAAGTAAGCCAGACAGAATAATTCAGAACTTTGGAAGGCACAATACAGCTGAATGTTAACATAATTACTTTTTTTGTGCTTGCTTTTTGAACAAAATTTAATACCCTTATTATCCCTGAGAATTTACACTGAAATGAATTGTGATCATGTTGATTAATGTGCATTGTCCTAATCAAATAAATGAAAGATTGTTTACATCACTTTTCCAGTTTATCCACACCCCTTCGTTTTGGCACTATAGAGTGTGCTTGTATTTTATTCATTCAAGCACTAAAGGAACATGCTTACAAATAAATGTTTGTCCTGTATGCATGTGTAGGAAAGACGTTATGAGGGGAAAAAAACAACTACCAGATGTGCAAATAAACTGTTTATTCCTGCATGCATCTACATTTAATAAAAGCAGCAGCCATATTGAACTTTGAGTTAAGTGCAGGTGAGAAAACTTCATTTTCTTTTCTGGGAATTGAGTTCATTTATGAACTTTATATTCAAATTTGAATAAATCATCAGATTAAAAATCATTGAAATGTAGTGTACATCAGTGACACAATTTAAAAACGTGATTTAATAAAATCTAATAATAATAATAACGCCATGTGTCCTCAGAGCTGATGTTGGAAGTGTACGGTGTTGACTTGTTGTTGTTTGGAGAAGCAGGACTCCAGCCAGGCCGTCTTCACAGGAACAGCCTGGTGGTTCTGATGGACCAGATCCAGCAGCTCCTGGTTCACACAGACCAGAGGAAAATTTCAGCGTTTAAGCGTCTAAAATTACTGCAGAATTGACACAGAAGCTTGCAGAGGTACTCTCACCCCTTGAGTTTCCCCCCCTTTACAATAACAAGCTTCAATGTATTTTAATGGGATTTTGTAGAGCAGCACAGAGTGAAGAGTGACTGTGAAGTGAAGGAAAAAATATGTTTTTCTAAATACGCAAATATGCAAAGAATGTGGCAGTGGGATGTTTAGAGTCCATTCAAACAACGCTTTATTGAGTCACATTAGCTGACAACAGCTAATCCTGCAAGTCTTTTAGCATACTCAAACTTTTGTTCTGGAAATTAATTTAGCCATTATATTCCTTATTATGGGATGCTCATACTCACCTACCTAACAAACAAAGTATTACTTTAGTTATTTCTTTACATATTTGTTTTTTTGTTTTGGTTAAATTGAACAGAATACATGTCACATTATATATTCAAAAATGTTTGAAATGACTTTGTACTTGCTCTAATAACCTGGCATTTTAATAGCTGTGCACCATTTTGAGGCCGTTTTGGATAAACTACAAACAGGTGGTCTCTGTTTAATAATTAGGTGGTTTCTGAAGGAGATTGGCTGCACTGCATTTCATTTAGAGGCACCAAAGTGGAGAGGGTTGAATTCAAACACATGGCAAACTTATCAGATTTTTATTTGTTAGAACTAAAGCATCAATAATTTTCCTTCCACTTCACAATTAAATGCTGTGTTATGATGGTTTATCGCAATAAAATACTTTAGCTCTTATGTGACAAAATGAGGAAAACCTTATGGGGTGTGAATACTTCTGTCGTAAACCTGAGCTGACCTGTATTTGGATGTGATTCTCCACCTCTGCAACAATGTGTGTGACCTCTTCACTCATGACGTCCTCCTCGTCTCCGTCATACGTAGACTTCAGCTAAGGGCTTTCTCACTCTGCTCTCTATTACAAACCTCACGCATTTACGAAAAAAGCTGTCGAATGTTTACACCCAGGAGTTAGGAAAAGGATATGTGATAAGGTAGCGGGCCAGCCTCTTCCGTTCTGATGCGGGAATGTTGTAGAAAAACACTCGGACTCCCTTCATGAAGCTGGGCAACTCCGCAGGGCTGAAGTCGCTTGGCAGAGCGGACGGACCCGGGCCCTCGGTTTCTGTCTCATCCGTTGGCCCGTCTGAGGTCGGTAAAGATGCTTGACGAGCAGCACCTGATGTTACAGGTGTCTGATGGGAAGCGGTTTTCTTGACAGCTCTGCTGTGATAATATCTGCCATTCAGGTTAAGTGAAAACTGCAGCAGTTCTGCTCAGTACGGGCTCTAAGCAGGGGAACAACGAAGGATACATGAACGTGGGAATGCCCCTGGAGGCCAGGTGTTTTCTGATGAGCCGCTCCGTCCCGTACCAGTTGAAACCTTTGGTGGAGTGACCGATGCGAGGAAGATGAACACTGGCTAAAGATACAAAAAGAGCAAACATGCTGAACTGAAGTCTGAACAACATAAACCTGAGAACTAAACAAGAGATGCTCAGGTTATGAATATGATCTATGAGCTTATTTGACACCATGTTGCACTACTACATGTCTTTCTTTTTGGAGGCATAGGAAGACATGATGCCTCAGAACCTTCACTGAAAAAACACAAAATCTTATCAAGCATTCTTGGTGTAGTTTCTAGTGAAAATATCTTTGTACACTTGAAATAAGACAAAACTACAGAAGCTAGTGTTAAGTCAATAAATCCTTAGAATTGATGAAACACTACTGGTTCCAATGGCAGATTGTTTCACAACATAGGAAAACCTGTTGTGAAACTAGACTTAAAATACTTGGTATGATTTTGTGTTTTTGCATGTTTTTATGTTTTGACATGTCCAAACCTTCAGACCCTCATGCAGATTTGCTCCTCTGGAACAAAGTAAATCCAATCGCAACACAAACTTTACACCACTGACCCACATTAACATTAGGTGCCTGCATTCCTAAAGATGTACTCACTTCAGAATGATAAATGCTTGATACTGAAACTAATGGCTTGCCCTACTTTATGATTAATTTGACTAATTACTATCTAACTTTTAACGGGGGCTTCCACAGACCACTGAAATATCATCCAGTCGACCATTAAATGAAAACAAAAAACGTTTTAAAGTAAGATGGTAACCTTACTTTAAAACGTAAGGTATCTAACGTATCAACGGTATCTAACCGTTTCAGGCCATACTGAAACGGTTAGATACCGTTGAAGACTTACACACCTTTCATCTCTGCATACATGCACTATTCTGAATAGAAGAGCTCATAAAATGTCACCCATTCTTCAAAGACATGACATCACTTGATGTCCCACAAATATTGGTGTACCTTACTTGCACCAATAAGTAAGGTACACCAATAAGGTACACCAATAAGTAAGGTGTACCTTATTGGTGTGCCTTACCTTAAGGTGCACCGATACCTTAAGTAAGGTATTGTGTTGATTAATGCGTAATGCATTAATCAACACACTAACAAACCAGACCACAGGAGACAAAATTCATAGTAAACTTGATAAAACTGTTCCGTTCTTCCCCACACCGTTGTTTTTCTTAGCTGCAGAGTAAATCTTCTTCAGTCCTTCGTCCAAAGCACTGAGGAGGATCCCAGACAGGTTGTTGGCTTTGTCTCTTTTCTGTGCCACTGTCAGGGCTAACTGGGGTGACAAGAAGGAGATTGAATCATGTTACCTTGTTATCTGATCACTGCTTGCAAGTCTGCAACCACACAAGAATCCAAGCAAGGTGCATCTTGTCATAATGAGCTCTAATATTGCAAAGATTTTGCACATGTCACAAAACACAAGCATGCATTTTCCAAGCAGATTTCAGCAACTCAGTTTGAAGGTTTTAGATTAAACAGTCCTGCCACAACAAAATTTAAGACATATTTAAGGTCAACTTACTTTTTTTTAAAGAATGTAACATACTTTAAGACTAAAATTTTAGATACAAAAATAAAAAATTTTTTTAAGCAGTTTTGAGTTTTACAGATTTCTCTGCAAACAGAACCTGATCTCGGCCGTCCAGTCTCGACTGTTTGTCGTCAATGGGAAAGAGAAGCACATTTCCCAGCTCCAAATCTGAAACAAAGATCCGCAGGGAATTCCAGTCTCCACCAGACCACAGAGACGAAGACGTCTAGTTGAATTGCTGCTCATTTTCTTCGTCATTGCATTTATCGTTACCTTTCATTTTCCCTGCCAACTCGTAGTGCTTTCGTGGCTCGTCTGATCTCACCTCCAGTGCCGTGAACAGGCCTCCTCTGCCCCACCGCCCTGAGTCATCTGCACACAAATTAACACTCTGATAAGAGGAAAACACTGCCCAAGACACGCTCCAAAGATACTATGTTTTTGTTTAGCGATTTCGTCACACAAACCATCCCGTCGCCATGGCTACCTGGAGCCCTTACCAACACAGTGGACGATGATAGCATCTCCCCTCGCAGTGTGGGGATGAGTAACATCCCCCAGAACGTAGCGGATATCCGTGGAGGTGGAGTCTGTAGAGCACACACTGCTGTTGTCCTCTTCCTCCTCCTCCTCGTCTTCCTCCTCTTCTTCACTGTCTACAAGCTGCAGGCAAAGTGACTGGTAGCCACAGGACTCCCACCAGACTGTTCTGCATGGTTAACCAAGGATCAAAAATAATTTATGAGTAACAAAAAACACAGACATGTCAGAGCCCATGATGAAACAGCTACAATATCTTCACTTTTTTCTGCGCTTCTCCTCTTCCTCCAGCCTCTTTTTGTCCTCCATCATCTTGGCTCTCTTGGCTGTAGCCTCCTGTCTCCTCCGCCGCCTGAGCTCCAGCTCTGCCTCAGTGAGAGGCTTCCTCTTCCTCGCTGGGATCGCAAACGTGACTGAAAGCGAAGACTGGAAGAGAATTGATCGATCAAGGACAAACGCCTCTCTAAATAATTCCTCATAGTTTTTAAAAAATGTTTAATAAAAACCCAGATAGTCAGGAGTATCATATTATAAATAAAACTGTACATGTTTGTATTTATTTATACTTCTCCGTGTTGTAGACAGTACAACAGCAGGACAGGACGTTTTCTGTCTTAGTAACTTCATTTTATCTGCTCCATGTTTCACGTTACGTCATTTTCAACTGAAGAATCTCTGAGAAGTGTGAAGTATTAACTGCTCATTTCTACCTCCCTGGTCTCAACACTTTCTGCTGCAGTTATAGGTAACCTTATGGAGATGATCAATAAACCAATCAATTGCATGACAAATTTAAATGAGCTTTAGAGAGTCTTTATAATTAGTTTTATTTATGGGTTTGGTGTGGATTTTATTTCAATTTATACTTATTGTTTTTGGTTGTTTTGTTTATATATTTTGGATATTTAAAATGTCTTTTAATTCCAGTGTTGATTGTTCTTTAGAAATTAACGTTTATTGATCTTTGACATGGTGTTCTTGCATTTTTTTTTTGTCATTGTGTTTATATTACTTGAAAATAGGTCTCAAAACGACAATGCTTGGACAATTTATTGTCCAGCAAAATTCATTATCTGCCTTTGTTACTACTGTTGTTTTTAATCTTTATTACTGTAAAGCATCTCTGAGTGTCTGGAAATCAAGTTCAGAGATTTTCAATTTGGATTTAGATGTTTGGACTTTGACTGGACCATTTACCCAAGAATATTGTTCTGTTCTTTGATCTATTATATTATAAATCACCTTGTACGTTTATTTGTGTTGTCGTTTTGGAAGGTGAAGCTCATCAATTAGTTTTCCCTGCTCAAGAGCTTCATCATCTCCACAGCATGATGCTGCCACCACTATGTTTCATTCTGGGGATGGTATTTTATTGAAAGTTTTAGTCTCAGCCAACCAGTTCCAAATTTCTTCAAAGTATTTTTCCCTTCACTACAAGACATTGTAAAATTCAGAGTGACCCTACAAACAAAACTTGGTTTGTATTTCTGTAATGTCTTAATCTACACATATCTAGAAATGCTAATTACTTTTCTTTTCTTTTTTTTCTCAATAAAGGTTTCTAAAATATGGGAGACACAGAATGTGGGTCATGAGATCAAATCCTCATTGATCTTTTTTTTTTTTTTTTCCCCTGTCAGCTTTGGTGATTTTATGAGTTCACAAACTTCATTTCCTTTGCAGCTATTTCAAGTTAACTGGGACAAAACATCATCAGTTTTTCACTAAAGGAAACTGATCTTGTTTTATGCATCCGTGGCAGGAAAAGTAGAGCAAACCTCCAGGTTTCACATTTCGCTAAATGTGAAAGCTGGAATGAAACGCGTTTCATTAAACAAGTCAAATCAGTCGGTGAGGCGACAGTCAGCTGAGAGCAGGTTTGTGTTTTCAACTTTATTAGTCCAAGTGGGACACCGACATCCTGGACTCAAAAGTGGAAGCAATTAATGCTTTTTCTTTACATGCTAAGCAAAAACTAACTTAGTGGTTTGTCCTTACGCTATAATGACTGAAATAAATAAATTATGCTGATTTTCTGATGGTAACTGTTCAATGGTCAGTGTTTGTTTATGGAACAGACAAAAACTGCATTGACTGACGGAAACAACTTTTAATGGGAAAATTTCCTGGAATTACAAATATTTTTTTCAAACTTATCTAGAGCTGAAATGATTAATCGGCTTAATCGATTATTGAAATAATCGTCAACTAATTTAGTAATCGATTAATCGCAAACTGGGGAACAGAGTGTGTTAAACATGATATCTGGAGAGACGACCACCTTCAGAGCAGTGCTCTACAAACTCTACAAAGAATATACACATTTTGCATTGAAGATGAAAAATCTTTTTTGGCGGTAACATTTTCTGTCCAAAACTCTTTTAGAGACATAATTTTAGCTAATGCAACTGTTGATGTGAAGCTAAGCTAACTGGGTTTATATTTTCCCATGTTGACGTTTGAAGTATTTTTTTCTAAAGTGTACAGTAATTTAAAGGAATGCTCTTATTACATTTTAGGCAATAACATATTTATCTTATTATTTTAAATTAATTGAATTATTAATTGATTTGCATTTTCTCATGCATTTCTAGTATTGTATTAAATAAGATGGTTAAAAATGCAAAATCTGCTAAATGTTATTTGATTACTTGATTAATCGATAGAATACTCAATTACTAAAATAATCGTCAGCTGCAGCTTTACACTTGGAAAAAAAAACTTTACGAGATAGCAAAATTCCCAAATACCAGTGAAACATTTCTGTTAGTTGGAAAGTGAGAGTGACAGAGTCCTACTCCAGCTTTGCGCCGCAGAGCTCGTCCCTCTCCTGCCGCTTTCTGAAACTCGGCCATCTGCTCTTCCAGGATCCGGTCAAAGCTCCTCTGGTCCTCTGAGCTTGGATCCTTACTGTAGTCTTTCCCCTCAAAGAAGTACATGTGATCTGCAGGGTGAGACGACATGACGGTCAGATTAATCCAGGGCTGGAGATAACGATTATTTTAGTAATCAATTGATCGATTACTCTGACGATTAATCAATTTGACAAATTTTTCATTGAAGCAATATTAGAAATACATTTTAAAAAATGCTAATAAAGAAAAATAACTCAAATCCTTTTTTAAATAATAAACATTTTGTTGCCTAAAACTCAAAAACAGCATTCCTTCAGTAAATCTGAACCAGATGAAGCTAAAACTATGCAATGAGTTTTGACTAAAACGTACTTATTTGCGAGTCTGTATACTTCAGTATACGATTAATCATTTACTAAGCTAGTTGACGATTATTTCAATAATTGATAAATCATGACTAATCGTTCCAACCCTACATTAATCAAGCCAGGAGGTTGGGTCATTAAACAAACTGATGAGTAGAAACTTGGACTAAAAAGCTATTTTTTAAATTTTTTTAATGACATTTGTAGACGTGTTTGAGATTAAAGATAAAAATGACAGAAAATAAAATGATTATTCATTCAGACTAATTGGTGACTTAAAACCACTTACTCTGCTCATCAGAATCAGACTCGTTCTCCACCTCTTCTTCTAGTGGTGAGAATCCATCATCATCATCATCATCATCCACCCACTGACCATCCCGTGACGGGCCCAGTATCTTCTCCAGTCTTACTTCCTGTATTGAGCTCTCGTCCGACGATAAAAGCTTATCTACTCCGAACTTCAAGATCTCGCTCAGCTGTCGAGGAGAAATCAACAAAAGAGCTGGAAGAAACACGGGGGGGGGATCATGTTGACTGCGCATTTCTGTTAAAAGATCACCGACCTGCAGACCCGCCGCAGCCGACTGCGCCTGATCCAGCAAAGAGAAGCGGCCCTCTTCGATAACAGTGTTGGTGAGTTGCAGCTTGGACACGGCTCGAGAGTACATGATCTCCTCCACGGTGTCTCTCGCAAGGAGGCGGATCACTTTCACAGGCCTGGAAAACGTCAAAGGTTAGAGAGACGAACCCCTAAAACGATGGTAAATATCAAACCAGACGACGCCGCTTCCACATTTTACCATGGGAGGGTCAGGTCCGCTTTTCAAATCTCAAAACCAAGCTCAAAATTTGGTAAAAAAGAAAAAATATTTTGCATCATTAACGAATGCGTTCAAAGCGAATAGACATGCTTAGATCTGAGCAGGGTCTTTTTCAGACCACAACTTCCACATTTATATAACCAGACAAACATTTCTAAGGCTCTTTTTCTCTTGAAAATTCTGGACATTTTAAGTGCAAAGTCCGAACTCTGACGCTGCTTGAACAATAACAGAGTCTTGTTGTGTTTTGATGCCAAAGATAACAAATCAACAAAATTATGAAAGTGGCTTCAAATGTTCAAACTCGCTTCTTTTAGTGATCTGGATCAGTTTAGATGAGCTTTATTTCAACATTCGCGGTTCTTAGACTTTTCAAATAAGGAGTATCAAAGACTACAAGCAAACTCTTTAAAAAAAGATGTTGAACATTTTCAGATCCATTCCTAAAAATAGAAACCTTAGTGATTTTGTTTGGCAGTTTAGTCTAGCCACTGGTCGAGTTCAACCAGATTTAAAATTGGTCTAAAAACTAAACAAGGAGTAAACAGTTCATTAAAAAAGCATCTAAATATAATTGGAACTCTTTAAGTACTAAGATTTTTGGTTAGAAAACGTGAAAAGTAACCTTAATTTTCCTTTTTCCATACTTATCAAGATTTGGAAAATTTTTGCCAAAAGTAAATGCTATATGTTCACACACCTTTCCAGGCTGCATAGGAATCCTGTGAGTCTAAATAATTTTCGCCATTTGCTGTGAACCTAAAAAGTATGAAAAAATGGGGAAGTAGATCAACAGAGAAGATAACTTAATTATTAAACGTAATTGTTTCAGCGCTACGCTAGTCGTGTCTCATTTGAATAAAAACTAAGCTTAATATAATTGGTGTACCATAAAAGCATTAGTCTGAAGAGAAAAGTCAGAGTTTTAGATGACGTTTCCTTTAGCAGGTAGCCTGAATGTTTCTAGTAGTTTCCATCAAGGTTGTCAGAGCACAATGCTGAGCTGTGAACAGGAAGAGCTCTTTCACACCAAGAGGCAGATAACACTCCTGGCAGCTACAGATAACCTTACTGGCATGAACTTGCGAAAGCAATATCTGAACAAAAAAAAAAAAAAAAGGAAGTCTTTCTTATGTAGAGTAAAATGCATTAATGCCAGTAACCAGATAGATAGTTTGCTATGCAACTTCGTTGGAACTTTCAAAGTGCATCACCTGTTCTGGCCAATCCGATGGCAGCGCGCTGCAGCCTGCAGGTCGTTTTGGGGGTTGAAGTCACTGTCCACGAAAATAACAGTGTCAGCAGCTGTAAGGTTGAGGCCAACTCCTCCTGAAAGGACGGCGTTGTAAAGAGAAAACAGAGATCATCTAGAAAGTCCAAACTTTCAGGTCTGAACGTTTCTGTGCTTCAGGATGTACAGCACAAAGCGTCAAAAACACGCCATACTGTATGGATTAAAAGGCCATAAAAACTGGAACTTGTTTTTAAAGATCCTTCAATAAGCTGCTAAGTGATTACATCAGCTTTTTAAAAATTATTGTTATTATTTTTTAACATGCCGTTTCAGCAGTTGCATACTTTGAGCTAAGTGTGACTGTAGTGTACAGATGGGACATTTATAAAGCTTGAAGAAAGTGAAAGCCGTGACAGGAAATCGCCCTTGTTTCTCCCCGTTGAAAAAAAAGAAGAAAAAAGAAGCTTTTGGTCTTGTTAGCGCCAGACTAACATTCTGCTGCAGATCATATCGTTGTCTGATCCGTCCCTTTTCCTGTCTCTGCATATTCTATAGACTCTGCATTTACAGACATGGTGCCTTGCACGAGACCTCTTGAACTTTTTCACCATTCTATAATTTTGCAACCGCATACCTCAGTGCACTCTGTTCAGATTGTGAGAGATGAACCAACAAAAAAAGTAGCACATGATGCTGAAGTGGAAGAAAAATTGACTTATGGATTCTCCAAATTTTCAACTTGTCTTAAAAATAACAGTGTGGTCTGCAGTTACATGCCATACCGAATCATAATATCAGTATGTGCAATATTGCACCATGCGATATTGAGGAGGATGTGTGGTAATTCCAGTCCCTTGATGTGTAAGGCTGAAAACATGCATAGAAATAACGAAAGCAACGTTTTACTTTCCTTAAACTTTGGAATTTTTAAAAAAATGTTAATAAAATTGACAGCGGTTTTATGTTTATAAAGTTCACTTTTGCAAGGCACCGTATGCAGAAAGGCTCACTGTTAAAACAAAGAATTTACATGAAGCAGAACGATGCAATCTGCAACCTGCTCACTCACTCACTGACTCACTCACTCACTCACTCACTCACTCACTCACTCACTCACTCACTCACTCACTCACATAATGTCAAGTTACTATGAAGCAAAAGGTGAAACTTCAAGACATGGAACATTTTTCTAGCTTTTCATCCTGTATTTTAAACGGATAAAAACTAAAATAAATGCCAGTCACCTGCTTTAGTGCTGAGCAAAAACACAAAGATGTCTTTGGTGCTGAAGTTCTTCACGGCAAGGTTTCGCTCTTCCCCTCGAACCGACCCATCCATGCGTTCATAGCTGTAACCTGAACAGAAAAACTCATTATGGTGAGTGGCAAGGATTAAGTATAGAAAACTGTCATTTGGCGAGAAGCGAGGCAGATCCTGTGTCGGTTGCTAGGGAAACATAGGACTAACAAACTTTTCAGCCTGTGATCCCCTATTAGCAACTTGGTAATATGAATTTATTTTATATAAATGACACTAATCATTTAATGAGACACTTAATGGGACATTAAATCAACAACAATATATCTTGCAATAGACAAGTGATCAGTATCAACAGATAATACGTCTATTGACACCTTCCTAAAATAATGGACAAAAGTAGGGTTTATTTTGTTTGTTTTTTGCCTAAAACGTTTTTAGGAAAGAAAGAGATGGTGACTTGTTTTTTTTGGCAAAACATGACATAGGCAATTATCTTAGGAAGGTGACGATTTACAGAATATTCACTAAACTCTGATCCGAACCGCACAGCATTCTGGGAGATGTAAACAGATGAAAGTCTTTAACCTCTTGAATTTCTCATGGCCACAAACTTCTCAAGTTGGTGGCATCAACTAACTCGCACACTCTGGTTGCCTAGCAACTCACTCACTCACATAATGGTAACGTGCACAGCAGCAGTTTCAGGTTTTGCCACTGAGACTCATTACAGCTTAAAAATTAAAAAAACCAATTGCATGGAGTGAAAACTGTTGGTAAAACAGAAAGGTCATGCCACCAGCTTGACTGTATTTTAGTTATTTCAACATAAAACCAATCAATAATTATTGATATTGAATGATGTTAAATGCTTATATTGTGATATGTTTTTTAGCCATATCATCCATAAATATTAGGATATTAATGTACTTATTTAATTTTGACCCAGTTGTCTCTACGTTTACCTCAGGGGGTCAAATCATGATTCTGAAAATCCTTTTGCGACCCCCCACTTGGTGTCTCACAGCCCCGGAATCAACACAGCAGTCCTGCTTCTTAGTGCAAAATAAATGAACTATTAATGTTGAATGAAGTTTTAAAATTATGTTTTAGGGTGTTGATACGCTTGAAAAGGCAAGTAACATAAGTTGTGAGAATTACATTGAGAGGTGATGTCCAGACGTGTGTATTTTGTCCCACTCACCTCTGAACTCCATGTAGTCCTGAAGGATGTCCAGCATCCTCGTCATCTGGGAGAACAACAGGACACGGTGGCCCCTTCGTCCAAAATAAAATGGAGAACTGTAAAATTATGTCTGCTGAAGGGGTGTCCAGACTTTTCAACTCAGATTAAATGTGTTGCCTTCGTATTTAGAAATGCAGAGAACATCCCAGCAAACACAGATCCGACAGAGCTCAAACTGCCACTAGGTGGAGCCAAACAATAAGCATTGTGGATGTGCCCACCCTTTGTGTAGAAAGGCCAGCATGCTGTCCAGCAGGCACAGCTTTCCACTGGCTTCGATGAGGTGTTCCCCAATCTGAAAGGGCTCTGGTTCCACCCCTAAAAACAGGAAGGAGGGACAGAATCACTCAGACTCAATTCCAGCTCCTATAGCCGAACCCTAGCTGCTTTTCGCCATGTCTCACCGTCAAACAGGTATGGGTGGTCGACGCACTTTCTCAAATTCACCAAGATGTTCAGCAGTCTGTTCTTGTTGCCTTGCTCATTTACAAAAGCATCTGAAATTTTCCACACAGAGAGAGATAGGTTGATTTTTTTTTTTGTTTGTTTGTTTTACAAATATCACCTTTGTTGCCAAGTTTCAGAACGCAGTGACTCACCATAATCCCGCATTAGGATGGCTTTGTAGTATTTCTTCTGCAAAGCTGACATGCCGTGGTACACCACCAGCTCTGTCTTCTTGGGCAGATCAAAAGCCACCTCCGACTTTACTCTACGGAGCAGAAAAGGCTCCAAGATGCTTTGAAGCTCTGAAGCTAGCAGACACAAAACATTGTATTATACTTATGTATCTTTTAACATGTCTACCTGAATCCTTTGTAGATAAGAAATAATATTTTTTTCAAACTAACCCCTTGAACCTCTTCCACAACGTACAACATGTGATAGGCCAACACCAAGTGGTGTATGTTATGAAAAGAAAAAAAAGGCTACATGGTCTCGACAATGGAATTAGAAATGGTTTTTAACAAAGAAGAACAGGAATTGTGTCAATTGATAACTTCTTATCAGAGAGGACAGAAGACAAATGCAGGTTCAATCTTGGGATTCCTCACCAGAAGTAGGAAGTAGGAAGCACATTTCTACATGTGCTTCCTACTTCAGGTTATAACGAGTAATAAGATCCGTTATCATAACTATGCAACACAGCTCTACAATACGATGTCACCAGATAATTCTGAATCCACCTAGAGTCAATGCGCAGCTTCAGTTATTACAAATAAAAATGAGCAATCAGCTCTGAAACCTGGGAATAGTGATGGACTCTGACCTGAACCTTCAGAGACACATAAAGACAGTTGCAAAGTCGGCCTTCTACCACCTGAAGAACATCTCCAGGATTAGAGGACAGCAAGAATTAGAGAAACTTAACCATAAGTTTATGCTTAGTCACACTGATTACTCAAACAGCGTCTTTACAGGTCTGCCTAACAAATCAATCCTCCAGCTGCAGCTGATCCAGAACGCTGCTGCTGCTGTTCTCACTAAAACCAGGAAGATAGAGCACATCACCCCAGTTCTACAGTCTTTACACTGGCTTCCTGTAGCTCAGAGAATAAACTATAAAATACTGTTGTTAGTTTATAAATCACTGAACGTAGCAGCACAATACATTAAAGATCTGCTGTTGTCATAGCAACCTTCCAGACCTCTCAGGTCTTCTGGTTCTGTTCTGCATCCCCAGAACCAGAACCAGAACCAAACGAGGAGAAGCAGCATTCAGCTTCTATACACCACAAACTGGAACAAACTTCCAGAAAACTGCAAAACAGTTTTCTGGAAGGAACACTGAGTTCCTTTAATTCTAGACCAGTGGTTCTTAATCTTTTTTGAGGTACCGAACACACCAGTTTCATATGCGCATTCACTGAACCCTTCTGTAGTGATAAATAAAGTATGATTTTTTTTCCCAAATTCAAGACATACGGGTGACCCAACTAGAGTCTACTTGGGTGATATCTAAGTCTTCTTAAAAGGTAGAGTCTCTGAGAACAGTTCTTCAAAATACAGTCAGTGCTTTCAGCAAAGTTGAGCTGACTGTCCAGGAACGATCCAAAGTATTTAAAATTTGCCACAGTTTCAACAGGTTGGCCATCGAGAGAAACTGGAACCACTTTAAGGTCTTGTTTAGATCATTTAATTAGCTCAACATTCTTAAGAGAAAGAAAAATTAATAAATAATACAGACTTTGCGGTATTCTGATTTAGTAATGCAATTATACTAGTTGTGTTACCACCCCCATGCCACTAAAGGCAGTAGCAGGCCCAAAAAGATGCGACTAATTGATTTAGAAGTACACCGAAAGCTACAGAATTTGGTAAAAACGGTGAGCTTTGCTGAAGTAATTAAAGACACAAGTTCAAATCCCTGCTGAGAGTGGAACTCCTTCAATTAAGCAATGTAACGTGATCCTCTGCAGCAAGTGATGGCAAAGCGGGGCTTGTCATCACAACTTTACACAAGTGTATCTTTACCTCCGCGGCAGAGGCTCCGCCGAACCCCTGAGACCGACTCATCGAACCCCTGGGGTTCGATCGAACCCAGGTTAAGAACCACTGTTCTAGACTAAAAACCCACCTGTTTAGAGTTGCCTCAGATTAGCAGTAAGTGGAACGTTGATGAATATTGACGTGCATTTAGCATGTCTGATTGGCATCAGACACCAATCTTATAATGTTATGACAAAAAGTCCTGCTGCTGAAATTTACTACACAACTAAACATCATTATTATTGTTTCACAAATAAATGCCTGAAAAGTATGGCATGCATTTGTGCTCAGGAAAAATTACTCCGATGATACCTCTAAATAAAAACCAGTGCGATCAATTGGTCTCAGAACTCACCTAATTAGTAAAGAGAGGCTGCAATACTGAGGTGGAGATTCACTTTCCAACAGGACAATGATCCTTTGTGTCGGTTTACCACATAAAACAACTTTAAAGTTTATGGTTGTAATGTGGAATATGCTTTTACTCTGTATACGTGAGTCGTATTGTAATTTTAAAGCATACCCAGAGCAGGTCGACTTCGCACATTGGAGTAGGAGCTGACAAAGCTGTCAGCCTCTTCCGGTGTGAAGATGCTGGACTGAATGAAGCTCAGCAGGGAGTAGAGCTCCTGCAGGTTGTTCTGAATGGGAGTCCCTGTGAGCAGGAGTCTGAAACCAACTGAAAACTGAGCGAGCGAAAAACACAAAAACCAACTGAGCTGACGTTCAGAGAAAGTATGAATGAGAAACATTAGAAGACAAGCAGTGAAGAGGCTCTTCAAGACATGATGTAGTACCTCTGTCAAGGTTTTGTGCAACACAGAGTTATGGTTCTTCAGCCGGTGAGCTTCGTCCACAACGAGCACCTCCCACCTCCACCTGAGGAGGAGCAAATATGAGAGGAAACGGTGGCACAAAGTGATCGCACAAGCAGGCTTTATAGATTCACTGGTTGTCGGCAGAAATTGTTTCATTCACAGCCTTTCTTTGGTCTCTTTAACAATCCATACCCACCTCAGTTACAACTCAAAATTTAACAAAGCCATGTGACTGAGAACCCACTGACCTTTTCAAGAACGATGCATCTTTGAGGCACAGCTGCGAATGAAATAATGACATATATACGTGTTCAAGGTTCAAGCCAACGAAGCTTTCAGTCATTTTGTTTTCGCCAGCAGAAGCAGACCTCGTATGTGGTGAGCAGAACCTGGAAGTCCTGAGCGGTTTGTTCCCTCTGGATCTCAGCCCGTCTCTCTTTGTCTCCTTTGTAGCACAGCACAGTCAGAGACGGGGCGAAGCTGCGAAATGAGTTACGACTGGAATAATTTATACAGGAAGCATTTATAGATGGGACTAAAGCACCGACAGAGTTGACTCTACCTTTCCAGCTCCTTTCTCCAGTTCTCCATGACAGACAGGGGGCTCAGCACCAGAAACGGACCTTTCTTCCCCAGAGCTCCTGACAGGTACACCAGCAGAGAGATGGTCTGGAGAAGCAGTTAATTAAGTGTGAATAAAGGAAGCAGAAGTGGGAATTGCTCCTCCTGTTTCCAAACAACATATTTAATGTCTTGACATTCTGCACTCTTTTGGGCGTTTCCACAGAAATTCAAACTGAAACTTTAACAAACTGTGTGCAGTTTGGTGATAAAAGTCACATTTCTTTAAATAAGTGGCATCCCTGCAGAAGCTTATTTCAAATAGGAATAGCAGCATTTGTTTTTGTGGTGCTATGAATGCTGTACCATGCAGTCACAGAGAAACAGTTAACTTTAAAAAATTACTAAATAGTTTTTATTGTCACTTTAGCACAACAGAATGTCATGATAAAATTCTAAGTCCATACCGCCCACTTGTATTACTGGCACCACAGTCTTTTGCAAGCGAGAATAATGCACGCAATGTGTATAACTCACAAACGAAATAAATGACAAACTCTGAAACATGCAAACAATTGTCCCACAGTTTTGATATTGTGTTAAGACATACCAAAAATTGCACTAAGGAGATTCATATCGTCTAAAATTGTTGCCCAGGCCTTACATAACCAATATGGAAGGTAAGTTGATGAATCTTAAGCACACCTGGCAGGTTTTACCCAAACCCATCTCGTCCCCTAAGATGCACCCTTGGTGGTCGTGGAGGCTCTGGGTCAGCCACTGCACCCCGTCCAGCTGGTAGGCTCTCAGCTGTATCCCTGGAAACAAGCAGGTCACCTAAAGCTGTCACTAGCAAACCACTGGTCTACAGACATATACAGGTTTTAAAAACTACAGAACTTAGTTCTATCAACACATATTGACAATAGTTTATAACGAAAAGGAACGCTGGGTCACTGTTTGAATGAGCGTATACAAAGTTTGTAACTTTTCTACGACAGTAAGTCAACAAGCCTCCGTACCTCGTAAACCAAACTTCTGCAGGTCGCTCTGACTGAGAGCCGTCTTCTTTTTCTCGGTTATGGTGTTTCTTATTTTCCTCAATATGTCTGACATGTTGACACACTAAAAGGAACAGAATGCGTATATGTGTTACAATGTTGCAGACATGTACAGACAGATAGCTCCCTCTCTATTTTTGTCAATGGAAGACTTCCTGGTTGGGTCACGTGACGGTGAAGAAAGCGCGAGCGCGCTTTTTAAAGGGGCAGTGTTGTGTGTTTTCCAGCCACATAGAATCACTTTATAGAAGGGGTCCCCAAACTTTTTCCTGTGCCACATAACTTTTCCCTTCTCTGGTGGGGGCCGGAGTCAGTTTGTATCAGAAAAAGTGTGACGATTGCAGAAGTGCCTAAATGTAAAAATATATTGTTTTCCAGAAAGCACAATGAAAAAACCCTCTCTGGGTTCTTCACAGAACAAAAGTCAGGAATAACACTATTAATGAAATAAATAATAACCAAATAACCCTCTCTGGGTTCTTCACAGAATAAATCAATGAAATAACACTTTAAACTATTACCAAGCACTGTTCGGGTAAAATCACTCAATCAGGTTTATTTATGAAATGTGCACAAGTAAGACAATCAATCATGAAGCAATTCTGGATGGAAAGCTCTGCCAGGCAGAGACAACATGAGTCTTATATAAAAGGACATTTCTACAATTTTTATAGTGAGAAGTTAAAAATTATCCCATACATTTTAAGACATTACATATTCATTCAGTCATTGAAACATTATTCTGTATGATGAAACAAAATCATATACGCAGGATACAAAAAACCCACCGGCATTCATCCATTCATCCCTTTATCGTTTCACCTCTGTTAAGTAGGAAAAGTTACCCTGCAACCTCTTCTTGCCAGGGAGAAGAGGTTGCATAAGTAAGACAATCAATCATGAAGCAATTCATGATTGATTGTCATGAATTGCTTCATCACAATTCATTTTTCACAATTCAAGTTTTCACAAAACTTTAAAAGGATGAATTTGAAATAATGTATTTGGAAGTAAAGTACCAGCAGGATACCAAACAGTTTTCTAAGTAATATTTCCAATTGTTTAAATAAGTAATTATTTTAATCCCAAATTATTCTCTACAAAATAAGAGCATGCATTTCAATCCTTAGACATTCCTAACACAATAATTATGAATAATTTCATTTTACGTTGCTTATGTTAATGAAAATGTAGGTTTTACACTAATTTTAAATCCAATTTTTTTATTTAAATCCTAAGTGTAATTTAGGTGATATTAAGTCATCCTCCTATAAAAATCTAATTAAAATTTAATGTAATCTCATCCTCTTTGATTTTAATATAACCCACGTTATAATAAACAAGTAAAATTTTAATGTTGCCCCATCTGATTCTAATGTCGACACTTCAAATTAAAACAAAACAGTTTCAAAGTGATCTTCATCCTCTTTGATTCTAAATAAACCCAAGTTATAGACAACCAGGCAACATCTGATTTCATCGTCTTTGGTCAAAATTAAACATATAAAAAACCAAGTAATTTCTGAAGTTGATTTTCTCTTTTAAATGCATATTTAAGGATAACAGGACAGTGTAAATCTTCACTGACTCTCCTCTTCGGTCACTCGCCAGTGGACCAGCAATAGTTCTTTGAGTGGAGAGCCTTTCAGAAACATCCAAACTAGCTGTTGCTCTGGACGCTGTCCTCTTTGGTGTCAAAAGTTGAAGTACTTGATACTTGGTAGAACAAAGTTTTGCTGCTCACTCTCTTGCTGTGTCAGATTTAAAGTCGTGATCTAGATGGACGTTACAGACAGGTCGTCCTTCACAGTGGTTGATGTGGATCCAGGTTGTTCCTTCCTTCTCGCCCCTCTCTCCCACTCGGTCTCGGCGTTGCTGCAGCCAAATCCTCCCCCGTCTCTCTCCTCTGGCTTCCTGTCAGTCCAACTGGTTCTGGTGTTGGATCTTTGGGTTGTCCAGATCGTCCCTTAGGAAATGTCCATGTTGTCCACAGATGAAACAAGCGTCAACAGTTCAGATTCTTCTTCTCTCACAGCTCCGAAGCATGTTTAGCTTTTCTTCCTCTACGCTGATACTGGACAGTAGACCAGCGGAGGTTGTTAAAGCTCAGTCTCACACAGTTTTCTGCCCAAATGCCCAACAGGAGACTGACAGTTGTCCCCTGGAGGTGATGGAGGTCTTTTTTGTCTTCTTGATCCTCCTGATCCTCTCGATCATTTTCATTGGCTGGTTTTGTAGGAGGGACATCATCTGGTCCATGGGAGGACAGATGGGAGGAGTTGAGGTCAGAGGTCAGATGCACCGCGCGAGGCTCAGACAGAGGGAAAGAGAAAAAACAAATAGAAATCAATTAGGGTTTGTTTTGTCATTTTCCTTGTTGTTTTCTATACATATATATTTATATTTATGGATTTTATTTTAACTTTTTACGTGATCGTATAGTTTTAGTCATTTATTATTCATCCAGTATTATGGCTCCTGTTTGTGGAACAGTTTGTCAGAGAAACCTGAGGGCTAATTGTTGGTACAGCTCTTAGAGCTGCTTTTAGTATGAAAGGGTCCCTTATAAATAAAATTAATTAATTGATTGATCCTTTTAATAAATAAACAAAATAATTTTTGGAAAAAGGCTACTGTTAATGTGAGCAGTAGTTACATTAGCAATGTTTGTGATAATGTTTGTGCACTGCTTTCTGATTTTAACTTTTGCAAAAATAAACATTAATTGTTTACTTCGTGGCACTTGGTTACCAGTAAACACACTCATCTCTTAGCAACAGATTAGCAACAAAAATTGTTATTGTTCAAAAAACATAAGATTTCTTCTGCTGTTTTGAAATGCTACTTATATTACCTTAACAAGAATTGTGCAGTTGGTGATTTTTGCAGAAAAGTTCATTCTTTTTGTCATTAGTGGTAAATATATTACAAAACACACATTCAACACAAAAGTAAAAATCTCAATTTATACTTCGTGGCAGTTCGTTAGCAGTAGAAAACGCTTATCTCTTAAAACCAAATTAACAAGTTATATAGTTTATAAAACATAAGCTCTTTCTAAATAATGCTTACCTTATTAGATACAAGACATTTACCGTTGGTACATTTTGCAAAAGTAAAAATCTTAAGTTTACTTCGTAGCACTTGGCTACCAGAAAACACACTCATCTCTTAGGAACAGGCTAGCAACAAAAATTCTTATTGATCAAAAAACATAAGATTTCTTCTGCTCTTTGGAAATACCATTTATTTTACACTTAAGAATTGTGTAGTTGGTGGATTTTGTAGAAAAGTTAATTCTTTTTGTCATTAGTTTTAAATATTTTATAAAACAAACATTCAACACAAAAGTAAAAATCTCAATTTATACTTCGTTGCAGTTCGTTACCAGTAGAAAACGCTTATCTCTTAAAACCAAATTAATAACAAGTTTTATAGTTTATAAAACATAAGCTCTTTCGAAATAATGCTTACCTGATTAGATACAAGACATTTACCATTGCCAAATTTTGCAAAAATAAAAATCTGATGTTCACTTCGTGGCACTTGGTTACCAGTAAACACAACGATCTCTTAGCAACAGGTTAGCAACAAATATTGTTATTGTTCAAAAAATTGATGGCTGATTAACAGAGTTTTGCTGAATTGCAATCATCTGAATGAGGTGTGTTGAAGCAGAGGAACATCTAAAACATCAAAGGTCAGTGTGCCTTGAGGACCAGGGTTGGGAAATACTGGTGTAGAGCAATAGGTGTCTTACATGCATTGCATGGAAGCATTGAAAAACAGAGTAAACATTGGTGTTTATGCTATGACAAAGATGGACTTTGTTTATTACAGATTACTTCTGAAAGTGCTTGATTTCACTCAATTTTATTTTGGGGTATCTGAGTAATAATGCTGTACTCAAATGCACCCCAGATTTTTAAATAAAAAAATAAAAAAATAAAATGATAAGATTATTTTGATTCCCCAATAAAATATCACGCTGCAGTGATTTGATCTACAAATTAAACTATAATAAATAACCAATAGGTGAAACATGACAAACTATGGCTCAGTTCACCCTGGTGAAAAAAGTATACTTTAGTATATTTCAAACATACTTAAATTTATGAAAGTACACTTTAAGTATACTAAGTATTAAGTGTACTGCCTATAAGTATATCTGAAGTATACTAAAAGTATGCTTGTACCAATTTCAAAATTAGAACTTTAAACACACTTAAACATAACTGTACCAAAATACACTTTTAATATATTAAATAAAAGTATACTTTAAGTGAACAAAATATATATTTGCCCAAGTGTAAACATACACTTTCTCAAGTATATTTAAAATATATTTTGTGTATATTTAAAAATATATGCTCAAAATATTTTTTTTTTTAAATTCACCTTAACACTACTTTAGATAATTAATTTCAGTATGTTTTAAATTACATCTCAGTGTACATTTTAGGCTTATAAAGTATGCCTTAATTTTCTTTATTTAACCAGAGATCCAGATCTCATATTTTATTTATCACTACAGAAGGGTTCAGTGAATGCGCATATGAAACTGGTGGGTTCGGTACCTCAAAAAAGGTTAAGAACCACTGTGCTAAATGAAAATGGGCGCTTATTTCTTCTTTAGATTTCAACGGCAGCTTGCAACCATTATTGTTGCACTACTGCCATCTATTGGATCCTAATGTCTATGCCTCAAATTCTCATAATGATCCCAGTATTATAAAAAAAAAAAAACGAAAAATCTTCTTTTTCCCCTGTTTAACTGATCAACAACATTCTCAAATTTCAATTCCCTATTAAAACCTAATTCCGTTTAATGGGCGCTTTCTTCTTTTATTTCCAATTTTGACTTCCAATTATTCACTTCCTGCTAAAGAGCCCCCTGGTGGTTGAAGAAAAATCCACATATGAGCCACACTGGGCTATAAGCCGCAAGGTTCAAAGCTTAGGAAAAAAGTAGTGGCTTATAGTCCGGAAAATGAGGTATATGAAAAAAAATCTAAATGCTCTCTGGTATTGTTCAGGGGGCTGGACCAAATGTGGAGGTGGGCCGCGGGCCGTAGTTTGGGGACCACTGCTTTATGATAATCAAGTAACTATGTTACCTTCAGTTGTTATAAATATGCTGTATAGATCAAATATGACTTAAAATAAATTTAACGACTTGAAATTAGACCTCTCTCTTTTCCAAGGTGTTCATTTGTGTATTGCTTGAATTGACGATTCTGGCACCTTCAAACATCTGGAAGTCAAACCGAAGGATGAACCAGAGTTGCTCAGGTCCACAATTCTCTCCCAGAGATCAAAATAAGCCTGCAGCCATTCATGAAAGTTTTAATGTATTTATTTTATTTTTTTACAGATATTTACACATAAAATAATTAAAAGGCCACCATTATAAAGATTTAAATCAAGATGATCATCAGACTCGAGGGAAAAAAATAAAAATCAACTGGATTCATAAGGCAAGAAATGGGAATCTGTTGAGGTAAAATTTGATTTTTTTTTTTTTTGCCACTGGAACAGGAAGTTTTGAGCAGCTTCATCCATCCCGGTCTTTAATATCCTACATTTATCCAACAGGTTTTGCTCCAAACAGCAGGGGTTTGGGGGTCACTTCATGCAGATAGAAACAGCTTTCATGATTGCCTCCCTGGAAAATAATCACACCGTTTAGAAGACAATTTAATGTTTATGTTCATGCAGAATATTTGAACAAATAGGGTTATAAGCTGACCAACCTGACACAGGGGATGTATGAGAGACTGTACCTGCAAACAAAACACGGTTCCTGTTACAGCAATACTCTGATTTCACACAGAAACCAATGAGCTGCAACAGATGAGAAATTAAGAGCTTACCAGGAAAAGGACAAGATCTGCAAAATGCAAAATAATAAAGCAAGTCCAAAGTTCTTCCACTGAAAGAAACACAAAAACACTATAAGTGACTACGGAAAGTTTTTTAGCTGAATAGCAGTATTGCTGTTTTGTGCAAAGTTTGGAGAGATCATGCAGATTTAGTCTGAAGTTAATATTAACTCCAAAAGCATAAATGTAAAAAAAACATTAACAATGATTTTATTTATAGGAAGGGAATCACAAAAAAAATTGTTGCGCGAACATATAAAAATAATGACAATAATTGGAAAATTCTTTGCAGTTGGGTATTGTGTTAACAAATCCTTAAAGTACGGTGGCTGACAGGTGCAAACGCGCCGCAACAGAGAAAAGATGCAAACTAAAAAAGAGACGCAAACAAAAAGCTAATGCAGCAAACAAAAAAAGAGGCGCAAACAAAAAACACTACAACCACAAATAAAATGCAGCAAACAAAAAGAGATGCAAACAAAAAACGAGACGCAAACAAAAAGCGAATGCAGCAAACAAAGAGAGACGCAAACAAAAAGTTAATGCAGCAAACAAAAAAAGAGACGCAAACAAAAACGAATGCGGCAAACAAAAAGAGAGATGCAAACAAAAAACGAGACGCAAACAAAAAGCGAATGCAGCAAACAAAGAGAGACGCAAACAAAAAGTTAATGCAGCAAACAAAAAAAGAGACGCAAACAAAAAGCGAATGCAGCAAACAAAGAGAGACACAAACAAAAAGTTAATGCAGCAAACAAAAAAAGAGACGCAAACAAAAACGAATGCAGCAAACAAAGAGAGATGCAAACAAAAAAAGAGACGCAAACAAAAAGCGAATGCAGCAAACAAAAAGCAAATGCAGCAAACAGAGAGATGCAAACAAAAAACGAGACGCAAACAAAAAGTTAATGCAGCAAACAAAGAGAGATGTAAACAAAAGACAAGACGCAAACAAAAAAGACTACAGCCACAAATGAAATGCAGCAAACAAAAAGAGAGATGCAAACAAAAAGCTAATGCAGCAAACAAAAAAAGAGAAGCAAGCAAAAAAGGCTACAACCACAAATAAAATGCAGCAAACAAAAAGATGTCTATGCTTCGAAGGATCAGTTTCTCTGGCCCTTGGAAGGATGCAGAGCCTAAATTTGGACACAGCTGTTTTTTGTTATACTCCCCCTAGTTGTTTGGAGCACTTCCGTTTTCAGCACTTTTTGTTTGCATCTCTCTTTTTGTTTGCTGCATTTCATTTGTGGCTGTAGTCTTTTTTGTTTGCGTCTCTTTTTTTGTTTGCTGCATTTGCTTTTTGTTTGTGTCTCGTTTTTTGTTTGCATCTCTTTTTGTTTGCTGCATTTTATTTGTGGTTGTAGTCCTTTTTATTTGCGTTTCTTTTTGTTTATTGCATTCGTTTTTTTGTTTGCGTTTCATTTTTTGTTTGCATCTTATCTCTGTTGCTGCGCGTTTGCACCAGTCGGCCACTGTATTAAAGGACAGTTTAAAATAATATTTCCAAGACCAAAATGAATGAGTTTCATCCCTACGGAGAGTACTGCATGTAAACTTTAGACAGGAAATGTATTCGCTGCTTCAAAATTCACTTACCCAGAAAGCAGCGCACAGAGTTAAAACAAGGCAAGTCTGGAGAAAAAGCAACAAAAACAATAAGCGATTTGTTGTCTTTTTTTTTTTTAGCTGTTATGTTTTTAATTGTTTAGATATTTATGAAAACCTCAGTTTCCATTTTATTGAAGGGTAAAACAACAGTAGCATGCTGCATATAACACTGTGTGTATATAACTCTGCACGCTCTTACAAGCATGATAGTTGTGGCCAGTGCTCTGGTTTTGTCACACATCCTCTTCAGCTGCTTCATTGGGCCCATCAGAAACATTGTGCTGTTAGTTAAAATAAAAATAAAATTTAAAAACAGTGGGTTAAAATACATTTTAACATTCTGTGACCAATTAGATATCCCCTTTGGTAACACTTTATTTGAAGGGGTGTGCATAAGACTGACATGACACTGTCATAAACATGACATAACATCTGTCATGAACATGAAGAAGTCTTTATGAATATTTATAACTGTTGTCATGAAGTGTCATTCGGTAAATAATGACACTTTCAATGTAAAGTTGCTCTAAAAGTTGCATTAAAAGTCCATTAAAAGTGCCAACTTTGCATGATTTTATAAATAATGACAATTCAGTGCAAAGTTGGCATTTTTAATGGACTTTCAATGCAACTTTTAGAGCAACTCTGCATTAAAAGTGTCATTATTTACCTAATGACTTCATGACAACTTCATAAAGACTTCTTTATGTTCATGACAGTTGTTATGTCATGTTTATGACAGTGTCATGTCAGTCTTATGCACACCCCTTCAAAAAAAGTGTTACGCAGCCCTTTTTTAGGAATGCCCAAATAAGTGAATGCTAACAATGAAACTTAAGCATTGTTGTGTGTTTTTTATGATTCTTACCTGCAAAGGGCACAAATATTTCCAAATGTGTAGAAGACGATGAAGAGAGTGAGACCAACTTTGGGCAGAAACAGCATGCATACTCCCTGTAAGACACACAAATGTTGATTTTAGAACAATTTGAAGTTATTACATTAAGCCATATTTAAATATTTCAGTGTTTAATTATTTCATTTATATGAAATAATATATGAAATTATTTCCTCCAGTGGGTCAATCAGATCCTAACATCTGATTAATTGTCCAGGACAACATGACTTACACGTCAAACCAATTATGTTAATAAAAACAGAGGTAACAGAGGTAATAACATATTTCATTTATTGCATGTTATTTAATATTAATATGCTTACATATAATTTTTTTAAAATAAATTGAGGCATATAGTGTCACTGTTGGCCCAAAAGTTCAAGTGAAATGAAGAGACGCACACATGCATCACATCTTCCACATTCCTCTAAAACCAGCATAACCAGTCAGGCCACACCAGCGCTGAGCTTCTTTAAAGAGCAGGCGAAACTAATCTGTTGTGAAAATGATCGGACATCAGAATATAATTACCAAAACTGTGCAGGAGGCTCCCACAACAAAACAGGCGATGAATCCCTTTATGCGGGTCCCCCAGCCTAAAGTGGAGGCTTCATCCACAGTCTGCGGTCCAAAACCAGCGCAGATCATTATTAGACGATTAATTAGTGAAATATTTGCTCTGATAGTGAAAGGCAAGGTATTAGATGTACCTGTAAAATGGTGCGGTCCTCTCGTCGAGACTCTTCCCCGCTAAGTACAGATTTTAATTTATCCATAATCGAAGATCCTTCGAATGCCAAAGGATAAAAAAAAAAAAGAAAAAGAAAGAAAGAAGAGAAAATAAGTCTGGTAGTTTCCTGGACGGAAATAAAGTTTGTTGGGTTTCCTCAGTGCGGAGTGGATGGCTGACGTCACATTCCTTACAGACAATCAGCCGAAGTCAGAGCCTCACCTGGACAAGTGTGTGTGATTCACATCGTCACACCTGGGAGCAGCAGCAGAGGTCTCACTCTGATGTATTTCGTTGTTGTCGTTTGTTTGTTTTGTTTTGTTGTTTTATCCACTGGTAATGTTATGGATTATGAGCAAGCAATCATTGAGGTTTTTAAAAGTAATTTTAAGATTATTTCCAAAAAGGTTTTTAACCTAATTCCATTAGTCTACTTAGTGGCCTCTACAGATATGTGTATCTCATTTTTGTCTGTCACCATGATTACGTTTGCACAACATTTTCATCTGATATTTCGCCGCATCACATTATGGACATTCTGAGCATAAACCTTTCAAAGGAAACACAAAGTCTTAGTCGCACATTTCTTAAGACTGAGTGGTTAGTCTTTTGGTTGTAGAATATCTTTACTGCTGGCCAGAGGAAACGAGATCCACTTGGACATTTAAAATATCATTTACTGTTTATAAATACAAATGTTATGATCATTACTATTTTCCAAATACATTTTTATTCTTAATTGTATTTTTTTTCACTCAAAAACAAAACAAAAAAGTATTTGTACCAAGTATTTTTGGTCTCGTTTTCTAGAGCAAATATCTTAGAACACTTGAAATGGGAGAAAACTAATAAGTAGCTTTTCAGTAAGATGGTTTTTTAAAGCCAATAATTCCTTACTGAAGAAAACTTATTAATTCCACAATCAGATTATTTCAATTAGAACAAGGGAAAAATTATTGTCATAAGTAAAATAACACTGGGTCACAAAAAAAAAAATAATTTTTTTGAAATTGTCTGTTTTTTTTTTAATCTGAATTAGGACTATTTTTCACCGCTGAATCCAAAAAACGACATCCATTTTTCTCAACTCCGATCTTCTGACTAAATTGGTTACATTTTTGTGACATTATCAGTTCATTTCCGTTAATATTTCACATCCAAAAAAAGGTCCCATCCATCCATCCATCCATCCATCCATCCATCCATCCATCCATCCATCCATCCATCCATTTTCTTCCGCTTATCCGGGGTCGGGTCGCGGGGGCAGCAGCTTCAGAAGGGAGGCCCAGACTTCCCTCTCCCCAGCCACTTCTTCCAGCTCCTCCGGGGAAACCCCAAGGCGTTTCCAGGCCAGCCGAGAGACATAGTCCCTCCAGCGTGTCCTGGGTCTTCCCCGAGGCCTCCTCACGGTGGGACGTGCCCGGAACACCTCACCAGGGAGGCGTCCAGGAGGCATCCTGACCAGATGCCTGAGCCACCTCAACTGGCTCCTCTCGATGTGGAGAAGCAGCAGCTCTACTCCGACTCCCTCCCGGATGACCGAGCTTCTCACCCTATCTCTAAGGGAGAGCCCAGCCACCCTGCGGAGGAAAACCCCACGACCGACCGGTACAGCGCCCGCTTCACAGCAGACGCTGCCCCAATCCGCCTGTCGATCTCCCGCTCCCTTCTTCCCTCATTCGTGAACAAGATCCCCAGATACTTAAACTTCTCCACTTGAGGCAGGACATCCCCCCTGACCCGGAGAAGGCACTCTAGCCTTTTCCGGGTCAAGACCATGGCCTCGGATTTGGAGGCACTGAGCCTCATCCTGGCCGCTTCACACTCGGCCGCGAACCGCTCCAGCGAGAGCTGCAGATCACGATCTTATGAAGCCAACAGGACCACATCATCCGCAAAAAGCAGAGATGCGATCCTAAGGCCAAAAAAAAAAACTTAGGAGAAAAAAATTGTTTTCTAACAGAGTGTATTTAAATGTTACAAACTTGGATTTCTGTAAATTGAATAATAACCCTGATAAGGGTAAGTAGATGTAAATGGAACATCACATCTTCATTGTGTAAAATCCTCCGTTTCCTTTGTCCTGATGGAGTCTCTCCTCCTGCTCATCACTCATTGATCCTCAGGAAATCGATCCAGATGTGAGAACAAGTCCTGCATTTTGATGCTCATGTTGCTCCATCGCTCAGAAAGTTGACCTGATTGAACAAAACCAATGTGACATTTGGATTCAGCACATCAAAATGACTCCAAAACAGTTGAAAAACCCCAGACTATTTTTTTTGGCTGTTGACCAGTGTAATCTGCCAACAATACTAGAACTTTTAAAAATCAATAATAAGTAATTATTTACTTAAAACAAGCTCCTGGATAGTGCTGAAAAGTTACTTGTAAATTAGATCAGTCATATTTGAAGCCTGCTGAGATGTCTCCACTACAAACTACAACAAAAAATATCTGCTAATATTGTGTTTTTGCAGTATGGCTACTACTTCACCCACTTCCACTGTATCTCAAGGCCTCGCTGTGTGCATGACTCGCAGTTAAAAAGAGAAAATCTCAGAAAGCACTTTGTCTTATTTGACTCTAATGGCTCCTAAAAATAATGTTGACTTGAGGAGAGTGATCAAATTAGAGCCTGACCACCACTCGGATCTGCGCAGGACTTTGTTTTCACTCTGGATAATGACATTGTTGACTGGCGAACAACTCTGACCTAACCCTGCTCCCATTTAGTCCACCGATGAAACCGGACGCAGCATGCATGTGGTTGCATTCCCTTCAGACCAGAGAAGGGTTTCTGAGCGCGTCTCCCTCTCAAGAGCGGATGTGAATGTGTTTATTATACACACATACACAAAATAAAGAAAAAAAAAGTTGATTGCTTGGCAGTGGGAGACATTTTGAAGATATTTTTCTGGCTCAGAGACTCCATCCATCCATCCATTTTCTTGCTTGGTGCCCATCTCCAGCAGGCGTGCTGGGCGGGGGGTGGGTGCACCCTGGACAGGTCGCCAGTCTGTTGCAGGGCAACACAGAGACACACAGGACACACAACCATGCACACACACACTCACACCTAGGGGCAATTTGGAGAGGCCAATTAACCTGACAGTCATGTTTTTGGACTGTGGGAGGAAACCGCGCATGCACAGGGAGAACATGCAAACTCCATGCAGAAAGACCGGGGCCGGGAATCGAACCCAGAACCTTCTTTCTGCAAGGCAACAGCTCTACCAACTGTGTAGCCCCTTCAGAGACTCTTAATGTTTTTATTACTTTTATTCAGAGATTATTGTGGAGACTGAGTGGAATAAGTTGACAAATAGCGCAAGCACACATCATCGCAGGAAAGGTTTTACAACAATTTCCATTATTTAGTCAGAAAGAAAAAAATCTGATAAAGTTTTGCAAACATTGAATCTAGCGATTGTTCATTTATTTGTGGTATTATTTAGTAGATATAAATTAACGATTCTGTAAACGACACTCAAACAATTTATATGTGAACATTTTCAAAGTCTTACGTTATATCTCTTTCAAACTTCCAAGGTAATGTCGTCCAATTTGTCACAATTAAATCACAATCACAGTGAGTTCACGAACAAATGAAAATAGTGTTTTTCCACAGCTGTTTTTAGAAATGGCTGCTGCTATATCACTGAAGTCATTTTCATTTTAGTACCACATTCTCCAGGCATTCGACCAACAAGCTGACAGAAATAAAAACACTAAAAAGGAAGCAGAACAAATACCAGAGTTTAAACCACCAATCAGAAGGGCTTTGGTTTGGAAGATTTCCAGGAAAACCAAATAAAACGCAGTTCTTTAGAAATCTGCCGATGAGCTGATGAGCAAGATTCTCATCAGCTGATAAACAAACCCACATCATCACCCCTCCTCTGCGTGCTTGTGAGTAAGTGTAGAGATTTGCTTAAAATAATTCAATAAAATCACCATAATTAAAAAAATAAAGGAATAAATACAGAAGTGAAAGATACAAAAATGATCGTGGAGGATAAAAGTTATGAATTTTCTATTAAGCCCGTCCCAGCGAATCTCAAACTTTCCCCCCAAAACACATGGATCTTCATAGCTTGATAAGAGAGAACATCTTCAGTATCTTCCTGAAATGTAAAGCACATAAATCAGATATGCAGGCAGCGCTACGACACTGTATCACTGTGCAGAGTTTTCAAATAATTGCTTCTGCAGCGACCAACCTGACGCACGGTGTGAATGACAGACTGTACCTGCAAACAAAACTCACTTAATGTCACAAAGTGACTGTTGCTGTAAAGACTGAAGAACTGGAGGCGGAAGAGCAGCTCACCAGGAAAATGACAGTATGTGCAAAGCGCAAAACAGCACAGTAAATCCGAAACTGTTCCACTGAAAGAGAAAATGAATAATTATAAATGACCTGAGCTGATACACGGTTATCAGTGTAGAGAAAACTAGGATGTTATAATTAGGGTCTGCTTTACTGGGACGTTCACTCACCCATAGAGCTGCGTAAGGAGTCAAAATTACGCAGGCCTGGATAAAGCATATAAAACAATGAGAGTAACAGCAACAAACTGTATATTTGTCCTTTTAAAACTTGGAACATTACATTACACATGGTAGTGTACAGCATATTTTTTTAGCATGTCTTTTTGTTGTATTAAATGCTTCAAAATCTAAAGAGACACATCATAATAGGCTTGCTTAATGCCTCATTGTTGGCCAGATCACTCAGTACAACAAACATTTTTCCTCAGAAGTCATAACTTGAATTAGAGAATAATGCCACGGGTCGATGGGTTCCAGTTAAAAGCTAGAAAAACCACAGGAATTTCCTCTTTCACTCTGCGTAAAGGCTGTCAACAATTAACCACAAAAAAAGCCAACAATAATGCATCTTATGCATACAAACTTGAATGGAGAATGTTCAGGAAAACATGTGATGCTGTATGAGAGACAGTCAGTCAGAAGTTCATATTGCTGTTACTTTTTATCACTTTTTGCACCTTTCTATATAGGGAGAGTGCAAATTAATATAAGTCAGCAAATCCCACTGCTTTAGCAGACATGTAAAAAAAACACATAGTACATTGATGCAATAGGATTAGAATATGTTCCCCAAAAAAATTATATGGAGGACCAAAAGTGGTTTAAATTTTAAGTAATAAAAGCAGACTTGACTGGAAGATTAATGACATCCATGTACTTAGTTATTTCACTTTGTGTTATGCTCTATATCTATAGAATGGATTTTTTTGTTGTTGTTGTCGCTTACGTATGTATTCATACGGATCTGAGATAAATATATAACAAATATTTTAAATGGAATAAAAGCATGCTGTTTGCATTTGTGTGCTCTTACAAGCATGGTGAGGGTGGCCAGTACTCTGGACATGTCGCACATCCTCTTCAGCTGCTTCACTGGCCCCACGAGAAACAATGTGCTGTATGACAAACAAAAAAATATTCACTTATATTACTGTGCTTTACTGTACAGAAGTATGCAATAAGTGTTGTTGCTTTGATCAGAATTTTTCCATTTATGCTGTTTTAGTTCCTACCTGGAAAGAGCAAAAATGTTTCCAAAAGCATAGAGACCAATGAAGAGATCAGTTCCAAAGTGAGGAAGGAAGCTCACATAAACTCCCTGTTAGACACACAGGACAGCATGCATGTATTACACATCTTTTACTGTTCTGAAGCTGAATCTTAACTCGGTCTGTCATGATAACAAATTTTACTGATCAATAAACTGTCCCAGAAATAATCGTGATAAAAACAATAATATTGTTGTTTCCAGACTATTTTCAAGTAACATATCGATAATGGCTTAATGATTAACATTTGCCCTCCCAAGTGGGTCTAAAATATCAATTCAGTTCTGATTAATCACTTACCAGAATTATAGATCCAACTCCCACAAAGTAAGAGCAGATGAATCCCTTTAGTCCCCAGTTTGTGGAGGATTCCTTCAGTTTCGGTGGCTTGAGCAAATTACAAGAACGTAACTAAACGGCCAATTAATAACTCGGTTTAATTATTAAAAGGGTAAAGATTTTGTTTTTGTTTTTTACCTTGAAAACCTTCGGTTTATCTTTTTGGTCGTTCTCTCGATCCTTAATACAAAAGTCACGAAATAGTCATTTTGATAATCCAGCTGGACTCAATTTAAACAGTAAAAGTTAAAGAGGTTTTTTTTTCCTTCTTTTTTTTTTACCTGCAAAACCTTCGGTTTAGGTTGATCATTTTGGTCCTTCTTTCGATCCTTAATTGACTGAAACATAGCTGGATCCTTAAAAATTCGAATAAAACGAAGAATACAACAAATTTCTTCAGGAAGAGAAACCTCGCAGGGCTTTTGCTCTTCTGGATGGATACAGTAAAACTGAGAATCAGTCAGAGGAGCTGTAAGTATTTCACCTGGCCAGGTGTACGGGTCCATGTCACTCATATCCGGGCACAGCAGAGAAGAGGTCTCACTCCAATATATTTTTGTGTACATGCATGTATATCACTTTGATCAAACAGGTTAAAATATAATATTCTAATGCATCTTTTGTTACATCATTATCTAATTTTGCCTTTTTGTTAATACAACTCATATAACTGACGCTTTTCTACATTTCATGATTTTTAAACAGGAATGCAGTTGTTTGTTTGAAAGGCTTTGCATAATTTTTTAATGACTTGAGTGTTTAGTCTTTTAGAAATAGGAGATCTTTACAGACTATTTTTTTTGCGAACCAGTCGCATGTTTTTGTTGTTTTTTTTATCGCGCCGTGAACACGGTAACAGTCAAATGTTTAGCACAGAGATACAAAACCCGCTACATCAGCAAGAGTGTGTGAAGTCAAAATCGATTGTCAAAATTCAGAAATTCATGCAAAGTCCAAACTTTAATTCTTTTTTGATTAGATTCATTATAGCAGCTCTATTTGGTTAATAAAGTTACTTGAAGTGATAACCACTACACATTTTCAACATGTTACTTGCGATGTTTAAATGTATATTAAATTTTATGATACCCTTTAACCTAGAGTCTAGTACATTACAAAATAAGATATGGAACTGGATCTGGTTGTGTAGTAATATGTGCAACATGAGCCACAAGACTTAACTTTAAAAATAGACGGGTTTTTTTATATTGACAATCTGACTCACTGCCCAGAGCGCAGTCAGTCAGAGGGCGCCACAAGCACCCTCTGACGGTGCTTGTGGTCAGAGGTGCTTGTGTACACTGCTGTACACTGTACAGCAGTGTACTGCTGTACACTATAGTACTGAATTCCAACTAACATATATTAGTGTTTATTTTAGGAAATATGAGTCACCTTTGATTGTCTGTAGTTCAAAATCTACAAAATACTTAATACTCAAACTTGAACTCCTCAACACAAAGCAAAGATGAGTAAAAACACAATTTTAGTTTTATGAAATCTTTATTCGTCACAACTGCACCCTAAAATGGGGATTCTTCGTAACCTCAAAAGCATTGTTAAAATCTGGGCCCGTTCTCAAAGATTTTGTGTTTCGATTTGAGTCAAAAATAAAAAAACAACAAAACAGATTCAGATTATATTAAACAGCAAAACATGCCGTTTGAAAAACATAAAAATCGGCCTTGGGTTTGGGTTCAAATCACATGCATGCTCTGACATTCTCGCAAGAGGAAAAGGACACAATACCAGTATGCAAAGTATGTAAAGGCAAACTCTTAGTCATACGTCTTTACACTGCAATGAAGATGACTGTTTAATCAACATGTTGGCACAGACAGAGATGAAAACAATCCAAATAACAGATGACAAACTATTGTACAGATAATAAAGATATGGCAGAAATCAGTTTCCTGTCACAGCAAAAATAAATTACAAGTTAGGCTAAAAGTCTTTAAAGCTGATTAAATAAGGCAGAGAAAACAATATATCTCTAAAGCATTCTTATAGCCCTGTTTTGTGTCCCTGTGTGCACCCCTAGTTGTACTGCTTTGTTTTGGAAATATCGCACAACAGTCCTCATAAAATCTCATCCTCTGACTCAGCATCCCGCTCCCGGGGCTTCAGAAGTCCCATTTCCATCGGAGGAGTCCTTTTCAGTCTGGAGCGAACCACGCTGAAGAGAAAACAAAAATAAATACCACTTAGGAGTAACACAAACCAGTGTGTTTGATTGCTTTGAAGGGGAAATACCATGCAAAGTCCATCCCCGCTGTTGTATATATTTTATTGTGTACTTGGACGTCTCTAGGAGCACAGGGAAGTTGAATTTAGCCTCTTGTGGTGCTACATAAACATCTTTATATTCTGTATGGATCATATTATTCAATCCAACTAGTTTTCTCTGTTACCTATTACGTTTCTGGACGACGGCGTCACAGTATTTGCTGCAGAGCTGCTAAAAAAGGCTATGGACTTCTAGCTAAGCACAGTCGTGGATCCACCATTTTTTATTTCTCGCAACGACTTTGTGTTCCACGTTCAAGGATGCGAGCGCTACACTTGAATGAGTCAAAATGTTCGACTGTTGGGTGTATTGACCCACACAATTCATTACACCATCTACAAGTGTCAGAAAATCTTCAAAGTCCCTGGTAAATGTTATTTTTCTTGGACATTTATTCCCAGGAGTGGGGAAAGTTTGCACACACCACTTCAACGTCAAGTACTCAGCAACCTCTGCTGGTATCAATAAGTATTTGCCAAAAGACTTTGTCTGATCCTTCTGCTAAGATGCTAAGATGACAACAAACTTTATTTTAGACACAAGTTTATTGTGTGTTGATATAAAATCCTGGCCATTGTTTTGATAGCATTAGCATCGTGGCTTCCGCTTATGTTAGCGCTGTGCTAGGTGCTAGGTTCTTAAGTAGCTGTTGAATACCGCATTGTGTATTTTGAATAGTATAGTTACATAAACTGGCTTTTTTTGCCTTGGGTAACACATGATTCAAATCCAAATACAGTGGCGTTCTTGGCACTGCAGCGTTAGCTAACTTACTAACTGTATTGAGGTCTTGTTTACAAGACATGTTCATTCATATTGTTGTATCATTTTCTTTTAATTCATTTGAAAATAAAAAGTTTTAAATTTGCTACATAATTGTATCTATCAAATTACAGAAATGGCCAAACAAAGAGGAGTGGAACACTGTGCGACTTAGAGGTGGGCGGGGTTTACAGATTTAAAGAGACGGCACCAGAACGACTTGCTTTCAGAAAAGGGGATGAAAGAAGGACCTGTAAATTCAGACCAAAGAGTTGAAGCTTTACTCTGTATAGATAATAATTGAATGATTTGAAAGGAAGAATTTAAAAGCATGATGTGTCCGCTTTAATCTGGAAGCGTACCAGGACAATCAAACAGTTCATCATATACCTAACGAAGCAGGTTCTTACCAGCTGACAGTGCCGTACACCACACCGACGACTAGAATGGCAAAAGCTAAGTGCCAGGAGAAGCACATGGTGATAAACATCATGGTGTTGTGGTCTTTCATGTCCCACACGGTGCCGTTGCGAGGGTACAGCACGAAACCGATCTGTGAGCGAATAGGAAGGATAGAGTGAGAGGAGCGCTCACCGATCTGAGCTTCTGCTTCCATGGGAACCAGGCAGATTTATTACCTGCCAGAACCAGCTGCCTTGCAGGAGGGTGAGGGTGCAGCACAACAGGTCCAGGATGATGTTGTCTCTGTGGAAGACCTCCAGGAAGAAAATAAGACTCTCGCCAAAGATACCGTAGAGCAGGAGCTGATGCACATGGACGTCCAGCATGGTCCGTCCATGGAGGTGGTAGAGGAAGAGGAACCCTGACCAACAGAAAACAGATTTAACTTGATAGAAATAGAGGAAGGAGTTCAATTTTATGAAATTTGTTACTGTATCAGCTCATGGGGTCCTGAGAACTTCCTGAGAATTTCACATGTCCAATATACTGTATACTCTTACGTCCGACTCAATACTTTGTAAAATTACTAAAATTACAGCTTCCTGTCCTTCCAGGGACGAATCTGCCATGTTTATGATTGCAGATCAAAAATTATTTTTTGCAAAAAAAAACAACAAAAAAAGATCAAGCTCAGCTGGACCGAAAATGAACATGAATATTCAACAATTCTGAGTTGTGTTTAGGTGCTGACTTTGACTGAGCCGTCCTAACACATGTCTATGCATTAATCCACACCTGGAATCTCAAATTTCAGTTTTTGAGGACACACCTCATTTAAATGAGCATGACATTAAGTTCCACAAAATTCTGCTAGCGATTTAATCATTTGATTGTGGTGTGGTCAAGCAGAGACAAATCCAGAAATTGCAGGATACCGTCCTGCTACTCCGCTGTGTCTCTGGCTGCGTATTTAAGGTCATTGTCCAGCTGGATGGTAAAAACCTCCACTCCACCTCTTTCTCAAGACTTTTGCTGTTTCAAAAACATTTCTCACAGAATGGCCTGCCTGCCTGTTGCTGTTGCAAACAGGCGTTTCTAAAGCCATATATCCTGCCATCACCATGTCAGAAGGTGGGAACATCATGTTCATCGGCGAACAATTTCAATCTTGGAAGTAAGAACGTCTACCCAAGGGAAGAAATATGACGCTTTTTTGTTTGATTGTTTCAGAATAGAAGAAGATTAAATAAATTATGGCTACCGAAGAGTCCAGATGTTTCTCCAAGAATTCTGACTTTTGACTCTAAAAGATTGAAGTCATAATTCTAAGATTAAAATTACAGTTATTTCCACACAGAGGGACACAGCACACACCTTCGACAAAGAACGCGATCGCCAGCATCAGCTTGTCCAGGGCCACCGGCAAGGCCTTGGTCGTGTGGAGAATCAGAGACACAACGGCAGCCAGGAAGAAGAACAGGTACATGGTTGTGTGCTGCCAGATGTGCAGCTGCTCCCAGTGTTTCTCTGCAAAGTCATACAAATGAAGCATCGGGCCATTTGCAGCGTACTGCTCGCAGATCATACCTGGGGAGCGCAAAGGAAGTGTTAGCCCACCTGCATTAGGACAATTAAAATAAAAAACATTGCAGAAGAAACAGAGGGCTGCTCACCAATAACAGAGCAAAAGAGAAAAAAACAGTTTTCAATTATCTCCAGGCGTCGCTGCAAGGTCCTGCTGGCGAGCCGGGTGGAGCCAAAGCTTTTGTTCCTGCGGGTGGTGTGCCAGAGGGAGAACTTTCCCGCCCACCAGATCCCTATTATCAGGAATACGGTCCCGGGGAGAATGTGGCCCTGGAAGCTGCCCATGACCCACAGCACCTGCATGACAACAAACCAGAGCAATCATCGTCCCGATCCCATGGGTGGACTGGATTAGCCTCCTCTCTCTGTGTGATTTAAGAGAAGTTCGGCAAACATCTCAACTCAGTGCAGCTGTAACAAAGGAGATGATTCTTCTTCTTTCGTATTTTACTAAAAACACAAAAGCAGAATGTTGTGAAAGTATTCAAAACAGCACATTTTACTGGACGATAAACAATAATATTGTTGTTTTGAGACCATTTTCAAGTGATATAACCAAGGGATTTCTTTTGCCTTAAACATGTTTTGGAGAAAAAGAAGTTGTCATTTTGTTTTCCAAAATCCCATAAGCCATCATTTTGGGAAGGTCACGATATCGGCAACAGGTTAATATTGCAAGTTCGCTCAAAGACCAATTAACTTTTTTGCATGGAACACTCCACACTGGAACTGCGAGGCATTTTAAATATCTAAAATAACACACAAAAAACAAAAACAATACATAAGAAGGAAATAAAAACCAAGAATAAAATAAACAATGAAGTTTCTAACCAAGATTGCCCTTCAAAAAGTATTAACCATCAGACTGGATATCATGGAGCTCATTTGAATTTAATCTACGACTTTCCTCTGCAATTACCATTTCAAGCCCTTTGATCCAACTCTTCCAGCGTTGTCATGGCTCCGTCTCTGATTTTCATAAAACCGTAGCCATCTCCTTCAACACCGCGGTCCTGCCCTCACCTCACGCTGACATTTCAAACAAAATCCCAATAAAACGTGCTGCAGTTTTGCTGCAGCAACGTGATAAAACGTGAGGAAGCTCAAGGAGAGCGAACACTTTCACAAGGAGCTGTACATAATTCAGCGAGACGGGGGAGGCGTGTAATAAAATGAGATGGAAAAAGTGAAGGAGTGGCTGTAATTTGGGTAAACAGCAGCAGAGCAACATCTGCTGGAGAGTAAATTATGTCGGGGGAGAGGGCTTGAACTTTTAATAGCATAGAGCCAAAGATTATTTATAAAAAGAAAATAAAACCTCCTTACACGGAATGAAATAGCCTAAAGAGGAAAAATACAAGAGAGCACAAAAATACCCCCAAACACCCCAGCTGTACTCTCCTTTGTGATAGAAATGACAAAGGGAAGCTTTTGAACATCGACCCCTGATTGAAACAGAGCGTTTGAGATGTTAAAAGGAGCTCATCTGTGTGTCAGATGGCTCCTTTCCCTGTGTGAGCTCTTCAGGCAGAGGGAAACCCTTCAGCAGCAGACATGGCAAAGCCCTTCCTCGCCTCACTGCAGTGTCGTAGGAAGAGCCATCAGAGCCTGGGCGGCCTTAATCACAGAATAAGCAACAACAACCAGTGGCAGCCAGCTGCGGCCGAGACGCTGGTTAACTTCAAGAAAACCTGAACATTTGTTGTACTGAGAGCTGCGGCGAAGGGGATTTATTCACCGATGTAGTCTAAGCTACATCACGGAACACTGTTAGCATACTGCATTCACCTGCTTAAAGATTTTTTCTATTTTTACTTTTATTTTATGCTTAACCCTGGTGACAAAATAGTATACCTTAGTAAATATACTGTATTTTTCTGAAGAACACTTATCATGTGGGTTCACTTATTAAGATTATTAAAGTTTAAAACACTTTTACTAGAAACATGCTTCTAGTACTCTTTTTGTAAATGTATTTTTGGTACACTTTCTAAAAGCTTTTTTTTTCTTTTCTAAAATACGCTTGATTTCAAATTAAATATATTACTAAAGTTATACTTTGAATAATCATTTTGAAAAATACACTTTGCCTGTATTTGTATAAAAGTATATTTTAAATGTACATTTTTAAAATATATGAAAAAATTGACATTTTTAATATATTTAAAAATAGACATTTTTATTTAAAAATATACAATTTTTTTACATATATATTTAAAATGTATATATTTTAAATATGTATATATTTAAAATATATACATATTTAAAAATGTATATGTACATTTTTAAATATGTATATATTTTAGTAAACATGAATAAATCTCAGAATAAATACTTTTCAATATTATTTGTAAGAACTTTGTAAATAGTGCCTAATAATTAGACTAAATATGTTGCAACGAAATACTTTCAGTGTTTATATATGCTACTTTATGCTAACTAAGCATGCCTTGCTAGGTGCCTTCATAATCTTTTAGTATTTTGTTAAAAAGCCAAAAGAAAAAAACTTACTATAACATTAATAGAGGTGAAAAATTAAAACATACCTAACAAACTGGAAATCGAAATGGTGGATAACTTCAGTCCAGTAGCTTATGCCTCTATATACATTAAATTAAATTAAATTAAATTAAATTAAATTAAATTAAATTAAATTAAATTAAATTAAATTAAATAAGTAACCAAACCACAAAGCGATAGCTCCCAATGAGCAGTTGTCAGCAGTAGACAGCAGTTAATAGCAATTAGCAGCAGTTAGCATAAAATTAAACGTAGCTAAAATGGATAACATTAGTAATGCCAAGTTAAAAACATATACAAAACATAGCAAAATTACTCGTGAAACGCTGTATGTTATCAAATTGGTCTAAAATATAAGTTAAAATATAATACTTACAAAAAACAGAGCTGATTCTAATACATACCACGGTCACCAAAACGAAAGAAAAAAGGGAGAGGAGGCGTCGGTTACCGGTGTTACTATGCTAACCCCAACTGCCAAACGCAACATAACAGAACTTAAAAAAAAAAACACCAATAAATATCTGAAGAAACCTACGGAAGAGGATTAGGGACACTGGAAAAAAACTGTTCTGGCTTTAAACTCAGAATTCTGAGATTAAAGTCAGAATTCTGAGAAAAAAGTAAGAATTCTGAGAAAAAAGTAAGAATTCTGACTTTAATCTCAGAATTCTGACTTTTTTCCTCAGAATTCTGAGATTAAAGTTAGAATTCTGAGAAAAAAGGCATAATTCTGACTTTGAATTCTGAGATTAAAGTCAGAATTCTGAGATTAAAGTCAGAACTGTTTTTTTTTCCCCCAGTGGCCCTAATCTTGTTCCGTACAATCATCATCAGTTCACAACAGTCCACAACATCCTAAAATTGTAAGTCGTACAGGAATACTGTGACATTGTACTAAAACAATACTCTGTCCTTTACTCATTTCCTCTAAAGTGTACCTATTATTTTATTATTCTAATTTTTATAATCATGTTGTGTGTAAACTCTTAATATATTGACAGTTTGTATAATTCTCTGATAGTATATTGGCAATGTAAATGTGAATATATTGAATGCACAAAGTACTTTGTTTCATCTGGAAAGTGTGTTGTAATTGATCCTTCTGTGTACTGGTGAAGCATGTAATGTACAAAGTGGCAAAGAATAATAATAAGACATTAAGTAACTGAAAAGTGTACTTCATTTGCACTCATAGTGAACCAAAAGTTTAAGTGGAGCATACTCTGATCACAGTACTAATATATAAAATGTATAATATTTAAAATATATTCTAAATATCTTTAAATGTAATTCATTCACAAAAATAGTACACTTAAGATATACTAATCAAGCACATTTATGTGGCTTAAAAAGTTGTGTACGTAAGTACAACTTGTTGCAAAAGAGCACATGATAATACACTTAGTACACTTCAAGTTGTGCTTTGCTACAATTGAATTACTATTAAAACACACCAAGCACAAAATTAGTTGTTCCAAAATACCATACTTCAAGTTAACTAATCCTTAACTAACTTTAAGTACTGATGATTATTCTGACTTCAATATGCTAAGATTTAACATACTTATTTTTATTCTTCACCAGGGTAAATATTCAAGGTCAAACCATTTTTAATACCCAACTTTGACAAGCTGAGTTGATACAATTTTATTTTGTAAAGACCAACTGAATGCTACTTTGTTACTTGTAGTTGCTGTTAATGGTCCAGGCTTTTATTTGGGCAATGTATCTATGCTAAGAGAACCTCAGAGCTACTGAAGAAGATTTACTGCAATAAAAGAAAAGGTTAAGAGCAAGGCAGAGAAACACATAAAAGGCAACTTAATTTTAGCTTCAGTCAATAAGGGAACAGGGTAATGGCGATTAAAGTTTATTTAAGTTATTTAATTCTGTGACTGATTGATTAATGATTCATGAAAGGAATTGCATCAATGTAACAAGCTTTGCTTCACTAACAGTAAAAAAAACTATTGTAATTTTTATTTCTTTGATTTAGTTCTTGCGGTGGTTGATTTGCAAGGATGGCTTTAATAAATCATCATTTCACCATCAGTTCTGGCCTTCTCAAAGTACAGATTTTCTTTTATCAAGTTTCAATCGATCCAATACCCATAAAACACAAGGTCAGTATCGCCGATACTGATGCTGATTCTGATGCAGATGCATTTTGTTTAAGTCATATCATCAAACTTCTGACCTTTAGATATTGTTTTGTTGTTGTTTTCTTGTAATTATTTTTGTTCAAATCTAGGACAGAACTTGGGCAAAATGTAGAGGTGTCTACTGGATTTCGTAACATGATAAACAGTAACAATAGAAAAAACAAAACAATTTACAAAGGGCAGAAAAATATAATTTGAGAGCAAATCAAAACAAAGTATTTTTATGTTAAGGCTGAGAAACTACAACTCGGAAATAAAATACAATTTCAAGAGTGATTCTGAAACCTAAGTATCGATATTATCAGAGTGGTATCGATCCGATACTGACTCCGACTTGGAATCGTTATTGTCGATATTTTGGATAGACCCCTCCATCTCTAAAGATCAGATTACTGCCACCGTCACAGAACAAGTCTGACAACAAGAAGTAGGCGTCTTACAAGTGACTGACCTACCAAAATTAGATCACACATTTGTGTTTTTCTGCTTTAGATAACAACGCCAAAACAAACGTCCCGTTTCATTCAACATAAACGTACCACAGAATTTCAGGAAAATGAAGATCATATGGCAGTTGGACACGGTGGTGGTATTGTGATGCTCTGGGGCTGCTTTGCTTCTTCAAGTCCTTGACAGCTTTCTGCAGGGTATAGAACCATGATTTTCTTTCCATCAGAAAATCCTGATTGAGATTGTCTAACCATGAGTTCTAAACTGAACCGCAGTCGTGTTATGCAGCATCAAAATGGCCAAAAGCACAAGAGAAAATCCCCCTCCAAAAAGCTAAACTAGGGTCATTTCTCACGTACAATGCTGTTGTACGACTTTAAATGGGTCGTGCATGAAAACCCTCCAATTAAAACAATTCTACAAATAAAATCCTCGGGGATGTAAGACACTTATTGTGAGTTATCACAAATGCTTGATGAAAGTCCTTTTCAGTAAGGGTGCAACTGGTTGCTATATTTAGAGCGTGACTTTTTGTATGCGTGACAAGTTGATTTGTATGGCGTTTTTTTTTTCTTAAAAAAAATCATATTTTAAAAAGAGATTTGGGTAACCTTATCACTTATTATTTGGGTAACCTTATCACAGCACTGTTGTTTGTTAAATACATAAAAAGAATAAATGTCCACCTTAGTTCTGGGTTGAAATTCGTCCTGTGATTTTTATGAGGAAAGTTATGAGGCTTTTTTAAATAGAAAGTTTTAGACTAAAACATAGATTCAGATGCGCGCCAGTAATTTGTATTAGTTTAGTTTTTCAATTTTACAGCATCTGGGTACATGCATGAAATCATTTTAACAACATAACTAAAAAGTCATAATGCTTACAGAGTTAACAAGGTTAGAAAAGTAAGATCTATGTTTACTATTCGTCTGTGAAGATGAAGTTTTCCCATCTAATAATTAGAAACGAGTTAAAAGCCACATCTCCATAAGTTTCCATAGCTCTGGATTCTCAGACACGGGGAAAGGCAAAGCAAAACAGTCTTACCTAAGTTAGCTCGTCTCTGGAAACTAAAATATCGCACAAAGTATTTTCAGGAAGAAAAATGTATTCCTTTTCTTTTTCCCATCACATAGAGTGTTGTTCCCTTAGAAACGAACAAGGATGTCTAAACTGTTTTTCAGCTGGACACAGAGTAAACATCAGCAGTCTGCGGGCTGAGCCAGATTCCCAGCAGCCAGATCCGTCTCCCAACTTTTTCATGCCACCCAGGATTTTTTTCCCCCTCTGTCTTAAACCCAGCAGGCCAGCGCTGCTCGGTGAAAAAAAACATCCCATTGGAGAAGAGGGGGTCGCTGACGTCACAAGCTCTCGCTCTCATTGGCTTGCCGAGCCGTCGGTCAGCGGTGTCCACGTGTGCACTTTCTCTCCGCCTGCTGGAGCTCGTGCCCGGTCGGTCTCTTCTCACAGGAAACCGTTACTTTCCGTGGCGCGAGGGAGGGCAGGGCGTCCCGAAACAAGAGCCCCGGCACGTACACTGCAGCTGGAAGAGGAAAAGCAGGACGTCCCTTTCATTGAGAACATTCATCCCTAACTAGTAACTACACTTTACATTCTCCTCAAAACCTCCTCACATAAAGGAGTATTATTATGGAGGTATTTTTGGCGGAAAGGTATTCAAGTAACTATGAACTCCTCCACAATTATCTCAGCTCTTTCAGCAAACCACTGGCACAGCAGCAATACACCTACATGTATATTATATTGGACAAAACAGGAAATTTTGATTTATATTTTCAAATATTTTTCACAGTGACTGTAAAAGTTCATAACATTTGCTGTCACAAAATAACACGTATTTCAACATTATTACGATATAACATAATTAACAAACGTGTTAATTACATTGTATAAACATGATAATGTATTATATAAACTTAATGTTACCCAGATTTCTGGAACATGCATTGGGAATTTTAAAGTACCAACACATTTTTTTTTCCTACAGCTTTTTCTGTGTGAATTATAAGTAATAACAAATTTTCCTGTTTTGGAATGTCTGTGTGTTTTATTCAGTTACTTAATTTTACATGATCTGGTCTTTAGTGTCTGTATTTAAACTGTTTTGTGTTTTCCATGTAAACCAAAAGGCCCAACTAGATGGTGCCCTGCAAATTAGCTTGAGCTATCCAATTTAGGCCCCACCCACATGGAAACCTGTGGACATGTACAATATTTTATTCACATGAATTTAAAATAAGAAGATGCATGATTCGATGTGAAACACGTATCACAAATATACAACAGTATCATAAAACTCCTAAATCTCTTTTCTGGCTTTCGGTTTTTACATGCTCCTCCTGACTGGTCATCCTCTGGAAAAAAATGTTTTTTGACTCACCCTGGCCTTTGCGTGTCCAAACCAAATAGATTCCAGCAGCCATACAAATGTGCTGACGTACCTGTTGAGCCCATGCAAAATTAGGACTGGAAAACAAAGCCATTCGAGGACACAAAAGTTATTGCTTCACTCTAATTTCTTCTTTATACCTGGAGTTTGACCATGTCGTAGAGAGACCACCTTATTATTTGTCACTACTCAGCAGCAATGGGTTTTCTTTTTTTTTAAAATTCAGACTTATGTGAACAAACTTGTAGAAACCTTTCAGTACTTTCACTGTTAGCACGTAGCTACTGCATTGCTGACACATGTAAACGAAGAGGCAGTATTTTTCATAAGATTTGCAGCACCTTCTGTTTGTGCTTTAATCGCTAACTCAAACAGTCTGGCTTGAGAAGCTCGTTCATGTCTGTGCTATTATGGGATTTTAGCAACTGTGAAAGCATTTTATTTTGTAAGGGCTGGGTCAGGATTATATGATTCAAGGCATTTAGTAAATACGAAAAGCAGCTATGTTGTTGCTGTTGAAGAGAAACAAAACCACTATCTTGCAAGGCCAGGTCACCTTGTTTTCTGTCAGATGTACAGGAGCAAAATGTCAGCGTGAGTTCTCAAAAAGACAGAATGTCGAGATGAATGCTGCCATTGTTTTATTGTTGCGTTTGAATCACTAAACTAGTGTAAGGATTTGAGTTTTTCTGTGTGTTTATTTAGGATTCTGTCAGTTGAATTTCGGTGTTGTCCTGTCTACCCTTGATTGATCCCAGCTGTGTCTAATTCCCTTGATTACCCCCCAGGGCTGTGCAAAGACCACTAAAGGGGCAGGTGCTCAAAAAAAAAAAGGGCACATCTAACCGCATTCTAAGACAGAATATAAACAAAGCCACACAGCTTTCAGTGTTTAATAAACAATGGTAAATAACACAATTGTGAGATATACAATCAAAGCTAAGGAAAATCTATATAAAACATACAACTGTGCATATATAAGATATTTTATTAGTAATTTCTGTCTGCAGGTCTATTTTGTTATAGGAAAGTATTGCAATATTCAAACCTGCAATTTAGCAGGACATGTAAATCAGAAATAGACATATTTTGACTTTACATGATTACACTATTAAAAATATAAACAAGGGCACAATGCAACCTTTTAGTGTACTGTAATCTACAAAAAAGAGCTGCCTGTTTGCTGTTTGTACACTTGCAGTGGAGATGAAGACGGTCCATTCAGGAAAGCAGAGCTGCATCAAACTTTAATGTGGAACTGCAGAAAAAAAAAGCAAAAATTGAAACGTTAATACATGTCACCATGAGAAAACCCTACTGAGTTATCAGTCATCTGTTTAAAGGGCTGCTTTCAGTTCCGTTCCATCTGAGCCTTAACAGATATAAACATGCAGTAAATAAATCGATTTTCAATCAGTTTTCTGCACCAAAGCGTTAATAATAACCGTATAAACTTACTTAAAGTCTGGGTTGAGTTTTTCCCCTTCATTAATGACAAACTTTTATTACATTCATTATATCTATCATAATAATTCAGGGTGAGTTATTTTTAATTCTAAATGAATATCCTTGTTGGACTTCTCCTTCAAGATAAATTTACCTAACGCTAGAATAAATGCAATGTACATTATGCAGCAAAGGAAATTAGAATATCGGACATGTATCCATTATGGAGATGATCGGTTTTGGACGGGCGATGTGCCCCTATTGCATAAGTGATACTGAAGAATGACCGCTATCATTAACGGTACAGGGAAGAAGCTTTTTAGTTATCTTGCTTTGCTAGCAAAGTCGTTAGCTAGCAGCTAGCTAATAGCACAACAACAACAACAGCCTAATGTCTGTATGATAAAAATACTGAAAGATAGATAAGAACAGTTTTTCCTCACTTGGCTGTCTCCTCCCGCTCAGTGGTTCTTAAGAGAAAGGCAGATGCAGAGGCCTGTCAGTGTCTGTTGTATTTCATTACCTCTCAGCTTAAGCCGCTCCGAGCTGAAGCAGAAACGATACTTCAACGTTTCCCGTCATCTGACAAGTAGCAAGTCTACTCCACTTTATTCACCAAAAACGTTTTTTTTTAATTCACCAAAAACTGTTCCGTAATCTGGAACGTTCACTACGTTGAGCTCCAGTTAGCCGCCTTATCTCACTGCGCGAGAGGCAACTACGTCATGCGTCACGGTCAAAAGGTCAAAGGTAACAAGGTGACCGGCTTATTATATTGTAGAAAAAACAAAATAATTTTAGTACATGTTATTATGTGTCAGAAGAGGGCTTAGAAAATAATACCAAAAAAAAAAAATTGACCAAAAGGGCACTTGGGGGCAAGGAACAAAAGGGGCAGGTGCTCAAGCACCCCCAGCCCCCCTCCTCTGCATGTGCCTGTTACCCCCTGTGTATTTACACCCACCTGTGTCTTTTGTTGTCTGTCAGGTCCTTGTCTATACTGTCTTGTTGTAGTGACTATTGTCATTGTCTGTTCAGTGCTACCAGTGTCAGAGCCATTGCTGTTTTCTCCCCAGTGCTGTCTGTACTTTAGTCATTTGTTTCACCCTTAAAATCATAATTTCTCAAAAGCCTGGGTCCACCGCATCTGTCCTCACCTTCTACATCCTGCCAATCATGACAACTAGGGCTGCGACTATTTTAGTAATGATTAATCAGGTAACAAAATTGGTAGATTTTTCATTTCACCACTTAAGCCTTTTTTCTTTTACACATTATTAGAAATACAAGACACAAATAAGCAAATTTTTCAGACAAGAAAGTAAGCGTTTCATTGCCTAAAATGCAATAACATTTTTATTTAGGGCATATTTAGTGTATTTTTTTTTATCTTAAATGTATTTCTTTTTGCATTCATTCTTTGTACAGTTTTGGGTTAATTACTGCTCTGACTCAGCAAATGGCCTTTTTGTGAGTTTGCATACTCCAGTTGACGATTAACCGATGACTGAATTAGTTGACAATTATTTCATTAATTGATTATTTACGATTAAACCAATCAATTTTTTTTTCTCTACACTGTTTTCCTTATATTAAACCTTTCACTGATGTTTCATGACATAAAATAGGATGTGGAGATGTGTCTGTATCACCTTTGGTAAAAGCAAGGTGGAGTTAGGTCGAATCACACACATAACATGCCAGTAATCTGGCTACTTCTGTAGCCTCTGTTATGATTATTGTAAAGTTCTACCAATGTGGCTATGATCGTGTTATTGAACTCTGGTGACCATGAATGCTTCTTGAGGACTGTTCTCAGTGATGAAACTCATGAAATGAACGCGCCGGGTTATCTAGTCACACTGCTTCATGATACATTGATAGTTCAGTCAAAAATAATCTTAAAGTGTTTCTTGTTAAGACACTTTTTTGAGATTATATATGACTGAAAATATACTTTTTGGTTTTTAAGACACGGACAACTTTTAGGAGCTAAAAATAAAAATGCTTTGAGTATAATTGCATGTTTATGTGCTAACTGGTGCAGACAGATGCAGAAGTTTATTCTAGTTGCACACCCTGCAAACGTCTCATTTGGTGGTGCGGGGCACACAGTGTAGTGGTTTTTAAAAGCTTAGAGATGATAGCGGGCTTGGCTTTATGTGTAAAAACCTTCACTAACGAGGTTGGAGATGGCCATTGTTGATTTGTTCAATCTCAGAAACTACCCTGACCTGCGACAAGCCCATGCAAGTTAGGCGACTCATAACGGTGAGCACAGACAGACAATCACAAAGGAAGGAAGGTGGTGCTGATCGGAAATGAGATGTTAAAGTTTATGTGGGAGCAGTTTGCATGCATTTAATGGGATCAAATAAAATCTTAACCTTTAAAAGTGAAGTCCTGGTCATGAATTTTGTTCACACTGAGGCACATTTTACAGTTCGTCCCAGCCTATTTGTAGTTCAGTGACCAAGGATTCACCTAATTGTTCTCATTTGCAAAGTAGCCAGTGAGGAGTGGCTGTACCTCCCAGAGCGCGTATAGGAAGAGCTGTAGATGTTAGCTTCTTCTAAATATTTGGTGTTTGGACTATTAAAGGGTCAGTGTTATACATTTTCCATTCACGTAGTGCCATTTTATACCACAATCAAACTATGTTACATTCAGTTGTTATAAAAATGCATCATATATCAAATATGACCTGAAAGAAATTTGACTTCATAACACCTTGAAATTGGGCCTCTGTCTCTTTAAGAAACTCCTGCTCTTTCTGAAACTCCGCATCCAGGAAGTTGCCACAACATCGTTCCTCTCTTAATGTTTCAAAATCGTCTCAAATGAACAGCCAAACATTTGCAGACATTTGAAAATGTTTTTGGAATGGATAATAAAAACCAATACTGAATGACCTCTATAAATAGTTTATAGTTCTTTTTTTATACTTAAAATCAAGAGCCAGGCCAGAAAACCAAACTACTTTAAATGGGATCTACAAACCCTGTTGTGGAACCCCTTTGCCAAAAAACTTTCTGATGACTGTGTTAAGGAAATAGATTAATTAATCTTAGCTTTATATGAGACACTGTTTCAATGAATAAGCGAGTCAAGATTAACACAGAAAGCATTCTGATTTGTATTTCAATCAAGGGTCAAGCAGAGAAAGAAATAACCGTTGAGACTCCCGGCAGAAACCGGGAGTGAAGAAGAGATGAAAGAAAGCACGTCGCTTTTAATATTCACCAGCCCTCTTACAAAGAGGGGAGAAAAAGGGAGCATCCCACCAGTTTCGGTTTACTTCACAACTCTACTTGCACCTGCAGACTGTGACCCTGGACGGTCCATTACGTGTTTCCAACGAGTTGTCTCCAAAATGAAGGTGCATTATAGATAAATTGATTGATTGCTTGTTTGACTGATAACTGTTAAAAATATGCGACTTGCAAAGGAACATTGAGCAAAAATATTGATGAGGTGTGTGTAGATGCTTGTGCTGGCATGTTAATAATAAAATCAACAGAAATCCAGAAATAAATTCACTTAAACAGAGAGTTCTTGTTTTATTTTTATTATAGGAGGTTGGTTGCTGTACATTTTCATCTTAGAAAAGGAAAAAATTCAAGTAAATCATGAGTATATGTAAACTTGTTTCCTTTTTATCTGAAACGTTAAGACGTAAGTCGATTATGGCATTATTTGAATATGCAATTTACTTAGTGTCAGATTTAAAGGCGCAGTTTAGCAAAATCTTTCTGTTGTGAGTTAGATGAGAAAGATACCAGATTTCATGTGTGTGTATGTTAAATGTAGAGAAGTGGGCAGCGGACATTAAACTTAACTTAGCATAAAGACAGAAATCTAACCGACCACAGCCCACATCTGGACTGGAATTAGTGCAACTCTAAAGATGTGACTGAAGTGAGAGAGCTCCATAAAAGAGCTTAAAATCAAATCATTTACCTCAGAAAACAGATAGAAACACACGGTTATTTATGGTTATTTATGTCTATGCAAAGTCAGTGTCTGAAACATGTCACCTTAGTGATAGCAGTGGTAGTACTCTCTAAAAACTGCTTGGCTTTTTCTTTTACCTGAATTTTGGGCTTATCTTTTTAAAACAAGAGTTGGGCAGTTTTAAATGATAATTAGTTTAAAAAACTTCAATTTTGTTGTAACAGGCAGGTTAAAAAGCTGCCTTTGGTCTGATCCCTGTGCAGTTGAACGATTTTAAAAATAACTGTCTTGCTCTAATTTCCCGTTGGTTGGACCATAGACTCCAAAATGCCATTATGTGATGATTTAAAGTAACAAATTGTAGCAACTTTCAGAACAGCCGGTACCTTCTTTCCTTACTGAGGAGTTACCAGTGGGTAAAGAAAAGTCTAGAAAAAGCCTCATTATTCTTCACAATCCGCCATATTGAAATGAACAACAAACTGATCTGAAACTCTTCCAAAGGATAAAATAAGAGTGTAGATGATAAAATACTGCTGATGTTAATGTCACTTATTTTTGTTGTTGACTTTAGTTCTTACAAGATGTAAGCTAACCAGCTTACCAGCTGGGTGATAAGCACTAGCTAGCGCCAGCTGTGACTATCAATTTGAGCAAACAACTGGTAGTAAAGTCAATATAAACAATAATAATTGTTGTGTGTGGTTATTACACATTATCCCTGTGCATTTATAGGTTCTTTCTTCCACAGATTAAAAACATGCACATTAGGTTAACAAGCTCCTCTAAAGTACCACTAGGTGGGATCATGTGTCCAAGCATGGCTGTCCATCTCACCCTCTCTCTGACCCATCGACTGCTGGAGAGCAGGGTTGATTCATTTTATTGTTTGTTTAGCAATTCAGGTTGTGGACTTTTTTTCCTGCTTACTTTTTGCTAATCTTTCCGTTTGATATTATCATCTTTAATTAAAACCACACCCAGCATGCTGTTGTGGCAAATCAGCCCAGTCATGGATCAGCTGTTCTTTGGCATTAGCAGGACTGAGACATCAAAATAACCCAAATTATATTGTTTTTCATCCAGCCAACAATTTTTAGAGTGTACTTTTATGACAAATAGAGGTAAAACCCTTGTGAACTATAGCCTCCCTCATAGGAGTTTGTTTCATCTGACATTACACATACAAATAAGCTGCCTGTTGTCTGGAGCTGAATTCGCTTAGTGTGTCCTTTAGTTTTGCTGTGAGCAGTTCAGACCGACCGGTATGGCCACAGGTTCTCCCAAAACATGGGCTCCTCGGATCTCATTGCTCAGCAGCAAAGTCTGTCTGCTAGCTGGAGGATCCGGGCCGTTCCGAGACGAGAAGACAATCTAGAAGTGGGTGACCATGCAGAGGGAAGGGGAGGTTAGGATGTGCTGGAGGCCTCTGGGGCCGGGAGGTCACAGGAATGAACATGCGAGCGCAAGGGTCATCATGGGACAGTGGTGCGGGACGAAGACCAGTAGAGAGGCTTTATGATGGAGACGTGGACACGGCACGTGGGGCATGTCTGTTTCTTCCACAGCCACTGCTCCATGCACTGAAACACACCACAGAACAGACGGGAACGTCACCCACATTTATTGGCTAACTGAGTCGGTGATTTATACACATAATGATTTTCTGTTCTCATGGCAGCATGTCATTTCCCACATGTAGGAACTACATGCACAACAAGGTCATGTGGTAAGGACAACAGTAACACGTGTTTTGTTCATTTCCTGTGAGATCCTCAGAAGACAGTTTCCTGTGTTTAAAAACTGATATAACCAGTGCTGACCATCAGGGGGGTCAAGAGGGGCCCATGGCCCCCTCTTGAAAAATTCTGGCCACCCCAGAGAATCCTGTTCATGTCATAGAAAACCAAGCAGAGTCATCTTCCTCAAGGGTATATAAATCCCATTAAATAAATAAATGAATAAATATTGGGAGCATCACTAGAAAAATAATCCAAAGTTTTGAGAAATTTAACACAAAATCAACTCTGGTTTTAAGGTAAACACTTGGATTGTAATAAATCAAGGTCACCTATTAAAGTAAATTGATGTCTGAACATATTCATATATACATACACACATTTGCAGATGTTTTACCTACTTTATACATTTCTTAAATGTAAAGTTTAAGTTGACAGACTATATTTACACCAGAGGTTGTAGCTTGCGGCAAGGAAAGATTTCACAGTAACTCTGTAGGAGCAGCACAGACTGTACACGCCATCAATCTGGACTTTCAAGGAGAAGTGGCAAAAAGGAAGACATTGTTAAAAGAAAACCAATACTTGTTTGCAGCAGTTTGCCACAAGCCATGCAGGGGACGCAGCAGTCATAAGAAAAATGGTGTTCCAGTCAGAAATTACCAAAATGAGGCTTGCTTCATGCAAAATTCTTTCTGAGGTGAGAAACTATCACTGCACATCACCCTGAATGTTGTTTTCTTTAAATGGCGTCAAAAAAGCTGCTAATATTGATGAAATGATGAAGTGAGACAAATACAGGGCAACCCTTCAATCATTATCGTTTTCCTTCTGCTTCACTTTTTGTGGGCCGACCACACAAAATCCAAAGAAAATACATTTAATTTTGGGGTTGCAACTTGACAAAAAGAAAAGTTCAGACACTGAATAATTTTGCAAGGCTCTCTTCAAGCTCATAGACTATAAAGACCTCTGGTACAACTAATACTGCACTAATACTGCACATCATTAAACTGACTGAACTACATTCAGTCACAAAGACTACGATATTCTCCAACAATTTAATGTTCTTAATTATAAATTCAGACCTTTACACTACTATAGCTTTAGTGCTTCACTGTGAGGGTGAAGAGGTTAACTGGAACACCAAATCGGACCATATATATATATATATATATATATATATATATATATATATATATATATATATATATATATATATATATATACAGTATATATATATGTGCCACATAGAGACATTTTCAGGATTTTCAGATTCAGACATGCCACATTGCTGAAATAAAGCAAGAAGGAATCACTAAAATAAAAAAAGATGGCGCCCTTCTGAGAGATTTCAGCGATGCCTTCGCAGAGAAAGTTGTCGACGCGGCGCGTGCTGCTCCTTCGCTGAGGAAATCCACCCATCCGCAGACTTTCTCCTCTCCTCCGTCAGCCTCCTGAACAGACAGGCCGCCGTGTCGCTGCTTCTGCGCAGCACGCTCGCCTCTAACCGCCGGGCTTCCTTCAGCACCCACCAGAAGGAGACATCAGACTCAATAAGTGCCAAGTTGGGGGTCAACGGTTCATGAGGAGGCTCCATGCATTTACAGAGTCATTTGCTACTGGATCATTGTTTTCATACCAGGTCCCGTCATGCATGTGCAGGAATGAGATTTAAGACCTGATTCGTGGCGTGCTTGGGGTCACGTTGGATCACAGACAAGAAGTATGCGGCGTGTCTGACCTGAACACGTTCTCTTACCTCTTTGTGGAAGCGGTGTTTGCAGTGAAGTTCTTGAACTCCCTCTCCGTTCTTGCACATGTCTTCATGGCAAATCAGGCACATCTTGTCTTTATCGCTCTACGAAACATCAAGAGGAATGAGATTTTCAGTGTCACTGAGAGCGTCAGTGTCAACAGTTCTTTTGTGTCTGATACTGTTACACAAAACTACAAAGGGACATGTGAGTGATTCCATTCACAAGGAGGGGACGATAATGTCACAGATCTGGATCAGTGTTACAGTGTTACATTTAGATTCCCCACAAACTCCTTCTTACTTACGACTGAAAGTTCTGCTAACAGGAGATTTTTATTGTTGCTGTTACGTCATGCAGATCTCACATGTCTTCTATCCTACGTGCTCATTAAGGTAACACAACCTTAATGCCCCCTAAGCACTCCTTAATCCCGACAGGCTTCACCAAAAGCGACTTATCAAGAAGTTAAAAAATAAATCTTTATGCAGCATAGACATCAGTTCTCACCAGACACATGGTTTTCTTGTCAGTGAAGCACAGCCTCCTCTGGAAGGACTCTGTGAGCTCTGGGATGGGGGTGATGCGGCTCTCCGTGATGGCCGTCTTGGGCCGGTTTTCGTCTGAGGAGATGCGATGAACCCTCTGGTGAGGCCTGACCTCCCCCTTGTCTTCCCTCGTTTTGGGAATGGGCGCGTTGGTCGCCGTGTGGGTCTTGTTTAGCTTCATGGCATCCAGTTGTGTCTGTACATCACACAAATAAAGAGAAAATGGGTGTCATTGTGGGGTTTGTTCTTTTTTTTTTGCTGAAAATACAAAGAGCCTCAGTGAGAGTTTTCAGTAAATGAGTAAACCACTCTACCACTAATGTCCATAGGTAACGTCAACTAATTATAGCTAATCTCTTGACTCAGTTTAGCCAGTTAATTCATTAGCTATAATCTGACCGGTGTGAGAGTGAGATGCAAGGCAAGTATTCCTCACGGTGATGTAAGGTGAATATCCTATGTTTAATTCGGCTCCCCAATGTTTTTCTGTGCGACTAAAGCTAAGTTATGTCACAGCTCAATGATGCTTTACTTCCAAACAAAATTAACAAACTGCTTCTCAGGAATTATATCACACAACCACTTTTACTGGTTAAAGCTAGAGATGCACCGATCCGATATTCAATCTAATTCTATGCTTTGTACTCTGAGCAACGTCAGGCTTTACTATTTATTTTATGGTACCTTATATTTAAAATTACTAATTGCATTTTTGTCAGTTTCCGTTTTTTTTTATCATTGCTCTTAATTTCACTAACTGAACAAATTGAAGTTGTGTTGTTTTTGCATGTTTGTGAAGCTATTGGTGTGTTTAAGTTATCGAATAAATTTGTAATTCAGTACATTTACATCTGTGTTTAAAAAAAAAACAGAAAAATGTCTTAAGTCAATTCAGCACTGTTTTTCTCTATTGGATTGTTATCGGACAATACTAAACCTCAGATATCTGTATTGGTATCGGAAGTGAAAACATTGTGGCGATGCTTCCCTAGTTAAGGCAAAATATACATTAAAACATATATATTTATGTGTTATATGAAAACAAATTTATTCAGTGGAAAGTGAGTCCATGTACTTGTATTTCCTTTGTTTATGGCTAATTCATATAGCCCGTTAGTTTACATTTAAACGTTTTTTGGGCTGACAGTCAAGGGACTAAAGAAACACCGCCTACTAATTCATAACCTGACAGAAAGAAGGTCATATTACTCAGGCATCTAAACATTTCAAACCAGGTTATACAGGTTGTCTCATTGACATCCAACATCTCACTTGTAAGATAGACCAGTTTTTATAAAACAAACAAAAAAAATTACAAACACAGCAACAAAACAAGTACTTAAGAATTTGGACTCAATTAAATGAGCTAACAAAAATATGAGCTAAAACCAAGAGCAAAGATTTGGTGCTTTAACGTAGATGATTTCATTAACCATGTGATTTTTCAATGTTTTGCACTCTATAACATCTTTTGTGTAGTCTTAGTTTTGATAATAAAAATATTAAACATGATCAATAAAGAAAATAAACCCCCATTTTTTATGGATGGGCAGAATATATATATGCCAAAAACCATTTCCCTGAATGCTCCATTGCAGATTTGGACCATGAACGTGTCAGATAACACACAGCAGCTCCCTGTTTGACAAAAACATCATTTAATAAGGCTCATCTGTTATGGCAGGTAAAACAGAATGATTTATTTAGGCAAAGTCTACTTGCTGGGACTGAGTCGTTGAGAAAAATGTCCTGCACATACACACACATGTAGTAAAAAAAAACCTTCGACCAAGTCCGAGTTGACATGCACAAACGTAATAAATCAAATCATTTTAATATTTCATTCAGAGATGGCCCAGTCGACCAAACAACAATACGAATCAGACCTTTTTTTTTCTCCACCGCTTCTGATTGCTGATCGAGTCACGTACCGAAGCAGCTGGAGGGGGTTTCCATTGATTAATTTTCATAAAGCATCGGAATCAGTTGAAATGAGGATCAGCAGACCAGAGGTCAGAGAAAACTGTAAACCAAAACCTGGAAATGAATGAGCGATCCGTCTCATCTTTGTTTTTCTCATTTTATGTTACATAACGGTTCATTGCTGCCATCCAGTCTGATCCAGAATTAGCCACCATCCCCCACGAACACAAAACAAAGCTCTACGTATTTCATTAATTTCTCCTGTATCTCTAAATAACTGTAAGCATTAAAACTTTTTAAGGTTTCTCTTTCATTGATGAAACTTTAATAATATAGACCAACAAGGTGCCAACTGTGATTTTCCAAAGCAATATAATATAGTTTAAAACACAAACGGATCAGGTTAAAAAATAAATAGATATTCTATGTGCTACTGAATGAGCAACAAACCCTCAGTTTATTGTTAATATCAGCAATGTTTGCTACATTATCTACTGAATGCACGCAGCTATTTTGAATTGTAGACTGCAGGGGGCGTTCTTAGTGTTCTCACAACTGGGATATTAAACTTTGACTTCTGAATACCAGGAGAAAACAGAAAACAGGTTTAAGCAGAAATCAATTTAACAAAAACTATAAACATAATAATAACAAAAAAGGGATCAGTTTAGCAGTCAGAAGTGGAACAAACGCATCCTACATTCTAAAGACCCTCTCAGTTCCCTTCACTATCTTCAACAGGGCCCAGTGTTCCACAAAAATGCATTAATACCTGCTATATGCAGAGTCAGACTTTAAAAAGGGTTACTGGTGGCAGTAGCCCATGGCTTCAATTCATAGTGGGCTCCCACAGATTTCTAAGCTTTTTTAAAGAATTTTTTTTTTTTTCAACAAATGCATGTTTTGCAGACATTGCACTTTATCTAAGAGTCATTAGTCCATATCAGGTGAGTTGCACAAATATTTTGGGGATTTCTTATCACCGTAAACAATTCTCAAGTATTGGAAAATTATAAAGTTATGATCATTCTTTTTTTGGAACCACATGTTGAGCTAATGGCCAGGAGATGTACACTGCTCAAAAAAACAAAAGGAACACTTAAACAACACAATATAACTCCAAGTAAATCAAACTTCTGTGAAATCAAACTATCCACTTAGGAAGCAACACTGATGGACAACGGGGACCCTCGTCGGGTCAATCAGTGTTGCTTCCTAAGTGGACAGTTTGATTTCACAGAAGTTTGATTTACTTGGAGTTATATTGTGTTGTTTAAGTGTTCCCTTTATTTTTTTGAGCAGTATATTAAACCTACCACTACCCAATTATGTATAGAACTACCTATTAATATACTTTCAGTTGCATAAGCAAAATATTTTTTGGTACATTGGGCACCAAAACAGCTTCCAGCCCAGGGGCCCACATCCTTGTAAATACAGCCCTGACTATTTGTTACACAAGCGGTATACATTTTTTAAAAGGCACATTACAGGTCAGGACTTCTTTCTACAACAAGCCATAAAATATTACTGCATCAGGCGTTCTCATGGAAGGGAACAGTCCAGACATGTAACATTCGACTGAATAAAAGTCACATCTTTCTGTAATAAAATAGCACAGATATGAAGAGCTGTTTTTCTGTGTGCATTATGCTGCTCTGCAAAAGTCTATTCAAGTGGACCTGAGTGCATCCGGGTGTTGCTCCCGTCCTTACCACGGTGGGGAGTGATGCTCTGCGGTCGAGGTTTGTTTTCGAAGGCCGCCTAAAACTTCGTTTTCTCTCTCTGGAGCGTCCGCCGTCCGTTCCATGACCCCAGTAGCTACTCATCCAGTTGGTGAAGTTTCCATCATCGTCCTCGTCGTTTTCCATCACGATAGCGGGCAGCAGTCTGAGAGACATGATCACTGCTGTGTGTACGCACATACACAAACACACAGGCACAGGCAGCCTCTTGGTTCAGCAAACCCAGCAGGACAGATTCAAATGAGATCCCAGCTCAGTGGTGCAGAAAGCAAAGACCACACTCAGCTGACCCACTAAAGTGTCTGACAGCCCCGCCACACACGAATGTCCCACAGGGGGAAGGTAACGTCTACTGGATGCCACTACGGAGCCTCTGGGTGCTTTTCGTCTGTGTTGTTGTTGTGTTATTCCTGGATAAGCCAAAAATAAAACAGCAGAGCTTTTGCTTTAGTCTTTAAATAAGAGAATCCTCTGTAATCTATTTACCATGTGGCTGGCAGAGTGTTAAAAAAAGGAGATGCTGGAAGACATTGAGTTACAGCTAGTAGTTTTTTTTTGTTTGTTTTTTTTCATTGGGTGGCTGATGTGGCCTCTGCTTTAAATCTTTCCATTGCAGTGGCGGGCCTGTGGGTAAACAGCCGATACTCCAATTTGCCCATACTTTCCACTCGCAGACCGCATCAAACCTGTCAATAATTATGGAGTGCTGGGATCTGTGTCTCCCACACGGCACGGAGAGCCCCGGGCTCCCTGTGGCAAATGGGACAAACCACAAATCTCTTAGGGATAACCTGTCTACCGCTGCACACCTCCCTGTATTTTTTTCCCATAGTGTCTTTTTTCAAGACACTCGTGAAACTTTACAAATTAAACTACAAAGTACAAACTTTAATTTGTTATATTGGGAGTTTATGTTGATAAATGTAAATCTAAAGTCTCAGTTTTCTATACCTAACGTGTAGTTTGCATTTTGTTGCATTTTACTAGATAGATAGATTAGATAGATAGATAGATAGATAGATAGATAGATAGATAGATAGATAGATAGATAGATAGATAGATAGATAGATAGATAGATAGATAGATAGATAGATAGATAGATAGATAGATAGATAGATAGATAGATAGATAGATAGATAGATAGATAGATAGATAGATAGATAGATAGATAGATAGATAGATAGATAGATAGATAGATAGATAGATAGATAGATAGATAGATAGATAGATAGATAGATAGATAGATAGATAGATAGATAGATAGATAGATAGATAGATAGATGTTTACCTTCTGTCACTTGTGGCCATGCTAACTGGGGTTAGTATTCATGGCAGGCTTTGTTGTGATGAACCAGCTGTACCATAGTAGAGAGAAAGGGGGAGGATGTGAGCAGCACCTACACAAGCATGATTGACAGTGCTAATGCCCTCCTCCTGATTCTGATTGGTTGTTTCTCTGGGAGGAGGACCATAGTGGGGAAAGCAGAGGAGCTCAATTTTTTTCCCACAGATTATCTGTCTTATAGTATACTGTCACACAATGGTGATAATTCTAACATATATGTAAAAATAACATCTTTTTTTGTACAAGTTACATACTGTAGTCACAAAAAGCAAAGTTATTAGACACACGCACACACACACACACACACACACACACACACACACACACGCATGCACACACCCACACACACACACACAGCACACTTGTTTTTCAACAGGAAGAAATTAAACACTAAAAACCCCATCCTTACTTAACAGATAAAGCTTCAGTATCCTAAAGCTCAAAGAAATTCCTAAAGTCTAGATTAAACGTGACCAAAATATAAGGTTGTATCTTTTCTACAGAGCGTTTCCAATTAATTTAACAACATCCAATGAGATATATCCTCCCCTCTTGCCTGTGGGACGTGTCTTTGTAGATCATTTTATCCAAAAAGTACACAGAAAAGCTTAAAGAAGGCCAAGAAATCCTGAAGGGAAAACTCAAGGCAACCATCAACAAACTGGAGAGAAAAAAAGTAAAAACAAAAAGTTTAAGCACATCCCAGATGTGTGTTTAACCCAGATGATTAAATTATGCAGCCCTAAAACTAAAGTTCATGCTTTTTAATGTGAGGCTGGGGACTAGTAGTTTATCTGTTGCATTTATCCTTTTTGACTGGGTGGATAAAGTTGCAGTTTTTCTGTCATTTCACTGAGTATCTCTTAAGATTTTAAAAGTTTACATGGACTTAAATCTAAATTAGTGTTGATTCATGACTAGTTTCATCTTGAAAAGTACAACTGACAGCACACCAATGCTGTGCTAAAATGTTTTGTTTTCATTTTTAAGTTTACATGTGACTGATGAGAATTAGATGTTAACAGTGAAGCAATTTAACTTCCTACTTCTAGTGAAGGCCTTGTTATTCCAGGTTGAAACTGAAAGTAGATCAATACGAGGAGGTGGAATTTCTTTTACTGTACGATGGGAGCAACATAATCCCATTATGTTATGCCAATGTGAGCTGATCTTTTGAGTTCTATATTTTCAAACCTAAAACATTGAGGTTTAAAAATGTTCTCTGGTCAAAGTGCCTCTCAGCGGAGACCTCAAACACACAAATCTAGACTCTCAAGCCCATAAGAGAGGATTGTTTTTCCTACATTGTCTCCATTTAGCAACATGGATCTTAGGGAGGAGGACTAGTCTGGGCAGGCAGGCTTACGAGACATGCCGGATGTCTTAAAAACTTCCACATAGCACAAAGATTACAGTCATCTGCTGTTATGTCGAAGATGGGAGTGAGTTAAGGTCAAACCGAAAGTCAAAGGGCTCTCCTACATGCAAACTAGATGCTAAAACACCAGAAGATTACTATGAGATTATCCAGCATTCAAATCACATTTTAATGACTACACAGGCTCAATAAATGTTTGGCAAATTAGATGCAGAAGTCAATCCAAATCAATTTAAAGACAAAACAAGGAAGAAGATGTTTATTTGTTAATAGATTTTATGAATGCCAAACTGAGAAATTCATTAAAAAATGTACATCATTGCTAGCTGGAACCAGAAGCTGTCTGACTCTGCATACGCTTAAAGACAAATATATAAAATTAACAGAAATCATAGGCGTCATGAACACAATACGCAAACACTTACAAAATAATTCTTACCCTGAAAACCTGGTTTTATTTTTTTGCATTATGTCACGTTGCTGGAGTTTCATTGAAAATTTATGATATATTAAATGTAATAAAACATGGCTTCTACATTTTTTTGAAATGTAGCTGTCTAAACTCTATTTGCATAAACTTCTCTTTACTTGAATACCAAAAATAAAATTAAAATAAATAAAAACTGTACAACAGATGCCACCTGTTTTATAATCCATTTTATAATAAACTAATAATAAAGATAAAGCTAATAACTAATAATAAACAAACGCTTGGAGCACAGAGAAAAGTGAACACATCATAGAGAGAGAAAAAAGTAGTGATAATATCAGATATCAGGTATCAGAATGTGTAATATCAGATATCTGACATCACATATTCTTTATGATCCCCCCTCCCCCCCCCTTTTACCTTTACGCAACAACAAGGTTTTATTGTGCTCCACACTTTACACATGTAACCAGACAGCTGAGTTCTTTAGCTGGGTCATGATGTGAAAAACCATAACAAACTCAGCTGACAATTAAAATGGATCAGAGCTGCTCTAGGTTTGAGAACAGACGGCCGTGGGCACATATTGAGTTTTTAGGTTCCTGTCCTGACGTGTCCTGACACAGGCTGTCTAAACTCAGAAATGAGAGGCAGAGGTAGCAGAAATAACAGCTTTTATGATAAATTACAAACATTAAAACAACAACAAAAACGGTTACTTTTTTTAAGTGCATCTCCAACTTTGAATAAGAACTGAAAAGTAAAACATTTACGTGATTGTTTTTAGGGTTAGTTTAGATTGTGTACAGTTAGCAGTATTTAAAACTGCTAAATGCTCATTTTCAACGGCGCCCTACTCCGCTACTTTCTCTGAACAAACCAGAACGGGACTGATTAAAAGACAGCAACACCGCCATCTAGTGGCTTCAGTCAAACCGAAGCTGTACACACACTAAAACAATACCAAACCTAGCATGTAAAAGATAGTTTTTCGTAGTAGAATATTTTTTCTCACATTTGACAACTTGATGTTTTCAATTTAATTAAAATTGAATAAAAATATGAAATAAAGTAAATTCGTTCAGAAATTACCAAAGGAGGTGTTACAGGTTGCTAAAAGGTGACGATGACGTTTCCGGTGGACCGCTGTCCCTGAAGTAAACACGGCCACTTCACATAATCAAGACTACGAGGAAGAGTACAGCAATTCAAGTGACTTAGGTTAAACAAAGTTTCAGTTTAATTGCAATGACCTAACTGTTTAAATAGTTGGCCATAAAAAGAATAGAAATTTTGTAAACACAGTTTAATATCACAACTTCTTAACAAAGGCTAAAGGCAATTTTTGGCAGATTTTGCGAGTTCCCAGTTAGAAAATACAAGAGGTGGGGTTTTCCTTATTTCAACTTATTCAGGATGTCACAAAGAAAACCCATAATGCAACAATAAGAAACAAAGGACAAAAATGTCTATAGAAGAGCTTCAAGGCGTAAATCACTGCTGAGCAGTAAGAACACGGCCTATTTCACATTTCCCCATAAAATTATTGAAGATACCAAGACAAAAGTAACCAAAGTAGAAGTTTTTGGAGGATGTCCCACCTATGAATTGCATTTCAGGCCATTAGTTCTTGACACAAGTTCTTGGGTAAATGCGACAAGACAATAGTCGAAAACACACCAAGAAGTCCGCTTCTGAAAACAAATACAGAATGAAAGTTTTGGAGTGTCTTTGAAAGGCCTACCCTAACTCTGAATGACATAGCATGACTTTTCTTGCTCGAAACCCTTCCAATATGGCTGAATTAAAGTAATGGTGCAAAGAGGAGCAAACCAAATTGCTTGACAACCAATTGAAGTATTTTAAATTGCTCAGTTGTTTTTAGCATGAACATAACCCTTTTCAAAATTAGCCAATTTTTTAAAGTATTTTATTCAATTGGATTGCCAGTTGAGCAATGACAGTTTCATCTAATTCCTGCACTGTACTTTACATTTATCATCAAAATTATGATCCCATTCTTGCCGTAGTATGGATCAGTGGGTAAAGTAGTCGTCCTACAATTGGCAGGTTGATTCCAGCTCCCCCTGGAAAAGACTGAACTCCAAATTCTGCATACATCCCGTTCACTCTCACTCTCACAAATGAGGAAGAATAAAGCTCTTGTTCACCTTTTCTCGTGGACAGAAAATCAAATAAAAGCAACATTACGTCTGCCTGGAATCACGTCTGTCTTTAAAACAGACTTAAAAGTCTCTTTTAAAGAATCAGTAGCACCGTCTTGCCTGCTGGGGGCAGCATTACATTTTCCGACCTGCTGCGGTGCCATCAGCCAAAGAGAAGCGCTCAGCGGTTTCCTCACGCTGTGTGCTGATGGTAGCGTCTGGCTAAACATTGCTAAGTACAGTGTGGAACATGGCCGCTTCAAAGCCAGTCGAGCCCCAGTCTGGGAGCGGGTTACCCCGCTGGCAGCTGGCGCTACTTGTCGGAGCTCCCATTGTGCTCGGAGTCGGAGCGGTTTACTTTTGGAACCGAAACAAAACTAAGGAACCGAAAGGGACTGGGGAGCGGAAGACTCCTGAAGGCAGCGCCAGCCCCGTTCAGGGACAAGACGGCGCTACTCGAAGCAACCGTGAAGAGGAGAACATGGTACTGTAGCCCAGAGAGGAATCTTGTCGTCTCTGCGGGTTATCCCAACTCTCCTCACGTTGACACAATTAATATTGCTGCTGGCTCAGCCAGTCGTCATTGTGTTCAAGTCCGGTCAAGGACACCTGACAGAGCCCCTGTCAGTAACAGCAGGAAGACAAGGCCGACCGCCGGTGGCTCGGTGCGGTGGATTAACCTGCGCTAACTAGCTGTCTGCCAAGCTAACCTTGTCTGTGCAGCTAGGTTAACTACTGTGACTGACGTATTAAACCAGTTACATCTAAAGCATCCATTGGTGATGAAATGTTCTTTATTGCCTCCTATTTTTTAAACCAACCTAATGGAAAGCAACAAAAACATCTCCCATGTTTAATCTTAGCTGTTTAATGCTGCACGAGTTCCACGCTAGCTGGCTAACACCGGGGTCAGAAAGTCAAGGTGGGCGGGAACGGCTGTCAAGAGTAGCTTCACATTCATGGAGTTAAAAGCGGAGCCTATCATGTCATACAGGACGGAGTGAGCTAGCTGGACAGTCTCATTTTTTCATTCAGTAAATCTACAGTGAATCCCAGACAACCTTTTAATGTAGAGGGACACCTGTCACACCTGTCCCAGTAGGCGTGTGTGTGATCCCACGTGTTGTGAAGGGGTGTGAGGAAAGGTACATTTTCTATTCAAGATTCGTCCTGTTTATCACAATTATAGTCAGTTTTATTGAAATGCGAACTGTTTTTGTAGCAGGTTGTCGGTAATGTGTTTCTTCGTGTTGCTCACATATTGCCTATCTGCGCGTCATTCACATGGTGTCTTCTGTTTTGCTTGACTTTTTGAGTATAAAATAGTCTGCAGTCCAACCACACAGTGCACACATCATTCAAACAGTGTCATTACTTTCACTTTTTATTCCACAGAACAGACTGTAGCTCATGCTTGCATGCAAACAACAAGTAAATACAGACTTGGACATCTTTAGAGTAGAAATAAAGATAATGGAAAAGGGAAAAACCCCAAAGAATTAATCAATTGACTTTCAATTCCTGCTACTTTAAGAGACTTTTGATTTACACTGCCTGTTTTTATAAACATTAATATTTCCATTTGAAAAACTGCAATAGAGTCCACATTTTCATAGTTAAAATCTTTTTCAGATGATTGTCCCCACTTTTGGAGGCACTTCTAGGTCGAATGTAGACTGTTCAACTAAAAACGACAAGTTCAGCTTGGGGATGAAAGGTCCCTCCGTTGTCTTTAGAGGACTAGTTAAACGTTTAACCGAAATTCACTGAGTGAGACGAAACCAAGACAGAGGCTCTTATTAGAGAGGTTTGAAACAGGTCAGCTCATTTGATGTTTTCACACTATGGACAGAATAAAATGTCGACAGACCCAGATTGCCAACATTATTCATGTGAACTGATTCACTATGTATTCTTTCCTGTAGTGTAAGGAGACTGCTGGATAATGTAGCTGTAGTCCAATAAATTTGACATGGTTTTAACAAGTTAAATAGGCTGAGAACTACTTTCTGTTTATTTATGGAGGATAACAAGAGAAAATGTCTTCAGAAGGCTTTCCTTAAGGAGTAATAAAAGTCCAGACTACATCAAAGTTTAACTCTTGGTGCTTCTTGGTTAAAATATCAACTCTTTGCTTTCATCGCCTTCTGCTTGTGGCTGCAGCAAAGCGTTTGATATGTAACACTTGACAGGAAATAAACAAACCTGGAGTTTTATTAGTGGAGCAAGTGAATATAGGTTTCTTAGGTGTGGTACAATTATACACCCTATGCATTATTAGGGATGCAAAAAATTTATTAACGTACAATTGTCGATTAGTGGTGTAGTAGATTAAAATTAGTTGCAATTAATTCTGATTGCGCTGCTTTGTCCTTCTTTTATGGTAGTAGTTTGGCCACCATCCAGACGAGGGCGCTGATGGTCATTTTTAAGCAGAGCCAGTTGATACAGAAAAAAAAATGGCGGTGTCGTACCAGAATGGGAAAGAGAAACGGTTCAAACAGAGTCGAGTGCGGGATGAAAAATGCACTTTTATGTGGATCTGTTTTGAAAAGCACTTGACAAGCTCCTTAAGGTTTATACTATTTAAATTCGGCGTATTATTAAAAATTTTGCCTTTGTGCTGTGGAAAGACGGTCGACCCTTTTCATACAAGGGGAAACTCAAGTTTTTGAGAAAATGGCCACTTATCAATTGATCGTTAGTTGATCGATGCGTTAGATTAACTCATTTATCGATAACTTGCATCCCTAGTCTTTATAACTGAAAAATAGTTCAGCATCTGTCGTCATGTATTATCAAGGATATAGTTAATGTTTACAAACCCAAGAACTGGCAGAGTGAAGTTTGGATCAATGCTTTTTCAGCTTGAACTACTTTGTTTGTTCACATGGGAACGTCAACAAAAGCCCCATTTAGGTTTTAGGATGTGGGATAATGCAATCCTTGTGGGCTTTTTGGCGGCACACTTTCACTACTAAATTGATTAGTTTTTATGAAGTGGCCGGTTTGGCAAAGGCTGAATTTTATTACACTAGAAGCTTTTGTGAGACTGACTGTGTGCAGTGATAGATTTTTGACCAGAAAGCATCTGATACTTCTCTTTCAAATAATTTGTTAATCACTTTTGTGAAAACCTACAAAATAAAGTTTGAAGCCCATCTTAGCCTTCCTGAGTATAGCTCTCTCTAATGCTTGGAAAATGACACATTACTATTAAATATTTAGTTGTTTTCAGCAGAGATGGCTCTCTCATTAATAAATAAACACCATTCTTTATGTGTCAAAGTATTTTGTTTTAAATTGTCCATAAAAAAAAAAGTTCAACATGTAAAACAAATTCATGCATCACTTACTCTTCAAATCAGACTCCTCATGTTTTTGTTTTGGTTTTTTTTCCCCCTCTCATTTAACTCTCGTTTACTTTGCCCATCTTTTCCTTTAGAGCCCTCTGGACCGAGCCCAAGCGGCAAAGAATAAGGGCAACAAATATTTTAAGGCTGGCAAGTACGACAAGGCGATCCAGTGCTACACTGAGGCCATTGCTCTCTGCCCCAAAGAGCACAAGTCGGATTTGTCCACGTTCTACCAGAACAGAGCAGCGGCATACGAACAGCAGGTTGGCACCTTGATGGCAGCCATTTTGTTTTAACCCAAAACAACATGGTGGAGAATGGTCTTCTACAGACCGTAGGGGTTGTGATCTGTTATGTTCACGACCTTCTCCAACACGTTTGACTCTGCTTACTTTAGTTTGGATGCATTAAACGAGGTTATCCTGTCGTTTCAGCTGAAGTGGACAGAAGTGGTCCAGGATTGCTCCCAGGCCGTCGAGCTGAACCCGCGTTACATCAAGGCTCTGTTCAGGAGGGCCAAAGCTCTGGAGAGACTGGACAACAAGAGGGAGTGCCTTGAAGGTGAGCTTGTTGTTGTGTCTTAGATTAGATGTCCTTCAACCGTTTTCTGTAAATGTTTGACTCTTGCTGACTCTTTCCCTCACAGACGTCACAGCTGTGTGTATTCTCGAGGCCTTCCAGAACCAGCAGAGCATGTTGCTCGCTGACAAGGTCCTCAAGCAGCTGGGGAAAGAGAAGGCCAAAGAAAAATACAAGGTATTGGTTTAGTTTGAGTCATCTATGAAAGTTGTGTTTTTTTTTAAATGTATTTATTTAAGTCATGTCCCAGTCACAACATTTTAAAATAATAGACTGTACTGAATTCTGTACTGATGTGCTGCCGGGGTCTGCAACTGAGGTCCTTGAAGGTGCTTAAATTTAAATGAAGTATTTTCAAGGTTTGGAAAGTGCTTGATATTCAGACTGCACAGTTTTGCATTAAAGTACAATTTAATGCTTGATTTAAAAGCCTAAATTTGGAAAATGTTATTTACAACTGAAACCAGATTATTTCATACGCCTAATAAAAAATGTCTTTTTTTTTTTCCTCATGGTCTGAAGCAAAACTGAACTTTGTTTTACATAAGTTAGAATAACCTAAATTATTTCTGTTTAAATACCAGAGTTAGATCTGTCTTTAAAAACGTGAGGCCGAAGCTGCAGAAACAAAACTAAACAGGTTGACTCGGGTATCTTATTGTATTTTATTTTTCTCTCTGCAGAATCGTGAGCCGATGATGCCTTCCCCTCAGTTCATTAAGTCCTATTTTAGCTCGTTCACTGATGACATCATCTCCCAGCCGCAGCAGAAGGGTGAGAAGAAAGACGAAGATAAAGATAAGGAGGGGGAAGCTGCCGAAATCTCTGAGAGGTCAGTTTGATGTATAAAATCTGTTTTTTGGGATGTTTTTTTTACTAACCTTGGAGGATGTTGTTACAAATCATCTTGCTGAAATGTTCCAAATAAATAATTGATTGACAGGATTTAAAAAGCTTGAGTCATTTTAATGAAAAAAGGAATTAAACTGAGTCCAACCGGGCTTCTCTCATTGCTTTACTAAACGATTCTGGTAGGATTTTTTTATTCCATAATCTGCTGCTTTTTTTGAGAACTTTGAGTACAAAGTGACAAAACTACAGGCCTCATAATGGAAATCAAAGAGAAATGCATCTGCACACTTTAAGCCTTTAGTCTAAACCTGCACAAACAGTTCTGCTTTAAAACGTGGCTGACTGTTGCATTAAGTTATTAAAATACAAGGTTCTTATTTTATATAAGTATCTTTTTAACCAGGTTTGGCTTGAAAATAGTGTTTTAGCATTCAGATAAAAATTGTTGCAAAGCTTACTGTAGGGATTAAAGTTTAGCGAACATTGGTTAAAAAAACAACAACAAAAAAAAGCACCTATTCGATGGTTATTTTTCATGACTTTGTTTAAAATTTAAATGTAGAAGGCCCTTTAAGTTTTCTGAAATCTTCACCACAAAAAAAGCCATTTTCATCCCCATTCTAGATAAAAATAAAATGTAAAAAAATACTCTTGTTCCTTTTAGTGTCACTTTGTTGTGAAAATTCACTGAAATTATTCACTGATAAAATTAAAAGCTGAATTTTTTTTTATATCTACCTTTTGAAAGCATTAGTTGGTTCTAAAAAGTTTTTAAGAGCCATTGTAAAAGGTCCAAAGGGCTTCAGCATGCAAATGAGTTGATTGGATGGCAACATGTTAATTAAACTGCAGCTTTATTTAGATTTTGTTTGTCATCCATTGTTTTCCAGCTCTGGCTACTTGAAGGCCAAGCAGTACATGGACGAGGAGAACTATGACAAAATCATCAGCGAATGCACCAAGGAGATAGAGTCGGGGGGCCGCTACACGGCAGAGGCCCTGCTGCTGAGGGCCACCTTCTACCTGCTGATCGGAAACGCTACGGCCGCCCAGCCTGACTTGGACCAGGTCATCAACATGCAGGAGGCTAATGTGAAGGTACACACTGTTGGTGTTTCAGTCAGAAACATTTAGCAGCAACAAATTCTCAGAGTGCATGTTGGTGAAGCTAAATGTTGGAACCTGCTGTTCATCGCTCCTGCAGCTACGAGCGAACGCTTTGATAAAGCGTGGAAGCATGTACATGCAGCAGCAGCAGCCTCTGCAGTCTACGCAAGACTTCAACATGGCCGCCGATATCGACTCCCACAACCCAGACGTGTATCACCACAGGGGTCAGGTAGGAAGAAGTCGAGTCGTCATTTCTCTCCCCCCTCGCCCCCAATTTACTGTTTAGTTTATCATCTAAACAGTGGTTTGTTGAGAAAAACATAAGATCACATTACTGATTAGAGTTTGATAACATTGCTCTTAATAGAACTCCAAATACATTAGTTTATTTTTATATTTTTATGACGTGTAGCCAATTTAGACTACGGTTTTCAAAAGGTGTATTAATTACTTTCCCTTTAAATTAATAGTTTAAGACTATGAGGTTGGATGAGTCTTTATAGCCCCTGAACCTCCTTTTAATTTTTGTCACAACTCCAAACCTGAAAAAAATTTATTTGGATTTTGGTAGACCAACGCAACGTGAGCACAATTGTTAGGTTTATAAAGCCATTTGCCTTCAAAAGTCAGTTAGGAAATATATATATATATAAAAGTACTTAATTAATCCTTTTTTTCTTCCCTTTAATGGGTGACGGGTGAGAAAAAAAATGGGCTATTTCAAGCATTAGGGATCCTCTGAGTTACTGCTGAAGGAAGTGCATGATACAAGTTCTGCAAAACTAAATCAAATCAGCTTCACTTTCTACTGCTTTTCCTTCAAAAGGTGTTTAATGTACTGTTATCAAGAAATGTGAGAATGTGATTTGGGAGTTTCTTCGACATTTTGCTAACAAGACCTGCATCTTTCCTCTCAGCTGAAGATCCTGCTGGACCAGGTGGACGAAGCAGTGGGAGACTTTGACGAGTGCATCCGCCTCAGGCCCGATTCTGCTCTGGCTCAGGCACAAAAGTGCTTCGCCCTTGTGAGTAATCGCCGAAAATGAACCCAGGAGCATCTTTAACCTGATGCCGTTTTTAATTATTTAAACAAAGATTTTGGATTTTTTTTTTTTTGTATCTACTGTATTTTAATGCTGTTTGTGAATTCTTGTGTTCCTCAGTACAGACAGGCTTATACTGGAAACAACCCGTCGCAGGTACAGACGGCCATGGACGGCTTTGAGGATGTGATCCGAAGGTTTCCAAAATGTGCTGAAGGCTATGCGCTTTATGCTCAGGTAGGATTGTTTTATTCTTTTGGGAGCTAACTTAAAAAAAGTAGTCTAGCAATCATAATCCAGCAAAACTGATCAAATTAAATCCTATTTTGAAAAAATGCTATAATTAAAAAGGTTTTTCTGCTAAATCGCATGTTAGACTAATATGCGATGCTTAGCCTGGTAGGGGCACAAGTAAAGCCTGGTAGCCCGCCAGGCTAAGGGAAAGCCTGAATTGTGACAGACTTGATGACTTTATGTTCTTTTCAGGCTTTAACTGACCAGCAGCAGTTTGGAAAAGCTGATCAAATGTACGACAAGTGTATCGAACTGGAGCCAGATAATGCTACTACATATGTTCACAAAGGGTGGGTGTGTTTTCATTATTTGACATGTTGGTAATAGATTTTTGAGATTCTTTTAGTAATTGTTAAATGTATGTTCAGTTTGCTGCAGCTCCAGTGGAAACAAGACCTCGACTTGGGTCTGGATCTTATTAGCAAGGCAATTGAGATCGACAACAAATGCGACTTTGCCTATGAAACCATGGGAACCATTGAAGTTCAAAGGTAAGTTTAAAACAAACAAACAAATAAAAAGTAGAATTGTACTTTAACGTTTGCAATAACTGGAGCGTTTATCTTTTCAGGGGCAACCTGGACAAAGCGATAGAGATGTTCAACAAAGCCATTAACCTGGCCAAGTCAGAGATGGAGATGTCCCATTTGTACTCGTTATGCGATGCGGCGTACGCTCAGACTGAAGTGGCCCGGAAGTACGGCCTCAAACCCCCCACGCTGTAACGTCTCCGCCAATTCGTCGTAAAGTCTTTGCTGCAGAACCCAACTGTTTTACCGTTTCAAATAAAACCTGATTTGTGGGAAGAGAGAGAGGAAAAAAAATACTGGTTGTTATAATGAAAAGAAGGAACCCTGAGTTTGATTGTGCGTTTTTTCACATTTTAAAGGGTTTGTCGGGATAGGAAAAGAGGATTTCTATTTCTGTCTCCGCTACTCTCGGTGTCGGGAGCGTGATTTGACCAGCGCAGTCCGTTGCCAACACCTAACTCAGCCCAATGTAATAGTGAAATATTTTCATTAGTCAGTGTAGAGGTGAGAAAAAATGCACACAAATGTCCATGTACAGCTGTTCTAAGTAATACACAGAAATGTGCTGTTTTGTTGAACCTATTACTGACTTTATGGCTTTTGTAACATTTACGTCTGCAGAAAATACTGTGAGTTCTATGAGGTTCTAAAGGACTGTTCACTTGGCAATTCATCCTGATCCGAAGGGTTTTTCTCAGCTGCTTCCATTTTGCAACATAGACCTTCAGTTCTGAATGCGAGATAATTATAGTCAGTCGTGAAATGTTTGTATTTGCAATGCTGGAATCGATCCCATGGGTACTGGGCCTAAAAGAAGTCTATTTAGTCTTTTTTTAATAATAGGTTTGCCTGTTAAATCTTATTTTTAAATATATAATCTTTGTGCAGCATGCTCACTGTATGAATGTAAATGCAATGCTCAAGCTGTCTTGAACACTAGAAAAAAAATCTTAAAATCTGTGGTTTGGGCAAAACCCCTCTGATCAGACAAACTTAGCCATCTGTGTTGTGTTTTTTAATTTTATTTTTAAGTTGCCTCTAGTCTCCGGAGATATCATCTGGAATGTGTTTTTTCTTTTTCTAGCTTATTACTGAACAGAGATTAATCTTTTTTATTATGGTCATTTGTCCATTTCTGATTGATTCCAACAGTTTGTCCAAGTTCGTAAGGAATTGCTTTGCTACTTTTCCTCTCTCATTTTCTAAAAGTATTTTCACAACGCTGACCTTATGGGTCCCATTTATGCTGCCTACATGAAGCCCAGACGGCGTCTGGATCTAAGAGACTGCGAGACTGCTTCCCAGCATGACTTATTTTTTTATTAAAGTAGTCAACTGTTGAATCCGACATGCAGAGCGTTCTCAGTTTTTACCGAGCCGACTGGGACCTCTTCTACATCTGAAGACCTTTCAAAGCAGTATGGCAGAGTTTTAACACATTGGTTATACTAAAGAATCAGAACCACTGCTGCTGTGTGTGGTGACTCCCCAATGTCAAAAACAAGATTTAACCGTTTTTTTTTTTTTTTTTGTTTTTGTTGTTTTTTTTTTTTTTGATGTAACCTAAGTTATGGCTGTTTGGTAAAAAAAAACTTCAACAATGTTCATGGTGACCAAAGTGGAATGAGTCCTAATAAAGTCATAATTCTTGGAATGAAGTTTACCTCTAAAAGGTTTCTTTGTTTACACTGACCTCTGTTGTTTTTGTAGTTTTCTGAAACTTTTCTAGCATAATTCATACTTCTAATCTAATACTGGAATTAAGATGCACATTGCGTTCTGGTGTAATGTTAGCACAGTGTTTTTTGGTGTTTTTTTTTATATTGGTCACCTATCCCTATTTTGACTTGGTAACATTGTTTTGTCCCTTGCACTGTCTTGTTGCCCAAATCTAAAAGTGGTTTAAGTGGTCAGACTAGCATATCTAGCAACTAAAGAAAAAATATTTTGGACACCACTGACTTGGACATATGTAAACGTCCACAACACTAGACGGATACTGACTTCTTAAACAGAAGTTAAGAAACCTGGAAGTTTCTTTTACACAGCAAATAAAAATAGTTTTATTTGTATTCATTGCATGTTTAAACTTTGGCACTCAGAACACTGCAACCAGTTCTCGGATGAGGAAGCGGATGACTGAAGAGTTGACCTAAGCAGATACACGGACAAATGTAAAAAACTAATACACAATCTGGTATTTGTTTAGTAATTAGTTGGTCTAACTTCTCTGGTGCTTGTGTTACTTTCTAAACAGCAAAAGCTTTTTTTAGCTTTCTTTTTGTACAGTTCAAAACTGAAGATTTATCTTCAATTGTATAAATATAACATATGTCTCCAAGTCAGTGGTGTCCAAAATATTTTTAAGTTGCCAGATATTGGTGGTCCTATTTAACTTTAAGTAAAAGAGATAGCAAACGGCATGATTAAAGGATGAATATGTGATGTTGTTCCTCATGTTCCATTTTAACATTTCAATGTCAGTAAAAAAAAATGGTGCCAACAACAAAAAAAGTTTCCATCTGTATCTGTGTCGGGGCGGGGGCGTCTTACAGTACCTTTGATTTGCAGTATTACCTTTGAATTTCAAGGGTTCCCTTATTTGCTGGTTTAGAATTGCAGCCTGGGCCTCACAAAATCAGCCCCACGGCCACAAATGGGCCACGGGCCATATCTCGAACAATCCCTCAAATCATTCAGTACTGCTGCGCTTGTCCCGTTATAGCAAACCAAAGAAAAAAAAAGAGGTGTATATTGTATCCAAAAACAACAGAGATAATCAAGTTCCTTTTGCCGCTATGGCGTTAAAGTTGTTGTTAATGTGAGTATCCGGTTTTTACTCAAGTTTCTGTTGAACTCACTGAGCTCTCCGGGTAATCTCAGCTGCTCATTAGCGACAGCTGTGCGTGACGTCTGCCGTGGTGACGAGACGTGACGTGTCTCTGTCAACAGAACAATGGCGGATACCGTGGAGGAAGCTCAGGGCAGCTGGTGAGTCGATTTGTTGTTTAGATGTTTGGCGAATATTTGTCGGTCGCCAGGAAGCGGTGAGGGCTTCATTTGTTTAGTTTCCACTGTAAAATAATTAAAAATGATTTTGTGTCGCCGCTCACCCGACGGTAAATGGTAAATCTGAATCCAGTTCAGTGGCCGCAGCTAGCCTGCTAATATAATAACAATTAGCCAAGTTTCTTACCAGAACAGCAAAGATTGAAAAATTTAGCACAAAAATGAAGTGTTTCTTTAGAAAAAAACTGTCTGCGGTTCATGTTAAAATCATTTTAGGTCTGTCACAGATATGGTTCAGTGCATGTACTTGTTAGCCAGCATGCTAGTAATAAGCCCCATTTCCTTAAATCCAATATTTACAACCTCACTATCTTTATTCTCATTTGAAATGTTTAAACTACATGGTGTAATACTATCACCACAATGTAAAGATTTTTTTTAAATCCATGTTATGAAGTAGTGGTTGACTCATAAAGTACTTTGCCATCAGAACAACTTCTGTTAAATTATTTTACTGTAAATTACCCTATATAGACTGCTATTGAAGATTTCCTAACAACTGTCATACACAGGTGTAAATAGTCTTGTTTTTGTATTGATCAATTACTAAAACTGTCTACTATCAGCATTTGATTCACTTTCAGCTCAGAAATTAAAAAGCAATAGCTACCATAGAAGAATAACACTTTACTGAGGTTATAAAGAGGAAAAACTTTGACTCTTCCCACACTTGATGCTAGCAATGTACAAGTGTTTAGGACTGGATTCTGTAAGAATATCCTAAGTTTGTTTTTAGCTATAGAAGAACTTCACAAGGGTTTTATATAATCCATCTTATTGTTCTTGTTGTTTTTTGTTGTTTTTTTAAACTGTGTGTCCAGGGACCAGGATTTAGCTGAGGCTCTGGACTCTGGTGGGTCAGACAGTGAGATGGAGAGGGGCATCATGCAAATCCAAGAGCATTCAGTTGAACACAGAGCCAAAATGTGGAAGGTAAAGAGTCCGTCTTTTATGTCTAAGATGCCTCATGTGCTGTACTTCAAAAGTATTGCCTTAAAATAATACAGTATTAAGACCAAAGGGGGGTTAGAGTAAGTACGATTCTGACTCTTACCGCTGTATCCATACACCTAAATCATTACATCGCCAAATATTTTTGTGATTTATACAGATTTTTCACATTTACCAGGGCACACAAAACCATATGTCTTTTTCATATGAGTTTTTACTGCCATGTCCACAAATCTGCTCAGTGATGTAAAATCCTGCAGTCACTGCAAAATAGACAACAAGGAGTTCTTGCGCACAACATTTTAAATCTATATCGCCCCTTTCTAGGCCACAGACGAGCATTTCATGTTCAATTGATGTCACTTATACGCCTCTTTCTGACACACCTCCAGTCTGTTGTTTTTAAAACAGCATTCCTAACATATTTATTATTGTGTTAGGTATGCAAGTAATTACTGAAAGACAAGTAGTTTCAGTTTAACCTTTTGAAAGTTTTGTGTACTATTTAATAAGTCAAAGAAAAGAAAACTCAATCATGTTAAATAAACCTTAAACTTTCGATTAAAGCTAAAATGCATTCTAAAACATGGGTATTATTTATTACATTGAACGGTCTGGTCCCTACAATCTTTATAGTAAAGCAGAGAGGTAACTATTGGCCTTCATTTATGCACCGTGAAAGACGGCTCTCAGTGGCTTGGAACCCTTTCATAACTGCTTGCTTCTTTGTTTCACCAATAGCCATTTAATCGACATGGTTCTGCAGAACTTGTTTGAGATATCTGTAGGATTATCCACAGAAGTCCAGTAGTGTTTGATATAAATATCATAATTGTCTGTAAACGGAGTGCTGGTTATAATTTTGCAGAGAAGCATCAACAACTGAGAAAATTCAGAACATTTTTGGAGGAAATTTCAAAAGTTTAATTTGAAGAATACAAGATAAAATATCAAGAACTTAGATGAAATTTGTTTCTGTCTTTGCTTCGTGCTACATTCAGCTGATTGGCTGATTTCTTCACATTTAATCTGCTTTGTGTCAACAGATTGCTCTGAACGTCTCCGGAAAAGGAGACAGCCTGTCCCCGTGGGACGGTGTGCTTGATTTACCAGAACAGACGCTCATTCACAACCGCAGTCAGCAGCTGATTGGTGAGTCAATTCACATGAACATCGCAACAATCCTTATCTATAAGTAAAAAAAAAACAAAACAACAAAGACAACAAGAAACTTCTCTGCAGATAAACATTTACAACATTCTGGGTTCTGATCATATTCAGATTAATATGACAAATGCAGAAAAAACAAGTCTAAAATGCAAAAATATTGTTATTTAGACTTTTAAATGGAATATAAAAACAAATGTTTCAATGGACGCAGCGATCTACTTTTTTCACTTCCAATACTGGTACTGATACGAGTTATCGGCCGATACTGACTTGATACTGAAAAACGACTGAACTGACTTAAAATGCTTTGTTTTTTTAAACACGGACATAAATATAGTGAATTGCAAATGTATTTCATAACTCTGCACCAGCACAGCACACTTTAATGACAAGCTTGGTCAAATATGTAAAGACAACATTAATTTGCTACGCCAGTGCAGCCAGCAGTAGAACAGCCAATGTAAAATAAATCCTAAATAAACTCACAGAAATAGTTTCACTACCTTCATGAACCACACAAAAACGGCAACAAACCTTCTTTCAAATGGTTCAGAAAGTGCAACTAGGCGCTCTAAATATAAAGTTCAATAAGAAAGGATGAAGTCGATCAGAGCACAAAACATAGAATTGGACTGAATAGATCTGTCCTCATGGATTGGTTACGTTGTTACCAATGCCCAGTCTAGATTTTTTTATTCAATGTCCTCACCGATACAGATACAGATATTGGTATTGGATCGGTGCGCTGCTAAAATTTTCTGTTTAACGCAAGACGTCTGAAGGCTGTTCTTGAACGATGTGTCATTATCTGCTGAACACGAGATTATTATCTTAGAGCACGAGCTGAGGAGTCACCTGGCTGCTGTTTTATTCTGAGTTCATAGAATTAAATTTCTTCCGTGAGTCTCACATCCTGACATCCGCCGAATCTGGCGAGGTTCAGAATAGAATCTCTTCTAAAAACGGATCAAAATAAAACCAGACAGAGATTGTTCTCCTGGGACGTTGTTTTCGACTGTAAGACAACTTGTCGGTGAAGATGTTAACCAGGCTTATGAGTGACCGCCCTCCTTCCCCGCCATGTTCAGACCAGCTGGGAGTTTCAGAGGAGGAGGGGAGCGAGATGGTGTCCGACGTGGAGTCGGTTATCACATTCTACTGCAAGTCTCGCAACATCACCTTCACCTCTGAGCTCAGCTTGCCTCACCTGCTCAAACCGCTGCTGGGACTGAAGTTGCCCCGCAGCGACCTCTACAACTGTTTCTACGCCATTATGAACAAATACATCCCCAGGTAGAGCTTCCCTGCCATCACCCCGTCTTCACATCCTCACTTGCCGGCGGGTTTTAACATCAGCCGGGCGCTTTCGTTTCAGGGAGTGCATCCCGAAAGGACGACCCTTCCACCTTTACAGACTGTTGCTGCAGTACCATGAGCCGGAGCTGTGCTCCTTCCTAGACACCAAAAAAATCACACCCGACTCCTACGCAATCAACTGGGTAAGTCAGGACATTCTGACAGTCGGGTTGAATCGATGCTTTTTCTGAAGTGTGACTGAAGTGCGTTTTTCTTTTTTCAGCTGGGGAGTTTGTTTTCCAGTCACTGCAGGCCCGAAGTTACTCAGGCCCTGTGGGACTCATACCTCCAGCAGGCAGATCCTTTCCTCATCTTCTTCCTCATGCTAATCATCCTCGTCAATGCCAAGTGCGTATCCGTTATCGGGAGTCGTGGGATCGTCGACACCGGTTGTTTTTGTTCTGATTATGTTTATTCACCCTCAGAGAAACCGTTCTTGCAGAAGAAGCAGAGAGCAAAGAGGACGTCATCAGTCAGTTTGTTTTACCTTACACTGCAAAAACACAACATCTAATATTTCTGGTCTAGTTTCTAGTGTCAAACATATCAGAATAGGACAAAACCAGGGGTGAAAGTAGGTTTATTTATTTCAACTCCAAAGCTTCTTTGTGTGCTTTGGAGTTTCTGTGCTGATGAATTTTTTTACGAAGCGATAAAAGCTGGTTAGCTTTTGAATTGCTACAAAATATTTCCATGTTTCCATTTTGTAGCAAAATGGAAACATTTTGCTACAAAATGGAAACATGGAAACATTTTGCTACAAATGTTTCCATTTATGCCATGAGACCTAAATTCTGAACATCATGGCATGGAGTGCATCCTAGTTTTCCATGTCTGGCGCCTCCTCACCCTGACTCTCAGACTGAGTTACCACAGAGCTCTGTTAAGTTAAAAGCACATCTTCTAAAGTTGGGATATTTCTGGGGTGCTGTGGTGGTGCAGGGGCTTGGCACAACCCACGTATTGAGGCCTTAGTCCTCATGGCGGTGGTCACAGGTTTAATTCCCGGCCTGGCGACATTTGCCGCATGTCTTCCCCTTCTATTATTACCTTGTTTCCTGTCAGACTACTTTCAAATAAAGGCCACCAGAGCCAACAAAACCTTGTTTTAGATTGTTCTTGAAAAACTTATCAGTCACGGATGATTAGTGAACTCATTGATTCTTTACAGCAGACGACCGCTCCCCTCTCTTACAGGTACTGCATACCCCAGCTAAATCTTTTAGGGGTACGCAGTACCCGACCATACCCACCTACTTTCACCCCTGGACAAAACTAACTTACAAGTAACTTTTTAGCAAAATAGAGGACTTTGTTTTAAGGCACTAATTCATTATTATTATTTTTTTAAGTACTGGTTGTTATAAGTGAAATAATCACCCAGTTGAAATAAAATCAACACTAAGGAATTATAGACTTAAAAAATTCCCAATTTGTTGCTTAAAAATTAACTGTAAATTAGGTTTGTCTTATTTCAAATGCACCAAGATATTTGCACGATAAACTAGACCAAAAATACTTGGTAAGATTTGTTTTTGCAGTGCATGTTTAGATTTGTTCACTATCTAGCCAGTTTTTTCTTGTAAAATACACTCAATGGAGAATGTCTTTGTTCCAGAAATGTTGGAGACGTCTCCTTCTCTGCTGGAAGCAGAAGACATTGAAGATTTGTTTTCATTGGCCCAGCATTACCAGAGCAAAACCCCGCTGTCACTTAGAAAGGCAAGGCTTTGTGTGCAGATTAATGAAGCATTTTATGTATGTTTGTCATCTTGTTAAAGCAACTTATGTTTTTTCCATCTTTGTCATCATTCATCATGTTAGATGAATCAGAATCTGTTTGGTAGCAGCCTGGTGGCTCTTAAAGAGGAAGATACTGACCTGAGTCAGGCTCTGTGTCTCCCCGTGTCTGTCCCAGAGATCCTGCAGGCCAACCAGCTTCAGCAGGTCAGTGACACACACACACGCGCGCGCACACACACACACACACACACACACACACACACACACACACACACACACACACACATGATTTCAGCTAGACCTGTCATAATAGTGAATTTAACTGGACGATAAATTGTCCAGTACTTATTGGGATAAACGATGATAATGTTTTGACACCATTTTCAAGTAGTATATGGATAATTACAATATTAATAATGCAAGTTAACCCTCTCAAAGACCAATAAACTTTAATTTAGTAAAGAACACTTAGCACTGGAACTGGAGGATATTTTACATTTCCTAAATAAAACACAACAACCAAAGGAAAACTCAAAGAAAAACACACAATCAAAAAAAAAAAAAGATGGATTACTATGTCTCTGTAAACACAGTTGATCTTCAAAAATATTTTTCATCAGAATGGAAATGATCAAGCTCATTTTAATGTATTAGTCAATTAATGGATGAATTGCTTATTGCAACAGGCTTAAATTTAGCCAGAAAATTTCCAAGCAAGCAGTTATTTTTTCTTAAACAGTCCGATAAAGATGCGTTTGGTGTTTTAGGACGGGGTGCGCTTCTTTGTGGTGGACTGTCGGCCTGCAGAGCAGTACAACGCTGGACACCTGTCCACAGCCTTCCATCTGGACTCTGACCTGGTGAGAGACGCTGACGGTGTTGCCCATTGCATGCGGATGCTTTTGTTCTTTCTTCCTGAAACATTTGAACTTTTCTTCCTGCAGATGCTCCAGAACCCCTCTGAGTTTGCACTGTCTGTGAAGTCCCTGTTGGAGGCTCAGAAGCAGTCTTTAGAGTCGGGCTCCATCGCCAGCGGAGAGCACCTGTGCTTCATGGGCAGCGGGAGAGAGGAGGAGGACATGTACATGAACATGGTGCTGGCCCATTTCCTACAGGTGAAGAGCATGGCCCATTTTTAAAAAACGCATTCAGATTTCATTCTGTTCACAGTAGAGTTTAGATTTATGACCCGAGCCCTACTGGGCCACAATTATCTGGTTACCGTCTGGGTTGGGTCGGGCTTCTGTGGCGCATTTAATAAACCTGCAAAACATACAGCACAGAGAAAACCACAAGAGAATGCACAATTTAACGTTGTGTTACTCCACATATTATGATGTTAATAGAGGAGCAGATAGTTTAACCTGCAGAGGAAATAAAGTTAAGTAGGGGGCAGAAGTTAATCAGACTGCAACAAGCACAACAAATTACAAGATGCCTCTACTCTACACATCCCGGATGATTTGCACTTCACTCACCCTGCTCTCACAACAAGACGTTAAAGGGGCAGGGTTATGTAAAATCAACTTTTTTGTGCTTCATATTATACTATGTTTTTCCCTCATCAAACACACATGGAGTGTTGTCTTGATTTTTTAAAAAAAATTTCATGCATGTTTGAGAAATCCTTTAATTTCCCTTGGCAACCATTCAGCTGTGCAAACGCTTTGGGGGACATAGTGCTGACCTTTGACGATGAAGCTCGTCTTGAGAGCTTCCGCCTCACAGAGCGGCCTTCCCTCATGACTCCTCCACTCGGAGGCTTGGGTCAGCTCTGGCGCAATGCCTATGGGTTTGGGCTGGATTTTCTTTTTTTCTTTTTTTTTTCTTTTTAGACCCGATCTAAACTCTAGTTCACAGGAAACAGGAACATGTTTCATTGTCTTCCTGATTTGCAACCTCAGTTCTGCATTTTTTTTGTTTCCATATTACAGAAAAACAAAGAATATGTGAGCATTGCTAAGGGAGGCTTTATGGGTAAGTAGGTTAAAGTCATGCACATGCAGTTTTCAAAACATTTTTTACGGTTGTATTTTACAGTGGCATAAAGGCTGCAAAAAAATGCTGTGCTTTCAGTAGTGTTTCCTAAATATGCTGCCGTGAAAGCTTCCCAGCATAAAACTAACATTTTGTGCCGTTTCAGCCCTCCAGAAGCACCTGGTGGACATGAACGTCGAAGGCCTCGACTCTTCATACATGAACTGGATAGTCAGCACATCTGGATCTCACAGCAGCCTCAGCTCTGTGGATGTAGGTGGAGGAGAAGGAAGGAAACAGTTTCTCACAAACGTCTTTACGGTGCCTTGCAAAAGTATTCACACCCTTTGAACAAACCTCTGCGTCTTTTAATGGGATTTTATTGTAATGTACAAAGCATATTGAAGTGGGAGGAAAAGGATAAATGGTTTTTAAGTTGTTTTTTTTATTTCAACTCTTTGTCTGTGTTTTTTTTATTATTTAATGCCCCTAAAAATGGATGAGAAGTATGAAGAAAGGAAGTGTTGAAAGAAAGTTATGCTAAAACATAACTTTTTTTTTTAGGGACTTGAATGCAGTCCCTTTAAAAAGACATATATACATTGCACACTTTACTGATTTTTTTTTGTTTTATGTTTTAATTTTTTTTAAAGACAACATAAAGTTTTTTTCCTTCAGCTTATGAATGATAAACCACTTTTGGTTTGTTCTGTCACATAAAATCCCAATAAATTAGACTGTGGCTTGACAAAGTGAGACAGTCAAAGTGATATGAATACTTTTTCAATTCACTGACCTATAATAATTTAATTTTATTTATTTTTTGCATTTTTGTTGAAGGTCTGTCGATTTGTTTTTTTTCTTTTTCTTGTTTTTTTTTATTTCATTCTTCCAACAACACAGGGAGAGTCTTTGAGCAGCCCTGGAGACGGCAAAGGCGTGAAGTCTCTGGTCAACAAAATGACTTTCGCTCTCAAGTCCAAGTCTGTTAACGTGAAGGAGAAGATGATCAGCTTCATCGAGAACACATCCACGCCTGTAGACAGGTAGGAGCCCGGTTTGTTTGTCCAAACGCCTCTTCTCCATTAACTCCTAACACACTCTAACAGCTCTGGTTGTTGGGGTGCGGTACATCTGAACACTGAACACACGATTGTTTGATGAAAGTTGTTTAATGTGCCAGTTTTGTTAAAGTCCCTGTGCCTTATTCTACACTAGAATATCTTTCAATCTGCCTTGGCCTGAGAAGGTGATTCCAGATCGGTAAGAGCTCCAAACATCCAATTGTCTGTCACCAGCATGCCCACTGGCTATAGAGGCGCACTTGTCCCCCCTCCGAGATGCATTAAAGCATGCCTTAGCAACCAACATCTCTGCCTTACTCTGCTCACTCACTCATAACGACACATTCCCCATGCAGCGAGGGCAGGCTCTGTTTAACGTGGTTTTTATTTTAAGGTCTGTTTTTCATGCTTTCACTAACGACATTTACAGAAGCTGCAGCCTTTAACAAAGTCTCCAGTCATCCTTACTGAATCTTAAGGCATTTCAGGGTCAGCTTCGCTGTTTTGCAGGCGCATCTCAATATGCTTGCAGTTTATCTCAGCAGTTCAGTTCAGAAACGATGTAGTTCAAGCATTTATTTCTGTTGTCCCCATGTGCTGTGCAGAATATCCACTCAGTGCTTGGTTGGGGCTCCTTTTGCATGAATTTCCTCATCAGTGTGGCCTGGCATATATATTAGTGCACTTGAAATAAGACAAAACTAGTAACTTTTCAGTGAGATACAAGCTTGTTTTAAGCCATTGATTCATTAATATTGTAATATTTCACTGGCAGATTATTTCACTTATAACAAGATTTTTTTCCCTCCACGTTATAAATGGAGTAATCTGTCAGTGGAACTAGTACTTTCTCATCAGTATCGAGGAATGCTTTGTGGCTTACCCTCCTTATGGAGGAAGTCTGTGACTGTCTGCTGAACAACTGTCGAGTCAGCAGTCTTCCTCATTTCTCTATCGAAGCTCCTTTTTTATTGGACTTGTGTGACTTTCAAATCCTGAGGAAACAGAATTTAAACTTTTCATGACCTGTGAGCGATTATTTTTCAGAAATAAATGCATGAAACACATCTAGTTTCCATTTCTTTAATATAATTAGTTAAATTAGTCCATGCTGCGATGTGCCTGACAGTCCGTTTTTCCATTTCAGTGTCTTCTTGCATGATAGTCAGGGCTGCGCAGAATTTTGGAGACAAAAGCGACGCTGTGATTCGTTGGTCGGTAGCCCTGAATATCATGCCAATCTGTAAAGTAGAACTAAGCTGCAAGGCTCTCGCTTAACTTCTTCTTATGTCCACCAGCGTATAACCTTTTTTCCCAGCAGTCTGAGAGTCTCCATGTCATCGCTTTTTGTGTGCAAACTTGGACGTCTTCTGTTTCTGAAAGCGTCTCTTTCACAGCCGTTTGATATGTTTGCTTTTTTGTTGTCGTTTTTTTAAATTTTGGGGTAATGTCACAACGTTGCACCGCTTTGTTTCCTTCTGCAAACAGACACGTGAGCAGCAGCGACCGTGTTGGGAAACCGTACCGGGGCGTGAAGCCGGTCTTTAGCATTGGCGACGAAGAGGAGTACGACACAGGTAAAGGCTGGACCCGATATTGATATCTGTATCGGTTCTGATATTGGACAAAAATTCTAGATTTGATCAACATAGTGAACCTGTTGTTCTTGTCAGTTTAGTATTCATTTTGCTGTTATTCTCCTAATTGCACTGACTGATCAAATGAGTTGTTTTTATACATTTAACCAAATTATGTATTTAAATGTGCTCTAATAAGTTATCAAATAAATGTGTTCTTCAGTACATTTTGTATATGCGTTTTAAAAAAAATAAACATTTTAAGTGAATTCAGCTGAAATGAGCATCACGTGTTTTTCCTTCCAGATGAGATCGACAGCTCCTCGATGTCAGACGACGACCGAAAGGAGATTGTGAACATTCAGACGTGGATCAACAAGCCCGACATTAAACACCACATTCCCTGTAATGAAGTTAAAGAAACAGGTCACATGTTTCCCAGGTGAATTAGTCTTTTTTTTGGGGGGGGCTCATAAAAGACATCGAACACATCGGAATAAAAAAAAACAAAACAAGGAAATGAGAAAACGTGCTTCTTGAACTCTGACTCTGTGTGTTTTTGTGTGTCTTCCAGTCACTTGTTGATCACGGCGACCCACATGTACTGCCTCAGGGAGATTGCCTCCAGGAAAGGATTTGCTTACATCCAGTCCAGACAGGCGCTGAGCTCCGTGGTGAAGATCACATCCAAAAAGAAGCACCCAGAACTTATCACCTTCAAATTCGGGACCAACAATTCAGCTGGAGTGGAAATATCTGCAGTTGAGAGGTGATCATCTCGTTTTGATTTTAAATTTTCACAGCTTACTGAGACGACAAGATAAAAGTTGCATTATGAACACACACAAAAAGAAGTTCTTATGTCCTCCTTTTAACAGTGTCTTTCCTTGTGTAAATTGCTCAACTGAGGTTGTTGATGATGTGCGAGATTCTGTCTGCAGTCAGTCTCTGCAGTTCATTCAGTTTTGAAATGTTGAATGCCTGAGATCCTTTTTGTAGGTCTAAATCAATTAATCATAATGAATTGGTTGTTGAAATAATCGTCAGCTAATTTAGTTATTGATTAATCATTAACTAGAGCATAGAGACTCAAAAAGACAAATTGCTGACAGACAAACACACTAGGAACATAAAAAATCTTAGATTTAAATAAAAGTACTCATCAAATTGTGCCAATTTTTTTTATCCAATTGTGCAAATAAATGATATATATTAATCAATTACTATAATAATTGTTAGTTTCAGCCCTATTAATATTATTGCGGGATATTATTGCATAAATTGGGTTGAATACAAATTTAAGGCCCAGTTTTCAGATATTTTTATTTCTTTACGTTTAAAACTCTCACCTTTCTTCTGCTTTAATATTTGTTTGTTAGGTCTGTTGGACAAACGTCCAATGAAATGCATTGAAATTTGTGGGTCAAGTCTGAAATTTATAAAAAATTTCTGACTTTAACCAAAAAAAAAAACATCCATTCCTTTCTTCTTTTTTTTTTTTTTTTAGAAATTATAAAATCGACAAAAAATATTTTGAAAAAAATTTATTTTTTATTTTTATTCCAATCATCCTGTATGTGAGTTGAGTTGACCTGAATTCAAAGTCCAAATAAATAGAAGCTGTAAAACACGCTCGTCAAAAAAGATGACGGCCCTGGGAGTGCTGACATCACTCTGAACTGAGAAAAACAGGAGTGGAAAAAAAAAAAAAAAAATTAAGATTTCCAAAAACTTTCAAAAACAGAAAATTTGATACAATTCAAAATTGAGAAAGCATATTTGGAAAACTTTTAATCACTCCTATCAGATAAAATAATTTGGGTTTTTTTCATGTTTTCATGAAGCTTATCAAATATTTTCATTCTTCCTCTCCAGATATTTGATACCAAATGCAGGCGACGCCACTAAAGTCATCAAGCAGCAGATCATGAAAGTATTAGACGCTCTGGAGAGCTCGTAAGCGGAGGCGGCGGCGGTGTCAGGGGGGAGGCTGCGGTCACAGCAGCAGGTGACACAAACTGTGAGAAGACTCGTCTCCTCCCCCTTTCCTGGGCGTCCTCCCTCCTGGACAGTGCAGTGTTTGAGTGCGACGCCCCCCCCTCCCGTGTCTCCCGTTCCTGGGACGTTTTGGGACGCTCCTCCAACAGCAGGCCTGCGGGTCAGTGCTGCCCGTGTCCTAATAACTTAGGTGCTCTGCAGTCATCCAACCACTTTCCTGTGACTAATTTAAGAAAAATCGGTTATGTCGTGTGTTCTTCCTTTTACAGTGCAGTTTGGCTTTGATGTTGCTCTGGCCTTAACGTAGCATACTGGCCACCCAGTGGCAAATCTATAAACCCCATGCATAACTGACCTTTTGACTTGTCTTAGTTTTCTTGTGATCTTTCTTTACATACTCGGTAAATTTATTATTCATCATTTTTAGTATGTGTCAGCTAAGCTGCATTTTGGCGACGCTGGCCGATGATTCCTGCTTCTTTTTTTTTCTTTTTCTGATGACATTTCTCCTTTTCCATCAGGTAGCCTTAAACAGAAGTTATTTGAAGGTGTTTATAAATATCTAATGTATATATTGTGTGAACTGCTCTGTCGAAAAAGAAATGTCATTATGAAAGCACATCCTGATGGAGAGAATACAGGAAACTGGAGGTTTGAAACATCCCTTGTTCCTACAGTAAACAGTTTGCCTTTGAGTATTTCTGTGGGCCAATTTATTCTCATTTATCCTCTTTAGCTTTCGTCTCTAAGCAGTTTGTAGCTCAAGCAGCCCCACCCAAAAACTACGCTAGGATCACTCCAGGAGGTTCGGTGATTGTAGTCGACGAAAGCTGGAGAAACTCGCCCTCATTCAGTTTATTATGCAATTCTCTTTGTTCACCTCCTTGACTCGCATAGGAAATGTTTCGCTTCAAATAGGAATGAAATATTAACTGACTGGTTATGCTTCCAGACCAGTTTGGTGTTTTTGGTTGTACTCATCCAAACCGAGCAGCTTTGGTCGGCCTCGTGGCTCTGATGTCATTTTTGGGCACCAGCAGTAGCGGCTTCGCCCATCAACATGCAGTTTATGTTCTCGTTTTCCTACATTTGCTTTTGCTTAACGACGCATTTTTGCTTTAAGGTTACCTGTGCAGGCAGCATGGGGATCTGTTTAAGTGGAAATTTCAGTTTCTACAAGCACTCTGTAAATTGTATTTATTTCTAATCACCCGTATAAAAACTAAAGAATCTTTTGAGAAATGGGAAGGAGAAGAACGCAAAACTTGAAACAGAAGGTCTTAATCGGGTTTGTCTTTTGGTCCGATCCATTCTTGTCACCCCGTTTGCTGTGTTGTCGGTATTCTCTCTGACTGGAACATCCTCGACCGGGAGGGAGTCTTTACGTCACTCTGTAGCATCAGACAGGACGCCGACCACTATATTGAAATGAAACAAGTATAATTTACTTTGCACCTTACTGTACTGCTATTGTTTTCTAAACATTTCTGTTTTTAATAAATGGAGATTATTGGACCGCACCTGTAGACATGTTTATTAAAAAAAAAAAGTTCTATGTACTAAACTAAATGTGTGTGTGTAGTAAGAAATAATACAATGCATTATAAACTATTTAAAGGTCACACACATCCACAATGGGAAACACTTTCTACTAGTTGGAAACATTCAAACTGTCCGTCAGCCTATCAGCTTTAGACATCACATGGACTTAGGTTTTATCACATTATTTGTGGCCCCATAAACAAATGCTGCTCTTGATTACCATTCTCATTTGCAATGCATTGCTTTAGGACCGGTCTCATTTAGTGTGATTTGTATCTATAAACCGCACACAATAACTCTGTTTGTGTATTTATTGATGCTTTTATTGAACAAGCAGTGGAGAAAATAGTAAAACTATCAATCCCAACAATAAGGAAAGTTCTGGGGTGTTATAAACATCACTGATTGGAATTTATCATGACAATGATAAAATTCTTATGAGAAATTTATCACAATAAATGATAAGATAAATTACTGCCCCTAATCCCACATAAGGCAGTTGGTGCAATGTTAAGATGTTACATCAGATTCAACCTCAGGATCTAGTTGTTACAGTTCATAACTGTAATATATATATATATATATATATATATATATATATAAAATAAGTTTTATCTAACAAGCTCTAACACTTTGGTAATGTTATTTGTAAAGATGAGACTAAGGTAAAGATGTTTGGCAATAATACACAATGTGTTTCGAGAAACGTCAAAGTAGGTTGACTTCAATTGTCAAGCAGGGCGGCGGAAGAGTCATGATGTGGTCTTATAAAACGCTGGATTTTATTAGTTTGAGCAGAGAAATGTCAGCAGGCTCAGTCTGGGATCCTTAAAGGGGAAGATTATACTGAAGCATTTTAGCACCAGCTGCATCAATTTATAAAAATGTCTGAAAACAGCAACTACAGTTTAAGGCCATGTGCTGACTGGTGTTAATCTTTTTCAACTCTCTTACTGTTTTGTTCAAATTGATTACCAATGAGTAGTTATACTTTGGACTAAACTCTGATTGGACACCAGTTAACCACCCACTGTGACGAGAACCTCAGCTTTTTCACAATAAAAGACCACGGTTTAAGGTCAGTACAAGAGTTTCCTGAATTTATCTCAAATAGCTCATTTGTGTGCTGTTTTTATATTTATTCTTTATCCAACAAACACACAACGTACACATAATTATATAATAATACAGTTAATGAATTTCTTGATTGTTGTTGAAATGGGGGAAGAAAAAAAAAGGTATACTCTTATTTTGAAAAGCAAACATCCACCCGGAAGTACTCAGAGCCCTGCTTTGCTTTTGATTTGGGGCTGAGCCGAGTTCTGCACATATGACCGCTGTGACCAGAGTAATGTTGAGTAAGTATGAAAGTATTTGTGTGAGTTACCATATTTTAACGTTATTCGTAGTTTAAATTTAGCTGTGGTTTGATAAAAATAATAATAATAAAAAAAACCTCAGTAGTTTGTAACTTATGCCGTGTTGTAAAATCTCCGTGCTGACCGGGTTCTGTTGTCCCAGAGTTCCGCCTGGCTGTGGTCCAACTGCAGGTGAGCAGTGACAAAGCGAACAACCTGAGCAAAGTGCGGAGGCTGGTGAAGGAGGCAGCGGGACAGGGCAGCAAAGTGGTGCTGCTGCCGGTGAGGAGGTTATTTTTATTATTATTTACTGTATAAAGTGACCTTTAGGTTTCTTATCACTCTCTCATTGAGAGTATGAGGAGTAACAAAATGTGGAACACATTTTTAAAAGGGTCTGAATATTTTTTTAAGGCACTCTGACAGTTGTCCTTCTCACCTCGATTCAGGAATGCTTCAACTCTCCGTACGGAACGAGCTTCTTCTCCAAGTATGCTGAGAAGATCCCAGGAGAATCCACCCAGATGCTGTCGGAGGTGGCGAAGGAGAACAAGCTGCATCTGGTGGGAGGTATGGACTCATGCGTCGCCATGGTCACCCACATTAAACCTTCACATTTGAAAAGAAAGTTGCCTTTTAGGTGTTAATTTACAACCTTGTCAAATAGCTGTTGATGTCTTGTTAGAAATTGCAGCTGAATGAGCTGGAGTTTATTAGAACCAATATCGCAAATTGACATGCACTCACACCCTGTGTCTGTTTATTCTCAGCAACCTGGTTAAGATAGATTTACAAATGATTTTTTCACCCAAAGAAATTCTAAAAAGATAGAAATATTCTGCCCCTTTCTAATCCGATTCACCTGGATACAACCCAATGCATATAATTACCTTCAGAAGCCACCTAATTTGTAAAAAAAAAATAAATAAAATAAACTATATATATATATATATATATATATATATATATATATATATATGGGGAAAATACTGGTTAGTATCTGCATTAGTGTATCAGGAAAACAAATAGTGAACACAAAAATTGGTCTTCTAGATGCATTTGAAATAAAATCACATTATATTAATATAATGCATAAAATAAAGAGCAAAGCTCTCTTATGGTGTAGCAAATTTATAATTAGACATAGTGGAAGTAAGTTCATATGTTTTCTCAAGAAGCTAAATAAATTATTCTACACTTAGGGCAAAGTATGCTGCCATCTAGAGGATGTTTTATGTATAATCCAAATTGAAGAGGGAAATGGTATTATATGGAAATCCGTTTTTTCTTTGTTTTAGTTAACTTCCTCTTCCAGAAAATACTGAATAATAGATAAGAAGATTGCAGCTGATCATAATTTTTAAAACTTTTTCTCAGAGTTGGTCAAAACATCTCTGATCATCATCACATTTGAGTCGCTGATAAAATAGAAAAGAAACCAGATGAACCGGATAACCTGGAGCAGCTGGGTCAGTGGAAAGACTGTGGGAAAACAAATGCAAATTAAGAAACAATTGGCAAACAATCCAACCATTTTCCATGTTCATATGAATGAATGACTGAAGCCTCCTTGTTGTTGTTGAACAGGCTCAATCCCTGAAGAGGACAGCGGGAAGCTGTACAACACCTGTGCCGTGTTCGGTCCTGAAGGAGAGCTGATTCTCAAGCACCGGAAGGTTTGCGTGTTCCTCACCTGCGCAGGTCTCCTTCACAGACGGAGCCGTGCCCCAGCGCCCGCTGCGTTTGTGTAAACCCCTCTTCCCCTCTCTCCCAAAAGATTCACCTGTTCGACATCGACGTTCCAGGGAAAATCCGCTTCCAGGAGTCTGAGACGCTGAGCCCCGGGAACAGTCTGTCCACGTTCGACACACGTGAGTGGCAGATGGGGACGGCTGTCTTTATGCACCTGGAGCTTTTCCACATCTATCACTGTTAGAATCGCACGCCTTATGGTATTTTACTTGAAATTAAAAAACAAAACCTTTTTTTTTTCATATTTTTCTACAACTAAAAATCTGAAGAATGTTTGGGGGTCAAATAACGTAATCATTGGTCTGCGACCTGCGGTTGCAGAGCCACAAGAGGCTCTTTGGACCTTCCATAATTTCCTTTAATAACTGACTTAAAATGATAAATAATTAACTGGGTGAGCTACGATGCATCTGCCCTGATTTCTTGAATTTTGGGAAGCTTAGTGATCAGCCGATAATTACATGCGACGCTGATCTCATCTACCTCAGCAAAGTTCTAAAAATCAACCTAAGTCTTCCTCTTCTCTCCAGTGGGAGACGTTTGGCCAACAGTCCGGCCCACCACGTCACGTCTGCAGCTAACAATCGTCTCCCCGCTGTTGCCAACTCAGCAACTTTCTTGCCATTTAAAACCTCAAAGCAAATGGAACTGACGAGCATTTCCGTCTCTAGGGTTGCTCTTTCACATAAAATACAACAAAATCTAGAACTTTCATGTGGTTCGACCAGTTTTAAGTAGATGAATCTTGTTTTGTTCAGATTTTCTTCCCCTGTTCTCTTGGCTGTGGCAGCGTTCTGTAGGGTGGGAGTCGGAATCTGCTACGACATGAGGTTCGCGGAGCTCGCTCAGCTCTACAACAGGAAAGGTAAGCGACTGAAAACGACTCATTTGGACTTGCCTGACAGAACGGCTGAAGAACTTGTTCTGTGCTCAGGCTGCCAGCTGCTGGTTTACCCCGGAGCCTTCAACATGATGACAGGCCCCGCCCACTGGGAGCTGCTGCAGAGGGCCAGGTGAGACTGGAGCCCGCCTGCAAGTTTGCATCGGCCGTCGAGATCCACCGCCGCGTTTAATAATCCAGTCAAGATTCCTTTGCGTCATCTTCCCGTGTGTGACGCAGGGCCCTCGATAACCAGATGTACGTGGCCACAGCGTCGCCTGCCAGAGACGAAGCTGCGTCCTATGTGGCCTGGGGTCACAGCACCGTGGTGAACCCGTGGTAAGACCGCAGGAGCACGGACAGACAGACGGCCGGCAACGGGAATGGCCACCTATTCTGAGTTTATCTTTATCTTTAAAAAACAAAACAACAAAATCATTACAGTGTAATTCAGTTAGATGTGACGAGGCTGAAGGTCAACGTTTTGAAAACACTTGTGCTCTTATAAACTGAGGCTAAAACTGTTTTAGTAATCGATTAATCAGTCTACTCTACTGAGTCGTGTAACCGGATCAAACAAAATGGCACGCTGTGACGGTTTTTCATTTAACCACTAAAGCGTAATTTGTACAATGTTAAAACTGTAAATAAACCAGCGACTCAAGTCATTTTTTAAGTAAGAAAAGTAAACATTGTAATGCCTAAAATGCAGTAACAGCATTCATTTGGTGAACGTTTCATTTGTAGCAAAAAAAATACCCATGAAAAGCTGCAGCCCGTTCTGCTTCATTTGACATCAGTACAGTGAAGGACTGAGCTGTTGATTATTTTTATTTTATTTTATTTTATTTTGGATTAACCAATTTAATAAGTGGCAATCAAAGATCTCCTGCTTCATAGGAGATTTAAAATAATAATAAAAAAGAATTTGAACCTACAAGTGTCACTTCAGGAGTTCTGGGTGGAACATATTTCCTGGTAAACAAGGGCTTTTTTTATCTTAAGATAAAAATGTAAATATTTTTTGAACAGTTTTGCCTTCATTACCGCTCTAACTGTGTTGTTCTTCTAGAAAATGGCCTTTTTCGAGTGAGTGATTAATCGGTTACTAAATTGGTTGATAACTGTTCGAATAAGAGATTAAACGCAATATCAATCTAATTTAATTGTTTGAGCCGTATTGCAAACCGTTGCTGATGCTCTGTGTGGCCGTTTGATCCGATCTGAACGTGTTTGGATGTTTTTACAGGGGAGAGGTCATCGCCAAGGCTGGGCATGAGGAATCCATCATCTACGCCGATATCGGTGAGAATCAGAGGTCTTTCCCTCCATCTGAGCTTTGATCTAGGAAGCTAAGAAAAAATTATTACTTGATACACAGCACTTCCAAGCAGTCTGGTAAAACTGTGGAGTAGTTTGGGATTTGATTTCAGGATTTTCCACATCTGGGCTGGAGAAAGGAAATAGTTTTGTTTCTAGATTTTATTCCCCACCATAAATGTCGTCCCTCCGATCGTCTTCCCTACCTTCCTCCCTCCCACATGTCAGACTGTGTTTTCCTCTGTGATGAGGTTCTGCATGTTCTGACTCTGCATGTTGTGTTGCCCGAATCCAGACCTGCAGTACTTGGCCGACATCCGGCAGCAGATCCCAATCAGCTCCCAGCGTCGGGACGACCTCTACGCCGTGACGGCCATGCAGCAAGGATCGGGCTGAACGTTCCAAACGGGATCACGCTCCTCTAATTATGTGATTTTGGAAAATCCCAACGTTAAATAATCTTGGTTCTTGTCATCGAGGAGACTGGCTGTCAATATTTAGTGCTTGATGGAGCCGTTGCGATAGCCAGCCAGCTCTAATTCAGGACCAGCCTTCATGTGAAGAACGACGAACTGGGAGGGAAAACGGTCGAGGACAACTTTTCTTTTCTTTTCTTTTTTTTCCCCTCCTGAACAGCTTCTTAAATTTAATTAGATTTGAGCTTGTGTTTAAATTATGCAGTTTTACGTGTGTGTTTCTCATCCAAATCCAGGTTAATTTAAAAAAAAATCCCAGACTCACTAACAAAAAGTGTTGATTAACTCAGAGATACTAAGTAACAGACGGAGCTGTACGACATGTGATTCAGAAACAGATTCAGGAGTTTTTTAAATAAGTTACCAAAGCACCTGTTTGTGGTCCTTCCTTCAGCCTCTTGTGGCTTTTAAATTTTTTGAAAAAAAAGGAAATATCCTATAAACCTTCACTTATGTAGATGCGTCATTGATTAAATCAGACGAGCTTTATTCAGAAAGAATCCCTTCTAAATAAAGGGAACTCTAAAATGCTTATGGACAATTTAAAGTGCTTCACAAAACAAAGAACAACACACACAATAAAGAAATGCATAAACTCCATGGCCAAGAGTAGCGCTAAACATCAAAGTACTGCATTGCTCTTAAGAACATTTGCAGCTGCGTTCAAAAAGCAGTACCAGATTAGCCAGTGCTTTGTTTTTTTCTCCAATAGAAATCATATTTCTACAAATAATTTAATAGAAATCAGCAGTGGTGACAGTATAAGAATATTAGTTCTTGAGGTTCTTCATTCCCTGATCAAACAGGAGGGTTTTTACTTGACTTTAAAGGCAGATGGGGTGAAAGTGAAAAATACAGAAAAAAACGTAACATGTGCGGCTAACATGGTTTGAAAAGCTTTAAAGTGTGAACCAAAACCAGGAGGATTTGAAGGAAAATGAAAAATGTGCGATCCAATCGAAGAATAAAAGAATAGTCACAGTGGAAAAAAGACACAGGCGTTGATGGGAGAAGTTTTTCTGTTACCTATGAGTACTGTAGGAATTTATCAATGTCTGTGTGAAGCCACATTTTTGGCAAAAAGCAATAATGTCCCACAGTTGGAAAAGTAAGACGTTCTCAAGAGTTTGTGGTTTGCTGAAGAGAAATAATTCCAACAATTAACCCCAATATTTGAATTCAAGCTGCACTACACTATAAGCATGATGGGTTTGGGATCACAATATGTGGAAACTTCTCATTCTACACCATCTGGTCTGTTTATTGCGTACCAGGAATTGGTTCCAAATACTCGAGATGGTGGTACTGCGTTATACTGAAGAGAAAATTGGTGCTTTAACAGGATGATGACCACCCAAAACACCAATAAGTGACCAGTAATAGCATTACATTGTGGAGTTAGCTGCCCAATTTTTGGACTTCACCATCAAAAACCCATTTTTCCTCCCTTCCTGTAGCGTGAGGGCAAATTAGACGCATGTTCTCATTAAGAACAGAATGTACCGTGCCACTAGTGTCCTTGTCATTTCCGACTGGAATCAATCAGCCGGCACATTTAAGAAAAAAAGAAGGCAGCAAGCTTAGGATAATAAGCATCTAGAAAATGCAACACGTAATGATTCAGAACTATTTACATATCAGTGCTTTTTTTGTTTGTTTGTTGGGACTGATTATAAAAAAGTGGCGGTGGATCCATAGATTAACGTTTCTCTTTTCTTGTCCTTTTCTTTCACACGTCAGTCTCTTTTGGCTCTGGCATCATTCCCTCAGTCGCCTGCTTGTACTGATATCGTCGACCTGATGGACACAAACATTCAGTCAGACACGGCAGCAAACACAAGGCGGCTCACTGTTGTTAGAGGAGCTTATTGTTTACACATCCATACTGTGACTTACAAAAGTATTTACACCCCTTTGATGTTCTTTTTTTTGTCATGTTATGTATTTTATCGGGATTTCTTGTGATAGAAGTGGAGGAAAATTATATGAATGAAGAGTGTTTGTCAGCATCGGCCAAATCTTGCCATAGATTCTGAAAAAGTTGACTTTTCTACCAAATAATTTTACGCCACTTTTGCCTTCGTTCCTTCTAAATGAAATTATTGCTGAATCGCAACAACTTTCCAAACATCTAAAATCACTTAAAACTGATTTTTGTGGTTAATTTAACCACATTATTAATCATGTTTTTAGGCTTTAAAAAAATCTAAACGTCATTACAGAATAATATAATCTTATTTTTAATGAAAATATAAGAAAAAAAGGCTCACAACACAGTTAATAATTGAACCAGCAACTGCTGCTCAAATTCTAAGCAGGTGTGTTGCATACAAACTCTTAAAAGACTAACATGCCAGAAACTAATATGTATATCTAAGACCAGTTTGATTTTATCTTTGACCAAAACGATTAAGAGCCTCTCCCACCACCTTCAGAATAATTAACATGATCTAACAGATAATGTATAACCTAAACCGCTCCACATCTTTATCCCTGACCTATCTGCTGGTCACTAACAAAACTCTGGACTTATAGGAAAAACAAACCACACTCTGGGCTCCATTTATTAATTAGGTGATTTCTGAAAGTAGCCACTTTCAACAGATTTTATTAAGGGGCATCAAAGTAAAGAGAGGTAATGTCACACGTACTTTTATTTTGGAAAAAAAAAAGACATAATTTTGCTTTTTGTGGTTGAAATGTGACAAAAATGTGAAAACGTTAAAGTAGCCTGAATAACTTTTCAGAGATATAAATAAACCTGGCCTGGTTCAGCCTGGAACAGCTGTAGCCAAAACACATCAAGGTGGAGTCAAATCTTAGTTTGGACACTTTGCATGCTGGATCTTAATGGATTCACCGTCAGAGGGAATTTATTTACAGTTATACTGAAATTAAGGAGTAATGAGGTTGTAAATAAACAGATCCAACTCAATGCACATGATGAATTTCCTACAGAGCTACATTCTGTACTGACAGCCCCCAAAAGACAAAGGTACATACATTGATATTTAAAAAGAAGAGGCAGGAACAAAGTTATATAAAACGAACTTCTGTATTAGAGTTTTACACCTAGCTTTAGAGTTTTGTGAAACATACAAAACTTATTAGTAGAGGTGTGCCGATCGATCGGCCACCGATCATAATCGGCCGATTTCCGTGAAAAAGTGTATGATCGGTGATCGCCGATCACGGTCTCTTGTTGCCAATACCGATCACCTGCATCTCATTTCTCTGCCTGCCTGCGCAGCTCGTCTCCTCTTTCCTTCACATTTGTTGCTGCGCAAACGCACAGCAACAAATCCTAAGCGACGTGAAACTATAACGCACTGAGTGAATGGGGAAGTTTGCGTGTTGCGGCGGAAAATTGAAGCATGTGGGGTGAAGCACGTCAAAATGCATCAACATGACGAATCTAATATGGCATAAAAACAATGCCATACTTGACGGAGTTTGGCTAGATCGAGGCTCACTGCAGTAAAAAAGACATATGGAGCAATCAGATCACCCAAATTAGCATGACGCTAAACAAATGTGTACAGCAAAGCTAAACAAATAACCCGCAAAATTATTTTAAGTCATCGAGCTGCGATGTAAGACGCTGGTTCTGCTCTCGCTGTTGAACCGCTGCTACGTGCTACTGGTAGTAATATTTCACAGACGGAGCGCCGCTTCTGCTCCACCTGGTAGTGACTCTCACACTGAACCTCTGCTTAAAGCTGCATCATCTAACTTAAAAAAATACATTTTACATACGTATTAAAACTTTTGCTGTTCTAACATGAGACAGATAATCTCTGAAAAAATAATCGATCTTCTCCCTGCTCTGCATAATTACTCCGCTCAGTCAGAAACAGCCCATCAGAACTAGCAGTAATCAGCTAGCCGCGATGCTATCAAGAAGTTTTCATTCAGTAACTCAGGATTGTTTATTGTAATGGAACTTGTATTTGCCTTTGAATGCTAAGTTTTATACATACATTTTTTTGGCAATGTTGAGAGGTTTTAATTTGGCTCTTTGCATTATTTAGCCTCTTCAGAGACTTCATATGTTATCAGTCTGTTAAAGACAGTATTACCGATAGCAGTACAATTTGCAGAATGCCTGTTTTTAGTTTTCTTCTTGGAAAAAGTTATTAAAAACAAGTTTTTGTCTAAATTAAGGTGAATTCATGGTTCCTTTTTCTACATAATGAAACCGGTAGTGTTTATGATAAAAAAAAAATAATGTGATCGGTATTGGTGATCGGCCGTGATCTGCCCTCATAGGTGATTGGAATCGGAATCGGCAGGAAAAAACCTGATCGGCACATCTCTACTTATTAGTCATACAGCTATCAGTGCAGATTAAATGCCGTTTCATGCTAACTCCGACGGCCTGAGTTGAAAAGCATTCACGGGTTTCCTCGCTTCGCTTTCCGGAAAAGTATCGATTGGCTCACCTCTCCGTGGTTCCTCGTACTCCTTCTTCCTCATCTTGCTTATCTTGTCCAGGTGAATCTGATAGTAGATCCCGGAAAGCACCATTATGGCGACCACCACGCACAGGACTGTGCTGAAGATCCACATGCCCTGCGACGCGCGACTCCCACTGCTGCTGGCTCCCACTGTGAGTCCAAACAGCGAACAGAGTTACGGCGTGTTCTGGCATCCCACTGAGAAGACCTGACAGAAGGTCTTCTTTGAATTAAATAAAATTGGCGCCAATAAAATTTTGCTGCACAAAATTGTGCAGCAATTTTTTTTTTGTTTGTGCCACTATTTGGGATATTGGTAAATGTTTCCAAAGGTCAACCAGCCTCCCTCCCCTGCATGTACCAAATCAAACAAATTTGGCATCAATCAACTGTGCTGCAATATATTTGCTTCACAAACCAGCACAAACATACCACAGCAAATTTATATCAATTTTGTTAGATTTTGTAAATGTTGCATTTATATTGAAATCTTAAAAATAATAACATAAAAACATTTGCTGCACAAAATTTTTTTTGCTGCACAAACAAGTTTATATCAATTTTGTTAGAATTTTTAAATCTCATTTATATTGAAGTCTTAAAAAGTATAACAGCACAAACAAACAGAAATGCAGCACAAAACGTTTTTTGCTGCATAAACTTATCACAGTTGACGGACCAAATACTTTGTTTGATTCTGTAAATGTGGGCTGACTGCTTGACCTTTGATGGCCTCTAGAAACATATCTTAACATCTTCAAAATTATAGCGGCACAAACGAAAATGTCTGCGGCAGAAAGATTTCTGCTGCACGTTTGACACCAATCCCGTTTAACTGGAAGAAGGACCATCTTCACTGAGCGCCAGTGTTAGACTCACATTTGACCGTCAGGGTTTCGTTCGTGGACGGGTTCTTGATGGTGCACGACACTGTGTCGTCTTTGGAAACGTTGACGGTCAGCTGGCTGGTGACGTTGTATAGATGGGAGTCAGGGAGCGCCTGGGCCCAGGTCCTCACGGAGCCGTTGGGGGGCTGTCGGCCGTCGTTGATGAGCCAGTAGACGGCAGGCTCTGGGTAGCCCCCATACGACCGACACAGGTAGGACCATTCTGTGCCTTCTTCCTTCCTCACCTCAGGGATCCTAAAGCTGGCTGCGAAAGCGACAAACGCACAAACGTAAGGCTTTTTAAATGATTTTGTGATTATTAACTGTAAGTGCATCTGAATAAATTGGGATATAATTGAAAAGGTTAAATTGAAAAAGTAAAATTTACTATGTTGATTTTCCGCTTTTGACAAGAAAAAGAACATCTTCGTTAAGCTTGTCAGTAGAAAGCAAAAAGCATGAGGTGCTGTAAAATTTCTTGGTAAAGATCTGCACGGAGTTTAGACTCTAGTATGGATTGCTTATGCACCTTTTTCTACATCATTTTTTTCCTTCCACTCAACTTTCCATCAACATGCTTGGATACCACACTAACAACCAGTTTCTTTGGTGGTGACACATAGTAGCTTACCCCCGCTTGTGCACATTGACTGTGTATGTCCAGTCACCAGCCTTCAAGGGGCAGTGTTATGTGTTTTTCAGACACATGAAGCCATTTTATTAACACAATCAACTAACTTCAGTTGTTATAAAAATGCTACATATGTCGATTACAACTTAAAATAAATTTTACTCCCTGGTTTAACGTCTTGCAATTAGGCCTCCGTCTCTTTAAAAAGTCCTGCTCTTTGGGAAGTCATCACAACATGGCTCCTCTATTAACCCTTTAACAACATTTTTTATCAGAGAATTAGCTCCTTTTATGATCTCAGCAGATGCGCAGTTCCACCAGGTGTTTGCTAATTGCTGCTGGCTAGTCTGAAGGAGCTGAGTGGGGGCGTTGCGGGGGGAAGAGGAGGAGCTTCGTCCACTCAGGCGTTTTGCCCAGCTGAATGGTTGCCATTCAGCTCAAACATGCATGAAATAATCAAAGCAACACTCCATGTATGTTTTTGATGAGGGAATAACATTATAACATGATGTTAAAGCTGAAAAAGTCGATTTCATATAAAACTGCCCGTTTAAGTCCGGTAGACCAGATCACACATGTAAGGCAGAATCACCAAAACTAGGAAAAAAGGGTTCACAACGTAACACAGTTTTTGTGGCGCCTCTCTGTTTTCGTTTATTATGTCAAGTCATTTTAAACTGATTTATTTCAATGTTATGGAACTAACCTGCGACCCTGAGACACCTGGTACACGCAGGCGCGCTCTGGTTCTCCCCTGACAGCAGGAACAGGCTGTATCGGCTCCTGTCGTGTTTGGGCTGAGCTGACGGCAGCTCCAGGGAGAAGTTTCCACTGGTCGCTGCGTCTGTGGGAATCCTGGCATAATTCACGCTCCACGTCTCCACGTTCCCATCCCCGTCCCACAGCGATCTGAACACGGCTTTGTCGTGGTTCCTCCACTCAACGGAAAAGTTCAACAATCTCCCAAAGTTAGGGTGGCAGGGCAGCAGCACCGGCTCTCCCACTTCACCGAGGATGCAGTCTCGCGGCTCTGTGCAGAAAGAGAAACAGAAAGAGATGAATGAGGTCGGTCGGTGCGACCCGCAGCGTGGGCAGAAGGCCGGGTCAACTTACCCAGAGCGGCGCACAAACACACGCAGTAGAGCAGCAGCGCCGCGCCGCGCCACGGTGTCGCCGGCATCGCGCCTTCCCTGGCGCACAAGAGCGCATACAAAGACCGCGGAACGGCTCCTACAGCGACTGGCTTTTCAGTTGGGAAAAGCGAAACTCGTCCATTATTGGCACACTCCACACGCATACACGAAAAATATGTCGGTTCTGCCTCACTTCCTCGTCCAGCGCCGCGCCGTACGCACACTTTTCCACAAGTTCAGTCATGCTGCGGCTTGTTCTGCCATACCTGATCTCCTGTTTTAGGTCAGCAAAAATCAAAAATAAATACCGCGGGTAGGAGTTAATGAAGGAACAGTGCAGACTCCAGGCTCTTCAGTGTGGGTCAGTAAAGATCAGGTGAGGATCCACATTATAGGTGGAGTTTGGTTTAACCTGCTAGACAGCTTTTTAGACCACACACACACACACACACACACGTTGGTAAGGAAGTATGAAACAAACATGTAGCGAAGTATTTAGAATAATTAAAATAAAGCCTGGAGAGTTGACAAGAACTGTGGCGGTAGTAAGTGTTGGTGAAATTTTATGAAGACAAAAATGCTCCAACATGTCAAGTTAGTACACACGCATGCAGCCATATTCAATTAAAGCTCATTTTATAAATTAAAAGTTCCTTTAAGCAAGTATCAGACATACTTTTAGTTGAGGATACATTTCTGATTTAAAAATTATTTTTTTATTGTTCTGATGCTATATTGTAATTCTGCATTAGAGTATAACAAGAATCAATACAAATCAATAATATTAAAATTTATTAAACATATATATTCCACACATAAAAGGAAATTAAATATGTGAGAGTCTGTGGGAAACCATTAGTCAAATTGTGGAGGCGAAGTTCTAGGCATGTGAATATTTTCCTAAGACATCATGCAGTATTAACCAGCCTCTATTTTAGGAAAGAAAAGCACAAACTTTATGGGCTTTTCTACGTCACGAAAATGTTCATATTAAAGGGTTAATGATGTTTATTCGAAGGTGGAACCACGTATTTAATTTACAACACAACTATTGCATATTCGATGATGAGCCTGCAAAACATCTTTTCATTCCCTGCTTCAACAGTGATGCCTCTTCATATGAAATGCAATATTTTTAAATAAGAATGTAAAAAAATATATTTTAAGAAAATATCTGTTCTAAAACGTCTGATTGATTATTTGAAGTTTCTTTCTTTCTTTTTTTATTATTATCTGTGAATGTTAATCTAAAAGCACACGACTCACCGAACACAAAACAATCCTCATAACTCGGGTTCAGGACCCGAAATTTTGCGCATGCGCATAGTACGTTTAAAAACGTCGCAACCCCTCTCAGAAACACACGCTCTCCGGACCATTTTCACGCATGCCCAAAACAAAGATGGAGGCGTCTGACCATGATTACAGTTACCCTCTCGCCAATGCTGAGGCTGAACACCAACAAGTAAGCTAGCTTAAACTTTTTACATGTAGCCCTATTATAAAAATACGTCTTTTGTATTAAATTTTTGTTGTTGTTTTTTTATTTGGCTGTATCGAGTTGCGTTTCCGCGAAGTATCCAGCTGTAAGCGTCGCTCTCAGGCTCCGCCACTGTCAGGTCTTTTCCGGTTTATATGTTTTTTTTACGTAAAAGAAAAACTTTATTGAAAAAAAAAAAACAAATCCTGAAACAGTAAATGAAAATGAAATAGTTTTACGTTTGGTCAGGTTTTAACCAAAAATATGTATTCTATCCACTAGGATTTACATTAAGATTAAATTTAATTAAATGCAGATGATACGTTTTTACTTATTGAAACTTAACTGGTTAGATAAGATCTAATGTAGGAGTATGAATTGGATGAAAGCCACACTTTTAGTTGAGCTTAATCTGATTTCCTGTTCCATCTTCCTCCAGCTCCATATAACAGTTCAGACGGGGCGTTCACTGCCGTCTATGAAAAAGTGTCACTGCTGTCCATCTCCACAGTATCATTGTCCGTTTTGCGGGCCAGGATTTTTTAAGCCCACTAAACTGTCAAAGGTCAAGATCCACATGGACGGTCATTTTAATAAAGCAGTTTCCTATCTAGGTACGGTGTTTTTATTTACAGTCGTTTAAACTGTTATTGCAATTTTTCCCCGTCTATAGGGTGTGTACTTATATGTTTATATTTGTATGTGGTAAATTTTAAGATGTAAATATTGGATTCTAAATCAAATTCCCTTTGATATTTCAGATTACACCATTCATAGATGTGGACTCGGTTGCAGGAAACGGCAACACTTTCACTGCTTGTACTGCACGGCTACCGTACTCAGGAAAAGAGACCTTAAAGTCCATCTTTCATTCTGCCACATGAAACACACCCGAACACCGTCTGTTCAGACCTCAGACTCTCCAGCGCCGGCACAAGACCCAAACCCCACACGGTCTGCCTGGGACTCAAAACCTACACGGTCTACCCACATCCCAAATCCTACAAAACTTGCTTACTGTGCAAAGTTAGAGGAAGTACTGCCTTCATGGCTTAACAACACTCTCCTCATTCTCCGGGACCCTGTAGTTCACACACGCTCAGAGAAACCCTCCGAGCTCCAGCCTCTTCCCTCTCCGGGCCTTGTTGGTATGAAAGAGGATAAAATAAAGATGTCCAAAGACCATGACTATGGTTCCAACCTTGCTGAGGCTGAACCAAAGGAGAACAAGGTAAATCTGTTTATGATGTTTTTTTAAGTAAAGTTTTCAAATAATTTCCCTTATATTGGAGAAATTTGGCTTCATTTTCTTTTTACATTTTGCAGCTCCATATAACAATTCAGACGGGGCGTTCACTGCCCTTTGTGAAAAAGTGTCGCTGCTGCCCATCTCCACAGTATCACTGTCCGTTTTGTGGTCTAGAATTTTTTAAACCCACAAAACTGTCAAAGCTCAAAATTCATTTGAGTGGACATATTAAAAAAGCAATTCCCCATGGAGGTATGTTTCTATTGTTTTTTTTTTTTTTATTTAATATTTAATGGATTGGATGTTAAATATCTAATAAATATCACCTATTTATGTTTCAGATTACACCATTCATAGATGTGGACTCAGTTGCAGGAAACAGCAACACTTTCATTGTTTGTATTGTACGGCTACGGTGCTCAGAAAAAGAGACCTGAAAGTCCATCTTTCATGCCACATAAAACATACAAGAACTCCTCCAGCTTCTGACCAGAGCTCAGACTCTTCTTTTGAGATGCCTACCCAAACCCTGGCCCCTACATCCTCTGCCCAGACACCAAGTCCTGTAACATCTGTCCTGAGCCCAAACCCAACATCACTTCCCCACAGCCCCAAAAAACGAGCTTGCAGCACTAAGTTAGAGGAAGTACTGCCTTTAAGACCAAACAAAATTGACCCGTATAGCCTCCCTCAGAACCCTCTAGTTCAAACGTGTGTCAAACAACTTTCTGTGGTAAAACCTCGCTGCTTTCCAGATTGTGGTGGGACACAATCTAGAGGCTCAGGACCATCTATGATGGTTTCAACATTGGTGAGCAATCATTGAGGAAAGCAAAGTGAGTTTTCTGTTTTTTCCTTCTTTTTATTCATATAGTTTTGCTTTTATTATGAAGCTTCTTTTAATTGTACTGTTGAGAAGAGTTTCTTACCATGATTTGTTAGCTAAACACTAATGGAAAAACGTTAGCGGTTAGCTGATGTTTACTATTGTAAATGGCAAATAGTGCGGGCAGCCGTGGCTTTTCAAACTTTGCGCATGTGTTCACATAACTACTACATAATCTGTGGGACTTAGTAGAACGCATACATTTTTTTTTTTAGTTTGATCAACTAAACCAGAACACTGATTGGCTTCAAGTTAAAAATAAATGATATTGAAAAGTCAAGAAGATGTCACTTATCTCACATTGTGCTACCTTGTGATCAGTTCCAAACCGTCCTGTTGGTAAGAAGGAATGAATCGTAGTCTCCGCATCGTAGTCTAAATTAATCAGATTCCCTGCTCCATCTTCCTCTAGCTCCATGTAACGGTTCAGACGGGGCGTTCAGTGCCATCTTTGAAAAAGTGTCACTGCAGTCCATCTGCACAGTAACACTGTCCATTCTGTGAGCGACGATTTTTTTTTTAAACCCACAAAACTGTCAAAGACCGGGATTCGTTTGAGTGGTCATTTTAATAAAGCAGCGTACTAAAGAGATTAATTGATTAATTGTGAAAAATTTGTTTTTTCACCATATCTGGGGTACATTATTTATGTGTTTGTATTTTTATATGGTCAATAAAGAAAATGTAAATGATTTATACAAAACCATAGTAAAAACGAAAAATTACCCTTCGTGTTCTAGTTTTTTTGTGCATTTATATATTTTAATTTTTATATGGTTAATACTGCATATGACTATTGAATTTCAACTTTGATATTTCAGATCACACCATTTGTAGATGTAGACTCAGTTGCATGAAACAGCAACTGTACGGCTACGGTACTCAGGAAAAGAGACCTAAATGTCCATCTTTCATTCTGCCACATGAAACACACAAGAACTCTGTCGGATCGGAGCCCAAGCTCTTTTTCTTCATCCAAGGAATTAAGTTTTGAGACTCTTGAAGACCATATCCCAGATCCATTTCCAGACCTCACGCCATATGTGACTCAGAGCAGATGCTCTCTACATATTTTGATATTCACATTATGATCAAATTGTGACATTCTGTTAATTCAATGCAGATTTTCAAAAATAAATGTGCCTTTTATTCACACAACAGCAACTTTATGTTATGTTAAGATATAACAGATGTATCTTAGGTTGGCATCACAATCACCTAAGACATAGATATTTGAATGCATACTTGTTAAACCAAGTCCAGTGTGTATGTATGTTTGTATTATTGGTATTACATTATAATAAATTTATTACATAGTCATTAAAACACCGTTATGTTATGCACATTTTGTGAAAGTAAAAAATAGGAGTACCAAGTAACTGATCTAAACATCAACATTTATTTTAAAAATTGCATCATCACATGGACCAAAACATGAAGTTATGTGGAAATGTTGCTGTTCTAAAGATCAAAATGAAAATAATTCATAGAAATAATTGGAAGAATGAGATGGAAATATTTTTTAATTAACTTCTTTCAATATAAAACTTAGGAAATGTTGACAAAAACTGCAGTTGTGTGTCTGTGTGGAGAATTTTTGGTTAAAAGAAGCTTGCTGTGAGCAATTTGGTGAAGTTGCTCACAGTGTGTAGAGAATCCAGAAATTTTACTCAAGAGTAGCAATGGATCATAATAGTTACTCAAGTAAAAATACGAATAAAAATGTACCTCTTCAGCACATTAAACAGTTATTCAATTATGTAACTGAGTAAATGTAACTAGTTGCACGCAGCGTTCATTCAACAAATTCTGTCCCATCCATCCATCCATTTTCTTACACCCTTGTCCCTTAGTAGGGTCGGGAGGGTTGCTGGTGTCTATCTCCAGCTAACGTTCCAGGCGAGAGGCGGGGTCACCCTGGACAGGTCGCCAGTCTGTCGCAGGCAAATTCTGTCCCGTGTCTAAATAAAGAGCCGCCACGCCAGTAGGTGGTAGTGCAGCGCCGCCACGCCAGTAGGTGGCAGTGCAGCGCCGCCACGCCAGTAGGTGGCAGTGCATCACCGCCACGCCAGTAGGTGGCAGTGCATCACCGCCACGCCAGTAGGTGGCAGTGCATCACCGCCACGCCAGTAGGTGGCAGTGCATCACCGCTACTATGAAAGCGCCGGGAGAATAAGTGTCAGCTTGAAAGAGGTAAACAGTCCACGCTGACCTGCAGCAACAGCGCTTCGCATCATGTGTCGGTGATAAAACCTCCCGAGGCAGAATGAAGACTCTGAGGTTCGTTCATTCGCGCCTGCTTCTCTTCCCACGGAGCTGTCACAGACCCGCAGCCGCCTGCAGGCTTCTCCCCACGTCTCACCGAGGACAGCCGCCCGTCCTTCAGTCCAGCAGGTCCCTGGCGCTCTCCGCCTCCAGCCTAAAGAACTGGAAAGACCTCGTCAGCAGTTCACACACAGAAGAGGAGGAGGAGGAAGATGGAGACCTCCTGGAGGAGACGGAGGTGGAGGAGCTGTTCCAGCAGCATGTCCCTGCGGGGATCGGACAGGGACAGCACAGGGTGTTCATCGTCCACCCGGATGTGAAGTGGGGGAGCAGAAAGCAGTACCTGACCACAGGTATAACGAGTCCAACACGCTCAGTTGAACAAGGCGGTTCCTCGGAGGGTTTTTACTTCGCTGTGTGTTTAATTTACAGCCGAGCTGATGATGGCCGAGGCCGAGGGACTGGTGAACACCTTGGACAACTGGACAGTGGTGGACAAGATCATCCTCTCCACGAAGACACCAGAGAAGAAGAAGATATTTGGAAAGGGAAACTTCCAGCTTCTTACAGGTACTACCGGCCTCTCATCAGCCCTGACCGATGGGAAGTCTGCTCTGAATGAAAATGTGTTTTCTGTCCAGAGAAGATCCGGCAGACCCCGGGAGTCACTGCTGTGTTCGTGAATGTGGACCGCCTGTCCTCTGTGTCTGAGGTGAGACTGCGTGGAGCTGACCATGCTGAGTGGTTCAGTAGACTTACCGATGCCTCTTGTCTCCAAATCCAACATCAGAGGGAGTTCGAGGAAGCCTGGGGGGTGAAGGTCTTTGACAGGTACTCTGTTGTTCTCCACATCTTCCGCTGCAACGCCAGAACCAAAGAGGCCAAGCTCCAGATCTCACTGGCAGAGATCCCCTTACTAAGGTGATATCACACTTCATGTGTTGTCGGGGTTCTCACGCTGAGGGATCGTGAAGGTGGAAGAACTTTCGTGTTGATAACAGTGGGTGTCTGTAAATCTGTTTGTCCATTATCAGTCAATCTGGAAGTTTGGAAGTTGGACAGGAAAATATAAAGTTGCATTTAGCCTCGTTGTCTTTGTTACACACTTAACGTCTTAGTGTGCCCTGTTTGCCGTCTTTCTGCGGTAAAAAAAAACAAAAAAAAAAACACTTTCTGTTCCACCTGCAGGTCTCGACTAAAAAACGACATGGCGGATTTGGATCAGCAGGGCGGGGGAGCGAGGTACATCGGAGGCTCAGGTGATGCAGCCCTGAGACAGCCCGCGATCCGCCGCGTCGACTAAAGACCCGACTGACCCTTCCTGCTGGGTTCTTCCAGGGGAGACGCTGTATGAAGTCCAGCAGAGGCTGCTGAAGGAGCGGGAGACGAGGATCCGCTCGGCCCTGGAGAAACTTCGCAAAAAGAGGCACCTGCTGCGGTCTCAGCGGAAACACAGGGAGTTCCCCGTCGTGTCGGTGCTGGGATACACCAACTGCGGTGAGAGCCTGGAGACGCCACTCGGAAAGTCTCGGGCACATCGTTCTCATTCGTTTTTGCTCGTATCCGTGTCAGGAAAAACCACTCTGATCAAAGCTCTGACCGGCGACAGCGGCCTGCAGCCCAGGAACCAGCTGTTCGCCACCCTCGATGTGACCGTCCACGCCGGCCAGCTGCCCAGTCACATGGCCGTCCTGTACGTGGACACCATCGGCTTCCTGTCCCAGCTCCCACACCAGCTCATCGACTCCTTCTCCGCCACCCTGGAGGACATCATACACTCGGTAGGGAGTCCGGTTTCTTCTTCTACACCCACCGGAATAAGACGAGCTTTTTTCCCCCCATTTTTTAGACTTGGCTAAATATTAGGAAGCATTTTGGAAGAAAGGGATTGTGACGTAATTAGTGCTCTATGTTGGGGGTTTTTTCCGGTAAATTGCCGTTTTTGGAGTCTATGCTCCAGTTATCATTAATCAATTGCTAAATTTAAGGATTATTTCAATAATCGATTAATCGTTTCAGCCCTGTGCTCATTTATTAGAATGATTAAAGTCTCCCAGTAAGCTTATCACAGTCAAAAAAATCTATATATATATATTAAAAAAAACTCTTTCCATTCTTGCTCCCCAGGATCTGTTGGTTCATGTCAGAGACGTCAGTCATCCAGAGACGGTGAATCAGAAGGCAAACGTCCTGAATGTCTTGAGGAATCTGCAGATCCCACACAGGCTGCTGGACTCCATGATCGAGGTTCACAATAAGATCGACTTGCTTGACAGGTAAGAGTCTATGCTTCCCCAGCGGAGGAGGACCTGCTTCGGTTTCTGCTTTGGAAATTTTGCAATCTGAGATTACATCTTCTCCTGTCTGTGTGTGTGTGTTAGTTATGAGAGCTCGGAGCCTGGTGCCGTGTTCATCTCTGCCCTGCAGCAGCGAGGCCTGGATGAGCTGAAGAGAGCTGTGGAGCAGCAGGTCGTCAAGTCCACCGGAAAGCAAATCCTGGACCTGAGAGTAAACCTCAGCTCTCCTCAGTTAAGGTTTGAACGTGACGTTCGGTCAGCTGGTTTCATGTTCCGTTATGGACATGAGGTGAGCGTGTGTGTGTGTGTGTGTGTCCCGGTCCACAGCTGGCTGTACAAGGAGGCCACCGTCCAGGACGTGCAGGTGAACGCAGAGGAAGGCTCAGCCGTCGTCAAGGTCATCATCAGCGCCGCTGCTCACGGACGCTACAAGAAACTGTTCGAAAGTAGATGAGAGAGGAAAGGAGGAAACAAATGACTGAACTCAGAACCACGAAGAGCTTAGGAAAATACTGTGTTTACTCTGCAGCGATTAAAAGATCTGAGCTGACAAATCCGAGAAAGAATGAGACGTTTTCTTGTAAGAAACATAGCCTTGGCTTCACGTAAGAAATGCAAACTGTTCTCGGGTAGAAAACAAAACGACATCAGCTGATTTTCTTTTTAAATCTGCTGCTCCTTCTTGGAACAGGCGGAGGTCTTCGGTCGCAGTTTGTGGTTCAGTCCGATCACCAGGGAGCAGAGCGGAAGCGGACCCACGAAATCCCCCGCTATGATGTTGAGGCTGTGGGGGTCCGACCCGGGTCTCTGCTGCTCCACCCACTCCCTGAGACACTCCCAGTTGGTGAAGGTCAGCGTCCGCAGGGATTCCTTCGGGTTCTTGGCGATGTACGACCTCGGAGCCGTGAGGTTCAGGCCGGAGATGAAGAACCCCTCTGTGGAGACAGGAAACGCCGAGTGATGCCGCATCTCTCCAGCTGGAGGCGCCACTGATCAAAGTCAAGAACTAAATCTGTGGCGAAACTTGAAAACTGGCTTCTCTGTTCCCAATCTGACTGAAGGTGTGAATCTTCACACCTTGAGAAATTTGGGAATGAAGATAAACACGTGAAACCAAACAAAAATCTTAAGAGAGAGTTGAGATTTTAATGTGACAAAAATGCGGCTGGTCGAGGAATCTGCAGTCTGTAGAGATACGATGGTTTATGTCACAAACGTCCTAGAAAAACCTCAGACATTTTCAGACTAATCTCAGAAATTTTGTAGACACAACAGGGAAATTTCAAATTTTTTAAAGTCAAATAATTTAAAGAAAAAAACTCAGAAATTTTCAGATCAATTTTAGAAAGTTTGTAGAAAAAACAAGGATATTTGAGCGTAAAAGGTAAAAAATTTGCCAAAAAAAAGAAGAAATTTTGAGATGAATCTCAGAACTTTTCAAGAAGAAAAACTTGGAAACTTTTAGGTTTCAAATGTCAAAAATGTTCAACTTTTGGAAGTTTTGAAAAGTCAAAGTTGCTAAATTTGCTAAAAAAAAAACAACTGAAATCTTCAGATTAATCTCAGAAAATTTCAAAATAATAAAACAAAAAGATTTCAATGTTTTTTCTGGAAAGTGTCAAAAAAAAGTTGGCGAAAATGTTCTCCCCTCTGCTTTTGTTTTCGTTTATTTTGTTTTCCATCTCCAAAGTCCCTGATCCGACTCACCTGGTCGTCCCATGTCTTTGTTCCAGTCCAGGTAGCGAATCACTTCTTGTGCCGTTGTTTTATTCGCCCACCAGTATGGTATGGCGGGCCACAGCTGCGGGTGTCTGGCCACCAGCTGGGATTCGTAGGACAGGATGACCTGGTAGCCGGACGCCCAGAGCCTCCGCAGGCTCAGGACCGGCGCCTGTTCGCAGGACAGAGGACACGGTGAGGCAGCGTCTGGTGTTCAGAGCCAACGTCAGCAGCAGCAGGAGGAGGGAGCCCACCTTCCGGGGACACAGCTTTGAGCCGAACAGCTTCTTCAAGTGGGAAATGAACAATTCGTGGCACGTGTCGTCCATTCCCTCAAAATGGCTGCAGGCCAGGATGACGACCTCCTTCGGGTGAGAGTTCAGCCAGTGCTCGACGCATTCCAGAGTTTTCTGTGGAGCGGGAGCGAGTTATGGTGGGAAGCCACGATGAACGACAGCGGCCGATGTGACCGGAGCTCACCAGAACCGTCAGGTGTGTGTATATGACGTGTGTGAAGTAGAGGTCGTCGGACGGGTCGTTGGGTTTGTGCGCAACGCGGAGATCGAAGTACCGGATTCCCTTCGACAGCTGCTCCTCGATGCTCTTGTCCTAAACACAAGAAAGAAACTCCACGGTTGAATTCAGCCTCCTGATTGGATTTAGATCCAAAATTTTTAAGTAAAATCCGATATATATATATATATATATATATATATATATTTTTTTTTTTCCATACTAGAAACATTTCCTACGATCCCGTATCAATAGCTAAAAACTAAACAAACTAATCAGTCAACTCTGCAGTTTCTCTAATCTCTGTGGAATGTCCTCTCTCGCTGTTGTGGTTCTCGGCCTGTGAACTCTGACCTCTGGTTTTCAGCCCCTGCTCTCTCTGAGAACATCGAACAAAATCACATTCTGCTCTATCTGCGTCTTGTTAAACTTTGGACCATCTCAGCTTGAAAACCTTCATGACAGTCATGTGACTTCTGACTCCAAAACGCCGATATCAGCAACCCCATCATCTCCGTTCTGCAGGTAAGATCAGTTAAAAAAAAAAAAAAAAAAAAAAAAAGGTTGTTTCTTGATGAGATCAGGGCAATTTAAATATTTGCACTAATGTTTTTTTTCATATTTCCTCACCTAACAAAGATAAATCTATTCTGTCAGGTTTTTCTGGTGCAAATAGACGCAAAGCAGTGCAGGAAATCTGAAAAGTGCGGCATGCTTTTGTAGCAAGGTTACTTCAGTTTTTGTCAACTGATATAAAAATTTTAATGAGGGAAAAACTACAACAGGAACTATATTGTGCGTTTATAAAACTAAAACTTACTAAAATTCTGCTTTCATGTTTATAAATCTATTTATTAGCATTTCAAACTGAAGTGAAAATGATTTTTTATTTTTTTTGTCCACACACAACCAGTTCAGCACTTCATACCTGCCTGTGCTCCTGTCTGGTAGTTAATATTAAACGGTAGATACCATCTTCAGAAAATTGATCCAATTATTATTATTGATCATGTTTTCTCCCAACTGTTTCTGTCGCCATTTTGTGGACTTGTCCGCTGAGGTGAATATAGTTTTAGTTACCTACAATTTGCTGTGCAGTCTTTTGACTAGTTCAAATGAAATAACTTAATTGGATTAAATAAAATTTGAAGTGATGTGCCAAACGGGTGGAGCCATGGTTACCGTTGCCAGGAAACCAGCCACAGGGCATTCAGAGTCAGTCCCTTTACTGTAACATTCCCTCTGCCTGGAGAACCTGAAGATCCTGTCCAACCAGAACCAGAACTGAGCCCAGTGTCTCATCCACCCAGCCAACGCCTCAGATAACCCACTTTTGAGCGCCTTCAAGAGGAAACAACAGAGTTACTGATGGGACCACCAGGAAGGCTTGGTCTTGATCCAAGAGATTAACGGTATTAAGATCTCTGGGACTGAAAGTGTTTGATTCATTAAGAGTCTCAGTGAATGTGGAGAAAAAAAGACCCGTCAGAAAGAGATTCCTCTGGGCCGTAAAACGTCTGGAAGAAATGATGCGTCTGACCTCTTAAAGCTGCGGCGTGTGGATTATTTTACCGTTTCTTTATTATCAACAATTAACAGCAAGATGTGTAAGAAAAAAAAACTTTTGTTCTGAGATTAAATGGCATCTCATGTTTTTTTTCTGGGGGAAATAAGGCATTATTTATTTGTAATAAACTTTAAAAACCTCAATCCTTTTCCATTTCATAATTAAGCACTGCTTGGAGTTGCTCTTCATAAAATCTCCATTAAACATGTTGAGGTTTGTGTCATAACATTTCTAAAACTTAATCTGGGTAAGGAGAAAATGAAAACCGAGACGTCCTTTCTTGAAGATGAACTCAACATGTTGACTGGTCGTCTTTTTGTTACTCCACATTTCTTCGTACCTGTGTGGTGGCCCATTTAAAGATGAGAGGCCTGGTGACGCAGTAGAAAAGTCCGTCCAAGAGCCAGAAGCAGTCCGACTCGGACGGGAGCAGGGGCGACGTTATGTCCAGACAGTAACTCATGGCGTCATGGCTGCCTGTTGTGAAAGAGACGCCAACGCAACTTTTGAGACTTCCAGGAACGAGAAACGTGTTTGTGAAATGACGTCACCTCAAACTGGAACGGCAGGATGAAAGAAACACCTCTGTGTAATTTTTAGTCTCACTTGGAAGTTATTTTTGGTGATGTCTGACTGCTAAACCATTATATTATTATAAAATGTATAATGGGCTTCAAAACAAAAGGTCATTTCTATTTCCTTGAATGACCAAGAGTTCATCACTTTCAATTTTTTTTTGTGCAAATGACATTTGGTGCTTTTTTTTTTTAGAGCACAATTCTCTCTCAATAAAATTACCCTTAAAGATAACACCCAGTGATGTTTTTCTGTTTATCCTTTTGTTAAAAAAAAACCTTAACCTAGCAGCAGATAAACAGTTGGGTTTTTATGTATTTGGTTATATGCCTGTTTGAATCATTAAATTTGATTGGTTGTGATGTATATCTTTATGAACACTGAAGAATTTTGATAAACTTTGGCCATTCCAGTCTGCCCCGATTAACTTGACAAGCCTCTTCAATGAGTTGACAAAGTTTCCTAAAAACAGCTACGACGAAAACGAACATTTTGTTTCACCCGTACCAAATACAAGAGGCTTTTGATTTGATATGTAAAAAAAAAAAAAAAAAAAAAAAAAAACGCACAACAACATGCAAATAAGGAGCAAAAACAGGATGAAAAACACAAGAGACATTCTGGGAAGAATGATAATCAGATGCCAAGGTCATCACGTCATACAAGGTTTGTGGAAACCTGTTTTTTGAGAGCAAATGTTATCTTTGTTATATGAATATTGTTATATGAACAGAAGAAAAACAATGGAACAACTTATCAACATACAACTAAAGAGACTAATACATTTCAAAGATGTCTGAACGGGCCTTGTATCTTTAATACTCCATAAATGTCAGCATTTAAACACCACCGGATCTAGTGGATGTCTAGTAACAAAATGAACAAACTTCAAAATAAATGGCAGACTACGACAGTAATAACCCTTAAAAGATAAAAATAAATATAAAACAGCACAAGCAATTCAAATGAAAACTTGAAACAAGGGATGTTTTATGTTCAGCCATTTAGTAAAAGGACTTTCCATTCCTGAACGAAGCTTTGTAAAAGGAAGAATTTTGTATCGATAGCAAGACGATTAAATTCAAGCATATAAATAAAACTGTTATATATATATATATACGGATTAACATTAAAAATAATCGACAACATCAGAGGCTAACTCCTACTGCAGCCTGCGGGGTTCCGTGTGAAGTGAGAGTGACCTACCGGGTATCGCCAGCTCTGTCAGCGGAACGTCCCACAGCTCCTCCGGCAGGGCGGACATCCAGTCCTGGTTGTTGACATCCATGTCGAGCCGTCGGTGTCCGAGCTGCGGCTCTGAGCAGCCACTTTTACCGTGGGTCACATGGTTTATCTGCTTCCCTCCACCTGATTCCTCAAAGCCATCGACCACAAACAGCAGCGGCGGCAGGACGAAACCGAAGGAGGGAGGAGAAACTCGCAGTTTCCTGGTTTTTACTGACCAATGGCAGAAAAAGCGCCGCCAGAGGGCGCACGTTCAAAAATAATAATATAAAACAGCTGGAACTGGGTTCGTAGGTAGTCGGCCATTTTTCCAGAGGAGTCAGTGTATCGAAAAATATGATAATTATATCACATTATAGCTATATAATGTATAGTTTTAATCCTTGGTGATCCCAGGATAAAGTTAATTATCACATTATTGGTGATAAAATTATCACCAATAATGTGTTTAGGTCATCCTAATGTATTTTTATTTAATGATATATGTACAAATATTTTATATAAATCATTTTTTTAATCCCTTTTACAATTTGTATTTGCATTACATATTGAGAGACAGATTAATATACATTAGTCACCAAATGTGGCTGATGAGTAAAAATAAATGTACAATTCTAAGAGAACATGACATATGATGTTTCTATCCTCCATCTTTATGTAAGCGCATAACCATTTATAAGAGACACTCTGTATCTCTTATAAACATTGTGCACTGAGAATGTACAATTTTTTGCAAAGTGCCATTTAGAAAATCATTCTCACTCTGGTGATCCCAGCATTACGTGAAGCTGCAGAGGCGCCTCCACTAAACTCTTCTAAGAGATAAAACTGTCAATCTTGGTTCAGCACACCAAACCCAAAAGCCATCGGAGGACTTTGGTTATTTTTATTAAGTTATGATGCTGTGGCAGAACTTGAACTTTCTTGTGTAAAAAATAACAAAACAGCCACAAGATATATTTCAACAACTTACTACTCTATAAATTCATATTTGTGACCTCCCCCTGCATTGTTTTTTTCTTTTTGTAATTATTATTACTTTTTAAATTTGTGATCTTAAATTCAATAAGGTTTGTATTATGTTTATGGGTTTGTGTACAGACTTTGCTGGAATTCCTTGGAGACATGTTTTAGTAAACCATACAGGAGACATTCTGCTGCTTTGATTTCGAAGATGCTTTATGTAGAACAAAATGAAAGTATGATAATCTTGTCCTTTCATCTACATTTCTTTTGGTCTACACTTTTGTGTTCTTGCCAATGATGAAAATTTAAATATTGTTCTGTACTTGTTTTGACTTGTGTAAGGAAAAGTTAAAACTGACCAATAAATAAATAAATAAATAAATAAATAAATAAATAAATATCTAGATCAGGTTGAGGTCTCAGTCTGTTAAAAGTCAGTCCTTCCATCCCACCGGCGCCACATGCTTCCTCAAGACGCTTCCTCACACAGATCACTTTCCACCTGCTTTAATTATACATTTCTGTATGTAAAGTGGGTGTTTGTCTTACACAAGTGCCTTGAGATGACAATTGTTGGAAACTGGTGCTAAATAAGCAACAACCTAAATAACCAAGAGGACAGAAATAATGCATCTTAATCTAAATAAATTAATTAAGAGACATAAATAAACTTCATGGATTGTGACATAAATAATCAGCTCTCCAACAGTTCAATAACGTTTTTTAGTTTCCCCTTCACTTATTCCAGACCGGAATGTTTCTTTAGGGATTATTGAAGTTTGAACAGCTCGTCTCCACAGGCACAGCGGTGCAGCGTTCACTTCCGGAGGTTAAAAGCCATTTTTTAAAAACAGAACAATCAGTGCCAGGTTCATGCAAAGAAATCCTTTTCATGCATTTTTGCATATAAACTTGCATAAATAGTTTCCACATTCCATGATGCAACCACAGGTCTTACAGTCGACGTGTCAAAGCTTTGACCGGCATAACTGCTCAAAAATGTTATTATTTACCTTTACGATTCCTTTACGGTGACAGCAGAGTTTGTGCTTCCTGCGGTGGGGAGGGAGTTCAGTTGTGCAGTTATTGCTTCGGTCAGCAAGTCGTCAAACCCGCTGCTGACTTGTGAAAACCGATACGGTGCGTTGCATAAAGCGCGAACAGAATGTAAACAAAGAAGTTCGGGTCAGCGCATTAAAAAAAAAAAACCCCAAAAAAACAGTCTGCTTGAACTGAAATGTGCACGCCGCTGCATCCCCGTAAGTGCATTTACGGTCATATAAATAATTCAAGAGGTAAAAATAAATAAATAAAAATGTTTTCATCAATCCGATCAAAACAAACTTGTGTAACGACTTTTCATGCTCTGATGTCTGCTCTGATGTCTGCCCTGCTTCTGCAGACGCTCTGCGCTTTTTCTAGAGCGAGAAGTCACGAGGACCACTTCAGCAGCTTCTCGTTCAGCGTGACGATGGTGGGTGCGAAGTGGCTCTCTGTGATGAAGTCCCCGGCGATGATGTTGAGGGAGCCCGCTCTGGGGCCGGGCGTCTGCTCCCTGACCCAGCCGAGCAGCGCCGGGTACGTGGACATCACCAGGTCCTTCAGGGACTCGGTGGGGTGGGTGCAGATGTACTTCAGGTCCTCCGTCAGGTTGATTCCGGTGACGAAGAAACCGCCTGGAACAGAAGAAAAAAAAACAAACATGCATTAAGCGCTTGTTGTGCGGGTGCTGTAAAGCACTGTGAAATTGGGCCTCTGTCTCTTTAAGAAGCTCCTGCTCTTTCTGAAACTCCGCCATCAGGAAGCCATCCCAACATAGCCCCTCTATTAACTCTTTTTTACCAGCAACGTTTTTATCAGCTCTTCACTGAGAAGCAGGTCATGTAATGAGCTCAACAGATGCTCAGTTCCACCAGGTGTTTGCTAATTGCTGCTGGCTAGTCTTTAGGAGCTGAGAGGGGGATGTACGAGGCAGGACTGCTCTGTGAGGTGGGAACTTCAAAGCTTAGAAACTTCAGTTCCAAGGGGGAGCTTCGTCCTTGAAGCGGAGGCTATGTCCATCCAGGGGTTTTGAACAGTTAAATGGTTGCCATGAGAGACTAAAGGATTCAAGAGCTCAAAAAAGTAAATTACATAATTCTACTCCTTTAATGTTTTCAAATAGTTTAAGCTAAATCCTTCAACTGACATTGTTCACATTGAGTTTCTGCAGAAAATGCCATCTTTCCAGCATTTTGCAAGCGTTTTCACTCTTGCAGGATTAACAATCGGCAGGTTACCTGGTCTACCGTGTTGCTTTCTGGCCTCAAACTCCTCGATGAGCGCCTCGGCTTTGCACTTGTTGGCCCACCAGTAGGGAATGTGAGGCCACAGGTCGCCGTGGGAGCTGGAAATGCTGTGTTCGTAGGACACAATCACCTGGTAGCCCAAAGCCCACAGATTTCGAAGAGTTAGCACCTCCTGAAACCGAGAAGTTCTCATCAAGTTCCTGTGAAGGAATGGCGCTTTGGATTATGTAGGCAAGCAATCAAAAGAGAAAACACTGAAAGAGTATTGAGCTATCAGGGGGGAAAAAAAAAACCAAAAGCATGAAAAAAGTTAACTGTACCGTTTTGGGGCAGAGTTTGGAGGCGAATGTGTCGCGAATGTTGGTGAGCAGCCGGACGTGGAGCTCCTGGTTCAGACCGAGGAAGTGGCTGAAGGACAGAAGCACCACCTCTTTGGGATGAGCGTCCAGCCATTCCTTTATCTCCGTGAGGACAGTCTGTCAACGAGAAGACGTCGTTTAAAGGGGCAACGCTTTTCTGTGAAAGCTCGGTAGCGGTAGCATCATGTTGTGGGGATGCTTTCTCAGGCAGAGACAGGGGGAGACGGAGTTCAAGGTCCACACTTGAAAACTGGCGAGTTTATTTTTCCCAATACATTTTAGTACAATAAGATTACAATGTAGTGATATTATGGTCATATATTTGTACTGTTAAAGAGACAGTACAAAAAAACTTGTAAATTTCTAACTCAAAACTTAGCATTTTGTCAAAAAGATGGTTTGGCAACAAAAGGGAGCCGATGGCAAAGACAAATGTCCAGCCAATTTGCATTTATCCATGATACAAGTAAAAAAAAAAAGCCAACTAGCTAGCTAGCAAGGGTTTTAGCATCTAGTTAGCAGTAGCCTCAAACGTTAGCGTGACAGTAAAGCCCGGCAAGAAAATAAAAAAATTGTTGAAATATATTGAAGATTCCTGCTGCATAATTATTGTACTGAAGGTTGACTTAAATTTTTTTTTTAATTTAAAACATTGGGGTTTTTTTATTTTAGATGCGTGAATTAAAGACTTTTTAAGGACGTGTGGACACTTAAAAAGTCACTGCGTTAAAAAGTCACTGCTTGGGATTTCTTCTATAGTACATTCACGGGTCAAATGTTTGGACCTGTAAATGAGAAAACGTGTCTAAAGTTGTGCTTTATACCGTGGACTAATTTCCAACATTGAAAATATGGGCAAAAATATGCCGACGCTAAATTCCTCGATGCTTTTCGTTTCAACTCCGGCCCCTCGGCTATTTGCTGCATGTCTTCCCATTCTCTCTCTCTGTCCTTCTTCCTGTCCAGTCTCTAATGAGTGCAGGTCACTAAAACCACAAAACTGTGAAAAATATTAGTAAAATAAAAGAAAAGAAAAAGAAAAACCTTCAGGTAAAAACCGCAACGATGTGAATAGAGAAATGTAAACCCTGCAGATTTCCTCGGCGGAACATTCAGCTGTTGGGTGTCGATAAATCCAGCCTGCGGGGCGGAGGAGCTAGTAAAACCAGGCTGACGTCGCGCTAAGAGGCTCTTCGCTTCCCTTATCTTTGGGTTTTTAGGGCAAACTCAGCAAGCCTCGGCTCGCTGGCGGTGGTTTACAACCCGAGGGGCGTTTTCGTACCAGAACTACTAGAATCTGTGCGCCTCTCGAGGTTACCTCGACGGTGAGCGTGGTGTAGACGCCGTGGTAGAAGTACAGGTCCGTGGAGTGGTCGTTGGGTCTCTGTGCGATTCTCAGGTCGCAGTATCTAACCCCGCAGTCCAGCTGCTGCTTTATGGGGAACTCCTAAAAAAACACACACACAGGATTCTCAGTGCTAGAGCTGCTGCACACCTCTTAACACGGTGCGCTACATCCCAGCTTTATTACCTGCGTTATCGCCCACTTGTACACAAAAGGGCGAATGAGGGGCTTCATGTATTTGTCCAGCTTCTGGAGCATGTCCGGCTGCATGGGGTCCACTGGAGACCGGTCGTTCATGTCCAGGCAGTATGTTACGGCGTTGTGGCTGCCTGAGTGGGAAAACGGAGAAATGCTTTGGGCGTTTGGCTCGTGAACAGAGCCCTGCAAGAACTGATCTTAACCTTTGGACTTTGCCATGTTTAAATCGCATCACAGGAGCGAGATTTTTTTGCCAAATAAAATTCTGAAAAGTGTGGCGTGCTTATATGGATTCAGTCAATACTTTGCGCATCGGCAGACTGAAATATAAAACATGCTTTCTTCTGTTCTTCTGTCTCAGATGTTTGGCTTGTCTCACTAAGTACTTAGATGATGGAGTCAAGCCGATGTCCTTATACAATTGACTTGTTGAGCTTTACATCATGTTATAAAGTTTTTCCCTCATCAAAAACACACCTAGAGTGTTGCCTTGACTCTTTCATGCATGTTTAAGAAATCTTTTAATCTCCATGGCAACCGTTCAGTTGTGGAAAACACCTGGGTGGACCCTGCCCCGCCTTCAAGATGCAGCTCCTCCTGCAGGCAATTAGCAAACATGGTGGAAATGTTCATCTGCTGAGCTCATCATAGGAGCTTCTTCGCTGGTTAAAGTGGTTGTTAAAAGATTAATAGAGGAGCCACGTTGTAATGACTTCCTGTCTGAAGGCGGAGTTTCAGAAAGAGCAGGTGCTTCTTAAAGAGACAGAGGCACCAATTTCAAGGTGCTAATTTTAAGTCATATTTATCACACATGGCTTCTTTTTTTTTAAGTTAACATAGTTGATTGATTGTGATATACAATGGCCTTGTGTGTCTGGTAAACACATAATACTGCCCCTTTAACACAGTGTTATCAGCACTGCAGAGAAAGAGGGGGCTTCCTGTTTATGACCCTACCCGGAATGGCCAGGTGGTACAGCGGGGTGTCCCACAGGGCGCATGGCAGGTGAGACATCCAGCTCTCCATGGGCAGCTCCCTCAGGCTCAGCTCGCTGCATCCGGACATGCTGAGCTCCGCCGCTCACTCTCCCTTAGAAAGCCACACGCTTAGAAACATGCATGACAAACAGGAGCACCGTGTAAGGAAACTTATCTCCTCATTTCCTGTATAGGAGCTAGGGTCAGTATTAGACTTTAATGAGGCGGAAACTTGTGCAGCGCGTGCTCCGGTAACGGGAGCTCTGCTCGTCTCGCGCACTTACTTGTTCAGACCGCAGCTGCCGACTCCCGACCGGCGGAACCGGCCGAACCACTGGACAACGGGACAGGCTGACTACAGCAGCACCAGCAGCGAGGTACCAAGACGAGCCGCCCATCCCGCAGAGCCCGGAAACAGAGCTGCTTTCTGCGCGGCCATCATTTCACAGCAGCACGTCCGAGAAGGGGGAAAAAAAAAATCTGCCGCTTCTGTTTTTGCATCAGCTCACTTTTTTGCATTGAGTGCGCATTTTTAAAAAATTTTATTTTAAGATTTTTATCATCGATCACCGATGGTTTAGCATGACTTCCTCCTCCTCCTCAGGTGCACGGGGCGGACAGCGCTGTTGTCCCGCCGGGAGTTGCAGCAGGATGATGCAGCCGGCTGACAGATCAGCAGATACGGAGAGGCAGTTCTCTTAAAGGAGCCCTCAGATTTAAATGGCTCTGCAGCGGAGCCCCCCCATACCCCCCTCTCCCCCCACATACACACACTACAGGAACAGTTTTCTTCCTCAAGACGGCGAAGGTGGAGAGTGCCAGGTGAGAGCACGTGAAGGGGTGTGGCTTTCAGGTACACCATGTTCCAAACTCAGAGGTCAGAGTGATGGCGACAAAATAAGCTTTAAGAAGATACTTTGAAAAGGATGGAGTGAATGGTTAGAATTTTTAAATAAAAAAAAAAAAACATTACTATAAAAGTTATATGATGCATTTGTACTTTTTTCCCCTCTTTTTTTTTTTTTTACCAGACTTGGAAAGATGCTGGACCTTTTCACCAGAACCATGTCTGACCACACAGATGTCTGCTTAACCCCCCCCCTCCAAGTGACTCTTTGGACCTTCCACAATAACTTTGCCTAAATTAAAATTCAAAACCACTGCATTACTCCCAAAGTGAAATTAAATGTCGCTGTAACTCAAATGATTCAATATTCCTGTTCTGACTTCTGTAGTACTTTCAGGCAACATTCATGAACGTATGCATAAATAAATATTTCCTCTTTATACACATCAAGCAGAACAAACTAATTCAGCTTCAGCTTTGTACTAGAACAGGTCCCCCCCCCATGTAAAAATTGATGGAAGTGTCCGTTGTTGTATTTGGTTTGCTCAGATCTCAGCAGGTCAAACCCTGCTGAAGAAGGGTTTGACCTTCTTCAGCAGGTCAAACCCTGAAGCAGCACCAACTCCAACCAGAGAGGGGAGGGAAGCAGCCTGGACCATGAGATAGTAAAATGAGAACATTGTGACTAAAATCCCTCTGGGTTTGGTCTTCAAAGTGTTCTGGTTCCGTCTTTGCTCGAGTCAAAAGGTAACCAGTTCATTTTCTCTTCTTCCTACAGCTGATATTCTAACTACATCTTCAAGGCAGATCAGAAAACCATGAATCTGTGGTTTAAATCTTTAGGTTTGACAACGCTGCCCTCTAGTGATCAATTCAGGAAGCTGAAACGGATCACTGACCAGACGAGTATCGGCTTTGTAAAGCCCACTTCTGTGCTCCTTTTAAATTGGTATCCACTTGGTTTGTCGATGCTTCTGAGTGGGTTATGGTTTTCAAAGGCGAGTTTTTTAATATATAAATTAGTAAAAACTTTAGATTTGGCCTTTATGTAAAGAAAATAACCCAGCATGTTTGAAGCATGTATGCCACGTTTAATACTGAAACAGGACGTAGAACAGTAAAGATGGTTGTTTCACAGCTCGTTTTCACATTTCAACTCTGACGACAAAGGCTGCTCACGAGTCCCCAGGAAACGAGGCGGTTGGTCCGATTGCCGCCTCATAATACTTTTGCTGCCACCACTTTCATTATTGAAGGATACTTCGGATGTTGGTGCAAACTAAAACAAATAAAATGAAATAAAGACACGTCTCGTCCCATTTTGAGACACACATGTAGTGTTTTACTCACCGGAAACAAACTATAAACCAGTCGAGTGTGGAGCATTTGTTTTCAGAAAAGGCAGCTGTTGTGGAAAACAAAAACATAAAAACAAAACCTTACTGGACAAATGTAAAAAAAAAAAAAAAAAAAAAAAACATTTTGTAGTTGATTGTAAAAATCTCTCTCAGATGAGTCGATTTTGGCCGTTTCCATGGTCGGGTTCAGGACCATGTGTGGTCCTGAACCAGACACACTGCGTCCCGTTGTTGCAGCGCCGTTGGCGCCGTGGCTTGGTCCCTGATGAGAGGAGCTGGAAGCGTCCGCCGACGGCGTCACCTGGTCACCGAGTGTCTGGACCCCGCCGAGTGCTTCCCCTTACGCTGGACGTTTGGCTGCGGCAGCCCCGCCTGCTGACCGAGCCGACCTTTGGCCTCAGGTTCAGAGTCGCTCAGCTCTAAGTCGGGGCAGTACCCGTCGCTGTCCTGGTGTGGCCGTCTGTTTTTGGCTTTGTGTTCTAGTACGGGTTTGGCCCACTGTTTCTCCTTGGCAGTGCTCTTTCGGGACAGTTTGTCCGAGACCCGCAGGTCCTCCGTCGTCCGTACCAAGTTGATGGTCGCCTCCTTGAAGGATCTGCCGAAACGCTCCATGGCAGACTTGCAGAAGCTACTTTTGTCCAGGTCCTCCTTGGAAACGCCCCGGGTGCCTTGCGTCTGGCGGGAGCCGTCCTTCTGAGCCGCTGCCTTGTCCAGGGCGCCGTTGCACTTCACCGCGCACGCTCGGTCCTGGTCCAGTTTGCCATTGCTGTTGGAAGAGTGAGCGTGGTGCACGATGTGCAGGGCCAGATGTTTGCCGGCGGGCTTGCCGGACGCCGGCCCGCCGCCGGAGGACGACAGGCGACCGTTGGGTCGGTCGTCTTTGCGGGCGTGCAGCTGGGGCTTCCCCTGGCCGAGCCCCTCCGCGGCGTGTTCGTTGACGTTCCCGCTGTTGTCCGGGCACAGTGGCCCGTTGCCCAGCTTGGAGCTGCGGTTTCCGTTTCCCAGACCGGAACCTTTGGGCATCTTCAGTTTCAGGGTGATCCTCGGAGGAGGCCGGAACAGCATGTTCTCCACCGGGAGGGAGGCAGGAAGACCTGCAGGGGGTAAAACAGGAAAACATGGTTTAGACTGTGAAACCAAGCGAGACCGTATGAAACCCGACCCAACAAGTTGGGCCACAGCGTCAGGAAGCAGTGTTTCTGACGGAGTGTCGGGAGTTCGCTCAGATTGCTAAACGAGGAGCGAGACTCTCGGCAGATACCACGAAGGCCGAAGGTATTTCAGCAAAACTGGTTGAAAAGCGAGAGAATCCTTGCTTTAAGATATTTATGCCGTCATGAAAAATGATATTTAAGGAAATGTTAGCAAGATTTTAACAACATTTCAACTGAAATAATGCTCTACAAGAGGTTTAATAGATTTTTTCCCCCTTCGTGTTAAAAATGCAATTTTTCCAGATTAAATTTTCTAAAGTTCTAGGTTTGTTTCAAGATATATATTTTTTTAAATAAACCTCTCTGTAAATATGTATTATATCAGTAAATATCAGTTATTAGTCATAACAGCAATGTTAATATCAGTCCAAATGTTTCTACCGATACATAAAAACAAAAAAAAGAAAAGCATGAAAGGAAAATTAATTAATTGTGATAGAACATAAGGTAGGAAGCAAGTAAGGAACGAAGGAAGGAAAGGATGTTTAGTAAATATACCAGAAAAGAAAATTTAAGAAATGCAAGGAAAAAAAAACAGGAGAGAGAACATACAGAAAAACAAAAAGATGGAAGTAAAGACACAATATTTAAATATTGTGTCTTTACTTCCATCCTTTTGTTTTAAAAGAATAAAATCTGGAAATACAAAAATTTTTTCCAAAATCCTCATTTTCTAATCTTATATGGCTCTAAAAAATACTGAAATTAAATTTCCTTCTTTTCCAGACAGTTTAGAAACCCTGAACATCCTCCTCCAAAGACGACAGTAATGCAAGATTTAGGTAGCAACCAACTCACTAAAAAAAAAGTTAAACTGTAAGTTATTGACCACAAATGCGCAGAAACCACACAGAGATATAAAAATAAGGAAATGCCTCTTGTCCTCACCAGTGGACATCTCCTGGTTGAGCAGCTTGACATGCAGATTGAACATTTGCTCCTGAGCTTTACTCTGCAGCAGCTTCAGCTTCTCCCGCCGGCTCACCATGTAGCAAAGATTCCTCACCTGCAGACAGGAACGAATGGAAGCCGGCATGAAGACCGTTAAACAGCAGAAAGTGAACTGCATGTAAAGAGTCGTTATCTAGCTGGAAAACAACATCAAGCATGTTTAATATGCATATATTATGTGTGTGGCGCAAAACGAGCTGAAGACTCCAAAAGAAACGTTGAATAAAAATCATGTCAGGTTATAGTAAAATGTCGCAACTTAAGAGTCTGCTAGACTGTCTGGTTTATAGAGAAGTGACTAAAACCACTACTGGGCAGAGGGAAATGTTTTGTTTTTTGCTAAAAATACACCGACTCAGCATTATGCACTGCTACACTGCAGTAAAAATGGAAGTGAAGAAGAACAAAAAGGAACCAAAAGCACCCACCCGCTCCAAATCCTGTCGCAAGTGCATGAACATGCGCATGCGCGTGTGGATGCTGTCCTCCTGCGGCTGCAGCACCAGGTTCTCCTCCTCCTCCTTAGGGGGCAGCAGAGGCTTGTTGAAGCTGGACTTCCTCTTCAGCTTCCAGTACTGGTAGATGAAGTCCAGCGGGCGCTCGGAGAGCCCCAGCTCCTGCGCCAGCTGGTCCAGCTGGATCAGCGTGTAGAACTCCTCCTCCAGCTCCTGCAGCCTCTGCGCGCGCTGGCCCACCTTGGCCGCCTCGCCGGGGGCTTTGGAGCGGCCCGGGCTGAGGCCGGTGTCGCCGGGCTTGCTGTGCTTCAGGCAGAACGACTTGAACTTGACTTCGTCGCCCTCGTCCAGGATGGTCTTCATCTCCAGGCTGTGCTCAAAGGCGCAGGTCACGTGGAACGGGATGGTGCAGTTCTTCACCGAACACTGCGAGCAAAGCCGAAATGTTAGCGGCGCGACGGTTTTCAGTGCTGATGTCATGTTGAGCAGTGATCAGGGCTGAAATGATTAACTGTAGTTGTCTAAATAATCGTCAATTTAGCAATCTTTTAATCGTTAGCTGACATACGCAGCTCTGGAAACAAAAATGGAGACACAAACTTAAAATGATCAGTCCGTCTGATTTCGCTTTTTATAGGTTCATGTTTGAGTAAAATGAACATTGTTTAATTTATGAACTACTGACAACATGTCTACGAAATTCCAAGCAAAATTGTTTTATTTATTTGCAGAAAATTAGAAATGGGTGAAATAACGAAAAAGATGCAGAGCTTTCAGACCTCAAATAATGCAAAGAAAACCAGTTCATGTTGATTTAGAAACAACAATACTGATGTTTTAACTCAGGAATAGTCAGAATATTTAGTAGTCATATTTGGTGGAATAAACAGGAGGTTTTCAATGGGGTTCAGTGCAGAGGGCTCTTTTTTTCCAGAGATATATATACACTCACAAAAAGACATTTGCTGAAAGAACACAATCAGAGCAGTAATTAAGCCAAAATTGTACAAAATATATACATATTTTGCATTTAAGATAAACAAAAAAAAAACAACCTGTAAATATTTCTTTCCAAAACTCCTCAAGTGGCAAAGTTTAAACTTCACCCGGTTCAAATCTTTTTATCTAAAAAAAACGTAAGTCACATTAAGTATTGATATTCGGCCAAGCAGAAACGGCTGAACTTTTCACATGCTGGATGTCAGAAGTATGTTGGGTTGTTTTGCGACATCTCCATCCTTCTCTACAAATGATCAAGCATTCACTAAATGAAAACTTGTGATTAGGCAATAAAATGTTCATTTTCTTATTCTAAAAAAATGTATTCAATCAAATGTGTCAATTTATCTGATTTAATCGTCAAAGATTCGACAGATTAATAACTAGAATATCGGTAACGGTTTATTTGACGGGGTGTCCACAAGACTGACATAAACATGACAACGTCTGTCATGAACACGAAGGAGTCTATGAATATTTATAGCTGTTGTCATGAAGTGTCATTTGGAAAATGATGACACTTCTAATGAAAATTTGCATTAAAAGTGTAATTAAAAGTGTCAGCTTAGAATTAGCTGGTAAATAATGACATTTTTATGCAAAGTTGCATTAAATCTTACATTAAAAGCAAATTAAAACAGTCAAATTTGCCTTAAAAGTAAACTGAGCCACACTCACCTGAATGCATGCCCCCGTCTTCAGTTTGCACAGACTGCAGATGAGCGACCAGCGGCTGGGCGGGATGTGGGACACTTTGGTGATGGGCTCCATTCGCTCCGGACAGGCGATGCTCACCTGGAGCGAGAGCCACCATTAATCAAATGCCTGCTGCAGGCAGATGTGCAGCTATCAGGGGGCACTGGTGTAAGGTCTCACACACACCTCAGGTATCCATAGGGCGCAGCTGACATGAGCCCATTTGGTGCCGGCGCGCGTGGCCTTCATGGCGCCGCCCTTCTTGGGGCACAGCAGGCACTGGGGGTCGATGCTGAGGACACACGTCCTGCAGAGCCAGTTTCCCACAGGCACTTTGACTATACCGTAGCAGGCCTGAGAAGGAGGCAGAGGCTTAGAACGGGATCCAATTACGGGATCATCGTGACGTGATGCACAGCCAGTTGAACACTGGAACCACGCTAGGGCTGCAATGATTTATCGGGTTAATTGTGATTAATCGATCATTGAAATAATCAACTAATTTAGTAATCTTTTAATCATCAGCTGAGGTATACAGACTCCAAAAAAAGGCCTTGTGTTGAAAGAACAGCAAAATCGATTAATCAAATTATCTATTTTGGAGATTTTTGGAAAATTTACTTGTTTTTTCCCCCCATCAAATCATTTCTGAGGTTTCCAGAGCGAAGTCACTGAAGAGCAACCATCCTGTTTGACAAGCAGGATGGAAAGCTTCGCTTTATTTGGTCGTTGAATTTGGCTCACAGAAGGAATTATTGAAAAATAAAAGACAGGTATTTTTTAAAGATATTTTTCTGTCATTTGTACATTTTTTAAGGACAAAATGTAAAACCAGATTAAAATCGGGAACTGAGCTTCTCTTGGTTATTTTCTACAAGACATTTGGATAATTTTAAAGTTTGGGTGTACGCCTATGTTGAAATTACAATTTCAATTAAAAACTGGAAAAAAAAAAAAACACACTGGAAATCAAATTTGATATATTATATAATATATATATATATATATATATATATATATTTTTTTTTTGAAAGTCATGTTGCTAGCACTAGGGAAAAACTACAAGAAACTATACAAGAAACATACGGTTTATACATTTTGCATTCAAGACAATAAACGTTTTTTATCCGTACTTTTGTTCTACCTAACGTTTCTCATCTTTTGCTTCTGTTAAGAAGAAAGTGCCAAATTCTTTTATCCGATTAATCAATTGTCAGATAGAATAATCGCTTACTAAAAAAGGTTTCTTGCAGATCTAAACAACACAAAACAAGATTTTTTTTTCTTTTTAAGGAGACTTTATCCTTCTAATACAGGTGTCTGTATTTCTTCACCTGGTGCACGCAGATGTTGCACTTGTCACAGAACACCATGTCGTTCCCTTCTTCGCTGTCCGGGGAGCGGCACACGTCACAAATCACATCCTCGTCGTACTCAATCCCCAGGCCTTCCACTGTCTCTATGGCGTGCTTCATGTTGTCATGGCACTGCCTCTCCAGGGCCTCCATGACTCGCTCCATCATCAGCTCGTCGATGGGCACCTCCCCTGAACGACGGATAGAAACCACCAACACTGATGAAAGGCACAGCGCAAATCTTTAAAATCAAACTGAATCGAGAATGAACCGATTCAATCCCGAGTATCGGATCGGGACGGTGGAACTTTTTGAGTGACTGTACTTTAGAACCTGCACAGTATTTTATTGATGCAGCAAATATTGATTTTCCATAACAAGGTAAGATTTTCTCTCCCTTCACCAGGGTTTCCCCCAGAAAACTTGCTAAGCCCCGTGGTCAGGGCGCCGAGGCGGTCCACCGTGTTTTTGTATTAAAAGATGTTAAGTAGACAATAAAAATAAAAATATCTCTGGGTAATAATATGTTATGGGAAAACATTGTCAGTGAACTGCTATATAAACCCACAACCAGTCTTAAAAACAACTAATCAATAAAAACAACTAATCAAAAAATACAATGAAAATGAATATCAATTATGTCCACTCCTGTTAAATTCAAATTAAGTCAGAGGCTCCATCAGGCCCCACAGAGCTTCAGGGGCCCCATAAATGCTAATATTTTAACATAGACCACAGATATATAAATGTAGCATTTGTTTATTGAGATTACCATTGCTGCTAAATTTGACAAAATGGTTTCAGCATATATAAATTAAAAGACTTTAAATTGTTTAACATTTATATGTAAGATTTTAAGGAGCTGGCAAGTTTACTTTGTAGAAGTTCAAAGAACAATACTCATAGTCAGATTGGTTTGTGCACAGCTACAATCTGATGCTGTATCTTTGAGTTTCAGCTCCGTTTGTTCACAAATACAAATTGGTAAACTGCAGTTATAATTTATTGCTTTTTAGGTTTGCCAGCTACTCCCCCTGTCCTAGGTTTTACTAAATCTAACACAGAAGGTGTTAGAGGTGCTGATGTTTTTAACAACAAAAAGTCATATTCTGCTCCCGGCCTCATACATCCTTGGACCGGCCCTGCATGATGTGGTAATCCGCTGCACTAAGCAGAGATGCGCAAAAAATGGGAGATTTAATTCAATGCTGCTAATGTGGCTTTAATAGCTCTTTCATTTCGTGTCTGTTGAGTTTTTAACAAGGGGACACAGAAACTATTTTGGTTGGTCGAGTTTCTGGACAAGTTTTTCAGATGTCCGGCATTAACTCTGTCTGACTAAGTGGGCAAAACATTTGATACGGTTTGGTGCTTAGTGTAACCGGAAAAATAATACTAGTAATAATAATAAAATAATATAAAATCAGCGTGATGCGTGACTGCGAGGAGAGCGCCTAAGCTCCTCACCGGGTTAAACCTGCACGATGAGTGATTAGCACTGGGTCGTTAACCACTAACGCACCGACCAACCGGGAACACAGACCTAAACTTTACAGGGAAGACAGGGCCAAACACTGGAGAGCGTGTTGAAATGTAAACGCCGCTTAATGTTTTGTTCACAAATATACATCATTCTCACTGCTCGCTCAAATCACCACTGAAAGCACGACTACAAGTTATTCCTGCGGTTCACGTAGAGCTGCGCAACCAGAGCTAACGCGGTGGGTTCAAACTCTTTACCTTAATCAATAACTCCTCATAACTAATCATAATTCCACACAGGGGGTTGATGGGTTGATGTAAATATCCATAGTGGTCAGCCTTTGTCCGGTTCGAGTGAAAGGAGGAGCGTGATCTGTGCTGAGATTAACTTTAGACATCCAGCTGCTGCAACGCGCAGAGGCCCAGCGGTGTGATTGGTCCGGATTTAAATGCATAAACTATAACATATCTTCTAGGAATAAATCTGCAAGGTCTGAAAGGTTTAGCCTGGTGGTGGCGCTAGTAAAGCATGGCGGGCCGCCAGGCCTATAATACACTGGGGGAAACCCTGCTTTACACAATGACGTTTACAGCTAACGAACGGTTGCATCTGTCTGTATCTGTGACGAGAACAGCTGAAACGCCAGTCATTAAATTTTATGACGTTCAAAGCAGAACAAATTTTTATGAAACAATTTTTTTTTTGTTCTCGCACAAACTGGAACTGTACCGACATACAAATTATCAGTCACACTGTTAGCCTAGCTTCACAGCAAATCTACTTCACAATAAAATATTAGCAGCAGCCAAACGCAAATTTATTGAAAACCTTAACTGGACGTGTTGAGCCACAACAAACATAACAGAGTTAACTTGTACTGGAATGTCAAAGTTATGCAGCAGAAAATCTGATTGGCACAAAATGTCTGCTGCTCTCACTTCAAACCAAGAGATGAATGCAAAATTAACATTTACTGCATTTAGAAGCTACTGAAGATTCAAAGAATATTGTTAATTTATTTTCCAATCAGTAAACATCTTAATGTAGGTGGCTGATCAGCTTTTTTTTTTTTGTGAAAATGTAAAACTTTTCAATCGTTTTAAAGACCATCTTAAAAAGTAAAGATACAATGGTTCCATGTGAATTTAAAGGAGACATTTTCACATTTTACATTACTTCATAATATTTATTATGAAGTAAATGAATAAATCTAAAATGCAAAGTGGATGGGCCAACAGATAAGTGGGCTACAATGAATGGACAAAAACAACTTTAAAAATAATTAAAAAGTGTGGAAATTTATAAGAAATGACTTACCTCGGCAGTCTGGGGGCATAAACCAAAAGAGCCAACATTTCTAGATTTTCTTACCCATGTGACTCAGCTCACTGTTGAGCGCGTGCAGCCAGTACAGGTCCATGTCGTCCAGGTCGTAGCGGCACATGGCCTCCGCCAGCTCCTTGATGTTGACGTATCCGGGTTCAGTCGCTTCCTGGCCCGAACACTGGATGTACTTCCTCTGGTGGGTGTAAAGCACTTCCTTGGACTTCTCTGCGGTGACTCTGAACAGGAGAGAAGCGAGGAAAACCCTTTCAGTGCCGAGCGGAGAGCTGAGCGCTCAGACGGGACGCGGCGTACCTCATGGACGGCTCGGGGATGGTGTCCGGACTGGCCAGCACCTGGACGCCCTTCTCCCACTCCTGCTTCCAGCTGTCCGCCAGCAGGTAGTAGTCCTCCGGCGACACGTGGTGGGAATCGGGGATCTTCATGGCACTGATCAGGTCTTTTCTGAACACCTGGAGGAGAGAAAGACAAAGTCTAGTGCGAGTCCTGATGTTTCTTATTGTCCTGATGTTTCTTACTTCAGCAGGTTTTTTCGGGTCCGAGGCCGGGGTTCCAGATTTACTCTCATATTTGTTGGAGGAGCAGAAAGAGGTTGAAGGACCTAAAATGAAAAAGGGACGAGCGAGTGTCGATTACAGAGAAGAGAAACACAAAGGAAGTCCAGGTTTTTGTGTCAGCAGGCGTCTCAGACAGGCGGGACTCACTCTCGTTGTCGGAACTGTCGCTGCTGCTGGACGACCTGAGACGTTTCATCCTGTAACGTCCTGCAGGAGCAACAAGGCGGCTTTTAAAACCATCAGTCGGGACTCTAATTTTAGCAATCAATAAATTTTTTTTTTAAGATTTTATTTTTGGGGGTAAAAAGAAAAAACAAATTCAGATTTTTTTTTTTTCACCTGAGCACTTGTTGAGTTTCCAGAGTGATGAGAAGTGCCATCTTGTTTTACAACTTCTATTTATTAAAAATTTTCATTCAAGTCAACTCACGGAAGAAGAAAAAAAAAAAAAGATACTTTTGTACTTTTGTCATTTGTAATTTTCCAAAGAAAAGAAGTGAGGGGAGAAAAATATAATGAAAATCTATTAAAATTGAGCTTCTTGGTTATTTTCTGTTTGAAAAAGTGGAATATTGGGGTGCACACTATTAGCGAAATTCTGATAACAGAAAAATTTTAAATGTATAAATTTAAAAAAACTGCTGAATTTATTTATTTTCTGTCATTTGTCTTTTTTTTTTCCAAAAAAGTAAATAAAAAAAGGCTGAAAAACTGGAAATCAAATTTGGAAAAAAAAAAAATCTAAAAATGTATTTTTAAGGCTAGAATTGGTTGACAGAGAGGATGATGGGTACTCACCATAAACATCAGACTGCAAAGCATGCCAGTGGAGTCTTCTGATAACTAACCTCTTTGTTTCATATCTGCAGGAGGGAAGACGCAAGTCAACTTTGTGTTTTACGATAATATGTATGCTCCTGCTAAACTTTAAATACATAAATAAATAAAGTGTACATGCGTTATTAAGATTTTATGTGACAAACCAACACAAAGTTAAGCATCACTGCTGTACAAGTCAACAGAAGAGGACGCAAATAAAACTCTAATGATTGTCACAGTAAACGGCGGTTGAATGTCGCACCTTTAAAAATATCTCTATTTGAAAAAAAAAATGAAAACCATCAATCACATCTGTCCACCTTACTACTATATTAAACTCTGCGTTGGTCTGCAACATAAAAATACGTCGTGGTTGTTATGGTAACACATCAAACTTCAAGAGGCTCGAACACTTCAGGAAGGCACTGTTTTCCGTTTAGACTACGGCTGGAGAGCCAGGTGAGCTGCAGAACAAAACGTTTCCAGTGAACGGTTGAAATAAAATGAGTCAGACTTCCTTCACTCTGGTTACGTTTCAGCAGAATCGAAGCCAAACAGAAGAAAAAAATATATATAAAAAATAAAGCCAACATCAGCAGAATCGAAGCCAAACAGAAGAAAAAAATATATATAAAAAATAAAGCCAACAGCGTGTGTTTTTAGACCGGGTGGATGACTCATTAAAAGTCCTCAAAAAGCTCACAGGCGAGGAGTAACCTCCTGTACAGTAAGCTGTTTCAACAGACAGGACATGCCTCACATTCCCCATGATTACAGGACGGCAGCAGGAGGAGGAAGACGCATCAAACTAGTTCCTCTTTTCACAGAGAACGGAGGAAATCTGCCCGGGCTTCCGACTGATTTCATTCACACGTTTTTCCCACAGCGAAGCTCCTCGTTTGCCCTCAAACTCTGGATTTAATCAACTCAAAATTCAATTTTAGTTATTTACAACTTTGTCTGAGCTAAAAATCTGACTTTTGTGCTTAACCTCGGTGAATTTCAGTGACCCACTCACTGAGAAGGGTAGAAGTGGGGGATTTCTAGGTGACTTCGCCATGCTGGAGTGGAAACTAACAAAACAGTTGTAATGGGTTGAGAAAGGTTTTGCAAGCACATCTTTTTCTGTTTGTTTTTAATGTTGCATAAATGATAAAAAAAAATTTTTAAGGATGAGAAGTTTTATTAATGTAGCATTTTTTCAGCAACAACGCAGTTCAGAGTGCTTGTTGCTGAAAACGGATGAAATGTACGGTTGAGTGTAAATGTACAGCATGCACATATTTTCATAGACTGTGAATTTCTTTTCTTTATTTTGTGAAGTTACAACAATAATGTGTCACATCAAAGAGAACAATACAAATTGGTGCGTAATTATGAAGTAAAACGATATCAGACTTCCAAACCGCTTCTGAAAACCAAGAGGTGTCGTTTTCTCCAATATCGTGTTTTTAATAGAAAAGGAATTAGAAGAAAGCTACTGGCTAATAAAGTCCTGTTAGCAGTTTGGTACAAACCACACAGGCAAAATGGTAAACAACTGGAAGAAGGTGTTCTCTACTGAACTTCATGGAATACATTTAAACCGGTAGGCGTACACAACAGGTAAACATGGTGGTTCCAGCTCCATGTTTACCTGGACAGGTGGTACTACATATGGGGTGGCCCTGGAAGAAAACAGCTTAAACATTGCCTCTATTCATCCAATCAGATCAAGTTTGAGCTATTATCCAGAGAATAATGGGCAAATGTTTCAGTTTGTAGACCAACACTGCAGGCGAACGCATAACTCACCAGAATTGCTGCTGTAAATATCTATAAGTGGTTCAATACCTTTTGAATTACTCTTCTGCTTCACAATTGTGGGCTACTTGGTGATGTTCCGTAGCATAAAAATCCCAACTAAACCCACTGAAGTAAAGTATTTGCTCAGTAGGCCTGAAAACAAATGCAAGCCACACTTTCCAGATTTTTATTTGGAGTCATAAATGGAAAAATTGTGCATTGTTGGCATATTCAAGGGGACTGAATACTTTTGGAAGGAACTATGAATGTTGGTTTATAGAATGTCTACCTGCTACTCTTTAAGTAGAGTCACTTGGGTTGAGAATACAATGATTAAAGGGGTTTCCTCTGGATTTACTCATTTCCACCGACATAAATGTAACGTGTGGCTGTTGTATTGAGCTAAACGTCAAGCTGGCAGATTTATGTTGTGGTTTCCATTACTAAAAAGAAGAACTAAACGGAGTTGTTGGCGCCAAACACTCCCATCTACAGGCCTACACCAGGCTGCCTTGTAGGCTATCAAGTCAAACATGGCGCCACCTTCCTACAAAGATGTCACTTCCTACAGACATTAAGGCAAGTATTTACACAGCTCAAGTTGCTTAAATGCTCTGCGAAGATAATTACAAGTTTCTAAAGAGAGACTCCTCCATAGAGGAGGTAGTATTTGCGAAGCAAAAGCGCAGAAATGGCCTCGGTATAGCGTGAAAGGAGCAGGCCCCGTGGCCTGAATAAACCATCCAGGGTAAATCCTGGCACCCTGAACACACGAGCATATTGTTCACATTCCTCCCATCTTACCTTCCGTCCACGGCCTTTCTCCGCTTTGCTCCCTTCAAACACACGGTCACACGGACCGAACATACATACAGTTATGAAAATATGGACTGTGGTCCTAATATTAAATTAAATGTAAGCTTTTTGTACCCCACCACAGTGGGAATCTCCAGGCTGCAGTATGTCCACCACCAACACGGCACAACAGCTCTATTGTACCGCCCGTAGCGACGGGTCCTAAAGCCCGCTGCTTTTCCTCCGCCCTGGGTGCGCTCAATTTTGCACTCCGGCGCTTGCTGCTATGGATAAACGCAAACACTTAACCTTATTGGGTGAATAGCCATTACAAGTAAATAATCGCCTAGACAAAAATAATTTAATCTATGGATTTTAATATGAATCTGGCATTTCATAAAGGTCATAGTTACATACTTTCTAGAAATAAAAATCCATATACAGATACAAATAAATTGACAAATTTCACATGGCATGTTTTTATGGGTGTTCATAGAAGTGACTATAAAAACAGATAAATCAGAAATGATGATTAAAAAAAAACAGGTGACATATAATGATTTATATGCTGTTCTTTTTTTGTTGTTTTTTTATATCGCACTGGGTGAAGTGAAGTCTGTAAACAAGGTCATCAGTTTATAATGAGACGTATGATTCATGTCAGTGGAATACATGTGAATTACGGAGGATTTGTTTTTGTCCACGAGCAAAAACTCCAACTCATAAACTCATCATCCAGAAGAGAGAGAGTAAACCAATTTAGTTGGACTAATAGTAAATAATTAATCAACAATAGTGAATCAACTAGTGTGCTTGCAGTTTCAGTCTCTTTAAATTGACCTTTAGAGGCTCTGAACAAAAAAAGAAGACAAATTCACAAAGAGGAAGAAGAGCATTTCCCTTTTAACGAGCGTCTATTTTTTTTTTTACCACATTTGTTATCAGGCTGAGTAACTATGCAAATATTTCTTTAGACATTCCTTTTTTCAACCTTTAAAGTTGTGAAGAAGAAACAGAAATTTTCTTTCAGTCATCTTACAAAATAACATTTTACAAAATACATATTCATATATAGTTGATAATTTTTTTTCTATACAAAAAAGTCCAGTAATGCATATAAAAAATAGATATGTAAAAAAAAAAACAACAAGTTGCCTACTTTAAAAATCCAGCCTCTCTTCTGTGTTTATGTGTTGGCGAAAACAGATATGGTAACTTAAAATCAACTTTTCACAACCTGGTTTGGGCCTAACCTAAACCTAACCTAAACATGGTCATCACCTATACAGCACATTTTTATATACACATTTTGAACAGAGAAAAATCCAGTATTTAAACCACAAAACACACATAATTCTAAGAGAAACAATATGGTTGAACTCGTGTTACCTCCCACCCTCATTTGCTCTCCTTTATCCTACAAATCAGAAAAAGTAACATTTTAAATAAAAAAAGCACATCTATAGAAACAGCTACATTCACAAAAGATAAAAGCAGAGTTGCAAAATACATTCACAGAAACATAAATAATCACAGCACTCTTAGGAACTAACATTCGAGTGGTTTGCAGCCTTTTCTTCCCTCGGCATTAAAAAAACAAAACAAAAAAATTGAATAACTTTTTCATGTGATTGTGAAAACTGACTCATTCGATCCAAGGCAACATCAAACGGTGCGCAGAATTTTCCACTCCCGTCTTTCACCCCGTAAAAAGGAATCTCAATCAGCTCAGGCAGCTTGTTTAACGGCCGACTTATTTACAAACCCATCTGCATGTCGGCAAAGTTGAAGAAGCTGTCGACATCTCGGGTTGACGTATTTTTATTGTCTGAAACAAAAATCTGAAGGGAAAAAAAAAAGAACATAAGTGAACCTACGTGTTTGAGCGTTTAAAGGAGAAAAACGCTCCAAAAATGGAAAAAAAAAAAAGAAAAAAAAAAAGAAGTAAAAATGCCTACCTTAGTGCCACTAAAAACCTCGCTGGCGATGGTCTTGCATGCTTCCACTGCTCCATCACCGTTCAGCTCCAGGGCAGTGACCGGGCCTTGAGTGGTGAGACAGAAAAATTCAGAGTCAGGACATCCACACCCGTGATCCCAGTGTGGGGACTCGGACCGTTCCCAATCGCTTTAACATTCCGCTCACGTTTTTCAACCAGGAAACAGCAAAGCGCTTCCCCATGGAAGCAGAGGTTTCATATTGAGGATTCTGGGGGACTTATGCAACATTTACCACATCCACACACACAAAACAAATGTATTCAAATGAGATCATGACAGAAAAAAAGACCTGTGGGCCAGACCTGGCCCATAATAACATTTTTATGTGGTCCTCAAGATTCCAGAGGGCTTCATAAATAGAACTTATAGATGACGGTTGTGTGCTTAAATATTAATTCAGTAAAACCAAATAAGTTATTTGTATACTGCCAAACTCTAATGTAGAAAGATGTTAAAATATTATTTCATTTCCATACTCATCGAATGCAGGCATTATGACAGCATTAGGACTGTTGTAGATGAGAAAAAAGGAGGTAAATTTTTGCAAAAAAAAAAAAAAAAACCTGTCTAATTTTTAGATTAATCTAATTTTTTTTCTAAATAAATAAATAAATAATCTGATCATCTCAAAATTTCTTAGATTTCCTTACAAATTTTCAACTCAGCTTAAAAATCTTCATGTATTTTTCTAGAGAATTTTCTGAAATTTGGACAAAATGCTAGTTTACTGGCTTCCATCTACAATGGCCCTAACACACCACTGTAAAACACAGCTAAAATACCTAACCGATTGTCAATAGATAGTTTTATTAATACGTTTCAGCACAGCTGTCCCTTTAGGGACACTCATAATCTTGCCGTGGCCCGAAACAAAAATGAGTTTGACACCCCTGACCTACAGTGTCTTGCAAAAGTATTCGTCCCTACATTTTCTACTGTAACCTGCTTTAACTGGCTCTTATGTGACAGACAAACACTACAAAGTACATATTAGTGTAAAAGAAACAAAAATGTGTTTATATTTTGTTACTTTCATTCCAATTCCAGCTTCCAGTATTTTTAATACACTACAGTGCTAAAAGTTTCACCTTCACACACACACGCACACACACACACACACACACACACACACACACACACACACACACACACACACACACACACACACACACGACATTGAGAGGTAATTGTAGTCTGAGAGGTAATTGTAGTCTTAACATGATATCAGCTCACTATTTGCAGCTATTGGAGCTTCAACTCTTCCAGGAAGGCTTTCCATGAGTGTGTTAATTGGATTTTTTTTTTAAATCAAGGTCCCGAAAGCCCATTTGTGAGATCGGACACTGATGTTGGACAAGAAGGCCTGGCTCACAGTCTTTTGCAGGCATCAACAGGTTTTATTCCTGGATTGCCCTGCATTTAGCTTCATTCAGAGCATGATGCTGCCACCACCCAGTCTATTCAGATGGATGTTATATTTAAGTGGAAAAGTCTCTCATCTATTCTCCACACACAATGTTTTGCATATAGGACAGGAAGTTTAGTTTTTGTTTCATTTGGCCAGTGGACAATCTTCCATGTAACTGTGGAACTGACGACGTCCCGTTCGCCGTCAGTTCCAACATGACTGACGGCGAACAGGACTTCTACATAGGTTTATCTTACCAAAAATGATTAGGATGTATTCTTCTCATTTTCAGATGATCGGTATGAAACCAAAAAGAGATATTGATGTTGCTGCTTTTAAAGTAAGAAAATGGGGAAAACCTCAAGGGGCACGACAACTTTTGCAGGGCTACTGTATTTTTATTCTTCCTCTGTCCATAATCACGAGAAAATGAAATAAAGTTACGTTTCTGTTTGTATTTGAAGACATCGGAACAACACAGAACAGGAATTCAAAGAATTGCAGACATGCCTTGTTGTATTTCACATGGATCTTCGGTATAATGCGGGCACGCACAAGTGCACACATATGAGAACCTTTCTATGATTACACCAGGCGTTACAAATGCACTAAATAGCTGCTAGAATTATGAAACAACTTCCTCAAATGACTGGGAGATATTAAGCTGAATTACAGTTCAGTTGAGGAATTAAGATGAAGTAAAATGAACGTACCCTTGTTGATCCACTCCACAAGGTCATCTGCGCTGTTCTGAAACACACGCCTTGCATCCTCAGGCTTCATAGAGACCTCCTTAGTCTGGACAAGCACAAATCCTTTAGAAGTGGCCTGTGCGAGAAGAGAAGAGAAGAGAAGAGAAGAGAAGAGAAGAGAAGAGAAGAGAAGAGAAGAGAAGAGAAGAGAAGAGAAGAGAAGAGAAGAAAAGAGAAGAAAAGAGAAGAAAAGAGAAGAAAAGAGAAGAGAAGTGAGTCCACGACAGCTAAAAGTGAGTCATGAAGCCTCTTAAAGATTCCTCATTAAAAGATGTGCCTTGCTGGAAGAAGTTTTATCCTTCCTCGCATGAGAATCCGGTCTTATGCTTGTGCGGTGATGAACTTTCTTTTAAAGTGACACCAAACATCTCTGGAATGTTTACACAGACAAACTTCCACTGTAGCCTGGTGGCTGGCATTTGTAAAAAAAAAAAAAAAAAAAAAAAAACCAAGAAACAAAAACTGCCATGGAGACAGAAATGTAAACCAAAGAAAGCTACAAAACAAAAAGGTGCAATAATCTGTGGATTGAAAATCTCAATCTGGATACAATCTCAACTAATATCCAAACATTACTCCACAGTTTTTTCACAATTAATTCGACTAATCGAATTCATGATGATTAATCCAATATGGAAATAATCGACAACTAATTTAGTAATTGATTAATCGAACATATAGACTCAAAAAAAGACAACTTTCTGAAAAAACAACACAGTCAGAGCAGGAATTAAGCCAAACTGTACAAAATACATAAACATTTTGCATTTAAAATGAAAAACCTTCTTTGTCTGTAAATATGTTTTACCCCAAATTCCTCACCTGGTTCAAAGTCTGTAAAAAAAAGAATCTCCTTTTAAGGACATTTTGCTATTAATTTATTAATAGAAAAAATAAACAGGTTATTATGCATCCTTGGCTACAAATGATCAAACACACACTAGGCATTTTAGGCAATAACATTTTTACTTTTTTTTATCCAAAAAGTAATTTAATTATTTGCTTACTTGTATCTTTTAATGCATTTGTAACATTGTGTAGTAAAGGCTCAAGCAGTTAAATGAAAAAGCTGCAGAATTTGCCAATTTGTTTTATCATATTAATTGTCAGAATAATAGACAGAATCAAGCATTTCTGGATGTCTCAATCAGGACCATGGAGGTCCTTCTGTTTCATGCTTTTCTAGGCTGTGTTAGCAATAGGAACAATGATTAATTCATTAAAAAAAGAAGCATCTGACGTAAGCTCTGACAACATTAGCACCACCCTTTCACCCATTACCCACAAAGACTTTCTCTTTCTACACACTTTCCAAAACGACAGGGTTCGAACAAAAAGCACCTTTTCTCCCACCAACACTCACCTCATCGATCAGTTTCCGGGCATTTGCAGTGGTGTAGTCCCCGGCAAAGAAAACGAAGAGGCAGGACTCCTCGCTGTCTTTCCGCCTGCCTCCCTTCGTTAAAGGCACGATGCTCCGGTCGGTCTCAGTAGAGATCCGGACGGACTTGAAATCGGACTCCGGGTCGGGCGCTGGCACAAAGTCCGCCACCTTTGCGTCTTCCGGCAGCAGGCTCCAGTTGTTCTCCCCAGACACGGGCGTGAAGTCGTGGATGTTGCTCCAGTTGTTGTTGAATATGCTCAGCCCAGCATCCTTGAAGTGGAAGGCCAGCTCCGGGTAGTAGTACTGGAAGCAGCCGAACTTCATTCCCGTGGAGGACTCGATGATGGGCTGGGTGGCGCAGCACAGGAAGACGTCCATCTTTTTACAGTCCCTCGCGCGAAACTGTTGGCAGGCCACCACGCACTTGATGTCTTTGCAGTCCCTGAAGAACACGCTGCCCTTCACGGGCCCGAAGACGATGCGGCAGTTGACACAGTCGTCGATGCTGATGGTCGCCGAGTGGTCCAAGACGAAGATGTTGCAGTTCACGCAGTCTTGGATGACAAACGGCTTGCCATTCAGCGTCCCAGGCAGCCGGCCCACGGTGACGTCTTTGAGTCCAGTCAGAGTGTAATCCTTGGGGTCAACCTGTGCAGAAACACATATCTTTGGAATAAAACATTTAAATACACGCCAAACATGGAGAAGCAGCATTCAGCTTCTATGCACCACAAATCCAACATGTTTAGAGTGTTCCTTGATTCACTGGAACATTGACCAACCCTACAATACCCCACTCTGCTCTCATAGACTAGCCAGCAGTAATTAGCAAACCCTGGTGGAACTGCAGTTCTGCTGAGCTCCTTATATGAGCTACTTTTCAGTGCAACACTAGTAAAAACATTGTAACATTATAAAAGAGTTAATGGAGGAGTCAAAACTCTTAAGCTATTTTTGATATATAAAATCTATTTTTATAACAGCTGGAGTTAACAGTTATTTGATTGTGCTATAAAATGGCATCACGTGCCAAACAAATGAATAATGTTGCCCCTTTAAGTAACCTGCATCACAACTTTGATTATAATCACAGCTACATTTGGAGTACATTTATTTTTTGCAACAAAAAATAAATAGTATTTCAGTATCCTAAGTAATTAGGTGCGATTCCACCTAATTACTTGAAAGGTGTCTCATTATGCTCTTTTAGGCCTGAATCATAATGCAGTCGGTGGGGTGACCCTTTTATTACACCTTCAACAAGCAGCGAGTCTAAAGGGAAGTTCATCTACTGCCAAGCCAGCAACATAAGGCTGGGTTCTGTTGTGTAGTACTGTAATCCCATAATGAGATAAGGCTGGCGACATGGGAGCATTTAGAAAAAGGTGGGCGACATCTTGAACATTTAAGAAAAAATAGTGACAAATTCAGGAAATCGGCGTGTATTTCCTACCGTTTTTAATCGGACGACCTGGATGTTCATTTGTTTTATGCTTTTTTATTTTGTCACAATAATTTTAGTTCAGAGTAACAGTTTGTACTGCATTTGTTAATCATTTGTGCTCTTCAAATTTTTACACCAACCCAAAAGTCTAACCTTTTTCCCCTGTCTATAGTAAATGTGTAGCTAGCTGCACCATTAACAAACAATAACTACCTGGAAGTTGACGCAACACACCAGATAACAGCTGAACATCAAGATGATTTATATATACCTACCTACTTTACATTGCGTTTGTTTAGTGCTATTCTACTTGGATTTGTACCGTCCAGTCGCCTCACCTTTTCCCTCTTGTCCCAGCTGTACTGCTTCGGAGCCTCGTCGGTGTTGTTGCCAAGGGGAACCGAATTACCTGCAGAATCAGGACTCGTCGTTGTCGGCGTGAGGTTCTCCTTCTCCACCGACTTTCTTTTGGATTTCTTCGAGAAGAAGCATCCCATGTTGCCTTTTCAGCAGCGACCAGATATCACGACTCCGTCAGCCTGGAAGACAAACCCACGATAAAATGTGAGGCGCGACCGTACCTACGTGAGCTTCAGTTGACAGGGTTTTTTTTTTCCTCCCCCCCTTTTTTTTAGCTTCCTGTTTCGCAGCTTCGTTTTCCAACCTGGTGGTACTTGTAACAGCCAATGACAGAGCCAAACAGCGTGACGTATGTACGTAGGAGTGGTGAATAGCCGTGAAACATTCACGTACTAGAACTGCAAATACGATTTCCGTAAGAACAACATATCTGAACTTTCATTTGAAGCGTCGTGTGTGTAAGATGGGAATACACTCCTAATGCGTTTTAAAAGCAAGCCATAATTTTATGCCCAAACACTGCATATTTTATTCACAAAAACGATGCAGTTTATCAGATTATGAAACATACATTTCCTTTTACTTTATTTCTTTTATTTTGCGTTTGAAAAATGCAGTTTTAAACCGCATGCTACTTTTTGTTTTGAATGCATCAGTTGCATAAAAAATTTTAACAAATTGAAGCAAACCACAATACCTGTTTTTTCAGATGTTATTTTAACTGACTACCCTGAACGCATCACCAGTTCCACACCAGGCACTCTCCGAGTGATTCCTTTGCTTAAAACACATTGAACCGTAACAGAAAGATCAGATGACTCTCAGTTTACCTCTAATGTACTGATAGTCGAAATTACGTATTCGCTAATAGTTGTTTGGCGTTTTTATACATGCTGACCTGGTTCTTATGAGGATGTTCTGAAACTGGATTTAAATATACACATGTACAACAAACCCCAAACACCACGTAACCGTCTGACAACCACATGTCAGATTAGCGTCCTACTTTAACTGCTAGGCTATTCTAATAATAGGTAATCCCTATCACAACTATATTCATCCTGTCTTTTCAGTACTTTCTGTTTTTCCCCTATAGCCACAACGACATATGCAAAATTGAAACACAAAATAGGCACCATAGCAATACTCTCCAGCAGACCAGAGAGATCTGTTAGTGAAAGGCTGATGTTTTCTGCTAGGATCAGCCTGAAAAAACAGGGCCAGCTTGACCCTGTGGTGATATTGCTGAAGGTCATACCTGCTTTCGAGCTGCCAACCTGTTTGACGTGGAGGGCACGAAGGTTAGACCTCTGTCTAATATGCCCAGTTGGGCCTCGGAGCACTCCAACCTAGAAGGCAGGTTAAGAAGAGTCTCACCCCTGCCCAGCACCTTCCGGTTCACGGGTCTCCTAGTTTTTTGGCACCCTGTGCCAGAATGACTGCTGCGGTCGCCGGGGTCCAGTGCACGCTGTCTTTCTTCATGGAGAAGCCCTCAGGGAGTGCTGCGATGACCTGGGCGGGACCTAGTAAAAGAGTTAAGGTGCCTCATCATAGCCTGCTCCTGGTGGCTCAGAAAAGGCCTAAAGTTGACCTCCGACATGAGGATCTGGGAGTCGGGGAACCTGGCAGAAGCGACTTGCAGAGTTGCCTTGAGCTCCGCGATAGACGTCACCTTTGCCCTCTGACTTTTGTTATTGAGGCCAAAGGACAGGATCAGATGCTCTGCCGAGCTCTGGATGGCAGCCGTCTGCAGGAGTGTCTCCGGCCAATAAATGTATCCTATTATACATGTATATAATGTAAACAGCTCTATCAGAGATTCAATAAGTTTATAGAAGGTGTGTGAATGATCTAATGATCGGACTCCTGATTGCTGCCAGTCCACATTGTTAGCAGAACTAGAGGGCCCCAAAACCAAATTTCGCCTAGGGCCTCATGGAGGCTTGGGCCTGCCCTGGGTCTGAACGCACAGTGCCTCATAAATTCTTCCTCGTCGCTTCTGCAGAGAAATCTGCGCTGGTTCATCGGTCAGTTGGATCTGTTTGATCCAAACCAATCAACTGAATATTATTACATATGTGAGAGTTTCGTCAATTTGTCCTGTCATAAACTCTTGGAGGCGCCAACAAGTTAAATTCTGCTAAAATGCACCATCTGCTGAAAAAAAGTTGTACTGCATTCACTTTAGAAAGAGCGAAGTATTGTGGGTAATCCTCAGAGCCATGAGGATCACTGACGAAATCAGAGAGGGTGTCTCTGCAATGTGATAAATATTTATTCATTTTATAAAATGTATATGTGATTCTTTTTTTCATATTATTGAAAGATGTTTAATCCAGGTCATGCTACTAGTTCTGCTATTATATTGTTTTTGTCTTGTTTTAGAAGTGTTAGTCAGGGGTGAAAGTAGGCGGGTACGGTAGGGTACTGTGTACCCCTAAAAGATTTAGCGGGGGTACGCAGTACCTGTAAGAGGTGAGCGGCTGTCTGCTGTAAAGAATCAATGAGTTCACTGTGCAGCCGTGAGTTCACCCACTAATCAGCCGTGACTGATTAGTTTTTCAAGAACAATCTAAAGCACGACTTAAATCAGTTAATGAAGTATTCATTAACTGTGCTTTACCAAATCTCTTTATTGTTGTAGCAGATGGTTAATCAGACTGAGCTTTACACACAGAGTTTTATACGAATATATGGTTAATTTATGTTCTTGCATTGTTCCAAAATGCAAGTTTATATAAACTAAAATATAAAAATGGCATCCAGTAAATAAAAGGTAGTATTTTATTTTATTTTCAGAACATTTTAATTACTTGCTTTACCCTCTTTGAAAAGGATAAGAAGGGTGGTCATATTTTATTTTATTTCTTTAGCTCGCTTCCACTGGATGCAGGATTGCTGCTTGTTTCTTATTCTGAAGACTGGAATTTTGATTGTGGAGTCCTTTTTTACATCACGTCCTTTTATTTTCTTCTTTATTTTATAACTCAGTTTTTCTGACATGAAGCTTGGTTCAGCTTTTATTCTCACTTCTGAGCCAAGAGCTGGAATTGTTCTACCAGATGGAAACTACAAACTTGTCCACCAGTTTTACCCAGAATGTACTGTAGTTAGCTGATTGCTTCTCTGAAAGCTGAGTGCTCTCTTTAAAACTCCCCTTTTTCACGGAGCTCTTTTAATTTTTTATTTTCAGACTCCTGTTGCTGATATGAAACGTCATTCAGCTTTTAACTTCACTTCTGAGCTTCTGCCGACAGCTGGAACCAGGGGCGTCGCCAGGAATTTTGGATCCCCTGGCAAAATATTAGATTGGGCCCCCCTGCGCAGCTGCTGTTACAATTTTTTGAGGTTTTTTTTACCCATAAATTTTTTTTTTTACAATTTTAAAGGCTTGCAACTTGCTTTCTTTGGTTTAATTCTGATACTAACACAATATTTACTGCTCGTGAATTTTACATGCAACAGTCCGCATACAGTATGCAAGTATAGGTTGCTTAATTTTTTTCTATTAGATTACTGAAATATCTCTCCCCACGAGCAATAGTCAAAAACAATTAGCAAAATACATATAAAGCAATACAGACTTCTCAAAAAATGCTATGTAGTTGCATTTTATTCAAGCTGCAGTACATAACTTTAACAGAAACATGTTTTCTCCATATTTGTTAAAGCTGTTCCCATGTCGTGACAGTTTGTTATAAGACAGATAATCATTATAACAATCAATATGCTCCACCTCCTTCCTGAACTACTATTGCTATCTAAAGTAATGCATCGTTCTGATCAAAAACAACCAATCAGAACCAGTAGGAGGGTCTTAGTGTTGTTAATCAACTTCATTCACTCACTGCTAAATGTGCTAAGGGTGGAGAACCAACTTAGAATTTCAGGGAAATCGTTTATCTGCCGTCATTGGCAGCTATGCTAACATTCTTCTATGAAACATGCCTCGCTCATAACGCAGTGGCCGACTCAAGTTCAAATTCATACAATTAACATTTGGGTTTAGAGTCCACATCTTGTAATGAAGAGAGCTTCATTACTGGGACTGTTTTTACTTAAGTCAATGTATAGCACTTTAAAAGCACTTTTTGCACTTTATTAACAAGCACTTTATTTAGCACTGCACTTTAAGCAGAGATTTGCACATAAATAACAATTTGCACACGAGAAGTTTTAATTGTATTCATTGAGTATTTTAGTAATTAGCATGTAGCCTTTTGTTCTGGACTCTGCCCAGCTGCTCCTCATTGACAAGTGAGGTGGTTACCTGTGAAGGGAGGATAATTGTTACTCAGAGCAATGAGCTACTGGTGGGTCAAACTGAGCAAATGTTTGTGCATAATCTGTTAGGTAGTGATGGGTCCAGCAACACCGACGCGCCGGCGCATGCATCAAGCCCATAAACCAACACCCGTGTCGGTCCGCGTATAACTACTCCGGGGGTCCAGACACCATTCCGGGAGAGTGGGGGCAGGAAATTGTTTAAGATAAAATATAAAATATTTATAAAAAGTAAATTTAAATGTTTATATTTAGTAAAATGTATTTTATTTAAATAGGTGGAGATTTGTTAAGTGAGATCCCCCTGTGAATTGGAGGTGGTTGGGTCCGTCACACCTGAGACTATTTAAGCCTGCAGTTTTACCTGTGAAATGAGTTGTGTGTTGATGCTGTGAGAAGAATAAACCCACTGCTGTTTCCACCTGACTCTGCCTCAAGTAGTCTTCCTCACTGTAAAATCCAACGCCTTGTTGCACATCTTCTCGGCATCACACGTGGGTATTCCAGAGTGAAGAGTGTAATGCAAGAAACATGAAAATAGAAACATTTGGGATGAATTAACCTGTAGCTCTGAATTCCCCGCCCTTTGCACACATGCTCTAAGAGTGGCCTATTTCTATTATCGACTCACTGATGAAATACAAACATATTGAAGTGAAAGGTGTTTTGCAAAAGAATTCCTACCCTTTTGTCTGTTTCACGTTTTCCTCACGTGACAACCACAAACAGGTATCTCGGTTGAGATTTTAAGTGACAGACCAAAACAACAGTAGTGCATCACAGGTAAATGGAAGACAATTTCACAGTATTGTGCAAAAATCTAATAGTTTTGCAGCTGTAAAGTAGAGAATGAAATATCTGCCCATTTTTCCTTGGAAAGCAGGTCAGTCTTTGTTGGACTGGATACGTCTGGACTTTAACTAGGCTCTTTAATTTCATATGTATATGTTTTAGGTTGTTTTCCCGCTGGAAGGGAAACCTCTGACTCATTCTCAAGCCTCTTAAAGTTTTTCTTCTGATATGTATTTAGCTACACACACTTGCAAATGCACTACTTTGTGTTGGTTTATCTTATAAAAACCTTATATAAGAACTTTTGGTTTTAGAAATATATCTGGTTTAACAGTAAAAAAAAAAATGAAGGAAACTGATTTTTTTTAATGACCACTAGGGTTCAGTGCAATAACAGCTTAAAGCCTTAACTAGCCCTGAAGCCTCACTCATCCTGACTCAAAAGCCACATTTTTCCTGTATGTTAACACCACTTCTTTGTTTAAAAAGATCAGCAACTGCATAAGGCCCAAATGGTGACACGAGACTTCTGTCGTACATTCACCAGATACCGCTCCAACTTCTCCGCCCAGTGATAACTTTATTTTTACAGGTTTTATGAGGCGATTTGGATTTTCTTTTCCAGGTTATTTTTCAACAAAATTCAAAATACAGCAATCACCCTTTAAAATAGTTTACATTCCTTCAGTTACTTAAAGCTGTGTGACCTTTCATACTAAGGGTTTAATGAATCTGTTCACTGACAAGAGTCCTCACTCCGAAAGAAAAGCAAATGTAGCCAAAATCTGAGAAAATAAACTGAAGGAATCAGGTTGAAATTCAAATTCTTCATTTTAAGTCAGCAGTGGTTTTTTTATTTAATTTTTTTTATATATATAGCAACCAGTAGTGCTTCTTTGATAGTGGTGCCCTGTGTGATATGGATCTTCACACAATACACAACTTTTCAAATCGCTTTTTCAGTTTTGAGTAATACTTTTTAGTGCCCTAAACAGCATTATGTCAGGGTCTGTTTGTCCTCCCCTTTTCCTAGTTTCTTAGTTTGTTTTCCTTAGTTTTATTTCCACCTGTCCCTGGAACCACCACTTCTCAAGACATCCAGCAGATGTCACCCATGCTCCACCCCTGAGAAGTGTCCTGGTTCAACCCGGACACACACCTGCAGCTGGTTTAGAGGGCGTGGACCTGCGATATAAGCAGCAGCTACACTCCGTCTCACCGCCTGAGTGTTTGCCTACCACGGTAACCAGCGTTCCAGAAAGAGGCCTTCTGTGATTACTCTCGTCTAACCCTTGTTGTCTCCCTCGCCAGATTCTCCCGCCGTCTTCTAGTTGTTTCCCGGAAACCAGCTGCCCCCGCATTCGTGTAAGTCTGTCTCCCCGCTGTGGATCACCTCCCTCCTGTGTGATTTCCCGACGCTGCCGGTGTTCCCGGTCAGACGCCACTCCCTGTGTGTGTGTGCGTGATCTCCCCTCGTCGATCCCTCCCCGGGATTTCCCCTTCGGGACGCTACGGGCCAGGAGGCCCACGCCCGAACTTCCCGGAGGACCGCCTGGACGGATCAGGCTCCAGGCCGTGCCCGACATCAGAGCTAAGCATCGCTCGTCAACGGACACTCGGCTCGCGCTCCGCTTCGCCCCTAATACCTCCACGCCAAGTAAGCTCACCTCAGTCATTTCCTGGAGAAACTCCGCTGAGTTCTCGCTAACCCTGCTTTTTCCCGTTGGCAGTAGAAGAACCGGTCCGCCGATTCGGCTTCGCCACCAGCTCCCTGATCCTTCAATAAACATTATTGTTTCTGACTCGCTCTGTCTGACTGTGTTCTTGCATGTGGGTTCGCAACCTTAAAACCGACATGACAGAACACTCAGGCCAGTTCGGAACCTCAGCAGACGCTATCAGACGGGCGCTGTCCGAACAACACGCGCTAGTCCAGTCACATGACTCCGCATTACGGGAGTTAGCTAGTCGTCAAGCCGAGACTAACGATAAACTAACAGAATTAACCACTTTCCTACGGAATTCAGTTCAGCAGGCTCCCAGCTCTCAACCTTCCCCGACAGTGGCTCCGGATCCACCAGCCCGCTCCATGTTTTCGGACGTCCGACCCTCAGCGCCAGAGAAATTTTCAGGTGACGTCCGGAAGGTCAAGGGGTTTATTCTCCAATGCAATATCATCTTTAATCATTCACCGCAGAGTTTTTTGCATGACAGTGCTAAGATTTCCTACGTGTTATCCCTGTTGACGGGCCGAGCCCTAGAGTGGGCCGAAGCCCGGTTTTCTTCAGCCTCTAACTATGGGTGTACCTTCCCCGAATTTTTGAAGGAGTTACAGCAGGTGTTTTGTCAAGAGGCTGAGAAGACTTCAGCCTCCCGTGAACTACACGGATTGAAGCAAGGCCAGAAGACTGTGTCAGACTTTGCCATCGATTTTAGAATCTTGGCCGCTGCTTCAGGCTGGAACCCTGCTGCGCTTAAAAGCGCATTCTTTCATGGGTTAAATGAGCAGATAAAGGACCAACTGGCTACTCTAGATGAACCAGAGTCTCTGGATGAATTTATTAACTTGGCCATAAGATTAGACAACCGGATTCGGTCAAGGATGAGTGAGCGATCCCGCCGCACCGCCCTTCCGTGCTCCGCACAGGTCAGTAACCAGTCGACTGTCCAACCTCCACCCACCTTTCCCTCATCTACAGGACCAGAACCCATGCAACTGGGACACGCTAAGCTAACCCCAGAGGAGCGGCAGAGGAGGATGCGCTCCCGGCTTTGCCTTTACTGTGGTGAACCCAATCATGTAATCGCTAACTGTCCAATACGTTTAAACCCGCAGGTCCGGCAGTAAGGACGGGGAGACTGCCGGAGACTACAGCAGTAAGATCTCGCTTAATCATCCCTGTCTCCATAATCATTAACGAACCATATTCTTTATCAGCCCTCATTGACTCAGGGTGTGAACAGAACCTCATTAATTCAGACATCGTCGAGCAACTGTCTATTGAAATCGAGCCGCTTCCAGTTCCTCTCCGGGTATCAGCCCTCGACGGAGGGAACCTGCCACAGATCACCCATCAAACCAAGCCAGTGCGTCTACTCACTTCAGGTAATCACACAGAAGAGATTACTTTCCTCGTGTTTCCTGCCGCCAGTGCCTCCATCATCCTTGGTTTCGACTGGTTATACAAGCACAACCCGCACATAGACTGGGCCGAGACCAAGATTGAGTCGTGGTCCACAAAGTGTCACAGTACCTGCCTTCATTCCGCCTTTCCAGTCGTCACTACGCCTACAGAGCCAGCTGAGATCGACCCATCTGACGTCTCCTCCATTCCCCGTGAGTACCATGATCTAGCTCCTGTTTTCAGTAAGGACAAAGCCCTGTCTCTGCCACCCCACAGACCGTATGACTGTGCCATCGATCTACTGCCTGGCGCCCCATTACCCAACAGTAAGCTATATAACATTTCTAGAGCAGAAAGGCAAACCATGGAGGAGTACATAAACAAGTCTCTAGCTGCAGGGATTATCCGCACCTCATCCTCTCCCCTCGGAGCAGGGTTCTTCTTCGTGGGGAAAAAGGATGGCTCTCTCCGGCCCTGTATTGACTACCGTGGACTCAACCAGATCACCATCAAGAATAAGTACCCGTTGCCATTATTATCCTCAGCCTTTGAGCCCGTCCAAGAAGCAACCATATTCACAAAACTAGATCTCAGGAACGCTTACCACCTCCTTCGCATAAGGGAGGGTGATGAGTGGAAGACGGCGTTTAAAACCCCCATGGGCCACTATGAATATTTGGTCATGCCGTTTGGGTTGTCTAACGCACCTGCTTTCTTCCAGGCCCTGGTGAACGACGTCCTGAGGGATCTCATCAATGTCTTTGTGTTCGTCTACCTGGATGATATCCTGATATATTCCAAATCCCTCGCGGAGCACAAACAACATGTCCGTCTGGTTCTCCAACGCCTTCTGGAGAATAAGCTGTATGTAAAAGCGGAAAAGTGTGAGTTTCACCGCCCTTCAGTAACCTTCCTAGGGTACATCCTCGAAAGGGGACAGGTTAGAGCATCCGAGGACAAGATCAAGGCAGTACTCGACTGGCCTAAACCCGAAAACCGCAAACAACTACAGCGCTTTTTGGGGTTTGCAAACTTCTACAGGAGGTTCATACGCAATTACAGTCAGACTGCTTCACCCCTCACCGCTCTCACTTCCAGCAAGAGAGAATACGTCTGGACCCCTCAAGCGGAGGCCGCCTTCGAGGAGCTCAAGTCCCGGTTTGCACACGCTCCCATTCTGGTCCAGCCTGACCCCAAGAAGCAATTCATTCTGGAAGTTGACGCCTCCGACACCGGGGTCGGCGCGGTTCTTTCCCAGATGTCTACCCACGACCATAAGCTCCATCCATGCGCCTTCTTTTCCCGTAGACTCTCACCAGCTGAGAGGAATTATGACGTGGGCGACAGAGAGCTTCTCGCGATTAAACTCGCCTTGGAGGAGTGGCGCCACTGGCTGGAGGGCGCCGAACACCCCGTACTGGTCTGGACCGATCACAAGAACCTGACATACTTGCAAGCAGCCAAGAAATCCAATCCCCGCCAGTCTCGTTGGTCTCTGTTCTTTTCTCGATTTAACCTATCTATCACATTTCGCCCAGGTTCAAGGAATGTTAAACCCGATGCTCTATCTCGAGTCTATTCCCCAGATGACGCTGAGGTGGTCCCAGCTCCCATCCTGCCTCCCAGTTGCACCGTGGGAATGGTCACCTGGGAGATCGAAGACATCGTCCATCAAGCTCAGCAAACAGAACCAGCCCCAGAGTCCTGCCCACCGGGTAAGGTGTATGTTCCGTCCTCTGTCCGATCCCGTTTTCTCCAGTGGATACACAATTCTAAGTTCTCAGGTCACCCCGGCGTTAGCCGCACGATTGGGCTAATAAACAGACGGTTTTGGTGGGCCTCCGTACACAAGGATGTCAAGGAGTTTGTTTCAGCCTGCCCAATCTGTGCCCGGAACAAGTCATCCAATCAACCCCCCGCAGGACTCCTACAACCACTACCCATACCTAAGCGCCCTTGGTCCCACGTGGCCATAGATTTCGTTACCGGACTCCCAACCAGTAAAGGTATGACCACCATCCTCACCATCGTCGACCGTTTCTCCAAGGCATGTCACCTTGTTCCCCTACGTAAGCTGCCCACGGCTGCCCAGACTGCCCTGTTATTAATTAAACATGTCTTTAAACTACATGGCATCCCGCAGGAAATCCTCTCGGATCGCGGCCCCCAGTTCATATCACAGGTCTGGCGTCAGTTCTGCTCGGCTCTGGGGGCTAAGGTATCCCTCACTTCTGGCTACCATCCACAAACCAATGGCCAGACAGAACGTATGAACCAAGAGCTAGAGACGACTCTGCGATGCCTGACCTCCACGAACCCCAACGATTGGGCCCAATACCTCCCATGGGTCGAGTATGCACATAACAGCCACATTTCTGCAGCCACAGGTCTCTCTCCGTTTGAAGTGGTCCTGGGTTACCAACCACCACTCCTCCCCTCTGACGAGGAGAACCTCTCGATCACGTCGGTACAACACCACATCCGACGAAGCCATAAGATTTGGAAGGACACTATCACTGCCCTCAACAACACCTCCGCTACCAATAAACGCCTGGCTGACCGTCGTAGAACCCCTGCACCTGCTTATATAGTGGGACAAAAGGTATGGTTGTCCACACACAACATTCCCCTCAAGTCTATGTCTAGAAAGTTGTCTCCAAGGTTCATTGGCCCCTTTGAAGTGCTGGCAGTCATTAGCCCCTCAGCTGTACGCCTCCGCCTTCCCCCGTCTCTGCGTGTCCACCCAACCTTCCACGTTTCCCAAATTAAGCCAGTGCTCTCCAGTGAACTTTGCCCTCCGGCCGAACCCCCTCCACCCGCCCGGGTCATCGATGGCCATCCGGCCTTCTCCGTCCGCCGGATTGTCGCCACTCGGCGACGAGGTCGGGGTCACCAGTTCCTTGTCGACTGGGAGGGTTATGGTCCTGAGGAACGTTCCTGGGTTCCGGGATCATTCATTTTAGACCCCTCCCTTATTAGAGACTTTAGGGACTCCCAGACCCCGTCCTCTGTTCGGCCGCCAGGTGGCGTCCGTTGAGGGGGGGGTACTGTCAGGGTCTGTTTGTCCTCCCCTTTTCCTAGTTTCTTAGTTTGTTTTCCTTAGTTTTATTTCCACCTGTCCCTGGAACCACCACTTCTCAAGACATCCAGCAGATGTCACCCATGCTCCACCCCTGAGAAGTGTCCTGGTTCAACCCGGACACACACCTGCAGCTGGTTTAGAGGGCGTGGACCTGCAATATAAGCAGCAGCTACACTCCGTCTCACCGCCTGAGTGTTTGCCTACCACGGTAACCAGCGTTCCAGAAAGAGGCCTTCTGTGATTACTCTCGTCTAACCCTTGTTGTCTCCCTCGCCAGATTCTCCCGCCGTCTTCTAGTTGTTTCCCGGAAACCAGCTGCCCCCGCATTCGTGTAAGTCTGTCTCCCTGCTGTGGATCACCTCCCTCCTGTGTGATTTCCCGACGCTGCCGGTGTTCCCGGTCAGACGCCACTCCCTGTGTGTGTGTGCGTGATCTCCCCTCGTCGATCCCTCCCCGGGATTTCCCCTTCGGGACGCTACGGGCCAGGAGGCCCACGCCCGAACTTCCCGGAGGACCGCCTGGACGGATCAGGCTCCAGGCCGTGCCCGACATCAGAGCTAAGCATCGCTCGTCAACGGACACTCGGCTCGCGCTCCGCTTCGCCCCTAATACCTCCACGCCAAGTAAGCTCACCTCAGTCATTTCCTGGAGAAACTCCGCTGAGTTCTCGCTAACCCTGCTTTTTCCCGTTGGCAGTAGAAGAACCGGTCCGCCGATTCGGCTTCGCCACCAGCTCCCTGATCCTTCAATAAACATTATTGTTTCTGACTCGCTCTGTCTGACTGTGTTCTTGCATGTGGGTTCGCAACCTTAAAACCGACATGACACATTACCGGAATGCCCGAATTACTCGAAAGCATTTGAGTAATGCCTTAAAAAGCATTACTGAAATGCTTTTTAAGGCACTAAAAACATTCGAGTAGTTCAAAATCTAAAATACCTATCAAATCTGAACTGAATTACACTCCGTTCATAAACTCTGTAAAAAAAAAAGTCTGCAAAGTTTTTATTCTTTGTGTAAATATGCAAAAAGTAACCTTTTTTGGCATTCAGATGAACAGCAATATAGAAACTTGTCAAATTTGGACTAAAAGGCTAAATTAAGATCTTATTGGGGGGAAATACAGCTTAAATTGTAAAAATATATATATATAAAAAATAAAATAAATAAATAAACCTTATATTCTTAACACTGAAGGAACCCGTTTCTCAATATTCCACATGCACCATCAGGTGCAGAGGGAGGAGCTTTGCCCGGGGCCGCATTCATGCAAGAACCGCCACTGTTTGTTTTCTAGTCCATTTCTCCTCCGAATGCGTTTCGATCTGCTGCCATCATAACTACTACAAACTAATGCAGCGTATTTGAAAGCCACTCCCCTTTTTTCCAACATCTCCCTCTCCAGACCAGACCATCCCAAACGGGATATCGGATATCTACTTCTCGTTTGTCCAGCGACGGCTCAGATTTCCTGTTTTCGAGAGGAGTGACCTCCGAATTGCACAATCATCCAAATCTCGGAGCAGTGACTCAGTAGCTTGCTGTTCGGTTCGGGTGTGCAGGTGGGCTCCTCCTCCACAGTGAGAGCGGAGCTTTTCGTTGCATTGCGCTGTGTACCTTTAAAAGGTTAAATTCTTCGGTCTGTGAGCGCTGGATTGTGTCTCCACTCGACTTGGCATACCCACTCGGCTCAGCTGTGTGTTTGTGCGCGCGCGCGCTGTTCTTCCAGCTGTGACATGGCACAGAGGCTGCGTGTACTCTCAGCAGCAGCAGCAGCAGCAGCAGCATCCTAAACCATGGACGCTCTCGGGAACGCAGCCAGCGCGGCTCGGGGAACCAGGACGATGCTGCTGCTGGTCTGGACCTTACTGAACGCGGTGTCGGGACTAAAGGCGGACGACGGCGGAATGGTGGAGGAACTTGTAACTGAGAAGGAGGCAGAGGAAAGTCACCGACAGGACAGTGTCAATTTGCTGACATTCATTTCGCTGCTGACTCTTACCATCCTCACTATATGGCTCTTCAAGCACAGGCGGGTTCGCTTCCTTCACGAGACCGGGCTGGCGATGATTTACGGTGAGCTTGTTTTCACATGACGCTGGTTCTCCTCTTGCAGCTACATCACCACCTTCCCGCAGGCTGAACATGATTCAGTCTCTTCTGCCTCCCACGCGCTCATATAGCCTCTAATTGGTTGGGCTCGTGCTAATTTCTAGAAGGTGCTTTCAGAGGCTCATCCTCATAGACAAAACTCAATGCACTTCAACGTGGTTTCACCAGGGCCGGATTTAGGTGGATATGGCCCCCTGGGCTAGAGCGAGTTTTCTTGCCCTGCCCACACAAGTTTCCTTTAGGCATTCCAATCAGGTTGATAGTCAGGTTTGTTTTGTTTCGTTTATGCCTTATCTACTTAGTAATCATTTCTCTGAAATGGTGTTAGTGCTTGTAATTTCTAAAAAAGTTTCTCATACACGCTGCATAATTTCTTGAATTTTCTAGGTTTGCATGTGGTGTTGGGATGCAGTGAATGAAATGCCCACACACTCAAAGGGGAAAGAAGGCAGTCAAAGCTTGAGGTCAAGGGTTAAGTTAGAGGCGTGGCTTTGACCTTTAAGTAATCATGAGGTTTTTTTATTGTTATTATTCGACAGATATAAACCTCATCTCAAAACAATCCGATGCCTGCACTGAGGCTTGACGCAATAAGCAATTAATCAATTAATCAATTAATCGCATGATAAATTAAAACAAACTCAATCATTTCCATTTGTATAATTTATTTTTTCCCCTTTTTTTCTTTCATTCCACCAAAAACTGGATGACAAAAGTATTCAGTTTGGTGCTCTGGTCTCAACTATCCCCTTTTTTGAAGAATAATTTTGTTCACAGAGATCTCATAATTCATTTTATGTGCTGTTAGTGTTTTTATTTTGGGTACTGAAAGAGTCTCCCACTTCCAATGTTAAATATTGTTAGAATTTACAGTTTATTGATCTTTGAGAATGAGTTGTTGCATTACTAAGCCATTAACGTTATATTACTAGAAAATGGTCTCAAAAGAGCAATATTATTATTAATTGCAATAATCATTCAGAAAAATGTGTTATTGTGACAGGCCTACTAAACCTTGAATGATCTTTAACAGTTCTTTTAAATGGAAAATTAAGAATAACAGGAAAAACCAAAAATGATCAGAAAGAAACATAAAACAATGTCTTCAATACAACTTGGTCAAAATTACAATATCTAAAATACACGTGTCAAACTCAAGGCTCAGCCAACTTTTTGGCCAAATATGGCCCACAGTAGCTTTTTATGTGGCCCAAAATTACATCAATAAGTCCCTCCAGTTTTTCAAAAAATTAGCAAAACTGACTCAAAAGTTCACACCTAATTCACACAAAATCTACAGATTTCCACACTTTTTGTCTGATTTTTAACACACATTGTTCTTCAAATTTGTGTCTGGACCAAAAGAGCATAGATTAAAAATACTGTTAAAAGGAGTTTATACCCACCTTCAATCTATTGGTTTAAAATGCTCTGACAAAACCAAGAATCTGGGGGTGATCATGGATCCTGATCAACATTTTGATAACCACATCAAATCTACCATAAAATAGCACATTATCATCTAAACAATATTGCTAAAATTGGATGACTTATCCCCACAAGACTCTGAAAAACCAGTTCATGTCTTTGTTTTTAGTAGACTCGATTACTGCAATGCCATTTTCACTGGATTATCAAAAAAAAGCAACAAGACAGCTCCAGCTTCTCCAGAATGCAGCTGCAGAGTCCTTACTAAAACAATAAAAAATCAGCATATCAGTCCAGCTTTAAGATCCCTGCACTGGCTGCCAGTTGCTCAAAGAATAGAATTTAAAATCTCCTTAATGGTTTACAAAGCTTTAAAAACCCAGGCTATATCTCTGATCTTCTTCAGCCCTACATACGACTCAGACCTTTAAGATCATCAGAGTTAATTATTCCGAGAGTCAGATCTAAACATGGTGAAGGAGCTTTTAGTTTTTATGCTCCAGCTATCTGGAATAAGCTTCCTGCTCACTGTAAGTCTGCCCCCTGAGTTTATTTAAAACAAGGTTAAAAACCTTTTTGTTTGAAGTTGCCTACTCTTAAATTCTTGATTTTTTTTCTTAATTCTGTTGATTCACTATATTTGGAATTCTGATGTTTACTTTGTCTAATTTTAATCTGCTTGATTTTTAAAAACGTTTTTCCCTTTCTTGTTGTATGTTGTTTTTAACATTTATTGTAAGAGCACTTTGAATTGTCTCCGGCTGAAAGGTACTATATAAATAAAGTTGCCTTGCCTTAAAATTTGAAGAAATTTTAACACACTGATGTTGGATGTTCTCAAAGAATGGCCCTTTCAGAACATTCATATTTTTGATGTGGCCCAAAATGAAAATGAGTTCGACACACCTGATCTCATATGAGTACAGTTCAGGTTCATCTCTCTGGCTCATAGAGCATGGAATTGAACATTTCAACATCAATTATGTTCTTGTAAAACACAGATTTGAATGAGTTAGAACTCTTAACAGAAATGTCCATCTGTCCAAAGGTTTTCCTGCTAGATGGTATTTTACAGTCATGATGTGTGCTGCTCTAGTCACTGTCATGCTGTTCTCTCTCAACAAATGGGTGCAGTGTCTCAGGTAGCTAGCTAGCAGTCATACCACTTGTAGTTTTAAAATTTCTTTAACCTGGTATAAGGGTGAGACTGATTTAATTTTCTATTTGTCTTCATCTCCAAGCAGCTGACTTTGACTTATTTTTTCCAAACAAGAGAAAAAGTAAAACTGCTGTTTTCAGCCAGCTGAAAGGGAAGAACAGACCTGTGTGCTTTATACAGCTGAAAATAAAACCCTCTGGTCACTCTGGCATCTCAAAAAAATGAGTTTAAACAGCAGATATGTGTTTTTTTTAAATATTTTTTTTTTAATCCTAACTTCTGCAGTTTAGACATACATTTCCCACTGATGTAGCTCTTGTACATCCTGACTTGTGCGACAGTTCTGGAGCCTCCCATGTTGTTTGAGGAAGCTGAGCATTCACTTGGTCTGTTTGTGCCCTGACGCTTACAGAGAGCTGTGTTTTTGTCTCATGTTACATCCATTACTATGGAAGAAAATGCACCAAATGTAGCTACTCAGTGTAAAACCAGCCTTAAATGGATTCTAATCAAATGTACTCTTCAAAGCAATCTGTCAAAATTTTTGTGTGCCGGTCAAGTACCAAATACTAAATGCAAGTTTATTGTCCACTAGTGGAGAAATTCAGACGTACCGGCAGCAAAATGTGGATCTACAGCCACTAAGCATGTAGAACCACCTGAAGATAAAATTATAGAAACAGAAAGCAAGAATAACACCCGGTTCGGTAAGGCCAAACTTGGAACATAAAAATACTACAATGTTGTATTTATTTATTTTAAACATGTACAACTGAGTAGGATCATTTAAAAAATGTCCAAAATGGTTATGCATATTTGTTCACCATTTACAAGAAGTAGGGGAGAACAAAAGTTCATGCAACAGAGATGTGCCAAATTAAGCTGGAATGTTATTTGCGCAGCTTTTCCTCGTTTCAAATAACAGCAGGGATGTAAACATGTGTTGACTTTGTTAGGAATTAAATCTAGTGGTTTTGCCGTTTAACAGCTGCAGTAATGTTCCTTTGTGCATCTCGGATGAAGGGGATCTGTCACTGAAGGAGCTCTCTGATTTTGTAACAGCTTAATGCATGTGGTGGATGACGTTGTACAACAGTGACGTTACCTAAGCTGGAGGTCTTCTGTCACTTTGTTGGAAGGGGCGACCAGACATGGGCTCCTGATGACCTGTGTAAATTTGGTAGCTTAAAGTGACAGCATTATGTTTTTTTCATCCACCTAGAATCATTTTTAGCACAATCAAGTGACTCTGCTACCTTCAGTTATTATAAAAATGCTGTATACAACAAATGTGACTTCAAAGAAATTTGACTTTGTAATTTTACAGATCAAAATTGGGTCTCCGTCTCTTTAAAAAGTCCTGCTCTTTCTGAAACTCTGCCTTCAGGAAGTCATCACAACAATTGCTTTATTAACCCTTTAACAACATTTTTACCAGTGTTTCACCAAGCAATAGCTCATATAATGAGCTCAGCAGATGTGCAGTTATACCAGGTGCTTGCTAATTGCTGCAAATAGCTCTGAAGCTTGGAAAATGCAGCTCCAGGGAGGAGCTGTGCCTCAAAGGCGGAGCTCGATCCAGCCAGGCATTTTGCACAGCTCAGTGGTTGCCATGGAGATCAAAGGATTTCTCAAACATGCATGAAAGAATGAAGGCAACACTACAGGTGCATGTTTTTGATGAGTGAATGACATCATAAACTGATGTAAAGCTAAAATAAAGTTGATTTTATATAATACTTCTCCTTTAAAGCAAAGAATAACAGCAAGCTAAAGGACCTCAGCTGTCAGGAAAGTGATTTGATCTGTGTAATAATATTTGTACTGATCTCTGTGAAATGCTCTTTCACTAAGACATGAATGTTATTTTTTATTATTATTTCTAATGTGGATGCACATAGATGAATTGATACTCTTTGAGAATTCTTGTGCTTTTGTTTCCACTTTACTGCCTAAAGTTTTTGCAAACAAAAATCAGTTCAGTTCATCTCAGAAATGAAACCAACGTTCTTCTGATAATTGGTCACAAATCTGTGCCTTGGTTATTGTCGGGTCAAGCTGTATGAAGAACAATATACACCTGCACTGCATGTTGGCCACACATTTTGCTGCAAGACTTAAGAGACAGAACTTAGGCAGTCCAGTCGGGGCTACAAATGTCACTTATTAACCAGAGAGGGGAAAAAGGGCAGACTTTGATATGTTTTTTTTGCTTTTAATTTAATCATTGCTGTTTTTCGACCCTGAACCGTGGGCCCCAGTTAGACATGTTAGCGAAGCAGATAATCCAAAATAGAAAACTGCCACAATAATGCTACATTTAAACACTTGGAGTTTTTGTTTTGGGAAATGCAGAGACTATGTGCACAAGCATGAGCTGTTTCTCCTTTTCACTTTTCTGTGTGACCCTGAACAAAGCTCTGTAAGATCAGAAGGATTATTCTGTAGCATGCTGAAAGTACTGATTAGCAGCATAAAAAACAGCCTAAAGAAAAAAGCTCTTACGGTACTTTCTTGTCCAGATTTAAGGAAAGCACCTAAAACTCCCTCTATCTGTGATCCAACCTTTTTTTTTTCTTGAATGTTTTTGTCTTCTTTTTTTTTTCTCTTTTTTTTACAAGGAACCAAAACAACAGGTGGTTTGATCTAGTGTCTGCACAAAACCACAGTGTGTATGTGTGCCTGTGTGGTTGGGCCAAAGCGTGTGAGTGTAATGTTCATACTTAACCCACCGGCAGAGTGAACCCGCCAGCCTGTAGAGCTCTGTTTTACTCTGTCCCATCACAGGATTTGTGCTCCTCTAACAGCCTCTCTCATCATTTTCTTCCCGACTCCGACTCTCATTTTTCTATCTTTGCTCTGCTGCAACTTGATCCAGTCTTCTGGTAAACAAGAAATGCATGGAGAATTACACTCACCAACCACGTTCTTAGGTAGAACTTAAACAGCCCTTGCTTACAGCAGCAACTCAAAGCATTTTGGGATCTAGGTGAGGTAAGTTAAAGTTAAAACTAGGCTCAGAATGTGGAACAAAAGGGGCTTTAGTGGCTTGATCTGGGATTTTAATGAAAAATCACCCCTCATGTCTGGAGACAGTGGTGGGAAAAAATGAGAAACTATTCAGGGATTGACAGTGGAGTGGACAAAAACGATTGACGATGTCAGAGGTTAGCAGACAATGGTTTGGGGTGATAAAAAGACGAGAGCTCAAATACCTTATCATTACAAGGTTTTCAGAATCCTATATCTGAATCCAAATAAAAATGTTGACCTCTGGGTGCTCTGGGCCGCTAAGAACGGGAAACTGGCTAAAATTCACACAGGCACAGCATTATCAGATAACAAATTAGAGAAAGTGTTGCCTATTCTCATGAGTCTGAATTATTGCAGCAACATTCACACGGTAATGTCAGAATAAGGTGTAACCAACACCTCGGTTTGTCTTGCCTTCTGCGGTTCAGGCTGGTGGTGTAGTGATGTGGGGTGGGGGTGTCAAACGCATTTTCATTTTGGGTCATATCAAGAATGTCCTTAAGGGGCCAGTTGTGCCAGAATGGATTGATAAATATTAACAAACTGTTAAAATATTAATATCTATGTCTGCATTTGATGAGTATTGCTTAAAATTAAATAATAGTGAATATCTTTTCACACTAATCAATCCCTCCAAGATTTAATGACTTTTTTTTCTTTTAGTAATTAAAATGACAACTTTTGTGGAGCTAATTTAGAAATATTTGCAAGACATTTTGCAATATTTGCACATATGTGTGATATTAAACATCTGCCTCGAAGCTAGTTTCGAAGCTTTGTTCTTCCGCCACACAGAGAACCCACTTCTCCCCCACTCAGCTCCTTCAGACTAGCCAGCAGGAATTGGCAAACACCTAGTAGAACTGCTCATCTGCTGAGCTCATTTTAAGAGCTACTTCTTTCTCAAAGCTGGTAAAAACGGGAGCACTGTTGTGATGACTTCCTGAAGGCAGAGTTTCAGAAACAGCAGGAGTTTGTTAAAGAGACAGAGGTCCAAAATTACGAAGTCAGATTTCTTTTAAGTCATATTTGATATATCAGACAAGTTTATTTGTATAGCACAATTTTCAGCAGCAACACAGTTCAAAGTGCTTTACATCATAAAAACACAAAAATAGAAGTCATAAAAGACAGTCGACAACTGGAGCTTTACATTTTGTCAAGTCCCATCGTTACACATCAGAATGTCGATTAATATTTTATTATGATTCATATATACAACACCTTTATATCAACTGAAGGTAACCTAGCTAATTTATAGTGCCTTTTTATATCATAAAGTACCTGGAGAAAACAACACTTCCCCTTTAACTTCCTCAGCCTTCTTGAGGACTGTTGCTGACCACGTCCATCCGTTTACCACCACTTTAAAACCATAGCGTCATCTCAATTTTCAGCTAGATCCTGCACCATGTGACAAAACTCAGCTAATCTCATACCAGGTTCTTACATATGGCAATGGGTTCACTGTATTCCAGTGGCTCCAGTCCAGTTGGGCTCCTTGGTGACGTGGTGGAACAGGAAATAGACATCATGGATGTGCATCCAAAGAATCTGCAGGAACTGCATGATTGGAGTATGGCCTAAAATCTGATGGATGTTTCTGACACCTGTTGAATCTACATGGCACGAAGAACAAAGGGAGTCCAGCCCCGTATTAGCATGTGTAACTAATACGATGGCTGTTGATCACATATCGTCACCAGTTTTAACTAGAGTTTGGTTGCTTGTTTGGTTTAGTTGGTTATGTCTATGTACGTGTGTCAAATGTTCTTATAACCCTCCTTCTTTGTTCCGATTGGATTTATCAGGCTTGCTGGTCGGTGTGATCCTGCGTTACGGCATTCCAGCCACCAGCTACCACAACAAGACCCCCCCAAGCTGCTCGCTGAAGGAAGGACCTTCCAGCACCCTGCTGCTCAATGTCAGCGGCAAGTTTTTTGAGTACACCCTGAAAGGGGAGATCAACTTCAGGGAGATCCACAATGTGGAGCAGAACGATATGCTGCGCAAGGTAAGCAAAAGAAAAAGCTGTCTCCATTCTGCTAGTTTCACCAATCAATTGGGAATTTCTTGTCCCTCTCCAGGTGACCTTTGACCCTGAGGTTTTCTTCAACATTTTGCTCCCTCCGATTATTTTCCATGCTGGATACAGTCTGAAGAAGGTAAGATATTGCGCGGTCTGGCTGCTTCTGAGATTAAGTGAAGCGACACAGTTACGTGAGGTGAGGCTGAGTCCAGCCGAAGTGTCTGCTGACACAGTGTTTCATTGGACAGAAGGCTCGCAAACTAAACCTGTCATTGGCCAGACTGTGAGGACAGTCATAATAAGTGTCTCTTTGAAGGGAAGTCCAGAGCAGATGTCTTTCGTTTCCTCTTTGACATTTTTGCTGGCTCAGAAAAACGGCTGACTGTAGAAACAGTTTTTGCTTTTGTCTTCTTAATCCTCCTGTTGTCCTCATTTTCTGTGTATAGGGAAAACACATACAAATCTCGGTCATTTTGACCGGAGGACAACAGGAGGGCTGTGACTGGGTTTTATTTGGAGAATGGTAGTTTGGATTTAGTTGCAAACATTTTCACCATTTTCATGGGGTCAATTTCTAGTAAAGTTTATTATGCTTTTCATAGCTGTCCATAATGTTTATTACATTGGAACTAGGCATGGGATGGGACAGTGTAAGATTCAAGCTGCTGGAGAAAACTATGGTCAATCTGACACTTTCTTTGGCATCTCATTGAAAGTGTAGGAACAATCAAATATGTTTTTGCAGTTTGGAAACCTTACCCTTTTAAAACCTTGGTGTGTGACAACTCTATTCCAAGATGCAGTATCTAAATATTTATGATTCACAGACTTTGGTTAACTGGGAATAAAGCATTCAATTCTAATTCTGAAATACTTTATTGATCCCAGAGGGAAATTAAATAATATGGCAATATTGCCCTTGTTGCCCTGGCATGTGACACATGGCAGGGCAACAAGGTTAATGGTTTACTTTGTAGGGTTGACTGAAAAAATTCAGCAATCTTGCTTGCAAATGTATTATGCTGGACAGAACAAAAGCTTTTGGTTTTGTAATAATAAAAAAACAGTTTAATTGCCTCTCCTCCATGTATAGGACTGTGCGCTTATTACCAAATCCTGGCAAGCTTATTTTAATTACTTTTGGGTGCATGCCCATCCCTTCAAGGTTTTGTATATTACCTTAGCTTGGGATGCTGACACTAGTTCTGGAAAGTAAAACCCAACATCAACGTGTTGCAGTTGGACGAATCGAGTGCCAGTTTTTGTGTGCAGTGACCAGGCTTGTCACTGTTAGCATTACAAGCATTTTCCTGCATCCTCTGCAGTCACATAGTAACTGTACTTTGACTGAGTTCTTACAGCCATTGGCAGTCATATTGGAGGCCCAGTTTGGTTGAGGGCCTCCAGTGTTCCAGGAATTCTCACTGAACATTCATGGTGGTATCTTTTGGTTTGTTTGTTGCCAGTTTTAAGCAGTTTTGCCTTATCTAACATACTTAGTTTGTACTTTTAAGGATTTCAGGAACTAGCAAATACTTTGCATTCTTTATCTACCTTTGATTACCAATAAAATTGTACACCGTCTCAAAAAGACAATGACAAGAAAAGCGAAGGCTAACTAGCTATCACAGTTAGCCCTCGTTAAAACAACCAAACTAGAACATCTACAGATGATGTTTATCTTGGTTTTTTACAAGATACTGTGTTCATAAATAACTATTCAAAAACGTTTTAGAAGGGAGTACAACTGAAATGAAAACGCAAAGTACTAGTTAGGTTTACACTAGCACTTTAGCATCAGACAAATACCCTAACCTTATTATTTACTATCTAATCGGGTTTAGCAGAACTTTTTAGGTTCCTACTTAGTGAATTTTGAACGTTTCGTGTTTCTTTCTTCATGTCAGAATTTGCTGAGTCAAATGATAGTCCTCAGGAAAAGGAAGAACGGGGTCAGGTCAGCTAGAAAAGCTCAGTTTTTTCACACTCACGAGTATAATTTTTGTTTTTGCTCATTTTAAGCAGCATTTTAAACACCAAAGCCACTCAGATTTGCAACTGATGTGTCCTTTATATATATATATATATATATATAAATTAGCTCAACATTACTAAGCTGAGTTGTCACTGATCAGAATGTCAACAATTAAATTTGATCAGTGGGACTGTTCGAGAGGAAGACGCATATTTCCTGTTACAAAAAAAAGCAAAAAACCCCTGAATCAGCTGTTTTCATGTTACTTTGCAGGGACAGTCAGATGGGCTTGATTTGGAAGTCATCTGTGTTTCGCTGCTTGTTTGTTTTAAAAGTGGTCAACCAGCTGGATGTGTGTTTGTGTGGCTGACTGAGCCGTGGCAGTCACTGACCTGAAGGTTTCAGCTAGAAGGCGTGTTTATTTATCAGCATGATCAATGCTGTTCTCAAGCATACAGATGTTTTTTTTTGTCCTCACTCTTGCTCACAAAACAATTACATTTGTCTTTAGTATATTCCTTTCCCCCCCCTTTTTCAGAGACACTTCTTCAGAAATCTTGGCTCCATCATCACCTACGCCTTTCTCGGCACTGCAATTTCATGCTTTGTTATCGGGTGAGGTTATCCTCTCTGTTCATCAATCTTAAGAGGTAACTCTTCCCTATCCCCCCCAACTGAATGCCTCTCCTCTGCTTGTCCAATCCCAGGAATCTGATGTACGGCGTGGTGAAGCTGATGAGGGCGGTCGGACAGCTGACTGAGAAGTTCTACTACACTGACTGCCTTTTCTTTGGGGCCATCATCTCCGCCACAGACCCAGGTACAACTCAAGAGCAATGAAATACGCGTTCCAGCTGTGAACTAATTGTGAATGTGGCTGTTTGCTCGGATCTCATGTTAATAGTTGACATGCGCTTGCAGTGACTATGTTGGCGATTTTCAACGAGCTCCATGCAGACGGGGATCTGTACGCTCTGCTGTTCGGAGAGAGCGTCATGAATGATGCTGTGGCCATTGTCTTATCCTCGTAAGTCATGTTATTAGTTCAGTGAAGCTATTGTCAGAAATAGGGTCCTTACCTTTGGTGGAAAAATATCATATTGTAGTGAATTTGTAGACATTTCTGATTATGCTTTTAGTGTTCCACTGTTTCAAAGTTTCAACTCATGTTGAAAAGTAATGTTTATTGGATACAATGCTGCTTCAGTAGGTGCAGCACATGCTCACTTTCAGAAGAGTTGCTGTATTAATCTGCATGATTAGTTGCGAGTAGTCACTCCACTGTATAAAAATTAGATACTTAAGTGATATTTGAAGTTTTCCACTTGATGCTCACAGTGACACACAACCCAATCCATCATTTTCTAGTAGAGATCCATGGCCTCAGACTTGAGCATGTTCAGTTTGAGTTGCTTAAGATGGGAAAACATAAAGTAAAATGGTGGCTCCTGTCCGACTAACCCCTTCCTGTACACATAGGATTTCTTCACTTTTCCATATGCACCCTAACCATAAGGTGTCATATTGAAGAGACTTCTCAAAATGTCATTCCAAAAAAAATCCAAACTCGCTTTTTAAACTGAGCAGATTTGTGCTACATATTGTTTAAGGGGAAATATTATCATCTATCTGCTCTACATAATAAAAAGAAATGTTATTTCTAGTCCAGTAAAGTATTTGAAGAGATTTGGTTACAAGTTACTTTGAAAATCAAACTGTTTTCATGCACAGCATGTAAGCACTCTGCAGTAGAAGTTCACCTCTTTTTCGAATGTCATGTTTCTCCTGAAACCAGTGTATTTTATTTATGTTTATGTTCCAATTTAGTGCTTACTGAAATACGGGTTTCAACCAAAACGTTTTTTCAAATTGTTGTTGAATTTCACACTGATTTGTGAAACCTGCTTCCTTTCACTGCTGCTCCTCCTTGACACATGGCACTCTATCGCCCTCTAGTGGAAGACATGAACCACTTGTTTCTATATAGGAGTTTGTTGGTTATCTATTTTTCAAAAAGACACTTGTGGTAAAAAATTTTATGCAAGCTCAGTGATACCAAAGTGAGTGTTGATAGTTATGATTTTGACCCATACCAGAATTACACTAACTAAGTATGCCTTGTGTGTTTTTCATATCTCAGCTCCATCGTGGCCTACCAGCCTGCTGGTGCAAACACACACATGTTTGACGCCTCTGCCTTTTTCAAGTCTGTGGGAATTTTCCTGGGTATTTTCAGCGGCTCGTTTGTGATGGGCGCAGCCACAGGCGTCGTCACAGCTCTCATATCCTGCTCTGTGCGCACACTTTCAACTCCAGCCGCATTCTAGACCATTTCTAAGAGCCTGGGTTGTGTTGTTTCTGTTGAGTGTGGTTGATGAAAATGCAATGCCTTGTTGGCCTTTAACTGGACTCTACGTCACCAAGTTCACCAAGCTGCACTGCTTCCCTCTGCTGGAGACGGCGCTCTTCTTCCTCATGTCCTGGAGCACGTTCCTGCTGGCCGAGGCCTGCGGCTTCACTGGTGAGCCGTCTTCATTTTATTACATTCAAAGAGATTTCCTTAAAAAGTTTGGAACCTGATTTGGACGTTTTGGATCATTTTGGATAAGCATGTTAAAGAAAATTAGGTTTTGAAATTGAACTTGTCAGGGTCTGGCTTAGGTGTCAAACAAAGCACCGTTAGGCATCTAAATCGTCTAAATAAACAAACTGGACACTCCTCTAGTTTTTGTATATTTACAAGAAAAAGTATCTGAGAGCACAATTTGTGCTTATCACAGAAACTGAGTGCGGACGTTCTCTGCATACGCTTCCCCCCCTGGTTTTCTGGTCATGTTGAAAAAAGAAATATTGGGAAAAGTATATGTGGAAATTGTCCACTCTCAGCTTCCGTAGATTACTGTAGGGTAAAAACCGGTCAAGCATAAAATCACGTCTCCCTGTTTTTACAAGAAGTTTTATCATCTAAAAAAATAATTTTGTCTTAGTTTTCCATAAATATATGATTCATTTTCCCTGCATTTTAACAAGACAATACCTTTGTCTGCTAGATCATCATGAGGTATTTCAGCACTAAAAAAAATTTAATAATGCCCTAAAATTACAAGTTAAGGTTTAAAAAAATAATACTGCAGAGACAATTAATCCTCCAGATACGCAGTGAAAGAACTTGTTGATTTATCTTTGTGATGAATTGTCCTGCTGCGTGTTGAAAATCCGCTAGCGTGCCTGTGCGATGCAGCATGTTGGTGGAGTAACATGTGTGTGTTGTTCTCCAACAGGTGTTGTGGCCGTGCTGTTCTGTGGCATCACCCAGGCTCACTACACGTGCAACAACCTCTCTGAGGAGTCTACAAAACGCACCAAGCAGGTAACATCTGGCCGGGGGGCCTCCATCAAGCAGGTTCATAATTCTGAACCCTCTATAGCAGGGGTCCCCAAACTTTTTCCTGTGAGGGCCACATAATTTTTCCCTTCTCTGGTGGGGCCGGAGTCAGTTTGTAACAGAAAAAGTGTGACGATTGCAGGAGTGCCTAAATGTAAAAATGTATTGTTTTCCAGAAAGCACCTCTCTGGGTTCTTCACAGGAAAAAATCCAGGAAATAACACTATTTATTAAATAAATACCGTATTTTCTGGACTATAAGTCGCAGATATCTCTGCCGCTATAAGTTTTCCACAACGATGCAGCAGCTGCAGAGGGGGGGATCACCCAACGTTTGAATCATAACAGGCCAATTGAATATCACATTTATTAGGGTTGAAAAAGAAAAGGTTTAGATTTAACTGAACTGATTACGGTAGTTTCCGAACGGTAACTGTAACAGTAAAAGTGCTGATCCTTCGTGTCTGCTACTAGCATGTGCTAAATGAAAATGAGCGTCATCTTCTTCTTATTATTATTCTTATTCTCCTTCTTATTCTTATTCTTATTCTTCATCTTCTTTAGATCTCAACGGCAGCTTGCATCCATTATTGTTACACTACTGCCATCTATTGGATCCTAATATATATACCTCAAATTCTCATAATGATCCCAGTATTATTTTTAAAAAAAGAAAAATCTTCTTTTCCCCCTTAATGCGATTTAACTGATCAACAACATTCTCAAATTTCAATTCCCTATTAAAACCTAATTCTGTTTTAATGGGCGCTTTCTTCTTTTATTTCCAATTTTGACTTCCAATGTTTCACTTCCTGCTAAAGAGCCCCCTGGTGGGTGAAGAAAAATCCACATATAAGCCACATGGTTCAAAGCTTAGAAAAAAAGTAGCGGCTTATAGTCTGGAAAATACGGTATATGAAAAAAAATCTAAACGCGCTCTGTTATTGTTCAGCGGGGCCGGACCAAATGTGGAGGCGGGCCAGATCCGGCCCGCGGGCCGCAGTTTGGGGACTACTGCTCTATAACTTCCCCATAATCCATCAGGGTGTTGGTTCCAGATGGCACCACGATCAGCCCCGTGTGACCTTAATCGGGGCTGTCTGAGGACATCCGTCCTGACATGACTGCTCGGTTTCCCAGAGGGAACTCAGTCTTGCAGATTAGCATGTAAACACCATGCAGTGTGACACATTTAGATCGGTACGCAGCCTGACTCTTGTTGGTCTGTTTCAGTGGCAGTCACGCTGAACATGCAGGGTAGCTGTTTAAAGCTCATTGTGCTGTTTATTATGTCCAAATCAAAACACTAAAATTGTTTTTCATTCACAGCTCTTTGAAGTTCTTCACTTTCTGGCTGAGAATTTCATCTTCTCGTACATGGGCTTGGCTCTGTTCACCTTCCAGAAGCACATTTTCAGTCCCATTTTTATCATTGGAGCTTTTGTATCCTTTCACTTTTGTGGAAAAAACAATCCTAATAAAGATGAATAAATAATATATAACTCTTCAGGGTTTACCACGGCAGTCATCCAGCAGCTCACTGCGTTTCTGAGTTAAAGATGTTTAAAGTTGACGGGAAATTTGAAAATATGACTAAGTAGTTATGTATTATTGGAAGACATTATTAACAATGCCTAAACACCAACTGTAAAATCTTAGAAAAAGGCAAACATTAGAAAAATACAATTAAAATCAATATAAATGTTTTGCACTGCTGTTGTTTTATCCTAGTTGAAGTGTCCAAAAAGGTTTTATCTTTTGTCCTGAGTTGTCAGTTTATTTGCTGAGGTTGTTACTGGGTAGGCTGGTACAGAGAGGCAGTGGTTATGGAGTGCAGGTGAATAAAAAGACACCTGATCTGAGTCTCTCTATGTCACATGTGTCAAACTCCAGACCCGTCGGCCAAATCTGGCCCGCCATAGCTTTTTATGTGGCCGTCTAGATTCTAGACTAAACACAAAGTGTGCTTGAATATTATATGTCTAATCAAATCAGTGCAGTTTTTTTTATCTGTTTACTGCCAAATTATATCAATCAGTCCCTCCAGTTTATTGAGAATTATTATGAAAATCAACAAATTCCTGCACTTTTTTGTGGTAATAATTTGGAGTTTATTGCAGATTTTGCTAAAAAATTATCAAAGACTTTCGTACTTGTACTAAACGGCTGCCTCAGCTATAATTGATGTCAGATTATAGTCCATGATCTATGCAGTGAGTAATAAAAAGTAGTTTTTACCATCATAAAGCACAAATATTTCCAAATTAGTACCACAAATACTTTGATTTTTATTGCAAATAGTATCACAAAATCCTGGAGGAACTGAAAAGATGTTCAATAATATTATTTAAATTTAAAAATTCATTGATGTTTTAATGGTTTCTGAACAAGTTTTATCAATACATTCTGGAACAACCGGCCCTTTAAGAGCATTTGTGATCTTGATTTGGCCTAGAACAAAAATTAGTTTGACACCCCTATTCTATGTGTTCACATACTGACCATACTGTGTCAACAAAGAGACTCTTTAATCTGTCTTTGCTATCATTGTTACTGTAGGTATAAAAAAACCTATTGTCAATAAACAAAACATGCTTAGCCTGGTGGTTCAAGTAAAGTCTGTTGGCCCGCCAGGCTATTAACACCATGGGGGAAACCCTGATTCCTGGAAACACTCCACAGTTTAATAGCATTGGACTTCTTAACCAACTTGTGTCAGATAGCCATATTTATCGGCAGAGCTCTCAACATTTACCCGCTGTCCTTCCTCCTCAACCTCGGTCGAAGGGACAAGATCAGGGGAAACTTCCAGCACATGATGATGTTTGCAGGTGCAAAATAAAATCAAAAGGTTCAACTAATGTTGCTAATCTCAACAGATTTAGTGAGCAACAGTTTTGGCATGGCAACCTTTGCAGGTTTACGCGGGGCGATGGCATTTGCCTTGGCTATCCGGGACACTGCCACCTCCGCCCGGCAGATGATGTTCACCACCACGCTGCTCATAGTTTTCTTCACCGTCTGGGTGTTCGGTGGGGGAACCACACCCATGCTCTCCTGGCTGCATATCAGGTGACAGAACCGCTCTGAAAATAACGAAACCTCACATACACACACACACACACACACACACACACACACACATATATATATATGCAACATAAATCTTGCTTTTTATGTTTATTGTATCTATCTTTATTCCCTTTTGACTGACTTGTTAGCAACTACAGTCCACTAGTTTAGATGTTTGCTCACACCAGAAGAAGCTCTTAGGACTTGACATGGTTCCTCTTGTCCGTGTACGAGAACGACTTGTACCTTCTGGATAAGGACCCACTCATATTCATACTATTTACACCCCAGCTAATCAACTGTGCTCTATTTAAAGTTTTATTTTATGGTTTGTGTTCTTGTTCTGACCCTTTGTTTACTTCATCTTTTGTGAGTTTGGCACCACCCTCTGACTTAGGCCGGTTTTATTCCATGCCTGCACGCACAACCAATACAGCCACAGAGGTCCCGGCTGCATGCAGATGTCTGCCGAGTGGGCATATACAGATGATACCATTTATGCAGACCTGGACGTATGCCTTGGGGTTTACTAACATCACCATGTTTGTGTCACACTTGCAGGACTAGTAGTAGTCTCCAGAAGTACTGTGCTAGTCTCACAAATGTCTTAACTTTCAGTTAAGTTCTGTTCGAAGAACTTAACTGAAATATTTGACGACAATCTTGTCCGACACAGTGACACCTTAAATATGGTAAACCAGTTCACATCGAAGGCTCTACTACGTAATAAATGTTCAATGTTCATTACTAGTAAACCAGGACGTTTTTTTGGCACATTGGTTTACTAGTTAGCATGTTAAGCTACTTAAAGGAACTAAAACCATAAAAACCTCAACTAGTTTGCTTCAGCAAATCAACCACTGTGCATTTAGGCTCAAGTAGTGTGTGAATTTGAGTGTTACTGAACTACTGCGCATAAATTTGCATTAACTAAACATGCTATCATTTCATGTCATTTAATTAATTAGCATGACGTGGCCTGATAGCATGGACATTTGTGCAACCAGTGCAGCTAGCTTAAGTGTTTCTGTATTGTTGTGACTGTCAACAGCATTGAATGCGTACACAACGCATTCCATAATCCATAATCCCCTCAAACTTGGCTTGAAAACGTATTTCAGTCGTAAAGCAGGCTCCGAGTTTGTAATTCAGTAAGTCATGGGCTGCCAGGAGATGGGGCAAGAGTTCTCTGCTGTTCTCTAAGAAATACCCCAGGAGCTCTGTGGGGAGGAACAGATTTCTCCTCCAGTACAACTCAGACTACTTAAACCTGAGCCTGAGAAGAGAAAATTAATTTCATCGTCAGATTGCCAAGACCAACCGAGCCTACGCCAACTGTCTGTGTTCTGCGTTGTGCCACTGCTGTTGCTATAATTTGATTTGGTCCCTTTTTTTGGGGACATCTGGGTTGAGCACTGCTTCACTTCTATCCGTTGTCTGCCCATGGTGCACTGAGAGCTTTGCATTTATCACGATAAACCGGATTATCTCGTTCCCGGCAGCAGCGGCCTGAGCTAGCGGGCTCTATTTAATATGAGTAATGCCTCCTCAGACCGGACTGGAGCCATTGTTCGGCAGGGGCTTTAGAGCACTGCCAAACGGACCCCCCGCCCCTCCTGTGAACTCAGCGCAGTGAATACTGGGACATGTGCTTTACCGCATGCAAATATCAGCTGCATGGTTTCAGTGTAATCTTAAATAACTGGACAGTTAGAATAACGGCAACCTGTTACTCAGCTCCATCTTCTCCTCTGTTTTATTAATGAGGGTCACGCTATCTGTAACTTGTTGCGGCAGAGCATCTGGTGAAGCTATTAAGATCATCAGGCTCTTGGGTGACGACTGAAATGCGATGTGGGCCTGCTGCTGTGTTGCCTGTAAAGAGACGCTGCTGGTGTTTTGGCTTCAGATCAGGGCCTGTAAGCAGGCGAGCGTGCTGCTTACCTCGATGTTTGGCAGGGGAGGACATCAAGAGGAAAACGAGATCCTTGTTGCTTACCGCGGTTCAGGAAAGGTTCTGCTAATCCGTTTGAGATTTTTATTTTCAGGGTAATCCTATTGATAGTTCACGCAACATCTTTTTTTGGCTGTGATGGAGTTTTTCCTTTGACTTTACTCTCAGATTAACGATTTCTGTCAATCGTCTGAGGGTACAGAAATGATAGTTTAGTATACTTCTTATCTACTGTGCTTTATATTTGCAGCTGTTTTCACAGTTAATGCCCCTCGCTTGTAAAGATGTGTGCAAAATGATTTTTTCACATATCTTCTGACTTATGATGATAAGAACAAGGCAGATGGACAGAAGGAAATGACCTTCCGTATAGTTTCCTGGTTATTGCAACCCTACAGAAGGAAACTCATCTTTTAGATGATCTTTTATAGATATAGAGGTTTCAATGTCATTCCCAGTCTAACTCACTTACTCTGAATTGTCTTCGTACTGGTTTACCTTTACATTAAAGTTCATGCAAACATTAACGGATGATAGAACGCAAAGATGCCAGAATATTGTTTTATCTTTTTATGTGCAGTTGCCATTCGTTAATTTACTATATAAGCTGTTTTATATAATTAACTTCTACTCTCCCCAGTTGTAGCTCGCCTTGGCTCTTTGTTTCCATAGATACAAACCACATTCCCATCTTTGTTAATATTAGTAGCTTAACAAACACTATCAGAATCATTTGCATTGTGACTATTCTTCAGCAGATTCCTGTGAATGCTTTGAGAATCTGATGTATTAAGAATTATTTACATATGTTATAGTGAATACTCGCCTCGAGTTTTTCACAGACTTCTCAGTGAAAGCAAATACAATGCAGAAACTTGATAAATGTAACTGAAACGCCATTTCAATGTAACACAATCAAGCCAAAAAGTCAGTTTGTTCAAATCTGACCCAAATTAAATTGTATTTTCTGGCTTTTACAGAAATGAGACTTCGTCTTAGTGTAAGAACTGAGGGAGGATAAGCTGTAAACTGAGACGTCATATTCCCAAATGGCCAAACTCCCAGTTGCAAAGGAGTGGAACTTGTTCCAGTATAAGCACTGGTTTCTGCTCATTCATCAGCTGAAGAGTGGTGGTGATGTCATCCGGCTGTATTTTTTATGTGTACATGTGAACATCTGCAAAGACTCGGTGCCAAGTGCAACAAAAAAGAGGATTATGTTTAGCCCACACTGTTGCCACCACATTTCATTTGTTTACTTTTTCTTTTTTTTTATACCCTGTGTGGTGACTTTTTAGTCAGCTTTACAGTAAAATGTCACTGGCTTTGACTTGTTTTGTCACATTTTGCAACCGCAAAGTTCTGTGTTTCTTATGTGACCAACTTCTGTAAAGCAGAGCAGAGCGTAATGAGGAAGCAGAAGAAAAATAATAAATGCTTTTCAAATGATTTCCTATAACAATCTAAAAAAAAAAAAAAGCACACTGCATGATTCTGCTACCACCGTGTATCATGGCAGGGTCCAGGCTATGACCTCCAGAATGGGATAGAGTCAAGTAATATTACTTTAATATCATTCACAGTGCAGCATTTTCTTTCCTCACATCAATATTTCTTTCTTTTAATCATTATTATCTGATTTTCCCCTCCAAACAACTGAAGCTTATGAACGAAAAAGTCTAAAATGTTACATGTGACTTACTTTATCATCTTCTTTTCCTATGCAGGTGAAAAAAAAGACGTTTTTGTATCCAGAAATGTCACGTAAATAAAAAACAAAACAGTATTCCCTGAGGTTTATGATTTATTTTAATTCCCTGTTTCTATCCAGTGTTTGTTACTCCACCAGGTTAATGTCTCGCATCTCCGCCTGTCTTTAAATGTTCTCAAACCCTGTGTTTATGATAGCTATAGATATTGGAACTGCAAAAGATTTCAGGACGAGCGCCGCCGCCACGGAAAGTGGGAATACTCCAGGTGCCGTATACGAACGCGAATCGGTTTGCTGGTGCTAATTGGTGTTGGGGGAGGAAAATCTCCTGGTGTGTTTTGGTGGAGGGGGGTAAATGTGGGCATCTTCAAAAATTGAATTGAAAGCACCTGAGCGTGGAGCTGAGTGTGGCTGAGGTCGAGGCTCTGCTGCCGTAAAATGCTCCAGTCAAGGCTGCTCTTTGTATTGTGAAAAAAAATCTGTTCCTTTCTTTTTCCTTTAATTTCTGTTGACTAATCACTTTTTTCTTTTCTTTTTTCTCCTTTCCCCCCACACAGCATCATAAAAACCAACCCGCTCTACTTGGAAACGTCTGTGTAGGATAACATGTAGGAAAAAGAAAAAACCTGAACTGTGATTGCTCCGGCTTTTTTTTTTCTTCTTCTTCTTCTTCCTCCTCACTCTTTTCAGGGTTTGCTTGTGGACAGAAACAAAATTGCTTGCAAGGAATATTTGATGGATTAGAAGGAGAGGAGTGGGTTGTTCGAGATTAGGATTACAGGGTGTAATGAAGTGGTTAGAGGATTCCCTCACAGCCTGGTCACGCGGAGCCGTTTGTTTCTCTTTATACTGGGAGATGTGAGTCAGGCTCCATGTGCTCCTGGTGTTTTCTTATTTTTATTTCAGAAGGGGAGCATTTACTGTGTCAAGTTTGTTTCTCCCAGATACTTCTCCACTGCACTTCCCTGTATTATTTGAATCATTATGTCGTTTGCATGCCCCCTTCAGCTTCCTCCCTCCCCCGATCTTGTCTGGCGTGTGTGTGTGTGTGTGTTTAGTTGAGACGAGGGTCTTAAAAGACAACCGGATGCTTTGGCCTCTTCTTTCGAAACTGCTAAGGTAAAGAGAGGGAGAACCTCTTACCCAGAAAGCCCATTTCCTCCCTGACAGTCATGGAGGGGTTTTAAAGACAACCACACACACCAGTCGAACGTTCTGCTGTGCAGGCTTGGTCGGGTAGGATTTAAAACATATCCATGACAGGCTACGTGTCTCTCCCTTGGCACCCATCCAAGATGTATTGGAGTGAGCTGAACCAAAATAAAAGCGCCCTCTTGAGAATCGGCCTGCTGGGGTTGAACACTTTTCAGCTGTCGAGAGACTTCGTTGTAGAAATATACCACGAGCGGCGAGAAAGACTGAAAATGGGCTCACGCTATGTAAATAAATCCTTTCTGTTTGACTTTTTGGAAGTCACTTTGTCTTGCAGATAGTTATGCAGCAGACGTAAGTACAACAACATTATCTGCTGGTTGGCTCAGCTTAATGGAAAGAAATGGCTAGAAAGAAAAAGTATAGTTAGCAGCGTGACTGTAAGGCGTCTTGGTGAATTAGAAAGCATGTAAAAGTTGAAAAACTTGCACTGCGCAGATGAATTAGAGACAGTGATATGTTTAGCATTTGTTTCATGGCTAATGAAAACCTAAAAACAACAGAATATTACATAAGCAGACCAATTAAAACTTTTTTTAAAATTACACAATCACATGAATCACGCTGCTGATGGTAAACAGTCGTTGATTTTGAGCCCTTGGTCACAATGAAATAAATTTGGAAAGTTAAGTGGAAGGGAAAAAAAATAGGTAGAAATAGATGCACAAACAACTGACTAGCTGCAGCCTTACGAAGACCAAACCAAACTGAATTCAAGAGTTTTTTTAGGATAATCAAAAGGTTTGGACTGAAGCTGGAGATGTGCTGCGTTCCAGTTACGTTGCACGTGGGTTTTGACGTTACATCCAGGTTAACAGCTAATGGGAATCATGAAAATAAATTTGTCTAAGGGAAACGCAGCAATTAAAAAAAGAAGTCAAATTTTTCTACAAAAAGGTTTTGCGCTTTTTTTATTTTTATTTATTTCTTGGCTGCATAAAAAAAAAATTATTTTGCAAAACTGCCATGGAAACACTTTTTTCGCATCACACAAGTGACGGTTATCAACAGCTGCACATTACTACTGGAGGAAAACATGAACAAGATCACAGGAAGTAGTAGGACTTTAATTTGTCCTTTTTTGGATTTTGCAGGCGCTACTCGTTACATTGATTTTATTTGTTTTTTTTACCCCCACCTTAATTTTTTAATCTAAAAAATTAAATAAAGTTTGTAAAAGTTTTACAAGTTTTGTAAAATAAACATGTTTTCATCACAGCTTGCTGCGATATGGGGCAGCCATATTGAAACTCAAAGTCCGAGCCAAGAAGTCGTTCCAGTTAATTTATTCCCCCGACTGGGAAATCGAAACTGGCCAGAAAGTCGGACTGACTTAAACCTCACTGATAATCTATTGAGCGTTATAGCATTTAATAGCTTTGGTTTATTAACTATCCTTCATTTACAATTGAGATGCATTAGCCTACACTGATTGAAATGCTTTAATTTGGGAGCAGAAATCTGTTTTGGCTTTAATACTTCAAACTGTGGAAAACCATTGTTCATTAAGCTGTTTGGTTGCGCTTGAAACTCACCCTTCTCTCTTTGGGTCAGGGGTGAACGGGAGATTTTCTGCACAAGTTAAAATGTGACTTGGGTCTGAGGTTAATAATTTATGCTTTCATAGGGAAAAAAATTGCTAACAGGACAAAACACCCTCCACGTCTGTGTCACACTTACCCCATGTCTCTAACTTGCTTTGGGTTAAATCCTGATGCTGGTCGGCGTCTTGGGGAACGAGGTTTAGCAGTTCAGCACTTTCATGTGCTGGGATATGATTACGTCTTGTAACTGTTGCTAAGCAATAAGTTAAACCATGTTGTTTTGTCTCCCGTGTTGCAGGGTCGGTGTGGATCCAGATCAAGACCTGCAGCCCTCTGGCGACAGCTTCCAAGTCCTCCAGGGGGTGAGGAGCTCACTCACATCCACTTTGGGAATCTCTGGATCTCTGCCACGTTCCGAACACGTTCTGTTCCACGTTCTACTGGGGTTTTTTTAGTTGTTATTTTTTTGTAGTTCATGTGATCCAAACTCAGGTAGTCTAGACACTGAAATGTAGTCTCAGAAAGAAGAAGACAAAAGTAGACTAGGGAAGCTGTGTGCTGTCAGATGTTATTTTAGGACTGCTAGTAACTGGTAACTCTTGTTCAACCTGTTGTTGACTCACAGTGACGTGTAAAACAGGATGTGATTTCTGTTATTATACTCTGCTGCTATGGCAGCAGAGTATAATAACAAAACATCTTCCCAAAACATCTTCCCAGCTACAGTGAGAGCAAATCTGGTTCACATGCCAGCAGCTTTAAAGTTTTGTTTTTGATTGAAAAATACATGGATGAGGCATGACATTATGAGCACTGATGGGTATCATGAATGACCAGTGTTGTATAAAGTACTGAAATCTCAGAGTCAAGTAGAAGTATAGGTACCTCTCCAAAATATGACTTTGGTGAAAGTCCAAGTCACTGACTGAAATGTTACTTGAGTTAAAATCTTAAAGTATCTGAAACGTCTTGTACTTGAGTATGAAAATTACTGTAAAGATAGATGTACTCAAGTAATGTAATGAAAAGTAGAAGAAAAAAGTAAAACAAGGCAAATGCAGTTTGAATTACATTTTTATATTTTGGTGAACTTTTCAAATACACTTAAAATAATGTACACAACCAAGTGCAGGCAAAATTAAACCTGCTAATAGATACACCTGCAGGCATCATTTAGTTAAGAAAATTAGGTGCTTTACCTGTACCACAAGGTTAACTTAAACCTGCTTTACAATTGAACCAGCTTCTGACATAAACCACATATGCATATGTGGTTCATGTCGTATGGGGTTCCATTTGTGTCCGACTTTGTTGCAGTCAATCAGTAGGTGGGGTCAAAACACTAGCGTTTCTCTCTCTCGCCTTTTTGTAACAAGTAACTAAATCACACATTGAAAATGTATCGGAGTAAAAGTATGCAATTATATTTGGAAATATAGTGAAGTAAAAGTGAAAGTTATCAAAAAATTTTATACTCGGGGAAAGTAATAAGTACTTTACTTAAAATATACTTAAAATATACTTAAGTAAAGTAGTGAAGTGTTTTTACTTCGTTACTATACAACACTGTGAATGACACTGATTGTCTATTTGCTGTGGCATCTGCTTGTGGTGCAACCATAAGTAAAAATGGTAAAAAAAAAAAAAAAAAAAAAAAAAAGGTAAACTCTTCCGGGGATGTGCACAGATAGACACTACGACATCCTACAGCATCTGCATTTTTCTTCTGGACAAAAAAAGAAGTGTCCTTCTGAAATCTTTGTTGCTTTTAAGCATTCATAGTGCATGTCCCAAGGTAACATGTCTGGATTTAGCTTATGCTGTCATAGCTCCAATTCTGTCCGACAAAATTTTGCTACCAATTTTCAAGGCTTTTAGCTGAGTTCATTAATCATAAGTCTCTAAGAATAATTTCTGTCCTATATCTCTCTGCGAGTCGGATCCACACGTTAAAAAGTCAGATAATATTAAACCGATTTGCATGAGTCTCCTTATCAGTCACTGTAGCAGGAAAAACAAATGACTGGTGCTGTTGTCTGATTGCATTCACTGTGAAAAAAGCAAAATGTCATCTTTTTTTGTTTTTTTTCCAATCGTGCTTCTCTAGGATGGAAACCAGGATGAGGGCCAGAGTAAAACCCAACAGGAGAGTGCCTGGCTCTTCAGACTCTGGTATACATTTGATCACAAGTATCCTTTTTTTAGTGTGTGTGTGTGTGTATAAATCCCATGTGATTCAGTCACAAGGTAAATATCTCAGATAATCCATCAGGATGACTGCCTGGTCCACATTTGCTATGCAAATTGGTTCCTCCTGGATTAGATAATTTGACATGATTGTGAAAAATGTTTTGCTTTTCACTCCCACCGGGCTGCAACAACAGACTCAAGGTAATGCCTTTAGCGACTCATCCTCCCATTTCCTCCAATCTTCCCATCTCTGCTGAACAATTGCCTCTCCCAGGTGGCTGATTGTGTTTCTGTCTCTTTAAACGAAGCAACTGCGTTTCCCAGAAGGGGAACACCCCCCCGTGTTGCACGCCATTTTGGAGCCAAAGAAAAGCAGCAGACCATTTGATATACATCAGGTTGTTTCTCCCGAGTGCAACCGACCGCGGGTGTAAATATCCAAACGTGGTGCATGGGACCAGCGGATTCCAGTCGCCACCATTTGAACGCGCCACTTAGTTTTCCAAAGCAGCTTAGCCTGGTTAAGCTGAGTCCTTCACTGCAAAATCACATAAACTCACTGAGGCGTTTTGGTCTAGTGTCTAGTCCAAATAACTTAAAATGAGACAAAACTAACTTGCAAACAAGTTATTTAGAAGCTGTTTTTATGTTGATAATTCTTTAAAAAAATATTTAAAAAGTACCAGCCCACTGGCAGATTATTCCACCTAACATGGGAGAAATGTCTTGTCATAAGTGAAATAATCTACCAGTGGAACTGGTACTTTTTTAATCAATATATTAGGGAATTATTGCCTTAAGACAAGTTTCCATATCATGCTCAAAAGATATTCAGTCAGTTTTCTCTTAATTCGAGTGTACCAAGATACTTGCACTCACAATAAGACCAAAAATACTTGGTAAAACGTTGTGTTTTTGCAGCGTATAAAAAAAAACAATTATTTGTTCTCTGCAGATTGAAGAATCCAGATCAGGTGTAAAAACACCAAAACGATCTCAGCAGCACACATCCCTCTAAAATATTAAATTTCTGTTGTAAAGTTTTACTAAAACCTTCTATAACTTTTGTTTTCCAAGTTTAAGTTCAACCTTTTTATTGAGATTTTTTTTTTTTCAGATTTGCAATGTGTGCCTCTTACTAATTTTTGAATGTTTTCTCTGGATTTCCCTTAATTACTTCCCAGTTACCTTAAGCCTATTTTGACACACAGCGGTCCACCTCTGACCTCCACTCTGCCCAGTTACTGTGGCCCACTGGCGAGTTGCCTTACCAGTCCACGGGCATATGAAGTGAGTATTTGTGAAAAAAAAAAAGTTTGTTTTTATATATAATATGTAAGCTTAAAATCTACATTTGACGAAAATATGCACATCTGTTTTGCCCCACTTATTGTTGCACTAATGTGTGGAAATACCTGGTTTGTAGAACATGTACAATGTGAAGCTGGTAGACTTTCTGTGTAGTACTTGAAAGATAAATACCTTATTTGAGGGTAAGAAATTAAAAATGAACTTAATTAAAAATCCCAAGGTATTAAACTCCAATTACTCACCATTTAATCTGCTGTTTTTTTAAAGCTGGTAAATGATTCTGAAACACTTTTCTAACACTAAAAGAGCCTTCAGGGGCCTGCCTTTCTAAAACATAAAGGCACAGCTGGAATATGGAGAGAGTGTCATTATTTACAAACATCTAAGGATATTAAAAAATTATTATTATTATTATTATTATTATTATTATTATTATTATTATTATTATTATTATTATTATTATTATTATTATCTAAAAAACCATTTTCAACAGGTATGTATTGATTGGATTGATTGGATGTGTAGTTGCTCATTGGCAACAGAGAAAAAAACAGAGAGTGAGGACTTTCGCTTTTCCCCAAAGATCTTCTATGCAGGAAAGGTTGGTGAGAGTCATGAAAATAAAACCAAGAGAACAGATTCCTCCTGATCTAGCAAACTCTTCCCTTCTGCTGCTAATAGTTTTTACACCAGGATAGGAAAACATATTTTGGCTCTAAATGGAAGACACAATATAAAACTCAGGGACAAAAACACAACTATATATAATTTATTTATTTTTAGAAAATTGAAGGATTTCTTGATTCTAGCCTTTATGAGAATTGTGATTTAATTTCTGCTCCCTTTAAAAAGGGGAAAATACTTTTTCCCATAAATTTTACATAAAACTATATTTAATCTGTGGTAAACTGAAAGATATACAACAATAAAGAACCTTTTTAAAAGCATTTGTTTTTCAGCTTTAAAGAACGTAATAAAGTTCAGATCCTTAAATGTGATTTTATTAATATTTTTTTTTTATCAATCTAGGGTTATTCTGGTGCTGTAGATTTAAAACAAACAAACAAACAAACAGCCAAATCGGTGTGACAAACTGTCCTCAGAGCCAAGACTGTCCCTGAATGCTTAAACTGGTTTCTTCCTCTCTGAGTATCCACAGAGCCGAGGCCTTCGGCAGGCAGCATTTTAAAAACGGAGGGATGAGGAGGGGGTGAGCATTGTGTTGGCACAAAAGAAGCTTTTCAGCTCCGGCTCAAAGATGACCAGTGTTCTGACAGACTCTGCCCTCTGATATTTAAAACACAGAAATGCCCATTGAAGCTTCGGTTACACTCACTTCACTTTCATCAGGGCTCCTTTTTGTTCTCTCTTCCACAAAACATGCGGGGGATTTATTTATTTTTTTCCCCCCTCCCACTGAAAACGATCAGTTCCAAACTGGATTCCTGCACATAAAAGTGGATTGTATTTAATTTGGTTTCTGTCATTTTCAGCTGTAAGCGATGTAGATGAAGATGTTTTCTCCCTGCGGTCAGGAAGCTGCAGCCATGCCATGTCCAATCTGGACGTAGGGGGCTGTCAGTGTAGCCAGCCACGTGGGGAGAGCCCGGATTAAATAAAGCTCAGTGCCTAGTTCCTCTTTAATTATGGATATTATGAAATGCCTCTCTACTGAAACTGATATGAGACCTTAAAATGCTGCTGCAATTCATAATGCCTCTATAGCTGGCTTAAGCTTTTTTTTTCTCTTGTATTTTATCCTTAGAAGTTGAAATTGCAAGCTGACAGAGGGGAACAAATTGAAAATCCATCAGTCTGCCTTTTAACAACCCGCCCCCCCCCCCCCCCGCCCCCCCCCCACTGTGACGACCTGAATTCAGACCTTAATCTTTACAACTGGGCCACGAAATTTACAGTTTCCTGTTCTAAAAAAAACCCCACCCCAGCTACTTTGTTGACATTTACTGCTCGAACGGGACTAAATTCAGGATTTGTTTGGGCCTGTTTTGGGCCAGATGTTAATGCTCTTTGTGCTCACGTGATTGCTGCAGCAGCAGCAGCAGGAGGAGGAGGGGTGTGTGCACGATCAGGGAAGGCTGTGTGTTTCTACTTTAATTTGGAGGGAGCTTCTGTTAAACTATTTAAGAGCACAACCGATTTCAGTGGATTAATTTCCAAATGCTTCTTCTCTCCCCTTAAAAATAGTTTCCCAGTAACACGTAGTTATGTAATTTTTTGTTGTTGTTGTCGTATCCAGTGAGCTGAAAAATCCTTTCATTGACTTGGCATTGACTCCTTTCCACCCCCGGTGGACATGGGGTGGCTATTGAATTCCAGCTTCCCGATCAGTCCGGGTTGTTCAGCTGTTTGTCGTTCAATCAGAACGAAACATGTGTTTTCTTTTGGATCTGGGGCATTTGTGAGTCATCTTTGTGCCTGTTACACTGGGCATATGTCTGATTCAAGGCAGCCTGTGGTTTCCTGTTTTTATCTTAGCGCACTAGTTGCTGCTGTAGTGGCTACCAAATGAAAGTCCCTCTCACAACTCATCTGAAAAAACCCTCTCTATCTCTAGTTAACTAACATCTCTAGCTATCTCAAGCTGATTAACATGTTGTTAATTAACTAACATATCTCTAGTTTACTAACTGGCTAATGGACATATCTCTAGTAGCTAACTGACGTAGCTCTAGCTAACTAACAAATCTCCAGCTATCTGCAGCTAACTATCATATCTCTATCTATAGCCAACTAACATCTCTATCTGTCGCTCTATTGATTTATAAAGACTTGGCTTCTGCCTTTTTGTTGGTTTGTAAAATAGGGTTTTATTTTGTTTTCTTCTTTTTTTCTTTTTGCAATGGTGTGTATTTACCAAAATAAAGCTAATCTGAAATGAAAGCTCCTCTCAGATGGCTGTAATCCAGTTTCCCTCGTGAGTATTTATACTGTTGATGTCCATTCATCTGTTCACACCTCATGTTTCACTCTGGGTTCTGATTTCAGAACCACGAACAGCTAAGGGATCCCGACACTGACTTGATCCACAACGACTCCGACCTGACCTTCACATTTGGCGACACCGCCATCACCGCCAACGGGGCGTCCGCCAGCAGGGCGGACGCCGCCGGGGGGTTGGGCTGGAGCACAAATGGAAAGAGGAGCGGCAGCACGTCAGAGGAGGCCCTGGAGCGGGAGCTGGACTCCCGCGAGCAGGAGCTGCTGAGCCGAGGCACACGCCTGGTTTTCCCCATGGAGGATCACATCTGACCTCCCCGCCTCGTCCGAGCCAGCCGCTCTCCCTGGCCTGACCCTCACCCGCACCATCTTGCCATCAGTTCTCTCCACTTTCACATGGGCAGAGTGCCCAGCGCTTCAGAGATGAGACGGATCTGAGATATGGGATCTGACAGGAGGGGAAGGGTTCATCGTGACCTGTGGCTCCATCAAAGCCAGGGGAGCAGAGCTCCAGGAGCATTTTATCCTCATTAGATAAGAAGTTTATTCCAAAGAAGACACAATGCCCCTGTGGTGTTGAGGGAAAAGAAGAAGAAGAAAAAATCTTGCTGCTGCTGCTTTACAGACTGTGTTCTCTACAGAAGAGGATTAAAAACTTTTTTGACAGAAAATGGAAACAATGTCAGCCCATACAAGACTATCTGCATGTTCAACACTTTGTAGTTGTGCTGGAGGAGAAAATGGGGCTCATGGTGGGATGTGAGCAGTGTGTCTTCATAGTTCAGAAACCACATAAAAAGACTTTGACTAAAGAGTTTTTTGGTAAAAATCTACCTGAAGACATTTACTGCTAAAACCACAGTTTCTGGTTATCTTGTGAAACATCTACTGCTGAGGACGTAAAGGGACCGTGAAGGTGTTTCCAACTCAGTCATGATTCAATACAAGCATCTTAATACCTATAGAGCTGGGCTTTGTTTCTCATTGGTTGAACTGTTCATTGAAGGCCTATTGCATTTACAGATGGTATGTGAACAACTTGTCATTCAGTTGACTTGGATCATCTTCTGTGTTAAACTGTATCTCATGACACAACTTAGAAACCCTGACATCTTTAAATTCCATTAAGGAATAAAAAAAAGGGCATGAGGATTTATCTAACATGATTAAAGACCAGCTTACACAGTGAAGTAAAGAGCTGGTCGCTGTAGCATTCCATCTCAGCATCGTCTTTTGAATGTTTCAAGCACTTATCACAGCTGCAAAACGTTTGACAAAGTGCGTAAATCTTTACAAGGTGGATATTAGAATTTTAAAGTGTTGGAATATTTATATTTTATAACAAGTGAAATGAATTATTCCAGTTTGCTAACTTAACAGTGTTTTAATGGGATACCATTTCCACTACTGCAGTATGAATATCACTATAAATACTTTTTTCTTTTTTTACTTTAGCGGCTCACTATAAGGCCAAAATTTTGTTGTGAAAAATGCCATCAAAATTAAGTAGTGCCCAACAGAGGTTGGCTTAGATTGTCCTTAAAACATTGACACTTCAGATTTATCAGAATAATATTTTTTTTCTTTTTTTACTTCTTTTTTATTGATGCGGCTTATTTTAGCTTATAGGCCAAGGAAGAGCTAGCTCAGGTAGCTTAGACAGCATCTTTAAGGCTTCATAATTAGCATGTAGGTAGTTTGTTACAGCTGAAAAAATAAAGTGTTAAGCAGGGGTAGCTTCTAGAGACGCATGTGTACAGGTTTCACACAGAGTAAAAATGTGTTTAGAAAAGGAAGGAAATTTTACTGCACGTTTACCCTCGCATCCCAGCTTATTTAACATGAAAACCCATAATAAAATCAGAACACATTTCCATCTATATAAACACAAATATTTTGAAGTAAAAAAAACATTTAGAAATCATATTCTTGATTATTGTTATTTTTTTAATTATTATCTTTAGAGATGGGCTGTATGTTTCATCTTGAGGATTTTTTGTTATTTTGGCCTCTGGAGGATTATGCATCAGAAAAATTATTGTTCAAAGTAAACATTAGTAGCATTTCCTCTCTAGTAAATAATTCCCAATCACTTTACACTTAGATTGGATTATTGCTATGACAGGACAGAACCCAGTTAGCGATCTCCCTTTCCCGCTGTACACACACTTGGGAAAGTGTGTGTACAGCCTTGGAAAAGGGGGTTTGTGGTGTTGAAAGTGTAAAATAAATCTTGTGTATCTATCAATTGGAAATTGACGACAGTACATAGTCAAACAGTCAATTTCTAATTTCATAATTAATTGTATAATCTATACTAATACATAGATTTCACCACGAATATTGATTTATTCTTTTTTTTTTAGGCTGACTTATTAAAGATGTAAATTTTATTAAACGGAATCTCAAACTGTTTTCGGTGGTCATCACAATGAGCTCAGCTCAATGCAATCGAATTATGATGCTAGTAGCATCAAAATTCGATCGCAATGAAATTTGGCACAACAGTGGCCGAGTCGTTCCTCCGCTCTTACATCATTGGTCCAATTTCAATGAGATAAAGGACGTAAACAGGATAACGGCATATAATTACTCGTTTTTAGAACTAAGAAATTTCATCTCAAAGATTCTTAGTATATTAATATAGGATCAGTTGAGGTTTCTGCTGGTTTGCTACCGGCGAAAACTTCCCATTTGCACATTTTCCTTCTGAAGATGGTGTATAAAACTCCTGCCCCCCCCCCAAAAAAAAACAAAACACGAGCAGTGATTTGTGTTAAAGCACTCTTGGCTCTTTATAGCCTGTGGAGGAGCCTGAGGACAGACGTTTGTTTTCACTTTTACACATATAACTGAGCTGCTTCCTTTTTTTTTTTTGTTGGTTTGTTTTTGTATTCACCACACAGCCCTGTCTAGCCCTTTAAATCCACCTTTCCACCAACACCAAGTAGCTGCTGCATTTATGCATGAGTACACGGGGGCAGGTGTGAAAGGCATGACTGTTGGAGTTGAATACAAGGCCTTTTACACCGGGGGACAGTCTCAAAGCAAGTTTTACGGCTCGCCAGAGACGTCCGGGAGGAAATGAATCTGGTGGAGTAAGCTGTTGCCAGGTTGTGCACAGAGCAGGCCTTTTAAACCGAGCTGCTGCAAGAAGAAGTGCTGCGAAGCAGAAATAATCTCAGCCCTTCACAGTCTAGTGATTATACACGACTGTGAAAACTTGTACAATTTTAAACAATCACCTGTTCATAGCTACTAAACACAGCTAACGCTTATACTCTGGAAAAAAGTGGGATGAAAACCTTGCAAATTAACTTGTGTGCATAAAATGAAAACAGACAACGGAGATGTTTTCGCTTCGTGATGAAAACGTCCCTTTCGGTCTTTCCTTTATTTGAAGACAATTCACAGAACAGGAACTTGCATGGATTGAGACATGATGTAGTGTTGTCCCCGCAAAAGACAAGAGGGAGTACTTAACAGACAAGCAAACCCAAGAGAGTCACACAGTACGGCAAGCAGAGGACACTTGTTGGACTCTTTGCTAATATTTCATGTGCACTTTTCGCCCTCCGCACTGCTGTGCTGTCAGTTGTCCTGTCGGCTATATTTAAACCCTCTCTGCACCTGAGAAATATGAGATGTAGCCAAAGTGTCAATATGTGCACCTGTCGTTTCCAGCGGTGGCTGGTGACAGGTTCTGTGTGCCGTGGTCTGCATGTCAACATGTTAATAAAAATCTTGAAGTTCTGGGTTCCCCAGTGGTGTGCTCCACTTAACTCGGAAAGCCTTTTAAAGAAAGGGTCTGAAGCTGCAGTGTGTAACTTTGTTTTTACATATTTGTTTGTCAGTATGATAGAAGGCAGAAAATCTGTGAAAAGATCCATCTGCTCCACTTCCTAGCTGAGCTAAGATTGCTAGTTGAAGAAACGTAGCTCCTCCCGACCAAAAGCGGCCAATCAGAGCTAGGAGGAGGGTCTTAACGCTGTCGATCAATACTGCTAAATGTGCTAATGGTGAAGAAAGGACTTACTGTTACAGAAAAACCACATGAGATTGATTGACGGCGCTAAGGCCCACCTCCTCGTTCTGATTGGTTATTCCTAGTTAGCACTGGAAGAAGGTGGAGGAGCTCGATCTATTCACAGATTATCTGTCTCATATACCATACTGTCACGACATGGTGACAGTTTCAATAAATATGTAAAAAAAAAAAAAAAGAAAAAAAGATAAATAAATTACACACTGCAGCTTTAATAAAATCCACCATATTGGTGCTGAAATGTGATCTTCCTCACTAACTCACCTTGAGTTTAGACATTGTAATTCCTAACAAATAAATACATCAGTCACATACTAGAATGTTAAGTTATAATGATATCATAATAATAACAAATGACAACCAAATTTGTTGTAAATGTTTTTAGTGATGACTGTAATGGCCCTAAAATAATGGCCTTAACCCGGCACCTAATGCTTACTTTATGAACTAATACGTCAATATATACATACATATACAATGCTTTGCAAAAGTATTCATGAATCAAGCCTGTAAAAAGAAAAAAAAAGATTGCTGTGATCATATGGGAGCAACACTGCAGAGGCAGAATCATTTCTTGAGTGGGGACAGACGGGGAAGCTGGTCATTGATGTGGAGATGGATAGAGCTAAAACAAGGTAATAATGGAAGAAAACCTGTTTTTCTTGCATGAATATGACCTTAAAAAGCTGCAGTCGATTGGTTTTTAGATCAAATCGTATCAAAAAGGCACGTCTAAATCAAGACAATGCAGATTTTCAAGACTTGAAAATCTGCATTGGCAGATATTCTTTGTCTAAATCTGACTGAGAATGTCAGCTTTTTCGCAGAGGATGGGAAAATTTCAGTCAATCAGATGGGCGAAGTTGGTAGAGGCGTACCACAAAAGACTTGCAGACAATTTGCACTGAAAGGTGCTTCTATAAAGTATTGACTCAGAGTGGCTGATTACATCTGGATGGCAGAGGATTAAGAGAACAGTAGTGAACAAACATTAAGGTACTCGCTATTGGGAAGTTGTTGGCGACGGTTGGGTGTGCTGCGTCAGAGGGGGCGCCAAAATTACACCATAAAGAATATTTAACCAGCATTTTCTGTATTTAACAGCTATTATCATTTCAGGTTCGAGTCCTGCTCCGCCCGTCTTGGTTGCTGTGTCTTTGGGCGAGACACTTCACCCACCTTGCCTGCCCGTGGTGGTCAGAGGGCCCGGTTGGGGCCAGCACATTATAGCCTCGCCTCTGTCAGACGAGGCAACGGTAGCTACAACCCAGTAGCCTGCCACCATCAGCGTGCGAATGAATGGGTGAATAACTGAATGTAGTGTGAAAGCACTACTGAATGTACAAGTGTTATAAAGTGCTATACAAGTACAATCTGTTTACCATTTGCTGCTCAGACACAAACATGTCATTTTTTGGCCTACATTCAGAAAGCTAACCCAGCCCTCACCATCCCCAGAGTGAAACACGGTGGTGGCTGCATCATGTGATGGAAATGATTGGACAGGAAGGCTGGCCAAAGTTGATTTGAATGTAGATTTCTTTGTTTTTTTTTTAAAAAAAAGAACATAATTCTTCACAGTTATGCACAACTTTGCGTTGGGTCTGCTAAAAAAAAAAAGAAAAATCCCAACAAAGAACGTTTGATTACTTTTGCAAAGCATTATACATGATGATCAGCTGTGGCTGGCTGCTATTGAAGAATGTCCCATTTATGAGTCACGTGTTTTGTGACTTTGCATTAAATTATCATAATTAACAAAATCATGCAAAGTTGGCACTTTTAATGGACTTTCAATGCAATTTTTAGAGCAACTTTGCATTAAAAGTGTCATTATTTACAGAATGACACTTCATGACAACATTCATGTCCGTCTTATGCACACCCCTTCAAATAAAGTGTTACCACAACAGCCGTGGGCCGTTGTGGATTAAAGGAAACGAAGAGGTCCACCACTCAGAGGACAGAAGCAGGACTTCAGGAATTCTACGGCTGATCAGAAAATTTCACACCCACGTGAGAGATTTGTCAAAGAGGCTCTTGCAGCTGTCCGGATTCCTGAGAGGGCCCAGGGGCGGAACAATAGCTCCTCAGTGAGAGGGGTTTTTGGGCTTCCCCTTCCCACCCCAGAAAAATACTGTAGTTTCTTCTTTCAGCACTGTTAGTGAGCCAGTCTCTGTTTAACATCACTAAGTCGGTAATGCTGGGGGTTGCTGCCGTGCTTAGTCACAGGCCGGATGGATAAGTCGCTCCAGTAAGGCCGAACTTAACGCTGCCACCCTGGATCCATGTCCCGAGAAAGACCCCCCATCTCAGGTTTTTTTATGGCCCCGGTTTGAACAGGATTTGAGGAGGGATTAGTGCTTCTAAAAAGGACAGAGGTCGGTCAGAGTAACGGCAGCACAAACCAGCCCCCGTCTCTTGTTTTTTCCCTCCCCAACTCCTCCACATCTCCACGGGACCCTGCTGGTGTCAAACAGGCAGCGTCGTGAGAAAATAAGCTTCCTTCTCCTCGTTTCAAATCCAACTGAGTCCGATTGGCAGCGCTTTCTCTCTCTTTTCTCCTCCCCCCCCCATTTATCCCCTACACACACACCTCCTCCTCCTCGTCTTTTCAGTATCACCATTTCTCCAGGTCATCGACCCAGCTCGGGTGAGGATAAAAACAACCCAAGAGGCACGCTTGAGAGGTCCTAGCGGACTGCATTCCTTCAGCCTGTTTTGTTATTCCACCTTCTGCCCTTCAGCCTTGATTAGGAGGACCCTGCAGGAGGGGAGAAACAGAGAAGTTAAATATTTAAGTCATGCTACTGCTGCACAGTGAATCAGAGGCATTCGAGTGGCGCAAAGAAAGTGGGTAGGTGCGAACGCGATGCATAGGGGCGCCACGCTAAAAGGGGCGTCATACGTCGGTATACCTTATTTCTAGGTTTCTGTTGAAAACCTGCTTGGAAGTGCATATATAGAGTATCTGTGTAGACCTCAGTACGGACACCGGGACCCCGCTCTCCGGCTTGTTGGCCTCACGGCGGTGAAGGACCTCACTTTGTACGAGCTGCTGGTGACAGCGTGGTTGTAACCCCGCTGGGAGCTTCTACCCCCCCCGTCGCAAACCGCCACAAACAATGGCTCTCTTCTTGACAGCACAGTGACTCACTGCCAGCTCCCTCCAGCTAACCATGAGGGGACCGGGCTATGCCAGGGACACAACAACGAGCCCTCTGTGGAGCAGCAGAGCTGCTGGTCGGAGATATTTCTGATGGTCTCACTTTGAAGGCTCCCGTTATTCACTTACTCTACTCTCTTAGAAATGGTTGTAAATTTACAGTGGAATTCCAGCAGTAATATACTGTTATTCCAAAATATGGTAGGATATTGTCAATTTGATGTCTTCTTCTGTTGTCACAATCAAGACTGACGACTGCCATCAATCAAGACTTTGATCTATGCGATCAAAGCTAAGCCAAAATGTTTTTGTCTCTATAAATAATAATTCTAATAAATAATGACATTGGCTGCCTCTTTTATTCTTCATTAGTACGTCATGTTGGCAACTGAAGCCTGTTATGATGACTTCAGCACATTTCTTCTGACAGGTTGGCAGAAGAAATCCTCTCCAGAATGTTTCTATAAGCTGACTAATTTCTATAATGCCTAATGTCTGAGTTGTGTTCATGGTAATTATTTCTGACATTTTTATGCTTTACGTTGTAGGTGGTGAAAAATACGAAAAAAGGGTTGAGAAACACAGGTATAGATACTGTGAAAAAAAACGGTAAACTACTGGCAGCTACAGACGCCAGAAGTATCTACCGTACTGGCATCGACGGTAATCTGCTGTCAGGATTAATTACGGTACAGCTACTGTGCATTTACAGTAAACTTCTGGCATCTATAGCTGCCAGTATTTGACTAAATTTACAAGATTATTTCTTAGTGTAGTTGAATATGAGAAAATGATTCATGGTTTCTAAAGGTTTTTTTTTTTTGTCAAAAAAAGAGCATTCACACAGCATGATACCACCGCCGCCATGTTTCACCATAGGGGTGATGTGTTCTGGGTGTTAATCAGTGTTACTTTCCCATCACAGAAAGCGTGAAAAGAAAAGTTTTTGTCCCATCTGATCAGAACACCTTATGGGTTTCCTCTCAACCCAACGGGTTGAGAGGGTAACCATTAGTGATGCAAGATAACCATTAGTGATGCAAGGTGGAGGCCAAATCTCCACCTTGCATCACTAATGGTTATCCAGCTAATGGATTCTTTCACCTGATTTGTGGAAAATCTGCAGCTCATCCAGAGTTACCATAAGAAGCCTCTTCAATGCTTCCTGTCCTGTCCGGTCTGATTTAAGCTGAGACTAAATTACACATAAATACAGTCTTATTTAGTAATTTTGGCAAAGGCGGTGTATACACAATTTGTATTACTAAAACAATTTCAAAAGAATTGCGTATCATTTTCCTGTCACTTAACTTTCCACTCCTTTGTGTCAGAAAATCCTTAAGAAAATATACTGAATTTGTGGTTGCAACAGATCAAAAACGTAGAAAAGTACAATACTATGTAACAAGGCATTGTCATTCATTAGCCAGGACCGGCTAGTAACTAAAAGCTAAAGCCTGATCTGATCAGTAAAACTGTAACACAGTAAGATATTTTTTATCTATAACGTTAAAACAACAGGGATCAAAGTGCAAATTACCAAACTGATATCGCGGGTTTTATGACTTGAGATTGATAAAAAGATCAAGTGGATCTCTGTCTAGCTCTTCGTTTTGGGCGGCTCAGACTCCGTCCCTCATTGGATACAAGAACAATTCGATATGGCTTTTAAATGTTCACACAGCCATTGTGTGAATCAGTGTTCGTCCCCTTTTCTGTGATCAAAACGAGCGAACGTGTGTTTTTCTGGGGCTCTGGTTTCAGTCAAGTGAAGGTCATGAGTTTTAACCCAGCAGCAAGCACTTACCCACTTCCTGTGCTGATGGAAACGTAAATATAACGCAAGGTAGAGAGAGAGAGAGAGAGAGAGACCGCACTGCTGTTTCTCTCACTGAGATAAAATCTCAATCTTTGCATTGTTTTTGCACGCTCTTACCCTCCGCCCCCGACACACACGCTGCTTTCCGATCCTCATGTGGTTTTCTCCACCACGCTGTTCCTCTCGTAGCCCAGCTGCCTCATCACTTCGCTGCAGTAGGCCTCCACCTGGCCGATCTGCTCCACGTTCAGCCGCTCCCGCCATGCGTAGATCGCCTCCTTCGCGTCCCTGGACGATATGAGGAAGGGCTTGTCCGACGAGTAGCCCTGGCCGTGCGTCATGTTCAGCGCGAACCTCTCCAGCGCCGGGAAGCTGGAGAGGTTGGAGAAGCGAAAGAGCCGCTGCAGCTCCTCCATGGGGCGCAGCACCAGGTCCTCGTAGCGAAGGCGCAGGTAGTTCCTCCTCATCCACGGCGGAGCGCTCATCACCAGCATCATGTCGCTCAGCCAGTTGTCGCAGATCAGCTCCATGGCGCTCGCCACGTAGCTCTCCGCCCGGTTCATCCTGTTGCTGGGCACCAGCAGCCGCTTGTACTTGTCGGTTTGCTTCTTGCTGCGCAGCACCTGGATGCTCTCCTTCACCAGGGCCTGCTTGGACTTGAGCCGCGAGTTGTGCACGGCCCGCGGGTCCCTGAAGAGCTGGATGATCTGCAGGTTGATCGCCGGGTCTCTCATCAGCGGGACCAGGGTGCTCAGGTCCAGAACGCGCACCCCCTTGATCACCATCACCGGGTACTTCTTGCACTCCCTCTCCAGCTCCCGCAGGTCCCGCTTCTGGCACTTGGCGCACTGGTCCTCCCTCACCAGCCCGATTTCGTGGCGCCGGTGCGCGTCGCACAGCGGCTCCGAGCAGATCACCTTGTTCATCTTCCAGCCGAAGATGAACGCCGTGGTGATGTTCTGCGAGCCGGCGTAAAGTTTGAGGACGGAGAAGTCGCAGCGGTACAGGGAGTTCATCATGTCGCGCACCGCGCCCTGCAGGCTGCCGGCGTCGCCGGGGTACAGCGTCTGCCAGATGTGCCACATGGGCTCGTACAGGTAGAAAACGTCCGGGTGCTGGTTGAACAGCTCCCCCAGAAACGACGAGCCGGTCCTCCAGGTGGCGTGCAGGTAGATGTGCGTCCGGGACTGGCTCTTGTTCGTCGGCGCCGGGTTCTCCGCCGCGTCGCTGCCGTTTGCTTTGAAACCGTTATCCCAGAGGAGAGCCACCGTGTTCTCCAGGTCGGGGCATCTGGGCTGTTGCTGCGGCAATTTGGCATTCCGGGCGGATTTATCCCCGTTATCTAACACGTAGGGGATAAGCAGAAGTAAGCCTGAATATGCCAAAATCAAAACTAAGTACTTCTTGTGGAGCCTCCTCTTCATTTCCTTACGCCGAGATGGGGGACTGGAAGCTTGTTTTCACAAGAGTCTGCGGCGCAGCGGTCTGTGGAGCGCCCCGGACGCTACTGTAAAGTTATTCCTCTGTGTGTTAGTGCGGGTGTGCATCATTTGTCATCCGGCGAGGCAGAGCGGCGCCTTGCCCCCACCGGGAGGCGGTCCGACATTGGAGAACAGACCCGTTCCGTGTTGTTGTTATTTTCGTCCGGAAATTTCGCGCATGCGCACAACGCTGGAGGGCAAAAAGAATGTTCTTTTACATAGAGGCGCTGCCGAGGTAGAGTAGTTCTGCTAGTAAAAAGGAACCTGGAGATGTAGGTATTGTTATTTATTTTTAGTACAATTCACCACAGCAGAGGGAAAAATAATGCAGAAAAGCCTTTGAAGAATAGCTAAAAACCACTCATAATCTTCTTTTTTCTCGCTCTCAGTGTCGGCTAGGAAGGCTACACGCAGACTCGTTGCCCACAGCAACTGACAACCACTAATGCTAGAAATCAACACACAAGACAGGCAAGATGGATACTTTTCATAAATTGTTTCAGGTGGAGATTTCCATGGCAAGTTTATATCCTAAATGGAAAATGTAAAAACAATTTATTTTTTTGCTCTTTTTTGTTGTTGCTTTATTTCTGTTGCTAGAAATGAACTAAAATCATTTTATATATAGACCAACAAAATAGAAAAAAATAGGCCCCCAAAAAGTTAAATGACTGTAAACATTCAGGAAAATGTCAGACTACTCTTGGTTTCATTAAAAATATTACTTGTTTATTTTATTGTTGTGCAGGTAAAGGAGAGAACAAAAAATCCCAATAATATTTATGCGTTATCGATTGGGGAAAAAGAAGAAGCAAATTTTGGCCCCAGAGGACTTTCTACTCACGGACTTTGGCCTTAGTTGAAAAAAAGTTTGGGCACCGTTGCTTTAGATGATTTATTAAATATCGTCATGTTCCTAAAATAATGGCCTATGTCTATTTTGTGTTGTTGCCAAAATACTTTCTACAAAATTTTAAAAAAAGTCACAACCTCTTTCTTGCCACGAGATGATTGATGATGTTTTAGAAAGGCAACAATATGCAGCATAGTGGGAAAAATGCAAATATATATTAATTAAAATTTTTTCTACATTTTATTTATTGGTTGATTTTTTACTGTTCCTGAGCTCAGAGGATAAGGATACATGTTTATCTCGTTTCCTTCCTACACCCTGCTTAACTGGAAGCAGGAAGCAAACAGGCAAGGATGTGATCCTCTGGACTGGAGCTGGTTTTGGTTCCCTATCCAAAAAGAAAAGAAAAAAAAAAAATCTTATTCCAACGTTCTCTATAGAAACTTTAGCAGCTTGACATACAACATCAATCGTTGCTATGACAACAAAACAAGCACGAGACAAACATTAAGCAGAGATCGAGCCCCTGTGACTACACAGTAACGCTACATTGCGCATCTGCCCATCCACACATATGTGTAACACTTGGCACTTCTGTTGTTCTCTAGAATATTAAACCAGTGGCACATAGTTCCATCCATCCATCCAAAAAACAAAAACAAAGAAATTGCTTCCTTTCTGGTTTTGATACAAAAAAGGGAACTATGTATGTCAACTAATAACTAATAATAATTAAGACCATAACAGTTTGACAATTCACTGGTTTTCTGACTTCGAGGCTGTTTTCTATTGGAAAAAAATAGTGTCTTCAGTCAGAGGCTTCTTCGAATCTGTTCTAATACAGACTGTTACAGTCTGCATTAGACTGTAATACAGACTGTTCATGCATCAGTAGCAAGGCAACATGGCACTCTGGAGCACCTGTGGCTCTGATGGCTTCTTTGCTCGCAGCCCTCACCGTCTACAATAACTCTTTCATTAAATGATTTACAGCAACATTTAATTCCCCTTTGGGATCAATATTTTTAATTACATTTGATTTGAATTAAATGTGCTCAACTCAACTCAAAGGTGACTTACTTCCCAGATCTAAGCTCCAGTTTCAGCAACTAGAAGGCAGATTTGAATTTTATTGTTGCTCTTAGCAACAATAAAAGAGCAACAATAATAAAATAGTAATAAAGACCTGAATTTGTATTACTCGATAAAATGTCATCTCTTTGTCGAATAATGCATTTGTCTCTTACCTACACAAAAGCTTCTTCCACACCGCCTCAACATCACTACTACCCGAGTCATCCACCGGTTGACTGTAAGGGAACGGGTCTTGTGTTCGTGCGTTTGTTCGGGCAAGTCACGCCCCGCTACAAATAAAAAAAGAAACCAGGAGATAAATTTTGCTCATTAATTTAATATTTTAAGCACTTACTAAGTAGCTTAGCTTAGCTTGACGAAATAATCTATTTATTTTCCTCTTTGTGCAGCTGTTCAGAAACTACTGAGAGTAAAGTAATGGTTAAATCTGTTTGTGGGCGGAGTTTAGTAAACTTAGAAAGAAAATGACAACAAGCACCATGAACATGTATTAACAGGCAGATACAAGTGCACGACCTCTGGAGAGAATGAGCACAGACTTATTTCGTTGTGAAAGATTAATTATATCCGTAAATTTAGCCGCTATTAGCATTAACCTTGGAACCATTTAGATAAAAAAAGAAAAACACGTCTCTACACCTTGCGCATGCGTACTTGCTCTTATTTCCAGAGAAACGGAGCGCGGTAATGTAGAAAACGATTATTAAAAACAACTTAACGTCCCCCCTTTTTTTAGCAAATAAACACATTTCGACCCACTCCCGGTTCTCGCAGAGCCACCAAAGCGACTACATGTCAACGACTGTCAGTTGTATGCAGCCGTAGTAGCCTGAAGCTAACTTCAGCATCAGTAGCTGCGGTAACATGGCACACTGGAGCACCTTCGAAAAGGAGACGGAGAGCGAGACGAAGAGGCTGATCAGGTGCATCAGCGGAGTGCAAGACGAGGAAGACCAGAACTTCCAACTGGCGCTGAAGTTCGCTTGGTCAAACTTCAAGTGAGTTCGTCCTGCGCTGGTTGAGTCGGGGCTAGCCCGTCAACAACGCTAGCTAGCTGCAAGAAGGTGATGGGAAGCTTGGCTAACTGTGTGCTCCCTCCGGCAGATTTCATCGGTATTTGGATGCTGACAGTCATAAAATTCAACGCACAATCAATGGGTGAGTAAGTGTTTCTAGGGAGGTGTCGTCTAATTTTCTGCCTTCCCTTTGGGTACGGGGTTGTTTTCCTCTAGTAGTTCGTGCTATTCACAGTTCCCAAGCACTCTGAAATATTTTGATTTAATCAATTTCCTGCTCTGGATTAGTATGGAAAAGAAAGTAGAGTCTGGAAAATATGTGTATTTTTAGACTATTCCCAGTCTTATTGTCTAAATGTCCCATCCATCATTGGACGCTGCGGGTTTTGTACGTTCTATATTCCAAGTTTGGCCTTGATAAAATAAATATATGTATTAAATTTATAGTGTACCTTTTTTATTTATACATAGGCAATGAAGCAAAAACAAGAAAAAGAAAAAAAGTCAAACCTTTAGTATCAAAATAGATAACATTACATATTAAGAGCAAAGCTAGTTTTTGTGATAGCGTGAAAATATTTAAATTTGTAAAAAAATCCTGTAATATAATAATTGTGTCGCTCGTGGTCAGAACTAACCTTGTAATGTTAGTTCAGATTTTTCCTTTTTCTAGACTTTTGATCACATTTTACTCCCCTCCACCCCCATTTTCGGACCGTTGTTATGCTGCGTAACCGTGGCAACAATGTGTTGCTCTCATAACTGATTGGTATCCCAAAAACCTCAAATCCTACCTGAACTATGAGCCCAAATCCTAGGGGAGTTGAAAATGAAACTTTATGGATGCAAAGAGCGAGAAGAAGGAAGCTCAATCTTTCTCCTCTAATCCACAACCCTAGCTACTTTCTGACTGCCGAACAGATTAAAAGAGAAGCAGCAAATGCAAATGAGGTGGATTAGCAGACCTTGCCAATAACTGATTGCGTCATCCATGTTACTATTGCATATAGTCTCTTCTGCCTGGATATTCTGCCTTTTAGCAAGTTGTCACCGTCAGTGATGCAGCAACAGTTTTCAGTAAGAGGCCACTTCGGATTTGTTGCGTGACTGACTGCTACCAGAGATCCACAATGACTCATGACACTTTGAAGTTATGACTTGTGACTTTCCCTACGTTCCCTTTTGAATAAATAAAATGTTTTTGAACTGAATTTAATGAGCTAGTTGTTAGATGTGTTGAAGTCCTGGAATAATAGTAATTTATTGTATTTATGTTCATACTTTACAAAAAACAACTTATTTGATTATTTTATTATTGCAACAAAGTTTTGCTCAGTATGTACATTTTACATGTTTAGTTGAATGACAATAATCTCTAAGTGAACACACCTAATCAGGTAGATTCAGACTAGATTTTTCAAACATTTCTTTTAGTGATCTAAACATTTATTTTTTGTATTTAGTCTATTTCTCAAATTGTTCTTTTTCAGTTAAAAGTGAATTAGAAGCGTAAGAATTTGTTCTATAATAATGAAATAAATGATCCATGTTGCACAATGCTGTAATGCATAATCTGTTTTCTTTTTTCTTCTTCGTCATTTATTTTTTTTTAAGAATCTATGAAAAGCTGATGGTCCACTCTGACCTGAGTAAGGCGGGCAGCTGGAGGAGACTGACAGAGGAGTTCCTGAACTCACCACTACCCAACACCAACGGAGCGAAGGTAATGAACCGAGCGTGGAAATTGAAAACATGAATTCTCATACGAGTCGACACAAACAGCGTTGGCCAACACGTTTCATCATGTCCTGCGTTTCTTTTCTCTCTCTTTTTTTTTAAATGCCACAACATCCTGATGGCAGATGGAGAAAACAGCAAACAGATTGCATAACCTTCCACTAAACTTTCAAACTCTTCCACTCACCTTTTTTTTTTCTTTTCTTTTTTTTTTTTAGACAGACACACACTACGGGATCCTGTCACTGCTGCTTTTCTTATCAGATTCTCCCTCAAACACAAACTTCACTGAGAGACCCAGGGTGAAAGATGCCGGTGAGCTTCTTCTGGTATTTTACACTTTGGAATCATTCACCTCTTTCCCCCCCTTTCCCCCCAACAATTAATCGCATGTCCGTTCAGAACCGGAAGACGAGTTCGACTGGGCCAAGTACCTCATGGAAGGGGAGGATGTGGACGCCAGGCCGTTCCCGGACACGCCGGTGGGTCTTGGAACGACGGCGCCCTTTAAGCGCGTTTCAATGGCCATATGTTGTCACCTCTCTCTTCCGTAGGAGTGGTCGGAGGACGAAAGCGAGGACGACGACGGGCAGCAGCCACTCAGCAGGGAGGACTCTGGGATCCAGTTGGACAGAACCCCCCAGGAGGACCAGGACACCACCAGCAAGACGGTGCCAGTCGCGTGGACGGGTGCGTCGAAAACGCAGCAACAATCGCAGAAATTATTCGCAACTGGAATGTGTTTAATTTTCCGTTTATCGTTGCCGCAGCAAAGGTTTCAGTCTGGAAAGTGTCTGTGAATATCACCTTTTCCAGTCTTGCCTATTGGATTCTCAGTTGGATTTAGGTCTGGGATTTGATTAGGCCGTTCTAACCGAGGGCACGTCATTGTAGCTGTGGCAGTATGTTTAGGGTTGTCTTCCTGGAAGGAGAAATATTAAACTTTAAATTTTGCATCCTTCCATCCAGTTTTGTCCTGTATCTAGTTTATTTACACTTCCATGTCCCTGAATAAAAGAAAAGAATCATCAGCATGATGCTGCCACCACCATCTTTCTTTTTAGTTGGGATGGTGTGTTCAAGGCTATGTGTTAGTTTCTCCTTCGCACGGAGCCAAAATGCAATGGTTTATAAACTAACAAAGTTATTTTAAATTTGTATCTCTATACATATGCATTGGAAGTCTTTCAAATTTTTATTTGTAAAAAGAAAAAAAAGTACATTATAATTTTTTTTTACATGTACTTGCTGTTACTTCGTCTGTCTGATACAAAAATCCCAACAGAACACATTAAGCTTTTTAGTTGCAATCTGACAAAAAATGTGGGACATTGCAGGAGGTATAAATCATTCTGTAACATACTGCAGGAATAGTGTGTCGGAATAGTGTGTCATAGCTTTAAAATAACCACGTTTTGGTATGTATTTTTTATTTTATTTTTTTCCGCAGTGGGGGAACCAGACGCCCGGTCCTGGCTTGAACAGCATGTGGTGACTCCGTACTGGGTCGCTCATGCTCCTCGTTTCTCCCACAGCTTGCATTTACACTCCAACCTGCTCAACGTTTGGTAAGATTTCAGACTCCTTTTAAGATAAAATTTGACTTTAATCAGTAACGTGGATCTGAACTCATGGGGGAAATTCTATTTTAATATTGGTATCAAATTTTAATGTGTTATAAATCATAAAAGTGAACTTTGAAATGTCACCAAGTTGCAAATTACACATTTGGAGCTATTACATAGGAAGTGAATCTTAATACTATGCAAATCAATGTTTTTCTTTTCTATGTTCCACATGACATAAACAACTTTTCCTCTTATTCCTGAGTTGAAAGGTTGTGTGACGTTCAGGTGTTCTCGCTTTCAGGGATCAGCACTTGTATAACACAGATCCTCTGTATCTGCCGGAAGAAAAAGCCTTCATCACCGAGACTCAGGTCGTACGGGAAACCTTGTGGTAAGAATCCGGTGACGCTGAGCGTACTCTCACTCGCTGCACAAAAGTACACAGAAAACGATCTTCTGCTCCTCTCACACGAGTTTAAGTGTCTTGTTTATCCTGGGACTCACGGATCCTCGCCGGATCGATGAGGTAATTATGTTGGCGTATTGATTTTGTTTTGTCACGGGTATGATCTGTGTTTTTTTCAGGCTTTTCTCTGGGGTGAAGAAACACTTTATATTCCAGCATCATGATGGCAAAGTGTCGGTGAGGAATAACGTGGTGGTAACCCATCTGACAAGTGTACGTTTTTTTTTTTTTTTTGTTTGTTTTTGTTTTTTTGAAGAGGGGAAAAGAAAACACAAACATTACCGACAGGGATGCAATCACTTAATTGAGTTAGAATTAGTTGTCGATTAAAGGTTTATAAGTTTAAAAGTAGTTCCAAATCTATTAATAATGTCCGCTGAGACCTTCTTCTTTTTAGTGTTGTAGTTTGCCCTCCATCAAGCAGAGGGCGCCGCTGGTGGTCCTTCAGCAGATCCACTTGATACAGAAATAAAGATGGCAGAATGGCAAAGAGAAACGTTCAAAACTGAGTCCGGTGTGGGATGGAAAATGCGCTGTATGCGATTCTATTTTGAAATAAACACTCAGCAAGCTCCTTAAGCTATCACCTCGATATCGCTAAATACCTGCTGTCATCAAAGTAATTTGTAATAAGTTTACATCGTCCCGGTGTTACTATTACTACTGATTTTACCTTTACCGGTAAAAAAAATTGGAATTTTGAAATGCAGAGTGGTGTTTAAATGTGCCATATTATTTCAACTTTTCTAAAGTAACATCACATCAGCAGACAAACGCTGAATTCACAGAAAACATTTGAACAAGTTCAATGTCATATATTTTCCCCCAACAGTGGCAGCAGCCGACAGCAGGAAGAGATTAACCTATTAGTTGTGTACCAACTATAAAAATAATATAGAAATTTTTTTTCCACATGTATAAAGCAATTAGTTTGTATTATTCAGTGTTTCTTTTAAAAAATATATATGTTTTTTGTCATACTGGCGTTTTGCTCTTGGGGGCCCCCTGGTGGTGTGGGGGGGGTCCCTAAGCAGCCGCTTAATTTGCATGTGCCTTGGGCCGGCTCTGTGTGACTTTGTGCACTTCATGGAGGGAAGTTTTAACATTCTGAACATCTCTCTGTTCATTTGGAATTGAGTGTTTTTACATATTATTTTCATCTCTTCACCTCTTAAGAGGGTTCCTGTTTTGTTATATTTTATAACTGTCTAAATTTACCAGGCTGAGAAAACCATAATTTTACGTTTATTCCGTCCAAATTGAATACCGCTGGCTGACCCGAAACACTGTTAAAATTAAACGAAGTTTTAAGATTCAGCTTGTGGAAAATGCAACCCTTTACGTTATAGAAACGCGGCGCAAGAGAAAATGGCCGTTTATCAATTTAGCGGCCATCGATTATAACTTGCATCCCCAATTGCTGATATTATACCAGGTGCTTTTCCTTTTTCTTTTTTTTTTTTTTTGATCAAAGGATGTCGTCGTGTTTTTGTTCTGCAGAACTGCCTGCACTCTGTGCTGGAGCACGTCGCCGTGTACGGACAGGCGGTGTTCCGGCTGCAGAGGTTCATCGACGAGGTGACGGGCCACAGCTTCGAGCCCGGCCCGCCGGGCTCCGCCTCCTCCCATGGCTACCGGAAGGGCTCGGAACCACCTTTCAGGACCTACCAGGCTTTTGTTTGGGCTCTCAACAAATACTTTGCCAGCTTCAAAGAAGAGCTGACCGCAATCGAGCGAGAGGTCATCAGCAACGGTAAACACTACGGCAAGCTTCGAGTTCATTATCGTAAAGAGTTTGTTTTGGATTTTCTTTGACAACAGAGCCACAGCAGAGCTTCGCCACCGACTGTGTAAACAGTGAGAGGTCCTAGCGACGCCTGGGTCTCATTTGGTTCCTTTTATTTTCAAGTCATTTTTCAGGAGTGAATAAATACGACTTTAAATGGCCGTAGGCTATTTATGTCTAAAACCGTTTAGAATCGCTGATTGTTCCTGAAATTGGCCTAAAATGTATGAGCTACACAAACACAGATGCATATATTCCGAGGGACAAAATCTTTTGATGATCACCATGATGACATCTACTGCATTACTGTTTGCGCCAATCTAATCCTAAAGGGAAAACCTGTCCATGTTATTACTGAGTATTGATGTGTTTCCTGAGGTGCAGCTTTCATGCTTTGTATTAACTGTTGTCTGTTTGCAGATGAGACGGTGACCTTGTCCGGCGTTCTAGAGCGTCTCAGCCCTCACCTGGCCCAGATCAAAGTGTTGCACAAAGTCTTTTGCACGGGAGTCGCTGAAGTTCCCCCGGCAACCCCAAATGTTGTGCGGGCCTCTCACTTGCTCAATACTCTCTACAAAGCTATTATAGAGTATGACAGTGTTGGAGATGCATCAGAGCAAGCGGTGATTATTATTATTATTATTATTATTATTATTATTATTTATTATCCTAAACCTAAAGGTGGAGTTTCTGGTTATTAACAAAGAAACAGTTATTGAAAATTTTTTACACACTTCCGCGAGTCCGCTACTGTGCTAATAGCGGAGCAAATTTTTTTTTATTTATTTTTTTTTTGTTTAGCGCTTTTGCTAACTATGAAAACTTTCAGCACACTTCTAAAGCTACTCGCCTGTGTTGTAATCTTGAAGTTGAATAAAGTTTGTGTTGGAAGTTTAGGTTATCGACTATCAAGAATTCTTCTAGTAGTTAAACGTTTATATTCATGCTCTTATTTTGAAAGTGCTGAAAACTGTTTAAGCAGCAGTTGGTTTGCTCTTTTCTCTTTTGTTCTTTTCTCCCAACGCCATTATCTTCATAACATAAAATAAAACATGGAAAGTAGAGAACAACATGCAAACATAAATACAGTATATAGGGAAATTATAGAACATGTAAATGGCAAAATTAAATTGGTGTTTGAAGGTTGTAGTCTTTCAAGACCAGATATAGTTTGAATTGAAGTCAGTGCTTTATTATTAGCTTCCACTAAACACAAAGCTGATATAAAGCTTTAACATTAGCTCTCACTAAATGCTTCCACTAAATACTATGTTGGTGTAGTGCATTAGCATTAGCTTCCAACAAATACCGGCTTGTTGCAGTGATTTAGCATTAGTGTAACTAACGTTTTAGTTAGCGGTGTCCACCACTGGTTAATGCGTGGCCATTCTTTCTCTACCAGGTGGCTCTGCTCTTTTCTCTGTGGACTGAGACGGTCAGGCCGTATTTGGAGATTGTGGATGAGTGGATTGTTCACGGCCATCTGTTCGACCCGGCCAAAGAGTTCATCATCCAAAGGTTAGCTTCAAGGAATCCTTACACACACTACTTAACACATATTTAGCAAATTTTAAGCACAAATTTGAAGATGACTATTTTTTTTTTTATTTTCAATAAGATTAAAAAGAATCATTCACCATTCCATATCCTCAATATGTTCTGCTTTGTGTCTCGATAAAGTGTGTAAGTTTGTAGTTGTGAGACACTGTTCAAGCAGTCTGAATATTTGAGGAAAGCCTCCAAAGCAGAGTCACAACCGTTAATCTTATGAAATCCAGAACATCTTTGTTTTGTTTTGTTTACTAGAAATAAGGACGTCCCAGTAAACCACAGGGACTTCTGGTACGCCACCTACACCCTGTACAGCGTCTCCGAGATGGTGGACAGCGAGGAAAAGCTGAACGACGCAGCCAGCGGGAGCTCCGGCGGGGATCCGGGCTCCAGCAACAGGCAGCTCACCATGGTGTCCTTCCTCAAACCAGTGCTGAAGCAGATCATCATGGCCGGGAAGTCCATGCAGTTGCTCAAAAATCTGCACTGTAAGGAAACCCAGGATTCCGAGAGGTCCTCCAGAGGTCGGTGTTTGTCCTGGCAGTGCGTCAAAACAGTTGTGTGTTTTTTTTTTAAGGAATACGTTCACGACCTCAGAAAAATAACATTGCAGATGCAGAGAGGAAGAGTTTGTACACGCTGTTTCTGGAGTCTGTGCAGTCCCGCCTGAGCAGCCCAGAGGAATCCCCGAACGACAAGATGACCGAGCAGCAGGCCACGACCAGGAGCCTCGTAAAGATGCAGTCCATCATGGCGCAGCACCTGGAGATTGACGACGTCCACGATCCACTCTTAGCCATCAACTTCGCCAGGTAGCAACAAACTGAATCACCTTTTTCGCTTAACTAATGGTAACTGTGGCTTTGCTGGGAAAATGAAAGTATTTCTGTGAAAGCTACAAGCATTGGAAGTAATAGTATTTTTTTCACATCTGATTTAAAGGGGCAGAATTATGTAAAATTAACTTTTTTGAACTTTACATGTTATAATGTTATTCCATCATCAAAAATGGACCTGGAGTGGTACCTTGATTTTTTTTTTTTTTTCATGCATGTTTGAGAAATCCTTTAATCTCCCATGGCAACCATTCAGCTGTGCAAAACACCTGGGTGGACCTAGCTCTGCCTTCGAGGACAAAGCTCCTCCTCAGAGCTGCAGTTTCTGAGCTTCTACAGTGCAGCCATCCCCCACTCAGCTCCTTCAGACTAGCCAGCAGCAATTAGCAGACACCTGGTGGAACTGAGCATCAGCTGAGCTCATTATAGGAGCTACTTCTGAGTAAAAACATAGTTAAAGGGTTAATTGAGGAGCCATGTTGTGATGACTTCTTGAAGGCCAAGTTTCAGAAAAAAAACACGTTTTTAAAGAAACAGAGGCCCAATTTCAAGGCATTGGATGTTGAAGTCGATTTTCTTCTAAGTGATATTTGATATATAGCATTTTTATAAAAGTAAGAATTGCGTGATTGTGCTCTAAAATGGCACTAGGTTGCTGGAAAACACATACTGCTGCCTTTTAAAGACAGAGTGGGTTCAAAGAAAAAATTAGAACCCCAAAATGAATGTGGCATTCATGCACGTTCTTCTTCAGACTCTACTTGGAGCAGAGCGACTTCCATGAACGTTTCTCTGGCGGCGACTTCATCGTGGACCGCTCGTCTCAGTCGGTCACCTGCCAGACCTTCGAGCTCACCCTGCGCTCCTGCCTCTACCCCCACATCGAGAGGCGGTACATCGAGTGCTGCGGCAACCTCATGAAGACTCTGAAGAAAGACTACAAGTAGGCATCGCTGTGTTTTTTATTTATTTATTTATTCTTGTTGCTCTAAGCGCTTTCCGTTGTGCAGGTCGTATCTATTATGTTGTTGTTTTTCGGCAGGTTGCTGGAATACCTCCAAGCCATGAGGAACTACTTCCTGCTGGAAGCCGGAGACACTATGTATGACTTCTACACCGCCATCTTTGACAAGGTGCAGGAGAAGGAGAGCTGGCAGCAGCTTTCTTTTCTCAACGTGCAGCTGCAGGAGGCAGTGGGACAGCGCTACCCCGAGGACAGCAGCAGGTACTGCATGTCTTTGCTTTCAGATAGATGTAGCAGAGTGAAAACTGTGCAATTCCGCCCCCCACCTCACACCCCCCAAAAAAAGTGTTAGAGAAAATTTCCTAGGAAAAAAATTTAACACTTTCAGATTAATGTAAGATTTATTTATTTAGAAAAAGACTTGGAAATTCCTGAGTTTGAAAATTTGACAGAAATAACTCAGAAATTTTGTAGAAATAAGCGTGGAAATTTCTGAATTTCAAAAGTTGAAAATTCACAACTTATAAAACTAAATTTTCAAGTTTTTTCTTGTAAATTTCAGAGATTTGAAAATATCAGAGTTTTTTTTGTGCGTATTTTTGAGTTTTCCAACCCAGAATCTAAAATCTTTGTGAGTTTTTTTTCCTCACAAATGTTTGACTTTTGGAGCTCACAAATGTCCTTATTTTTGTTTTGTTTTTTCTAAAAAAAATTCTGAGATAATTCTCAATAATTTTTTTGGCGGACATCTACTCTGGCCATAACACGTTGGCGTAAATCTGAGAATTGCGAAGCAAATATTTCCTTTAATATTTTATATCCTACAGGTTGTCGGTCTTCCTGGAGCCTCTGGACGCGTCCAGGAAGAAGCACCCAGTGAATAATTTAGAGGTCCTGACCCTGAGTTACAAGGTAAACGGAGGCGTTGCATATCTTTCATGCCTGGTAAATGTGGGATGCTGACACTTGCTTGGTTTGCTCTCCTCAGGTCCCTTGGCCCGTAGATATTGTGATCAGCTCTGAGTGCCAGAAGATTTACAATCAAGTGTTCCTTCTCCTGCTGCAGATTAAATGGGCTAAATACAGTCTGGACACGCTTCGATTCAGCGGTAAGAACTGAGACCAAAGTGGAGACGCTCACATCCACCACAGCTAAAAATGATTAAAATGATCGTCTTTGTTTTTTTTGTTTTTTTCCTAAATATTTTGGTATTAAGACGTCTTACCAAAAAAAAAACACTTTTTATTCTCCATTATCATTAGAAATGTTATTAACATTAGATATGTCTAATACGTGAATGTCCTCAGTATGGACCTCTAAGTAATCCTGCTCCCTTTGTAGAGGGGAAACAAAAGAAGCTCCAAAGCATAATGGTTCCACTTCTGTGCTTCACTAGCTGCCTTTCCAATGCAGATGTCTGCAGAACTTTGTCGATATTCTGCAGAAAAAACAAAAAACAAAGCAATTTCCTATTTGCGCTGTTTGCATTAAATGCGAAATGCAGTTAAAAATCCCACATGAATAGGTTTGTTCACGCGAAAAGTCATTAAAACAAACGCGCCAAGCCATCGTCCTGCAGCCACTTCCCTTCATTTCCTTCATCTTTTCATCTGGTGTCAACATCCGGTTTTTGATCATGTGTCTCGTACAATGCGGAAAAAGTGTTTCCATGGCAACACACGGCCATTAGTATATTGCAAAATCTACTAATTTTGATTCAGCCAAAACATCAGCTCATCCAAACGCAAAAACACTTTTGTTGGAAAAAAAAAAAGGATTTTTCAAAACTGGTGTTTCCACTAAGCAGATTTATTTTTGTAATTCCCATTTGCTCAATGGAAATGTACCCGGTGTGACTGTGGCGTTCTTAGAGCGACACCGAGATTGTGTCTTCCTCTAAATGCGGCGGGTCAAGTTGATACCAAGGAGCTTGTGTTGTTGCTTAAATGCTTTTCCTGTGTTTTTATTTAGATTTTGCAGAAGTCACAAAGAAACTGGAAGGATCTCCTGCTGAGGAAGCGAAGCTGAAAGAGCCGATAAGCCAGCAGATTCACAGAATGTGTCTGCTGCGCGTTAAGCTGATGCACTTCGTCAACAGCCTCCACAACTACATCACGACCAGAGTAAGAGGAGGCTCCTGTCCACAAGGAGACTGAAAGTTTTCTCAGTTAAAAAAAAATAGTCCAAGCTCAGTCAGATGTATGGGGAGCTAATTAGTGAGTTTTCATTTCCTTGCACAGATTCTCAATAAGATTTAAATCTTAACTTTGACTGGGTCATTCTAATACAGCGACATGTTTTGATGCACTGCAAAAATACAAAATCTAAGTATTTTTGGTCTAGTTTCTAGCACAAATATCTTTGTACATTTAAGAGATAAGATCAACATAAGATCAAACTAACTTCCAAGTAAATTTTCAGATAAAGGAGCTTGTTTTAAGTAAATAATTGCTTACTATTGGATTTTAAAAAGTGCCAGTTCGACTGGCAGATTTATTTCACTTATAACAAGACATTTTTCCGTCGTTAAAAGTGAAATTACTCTGCTGGTGGAACTAACGCTTTTTCAGGAACTGTTTCTTTAAAATAAGCCGCTAGATCTTCTGGAAAAGTTGCTTGTAAGTTAGTTTTGTCTTATTTTAAGCGTATTAAGATATTTTCAGCAGAAACTAGACAAACATACTTGGTAAAAATTTTGTGTTGTCACAGTGTGCGCATGTTAGATTTCCCCCAGCTGATCTCTGAAGCTCCTCCAGAGTTGACATACGTCTCACATTTTGCTAATTTCTCTGGCTTTCCTCGCAGAGCTTTCTCCCCTGCTGTACAAACGTCACCTTTTTTTTTTTTTTTCTTGCAGAACAGTTTCAATAGCGGATGTTTGCAGCAGGTCTCTGTCGTTGAGCAGTTTCTGATCCAAATTGTCTTAAAGCTTTGCAAAACTTTAGCAGCTGATTGTCGGTAAACCAAAACAACCCTTTTTATTTCCAGAGTCCGTGAGATGACCGCATGAGCTCCAAACCACCTCAGCCTTTTTTTAACGTAATCTTCTCATTTGCAGTCTGAAAAGTGAGAGGTGTCTCCTCTGTGTGTTGGCAGATTCTGCACAGCACTGGTCTGGAGTTTCAGCACCAAGTACAGGAAGCAAAAGACCTGGACCAGCTGATCAAGATCCACTACAGATACTTGGCGACCATCCATGACCGCTGTCTGCTGAGGGAAAAGGTGAAACGCGCTGTGCTCAATTTTGAAAGCAATTATTCAGAGGTGGAATGATCAACAACCAGTGGCACAATTATTGGTGTTGACGGTACCACATTAAACCCAATAAGACGTCACCGCGTTTTCAAAAGGAGTTCTTGCACAGAGAGTGAAACCCCGCCGGTTTTCCGTAGGTTTAGGACCCGACACCGAGGTGGTAATTGATTTAAGATGAGTTTTTTGTGTCTGGTGAACCCATCCTGTGCCGATTTGATCAGATGCTTTAATTTATCCTGATTAAAAAGATCCAGCGAGGATCCATTTTCAGTTTACTGCCAGAAAGTTTTTTTTTTTTTTTTATGTATTATTCATGTAAAATATACTGGTAATTGAAGGAATTTGTGGTAGAAAGCATTCCAACAAGTTTCTCAGGACCTTTGGAAGAGAAACGGGCCCACAGCATCAGAGCACCTCCACCGTATTTAACAGCAGACATGTGGTTCATTTCCAAACATTCATCCTTTTGTTTTACGCCACGTCCAAGAAAAGTGTTTGTAGCCAAAAGATTTAACTATTATTAAAGTAGCATATTCAAAATATTTTATTGAATTTTAGCTGTAGTTTTTCCACTTTGACAGACAGAATAAAAGACAGGAAAAAAAAACTTGAGGCGATTTTAGTCCTAAGAGCAAAGTAAAAAGATAAAACTACAAAATAAAGCAAGTAAAAGGCCCTTCGCACCTTGTTACTCACTACCATTTGTAACAAATCCAAACTGAATTTATTTTATTTTTCAAAATCTTTTGTAAACACCTGTCTGCATCTTTTCATACGTCACAAAATGTGACAACCTGCGATGACGGTTTTGATGTTTCAAGTTCTAACGGTTCAACTCTGCAGTCTTCCTGGTTGAGGTGATTAACTTGAGTAAATTACTTCAATGTAACGCTCTCTTTAACGGCTGTAGACAAAATGCACAGCACATACAGCTGTCACACAGCTCTTTAGCGCTAGACCCGTAGCAGGAAATGGACAGAAATGAGGAACTGAGCAGAAAAAGAAACAAAAAAAGTCTCACTTCTAATGCGTTTCGTTCCCTCAGGTCAGTTTTGTGAAAGAGGCGATAATGAAGGTTCTCAATTTGGTCCTCATCTTCTCAGACCGATGGCAAGCTGGATTTGGCGCTTGGAAGTAAGGCCTGAATAAAACACGCACTGCAACTTTGCTCAGTTTTACCTCAAGGCTGTTTGTCGGAAATCTCCATGGTGACCCCATGTTTTGTCTTTGTGCAGGATCGAGTCTATTGATAAAATGGAGTCTGATTTCAAAAACTGCCACATGTTCCTGGTGACTATACTTAATAAAGCTGTCTGCCGGGGATCCTTTCCTCACCGTAAGCCAATCCTGTTCATTTGTGATTCCCCAATGTCAAATACTTCACTTTACACAGACAGAGATAATGATTTATTGTTTGTTTTCTTCTTTTTTTTTTTTCCTGCAGTGGAGTCTCTGGCCCTCTCTCTGATGGCAGGGTTTGAGCAGTGCTGAGCCACCCTCCATGTTTCACTCATTCATCACTTTGCCTTTGACTGTTGTCATGTAACCTGCTCAGACTGATGGGAGTGTGACAGTCATTGTTAGTTCATCAACAAACATCAAGATGTTTATTTAAAAAATGTTTTTTTGTAAGTTATGATTTTTTATTATGAAATGTCATGTTTATTGTAAATATGTCATGTGTATATGCGTAAGCACAAAATAAAGTTGCAGTTTTTCTTCTGCATAGAAATGGCACAAAGGTTCAACAACAAATAAGGAAATTGAGCTGCTAAATGTGCAAATGATGGAGAAATAACTCATCCTTACAGAAAAACAATTTCTGTCATCATCTGCTAGTTAGGATGGCTAGTTGGTCATGCTAACTAGCTTTAGCATTCAAGATGCAAGTCAAGACAAAAATAATTTTCCTTCCCAAGTGACATACATGGAATATGGCAGTTTATCAAACAGGTTTATTTACTGAGTTAAACAATTAAAGTGACAGAAAGTGCTATATTTTGTACATCTGAAAATGCATGCCTATAACAATTGATTTTAAAGCAAAGTTTGTACAGTTTTAATATTTACTGGTAATTTTAAATATCTTAATTTCTTTATCAAAGTCCAACCTGATGAGGCCTTCTTTTTTTTTTTTTTTTTTTTGCACATTTGTTTCGTGAGGGTGTCACCAGGACTGGTATATTTTTGGCCCTAATGACCTTCCATACATGCGGGCTTACTGTACATTCCTGCGTCTCCCTGCCCTAGTGGAGGAGGCCTGAACCGCAGCTCGGAGCACAGTTTCCTGTTGAGTTTCCCTGTTTGAGGGACAGGAACTCCCTGCTCTGCTTCTCTCCCCCGCCCATAATAACACCGAGCGAGGAAAGACTTCACCGGCCGACGACAAAAAACAGTCCAAGGACCGAAAACGTTGAAGCCCGGGACGCCCGGGGGTCGCGAGACAGATTAAACCACCGGCTACATGGCGCAGTAGTGGAGTGTATTCACGCACAAGTTTCCCAACAACTCCGGGTGAGTGGAAATGATTGAAGTTGGTTTCAGTGTGTGGACTTCCAGATACCTCGCCCACGACTTGGGAGAGAGAGAGAAAAAAGTTGTTGCACGGCTTTGGCTGTATTCTTTAAACCAGCGCTGTGTGAGAGCAACCAGTGGGGGACACGATGATTTTAGACAGACTTCTGATAATTAGCTTGTAGAGGTGAACAGCTTGTTGCTGCGCAAAGCCATTTTCCTGGCTCACAGGCCCGAGCTGTGACTAATCTCAGGCCGAGCCACGGAACAGGGATAGAGCCATTACAGGTTGGAGGCAGGACTATATACACACACACACACCAAAGAATTCGCAAGTTTTCACACTTTTCAATCGATGTATCTGTTGTTTTGTACTACCTGTTACCTTCTGGAGTGAATTCAACTGTCCGACACACTATCTGGAGCCGAAACGTAGAACTTACTTTAAAGAAAGTAATTTAAATAAGCCAACAAAACCATCTGCAAATGTCGAAAGTTAAAAATAGATCTGTACTTTTGGAGTATCGTTGCCTTTTCCAAATTGTTTCCTCTTTTTGGCAACATTTTTCCTGAAGTTTAGTGCGCGAGTCATCCAGGATTGCTGCGTTCAGGAACTAGATCTCACGAGGCGTTCACTGCCCATTCTTCCACTGTAAGCAGCACGTAAAAGGAGCCACTGTAGAAACCTTTCAAATGAACCCTAGTAATGTTTGAAAAGCTGAAACGAACACCACATTTTTAAATGGATACGTGATAAAATGTTCAACAAACCATCTTCAATGAACAACCTTTTTGACTGGTTAGAGTGAATGTTACTGTTCAGTATGGGTGTGCAGCTTCTGCCCTGCCAGTTTCCAATGTGGTCCAACTACCTCCTAAAGTTCTGCTAATGAACTATCATTTGATTCAGGTGTGTTGAACCAGGGTAACGACTAAAACCTGCAGGACTCAATTTGGACACCACAAGCTACGGTTTCAGAACTTCTTGCTTTAAATGTTTTCTACTTTATTGGTCCAGAAAAGTATTTTAACATAAAATAAATACAAGAACTTCCTCAGACAACCTTTCTTGTACTTAGCCAAGTTTAATAATTGCGTCTGTTTTACTCAATAAAGTCACCGGGTTTCACTATGAAACTTAAAGGAAAGCAAATCGACATGGCCAAAAGTAGAAAAATACTTTTTGTTCCCAACAGTCTCTGTTTAAGAAAATATGTGTAAACTACTCAGTGGAAAAAAATGACAAAAAAAAAGTCCACCTGCAAGCCTGTCATGACAACTGATTTTGCTGGATGATAAATAATCCCAAAATTACTGTGATGAACAATAATTTTATTTTCAGACTATTTTCAAGTGATATGTTGATAATGGTCTAATAATGCAAGTTCACTCTCTCAAAGAGCAATAAATTATAATTTTGTTAAGATCATGTAACTGGAAGATATTTTAAATAACCACAAAACAAACACACACACACAAAATGCCATAACCAAAAAATATAAATGAAATAAAAACCACACAGAACTGAAACCATAAATGAAGTAGATTATGAAAGCTGTAAACAAAATTGCTCTTCAAAAATATTAATAATCAGAATGGATTTCATGGCCATCATTGTAATTTATCATGTGATTAATTGGTTACTGTGACAGCATCAACTCCATTTGATATATTTGATTTGCTTTTTGCCCGATTCCAAATATTGTAAACGTCGCACCTCGGACTCCCCTCATGTACACTGTAGTAGTTCACGTGATATGAGCTTGGAAACGTTTGGAAACGTGTGCATATATATTTTTTTGATGTTCATTTTGCCTCTGCTGCATTTTGTTGAGTTTGAGATGTTTTCTGTCAGCTTTGAAGTCACGAAAGAAGGAAGGAAGAGAGGCAGGAAGGCGATGAGGCATGAAGATGCGTTTCTAACCACATCTGTTAGTGTTTTTGGTGAGAGTGGTGCATATATTTTCCTTTTTTTTCTTCTTCTGTGGTTCTGTGTCTTTACTAAGGATACCATAAAGCCAAGTTAGACCAACCCACATTTCAGTTTGTAGCACATTACAACCACCGAAACTAGCCAGGTTTAAATTAGCTGCCGTTGCTCCAGGTGAGTGGATAAACCTTTGTGTTGCTTGTTTGCTATTTTTTACTCCAGAAGGTCATCAGCCGCAAATCATTTTCAACTCAATTTTCTTGAGTTGAGATTTGATTACACATAAACTTAAACTTAACCCTGAATTCTCCAGAACCCAACCCTCCTCTTGCAGATGTAAACATTTATACATTTATAAAATGTATTTCTACATTTTTCATAGCATGCGCTTTGGATGAGCGTGGTTTTTGCACTGATACGCGGAAGCTGTGGTTTATTACCCTGCAGCATGTTAAAGCTAAACGTTTTCACACCTCTGTCTTGAGATCGTTGTGTTGCTCCTGCCTGGCACAGTTCGACGCACCAACCTGCTGAAGTGTGTTTATTCTGCCACACTTATAAGAGTGACTGTCGACTGTCGTTCAAGGCAGTGTTAGATTCTTGCTTTTGCATCAGTTTCTCACTTAAGAGTGTTGATGACTTTACTCTGTTTGAACAGAGGGTTTAAAAGTGTCAGACATCTTGCATTTTGTTATGCGTGACTGTAAATCGTTCTGTCCAACACAAAGTTGGTTCCTCTTTTAGAAAATGTTCGACATCTGTTGGATTTATTTTATTACCTTGAAATGCTTCTTCACTTTAGTGGCAGACTAGACTAAGTGGGGATGATACAGGTGAACAGATTGACCTGTTTTTGGTTGGTCAAATACTTAAAAATAAGCTCTTTTTCCTGTTTAGTAAATGAATCATACTTGAATTCACTCTTATTTAAAAAAAAATAATAAATTAAATTGTCAGTTATTTGGGTAAAGTTTAGAGGCATAAGCTTTGTCACACAAGTAGGGATAATTTTGCAAGTCTTTCAGTTACTGTTGGATTCAAAACTTTTGCATTTGTCAAACAACCAGCAGCACATTTGTTTTTCTTTTGTTGTCGGGCTTTATTACATTTATTGCATGAATTGTAGCAGGTTAATGTTACATTAAGTTTAATGTTATTCATATAAGGTATTTTTTTATAAAGTTTATTATATAAAAATATGCTCTTTACATATTTGTAGCATGACTCACAGTGCTAAGATCCTCCTGGCTCTGATTGGTTGTTTTTGAGCATCATATTTCTTCTGATGGCAGTAGGACCACAGGGAGAAGGATGATATGTTTATTTATTTATTTACTCTCCCCAAACATTATTTGTCAGGACATAGTGACAGTTTAAACAAATATATATAGCAACTATCCGTCCTTCCAACCAACCTCTTGTCCCTTGTTGGGGTCGGGAGGGTTGCTGGTGCCTATCTCCAGCTGACGTTCTGGGCGAGAGGCGGGGTACACCCTGGACAGGTCACCAGTCTGTCGCAGGGCAACACAGAGACAGACAGCACAAACAACCGTGCACACACACACACACCTAGGGAGAATTTAGAGAGACCAATTAACCTGACAGTCATGTTTTTGAACTGTGGGAGGAAACCGTAGTACCCGGAGAAAACCCACCATGCACAGGGATAACATGCAAACTCCATGCAGAAAGACCCCAGGTTGGGCATTGAACCCAGGACCTTCTTGCTGCAAGGCAACAGCTCTACCAACTGTATAACAACTATATTTCTACAAAAATATAGTTTTTTTTAAATAAAAAAAAAACAACAACTACATACTGTAATTTTAAAAGAAAGCTTTGATATTTGAGAGTTTTGTATGTGTTGTCAACTTTAGAAAAGAAATTCAGAATCAATCAAAATCATGTCAGATCTCAGAAAATCAGAAAGAATCAGCATTGACCCTTAAAAATCTGATCAGTACATCGTGTCCTGCAGTGTTTCCTGTTGTCTCATTTCAAACTAAAGTTACATTAGAATGGGACATGTTAGAAATAGATATCATGGATTTTGAAGCACAAATATTTGATCCAAATTTCCAGTAAATGTTAAAGCCACAAATGTAAAAGCAGTCGCAAGAGGCACTAAACTAGAAAATCTTATGGTGCAAATGTCTGAAAGTTTGAAATGGAAAACCTGTAGGAACCCTGAGCTTATTTCTGGTTTATTTCTGATTCTCACCACCTGCTGCTGCAGCATGTGTGCTCCACCTGCCTCTGCATGCAAAACATTCAAACTTCATTCGACTAATCTTTATTTGAATTTATTTTTTTTCTCTTCCTCATTTCAATATATTTGGACTCGTCTCCATTTTTAGTATTGTTGATAAAACCAGAAAATAATTCTACTGAATATGATACTTCTTATACAAAGAGTCTAAAACTGCTAAATGTTTACGCTTTTCTTTTAATTTGTTAAAAAAAAAAAGATCTTGGAGGAACTGAATCAGAAAAAGATGCCAAATACGGTAATGGTTATGAGTTTTGGTCGTGTCACAACTGGGTTATTTAGATTCTGCTGATAATGGCACGCAAAACCTTCCGCAATTAATCAATTAATAGCATGATAAATTAACATGAGCTTGATAATTTATTTCCATTCTGATGATTATTATTTTTTGATGAGCAAATTTTGTTGACAAAGACTTCATTGCATTTTATATACAGTTTGGGTTGTGTGTGGTCTTTATTTCTATTTTATTTATTGTTCTTGGTTATTTTCGTTTTTGGACACTTGATCACTTCCAGTTCCTGTTCAAAGCGTTCTTTACCAAATTAAAGTTTAGTGGTAATTGAGAGGGCAAAGTTGCATTATGATTCTATTGTCACTATATTACTTGAAAATGATCTCAAAACAACATTTTAATTTATCTCAATAAATTACTGGGACAATTTGTCCTCCAGCAAATATATTTTATTTTGACTGATGGAAACGTAAAAAAAATTTTCACTGTGAAGTTTATACATATTTTCTTAAATGGAGACTGTTGGGTACAAAGAGTATTTTCTGTTATTGACCCACGCCTATTTTTTTAAAAAGGTTTTTAGCTTTAGCTGTACATTAGCAATCTCACCAAATAGTCACAATCTTCGTGTTAAAGTCTCATCTTTAGCCCAGGTGAGGCTGTGAAGGAGTCCTGCTGAAACCACTCCATTCATCTAAAAGTAGAAAGTGTGATCCATTTTATTGGGTTTTTCTGCTCCAAGGAAAATTAAATGTGGAGCCTTCGTTGCTTTATATACATATAACAAAAAAAGTTTCTCTGAAGAAGAGTGGTTCTATTCAGGAACAGAACCTGAAGAATAGACTAACGTTCTGAGTGAGCTCCGCTATCTGTATCCTGACCCGGTTAGCATCTTTTCCAGACTTCAGACATGGCTGCCCTGCCAAGCTCAAAAGGAGAAATAATTGGACCTGATTCAAATATCACACACACCGATGGGTTATGATTGCCTTTTGTTTGTTTGTCTGAACACCCGAGCTACCTCCTTTATTCTGGCTTAAGCTCCTTACTGTGTATTTACTCGGAGACATGTTGTGCTGCTTCAGCAGACTGATTTAACCCTTAAAGAGAAACGACTTCCCGTATTTGTTCCTTGTCAAACAGCAACAGGAACTGGGTTAAAGTAAAAACCCACCAACGTTCCTTGTTTTAGACAAATAAAAGCATGGCATCTTTCCACAGCTAAAGATCGCTTGTACTTTATAAAAGTGGTCTCTGTTCTTGATTTACCAAGAATTTCTGTCTAGGCATCAGGAAGTTGTAAAAAGGTTGGACATTTCTCATGAAAGAAAAGCTGGACTTGTCTTGAAGCCGGCTGTGCGTCACGTGCTCGTCATCTCTGAGGTTCGTACTTCCCATTTGCAGTCAGTGACGCTGCGTGGAGTTCATTTTACCAAAGTGAAAATGCTGAGACAAGTTGGTAATGCTGTCTTTTTTTTATCCATCCTCATCATTCTTTGTTACCATGTTTCCTTGTGTCCTAACCACATCTATTATTAGGTTTGATCATTTTGAGCACTCTGGGGTAAACACCCTGATGATTTCATCAAGCACTCCTACCCAACCTCAGTCACATCCAGTTCACTGTACGGGGTTACAGTTCTAGAAATGAAAGCAGACATCAACCTGATGTCAGAAACTGACCAACATCGTTCATACATTTATTATTTGACTTGACTTAGCTTCATGAGAGCAGGTCCTTCAGAGCTTTAATACCACAAAGTAAAATCAAGCATTTTGTTTTGATTTACTGAAACTGTCAGCTTGTTGTTGTTAACCCCCTGAACAAACTCAGACACTGCAGTCTCAACAGAACAAGGAAGTATTTAAAAATAGTTTACACATTGGGTAATGCATGAGGAGTTTTTTTTTTTTTTATCTTGTGCGGTTAACAGTGACTGCCATTAGTTGAATCATGCATGCTAAGTTTGCATTGAACCAGTCATTCATGCAGATACAACGTTCTTACAATCCTAATTTAAAAACTTTTTTTTAAAAATCACCTTGCTGCTGCGGTTCAGGTTATCTGGGATTTCTCTGTATTTTACTGGAGCTTTTTTTATTATTCACATCATGAAAACACCATCTGTACTTTTGGTGACCAAAGATATTTCCAAATAGCTGAATTCATCTTTGCTGTGGTTAGCAAAAGTAATTTGCTAATTTTTCAGCCAGGTAAGCAGCAGTGCACAGCAATAGGTGGGGGAGGAAATGGCGTTTTAGTCACTGCTCTGTACAGTCAGATTTCTAGGCACTCTGGAACTTTCTCTGCCATCTTATTTAAAACAGTGTAAACTAGGAATGAAGGGTTTTATTTCTTTCAATTAGCATGAGTATCATCTTTGATGTTATGGCAAAAGATGCCCAGCAAACAAGGTTTCCAGATTTAGCTAACTGTGTTGCCATTGACCACATAATTTAGCAATTTCACATTTCAAAAATAAATGTGCTCAATGGAAACATGGAAAAAAATAAATAAATAAAGGGAACACTTAAACAACACAATATAACTCCAAGTAAATCAAACTTCTGTGAAATCAAACTGTCCACTTAGGAAGCAACACTGATTGACAACGGGGACCCTCATCGGGTCAGTCAGTGTTGCTTCCTAAGTGGACAGTTTGACTTCACAGAAGTTTGATTTACTTGGAGTTATATTGTGTTGTTTAAGTGTTCCCTTTATTTTTTTGAGCAGTATATATTTAGTTTGTTTTTGCTTGCTCTTATTGCATTTAGACCAGATCCAAAACCTACTGGGAATCCAAACTCTTGGATCACTGGTCTTGTTCTTCTTTGTGGCATCACGTCCTTTTAAACCATGAAGTTTATTTCTGGGATTTTTTGTTTTATAATACTATAGGGACACTTGATTTACCAGTTACTATTAATCGACGCTTTTTGGATTTATTGCATTAAGAACAAAGTTTTGCGTCCTACTACAGATTCCATTTTGTCTGTCAGCTCTGAAATGTAGCTTGAATTCAGCGACAATGTGACAAACATTGACTAATAGAGAGAGTGTGCAGCAAAAGAAGGAATAAGATTTTCCATTTTTTATGAAGTCATTAATCTTTAATCTTTCAGATATTTACTACATTCATAACAAAATGCAGCAAAGAACATGTTTGTAGTATTTATAGACTAAACAAAATGAAAGTTTTTTTTAATGAATGCCTTAAAATGTTTCGTTATCAACCCTGCTGATTGCTGAAAAATTGACCAACTTTCCTCACTGTGGGTAAATTGCTAACTTGTTTGAGTTACTGGCTGTCAAGTGTAGTGAGTCAGACATTAAAAGCCTGATGTGGGTAAAACAGATCTTTTATCTAAAAATAGCCAAAGTTTCCCTCAGCCAGCTGTGAGTCAGTAGGCCGGGATCCTCCATCTTTTTAACTCTAACCCTTACACTACAGCTCAAAAATGTCATGCGGTCTTCTTGCAACCTGCCGTTGGTTCTCTTTCCTTCACTTCCCTCTGGAGATCCGGTGACCTGCGCTGACACCGATCCTCCTCCCGCTGACCTGTGAGGTTTTCGTCGGTTCTTCTGTGGGATGTGGTTACGATTGCTGCGGGTTTGTGTTTGCAGATTGTGACGTCCGCATGTCAGCAGGACTGTGGGAAAGCAAACTGAATCGTATCACATCACACCTACAGCACTACTGTAGCTAGCGCTAATCTGGTGGCTACATCACTGAGGAGAGTGACACTAAACAACACAGAAAGCTGCCTTCTCTTTTATTGCTGATAGCTTTTTCAATGCTTTGGATTGTGAGTCTGATATTTTTATTTGTGGTAACTTCTTTTGTCGTCTTGCACAGTATAGTATTATTACCATTGCTACTACTGGAACCTACAGAGCCCCTAAAGGGACATTGAAGAACAAAAATTAACTTTCTAGTGCGCATCACATACTATATTGTGTGCACCAGATGGTATCTGCTGTCCACGAGATACTGATTGGTATGCGATAGTTTTTTTTTTTCTTTCTTCAATGCTGCTAATTTTCGCTGTTGCAATCTTGTTTTTTATATATTGTCTTTTTAGGAACTATTTTTCTATGAAACTTAATACCTGATGATGCTGTAGCACCTTAATTTCCCCTTTCCATTCTATTTTTCACTGTGTTTTAACTCTATCACATTCTAGATGCTTTGGAAACGGTTGAGTGATTAAAAATGAGCTTCTCTACGTTTTTGTGCTCACACGCTTGTCTGTACATGACTTAAGCAAAAAAAAAAATAGTCTGGTATGTTGTTGCCAAACTGCGGCCAGGTGACGGGGTTGTGTCTAAAGTGAAACACAGAAAGATGTGCAGAGGAATGAGAGGGAAATACCAAACCGGTGAGACGTTCTGTTCAGCGGCCCACGGGTCAGGATTTAACCCTGACCCGGATTCTGAACCTGCATGGACAGGAAGCGTTGGGCATTTACACAGCTGTTTGCACAAGAGGAGCCTAAAATTTAGCTTTTCTTTTTCTTTTCTTTTCTTTTTTTTTTTAGCTTCCTGTGTTTGGGAAGCTTTAACACTCCTCCTCCTCCATCTATGAAGCTGCTCTAAGGAGAAGCAGGGACAAGTCGCATACACATTCAGTCAATATTCAATAAATTAGAATATTATTGACATTTTATATATTCATAACAAACAAATTCTATTCTTCAAAACCTTTATTTCTGTTAATTATGATGATTTTCCACTTGCATGACAACATGACATTTAAATCGGATCAATTAAAAAACGATTTTTAAAAACAGAAATGTGGACTTAATGAAAAGTGTGTTTTATATCTGCTTAAAGGTTATTTTTCAGAGAATATACTTTATTGATCCCCAAGGGGGAATTGCTTATATGCTGACCGATACTCCATCCAAAGTGTTCAATATTAGTAAATACTAATATAACCATAAGCCATATAAAATTTCCATCCATTTTCTTTACACCCTTTTCCCTTAATGGGGTCGGGAGGGTTGCTGGTGTCTATCTCCAGCTAACGTTCCGGGCGAGAGGCGAGGTCACCCTGGACAGGTTGCAGGGCAACACAGAGACACACAGGACAAACAACCATGCACACACACTCACACCTAGGGACAATTTGGAGAGGCCAATTAACCTGACAGTCATGTTTTTGGACTGTGGGAGGAAACCGGAGTACCCGGAGAAAACCCAATACATTCATCTATAAATAAATGAGTCCGGAAATATTTTCAATCTTTTTCATATTAAAAGAAAGACATCTAGTTTTCAAATTGTTTTGGGCTCAGTTGAATAAATTTATTCTCAGTTATAAGAACCGGATTTGGGTCTCTTTTGTTCAAAGCACTTGCAAATATTTAGCCAAGTTTAATAACTTGCATAAAAGCTGATTAGAGAGCAGCAAAGTCTCTGGATAGAGGTGGTTCTACTTATTCTAAAAGCTCAATTATGAAGGGACAAATACTTAATATTTTCCATTGTAAGACATTTATGTCTGTAATAATTTTATCCTGATTATAAATAATAAGTCTCCATCTGTGTCAACCACCTGCTCTACAGATCAAATTTATATCGTTCTTGAACTGCAGTTGGGAGCCACAAATGACCCCTGGGCTCTGATATATAACACCCTGCTACAGTGTTCATGACCCTTGACCTTTTGGATTTTTGAAGGAGCTCAGTCCAGGATATTCCTGGAAAAAAGAAAACCCTATTGGAAGCCGCCAAAGCTAAGATCAGAGTTTTATGTTCCAGCAGGACAAAAAACTTAACGACCAGCCTGACCTACAATTACAAAGTTTAGATCAGAGCAGATTCATGTGTTAGAATGACCTAGTTAAAGGCCAAGGCTAAATCCAAATGTGGAACTGTGGGAAGACCACAAACTGATGTTCAGACATGCTCCATCCAATGTCGCTGAGCTTGAGACGTTTTGCAAAACAGTATTGAGTAAAGGTTGAAGTTCCTACAGTTTATACTCACCTCATAGTTGTTCATTTTCTTTTGTTTTCTGTTGCTTAAAACCATTTTGCAAGGCACTGTGGCGGCTGTTCAGATGAATGTACAGCTGTCAACATTTTATCATATGGTTTGAGTGACTTGGCTCAAATAGACTCGTGTTTCACGTTCCTCTTCTGGTTTTTAAAAAGCATCTTGGTAATGTGCATCAGAACAGTATCAGAATCTCCTCTGTGTCTTTGGACTGAACAGAAATTGAATTGACGTTTGAGTTTGTTCCTCCAGGTTTCAAAGTTCTGCTTTAATTCTGCAGCTATGGCAGCATAGAGATGTGTTTCTACACTAAAGTTTTAAAGCCTTTCTTTCCTGTTACTTTACAGCAAATATGGCGTCCACTGTAACGCTAGAAGATGCTCTGTCCAACGTGGACCTGCTGGAGGAGCTACCGCTGCCCGATCAGCAGCCATGCATCGAGCCGCTCCCCGCCTCCGTCATGTACCAGGTCAGCGCTGGGATGGCTCGTTTCTACCGCTGTGCTTGTTCTCTTTAGGGCGAGATGGTGTCAAAATAAAATCTGATATATATATATTTTTTATACCAGGTTCAATTCTAATATTTTTTCTTGTTTTCTTTTCCAAAAAAGAAAAGAAATTACAAATGAAAGAAAATATTTTCAAAAAGTGATTTTTATTTCAATCATCCCTTCTGTTAGTTGTACGACGAAGTATAAGGGCCAGACTACAGGACTCTTTTTTTTTTTTTTTTTGTTTAATTACAGGAAAGTTGTCACACTTTTAGCAGAATAAAGACGCAGTTTTACCAGAAGAATGTCTTGAAATTACGAGAAAAAAATTGTTTTAATGAGAAAAAAGCTTGGATAATTATTTTTTTGTTTCAGTTTTCATACAATTACTACTTAATTCTCCTAAAATTAAGACTTTATTCTCAAGTTGTTTTGACTTTATTGTCATTTGACTTTATTCTCATCTTACTACAACTGCATTCCTGTAACATTATGCAGGGTTTCCCCCAGTGTAAGCCTGGCGGGCCACCAGGCTTTACTTGTGCCCCCAGCAGGCTAAGCATTACTTATTTATTAAAATGTTTGCACTTTTTTAAGATTTTATAGTTGGTGTTCAGGTATTAATCTTCCAATCTTTCAGTAACACATGATTATCAAGTAACATTTAAAAATTTCCTGTCAACTTTAAAACATTTTTAACTCAAAAACACGACAGGCTGCTGGATGAATGACTGCCCTGGCGCCCAACCACCAGGCTTAGCAAGCTTCCTGGGGGAAACCTTGGAAAAAAAAAAAAAATATATATATATATATATATATATATATATTTATTTATTTATTTTTTGTTGTTTTGCCTGACCCTTTTGCCGTATAGTTGATCTGAATTCAAAGTCTAAATAAATAGAAGCAGTAAAACATGCTTGTCAAACCAGATGGTGGCACTGGGTGTTCTGACATCACTTTGGAGAGCAATGGTGAAAAATTTATAAAATTATATCTTAAAAAAACGAAGATTCAACTAATCGATAAAATTTATTTCTGCATTTTTACTTTTTTTTTAATGGCAACCTGATCTCTCTCTTTGTTAAAACATTCATAATAATTCTCCATATCTGTTGCTCCATATTCACTGTTGTTTCATTTTCCCAACAGCCCAACTTCAACACCAACTTCGAGGACCGAAATGCTTTTGTCACCGGCATCGCCAGATACATCGAGCAGGCCACCGTCCACTCCAACATGGTACGTCTCTGCTCTGCATCTGTTCTCTAGCTGGGGGGAACAAAAACGCACACAAACTCACCAGAACGGGTGAGTGGGTTGTGGGACTTCGCCGTCCCTGCAGCACATTTGGTGCTGTGAAGCAGGCGGCTCACAGGATCCAAACCCTGGAGCAAGCGGCCCAGGGACAAACAGCAGCTCTTGTCAGGAATAGCAGGTCTTTGTCTCTAATTAGTGATAGATAATTGCTCTGGGTGGGGATCAAACCGGACTTTGTTTGGAGGAAGGGCGGGTTCGCACTCCTGCCCTCGGGGAATAAACTCGCCGCAGAAGCAACCATGCATGCATCTTGTGAGGTTTTGTTTTAGTTGAGGCTGTTTGAAGTGACTGAATATTTTTGTTTGGGTCAGAATGACATGTTGGAGGAGGGGCAGGAGTATGCCGTCATGCTGTACACCTGGAGGAGCTGCTCCCGTGCCATACCGCAGGTAAACTGGACTTTTCTAACTAGGAACGCACCGATTCACTTTTTTCACTTCCAATACCGATATCTGAGGTTATTATTGGCTGATGCCGATCTGATTCAGAAAAACGGCGCTGAATTTACTTGAAACGTTTCTTTTCTTTAACGGACTTAAATGTACTGAATTACAAATTTATTTAATAACTCTGCACCAGTACAGCCCACATAAATACACCAGTAACTTCACAAGCCTGGTTGAACATGTGAAAACAAACCCATTGTCAAAACAGGTTGACCAAGGTAGGTTGACTACCATGGTCAAACGTAAAAATAAATTGCAACAAACCTTTTTTGAAATAGTTCAGAAAGTGAAATTAGAAATATAATGTAAAATAAATAATAAAGCATGATGTCGCTCAGAGCGTAGAATTAGACTGAATAGATCTGCCCTTATGAAGGGCAGATCTATTCTAGAGATGCACAAACTATAGTTTTTGTCAATATTGGTACCGATATTGGTATCAGATCGGTGCATCTCTAGTTCTAACAATGATTCTTTAATCTTCGTCTTTCTTTTCTCAGGTGAAATGTAACGAGCAGCCAAACAGAGTGGAGATCTATGAGAAGACTGTGGAGGTCCTCGAGCCAGAAGTCACCAAGCTGATGAACTTCATGTACTTCCAGGTACCGTCCTAAACACTACTAGGACGGTACAGATTTTTAGCTGATCCTCTACTATTTTCGACTTATTGGAGCCTATCTGTTCTCATCCAGCGCTCTGCCATCGACCGTTTCTGCGGGGAGGTTCGCCGTCTGTGCCACACCGAGCGCAGGAAGGACTTTGTCTCGGAGGCGTACCTGCTGACCCTGGGGAAGTTCATCAACATGTTCGCTGTGCTGGACGAGCTGAAGAACATGAAGTGCAGCGTCAAGAACGACCACTCTGCATACAAACGGTATTCAGAAGCTTTACAGGCTGCAGTGCAGCTGCTGTCCGGTGCCAACACTAGATGGCAGGATGTTTGTTCAGAATGTCCAGATTTAAGCCGAGGGAAGATGCTGGCTGGTCCAGATCTGGAAGAGGATAAAGGACAGTTCAATGTGATTTAAAAGAAAAACTGATATATTTAATATATTAACTTAAAATTTTAATTTTTTGAGTGTACATAATGAACACAACATATGTTTTAATAGTATACAGTTATGTTTTATTCAGCTAGACCTTCCTGTAGTTTTCATCTGTTCCGAGTTGATTACAAGCAGTTGTAGTTTTCTGTGCACATGCGTAGGCGCCCGAACAAGCAGGAAGTGAAGGAATAACTCCACCAGTTTCTCCTAAAGTCACACAGTCGCCTCTGATTCAGATTGTGACTCTTTCAGATTGTTTAGTGGTTGTTAAAAACACTAAACTGCATTTTTAAAATTTTTGCTTTTGCAGATTGTTTTTATTTTAAATGCTGCTTAAAACCAAAAATGGTGTAAAAGGGATCTTTCTCTCTGTCTAGAGCTGCTCAGTTTCTCAGGAAGATGTCCGAACCCGCCTCCATTCAGGAATCTCAGAATCTGTCCATGTTCCTGGCAAACCACAACAAAATCACTCAGGTTTGTCTTATTGTTTTTCACCAAATACTTATTAAAATGGCCATTTAGGACACGTAGACATTATTAGTCTTGTCGTTTTTGGAAAAATAAATGCACAACTAAAATTTTAAGAAACTTAAATAATGTTGCAGAGCAGAACATTCAAATAAAAAGAAAAAAAAATCTTATTTGTATTGGGCTTTATTACCATTATTACAATATGTTTCTTTAAAAATACTGCATGTAGCGACCAACAGTCGAGTTGATATTCATTTTCATTTTATACATATTTGAAAAATATTAATTGCTGGTGGTCTGTCTGCCCATCAGTCGCTGCAGCAACAGCTGGAAGTGATCCACGGCTACGAAGAGCTGCTGGCCGACATTGTCAACCTGTGTGTGGATTACTACGAGAATAAGTTGTATCTCACACCCAGTGAGAAACACATGCTGCTCAAGGTGAATGGAACTGAAATGATATAAATTAGAGCTGCAGAATATTGTGGAAAACATTTGGATAATATTGTGAATATTGTTCGAACTTTATGATTTGCAATAAATAACCAGATAATTAAAAATATGTCATCTTCCTTCTTTGAGTTTAGAGCAAATCTAGACCACAAATAGTGAGTAATCTCTGCAGCTACTGGAGAAAAATAAAAATCTTTGTTTTAACTTCTTAAACATTTCAATGCTACACTAAATAAGCTTGACCTTGTTTATTACAGGCATAAGGAGCCCAAATGCTCTGTACTTAAATGTTTCGCTTCCATTTATTGCAGTTCTTTATGATATCAATTTTGCATCTACTGATATTGTGGCAACAATGTATTGGCGATATATTTTCAATCTTTAATACAAATACAGAAGTGGATCATTGTTGACAGATGTAGACATCCTCTTTATAACTCTTTTCACCTGTGCAGGTTATGGGTTTTGGCTTGTACCTCATGGATGGAAACAGCAGCAACATCTACAAGCTAGACGCCAAGAAGAGGATCAACCTCACCAAGATCGACAAGTTTTTCAAGGTAGAGAGAGACATGCGAGCATTTTATTAAAATATTCTACACTTCATCTTACTTTGATTTGCACTCTGATACTGTTTAATTTTTATATCAAACGGTATCAAACAGTATGGCATACATCTGGCTCAAAGCTCATTGTAGCAACGTCTGTTCAGTTGGACGCTAAAGTCTGAATGGATCAGCGCATTTCTCCCAACATGACTCTGACGCATTATAACAAGATTAGTTTGATTTTCTTTCCTACTGGCGAAACTGTAACATATGTGAAAAGTTCTTGAGCTAGCCTTAAAGCAGTAGTTGATGGTCAGATAAAGTGGTGGGCACTACTAGCTAAAATGTTATTTGCGCTAATCTAATTTCACTAATGCTGTAGCTCTATGGTATTTAACGGAGTCCACTTCAAAATAAGAGCATGAACATAAATGCTTAGTAATTTTAAGACTTCTTAACGATCAATAAGCAAAGCTTCAACACAGAGAACATGCTTCATTCAACTAAAAGTTTACAAAACAGCCATGCTTGGTTTAATTATCGCATTAGAGGAAGTGTCAGATATAAATAGTTCTACTATAGTAAATGACAATAAAAGGGCAGGGATGCAGATTAGCTCATTAGCTTTAATGTGATTCACTTCAGACTAAATATTTATTTGTAATTACAGAATGTATTCAGTCTGCTTTTTAACATCTGTTGAATGTTGCTGCTAATTTGTTGGGATGAAATTTGAGTATAATAGAATTTATATCACATATAGCACATCTTAAGTTGCAGGTTCTCGCTTCACAAGGAAACATCATGCCAACAAAATAACAATTTTATGGTCTAATTTAGACCAAGTTTTAAGTTTCTGTTCAACTGTTGAAAATCGATCTGGGATTATAAATGCAGCATCTTTGTGTTTTTGGGATTAACAGCAACTGCAGGTGGTGCCGCTGTTTGGCGACATGCAGATCGAATTGTCCCGGTACATCAAGACCAGCGCTCACTTTGAAGAGAACAAATCCAAGTGAGACTAAATCTGCATCAGAAACATGGAAACAATATAGTGCAGATCCACAATTTACAATTTGTTGTACATATTTTCATGTGCTTTTTTTTGTTTTGTTTTTTCCACCCTCCAGATGGACCTGCACCTCTATATCCAGCAGCCCTCAGTACAACATATGTGAGCAGATGATTCAGATCAGGGAGGATCACATGCGCTTCATCTCTGAGCTCGCTCGCTATAGCAACAGCGAGGTTCGTATGGGAGACGCAGACCTGATGGTCATCTGCTCAAGTGATGCATCACACCTTTGTACTTAAAACTGTGAGCCCAGTTAAAAACAGAAGTGAACCCTACATCCACAGTCGGGCTGTTTTCTGTTGCAATATGATGTAAAAGTCGATCGTTTTGGTTACATGTGCCAAACTCGAGGCCCTTGGGCCAAGTTCAGCCCACCGTAGCTTCTTATGTGGCCCTCTAGACTCCAGAGAGACGCATAAGGAGAACCTTCAAGGTAACAGCTGTTTGCTTAAATGTTATTTTATCAGTCGAATCAAAGCAGTTTTTGTCTATATACTGCCACATTACGTCAATCAGACCCTCCAACTTTTTTTGTGATTCACACAAAATCAACATAGCTCTGCATTTTGCTGTGCTAATGCATAATTGTAAGGTTACTGCAAATTTTTCTCAAAATAGATAAAAAAAATTTTGTTAATCAATCAATCAAGTTTACTTGTATAGCACATTTCAGCAAAATGCAGTTCAAAGTGCTTTACGTCATTAAAACACTAAAATAGAAAGTCATAAAAACTTCACCAATTGAGAAGTGAGTAACAAACATTACATTTTGATTAGCACCAAGTCATCAATACACATCAAATATGTTGGTCAATGTTCCATTTATTACAGTTAAAAAGCAACTCTAAACAGCTGAGCTTTTAATCTTGATTTAAAGGAACTCAATGTTTTGGCTGTTTTGCAGTTTTCTGGACATTTGTTCCAGATTTGTGGTACATAGAAGCTGAATCCTGCTAAAGTTATGCGAACTTGCCACCTGTAGGTGCCAGTATCTCTTATTTCTACTCCACTGCTGCCTCAGCTTTACTTGGTCTCAAGTTACAGCCCGAGAGCAGTACGATGAGTAGCAAAAAGTCACATCTACCGTCACACATAGGTGCAACATTTCTTGCAAATGTTTCTAAAGTAGTTCCAGAAAATCTGTTATTTTATGTTTATGGCAAAAAAAAAATAAAAAATCCCCAAAAACGATCATGAATTCCCAGTGGGACTGATTAATGTGAAAAGATGTTCAATATTATTTAGTTTCAGGAAGAACTCATCACATGCAGACAGTTTTCTGACTGTCTGCATGTGATGAGTGCCTGAGACACTCGTCACATGCAGAATGTGTTTTATCAACATATTCCTCAATGTAAGAATATTCATGACCTTGAAATAGCCCAAAATGAATTTGACAAGTCCTGGTATAGGTGGAAAATTAAAATTTTCCTAGAAATGTAAATTTCCTGTCAATTTTTGTATTTATTTATTTTTGTCCTTGATCGCAGGTTGTGACCGGATCCGGGCGTCAGGAATCCCAGAAGACGGATGCAGAGTACAGGAAGCTGTTTGACCTGGCCCTGCAGGGCATGCAGCTGCTCTCCCAGTGGAGCGCTCACGTTATGGAAGTGGTACGAGAGAACAGGCCGTCTGCTCAACACGTGATCGGTTCTTCACAACACAACTGATGCAATTTGCCCCTTTCAACCATTCAAAGAAAGTCTCCGTCTCTCTCTCCTACAGTACTCATGGAAACTGGTTCACCCGACGGACAAATACTCCAACAAGGAGTGTCCTGACAACGCTGAGGAGTACGAGAGAGCCACCCGCTACAACTACACCAGCGAGGAGAAGTTCGCCCTCGTAGAGGTCTGTCACATCGTCACTCTGAAAACATGATGTCAGACGACTGGCAGCCTGGTGGCTCATCACTGTTGTGCTGTTGGCAGGTGATGGCTATGATAAAGGGGCTGCAGGTGCTGATGGGACGCATGGAGAGCGTGTTTAACCACGCCATCCGTCACACCATCTACTCAGCTCTGCAGGACTTTTCTCAGATTACCCTGAGAGACCCGCTGAGGCAGGCCATCAAGAAGAAGAAGAACGTCATTCAGAGGTCGGACCCAAATGACGCCCGGTTTCACATTGTGCTTAAAGTCTGGTGATCAGAAGTGCAGAAAAAACAAATAGATTCTACAGAGAATCGCAATTCCTAGTCCTGGGAATTCTGGATCGATTCAAAATGCTCAAAAGTTGTTCAGCGTTGAAGTTGTACGTCTTTGCTGCATATCGCATACTGGCCACCATATAAATTTTGAATAATTCTTTTTTTTTTTTTGTGAAAATGCCTGGTGGCTAAGCAAACCCAATACTGGTAACACAAGAACTTTATGCACAAACCTATTTTTGCGTTTAAATATAAACTGATTGTATTTAATAAAATAAATTGGATTATGAAGTCTCTGTAAACAAAATTGGGCATCAAAAAATATCAATCATCAGAAAGGAAATAATTGAACCCATTTAAATTCATCATTAAATTTCTTATTGCAGCAGCATTATTGCTGTCAGTTATTTTTTTTCTTATGCACAGGCTAATTAAAGTTTCTGACCCGTTGCTGCAGCGTCCTTCAGGCCATTCGTAAAACAGTGTGTGACTGGGAGACGGGCCGGGAGCCACACAACGACCCCGCCCTGCGAGGAGAGAAGGACCCAAAGGGAGGCTTCGACATTAAAGTCCCGCGGCGAGCCGTGGGGCCCTCCAGCACTCAGGTCTGTCTCCATTTCTACCTTTCTAGTCATGGAGCTGGTAAGAGTTTGACTAAAATAAACTTTAAACAGATGAATCTGTGTCATTTACGCTAAACTGAAATGGTGCTATTTTACTGTTGGGCAGACATGATCCCTTATCATCATCCCAGCTATAATCCTTTCCCACACCTTGAAGGCGTCACCAGATCAGGCTCCGCCAGTTTATATTAATCAGGCTTATGAAGCTCATGGAGCCGATGTGGCATCCGATTAGAGAGCAGGTCTGCACTGTTGTGTCAAAACTAACTCTGGGCGAGATGGATGAGCCAAAGTCTTTGGGTCTTAACAGAATGTTGTGTCCTGTAGTTCACTGTTGTGTTTTTTTGGTGTTCAGTTGACTTCTATTGGAGCTTTTTGTCCTGCATGAACCTTAGGACTTTAGAAATGGCTGTCGATTAAAATATGATCTGTGTTCAGGAGTTTTGTTGCTGAGCAACATTTCGGGAAATAGTTTCGTCCATTATGTTGCATAAACCCCGCAGATTTATCAGCTTAGAGCTTTGCTCTTAGAACCAATCTACTGTCCAGATTGCTTCCAAGAACAGATTTCAACACCTGCATTTTCAATGCTTCTTAGATGAAGAGATAAAAATGTTAGAGGATGACCCAGAACAGAAGAGATGCAGTGAACTTCCAAACAAGCCAATTTCCTAAAAATCATTGTTGGTGCATTCAACTGCCACCAGGCTGCTGACCTCACTTTCCTTTTCTCTGTTTGTTCATAAACGTGGCAGCTCTACATGGTGAGGACGATGCTGGAGTCTCTCATTGCAGACAAAAGTGGCTCGAAGAAGACCCTGCGCAGCGGCCTTGAGGGCCCCACCATCCTGGACATTGAAAAATTTCACAAGGAGTCCTTCTTTTACACACATCTGCTGAACTTCAGTGGTGAGGAGTTTGATTCTGTAATGGCAGAAATTTGGATAAAAAAAAAAAAAACAGAGCCCAGATTTAAAACCCTTCTCCGTGTCTCCATGCAGAGACTCTGCAGCAGTGCTGCGATCTCTCACAGCTCTGGTTCAGGGAGTTCTTCCTGGAGCTCACCATGGGCCGCCGGATCCAGTTCCCCATTGAGATGTCCATGCCATGGATCCTCACCGACCACATCCTGGACACCAAGGAGGCTTCCATGATGGAGTAAGTCTTTCTGTCATGAAACATCTTCTGGAAACTCTTCTTCTTCAAACCCAGACAGTCGGCGTGTATCATATATCATGATAAATTCATTTTCATAAGAATTTTAATTAAGTTGCAAATTACAATTAACAATATTTAAAAATGCCCCAAACTGTCCGTATTGTTTGAATTGGGAATTTTACTGTTTTCTTCGCTGTTTCTTCAATGAGAGTAAAAATACATTTGAAAATATGATTAAATGCAAATACTGCATGCAGATCAGTGACACGAATCGCACTTTTTTTATGCGACTGGTTTAAATTTGGTAATGTTTTTCCAGAGTATTATTTGTGTTTGAGGGACTATAAATGCTGTGTTTTTGTTGTACAGTTTTTTAATAAGAAGTAATAAATATTTTTTATCGTCTCTTTTATTGTTATCATAATAATACCACAACATATCGTGAACATCGCCCCCCCTACCTGACAAACTGACACTTTTTCTGATTGCTTTTATCTACATAATATAATGACCCACCAGTAAAATAAAGTCTGTTTTACTCTGAGTGTTAACTAGACACAGTGCTTTTGCCTTTTTCATGTCTCTTGAACTATTTTACATGTGATGTTTCAACTGCAAACTTTATTTTATCAAGATTTTATGTAGTAATTTAAAAAAAATTAGAAGTGTGGCTTGTATTCATCCTCCGAGTTGGTTTATAAACATCTATGAACATAATTTTTCAAGCTATACCCTTGATTCCCTGTTGAATTTAAGTCTGGACTTGAACTAGACCATTTTAACGCATTAATATGCTGTCATCTGCACCATTCTTTCGCGTCTCTGACTTTATTTTGAGGGTTGTTGTCCTACTGTAAGACAAACCTCTGCCCCATTTGAAAGTCCTGTGCAGTCTCTGAGGTTTTCTTCGTCCATTGTCCACAGCATAATGCTGCCAACACCATGTTTCATAGTGGGATGGTGCGTTTACTTTTCCGTAGGGTTTTTGCTTGTAGCCCAGAAAGTTAAATTCTGTCTTCAACACCTTCTTCCAGATGTTTGCTGTCACAGACGTAAAAACTATTCACTAATAGGGTGACATAAAACTAAAACAAGTGGCTGCACTAGATGTTACTTGGGCTTAACAAGAAGTTTGGAGAGTCATAGCAGTGGAAGACTCTGATATCCATTTATCGTGTTTATGCCACATTTAAGCTCTTTATCTGTTACAATCTCAATTTAACACATTGACGTTTTCAGTTGCAACGTGGCTGAAAGTGGAAGAGCTCAGGGGCGTGAATACTTTCCCTGTGCACCGCATGTTCACCTTTCTGACCAGATTCTACAGGGTTGCTCTGCAAAGCTGGATGTTGTTTCTTCATGTTTCCAGGCCTGTTTTCATGTTGGCTACTGGATTACCGCGGTACGCCACAGATTTCCATAAGCCATTAAGCACATTTTCTGGCACCGGCCAGAACTCTGTAATTCTTCAAACCGACACCAAAATAAATCAACTTTATTCATTTGCTTGTGTCATGATGACGTCACCATCGTCTTTTATTTTTTATTTTTTTAAGCATTCACCTTGCAGGAGTAGTGTGGCAGAATGTGTTCATATTTTATCAGTCAATGGTAGAATTAGATCTTAATGATGTGCAAACGTTTCTGTGTTGCATCCTGGAACTTTTTCAGGCACATTTGTAGCAAACTTTTATGAGTAACATAAAGTCTTCCTCAAATGTGTGCAGGTACGTGTTGTATCCCCTGGACTTATACAACGACAGCGCACACTACGCTCTGACCAAATTCAAGAAGCAGTTCCTCTATGATGAGATAGAGGCTGAGGTAACGCACTGTAAATGTGTCCTGGATGATGTGATGGTCCTTTAGAGAAGCTTAATCTTTTATATTTGGTGTGGCAGAGCTTCATGACGAAATGCACTCCCCTTCCCCCCCACTTTAATACTGCATATTGTTTGTGGTCATGTTGTGCACTATAAATCCATGCTTCAGCTCTCTTCAATAATCTCTGTTGCATATCTCTGCTATATATGTAGAGCCATTGCATAACAGTTTATAAATGGTGAGGGTTTTTCCTCTTTTCTTGAATCAAATTGAAAAATCGCAAAGGACAAATCGCTGCCTTCAATTAAAACTTAGTTGTTTCATCGTCTGTGTTCACGAGGCATTCTAACTTTATTTTGCTTTTTCAGGTCAACTTGTGCTTTGATCAGTTTGTCTACAAGCTGGCTGATCAGATATTTGCCTATTACAAGATTCTAGCTGGAAGGTGAGTGCTTCTGTTTCCACTGTTTGTCTTTTCCAAATAAAACCACCATGTGTGAAACACACCCTCAGCATGATACTATCACCATCAAATTGGTCTTCTGAGAAATTTATTTTCATCTGAAAGATCCGATGGTTGATGTTTGGACAAAAATGTCTTTAAACTTATGAAACACAAAGGTGCTTCAGTGTTTTTTGTCTTCCACAATCCAGATGTTTGTATCTCATTTGTCGAGATAATAGATGAAGAACTTGGCCGTAAATTTATAGAAATAAGAAAAAATCTTGTAACGTTCCGAAATATTTCAATACGTCAGAATGAAATCTTTTTAAGCGGTCCTTCATCCGAGTCTTTTCACTCTGTCTGAATACCTCAGTCTTCTCCTCGATAAACGCTTGAGAGCCGACTGCAAGAACCAGGGCGCCAACATTCCCTGGCCCACTTCCAACCGATACGAGACCCTGCTGAAGCAGCGCCACGTCCAGGTGTGTCCCCTACCTGTTACTCCCTTCCCTCCTCTCCCCTTCAGGAGCCCTCCTTCCCTTTACTAACAGAGCATCTGCCTCAGCTCCTGGGCCGCTCCATCGACCTGAACCGACTCATCACCCAGCGGGTCTCGGCGGCGCTCCACAAATCTCTGGAGCTCGCAATCAACCGCTTTGAGAGCGAGGACCTCACCTCCATAATGGCACGTCAACCCTTTGGGTTTTTTTTGTTTTTATCAGAAAAGCAAACAGCTTCTTCTGCTGCCCTTTTCTGCGTTGTTTTCACTGTTTTCACTCCCCGTTTCCAGGAGCTTGAAGGTCTTCTGGAGGTCAATCGCATGACGCACAAGCTGCTCAGTAAGTTCTTGACCCTGGACAGCTTCGACGCCATGTTCCGCGAGGCCAACCACAACGTGTCGGCTCCGTACGGCAGGATAACCCTGCACGTCTTCTGGGAGCTCAACTACGACTTTCTGCCCAACTATTGCTACAACGGTTCCACCAACAGGTGGGTCGGCTGCAGTAGAGAGGCCGCCGCCTTTAGTTCAGCTGCAATTAAATTCTCTGGGATTATATGCAAATTATTTTTTTATTTGCTTAGAAATTATGTTTCACGGAATGGCCAGCAATACATAAAAACAGTAAAAAAAACAGAAAATGAGGTCTCCATGTTGTAGTTTTACTAAAGTGAGAATGCATTTACACAAAACGAAATGAGAACCGGATGCATTGAAGAGTCCATTTTAGCAGTAAATTCCGTTTTGTGTTTATTTTCAGTTTAAAACAACAGACGGATCAGTGAAAGGTCATAAGGATCAGCTTGGTTTTAAACAAATAAATGCAAATGACCAGCTCAGCAGAAGCAGAGCACCATGCCAGCTGAGCTGAGTTTGCAGCTGCCACAATTGTTCTGCTCATATTTCTCAGATTGACTCAAATAAATAAATGATGCCTGTCTGTATATTTTTTATATTGTCCTAAATTTTGATTTCCCCTTTCTTCCTATTGAATTTCAGTTTTTTCTGGCTTTATTTTAGTTCCACTTAAAGATTTGTGTCCATCAACAAAAACAGAACAAACCAGAATCCAGTTTTAAGGACTGAATAAAAGGTGTTGATTTAAAAGGGAAAAAAAACTTTAATCAACATTAACGTAATTGGTACATAGACAATACCATAATGCTCATTTACCTTGCAATAAAAGCATTACAGAACAAATCAAACTATCACTGATGACTGAAACTGCTGCTGTTGAATCAGCAGTCGGATAAGTACGTTTTGAATTTTGCTTCATGACCCAGGTTTTTAAAAATGATTTTACTTTAAATTTTGCACTCTTACTACAACTCTGGCGTGTTCACTGATTAGAAAGGAATCATATTTTTAAATGTCCCTCCAGTCATCCACTGGTCAGGGCAGATCAAGGTGAAACCCGGCCAGCTCACATTTCCAGACTCATCAGCATCGTGTGTTTTCAGCCACATGGTGCCACTTTATAGCACAATCAAGTTACTATGTTACCTGCAGTTGTTATAAAAATGCTGCATTTAACACATTAAAATTTGGTCCTCTGTCTCTTTAAGAAACTATCCTCTGGAAGTCATCAGAACATCTTTGCTCTATTAATCCTTTAACAACGTTTCACTGAGCAGCAGCTCCTATAATGAGCTCAGCAGATGCCCAGTTCCATTGGGTGTTTGGTAATTGCTGCTGGCTAGTCTGGAGGAGCTGGTATGTTTTTGATGAGGGAATAACACTACAACATGATTTAAAGCTCAAGCAAGAACAGTTTCCATAACATTTTCCCTTTAATGTCCATCATCTGGTTGTCCCAGGTATTCATTAGCTTGGTTTACATTTATTGAAATTGCGTCTCTTCATTGTACTTCTTCAGGTGCTGCATTATTGGACACGGTATTTTCTCTACAGTTACATAAAATCTGCACTCCTGAAAGTGCTGAAAGTTTCAACAAAAGCTTGTGCATAAAGAGATGGGATTGTGGCTGATAGGTTGTAAAGTTGCTCCTGATGGCTGTGTGTGTTCATTCTTTACTTTTCATCTCTGTGTAATGTACCCAGCTGTTTATGTTGCGCTGTGACGGGTATTTGAATAATCTCCATCTGTGCGTCCAGGTTTGTGCGCACCATCCTGCCCTTCTCTCAAGAGTTCCAGAGGGATAAGCCCCCCAACGCTCAGCCCCATTATCTGTACGGGTCAAAGGTCAGTGCATTCCTCTGTTATCACCGCTCCCAGAGAACAACTCGCTTTATTTCTTTGGATTCCATAAGCAACAGATTTTTCGTGACCTTACCAGCTGTGCATAAGCACATGTTAAAGCTACATGTTTACTGCATGATAATAAAATCTAGGGCTGGGCCAGATGGCTTAAAATACAACCTCAGAAATGTTTTCTGATTTTAAACTTTTTTTTTTGTTCTTTTTGCTTTCTTTTCTAAAAAATGTATTGCAAATGATGGAAAATATTGTCAGTAAGTGGCTTTAACTTCAGTCATTCTTTCTGAGTATTAGGGTCAGGCTGCAAGAATTTCTGTTTAATAACAAGAACATAGTTATAATAGCAGAATAAAGACACAATTTTACCTGAAAAATGTCTTAAAATAATAAAAAAAACTATTTTTAGTAATGCAAAAAAAAAAAAAACTTGGACTAATAATTTATTTTTTTGTATGTTGGAGTTTTCCTAATATTACAACTTAATTCTGGTAATAACTTTATTCTTGCATTATTCTGACTTTATTGTTATATAACTTTATTCTTGTATTGCTACAACTGTATTCTTGTAGCATTTACTTTATTTTTGTTAAAAAAGTAAAAATCTTTGCCTGACTCATATTTTGCTGTGTAGTTGACCTGAATTCAAAGTCCAGATAAATAAAAGCTGTAAGACATGTTTGTCAAACAAGATGACATCACTGAACTGTAAAAATCTAAAAAGCGCATTTGTGGAAAAAAAAATCCGGATTTTCCAAATATTACATTTGCAAAAGCTAAATATTTGATTGATCAATTAAATTGATTTATTGCCCAGCCCTAATAAAATCCCTACAGAAAATAAAGGGAAGGAAACTTTATTCAAGGAAACATTGTGCTGAGTTTTATGTCTCTTATGTCTTGTGCAAAATGTTTAGCAAAAACGCCTCTCTGCAAAAAATAAATAAATAAATAAAATATTGGTCTAAAAGGTTAAAGCTGAAAAGCCCTTCAGTGGGAATGGGTGATTGGTCCCATTCCCACTGCTGCCGTCAATGCAACTTATATATCAGCTTGTATGTTTAAGTTAACTTACTTAAAATGATTCAAACTGTCTTGTTATGAATGGTTGCTATGACGATATCCCTGTAAGCACAAATAGGATTTTCATTGAGCGGGTAAAACGTTCGGTGATAATTCATTCGGGGTCGGCGGGGGGCGCGGAACAATACCGTGGTGACCTCAATCCGCTCGATTAATGCCGGCTCTCTGTCAGCCGGCTCAGCCCTCATGCTCCGGGGTAATTACATGGCCGCCCGGCTGCGCCAGCATCAGCGACGTCTGCATGGCGGCGGCCCGCTTGATGCTCTCCTCGCTGCTGCTGCTCCTGGCCTGGAACAGATGTCCCGAACTGGACATGTCCCGGCGGGCGGAGGCCGTCACCACGGGGCGGCTCTCGGCGGCGCGGCCCGGCAGGGAGCACATGTTGTGGAGGCAGCCCCACAGCAGGACGCTGGCAATGACCAGCAGCAGCAGGCAGCAGGTCAGCCACACGCCCACCGCCACCTCCCAGCCCGCCCGGTCGTGGCCCTCGCTGCTCTCGCTCGGCGTGCTGAACACCTGGCACTGCTCCCGGACGGGGTCGGCGGCCTGGCACGTCACGCACAGGAAGTAGGCGGTCTGGGGCAGCAGGTTGCCCAGGTAGGTGGCGGTCTGGCTGACAGGGATGCGCTCCTCGTGCTTGAAGCTCTTGCGCTTGTAGCCCATGATGAGGCTGTTCCAGTTGGGGTCGTACATGACGCTGTAGAAGGTGTCCAGGCAGGCGGGGGAAGCGGGCCACGTCACCCTGGCCGAGGTGGACGAGATGTTGTAGACCGTGACCACCATGACGACAGGAAGAAAAGCTTCCTGTTTGGTTTCGCTTTATTTTCCAGATGCAGGCTCACAGCATTAAGTCAAACTGTAAAAGAGGCGACGGAAGTACAGAGTAAGAAATGCTAAACACTCATTAAATACAATTAAAAAAAACTCCTAAAGAAACTGATGGTGATTGGTCCCATTCCCACTGCTGCAGTCAATGCAACTTATATACAGCTTGTCTGTCTATGATCCAAAACTGCATCTTAAAGTGGAGGCATGAAACCACATCTATGCCATTTTTCCATTATGCTGCCTCCATTAAACCTTATTTGGTTTTTGTTGTAGTTTTTGGATTTTAAAAAATCACCACGGTAACTCAATGCCACCAGAAGTAAATGATGCAAATCTCTCATCCGAGCCACTCATTTTAATGTATATTTCAACCAATTGATTTTCATCTGTTGCTAAAACAGGCTTCAATTATTGAGCCTAATGAAGGCTCATTTATTTTTTCTATCTTTAAATAACCGTTTAAAAAAAATAAATAGTGCAAAAAACCTATAGGAGCGACAGAGTACTGTATGATGGATTATCTGTGAACCGCTGAGAGGCAGATGAAGATGTGTGCAGATGTTCACTAAATTACATAATACAGGATTGTTAGTGGAGAGGCTTATCTTTACTCTGTCACCTGTTATGTGAAAGGAAAGGTGATGATCTGTCAGCCGAAACCATCGTTAGAAAAAAAAAGAAAAAAAAACGCGCTTTGGGTTTTAGTAGATTGACATGATTTAAAGTTTAAATGTTCTGCACTTCCATTTTTTTAATGCAACAACTAGAGTAAATAAATGATTACACTGATTTTACTTTAATTCTTCATTAACTTTAGGCTTTATTTTCACATTTTCCTCAATTGTTCCTCTTTTACTAATCTCTAACCCTGGCTAGGTGTTTTTAGTCATTTAGTAATTAGAACTTGTAAGTTTAAAGGCAGCCATGTTTAAAACCTTCAACTTGGTAAATCAAAAACATGCATTCACAGGCAACTTTCCTTCTCCATCAGATTAACATTTATCGACTTTCTGTTGCGTGTGCTGCCACAAGATCTGATCTCCACAGCAACCAAAGTTATTTTGAGACAATTCACAGCATAACGTGGATAAAATTCAAGCCTACCATGAAAACACTCCGCTGTGTGACGGTCCTCCCAGTGTGTTGAGCGTCGCTGCTGGTGTTCGCTCACCTCTTCCATTATAACGAGACAGAGACGCTCGATGCAGAGTCCTGCTCCGAGGGACAGAAGCACAGATCAGCGCGTCTTTATCTCAGATTCTGCAACACTAGAGGGAGTGTTACCGGATTAGAGCAAACGCAGGAGAGGGAGCTAAAATCTCCTGTTTGGGATGAAAAAAGTGCATTTTCTCCCATCTGTGGGTCAGTCATAGGTCATACTCTCTACAGGGATTGTTTTCTGTTTCTTTTCTTTTTTTGCTAGCTCCTCTGTCGACATTGTGGCGATGAAGATCTTTAATTTCCTGTTGACCAGGCATGTGGTGCGTGTCGTATCTGGAATATTAAGTGGTGAGATGAAATGTGCTGCAGCCACTTCATCCATCTGTCCAGCTGCTTCTTCCCACAGTGCAACAACCATTGCTGACCATGCTGTTATGGAGCCTGGTGTTCACATTTGTAGTTTTTAAAAAGCTGGTTTAAATGTTTGATGAAGTTGATTAAATTAAAATCTGTTTCTTTGCCGTGTTGTGATCTGTCGACCTCCAACACGCTTTTATTTTTAGCCTCAGAAGTCAGAACTTAATACAGTTGCAAGTTAGAAACCCGGAAGTAGTGATGATAATCAGATAATTTAATGAAGAGCTGTTGCATTTAGCTTTATTTAGTTAAAGATGCTAAACATTTTGTCTTTGTTTTGGTATTTTCTTCTTTTTTTTCATTTTGTTTTGTAAGTTTTTCATTATTTCTTTTTATATTACTTATTTTGTCTTCTTTCATATTTTTCTGGGAACTCAGATTTTTTTATTGTTTTTTTACAGTGTGAATTTTTCATTTTGTGACCAACTAAACTTTATTTGATCAACTTTCACAGGCAAAACCATGACATATAAATGATTCTTGTATAAAATTGGTTTTGTTAGTATTTTTGGGATTTTTCTGACAAAAATTTTGAATTCTCTTTTTTTTAAATGTAGGTTAGAATTGCAAATATTGTTTAAATTACTATTTATTTATTTATTTATTTATTTTTAGATATTTGCTCTTAGGACATGAAAAACACTGTATTGTTCCTTAATCGAACATGGCATCTGGAAATATTTTAGGATGTATATTCAAAATTATGGACTATAAAGGATTTTTCAGTTTTTGCATTAAACCTGACCTTTGACCTTTGGGGTGGCATACAAGAAGCTGGCACCCTTTAATAACTAAAAATAGTTAGTTTTAGGTTTTCTTTTTTTATGCTTCCATCGTTTTTAGCTTATTTTGTTGATTATATTTATCTTTGAACCTTTTGAATTCGATTTGCTGTGAACAGAAGTAGAAGACACTCCAACTCTTATAAGCCAGTTTGTCTGTGGGGCTATAAGTATTTTATATACCGACATTCAGAGCATTTTGACACATAAAATGAAGTGTTTGTGAAATATTTTCGAACTTGTATTTGAAAAAGTCCTTAAACAGATCAGATGTGGCTGAGTTTGAAATGATTTGCATGACAAATGACTTTTACATTAAAATAATTAAAAAGCAGAAGGTTTTTCCTAATCATCACCTGTCTTTTGTGTGTTTGTGTGTGTGCAGACCCTGAACCTGGCGTACAGCAGCACATTCACCACCTATAGGAACTTTCTGGGCCCTCCACACATTAAGGTCATGTGCAGACTACTGGGCTACCAGGGCATCGCCGTGGTGATGGAGGAGCTGCTTAAGGTCGTCAAAAGTCTGGTGAGTGTAATCTAGAAGACTATGGATGGAGCTTCTGTCATTTGTCTTTTCTCCATCATCATCATGCTCTGTTCCGTCATTCAGCTCCAGGGAACCATCTTGCAGTACGTGAAGACGCTGATGGAGGTCATGCCCAAGATTTGCAGACTTCCACGCCACGAGTACGGCTCCCCTGGTAGGTGGCAGCGCACTGAATCTTAGAAGAGAGCATCATATCTCAATTCAGCATATAACCCAAATGTTACAGATTATTAAGCACAGATGCCTTGTGTTTTTGTTCCAGGCATCCTGGAGTTCTTCCACCACCAGCTGAAGGACATTGTGGAGTATGCCGAGCTCAAGACGGTGTGCTTCCAGAACCTGAGAGAGGTGGGCAACGCCCTCCTGTTCTGCCTGCTGAGTGAGCAGAGTCTGGTACGGATCGGCCCGCGTCGGGATGCAGCTCCGACTCTCTGCTCTGCAGCCAGCTGACGTTTTTCATGTCCGTGTCTTACAGTCTCAGGAAGAAGTGTGCGACTTGCTGCATGCTGCGCCTTTCCAGAACATCCTGCCGCGGGTGCATGTCAAAGGTAAGCACATTAACATCAAGACACAGTTAGTATTCATACTGCAAAGCAGAAAAAAAACAAAAACAGTATTTCAGATATACATATATGTTTTGTCTACACTAATCTGACTATTCTACATTTCTATCTCTGGATATACTTTTTTAAACTTGCCCTGATATACACATCTTTTTGAATTGAGTTCCTCTCCTAAATTATTCCCTCCCCTTCTCACTCCAAGCAGTTTCTATTATTTTATATGGAAGTAACTAATGTCATTCCAAGAAATTTTATTTTAGTCCTTCTGTTTACATTTACATTACCTTTTGTTACTTTTCAAAAATTAAAAACGTTGAAACAGAAAAGATTTGTCACCTGCACACGGCACCAAATCAATATCTCTGATACCATTGTTAACGTACATTAAAAACAACATTTTGGGCATTAGGATATGTAATATTTTTTGAATTTGGATTTTCCTTTCAAAATAATACCCTGGAATAAATACATTTAAGATTCTCTGAATCAATATATATCTGATGTTGTAGAGTTACTAATAACAGTCCAATTATGTTTTTCTTTGTTTTTGTGCTGCAAAATTGCATTATTTTTAGATAACTCTTGTTTATTTAAAAAAAACCCTGCTGACTTTAAAAAAAGATGTTTTACATAAGTCATCTTCTCCATAAGACAGGCTCCAAAGATTGGAGGTCACTTACTACAGATGACTATCAGAAATCAAATCAAAATAGTACCGATAAAATGTTTCTAAATCTTCCTGCACCAGTCAAATAAGTAGTACCAACCCATTCTTTGTGTTCTCCTTGCTGTTCAGATGGGGAACGCCTGGATGCCAAGATGAAGCGTTTGGAAGCTAAATACACGGCGCTGCACATGGTTCCTCTGATCGAGCGCCTCGGAACACCGCAGGTAGAATCAGGCTAAACGTTTCCGTGGTTGCAGAGTCGACATCGCAGCATCGTTGATTGTGCTTTTTGAAATCCTGCCAGAGTGACCTTATGACCAGAAAACTATCGCTCCCTTTCCTTCAGCAAATAGCCATCGCGCGTGAGGGCGACCTCCTGACCAAAGAGCGGCTGTGCTGCGGCTTGTCCATGTTCGAAGTCATCCTGACGCGCGTGCGGGGCTTTTTGGACGACGCCATCTGGCGTGGCCCGTTGCCCAGCAACGGCGTGATGCACGTGGACGAATGCGTGGAGTTTCACCGCCTGTGGAGCGCCATGCAGTTCGTCTACTGCATCCCCGTGGGAGCCCACGAGTTCACAGTGGAGTGAGTGCAGGATCTCTTCCTGTCAAACACAAAGCAAGCCGCTAAAGTCAACGTGTTTATCTGAAACGTGCGTCCGCTTCCTGCTCCCTTCCTCCAGGCAGTGCTTCGGAGACGGCCTCCACTGGGCGGGCTGCATGATCATCGCCCTGCTGGGACAGCAAAGACGATTCGACATACTCGACTTCAGCTATCACCTGCTCAAGGTGCAGAAACACGACGGCAAGGACGAGATCATCAAGAACGTGGTGAGCTGGAGAGCGGATCAGTAACACAACCCGCAATGCACAAATGAATTTTAGTACCGATTTCCGGTCATTTATTTTGTTACACTCATTCTCCATTTACTTCTGCTTTACTTTGACTAATGACTTAATAAATTGCAGATACTTCACATTTCTATCTCCATCTTTAGCAAACATGAGTAATTATGAGGGAAATCAGAACTATTTATTACCCCCATTGACTGTCTTCAAATAAAATATGCTGCAACTCACATCGCTGATTCATCATGACAAATGAGCATGTAGGAAGGCACCATGGGAAATCACTAGTTTGTCCTAAACGTAGGTGTGTATTGATGTTAAACATATGTTAACGTGGGGCGTATCTGTGTTTCCTTCAGCCTCTAAAGAAGATGGTGGACAGAATCCGCAAATTCCAGGTCCTGAACGACGAGATCTTTGCCATCCTGAATAAATACATGAAGTCTGGAGATGGAGAGAACATGCCGGTGGAACACGTCCGCTGCTTCCAGCCACCAATCCACCAGTCGCTCGCCAGCAGCTGAGGCGCTGCTGCTCCTCCACTCGTACTTTGGGTCCGCTTGTGGGTTCCAAACACCGTCAGCATTCTCCTCTGTTTTCCTTTGGCCTTCAGTAGCTAAGGACCATTAACTGCGATAAGGGGCCACTGTTTGAACGTTTTGATTTTTGTTTTTGTATTCACTTGTGCCTTATAAGAATAGATACCGACCTTTTTTGAAAGAACTATTCTTTTGTACTTGCAGGTAGCTGTAGTTCAGGGAGGGAAATTAGTTTTATGAGTATTTAAGGGTTTGCTGTGGTGGAACATTAAAAGGGTGAACCTATTTTTGAGAAAGAAAAAAAATGGTCATTTTGTACTGTCTACATGCATGCTCAAACATTTTAAAGATTAATGAGAAATAACCCTCATCCTTATTATGTTAAGCAAATTATTCACTGTGCCTTGTTTGAAATCTTTTAATCATTTTAATTCAATAAATATGTAACAAATCTGTTTTTTGTCAAGAGGTTTTTTTTTTATGTAAAAAGTTTCCCCACCTACCTCCAGATAAGACTCCAAACATAAATTACTTTGAAGTATCACAAAAAAACGTCAATTATAGTGACGTTTTTGTCAAAATGTCATTGTCAGCAGGTCCTCAAACCAGAATATATTAGCTTTATATTTTTGATTCATAGAAAGAAGGTCAGTGTGTGAAAATCCATGTACATATAACAAAGCATTTCTTTAGAAAATATTTACAGAGCTACAGAGGAATGCAGGTCAGTTAAAGCCAGGGTAGGTGACTTTTATAAATGTTTTTGTTTTGCATATTTATTAAAACCATCACAGTCGTGACAATATAGCATTACAGATAATCTGAAAAATAAAATGGAGCTCCTCTGCCTTCTATAACTAACTACTGACTTACACAGCTCAGTGGTCCAATCAGAGCCAGAGGGAGGCCCTTATCGCTGTTATGCTACAGCTTTCTGTCGTCAGCAAAACTTGTCATAAATGCTAAGGCTAGTTAGCATAGCCTCAGCTGACAGATTTTCCTCGAATGGCAAGTTGTTTCTCCACCATTAGCGCATTTAGCAGCAGCGTGTTACGGCAGTATGATTTTTTTTGCTTGCTCTATTATTTTATCGGCTGCACGCTTACATAACCATAACCACAACAGATCAACACCCTTAACAAGGGTACAGAATAACGCATGACTTAAAGCAGAGCTTGCGCTCCATTATTTGCCCCGGTGTCACACATAAAAGGGCAATATGTATTTACCAACCATATAATGTCATTTAGAGCTCAATAAACTATGTTAACTTGAGTTCTATAAAAACGCTACATGTGTACCACTTAAAATAAATTGTATTTCCCAATTTAACGCCTTGAAATTGGGCCTCTTTCTCTTTAAAAACACCTGCTCTGTATGAAACCCCGCCTTCAGGAAGTCATCACAACATGGCTCCTCTATTATCCCTAACTTTTTTTTTTTTTTTTTTTTTTTAAACAGCGTGACAACAGCGTTCTCAAACATGCATAAGAGTCAAGGCAACACTTCAGGTGTACTTTTTCATGAGGGAATAACTTTATAACATGATGTAAAGTTCAAAGGTCGTTTCTGACTGGGAGTAGTGCATTCCTTCAGAGGGCAGCAGTAGCACTAATATGAAGTGGAGGAGCTCGATGTATTCACAGATTATCTGTGTCATACTGCGTGGACCTGGTGACAGTTTTAACCAATATGTTAAAAAAACTTTTTCTTATAAGTTACTTACCCCCAACTATAACCAAATATGACAGTCTGAGTAAATTAAGGCAAATTAAAACAAATACAATCTACTGGTCCATCCGTGTCCCCCTTCCTCCGCTCACAGTTGATTGTCTCATTATTTTAGAAGCTATCGGCACCAACGCAATGGTTGAGTCTGAAGACGAAAAAAAAAAACAAAAAAAAAAAACATTTATTAAACATCTAAAGAGGAAGTCATTGCTCCGTTCCTCCTGGAGATGCTGTCGAAAGGCAAACCCCTGTCCTCCATGTCCTCTGAGGACTCGTCCTGCAGCAGTTCATAGTTGGTGTGCGCGGCCGAGCCGTTGGCCGCCGGGGCGCCGCCGCGTTCCTCCTTCCTGATGGACACGGCCAGCGTCGCCAGGCTGACGCTGATGTCTTTGAAGGCGTGCAGCAGGAAGATGCCCACGATGATGGTGAGGAAGCCGCTGAGGGTGCCGATCACGTCGCCGGCGCCCATGTGCTCCCACTCTTTGAAGAGGATGGCGGAGCAGGTGAGCACGGACGTGGTGAAGAACACGTAGTAGATGGGCGTCACCAGCGAGGTGTTGAAGATGTCCAGGGCCTTGTTCAGGTAGTTGATCTGCGTGCTCACACAGCCCACCAGGCCCAGGAGGAGGATCCAGGCCAGGGGGTTCTTAAACACGTTGACGCCGGCGATGCCCTCCTTGATGGCGATGCCCAGTCCTTTGACGCAGGACACGGAGAGCGCCCCGATCACGGAGCAGATGGTGATGTAAACCAGGATGTTGGTCTGACCGTGGCGTGGGGAGACCACAAAGATGAAGATGAGAGCCACAATGATGACAAGAGTGGCGAAGAACAAAAACCCTTAAAAAAAATGTAAAAATACAATGAGGAACAATCTTTTTAAATAGTATTCAAACCACAAACATGAATGTATTTTATGTGCTAGAACAGGCAAGTTTCTCAAAGATTCTTTTTTTATACGTTCATATGTTAACCTCATATGTCAAGAGGTCTTCTTCTTAATCTTTTACATTCTGGGGTTTTTTTCTGAGGCAAAAATTTGACTTTCACTCAGCCGCAGGTTGGTACCGCAACCTGCAGCTCCGGTGCCACTCTTTACAGCTTCCACAATGGCTCTTGTTAACTTCTGACTAATAATTAAGAAAAAAACAGTTGGTGTTTTTAAATAAAGATATAGCAACAAATGCAAGAATTTTTTTTCCCTGCAGTATTTGCACTGAATCTCCAGAAAGAAAACATATGACACCAACAGTATCAGTGATATGTTTTTGATAGGTTGGAATCTGTGCTTTTTTAATAAAAAAAAAAAACAACCTCTTGTGTTCTTTACTTTAAATCCTAAACAAAAGAAATAAAACACAGCTTTAAAAACAAACAAAAAAAATCCTAAAGTAGATATTTTGTCTAAAATATTGTCTTTTTTTTTTTTTTCAAAAGCATATGTGGCATTTGTGGCTCTAAACCAGTTTTTTTATTTTTTTTTTTGATGTCTTGAGAGCAAAAATGTCTCTTTACATTGCAAGTCTCGCTGTCCCCTGTGCCAGATCAGCAAAAGAGTATTGCATGTGTGAGGCTGTCGAGCAGAAAGTTGTGGAAAGCTTTAAGGCAGCATTAAAGCTCTTGTGTGTGACAGCGCCGTTTTATTCCGCTGAGTCATCCCTACCTGGGTCGACCAGCTTCTTGGCCATGGCCTCCAGGCTGTCGATCTCCTCCTCCTTCGGCGCATGAATGACCATGGTGGTGGAGCCGAGGATGCTCAGCAGGCAGCCCAGCTTCCCGTGCAGGTTTAACCGCTCAGTCAGGAAATATGAGGACAGCACAGCACTGCAACACAAAAAACAACCAATACCCGTCATGGAAAGTTTAAACCTAGGATTGCACATGTTTGGAAACAAACATACAAGGTTCCACACTATGTGTTACTTGAGTTCATTTACTCAAGAACGTACTGAAAAACAAGAAAGAGCTATTTGTTCCAGTTTCAGCCGCACGATGTTTTTTGATAAAACGTTTCGGTGTCGAGAGCACGTGATGAGGCGTCTGTACCTGACGAGCACGCTGAGGGCTCCCAGGGGCGTGACCAGGGTGGCAGGGGCAAAAGCATATGCTGCGAAGTTGGCTGCTTCCCCAGCACCCACTGGAAAAAACCGACCAAAATACCAAAACGTTAGCATGCAGTCAGAGCATGTCACAATAGAGCCAGACGTGGGGAAACAACGCAATACTGTCTGAGGTTTGCCACACTGCAACAAAACTGAGCACCAACACACTGACTGACCCATGTCACTGAAGCCAATCTGCTGAAATATTTTTTTAAATATATATAGCGCTACAGATTTGGAAATGTGATCAAAACCATTACAATAACACAAAGCTTATCACTTACTTGACAGTAAACCAGCCCACCACAACCATTCTTTAAGATACGCATGACCGCCCTGCCCTGTAAAACAGAGAAAACTGGTTTTATTACTGCTTAGCATATCAATAAATAAGAGAGGAGTGAATCAAGAAGCAACCTCACATCTAAGAAGAACTGAGTAAAAGAAAATCAACATAAGGAGGCATCAGAGAAGTTTCCTTCCCCCCCCAAAACCACCTATTTGAACAGCGGCCATTTTGCTTGATCCTTTGCACTTTGTGTGATTTGTGCAAGTTTCCCAAAATAGAAGACTTAAATTCTTACATATTAGATTATTACTAGACTGGGTTTCAATTTGCTAGACAAGACAGGTCACACTGGACCAGCCTGGCCTTTCAAAATAAAGCTTACAGATCCCATCATTAAAAAAGGGGATAGAGTCTTATAAGTCATATCAGGAGTCGGCAACCTTTACAATCTAAAGAGCCATTTCAGCCCTCACTCCAGTCCATCTAAATAAAACTTTAGAGATGCAAATGTTACATTACATTACTTTTATTTTTTTCTGGGTTTTAAAATACACAAAAACATAAAAACTCTGGAAAACGTGAGGATTGAGCCATTTTTCTTGTATGGGATTTTGATATTTGGGGAATATCTGAAATAAAAATTACTACTTATACTTTTAACGTCATTCTATTGTAAAAAAAAAAAAACCCAAAAAAACCACAATGCAATTATTTCCATACATATACATCAACTCCTAAAACCTGGATTTATTACATCTTTATTAAAAAATCAATTGGTTCTTTAGCATTTTTAGTCAAATTTATTATTATTATTAAACCTTGGAAGGCCTAAAGAAACACTCAGAGCTCTATGTTCGGATGTCTGCATTAGATCGCCAATTTTCTTAAAATAAGGCGTAGAAATACTCTTCCAAATAAAAGCCTCAATGTTTCATTGAGACATTATTGCAAAAGTAGGTTCCATAAAACTAGAGTGACTAAACCAGTAATTAAGATTATGTTTGGATCCTAAGTTCTTCAGGGACCTGGACAAAAAAAAAAAGACAGAATCAAGATGATCCTCACACTAAAAGCGTTGCTCTTTTGTAGGTTTGACTATAAAGAACGTTGTTTAAAATTCATATTAGTTCATTTATGTTACACAAATGCTGTTAGACACTGCAAACCATTAAAATATCATCCAGTCTTCATTACACTTGCTGTCTAAAGTGCATTATCGAAACAAACCAAAGGAAGAATCTTCAGATCTGAGGAAAAGGTCAAGTGAGCTATTGATATTAATGATTACCAGGAGTTGAAAAGACTCTGTGACACACACACACACACACACGCACACACACACACACACACACACACACACACACACACACACACACACACACACACGCGCACACACACACGAACATACCCTGCTCCAGGGAGCTGGTTTAAACACGCCTGTAAAACACAGGGCAGGGATTAGCGAGTTTCCTGACTGGTCCGACTTCTGGTTTGGCTGTCAGCGATGCACATCAGCAGCAGGGAGTGCCTTAAGGGCAAGCTGACAAATTCAATCAGATATGTTGTGATCTGGGTGTTACAGAGAGAAAGCGGCCGGTACCTGCCCGCATCGATCCCTTCTTAGCCAGCCTCAGAAGACCTTTCTTCTTCAGGATGAAGCTTCCACCGATGAAGATGCTGGAGCTGATGGCCAAAGCCAGGCCGATGTAGAAATCGTACTTCCCCCGGTCCTGACCCATGGTGATCCTGGATGTGTTGGAGTGATTTTTCACATCTACCACCAAGCAGGGAAGATGCTCACCAAAGGAGCAGCTCTGGCAACCTGGATGGGGGGAGGGGGAGTGGGGTAGTTGAAAGAGCACAATAAGAAACAACAACACAGTTTCCTCACACTTCACGTCCATCCCTTACAGCGGGAACCTACCGGCGGCACAGGACACATTACACAGCGGAAAACCATAACCTGACGCGTTGAAGAAATCCATTTAGGGCGCAGCGCGTTAAAGAACATGTAGTCCCCTCTGCTGCCTTATCCCATACAAAGACATGAGAGACTGAGCATATCCAACCGGTTGTCTGAGTGTTGTGCCGCCACAGACACAAAGCCTTGTGAAACTCGGTCAGCTGCTATGTAAATTAACTTATTTCAGGAGTTTGGAATCAGGAAGTGGCATTCCTCTAATGGGAATGTTAGGTGCACCTTGATAGGAAGCTGAGGAACCTCGGGTTATAATTAAGGCTCTATTACCAACCAATAAGCTGCTTCGGCAGTTGCTCTGACGCGCCTAACCTATAATTTGACTCAGCTACAAATAAGTGGATACAGCGAGCTGAACACGTTAGCTGAACACCATTAGCATCACAGCACTCCTAGCTAAGCCACAGGAGTCATTGTTAGCGACAAGCAGCGCAGTTTGATAAGTCCCCACCTTAATTACCTGCTCAAGGGCGGCTGTATTTCCCCCCCTCTGAAACAAGCGAACAGTGACTGGCCAGCCTGCGTCTCGGCTCTGCTTTGGACGGTCACATTCTGTTTCCTCCTTCTTCAACCAGGTACCGATAGCGGCCACTGGAGGACTGCCGCACCACGAGCTTCTTCTTCTCCTTATCAGGGCAGAGCGGAGACCGTTGAACTGTGTGCCCTCCGCAGGCTGAAACCCAGTACCACAGAGATCACTTACAGACGGACAGGGAACACAACACCGACTCCACTGGGTTCTACATTACAACTAAATGACAGAATCAGTGTAAAAGCAACTTAAACGCTTTAACACCTTAGGAGAAGGCAAAGAAACGAAGAGGCGGCTCAAACGAACACGAGGCCATAAAGAGAATATGTACACTGCTCAAATAAATAAAGGGAACACTTAAACAACACAATATAACTCCAAGTAAATCAAACTTCTGTGAAATCAAACTGTCCACTTAGGAAGCAACACTGATTGACAACGGGGACCCTCATCGGGTCAGTCAGTGTTGCTTCCTAAGTGGACAGTTTGACTTCACAGAAGTTTGATTTACTTGGAGTTATATTGTGTTGTTTAAGTGTTCCCTTTGTTTTTTTTAGCAGTATATTTTATGGCTGCTATAAAGGTTGGTGTTATGCAAAATCGACTTTTTTTGAGATTTATATTTAAAGAAATATGACGTACATATCATACATGACATTATGTCATATAATAATGGCATTCCCTCATCAAAATCATACAAACATACTCCCCCAAAATAATCAGTTCAAAACTTTATAATTAAATACAAGTTATCTGGATGTGTTACGACGACTCTGACGAGGCCTGGAGGGAAAAATCAACCTGTCACTCTCAGATGCTGGTATGTTCAAATTGAGCTTTTTGATCACAACAGCAACAACTGACTTAAAAGTTATGTTTTCGAACCTACAATGGTGGAATCATGCTGAGGATCTGTTGTGCTGCTAGGAGAATCAGTGCACCAGTAGTTGAGGTATGTGTACAGTATTTTTCATTGTATGCATAATTATAACCAGAGGGATCCAGAGTTAACATTTAGAAAGATGAAAAGTTGTTTGCTGTGAGAACATTCCACCCTGGAAAGAGGAATGTTCAAATGAATCAGTAAATGTTGTAACTTCATATGTAGAAATCCAATTGACACTGTAACAAGAAAATCCCACAGGAGAAAGCTTTTCAATTAATTTATTACATGTAAAATCAATAAAGATTACAAAAAAAACCATTGTAATAAAATTAAATAAAAGTGTAAACCATCAGCTTTAAAAATCCCTTCATCTGACTGAAACGATACAGTTGCTCTTCATCTTTTATGCAACACCGGTGCTCAAGAATCATCAGCTGAAATGACTCTGAATAATTCAAAAGGCACAGTTCAAGTCCAAGGGTAGGTAATGCCTTAAGTACCCTGTGGGGAAACCCTGTAGATGAACCAAAGCAGAGTGATTTCTTTAGATACGACTAATGCAGGCACTTTGATAGTAATTTGGAATGAACTGACAGATAAAGTTAGAATAACAGCGAGAATAATGGCTTATGTTTTATAATAGAAAAACTAGGAGTCAATAACAGAATACCAATTCTGCTATTTAGTATTAAAAGGAGCTTTTAATACTAAATATTAAAACTAAATATTCATTGAGTTAGAGGGGTAGTATTAAAAGGAGCTTTTAATACTAAATATTAGTATTTAGACCGACTTATGTTAAGTGGAAGGAAAATGACACATGATTTTCAAACCTTTTTTTAAGCAAAAAATATGGCTGTTGCCAGATAACCAAAGAATGTGTGAGTTAGTTGATGCCACCGGCCCAGCTTAGCTAGACTGAGAGAGGTTGAGCGGCTAAAGCCTTTCCTCGGCCTACATCCCCCAGAATGCTGTGTTCTGGATCAGAATTCAGTGACATTATTGAAAATTCTATTAAAAGACGTATTATGTATTGATATTGATCACATTGTATATATATTGTTATTGGTCTATTGTCCAGCTCTATTTCGCTTGTAAATATCAAACGATTGACAATTTGCCAAAACGAAGGAAATTTGAGCCGATTTCTCAGTGCACCCCTACAAGAGACCCGTATGGGTTTCATAAAAAGGCACAACCCTTTGATTTTTATTTGTGTAAATAGCCACACCCTTAGTAAAACAAGGCAGTGGCACCATCATGATTCATTGAGTTAGAGGGGTGGAGAGTATGTCACGTGTGATCATAAAACATCTTTTTTCCTCTTCCGCATGCTGCATTACTCTACATTGGTCTAGCCGATAAAATGCATAGAAGTTTGTGGTTGTGCTCTATTAAAAAGTAATAAAATTCTAGTTACATCACCACTTCTGCAAGGCACCGTATAAAGTCCCTACACTTCCGTATTCCTGTACAGAACGCCATTTTGCTCCCTAACAAATCCCACCCGCTGTCCGTTAAAATGCTCACAATGTAATCAATGCTTTCCTCCTCACACTTATGTGGTCAAAGGTCACGGCTGACTGTTTCATCTCACAGCTTTGGTCATTTAAAGGGGAGGTAGTGCAGAGCAACAGAGTCTGTGTCCTGCAAAAACAAAAAAAAAAAAGCACCATAGCACAATTAGTCTGTCTTTTTCCCTTCCTTTTTCTCCTTCCAGGTAATCACAGCTTCCTGGGAGATTCGAAGGAGTATCACTCCCACGCACACCGTTGTCAGGCCGCAGAGCATGGCGAAGCTGTCGGTGACCGTGAGTCCCATCCACTCCTTGAACAGAAGGGCAGAAGCGAAAATCACGGTGGACGTGAACGTCACGTAGTATATCGCTTCAAATATGTTGGAGCTGTAGCACTCCAAGGCCTTATTGATGAAGAAGAACTGGATCAGTATGCTGACCGCCAGCGCCCCCAGCAGGCCAAGGAAGAGAGCCACGGTGCCGACGCTTGACTGTCCTTCGCCGAACACATCAGGAGCCACCAGGCCGAGTCCTTTGCTGCTTGGGACGGTGAAGCTTCCCAGAAGCGAACATATGGCGACGTACACCATGATGTTGGACGTCCCGTGAGCTGGAGCGACCCACACGATCAGGGCGACCAGGGTCAGCACCACAAGCAGGATGTAGGTTACAAACACTGCAGGAGAAAAGAGTAGATGATTAGTGACAGGGAACGCCATGTTTCATTAAACAGTGTTAGTAAGAGTGAAAAAGAGAAATGTATGACAGCATTATAGATTGAAAAAAGAGGATTACATTTTTGCCAAACACTAAGAAATTTTTAGACTGAACTCAGTTTCTTTTTCTAGAAAAGACAAGAAAGTTTCTCAGATCCAAAAGTCAAACATTTGGAAGAAAACGTTTTGACTTTTCTAAAGTCAGAATTTTGGGATTAATCTCAGAAATTTAAGAAAAACCTTTGAGATTTTTGAGTTTCAAAATCTCTGACTTTTGAAACTTCAAAATTTCTGAGGTTTTTTTTTTTTCAAAAAGATTTTTAAGATTGACCTCAAAATGTAAAGCAAATTTTCAACTTTTCAAACTCCGAAATTTCCCAAGTGATTTTCTAGGCAATTTCTAATATAAATTAAAAAATTTAAGGTTTATTTTTTCTTCAAATTTTTGACTTTTCAAAATCAAAAATACTCTATTTGACCCCAAAGGGTAATTAAATGTTCTAAATCATCTTAATTGAAATTCCTAAAAGAGTTATTATAGATGGTGATGGTTGTTGGCAGGAGAGATCTCCTCCTTTTCCATTTTCAAGCGCAGACATTTTTTTGTTCTTTCTAGAAATTTTTTTTTTGCTTTTTGGCAGAAATGTATTCCCTTTGTCTTGTTCTATCTACAGTGGCCCCAGTAAGTAACCAGGTGTAGAAATTGTCACCTGGATCTGACAGTCCGTCTTCAAGCTCCTGCCTGGACGTTGCCACCGCTTTAGGGGCATGAATGATGAGCACGACGGAGCCGCAGCAGCAGATGATGCAGCCGAGCTTCCCCAGGACGTTTAGACGCTCCTCCAGGATCCAAGAAGCCAGGACTGCTCTGCATCCCAAGAGAACATTATTACAAACACAGAGTCCAAGTGGTCTTGCAAAGGCCTTTCCATCAATTCCAGTTTTTCACATTGATAGATGTAAAGGCGGACACATGATAACAGATAACCTGTTTTGTTTTGCTAATAGACAGAACTGGTCAATAAGGCAGAAGAAACATTATTTCTTCTATGACATCATGCAAAAACATCGCATGATAACTTGCGATACTATCGTGATGAAAATACTTATGACGATAACTATTTATTTCTTCTTTTTTTAGGAAACTGTATGCAGTTATGGCCCCACAAACACAAATAGTGCTCTTAATAAATATTCCCGTTTGGAATGTGCTACTTTTGAACACCAATCACATATTCAGTGTGACACAAACTGCACACAGTAACTGCATTTTCACATTTTCAGCTGCCCTGTGCCCTCTGAGGAAACCCATCACCACAGTATGATGCTGCCACCACCAATTTGGCCAGCATCACTCATGGCTGATGCTTACCCAAACAGTACTCCAAGGGCCCCTAAAGGTGTAACAATCACAGCAGGGGCCAGGTTATACGCCAGGAAATTCCCAACTTGACCAATGATCACTGAGAAAGCAGACGGGCGTGAGATCACAGGCGTTTGAGGAACAAAACATTCTTAATGTCAGACTCACTGCACAGCGTTCCACTGCACCACACCACATCTGTAAGGTACGAACACCCTGCAAGACATGAATGACCTCTGACTGCGCCGCCTGAGATTGCACAAAACTTTGTAATGCATTTGTTTAGTAGTGTCACCACTTTCACGTATTTTTCCGAGAATATCTATGCTTGCTTCTTGCCCCCTACCTTTGTCACGAGAACGCAGTATTCCCTTTTTCTGAAGCACAAATGTCGAGCCATTAATAAAGCTTGATATTACGGCTATTGCTATCCCCAGCGGAGCTCCAGTCAGCCCTGAGTTATCGGCCATTGCTGTGTGCTTTGAGACCAGGGTTGCCAGATCTGACCGACTGTTTCCAGCCCGAACACAACGTTAAAACACGCTCCACACAAAAAGCAGCGGCTTTTGGTTGTCGCTTTGTATTTTGGACTTAACTCTTGGATCAGGGAGAGACTATTGTTTTTTTTTGTGGTGCTATCATGTCCTTTTAAGTCTTATAAAAGTTGCATTGGGATTTCTGTTTTACAGTGCTGGTGCAGAGTGACATTTGATTAACCATTCACTGATGATGTCATGCTTGGAAGATTTTAGGCATTTCAGAATAGATGAATAATATAAGTGCAAAGCACGGGATTTTATTAAAAAGTTAAAGTTTTTTGCTCTTCTGTCTCACAATGACAACTAGCCCTCATTTTAACAGCCCTCCAAATAGCCTGTTTTTCTCACCCCAACGTGTTCATCAGCCCGATTTCCCAATCTGGCAACACTAATTGAGACATAAAGCGCTTCACTGAGCAACACTGCCACGCAGTGGACAATTTTCCCTCAATCCAGGTCAACTCCACCTCTTCAATGTCCCGCCTCCACTTCAAAAGTGGCGCGTGGTTTATTTTACACCGCTCACCCGCGCGGGCGGGGCAGAAACTGACTGCACACACCCCACATCGGGAGTAGAGGTGAACCAGACCTATCGCATCTAATCTAGCAGTCGGTATACGTAATTGGTTTCCATGCCTCCTTATCTGGTCCAAGACCCGTCAATCAAATCCATTATGAACGTCTTGTTAATGCAGTAAAGCAGCTGAGGGGACCAGAAGAGCTTGACAAGTGACCGCAGGTAATTTATGAATATCTCGTATTGGTTTGCGTTGTCTCGCAAGACTATCCCGAACGCGGTGTTCCGCTTCCTTTTAGCGTCAGGTCTGCAGGGATTCTTGGATGACGGAAGCTAGTTGAGCAAGGGAAAGCTAGCGTTTTGTAAATGTTAGCTGGTTAGCCGGTGAATTGGTTAGCTCCTCCAGTCCCTGACTTGAAGCGTACGCTAGTTAGCGGTGTAGAGCGCCCTACGGCTGCGGTGATGCTGTGTCAGAGGACGGTGTTAGCCGCTGGAGGAGTCTGCTGTCACACTTGCTAGCAAGCGAAAACCACCGTGCCTGTGCTAGCATTCACAGCTTTCCTGTTTTCATGTAGGCTCATAGCTGCATATATTCCTGGCCTTAAATCACGGGGATATTCATGAAGAGGTATGTAGCATAAACAGCTTATAAGTGTCAGTGTTTTTGAGTAAGTTGAAGGTATTATCGCTCATAAGGTTCATACACATGAGGGCTAATGGCTTTGTGTATAGCCATATGTCAGACATAGCAAGTCCATATAATGCTTGTTTGTTTTTTTGCTTATAGCAACGTTTTTAACCCGTGTCAGGTGTCCCTGTATGCATAAATGTCATTGAATACTGACGTGATGCCGTCCATTGTTTTCACAACAAATGATAAATCCTCCCAGTTCTTTACGCCGGTGTGATAATATGTCATGGCCTTTGAGTGTTGGCTCAGGGTTACCAATTCTCACACTTATCCAGTTAAGTTTCACTCCTAATATGGAAAGTGCCTACAGTTAAAAGAAAAACTTTTTTTTCCCCCCACCCAAATTGCTGTTTGTGGAAATATAGTGGTTGTTGGACTATTCTATTTAAAGGTCCTGATGCTTCAGAGAGAACCTGAATATATTGCACATTTTTTTGTTTTGTTTTTCCCCTGTATTAGTATTTTCTAAAGTTGAAGTCATGAGTGTAAGATGTTGGAATACTTTTTACAACTTAATAACAAATCCGATAACTGTGAAGCACATTTGTGATATAAATGTTATAAGAGACTGGAGTTGCTCAATGTATCATATTGCAGTTGTCATTGCACTATCAATTTGTGCAATGTCACAAAAATAACATACTCCTCAGAAGCAATGTTTATTTGGTTATTATATTTCAAGTGTTACCCACTGAAAATCTGCGTGCCAATAATATTTTTGGCCTGCCTTTACCTTCATTTTTTTATTTTTGCAATACTCAGTAATGATTCTGAAAATGCACATTTTCCTAATATTGTTCAACCCTCAACTTTTCTTTTTAATAAACTAGGGATGCACGATATATCGGCATCAACAACTGTATCGGTCGATGTTGGTTATTTTTTAACACATCGGCATAATAAGTAAAACTACTAACAGCTGATGCTTATTTCCATCTTGTTGCTGTTTATGTTTGTGTTTTAGGGAGGGGTTTGGTCATGTGCCTGGTTTATATGACAGTAATGCAGCAGAGGATTGTGGGGGTGTTTTAACTGAAGCAATGTCAGTGGTGTGGTCATTTAGTCATGTCATTCAAATGTATATAATACTGGTTTTTGGCCTTAGATGCAATATTAATATTGGATATCAGCCCTAATTTTCATATCAGACCACCCCTATAATGGATAAAAGTTTCAGGTGCCTTATTACCACTGCTTGATTGAAACACTTGGATACTTGATGATAGTAAAGAGTAGTCAAGTCATTTCTCACCTTTGCCAATTCGTACCCTTGTTCGTAACTACATGCTGCTGTTTCCTCCCACTACTTGTCCTTTTTCTTCTTGTAAAGAAATCGATTTGTTGGGGTGCCGTGGTGAAGCAACCTTCTTAAGGAGGCCTTAGTCCTCGACGCGGCCGTTGAGGTTCGAATCCCGGCCTGGTGACCTTTGCCTCGTCTTCCCTCTCTCTCTCATTTCCTAATATCCTGTCTGTTTCAAATAAAGGCCACTAGAGCCAAAAAAAAACAACAACACGTATGTTCACGCATATTTAAACCTGAGTTTTTTAGTTTAGGTTTATTTGTGTTTAAACGAATCACAAAAGTATGGCCTTTTTTTTTTTTTTTATCTAATGAAATTTTACATGTAGTATTCTTAAAAACTTCAAATTATACCCACTTTGCTTTTCTATTTTTTATTTATTTTATTTTATTTTTTTGGTTCTCTCTCTGTTCCCCAATTTGACCCTCATGACCTCTGATCCAACCAGAATGGACCTCCAGACTTACTGGAACTGCATACTGTGACATTTCCCTAGCGATATACTAGAGGACATGATAGAAATTTACTTTTAAATTGGCACATGTCAAAGTGCCTATGAAAGGTCTCCATGGCGACTGTGAAGTGACACATGTAGTGTATTGAAACATTTCGTGGCGAGCCAACGAACATCGGTTTGTCACGAACAGTCAGTGTCTGATTCCTAGTTGTCTGTGAGGAATCTCTTGATGAAACGTCCTTTAAGATATTTTTATTGAGATCAAACTTCTTCGCCTTCCTTTGAAAACTGGCAGTCCTCTCTGCGTCATCCTCCTGGTGATTAAGGTGTTGTGTCCTCTTTGTCCTTCTGTCCAAAATTATTAATGTTACCAGTGTTAAAGCCAGACGTCGCTGCTTTCCCACCAGCAGACTTCATCAGTAAGCTGCCTAGCTACATCTGAATATTTCAGACTGATGTTGTCCAAACGTCTGTCGGTCGTTATCCAGCTGTTCAGAGGACGCCTCGTACTTTGGGGAAGCGTAGACTCCCAAAGTGAAGAAAGTGGAATAAGCATGCGTATTAAACATGGCATTAATATACGTTTCATGTGTAACGGAGCTCTTCGCATGTTGCAGGTTGGCTGCGTTTGCAGCCGGGAGAGAAGAGGGGAAGATGCCTTCTCCGTCTTTCACCCTGGATGCCCAGCTGAGATTTCATGACAAATGGCTGAAGATAGACTTGCAGGTATGTAACCGTGGCGAGGTGCTGATCGCACAGATCGCCGGACTCGTCTTGAGTGACTTTATCAGCCCCTGGCTGCGCTGTGCCATCTTTAAAATGACCACACAGCCACGTTTGTTTCCCTTAAATCTCATTATTCTGATAAACAATCAGTGGATGATGTCCAGAACGAATTGATTATTACATAAGCAACATGTGATTGATTAGCTCCTGCAGCAGCGCGCTCCTGGCCCGATAGTTTTACTGGTATTCCGGGTTAAGATTTGAGGGGGAAAAAAAGCATTGAGTTAAATTCTGATTTTATTCCAGCAACATAATCTGCTGGTGAAATATTGAATAAATCACAACCTTTTGAAGCAAAATGTTCCAGCGTAGAGATAAACTTCATGTAAGAAATATTATGTGTATGCCTGTGAATCAATTAGTGACATAATAAATTGAAATGAGATTAGTGTGTTTTCTTTTGAAGGGCAATTTTGTTTGTAGAGACTTTATAATCATTTTATTGATGGTTTTGGTTGTGTGTGTTTTTATTTATTGTTTTTGGTTGTTGTGTTTTGTGTATTTAAAATATCTTCCACTTCTAGTGTGAAGTGTTCTTTACAAAATCAAAGTTCATTAGTCTTTGAGAGACTGAACTTTATTGTGCCATGACATTGCTAGAAAATGGTCTCAAAGTGACAATATTATCGGTTATCGCATAATAAACAGTAAACGATAATATCGCTGTCATTTCTGGGACAATTTATTGTCCAGCAAAACTTATTGTGACGGGTTTAATTATCTGTCATTAAATGACTTGTTGCCATGCTGCCTGAAACTCTTATTGTAATTGATTAGGGTGTTGCACAATAAGTTTCTTATAATATTTTCACATAGTCAATTTTAGGTACAATCTGAATTTTGTTTTGTTTATCTGTAAGCCATAATCATCAAATTTGTAAGGATCATAGCAAAAGTGCTACTAGAGATTTTTCTCAAAGCAATTTTTTTACATAGATTTTTTTTTCTTTAACAATTTAATAAGGCCGTGCTTTTCTGTCTGTTGTCATAATAAAAAGTGAGATTCATTTGAAGCAGTTTTGCTCATTTGTTTTTTGACCAGAGTGGCCAATAAGTGCGGATTCCACTTTTGAATAAAACGATCGGAAGGACGACGTGTTTTCCTTTCTTCAGGGCTGTCTTCGCTATACAGACAAGTTTTGGGAATTTGTCTAGTTCAATGTCGACATTTTTGACTTTGGCTGTCAGTCAAATGCAGTGCTGACTCTGACAGCTCATGCAAACCAACACCTAGACTAATCGAGTACCGGAGTCCAAATGTCAGACGGGATTTCTTAAACTCTCCTCAGCTGTTTGTCCACTTGGTTGAATATTGGAGGTACGTAACATTGTGTTCCCTTCACTTAGACTAAATATGGATGTATTTAATCCTCTTGCAAAAGTAACAAAAGGTGACTATTTTAAGACTGTTGAAATTTTGAATATTGCAGAATAAGTTGTTTTCTTTTATTTGTTTAAATAAAACATTGAATATGTTTTATTTTAGGTGCCAGTTTCTGAGGCGCACCAATCAGAATATTGTAGTCAGTTTCTGATTTCTGTAGTTTTAAATGTTTGAGCTGCCAATAATTACTGTAGTTCAGTTTTATTTTTTAAATATTTTCCAGTAATATTTTCATTTCAACTCGCTATGTCATTATTTGCCTTTGGGACAGAATCAGCCTCAGTGTTTGTGTAGCAATACCAGCTTTGACACGCAGTTTTAATATTTAAAATAAGTTCAGAGTTGTGATTTGAAGCAATTTCAAAAGATGGAAAACGTAGATCCTCACGTTAATTGAGATTTCCAAAATGTTGACGACTTTTCTAAGGCTAAACACAATGAAGTACAGAAATCTTTCTGTGATGCATTCAGCCTTTCTGTTACTTATGAAAATTCTTGCTCTCTCTCACCGACTTGTCAGGATAAACTGTTGACCATGAAACTTTTATACCATTTCGACGTTTCTGCCTGGTTTCTCACCAGTCGGGACCAAATGGATAAAAATCATCCGATTCCAGACACGTCCCGTTTCTCGGTTAATCTCCAGTCGTTATGTTGTAACGTCGAGAAATCCTAATTGTGATATAAACATGAATAAATATGATGGTTTTAAAGTTGGCAGTAAATTAAGTAATTTATAATTAAGCCTGTCACAGTAAGCAATCAATTAGCTGCGTCATCAGTTCAAATGAACTTGAAATTGTCCATTCTGATTATTAATATTTTTTCAAGAGTAATATAATTTACAGAAACATCATAATCCATGTTATTTATTGCTTTAATTGTCTGTAGTTTATATTTGTTTACGGTTGTTGTGTTTTATTTTGGATATTTAAAATATGTTCAAGTTCCAGTGTGGTGTGTTTCTTACAAAATTAAAGTTTATTGTCCTTTGAGAGGACAAACCTGCTTTATTATGCCATTAAAAGTATATTGGTGGTAAATGGTCTCCAAATGACATTATTGTTTATTGCAATAATTGCTGTATCAATTTATTGTCCAGGAACATTTGTTTGCGTGGCAGGCCTATTTATATGGTGTTTATTATTTTTTCATATTTAATATATTTTTAAATTGCCTCTTCACCTTTGGTAGCGGGCTTTCTCCGCTGAAGGACTGAGTGAGATGTGGAATGAGATGGTGAAAGATGAAGAAATAACTTTCAATGGGGAAGAATCGGCTCACACAGGTACTGCTCCGTCACGTTAAGGTCAGATTGACTCATGTTTATGTACAAATGCCGTCTGCGTTTGTTTCTTATGATTGTCAATATTTTTGGATATTCTAGAAGATTGCACTGATTGTTTCGGCGGTCAGAAGAAGGATGAGCCCGGCGATAAAGAGAAGAAAGAAGATGAGGAGGCGCCGATGTCTGCTCATCACTCCATCATTGAGACCTGGGATTGGGGGCGGCAGCCAGGTAAAAAGTTTATTTTATTTTATTTTTTTAGCGTTTCCTCTAGGATTTTCTAAAAACTGATTGGTGGGTGTGATATGACACTGCTGATTGGCTTGAACTAAAAATGCATCCTACTTGTCCTTCCTGAGGTTGCCTTTCCTTTTCCCTCCCTCTACTTCAGACTCTTGTCTCTAGTTTTATTTCTCTCCTAAAACCGGCGCAGCGCGCTGTAACCAGCATCGCAGCCAAACAGGCAGGATCTGGTGGTGTTTATTCTTTTATTTATTTATTTTTCAGAACAAAGTAAATTTGAACATTTCATGATATTTAAACTCGTTTCACAAATGCAGGCTGTATTGGTTGCTTTTGTTTTACCGTGGTGGTTTGGGGTGTCCAACTAACTTTCGCTTTGGCCCAAATCTTTATTACTGCAAAGTTTTTGAGAAAAATCTGCAATAAACTCCCAATTATGCATTAGCACAAAATAGTGTGGGGGGATTTGTTGATTTATTTATTTTTTTTGCATGAATTTCCATGATAATTCTCAAGAAACTGGATACATTACATTGATATAATTTGGCAGTAAACGGATAAAAACTGCATTGATTTGATTGATAACATAATATTTAAGAACACTTGGGGTTTAGTCAAGAATCTAGAGGGCCACGTAAAAAGCTATGGCGGGCCAGATTTGGCTCACGGGCCTCGAGTTTGACATGTGATCTAGAGCAAACCCTGGAGTTGGATGATGATGATGGTGACTGCTATTTCCAATCGGTCCCGTTTCCCCGCTGAGCATCTTGTTGTTTTTACGGCTTCCTGATTCCGAATGGGGTAACGGATACCCTGCTGACCACGACTCGTTTCACAACACCTAAATGTCGACCACATCCAGAGCATGGTGGCCGTTTCAACACATCGCTGCTCTGTTTATCTATCCGACTTTGCAGATGAGCGTGTGTTGTGCTGACGCGTCGCTCGTAGAAACTCTGAAATGACAACTTGCACTCTGCCGTTCCGAGGGGTTATTTTTACCCCACAGAGTGTAGTCTTAGCGGGCCCTACGGCAGACTCCAGACGGGGAGGGTGTGAGAGGGGGAGTGTGTGTTTATTCGAGGAACTGGGTGGGACGGTGTTTTGGATAGAGGAGATAACCGTTGCTGTGGGGCGCTGACGGCCTTGCCTGCCTACCCAGAGAGCGCTGGGTTTATTAGCAGCCTTATGGCTGTTTGTCTCTGTCATTTTATTGACTGCGCCCAAGTCTGATATTGCAGCGAGTGTAACCAGATCCGTCAGCGCTCCATTATCGATGCCTGTAGTTCAAACGGCACACTTCCTGCTCTCCCATTGTGTGCTCAGATATGTGAAACATGTTTGTGTCAGCAGATGCGGCTCACATCTAAGCCCCTCGTATTGAAATCAGATCAGCGACGGGCAGCATCGTTCCAAATCCACGGAAAGGACATACAGTGCCTTCTGAAAGTATTCGCGCCGATTGAACTTTAACATTTCGTCCAGTTACAGCGCGCGTTTTGTTGGGATTTTCGACCGAAACCTGTCGCAATAAGCAATGAATCAATTAATCGCATGATAAATGTATGAGTTAAATAATTTCTGTTCTGGTTATTTTTTTTGTAGGGCAATTTTGTTTGCAGACATTATAATCCATTTAATTTATGGTTTTGGTTGTTGGGTTTTATTTTGGACATTTAAAATATCTTGACTATTCCAGTGTGGAGGATTCTTCAGAAAACTAAAGTTTATTGGTCTTTAAGATGGCAAATTTGGTGTATTTTATCATTAGCAAAATAATTACTTGAAAATTGTCTCAAAACAACAATATTATCATTTATCGCAATAATTATTGGGACAATTTATCGTACATCATAATGTGTTATCATGACAGGTCAGACACACCAATGCAAAGTAGTGCATAATTGTAAAGTAGCAGGAACGCACCATTTTCAATTATTTTTTTCTTTAAAAAAAAGGATTCCTAAAAGTGTGATGCATTCACCCCTCTTCACTCTGATACCCTTAAATTAAACCAGCCGTATGGTTACCTTCATTAGCTTCCTAATTAGTAAGTAGTCTGAGTGTAACATAGTCTCGGTAATATCTGATGTTTGAGAATCATCAGTCTGATATTGATATCTGTGTTGGTCCCGATATTGACAAAAAATTCTATCGGTGACGATGCACCTGATACATTCAGTCTATTTCTATGCTTTGAGCAGTGAGTGACGTCACGCTCCATTATTTATTTTATGTTGTATTTAGAATTACTAATTTCTAAACCATTTGAAAGGTTTGTTGCAGTTTATATTTACATGTTTATACATTTCACCAAGCTTTCGAAGCTATTGGTGTACTTATGTGTGCATTGGTGTACTTATGTGTGCTGTACTGGTGCAGAGTTATCAAATAAATGTGTAATTCAGTACATTTATGTATGTATTTAATTAAAAAAAGAAAGATTTGAAGTAAATTCAGCGCAGCTTTTCTGTATCGGATCAGTATCGATCGATGCTAAACCTCAGATATTAGAATCAGAAGTGAAAAAAGTTCATCCTTAATATTTGTGATAATGTGAAAAAGATCAAGTGGTGTGTGTAGTTTTCAAGTCGTTGCATTCGTCCTCTCTTTACTCTGACTCTAGCAGGTACAGCTATCTATGTCTTAGCAGAGTATAGTTTGGCTATATGTCCAGACATCAGAACACGGATGACTTTAGCGCGTCTCCTGCGACCTCAGGTCAGTCTGGCTTACATACGGCTTAAGTAGATTTCAACCATGCTATATTAGAGCATCTCATCTTCCTGCGCTGTGCTGCACTGTGGGTGTGTAAAAGATTCTGTTGAAACACCCCAGACAGTGCAACATTGATTATTCTGTTGGTGTGTTATTGTTGCATTATGTTTTCTTTTTTTTTTCCTTTTCTAATGTTTCTTTTCTTGCGCGCTTAGATGAGACGGAGCTCAAAGACTGTCTGCTGGTTCTGGTCGAGGACCAGCAGAAGCTCTCGGCCCAGATGGCCAAAAGCACCCTGTCCGCCCAGCGCCTGCGCCAGCGGCTGGTCATCCTGGAGCGCTACCTCATCTCTCTCAGCCACAGCATGATGGAGGAGAAGTACAAGGTCCGCTGGAAGATACCTCCCAGCCAGCCTCTGCCTGCTACTGACAATAAGAGGTACACCTCATGAAGCTCTGTGGATGTCTGATGCCCAATAAATAGATTAGATGAATGAAAGAAACTTTATGCTTATTTTGGGTTTATTTTTATGTAGTCCATTACTGAAACTAGGCTCCCATCCCCATGACATACTGGGATAATTTGCGGTTCTTATTGAGTTTGATGGGGAATCAAATTTCTAAATGGTTTGGACCAGAGCTGAAAAAAAATGGAAGGAATTTGTGAATATTAATTAATTACTTGCAGGGTGTTAACATTGACTGCATAGAGTACAGATGTTTGATTTAAAAAGAACGCCTTATGCACTACAGCTTCTATATTACATGCTCTGTTTTAGCATTTTGACCATCTAGCACTTAATTTACTTAACTCTCTTTTCATTTATTGTGACAGACAGGGTTACTAGTCCACATTACTTAGCTTTTAAACTCAGCACTTTATGTTGAATGTCATTAGATGCACTGACTAGTGACACACTGACAGACCAGAATCTGCAGCAGCCAGTAGATTCTCTATTTTACTATTAAAACCCAAATTCATTAGATCAAAGGTTTTGCACGCTGTGCTCATAGAAATTTGGCCTTGGGTTTTAAAACCTGCCTGTGTAAAACACAAACCCACATCACACAAAATCAGCAGATATAAGGAGTTGAAGTTTGTTAGGGAATCTTATAGCTGTCTTTAAAACACAAAGAAAAAAAAAAATAAAGCACAAGCCGACACCTGGGTCAGGCTGGAACCTCTTTGTTACATTTTCTGTAAGTTTCCATGCAACGCAGTGACCCTGAGTTGAGCTGGAGCTTACTGCTGTGCACTCTTTGCAGAAGCTTCTAATTTTAAATGTTTAAATCTGATTTGTTCCTTTCCAAATTCTCGCTAAGTGTTTAGATTTTACCTCAATTTTAAATGAAGTAGAAAGGACCTTTATCAATGTCTGTTTTTAATAGCGGGTTCAGATGTGGTTACTACCCAGAAGCCAAAACAGAAACTCTTAAACTAAATCCGTCACACCGAAGAAAAATAACCAAGTATTTTCTTGTGACTGCTCATGTGACACAAAATGTTCCTGAGACTAATAGAAGAGCGACTCTGCTTTCCTCCACTTTCTCTAATTCTGAACCTCATAATTTAGCAAAGCCACCGTTTTTGTCCCGTTACCCTCCCACCCCCCGTCTTTTTCATGCTGTTATTTAAAGGTGACCTTAATAAGCTCCCCGTCTTTATGATGTGCTATAAAACTGATAAATGTACCCCCAAAGAACCCAAAGGCTGAAACGGTTTAATCAGAATATGGTAAAAGATCATGTTTTCCCCAGTTTGTGGTGAAACTATAGTCAATTTGTCTGCCCATTTCTTGTCTTTATTCAAGTCCTCGTCCTGCCAGTAAAGGGGTGGAAGGCCTGGCCCGAGTCGGCTCCAGGGCGGCGCTCTCCTTCGCCTTTGCTTTCCTGCGCCGGGCGTGGCGGTCAGGTAAGAACGCCTCAGGAGGGGACGGGGCGCCGTTCTTCTGCGGCAGGGAACATTTCTGCTGTCACCAGGTTGAAGAAGCTTCACTGAGCAGCTGCTAATAAGTGACAAATCACTGGAGAATAAACAGACATATTTCATAATAACATGATCTAACTTCAGTTTGTTGTTACTGCTTGCTGAATAAGTGGTGGAAGACATATATATATATATATATATATATATATATATATATATATATATATTATAGCATACAAATAGTTTCTTAACTTTTCACACTATTGTTGAGCTAATATGCAGAACACATGGATTTAGAGGTCTTTAGCTGTTTTATGACTGACTCATTGGTTAAAAGGCAAACTGTTCCATTAATCCTGTTGTAATCTTTGAAGAAACAAACCAAATTAAACGAACGTCACTATTTCTGATAAGTGTTCAAACATTTAGTCAAGGGTTATATTAGCACCTTTGATGATTAAAATGGTTATGACTTCTTAATTGGCAATTAAGAGCCTGTAAACTTCTGAGCTGAACTGTAGGTTTTCTTTAAACTATGGTGGAAGTTGATTGGCTGAGGGACATGAGCAGGCTTCCATCGCTCCTCCTTAATATCGCTTTTCACACACTGCCTTGTGGTTAACCAGTGGCAGCCTTACAATATAAAAAAACAATTAGATTGTCAACTCATTTTTCTAGTGATTTTAAAACAGACGCCCACCCCCAAACTGTACCTCTGTTAAATCAACATGTTGAATTCACTCTATATCCTTTGGATAAAAGGCCACGGCCTCATTTCCACCTCTCATTGTTGGCTTTGTGAGATGAGATGCTGTTGTTTCATGTGTGAGGCTGAGAGCTGCTCGTCTGCAGGGACTGGGTGGGAACAAAGGGGCAGCCTCTTCTTCCTGTAACACGAGAGAAACTAGCACACACGCACACTGTAAAACCTTTGGTTCTCATTTCAGAAATAATCCTGGAATATGTCATGAGAACACCAAAAGCTTTTCAATTTTCTCAAAAAGCACACCATTTTTTTTAGTCCTAGTCAAATTACTATGGGACTACACACACTTGCTGTCCAAGATACTGTTGAGGTTAATAATAAAAAGTAGTAGCATATGTATGATTTAATCTAGAGTCCAATGATGGTTATTCTTCATTTTTTGAAAGCGTGACCCTTATACTGTATGTCCAATTGTACACGCTATATAAAAATGCAAATATATATGCTTCAATACATACTTATTAACATATACATAAATATTTATGTATATAAATGTACTATAAATATAAAAATAAACATATTTATCCATGTCTCCACAGTAAATTATGTCACAAAGCGTTTGTTGTTTTGCAGGAGACGATGCAGACCTCTGCAGTGAGCTCCTCCAGGAGTCTCTGGACGCTCTGCGGGCCCTTCCTGAGGCCACCCTGTTTGACGAGGGGACTGTGTCTTCTGTGTGGCTGGAAGTCGTCGAGAGGGCCACAAAATTTCTAAGGTTGTGTTTTGTTTTCTCAAAGCATCTCTTGTAAGCATCTTCTTATTCTATAGAGAATTACACATTTTCTGCTGTTCCTCTTCCAATAGTTTTTTTTGAGTTTGCAATCAGAAATGCATACAAACAGCTGAATTTATATTTATTTCAAGCTATGGAAAACTGTTCGAGAAGTGTTTACCTTCAAGCAGCTTCAGTTCACGATTCAGTCATATTTGATATGTATAACATTTTTGTAACAACTGAAGGGAACAATTAGTTGATTATGTTGTAAAATGACTGTGTCCCTGGGAAATGCATAATACCGCCCTTTAAGTAAAACTGAAAGCAAAATGACAGATCTTAAAAACATAGCAGCTCCTTTGCTGTTATGATTTACATTTTTATCTATTTTTGTTTTGTTTTTTTTCATTCTTGGCCGTTTCATTGTGACCCATTTGTGATGTAATCTGCATGTAATTAATAAAAGTCTTGTATGTTTTGGGCTCAGTGACGTTCATGGAAGCGCCAGCGTCAAAGGTAACATTCCTCTTCAGGACGAGCACCTCGCCCTGGCCATCCTGCTGGAGCTGGCTGTGCAGAGGGGGACGCTCAGGTAACACCACCACCCTTCCCCATGACCTGATTTATTCTTCCTCTCATCAGCCGTGATGAATCGTTTTCCCGGTGTCTCTCTCTGCCCGTCCAGCCAGCTGCTGTCCGCCGTTCTACTCCTGTTACGTTTATGGGAAAACGGCACCAGAGAGATGGACAATGAGCGCTCCACCCAGGGAACCAGCGCTCCTCTCCTGCCTCTGCTGCAACGCTTTCACAACATACACAGCAGCAAGGAGGAGCCGCTTCCTGAGGAGGATGCTGAGGTAGGAAAAAATCCAAACCAGCATCTAGATAATTAAACCTCAAAACCGCCAAATGTTTTGGAAAAACGTTTGGATAACATGGGATATTCAAATGAAGTGAAAAAATAAGTATTAATTTTACGTGCCGATTATTGAGAACAGGAGAATAAGATTGTTTTATTAGAGCTCCACAGATAAATGGGCTGGTGAACAGAATCCAACATCTGTAAGCTTGACTGGCAGCTGACTATTCAGAAATAAAAACATACATTTTTTTCCCCCAAAGCAGATCATATTAATGTCATGAAAACAAAAAACACACCGTTTTGTACATGATTATGATCAGAATAGACAGAATGATCGATTCCCACTCATTATTCTGATGATTAATTGTTAATCAGATTTTAAAATTGGCACATTTAGTAAATTTTTTATTTATTCACTTAAGCCTTTTTTTCAGATTAGAAATGCGTTAACATATGCAAATGAGCAAATTCAACTGCTTTTTTAAATAAGAACATGAACATTTTATTGCATGAAGTGCAACAATATAGCATTCCTTTAATGATCACTTAATCATTTGTAGCAAAAGATGAATCTGCAGCTAAAAAAAATTGTTTGCTTGTTTTTTGGAATAATAAATGGTCAGCAAAAGGTGCTCTGTAGGAGTTTTTTCCCCCCTTTTTTTTCTTGGACAAAGTTTAGAAGTTCTGTTTAGCACACATTTACAGACAGAAGTTATTTATTTTTTTATCTTAAATGCAAAATGTATGTATTTTTGTACAGTTTTGGTTTAATTGCTGCTTGAACTGTGTTATTTCACAAATTCCCTTCCTCAGGTTCTGTATACTCCAGTTTACGATTAGTCGATTACTAAATTAGTTATTATAAATTATTATTTCAATAAATAATCACAATTAATTCAGTTAATCTTTTCAGCACTAGTAGATAGTGTTACAAGATGAAAGACTCAGTTAGCTTTTAGTATTAGAAAATTGTTTTAAAAAATCAAGTTAAGGGAACCAGAGAAAGGTAAGAAAACGTATTTAGACTTTGAGCAGATAACAGGAAGGCAACGTTTGAGCTTCCGTTCTTGGATCATGCCGGGTTTGGAAATGTTGTCAGCTTTTTCAGCCTTTCTGAGGTTTATTTGCCACACCGTTCAAACACATTGTGATGTGGAGCTGTGACTGGTTCTGTTAGGTATTTTCTGAAACCTACATGGAAAAAGAGAACCACAGACAACGTATATGAGTTTTTAGCCAAACTTCTGCAGAAGGAGAAGACACAGTGAACTGCTCCTCCAAGCCGCTCACCATGTGTTCTGCTAGCCTTCAGTTTGTTTGTCTCTTTTATTAGCAGGGGAGAGAAAGGTGTGAACAGGAATGGAGGGGGTGAAACCCACATCCTATCTTCACAGTAGGATGTGAATTCAGACAGACAGAGGGGAGACACAGAAACTAAATTAACACATAGATAGGTTTTACAGCTCAGGACTTTCCCAGGAAGATCTAAGTCACCATCTGTACAAACATGCTTGATTAAGGAAGATTTAATTTTGTCTCCCAAGTTTCAACAAATTTGAACACTAAACCTCTAAATAAAAACTAGTAACATAAAATTATAAATGTAAGAATGATAACAAACATAATAATTCTAACAGGTTCTGTCCACTAAATGTAATTCCTAGATCCTGACAGCACCGCTCAGCCCCAATGAGAGTTTCCTGCGGTACCTGACCTTACCCCAGGACAATGACCTCGCCATTGACCTTCAGCAGACGGCTGTAGTGCTCATGGCTCACCTGGACCGCTTGGCTTCTCCTTACAGCCCCCCACACTGTAACTCCCCCTCCTCACACAAGGTGATGGCTCCTTTTATTTCTTATCAGTGCATAAGTCATCATCTTTCATGTGCATGATGATGTATTAATTTAGATTTCTCAAGCTTTTCTGATTTGGTAAAATGCATTAAATTCATTAGGGCTTCATGTATTTAGTGAGATTCTGGTGTTTCTTTCTGTAGTTGAGAACAGTGCAAATACAGGTGGGAAATCATGAGCAGTATTTTCAAATTTTTCAATTTGTTAACATATCGTGCATGAATTAATTTGAATTCATCCACATTAGCATTTAAATGTTAAACATGACCGTCTCTACATTGCAAAAACACAAAATCTTTAGTAATTTTGGTCTAGTTTCTAGTGCAAATATCTTATTACACTTCAATGTGACTTTTTAGCAAGATATAGGATCTTGTTTTGAATCAATAATTCCTTAATATTGTTGAAAAAGTGCTAGCTTCATTGGCAGATTATTTTACTTATAAGTCAAGACTAAAAACTCACCTGTTTAGAGTTTCTTTTAAACCATTATAACTTCAACATTGACCATCATATTTGATGTGTATTGTTTTGATGAGTGCCATCAGCAAAATATAGTGTTTGGTCATTTGTCGACTGTATGGTGTTTTATTTATAACTTTGTAATTTTGTGGTTTTTTTGTGTAAAGCTTGTGTAAAGCACTTTGATCCGCCTTGCTGCTGAAATGCTCTACACAAATAAACGTGATTGAAAAATGTCGTCTTATAATAATTTCTCAATGGAACTAGGTAGTTTTTCTTCAATATTAAGGAATTATTTACTTAAAACAAGCCCCTATATCAGGCTGAAAAGTTACTTGCAAGTTAGGACACTTGAAATAAGAAAACTAAGATATTTGTACCACAGATTACACCAAATTTACTTGGTAAGATTTTATGTTTTTGCAGTGCAGTATGTTTGGATTCTGTGTCGATTCTCTGAAGCACGCGTCGTTACCAGATCCTTAGTTCTGTCTCTCACTCTTCGTTTAATTCCAGGGAACCTTGCAGGAGGTGATCGCTTGGGGCCTTTTGGGCTGGAAGCTGTATGCCAACGTCAGCGGCCCCATTCAGTGCAAGGCCCTGTCGAGCCTCGGGGTCATGCAGATCGTCTGTTCAGAAAAGGGATTCCTCATCCTGTCCAACAGCGGCACCATTTACACCCAGAACTACAAGAGCACAACCCTGGTCAGTTCTGCTTGGAGGGTTTCTGTTGGTTTCTGATCAACACGGTCAGAAACCGTCAACGTCCCGTCAACTAAACCACTTCCACGCCATTTCTGGGTTCTGTCCAGTTCAGGGTTGTCATGATGCGATATTGATGTCAGAAACGGTCCGATATCAGCTTACAAAACAAGTATTGGATTATATCGACCCACATGCAAATTGAGAGAAGCACTCCACACCAGCATTTAGTCCGCTCCAACATTTTAGATTTTTTATTTATTTATTTATTTATTTATTTTTAGACTTGGTCAAATTTATACATAATCCCCCATATTTATACTTGATATTTCTGGTAGTTACCAATGTGGTGTAGTTACTAATGAGACCTGACCTACATGTATCAACAACACATTGACTTGTAGGATTTTTTTTTAGCTTTTGTACCCTAAATTTTCCCACCCCTGCTTCCAGGCTCCCATGCTGGTCCACTGCCTGAGCTCCAGGAAGATAGTGAAGCTGGCCGCTCATCCTGACGGCCAGCACTACATGGCCCTGTCGTCCAACGGTGAAGTGTTTTCATGGGGTTGCGGCGATGGCGGCCGCCTGGGACACGGAGACACCACGTAAGCAACAACGAATGTTGAATCGAGGGGCCTCTAACTTGTGATATGTGATCAAATGAAAACAGTAGTAGTCTTGGGTAGAAAAAGAAATGCAACTGGTTTTGTCTATTTAAAGCGGAACATGTTGCCACCGAGGCTGCAACTAAAGATTGTCTTAGTAATCGATTATTCTGACAATTATTCAGTTAATTGGATAAAAAAATTGCCGCACTCCGCAGATGTTTTTAACTACCAGTTTTTTTTGTATATATACAATATTAGAAATACATTAAATGATTCAAATAAACAATAATTTTTTTAATATTAGAAAATAAAAGATTTTTATGCCTAAAATGCAATAATGTGAAAGCAAAAATTAGTGAAAGCTGGATCATTTGTAGCAAAGGATGAATCTGCAGCTAAAACATGATCCTTCCAACATCAGCCTGCGAAAAGTTCAGCCAACTTAAAATCAATACCATGTATGGCTGATCTTGTTGACCATTTTTCTGGATTAGACAATTTATTGGACAGCAAAAGGTGGTTGGAAATATTTCTTAAACAGAATTTGAACCAGGTGAAGCTAAAACTCTCCAATTTGAGAAGTTTTGGTAGAATATATTTACAGGGAAGGATTTTTTTTTTTTTTTACCTTTAGTAAAGATGTATGTTGTATATTTGCATAGCTTTGCTTGGTTATTATTGTGAGCTTGTTATTTCAGACAATGTCATGTTTTAGTCTGTAGACTCCAGGTAACGATTAATCAATGACTAAATTGATTATTATTTTATTAACTGATTAATCGCGATTAATTGTTTCAGCTTTAATTGTTGCTAATGGTTTATAGCTTTGAACAAAGGGGGGGTAAGAGGGCAGATAGACAGCTGGCACTGAAGGCCTTTTAAGACAGGTGTTGCAGTCTGTGCTGAGCTGAAATCCAATTAACCTTTCCTCATTTCAAACGGCTCTTTGCTTTAGTTACCTAGAGGAGCCCACAATGATCGCCGCCTTTAATGGGAAACAGGCAGGAAAGCACGTGGTGCACATCGCCTGCGGGAGCACATACAGCGCTGCCATCACGGCTGACGGCGAGCTCTACACCTGGGGGAGAGGGAACTACGGTCGGCTGGGTCACGGTGAGGTCACACAGATTCGTTCATTTACATTTATCCTTCTCAACATTTAGTGATGGATTTATTAGAACCCATTTTCTCTCCGTTTATATTCTGTAATGCCTTCTCTCCTGTTTGATTTTAGGCTCTAGTGAGGACCAGACGACGCCCATGCTGGTGACCGCTCTGAAAGGACATAAGGTCATGGACGTGGCATGTGGCAGCGGGGACGCACAAACGCTTGCTGTGACTGAAAACGGTTGGAGCAAAATAGTTTTGTCTGCTGTGGCTTCCACCATTTATGCTTCCATATTTATGTCTGCCCTCTTTGCTTTCCCCAGGCCAGGTGTGGTCCTGGGGCGACGGCGACTATGGCAAACTGGGTCGCGGAGGCAGCGACGGCTGCAAGACGCCCAAGCTGGTGGAGAAGCTGCAGGATCTGGATATAGTGAAGGTGTGCTGCGGCAGTCAGTTTTCTGTAGCCCTCACCAAAGATGGACAGGTGTACACCTGGGGGAAGGGAGACAACCAGCGTCTGGGTCACGGCACGGACGAACACGTCCGCTACCCGAAGCTGCTGGACAGTCTTCAGGGTGAGTCGCTGATGGGGAAACAAGAGAGTTTGGAAGGTTTAGGAAAACAATTGTTAATGCATACAGGGTGTTTGTGCATCCTTAAAATGTCTTACATTTGTTTGTCTAAAACTAAGGCCTCAAAATGTTTTAAATTAATCAAAAAATAATTTAAGTTGGCCTTAAATATGTTGATTATAAGTCTTAAATTTTGTCATGTCAGGACTTTAAACTTTTTTCCCTACAATTTAAGTTTTAAGTCACACACAAAAAATGTCATTGGATTCTGTGCAAAAAGCCTTAAATTTGCATGTTTAAAATCAAGGCCTTAAATTGCCTTAAATTAATTTTAAGAAATGTTGGTTATCCTTAAATTCATTAATCACAGGTCTTAAATGTTGTCATGGCAGACATTTCATTGTTTTTTTTTTTTTTTTTTTCCCCCCCCTTCATCAAAAGTTTTAGTTGCACGCTAATGTCTTCACTCCAATCTATGACTCGAGGCACTTGAGGCTAACAATGACTAGCTGCTAATGTACCTTTGCTAGCTAGCTTTTGCCTCTGACATGGTCACAAAACCAGGTTCAGAATTTTGCAGCAATTTTCCCTCATACTTATAGTTTTTATGTCTTAAATTTTATTCAAAGGTGGCACTAAACAGGTCTTAAAAAGACTTAAGTTTGACCGGCATTACCCTTTGTTTTTTCTGTTTCTGTTCAGGAAAGAAAGTGGTGGATATCGCTGTAGGGTCTACGCACTGTCTGGCTCTGACAGACGACGGAGAAGTGCACAGCTGGGGCAGCAACGATAAACTCCAACACTTTGATACTCTCTTTTCCAACAAGAAGCAGCCCAAGGCTCTCCCAGGACTCAACTCCAAGCACATTGTGGGGATTTCCTGTGGCCCAGGACAAGTAAGACGAACACTTTAACGCTCTTCAGACTGCAGAACATTTCAGGGTTTGTGCTTTGACGTCCTTGAAGACGATTGAATTTCAAATAGGTGTTTTCAAGGTTTGTAAAGTACTTGATTTCTGTGTAAAAACTGCAGTTTTGTTATGAAGTGAAATCTAACATTTGATTAAAAGCCTAAATTTAAAAAAATAAATAAAAATACAGATAATCTTACCTAATAAAAAGACATGTCCACCCTTTTCCTCCTCATCGTCCGTGGTTAAATCAGAGTACACTTCTATTGTTTTAAGTCTGTTAGTATCACCTAAATTGTTATTTCAAAAGTCAGAAAACTTGACTATTTATTTTTTTATTTTTGGTAACTGTCTTTGTATGTTGTCGTTAGGCATTCATTTTGAGCAGCAAGGTCATTTACCTTAACCATTAATATGGGATTGTTTTGATATTTATTACACCTAACGGCTCAATGATTTATTTGTGGTTTTGAAATAAGGGTTGTCTTATATTCTATAGCTTAAACTGCTTTATTGAAATTAAGGGAGTTTTTTTATTTATTAGTATTTTGTTCTCAGACTAGTCGGATGTATAAGGTGTGTGACAGACATTTCAAAACATACAATTATCCAAAATTTTAGTTGATCTTTTCCTTTCTGAAAAATGTCTATCGTCACAAAAAATGATTAATAACGGTAATAAATAATATCATGTAATAATGAATTGAAACAGTCCTTTTTTTATTCATTTATTCTTTTATCCTCAAATTTTGGTGCTGGAAATGTTTAATAACTTACTATTATACAGCCTGAAAAGTCCTTGAATTTTACTGCAGAAGCATTGAACAAACCCTGATTTGTAGTGATTGTGATAGAACAAATTCCCTGGTTTGTTCTGTTGCCTTCAGAGCTTCGCTTGGTCCTCCTGCTCTGAGTGGTCTGTCGGGCAGCGAGTGCCCTTCGTGGTGGACGTCTGCTCCATGACCTTCGAGCAGTTGGACCTACTCCTGCGCCAGGTCAGCGAGGGCATGGACGGCGGCTCGGACTGGCCGCCTCCTCAGGAGAAGGAGTGCATGGTGGTGGCCACGCTGAACCTGCTCCGGCTCCAGGTACGCATCCTCAGGTTAAAGCCGTGGAAGTTGCTGCTTTAGCCTGAATCCTCCTAGAATTTTTTTTTTTTCTTTTTCCTCAGCTCCACGCAGCCATCAGCAACCAGGTGGACCCGGAGGAGCTGGGCCTGGGGCTCGGCAGCGTTCTCCTCAACAACCTCAAGCAAACGGTGGTGGTGCTGGCCAGCAACGCCGGCGTGCTCAACACGGTGCAAGCCGCCGCCCAGGCCGTGCTGCAGAGCGGATGGTCGGTGCTGCTGCCCACCGCCGAGGAGCGGGCCCGGGCGCTGTCCTCGCTGCTGCCTAATGCTGGTGAGTCGCAATAAAACAATTAATCTCATGATAAACTAAAAGAAACTCAATCATTTTCATATGCTTGATGAATCATTTTTCTCTTTTATTTCTCTTTTTTTCTAAATACTGAATGTTAATTTACTTTGGTGCTTTGGTTTCAACTATCTCTTTGTTTGAAAGATAATTTTATTTTTTTAGCAGACTTTATAACCCATTTTATTTGTTGTTTCTGTTGTTTTTTGCTTATTTATCTTGGATATTTAAAATGTCTTCCATTTCCAGTGTTTAAATGTTCATGATTTTGAGACATTTACATTTTTCCCCCCCAGCATCTGGTAATGAGATGAGTGTGAGTGCTGGACGGCGCTTCATGATCGACCTGTTGGTGAGCAGCCTGATGGCCGACGGAGGGCTGGAATCTGCTCTGAGTGCCGCCATTACAGCCGAGATACAGGTCAGAGCGTTAAAGCCAATGATAAAACCACTGCTGTGCCACCTCAGCATGTGGTTAACCTTTGATTTGATTCATCCCGTGGAGAAACCCGCCGTCAATTTCAGAAAGAAGCGACTTCGACGCTAAGAGAAAACTGGTTTCTGGTTGTTATGACGACAGGACATCGAGGCCAAGAAGGAGGCTCAGAAAGAGAAGGAGATCGACGAGCAGGAAGCGAACGCTTCCACCATGCACCGCTGCCGTACCGTGCTGGACAAGGACCTCATCAACACGGGCATCTACGAGTCGACGGGGAAACAATGTCTGCCACTCGTGCAACTCGTGCAGCAGCTTTTGAGGTACCTGCCGTTTTCAGCGTTTTCACTCCACCAGAATCCTTCTGCTGTCCTCTGACGCATTCCGACGTTTGAATTCGACAGGAACATCGCCTCGCAGACCATCGCGCGACTGAAAGACGTCGCCCGGCGAATCTCCAACTATTTGGAAGCGGAACACGTCAGCAAGGAGCGATCTGCGTCTCTGGACCTGCTGCTACGCTTCCAGCGGCTGCTCGTCAGCAAGCTGTACCTGGGAGTCACCGACTCGGAGAACGGCAATGGATACAGTAGGTCAATCGGTTCGATGTCGGAGTAGGGCCGGTCAATAAATCAATTTGATCCACTTGTCGGGTTTTTTTTTTTTTTTTTTTTGCTTTGGTTTCCATAGTTCAGAGTGATGTCAGCATGTCTAGGTCAGCCTTCTTCCGTTTCTATTTGTTTGGTCTTTGAATTTAGGTCAACTTTCCGATGTAATAGTAGGGGAACGCTAACATTTTCTTCCAGTAAAATTCTTTTCTTTCTTTCTTTCTTTCTTTTTTTTTTCTCGTGATTAAACAAAAATTGATCCTCCATCGTAAAACTCCCACAAGGGTTGATTGAAATAAAAGCCACTTTTTGAAAATATTTTTTGACTTTTTGTAAATTCTTTTTTTCAAAAAAGACAAAAAATTTTTTTAAAATTGGATCCGAGATGTTATTTTTAAGCCCTACTCCAAAACTTTTCTTTGCCTTTTGGGTTTGCGTTCAGCCGCGTTTCCTTTATCTGTTGCAGATCCCGAGCTGCTGGGTGTCGGCTCCTTACTGAAGAAGTACATTGCCTTGCTTTGCACTCACATCGGTGACATCCTCCCCGTCGCAACGAGCATCGCGTCTACGGGTCGGCGACATTTCGCCGAAGTTTCTCGGGTTATTGAAGGAGACCTGACTGGTAGCGTCCTCCGCTCTGTGTTGATAAGGCTGCCAGGATCTTGTCGAGTTATTTAAAAATGTTTCTGTGGTTCTGTTCATCAGGAGTGCTTCTGCCTGAGCTGGTGGTGTCCATCATCCTCCTCCTCACCATCGACGCCGGACTGATGCAGGAGACCGGCGCCATCCCTCTGCTGGCCGGACTCCTGGAGCACCTGGACCGTTTCAACCACCTGGCTCCGGGCCACGAGAGGGACGATAATGAAGATTTGGCCTGGCCGGGAATTATGGGTACGATATGTCACTTCTCGCCTTTTATTGAAAGAGTTCCTAAATTTCATTGTAAACGTTGTTTTTTGTTGTTTAGTAGCATTAAAAGTTTGAAGGTACTAAACTTTTCTTCTGTTTTGACAGGATCCTTCTTCACTGGACAAAGTTCTAAGAACAACGAAGAGGTTTCACTGATCCGTAAGGCTGACCTGGAGAACCACAACAAAGATGGCGGCTTCTGGACGGTCATCGACGGGAAGGTTTATGACATTAAAGACTTCCAGGCTCAGTCTCAGTCTCTGACAGGAAACAGCGTCTTAGGTAAATAAATTGAATGTTTTAAATTTTTTATTTATTTATTTATAATTTTTTTACTTTGTTTTAGCTTTATTTTGGAAAATGCAAATAATTCCTACTAGCATTGTCTTAATCAGATTTTCTTCTCTTCCTGATTTAGTGACTCATTTGAGATTAGACGAAGCTCAAACTGAGTCCTGGTCGGCAATACAAATATTTAAATCAGCACATAGTTAACTATTTTTGGAAAGTTACTTAATGCTTCGGAAACGCATCACCTAAAATCTTTATAGCTTTATTGTGCATCTAGAAAGTAGTACTCTAGATTTCTTCATTTCTTCTTCTTTTTGTTGTTGCTAAAACAGAATGTCTTTTCCTTTGCAGCTCAGTTTGCTGGAGAAGACCCTGTAGTTGCCTTGGAAGCTGCCTTACAGTTTGAGGACACCAGAGAATCCATGCAGGCTTTCTGTGTCGGCCAGTACATGGAGGTACTCACCGTTCCATCTAGAAAATGACTTTAGACTTTTTTCTTTCTTTAAATATGCAAGAAATTGCTGATTTCTATAGGTTTGAAACGGGATATTTTTAATTATTTCTAGCCTAACCAGGAGACGGTGACGACTCCGGACCTCAGCAGTCTGTCTTCGCCACTCATTGACACGGAGAGGAATTTGGGGCTGCTGTTGGGTCTTCATGCCTCGTATTTGGCCAAAAGCACCCCGTTGTCCCCTATGGAGGTTGAATGTGCCAGTAGGTTGAAGGACTTTTTAAAAAATATTTTCTATTTTATTTTTTTTATTTGTTTTTAAGTCTGTCCAGGGATCCAAAAAGACTAATCATTCACTCGTCTTGGTGTTGAAATGAGCGAATAATTTTTAAAAATCAATTAGAAACTTTAAATTTAATGCTGATTTAATGCAGATTATTTTTCCATTCATGTTGAATCTTATATTAGCCTGGTTTATTTAATTCAAAAGAGTTTGTTTTAAACCGGTTTCACTGTCCTGCAGTGTTCAAAATCAAAATTTGACTCGTAAGTTGTTCTTAAACTTAAATGTTGTGCATACAGAAAAAAAAAATCAAGATGTCTGCACATGCTTAAAAAGTCTTAAATTCACGTATCTAAAATTAAAGTCTTAAAATGACTTTCTAAAAAGAACATTGGCCTTAAATGTAATAATCACAAGTCTTAATTTTTGTCTATTTTATTTGTTTCCTTGTCAAAGTTTGAGTCACAGAGAGACATCTTCATTGCGTTTTGTTCTGTGACGCACAATAAAGCTAACTAGCTAGCTAGGGTGTATGAATCAATCAATAAAAATTAATGCCGGTGACAATTATTTGGAAACAAACTCTGCTGTGAATTGAAACTTCTTTTGTTTGTTTTATCGTCCTCGTGCACAGAATGGCTCCAGTCGTCCATATTCTCTGGCGGCCTTCAGACCAGTCAGATCCACTACAACTACAATGAGGAGAAGGACGAGGACCACTGCAGCTCGCTGGGCTCCACCACTCCAGACAAGGCCAAGCTCTACTCCCGCAGGATCACCCTCAGCGACCACGCGCAGCCCTTCCTCCAGGCTATCGCTGACAACAACACTCAGGACCACACTGTGAAGGTGGACCAGATAAAATAATGATTCACTAGCCTATTGGAAAGACATGAATCCGAATAATAGTGTTTCAATACATTTTTTTTTTCTATTCTAGGACTTTTTGTGCCAAATAGAGCGTTGCTGTAAGCAGTACCACCTTATTACACCCATCACCTTCCCACCGGAGCATCCAGTGGAGGAAGTCGGCCGCCTGCTGCTCTGCTGCTTGCTCAAACATCAGGACCTCGGTAACCTAGCAACGCTGGTTTTCTTCTGACAAATTATTAGCGCTCTTTTATTTCTCTGCCATAAGAATTAACAGTTTATACTAGGAAGCTTACATGGGTAAACAAAGATTTGTAACTGCTTTTGTTTCTGGATAAATTGACAGCGAACCCTCGTGTGTCACAGGTCACGTTGCTCTCTCACTCGTCAGCCCGTGTGCTTTGGGGGTGGACCAGGGGAAGCAGAGGTCCCTCCCTAAATCAATGATTGATGTCTGTCGCATGGTCTACCAGGCAAAATGTTCACTAATTAAGGTAGGAGCTAAACCTCTGACATCTGCTATCAAGTAGTAATAGTATGTTGAAATGGCCACTTTGAGTTATTTCTAATGTATAAAATGCCTTGGAAAAAGTTCACATTTAGTTGTATGTATTTAATTAGAATTTTATGGGATGAACCAAAACAAGGCACTTCAGTGAGATTTGTGTTTTAAAGTTGATTTTTTTTTTTTTTTACTTTACCAACATGTTTCTTCTGGCTGTAAGTAATGCTAAACAGTCAGTATTATGTGTTTTCCATCATTTTATAGCACAACCAAGAAACGATGTTATCTTCAGTTGTTAAAAAAAAACTGTCAAATATGACATAAAATAAATTTTGTTTTGTAATTCAGCGCCTTCAAATTGAGTTTTAAAAACTTCAGCTCTTTCTGAAACTCTAATCTAACTGACCTGAAACTGTTGACCTCATAAAATCACAGTTGAGATTCATTGAAGTTTGACCTTGTAATGCAAAAAAGAGAGAAAAAAGTCAAAGTCGTGGGATATGAATGGCTTATTAAGGCACATTAAGTTGAGAATAAGTGTGTAAAATTTTGCCTTTGCTCTGTCACACTCCAGACTCATCAGGAACAGGGCCGCTCCTATAAGGAAGTGTGCGCCCCGGTCATCGAGCGCCTCAGATTCCTGTTCAACGAGCTGCGGCCGGCGGTGAGCAATGACCTGTCCATCGTGTCCAAGCTGAAGCTGCTGAGCTCTCAGCCGCGATGGAGGAGGATCGCTCAGAAGCTCATCAGGGACCGAAGGAAAAAAAGAGGTGGGACTACTTGAACTATTCTGATAAGTGTCTATTTTGGTTATTTCGGTAGATGCCTGCTAAAGGATTTAGCTGTCCCTCCTTTTAGCGCCTAAGAAATCAGAGTCTGCCGATGAAGAAGAGCCAAAGCTGGAGAATGAGGGGACCAACGAAGAAGAACATAACGTCCACATTAACCCCACTCCTGCAGGCAGGAAGTCGCCCACTGGAAAGACGTCAAAGGTAGATTTCTATGGCTCAGTAAGTAGCTGCGTTTCCATTGATGTTGAAATTGAGCAAATTGGAATCATGAAAGTAAATTTGCTTAATGGAAACACTGCAATTTAAAAAAAATCTCACATTTTTCAGTTAAAAAGCTTTAGCACTAGAGCGAGGTGTTGTTTTTCAGCTTTATCGCAATTGGTGTATTTTGCAAAACACCCTTTTTGCATCACACGAATCATGAGATCAACAACCAGGCATTACTACTACCCGAAAAGACGATTTTGAATGACTGATGGCATGAACAAACTTCTTAACTTGTAATTTTAATTCCATTTCTTATTTGATGGAAACACTGCAATTCCAAAATTAGCTGGATATCGATATGTTTGTGCTCATTGAATTTTTCTGACTTTGCACCTGATTGAAATTACAAATCCGTAGCAGGACAAGTGGCAGCCGCTGCTGAACACAGTGGCAAACGTCCAGCGGTACCGCTGGCTGAAACACAGCGTCCAGGGAGTCTTCTCTCAGTCCAGCCTGATGGGCACCATCGTGGAGTTTGCGCTGAAGGAAGAGCCGCTGGATGTGGAAAAAATGAGGAAGTGTCTCCTCAAACAGGTGCGATTTGAAAGTGGGATTTGTTCAGCACTCCTCGATAATCCAAAACCCTTAATTTAGAAAAGTGTGATTCTTTTTTCCCCCCGTTTCATCGCAGCTGGAGAGGGCCGAGGTGAGGCTGGAGGGAATCGACACCATGCTGAAGTTGGCCTCCAAGAGCTTCCTGCTGCCGTCCGTGCAGTACGCCATGCTCTGCGGGTGGCAGCGGGTCATACCCGAAGGGACCAGCATCGGGTAGCTAACCACATTTACATCTAGGCATAAAAAATAAGTATAAAAAGTTTTTAGAGGTTGTTTTTCATCATAATCTTATCTGGAAATCTCAAAACAAAAACTGTGTGGAAGTATTTGACTTCTAAATAAAGTAAAAAATTATCTGACTTATAGATGAACCAACACCAAGCCTTTAAGCTACGAGGATTTTATATAAAGTCAATGCTGGAGAACATTTAAACACAATAAGTTAATTCCATCAAATATATTCAAACCAAGGGACTTTAAAATTTATTTTAGTTATGTTTAATAAGTTAATGTTTAATTAATTTACAAAGGTTCTTTGTCTTGAGCGCAAGTGACAGAAATAACAGGATGTACCATTTCAAAAGTAAAGTGTGTTCTGCTTTAAAGCAAATGTGCATTTTAGCCCAATAAAATTCTGGCAGAGTTTGGATGAGGAGATGAAAATAATGTTCGAGTATGAATCAAATTCACAAGACTGTAAAGAAAAAAAAAAGAAGTCTTAAACATTTCCGAGTGTGAAAAAATGTCATTTACAACTTATATTGTTAATCTAATGTCTACGGCAATAAAAGTTTTAATAATTGTGAAATGACCAGGTTTACACAAGATTTCTTTTCCTTCTCTCTGCTCCCCTTTCACTCATGTTTATAAGGGAACGTGAGAATGGATTAAATTTGGTAAACGGGGTGAATGAAATGACAGACTGACGAATTTGATCTTTTCAGGGAGCCGCTGTCGGACTGCCTTAAACACGTCGATCTGATCCCTCCCTTCAACCGGATGCTTTTGGAGGTGACGTTTGGGAAGTTGTATTCCTGGGCGATCCAAAATGTTCGCAACATCCTGCTGGAGGCCAGCGCCCGCTTCAAAGAGCTGGGTGAGTGCTGGGAAAAACGTCTGATGGATGGATCGTCATGTTCAGTTACATACGCTCACGAGTACGGCTGCAGCTGATTATTTTTATAATCCACCATTCTATCTATTTATTCTATTAATTGGATAAAAATGTCACTTTCTGTAGATTATTTAATCACTTCTCTTTAATTTAAAACTAATACTATGATTCACTTGGTGAAGCAGAGTTTTAAACTGTGAGTCTTGGGTAGTCGGTGAGTTATGATCAACTGTTTCAAACGCAACATAAAGAGAAGTTAAAGACCCATAACTGTTAAGATGTTTGTCTTTAAAAGAGCTTTTATCAATCAACCCCTCAGGGATTGTGCGTCTGTTTTTTGTGATTGTTTGCAATCAAAATCGCCATTATTATGGTCTGACTGTAGAAACATTTGCAAGGTATTTGGATCATTTTCCCTCATTTAAATACCTTTCCATATCTACACATAGGAAAAAAAAACGCACTGTTTAAGCAAGTTGAATTGCTTGAGTTTTCTTGCGCCATAGCATCATTGACTTTATTACGAGAATCTGTTGATTTACATACTAAACTTCATTATCCAATGATTTGCTGTCAATCCAATGATAGGCGTGCAGCCGGTCCCTCTTCAGACCATCACCAACGAGAACCTGGCCGGACCAAGCCTCGGCACCATTCCACAGGCCCGCTTCCTGCTGGCCATGATCCACATGCTGTCCCTGAAGCACGGCTCCAACAGCCTCAGCCTCTTGCTGAACTCTGGCCTTCTGGCCCTCACTCAGAGCATCCTCAAGCTTATTGGTGAGTTTTCACCAGGTGACCTGGAAGAGGTGGTTTTTTGAACCAATCCGAGTTTCTGTTTTACGCTGTCCGATGTTTGTAGGCCCCAGCACAGACAGCAGCGAGGAGGACCTCAGTTTGTGCGCTCACGGAGGCTCGGCCACGGTCCTGGAAGAGTCCAGGAAGGAGGCGGCCCCCGCGCCCCTGCCCGCTTCTGGCCCAGAACTCGCCGCCATGATGAAGATCGGCACCAGAGTGATGAGGGGAGTGGACTGGAAATGGGGCGATCAGGTAAATAAATGGGTTTTATTTTTTTTTATTGTAGTTAATTTCTGGCTCTTTAATTAATTGTATTTTAATTGACAAAATAAGCAACATTTTCAGTTCAAGATCCATTTTTGCTGCTGAATTCTTGAATTAACAGACATGCAAGATCAATAACAAAGATATTTATTGTTTTTAATCTGTCCAAGTTATTTAACCATCAAGTTGTCGCAAAATGCTTTTGTATCTAGTTGGCTTTCAAGTGTTTCATGATCATTCATGGTACTATGTAAAAAAACATCTACATATGCAAACTTTAGGGACATCTGTGCTGCTGCAGCATGTTTAGCATTGAGATGCTATTTTAGCTTGAATAGCTTCACTGGTCAGCTAACTCCTTTTAGCACAACTTGAACACAGTAGTGTTATCTCAGCGTCCCATCAGATCGTTGTTTTTTTTAAAATAAAAATTAACATCCAGTGGGCCAAGAAAGTGACTGCGTTGTCTGTCACTTTACACGGATGTCACTTGTTCTTCAGAATTATGAGCGTACCAGAAATGCTTTGTATGTAAAAAAATAAAAAGCGATTAATTGCATTAAAATCTGTGATTAGTTCATTGAAACAAACATGTTAGGGCCCCGACCCTCCTATTGTGTTTAGTTTAAACGATTTAAGTCTTCACGGTCATTCCAGGACGGCCCCGCTCCTGGTCTGGGCCGGGTCATCGGAGAGCTGGGCGAGGACGGCTGGATCCGGGTCCAGTGGGACACCAGCAGCACCAACTCTTACCGGATGGGCAAAGAGGGCAAGTACGACCTGAAGCTTGCAGAGCCGCCGCCGGCCGCCCAGCCCACCGCCGAGGACTCTGACACGGAGGACGACACAGGTCGGTGTGCGCGTCTGACCGCAGCTCCAAGGCAACACACGGACGTCAGAGTAGGAGCTGTAACACGGCTTCCTCCTTGTTTCAAAGAAGGCGAGCTTATAGAGAAGAGCAGCCACCCAACAGCCATGATGTTGACCAGCACCGTCAACCTGCTGAAGACGCTCTCTCTGTCCGCCGGGATGTACGCAGAGGTCCTGCAGACGGACGCCATTCGGACTCTGTGCGGACTGCTGAGGATGCTGGTGGAAAGTGGAGTTAACGACAAGTCAAGTAAATAAACTCCTCATGATGATTGCAATTTCATTTCTTTTTATTGGAGATAATTTTAACAGGAATTGATTTTTTGCCGTCAGGTTGTCACTCCCACAGGCTGGTGTCTCGGGAGCAGCACCGGAGCTGGTGCACTCTGGGCTTCATCCGCAGCATCGCCCTCATGCCTCAGATGTGCAGCACCCTGAGCACCTCCGCCTGGATCGGCCTTCTCATCCGAATCGTCGAGGGCCACCAGTCCTTCAACGCCATCACTCTGCAGAGACAGGTTGGTTAGCCAGATGTGGACGCTGGATTAAATTTAGCTATTGGGTGTCGGCTTGGAAAGCAGAAGCTACAATCCATAAAGGTTTTACAAATTTTTTTTTTTTGTTGGCATAGAACTCAATGAAGCGTAAGTGTAGGATAAAATACACACGTGCTTTTAAAATTTGATTTATTGTAAATGTGACCCGTTTGTTTTCTTCTGTGCTTTGGAGTAAAACTGTATATGTTTGAATGACGTCATAACTAACTCCAGGACCGAAAGTTTAGAGGAAGAAATTTGTGGTTGCCCCCTCTTTTTTCTTACTCTTATTTAGTCATTTGTTCTGAAAGCAGAACCAATTTTAAGCTGTTTTTCATAGAACAGTGGCTGTGAAAAGGAGTTTCATTAATTTAAAACCAAATTGTAAAAAAAAAAAAATCACATTTTAGCATGTGTTTAGCATCTTACTTTAGCAATTAGCATGACTAGACATGAACGGCAGTCTTGGTGTGTTCACGTCCTTGAAAAGTCTTAAATTCCTGAATGTGACTGGAGGTGGTTGAGGCTACCACTAACTGCTAATATACCCTTGCTAGCTAGCTAGTTTTTATTTTTATTTTTCCTTTTTCTTTTAATTCTACCTTGGATAAGTGCAAATTTATTACCAGTTGGCTGGACAAAGTTCATAAATTTCTGTGGAGGTTCAGGTCTTAAATTGCATTCATACTGGTCTTAAAAAAGGTCTTAAAGTCTTAAATTTGAGCTGGTAAAACCAGCAAGGATTTCAAACTCATTTTGTGGTTAAATATATTAATAAAAATAACCATTAACAAACTGTTAAAATATTATAGTTTTCTCAGCAATAGATGAGAACTTAAAATGTAACTTCTTTTTTTTTGCATTGATGTAATGTGAGTTCATACACATGAAAACTGGTTTGATTTGACTGATAAAATAATATTTAAGTAAACAATTGTTACTTAAACAATTGTGTTTAAGTAATTGTGTAATAAATTGACCCTCGTGAGTTCAGAAGGTCACATAAATGGTTGACACCTAAGCCTGAGGCTCAGTTTGACACCTAAGCCTCAGAAATGTATATCTTCACCTTAACTCTTAAGATTTTCAAGCTAATTTCTAGATCCAAGAAGTTTCATAACAGATGAAGGTTGGAAAGGTTAAAAGAATAAAACGGAGACACGTTGCTTTAATACGTTTTCCCTTCCTAGTATCTCCTAAAGTCTTGCTCTCTCGCTCTTTCACAGCATGCACATCTTGATGTGTTTTAGAAAACAGTTTCCCCACAACCAGGCAGTTACTGGTCAGGGCCGACCAAGTTGGAAATTCTGTTCTGGTTACAACCCAATGTCTTTTTACATTTCTACTCAGAACTAAACTCAGGAGACGACATGACAAAGACATTTATTGTACATTTTTTTGTTTAAGAAAAAAAACAGGGGAAACATGGTCAGTCTCCTCAAGCACTAAGCTCTCAAAAAAACGTAATCTTTATAACAAACTTTGCTTTCTTTCTGTTGTAAACAGATCCTGGCACTGAGACTCCTCCAAGCAGTTCTGCCTTCATGGGACAAAACCGAACGCTCACAGGACATGAAGTTCCTGGTGGAGAAACTGTTCAGTTTCTTAGGAAGCCTTCTAAGCACCTGCTCCTCAGACCTGCCACTTCTCAGAGGTCAGATGAGCTTCATGTTGAAACTTTTTTGTTCCAATTCTTAGTTTTATTTTTTATATATAGTTGCATATATTTCAAAATTGTTTGTCTCCACAGAAGGTTCCATGAGAAGGAGGAAGTCCCGCCCACAGGCTTCTCTGACAGCCACTCACAGCAGCACGCTGGCGGAGGAGATCGTGGCTGTGCTGCGCACGCTGCACTCCCTCGGCCAGTGGAACAGCCTCATAAATGATTACATCAACACCCAGCTGGGCTCCATCGGTGATATTATGGCCGGCTGCCAGTCTGAAGCTGTAAGAGTTGCTGCTTTCATAGTTTCAGCTGATTAATCCAGTCAGAATAAAAGGGTTTCATAGAACTTTTCCTTCTCGCTATTTACATCCCAGTGTTTCCTGGAAGAGTACTTTCCCGACTCGGACGGGCCCCGGGTCTGCGGCCTGATGGCAGTGCTGGCTGTGATCGGCGGGATCGACGGGCGCCTCAGGCTGGGCGGGCAGGTCATCCACGAGGAGTACGGAGAGGGAACGGTGATGCGCATCACCCCAAAAGGACGCATCACGGTCCAGTTCCACGACATGAGAACCTGCAGGGTTTGCTTGCTCAGCCATCTCAAACCGGTATGAGAGACGTTTAATTGCTTCTCTGTTCGCAGAACAGACAAATTAATAGATTATTTTTATCTGCGGACCGTTTTCCTCAGCTGCCTGGCGTGGCCTTCAGTGTGCAGAACCTGCCTCTGAATGAGCCCATGTTGGCTGTTTGGGCTCAGCTGGTCAGCCTGGCTGGCAGCAAACTGGAGAAGCAGCGCATAAAGAAGTCCCTCAGCCGAGGACTCACAGGTACAGGAGGCAACACTTTGTAGCTGCCTTTCCATTAACTGTAGAATTAGACAAAATGGGGGATCTGTGGTGGCGCAGCTGTTAAGCACAACCCACATGGAGGCCTTAGTCCTCGACACGGCTGATAAATGATAAAAGCTAACGCCACGGCTGAATTATGAATGTATTTCATCCAAGTGTTTACATCTGTCGTTTTTAATGACTTATTGCATAAAATGGCATACTCGCGTGTAATTTTTAATTTAATTCATTTAATGAAAACACCGAAACTGCCACTTTTTTTTCTTTAAGACATCAGCAGAATATAGACGAAGATTTACACACATTTGTAATTGAAGCGCAGTTACTGTCTTTAAACTGGTCTGCTTACATTAATCTAAGTAAGCAGATACTCAACAGGCATTTTTAAAAATAGTTTGATAATAGTAAAGTTTGATTGATGTATTGATTATATCTAATGATGTTTGCAGCTGACCAGGTGGACATCCACCTCCTGCGCTGCCAGCAGCTGAGACTTTACATTTTAAAAGCAGGCCGAGCTCTGCTGTCCCATCAGGACAAACTCCGACAGATCCTCTCCCAGCCAGCAGTGGTTGACATGGGACCCATCCCCACCGGTAACGTATTGATATATATTGTTACTGATTTATTGCCCGGTCCTAACTTTAAGCTTTTTTTTTTTTTTTTTTTTTTTTTTTTTTTTTTTTTGAGAAGATTGTGTTTTCTTTTTGTTTGAAACAATCATTGCTATTGAAAGGAAATCAGGTTTAGTTAACAGAAAATGTGTTTTCATGCGGTGAATTATTTTTTTAATGTCAAACTCAAGCACTTCATTCCTTTTTCTTCAAAGGGCCTGTTTCTAAAGAGTTCTTGTGAGGATAAATACAGGTACATTTAGCCCACCACTGAGCAGAAATGTAACATGACACTGTGATTTTGCTGAATTTTAAACCCAGACGATCCTGTAGCGACATCCCCCGATGTCGGGGACTTGTCTCCTGAGGGCCCGCTGCCCCCTCTGATCCTGCTGCAGCAGCTCCTGGCTGCTGCTACTCAGCCCTCGCCTATCAAAGCCATTTTTGACCGACAGGAGATGGAGGTACATGAGCAGACTTTACTTCAATCAGCTGGTCAGCAGTAAATCTCACCTAGCTAAGTGCGCGGCATTCAGTTTGACCTCTGCTTGTACCTGTGTGTGTGTGTGTAGGCAGCAGCTCTGGCCGTGTGTCAGTACCTGGCCGTGGAGTCGGCCCACCCGTCCTCTCCGCTGTTTGAGGAGAGCAGCTCCAGTGAGGCCACCACGCCCGTCACCATACAGCATGTCAGACCCCCCAAGCAGAAGAAGCAGAAGACCTCCCCTGTGCCTCCCTTACCCATCGTCCTCCAGCTAATGGAAATGGGCTTCCCAAGGAAAAACATAGAGTTTGCCTTGAAGTCTCTGTCTGGCACCACAGGCAGTACCTCTGGTGTCCCAGGTAGAGCGTCACGCCGCGTATAGTTTAATTAAATGTATAAAGGCTTTTAAATATACATCTTAATCGTAACTGAGCTCATGTATCAGGTGTGGAGGCGCTAGTGAGCTGGCTGCTCGACCATCCTGATGTCCATTTCACCGAGCTCTCAGATGGCGACACCGTGTCCGATGAATACTCGGACGAAGAGGTGCTGGAGGAGTTGGAGGAGGCAGAGCCGACCTTCTCCGTTGTATGTTTACTTTTTTTCTTGAATTTACACATCTTTTTGTCTATTAAAGCTGGGATATGTAACTTATAAAAAATATTCTTTTTACATATTTGTTAAAATATCACCATGTTATGACTGTTATGAGACGGATAATCTATGAAAAGATGGAGCTCCTCCACTTCTTCCCAGTGCTACTATTGCCATCTGCAGAAAAGCAACACTCGGTCAGAAACAACCATCAGAGTCAGGAGGAGGGTCTTAGTCAGGGGTGAAAGTAGTTTTAAGCCTCTCAGACTCTGAGCTCAAACAGAGATGCCCAAACTATCCATCCATCCATTTTCTATACACCCTTGACCCTAGTTGGGTCAGGAAGGGTGCTGGTGCCTATCACCAGTGAAATGCCCAAACTATTTGTTTTAAAATATTAGACGATTAATTTAATTCAACATAATTATCGCAGTAGAAGCCATGTGTTTCTTAAATACTTAATGAAACATATTTACTGTGTTTGATGTTTGTTGTAAATGACGTATACTCACAAAGAACGAGATAATTAGTCCAAGTTTGTCGTTTATTGAACTGTGGCGGCTGTGATGCGCCACAGCAAAGACAAAACAAAGGTAAAGTAACCTGAACAGGTGATCAACTCAAAACCACTCGCACCTTTTTACTCTCCGTTTCTCTTTGTCATTTAAGCACACCTGTTGCGGTGGCAACTGCCTGCGCAAGCCATAACATTCAGTCCGTTACGCTATTGGGTTTCCAGGCTTGATATTTATTTTGCGATCATTAATAAGCTCCCTGAACACAGCGGTGGTTGATTAGTTCATTTTAAACTCATGCTCTGCTTGTTATTTTGCTAATGGAACCGAAACGCACAGGATTGCGCCACACCTTGTTGAAACTATAATTACTGAGATTATTTTTGTTGGGTCATTAATATGAACACCTCGCAGAGTTTTTTTTTTTATTCGTTATTTAATAAAGTTACAAACGTTTTAAGCGAGCCAGAGGAGGACGTGCTGGTCTCGGCGTCCTGGCGGCATTCCGTTTGTCACCTAATGCCGAGATCGACTCAAAACCTTCCGTGACCGACATATTGCACCGCTGCTCTAGCAAAGCACAAACAGTTCAGAAACGATATGAAATGGGGGGAAAAGGTATTAATTGACTGATTAAGTCGTGTTTTAGATTGTTCTTGAAAAACTAATCAGTCACGGCTGATTAGTGGGTGAACTCGCAGCTGCACAGTGAACCCATTGATTCTTTACAGCAGACAGCCGCTCACCTCTTACAGGTTCTGTGTACCCCCACTAATTCTTTTAGTGGTACGAAGTACCCGCCTACTTTCACCCCTGGTCTTGGTGCTGTTAATCATGTTTATGCACCTTTCACATCCTCCTCCTTGCTCTGTTTTATACTGCAGCTAGTTCTCCACAGAGAAGCCTGTCATGTATGCTCAAGCTAGTTAGTTTGTACAGTTGGCACATACACAGGATTGATTGACAGCGCTAAGACCCTCCTGCTGGCTCAGATTGGTTGTTTTTGATTGGGACAGGTGGATTGTGTCAGATGGCAATTGCAGCACTGGGAGCAAGTGGAGGAGCTCCTTTTTTTGCCTGTCTAAAATTATCCTGACATTGTGACAAATATGTAAAAAAAATAAAAAATAAAAAAACTGCTTATTTTTTAGTAAAAGTGACATACTGCAGTTTTAAGTGCTATTTATGACAGGAAGCACTGACAGATTTCTCCTCTCTGCTACATTAGCCTGCAGGGGCTGTGGTGACTGAAAGCCAGACTTTTAAGAAGAGGTCAGATTTCCAAACCAACGATGATTATGCCGTCTACGTGAGAGAGAACATTCAGGTAATGTTCTCCCTGAGCAGAGTTGTTTAAACTACATCAAGGGATGAATTAATCTAATGACATGGATATTTTTGATTTCCCCCGCAGGTGGGGATGATGGTGAAGTGCTGCAGAACGTATGAGGAAGTGTACGAAGGAGACGTAGGGAAGGTGATCAAGCTGGACAGAGATGGACTTCATGACTTGAACGTGCAGTGCGACTGGCAACAAAAAGGAGGAACGTACTGGGTTCGCTACATCCACATTGAGCTGATTGGTACGCGCTTGCTTATTTGAAGGAAACTTAAAAATGGTTAAGTATAACAACGTGTGGCATTTTTTTCATCCTTCGCTTGTATTTCCAGGTTTCCCACCTCAAAGTTCACCCTCTCACATAAAAATTGCCGACAAAGTTAGGGTGAAGCCCGCAGTTACGACGCCAAAGTACAAATGGGGCTCGGTAACACACAGGAGTGTCGGGGTAGTAAAGGGTAGGTCTGATTTGGTTTTATGGTGTGTGATCTCTGTCTGGCATCGTTTCGAACTAAACTCTGTTCACCTCTCACAGCTTTTAGCGCCAATGGAAAGGATGTGATTGTAGACTTTCCACAGCAGTCCCACTGGACTGGTCTGCTGTCTGAGATGGAGCTGGTGCCCAGTGTTCACCCTGGAGTGAGGTAACTTATAGTCCAGATAATCCGGTAATAGCACTGGAATTTCTTCAGGAGCTGAATACAAATTCGGCACACTTTAAAAACATTTGAAAACCATGTATCATTTGTATTTTCTTTCACCATTATGAACCATTTTGTGTTGGTCTGTCACATAAAATCCTGGTAGAATACAAGGAATTTCTTGTATTGTAATTTAGGAAAATGTAAAACAGTTTCATACTTTTTTCTCTTACTGCATCTCTCCGCACTATTAAAACGTTAAACGTCTTGCTGCCCGCAGGTGTGACGGCTGTCAGATGTTTCCCATTAACGGCCCGAGGTTCAAGTGCAAAAACTGTGACGACTTCGATTTCTGCGAAAGCTGCTTCAAGACGCGCAAACACAACACCAGACATTCCTTCGGCCGGATCAATGAGCCCGGTCAGTCCAGCTTTCCTGCCGACGCAGCACCCGTCCTGCACGTTGTTCGGTGTTTGAGTCGTATAACTTTCTTCCTGCCCCTCTCACCGCTGCCAGGTCAGTCTCCAGCTTTTTGTGGCCGTTCGGGCAAGCAGCTCAAAAAGCACCACAACAGCCAGCGCGGGATGCTGATCGATGACTGGTCCCGCGCCGTGAAGAGCCTCAACGTGTCGTCCTCTGTCAACCAGGCGTCTCGCCTCATTGACTGCAGCGATCAGTGCTGGCAGTCCTCCGGCTCACAGGGAAAGGTAAGCTGTGGCTCGACATTATTACAGTTTTTCAGTTTAAACTTTGTCCCACTCAGGATTTTTCTTTTGTCTGAAAAATATTGGAATCAATTAAGAGTATTTTAGTCAATTAAGAGTACTTTTACGTGACCGATTGTCATGTCGGTCATACAATATGAAAATCAATGCCGTGGGTATGCATCGCCATTCTGTAGCTTTGAAGGCTAGTATATATAGAAAATATGTTTATTTATATGTACACATCTGTATTTATTTATTTATTTTTTTTCATATATTGATATTTTAATATTTATATTTATAATTTAGCATGTTTGCTGGGGGGGGGGTTCTATACTGTTTTTTTTGTTGTTGTTTTTTTTCTGTTATTTTGTTGTCCACTTTCTGCTGTCACAGCTTAAATGTCCCACTTTTGGGACTTAAAGGAATATCTTATTTTTCCTTAATTTATATTATAATTAATATTAATTAAATATAATTTAATTTATATTACCTCATATGATCAATATTAGTTGATCATATAGCCAAATATGATCAACTAATGGTCAAAATCATGTAGTTGATCATGTAGTGCTAAGCTAATGCTAGCATTTAATTCTGTTTTGATATAACTTGTTGATAATTCAACATATTGGTGCATTTTCAGATAACCTTTTTCTGGCAAAACGACTACAGAATGTTTTTTTTTTTTTTTTTCCTGCTTCATGAACTTTGAACGTCATACAGTTTAAAGACTTGGGGTCTCAGCTGCTTTCTGCACATCTCTTTATTACACCAATAACTTTATCCAGATAGCTGTGCTGAGCTGATAACATCAAATTTAAAAAAAATTTTCTGATCAAATCAGATTGCACCAATTACCGATGCCAGGGGTTAATTTTAATCGGGGATACTGACACCGAACATTTAAATTTGACACGATGTGGGACATCTGCAGCTTAGAACATGTAGGATTTCCCGTGTATTTTTTATTTTTTGCAGCACTGGATTCGTCTCGAGCTTTTCCCAGACGTTCTGGTCCACAGACTGAAGATGATCGTAGATCCAGCAGACAGCAGCTACATGCCCTCACTGGTGGTGGTTTCAGGTGACTTCAGATGAATATTAAATACAAATAAATACTTGCCTGTTTAGCTTGGAACTGTTTCCTGTTTGATTTCTCTTCACAAATGTTAACTTGGTTATTGTGAGGGGCGTCTCCCAACTGTCTTTGAAATACATTGTTGGAATTGAAACGAAGAATAAATCATATGTTGACACCAATACAGATATCTGAGGTTTAGTATCGGCCGATACCGATCCGATGCAGAAAAACGGACAAAAATGTGCTGTATTACAAATTTGATAACTCTGCACCAGTAAAGAGCACTAATATTTTCACAAGCTTAGACAAATATGTAAAACACAACTTGAATTTGTTCATTCAGTGCAATTCTGAGTATAACAGCTAATAAAAACATAAATTAATAAAGAAATTGAAACTGACAAATACAGTAGATTTACGCCTGTGGTCAAACATGTAAAATATAAACGGCAACAAACTTTGAAATGGTTCAGAAAGTGGAATTATGAATTCTAAATTTCATGTCGGATAAATAATGAAGGACGATGTCACTCAGAGCACAGCATAGAATTAGACTGACTAGATCTGTCTGTGTGCATCAGTCACCTGATCAGGAATTATTTTCAATATCTGGACTGATACAGATATCAGATCGGAAGCTCATTTCCTCTCCTGCCCCCTTTTTGTTGTAGTTTAAGATGGTGTGAGCAGCAGCGTTTGCTGATCATTTTTATTTGCTTAATTACCAGGTGGAAACTCTCTGAATAATTTAATTGAGCTGAAGACGATTAACATCAACCCCACAGACACCACAGTCCTCCTGCTTACCGACTGCACCGAGGTTGGTAATCTTATCGGTCATTTCCTTGAGTTTTGTAATCTTTTTTTTTTTTTTTTTTTTTTTAAAACCATGTCTCGCCCATCAGTTTCACAGATACATTGAGATTGCGATCAAGCAGTGCCGCAGCTCGGGTATAGACTGCAAGATTCACGGACTTCGCATGGTGGGACGCATCAGAGCCGAGGATGAGGACCTGGCCACAGTGCCCTTCCTGGCGTCCGACAACGAAGAGGAGGAGGACGAGAAAACCACAACTGGAAGGTGAGACGGCCGACACTTCTTACTGACGTAGCCAACATGCTGCTCTTATTTATTTGATGATTGAGGTTGTGGTGTTTTTTTTTTTTTTTTTTTTTTCTGCAGTCTTGCTCGGAAGAAGTCACCAGGCCTGGAGTCGGCAGCCACCATCAGGACCAAAGTGTTCGTTTGGGGGCTGAACGACAAGGACCAGCTGGGAGGACTGAAGGGCTCAAAGGTGCAGTTAAAATAATCAATAATCCTTACACTGCAAAAACACAATCTTACCAAATATTTTGCGTCTAATTTCTAGTGCAAATATGTTGGTACACTTAAAATAAGACAAAGCCCACCTACAGGAAATATAATCTTGTTTCACGTTAATAATTCTTTAATTCTGATCAAAAGTGCTGCTTTTAAGTGAAACAATCTGTCAGTGGAACAAGACATTTTTCCCTTATTGTGAGTTATTGTATATGAAAATGTCTACACTCGCTGGTGAAAAGTGAAAACTCAGATTTATCAACATTTTTATCTTAAATACAAATGTGTTGTAAAATAGGCTATAATTTAAATATTAAGCAGTATTGCTAAAGAAGTAACAATTTGTCTGTTTATTTAAGAATATCATAGCATCTTCAGTGCTACGACATTGACAGTATTTTGTTTGATAAACTCTTCACTGATCATTTTCAAACTGTATTGTGATCAAGCAAGGTTTGTTTGAATTGAAAAATATTAAAACTTCAATTTTAAAGTGAAACATATTTTATAGGTTAACGGCACAGATAAATGTTTGAAAGACTTTATTTTTTGATGATTATGATTTTCCATTTACAGCTCATAAAAACATGACATTTAAAGTTAGAACATTGCATCAAACCAGCAAAAAATAAAAAAAACATTTGTTTTTTTCAAAGCTTTCCTTAACATAACTAAACACACATGAACAATCTTGCGTGGACAAAAATGCGATAATATAAACATAAAAAATGAGTACACAGAGTGACGCAAGTTCTGGACAATTGACCACGATAAAGTTTTCCCATTTAAACCAGATGTTTTCAAATTTTGCAAGCTCAAGTCTACCTGAAAACATAATTTTTTTCCATTATATATAAATCATACATGATCTGGAGCCAGTCATCCAGGTATTGAGCTTCTGCGCTCAAACGTTTCCTTGTTATAGCTTTTCAGGCCTCTAAGCTTAAAATACCAAGTAAGCGTTTAGACCCTGAGTCCACGTCCACTCAGTGCAACAATCCAAATAAAACTAATCCCACTTACAAGGAATTTGCATGCCTATGATTAAAAATATATTTTTAATACAGAAATTTGGACTTAAATCAACACATGTTCAACGCTTAAAAATTTTAATTTTTATAAAGTTTTTTTACTCTGATAATCCAGTCTCTGTACATTAGTTTGTTGCTGTGACAAAATGCCGAACATTTCAAGTGTTATAAATCAGTTTGCTTGGCATTGCGTGTCTCTTTAAGGCCCTTTAACTCGTGCTGTGTACTTTCTTTGCAGATCAAGGTCCCCTCCTTCTCTGAAACCCTCTCTGCTCTCAACGTGGTGCAGGTAGCCGGTGGTTCCAAGAGTCTCTTTGCAGGTAAAACGGGGGGAAAACCTTTATTTTCTCTTTAGCTCCTATATTATGTTTTGACTACTGATCCACATTCGCAGTGACCGTGGAGGGAAAGATCTACGCCTGCGGAGAGGCCACCAACGGCCGACTGGGTCTGGGCCTCTCCAGCGGGACCATCCCCATCCCCCGTCAGATCACAGCGCTCAGCAACTACGTGGTGAAGAAGGTGGCCGTGCATTCTGGCGGGCGCCACGCCATGGCGCTGACCGTGGACGGGAAGGTGTTTTCCTGGGGGGAAGGAGACGACGGCAAGCTGGGGCACTTCAGCAGAATGTGGGTTTTTATTGGAAGCGTCATTTCTGTCTGTGAGGGATTCAAAACGCTGAAGAAGCATCTGACCTCTCCCTCAGGAACTGTGATAAGCCCCGGCTGATCGAGGCTCTGAAGACCAAGCGCATCCGGGACATAGCCTGCGGCAGCTCCCACAGCGCCGCCATTACCTCCAGCGGGGAGCTGTACAGCTGGGGGCTGGGGGAATATGGCCGCCTCGGACACGGGGACAACACCACCCAGCTGAGGCCCAAACTGGTACGTACGCCTCCTTTACTGGGCCGTCACCTTACAGGGCCTTCTCACTCAGCTCTGATGTCGAAATGAGTCAGATTTTTGTAGATTTTGTTTTGCACAATGTGTATTCATGCATAGACCTGTCGCAACAATCAGTGAATCAATAAAATATGAATCGCAAGATAAATTAAACTACATAATTTCCATCTACATGTTGTTTTTTTCTCTTTTCTTATCTCTCCCTCTCTACTTCCCGAAATGAATGATAAGTCTTCATTCTGGTGATTTGGTCTCAACCAGTCCATTTTCTGAATGACAATTTTATTTACAGAGACTTCATAATTTTATTTATTGTTTTTATTTATTTTAGATATTTAAAAAGTGTTACAGTTCAAATTAAATGTTCATTAGTATTTAAAGTTGATTGATCTTTATGAATGTGTTCTTGCATTATTGTGGCGTTAAAATTACATCACTTGAAAACAGTCTCAAAACTATATTATCATTTATTGCAATAACTTCCGGGACAATTTATCATCCGGCAGAATTTGTTATTGTGACAGAATTTGTGTGAACGGGCAGCGTTCACACAATGAACGCTGATGATGTGCTTGTGTTTTTGTCGTGCAGGTGAAAGTGCTGCTGGGCCACAGAGTCATCCAGGTCGCCTGTGGGAGCCGAGATGCTCAAACTCTTGCTCTGACTGATGAAGGTATCCCTGTTCAACACACCAACCCTTTGTCCACTTTGGCCAAATGGATGATTGAACTTTTTAGGTGTAAGATTATGTAACATCAGTCAGAGACCATGCACTTTCTTTAGCCACTAAGAAGCTCCTAGCATAATTATGGCTTGATATCTGACCACTCTACTTATCTAAAACAGTGAAGTTTGATCCATTTCTGGACATAGACATGGATTTTATCATAATTCGTAACATTTTTAATAGGGTTAGGGTCCAGGTCCAGAAACTTGACATTGGCTTGTTTTATCAAGTCCAAAACAGGCAGTGGAATCATCGTTTGGTATTTACACCATACTATGTCCAAAGTTTCAATTATCTGACCCAAACTGTCCCCTCTAATGATATGAAATTGTTCAGGACGTTTAGTGAATCTTTGTTTGTTCCTTAAGGAGCAGTATTATGCATATTTCAGGCACATAGCGCCATTTTACAGCACAATCAAGTAGCTATTAAACAAGCAGGTGTTAAAAAATGCCATATCTAATTTCATGTTGGATATGAAAATTTTTTTTCATATCCAACATGAAAGAAATATAACTTCACAGTTTGACTCTTTGAAATTGGCCTCTGTCTCTTTAAGAAGCTCCTACACTTTCTGACAATAATCATTTTAACCTTGTGTGGATGTGAAAGAATTTTCATCAAATTCAAACTTGGTCACCTCGTTTTAGTCATTAAAGTTGACCAAATTTGTACGTTCTATCATCATCCCAAACTAGAAAAAAATTTGTTGCTATTCCATCGCCATGGAAACTGCACACATTTCTGCATCACTTTTTTTTTTAAAACTGACTTGGAGAAAACAAGCTGAGTTGCGTTTGCATCTGTTTTGCCAGGCTTGGTGTTCTCCTGGGGCGATGGGGACTTTGGAAAGCTCGGCCGTGGCGGCAGCGAGGGCTGCAACATTCCCCAGAACATAGAGAGACTCAACGGACAGGGAGTCTGCCAAATCGAGTGCGGGGCGCAGTTTTCCCTGGCTCTGACCAAATCTGGAGGCGTCTGGACCTGGTAAGACTACCAAACGTTACTTAGAAGATGAAACATCATTTATCCATATTGACGGGGAAAATTCATGTTGCCTTTTTTTTTTTTTTTTTCTCCATCAAACAGGGGGAAAGGTGACTACTTTCGATTGGGCCACGGTACCGATGTCCACGTGCGGAAGCCCCAGATGGTGGAGGGACTGAGAGGGAAAAAGATTGTCCACGTCGCCGTTGGAGCTCTGCACTGTCTGGCTGTTACAGACACAGGACAGGTTGGTAGTAATCGCTGCAGATCTGCTTCCGTCTCGGCTTTACGCTGTACGGTCCTGCATGAGGTTTAAATGGAAATGCGAGGCATTCAGGTGCTTTGGAATAAAGTCTTGTGTTTCTGTGTAAGGTGTATGCATGGGGAGACAATGACCACGGCCAGCAGGGAAACGGCACCACCACCGTTAACAGGAAGCCCACCCTGGTTCAGGGCCTGGAGGGACAGAAGATCACTCGAGTGGCGTGTGGCTCTTCCCACAGCGTTGCCTGGACAACCGTGGATGTGACCACGCCCTCTGTTCACGAGCCGGTCCTCTTCCAGACTGCCAGGGACTCCCTGGGAGCCTCCTACTTGGGTAATTCCTCCTTTCCATGTGTGAAGCTAAGAAGTCTATGGGGATAAAAGGGAACAGTCGTCATCTGCTTCTCTTTAGGTTGCATTTAAAGTAGTAGTGAGATTCAGTTAAAATTTTTAATTGAGTTAATGCCATTATCTGTAACTGTGTATTGAGAAAATAAGCTACATGTTTAATTTAAAAACCCTTTTTGCTGCTAAATTATTGGATAAATGGACAACAACCAAGATATTTATTGTTTCCAATTTATTTAGGTTTTTCAACCATCAGATTGGTGCAAAGTTTTATTATATCCACTTAGCTTTCAAGTGTTTGAGGAACTCCTGATCAGACATGGGTCTTCTTTAGAAACATGGACTGTAGACGCTGACATTGGGGACGTCTGTGCTGCTGCGACACGTTTAGTATTGAGATGCTATTTTAGGCTTGAACTTTTAGCAACAACTTTAACAACAATAGTCTTTTCCAGCATCTGATCAGATTGTTTTTTTGAAGCAAGAAATTAGACTACATGATACTAAAATTACAAACTCTGAGTCTTTTTTACTCAAACACAGCTTTGTAACAAAGGTGCTTTCACTCAGTAAAGTTTTCTTTAAGCTTCCAACAGATTTACCAGACATGGGTCAATCTGAACATTGTGATTTGGACCACATTTAGTCCAGCCCTCCAATCTGGTGCAGCTGTTCCGTCCTCATAAAAATCGTCGTGCCTCGCTTTGTTTTGATTTTCCAACACTGCAGGCGTCCAGTCAGAATGCGACTCGTCGACGGTGAGCAACAAGATGAGCGGGCAGAGCAGCGCCAAGCCCAACCGACCCTCGCTGGCCAAGATTCTCCTGAGTCTGGACGGCAACCTGGCCAAACAGCAGGCTCTGTCCCACGTTCTGTCGGCTCTGCAGATCATGTATGCGAGGTACGCTGTCTCCAGGGACCTAAAACTCCCACAAACAACGGAAGTCGGCCGTACTTCCGCCTGTTAGGGGCGTAGCATCCCGTCAGAGTTATTGTGGACTCTAACGGGATGTGCGGTGTTGTTGCCCACAGGGATGCGGTGGTTGGTGCTCTGATGCCAGCCAGCATGATCCTGCCAGCAGAGTGTCCGTCCAGCTCTCCCATCCCTCCACTGGACTCCTCCTCATCCTCCTGCGTCAGCGACGAAGAATGTCCCCCTGTTCCAGCTGAAGCTGAAGAGCGAGTCAGCCCCAACCCCTGGCAGGACAAGAAGGGGGAGGTCAGGAACACCAAACCAGAACGCTTCATCTTCATTTCATGCGAATAATTTCCTGTTTAAAGCACGGAAAGGTTTCTGATTGGACCAAAGTTCAGTCTTTGAGAGCGGGACGTTTTCTGTGTTTGTGCTTGATCAGGCTCCGTCCTCGGAAGACGCAGTGACCCCGTCGTCAGCGGTGACTCCGTCAGCCTGCGGAGCCTCGGCCCGTCCCTTCATCCCCGTCACAGATGACCCAGGAGCCGCCAGCATCATCGCCGAGACCATGACCAAGACCAAAGAGGTCAGCTGCTATAAATGTCTTCCTCTCTGTTTATCCTCCCTTCCGTTCGTTTAGTCATCGATTCATTCATCCATTTATCAACCAATCCAATTGCATCGACCTGCCTCATCAGCAGCCATTAAAATCCTATGTGAATTAATGGTGGGCAACATGGACTTACATTTTTAGCATGATAAATTGTGGTAATGTTGTAATGGCAGTACAAGTGACAATAAGAAAAATTTTTATTATTACTTTTTTTAGGTAAGCGTATGGCTCTGACCTTTGCTGCATTTTCTTTACGCAAACTTTGTCAGTGTTGTGCTAATGTCAAAAACACAATTTCGCAGTTGCATTTTTCCAATAAATGAAAGCAATTAAAATTACACGTGAATAAGTTTGTTTCTACGATATTTCATTTAAAACAACTTGCCACCGCATCATCTTACCACTTCCTGTCATTTTTTTCGTGGTTTGCGCCAGCGGCAACATCTGGTTGGCGACCGTGTGACTCGTGTGATGAGAAAAAAAGTGTTTCCATTGCAGTTTTGCAAAGTAAAATGTCAGTGCAACGGAATTTCCATTAAGCAAATTTACTTTCAAAATGTCAGATTGCACAATCAGGTGGCCAATGAAAATTCAGCTCTTGTGATATGATGTAAGGATTTAAGGAAACTATTACAAATAACTACGCAGAACCCGACTTCAGGAAATCCAAGCAAAAACTTTCAGTATCGACTAAAATGGGAACCATGAGAACTGTGGACATCTGAATCTGGAATTTTATCATAAACGTGTGTAAACCCTGATTTTTTTATTTTATTTTTTTTCTGTTGAACGTTTTCTATCAGGACTCTGAGAACCAGAGTAAGGTTGCCGGTCCCGAGCCTCAGTACCTGGACGAGTTCACCAGCCTCCTAGTTCCTGATGACACTCGGGTGATTGTGGACCTGCTGAAGCTGGCTGTGTCCTGTCGCTCCGGGGACAAAGGGAAGGAGGTTCTGTCGGCCGTGCTGTCTGGCATGGGGACGGCTTATCCACAGGTAACGCGGCGGATCCTCCCAACTCAGACGAACGGGTTTCGGGGTTTGTCATCCTCACGTTCTCGCTGCGTCGCTCAGGTTGCCGACATGCTGCTGGAGCTCTGCGTCACCGAACTGGAAGACGTTGCTACAGACTCGCAGAGCGGCCGCCTGTCCTCCCAGCCGGTCGTCGTGGAGAGCAGCCATCCGTACACCGACGACACGTCCACCAGCGGGACTGTCAAGATCCCAGGTACAAACTCATCCCGAGGAGAAGATACACTTTAAAGGAGGGCTGCAGCAATTAATTGGATTAATCGCAACGAATCAATTAGCGAAATAATCGTCAGCTGATTTAGTAATTGATGAGTCGTTAACTGGATTATACACTCAAAAACCTGCCATTCAGAGCAGAGCAGACATTAAACCAGGACTGCACCAAAAATTCTGCACTGTATCGATGTTAAGTCGAGCAGAAAGGCCTGAGGTTTTCACATTTTGATGTTGGCATTTCTTTTAGCTGCAGATGCGTTCACCAAAGGAACACTGTTGTAGCATTTTAGGCAAATGAGTTTGTTTTTCTTATTTAGAAACAAGTTAATGTGTTTGCACTGTTTAAAAAAGACTCAATTACTAAAATAATTGTTAGTTGCAGCGCTACTTTTAAAGCCTAATAAACCACCTCCACTTTGTTTGGAAGGTGCTGAGGGTCTAAGGATAGAGTTCGACCGGCAGTGTTCAACCGAGCGGCGCCACGATCCGCTAACCATCATGGATGGAGCCAACAGGATCGTCTCCGTCAGATCGGGTAATTGGAGGACGATGCTTCACCTCAGTGCAACACAAAAGAGAAGAATGAATCAAAAAATAATACTGCACATATTTCAGGTCGAGAGTGGTCTGACTGGTCCAGCGAATTAAGGATCCCAGGAGATGAACTCAAATGGAAGTTCACCAGTGACGGATCGGTGAACGGTTGGGGCTGGCGCTTCACCGTCTACCCCATCATGCCGGCTGCTGGTGGGCGGACATTTTTATTTACCAGTTCAAACGACAAAAGATTTATTCATGAAATAAGATTAGGGCCACTGAAAAAAACAAACTGACTTTTTGTCTCAGAATAAGAATTATTTTAAATGTGTGCGCATTAGATAAACGTAGTTTTAAAACTGGGACGAGCTTTTAGCAGGGACAAAGAGCAGCTTAACAAATCCTACAGCCAGGACTTAACCTGCTTTATAACAAGACATGCAAGTCTTGATATAAATGTCAAAATTGTTACAAATATCGTCATTCATAATATGTAATATGAATCGCATAATGTGATTAATATTAATCATATACTATGTGATATTTTTTATATACGTTATTAGTATGTGATCACATATATATATATATCACATTATTTTTTTCAAACATCTTGACTGACGTTCACCTCAGATTCTTTGGGGGATTTATTATTTCAGTTTTGACACAGATCAACACAGAAGTAGAATTCTGAGGAAAAAAAGTCAAAATTCTGAGGAAAAGACCTCAGGATTCTATTTATTTATTACTGTGACTGAACTTGTTTTTTCTCCTCTCAGGCCCCAAAGATTTGCTGTCTGACCGCTGCATCCTGTCCTGCCCCTCCATGGACTTAGTCACATGCCTGCTGGACTTCAGGCTCAACTTCGCCTCAAACCGAAGCATCGTGCCCCGCCTCGCTGCTTCCCTCGCCGCCTGCGCCCAGCTCAGTGCGCTAGGTGAGCACATGATGATCCTACAAATTCATAATTGTCTGAATGTTTTACATAATCTCATAGATGCACGTTAATATTTGGAGTGTTAAAGTGGAAAACGAAGGTGAGATTTAAGTGAAGTCCGTTTCCTGCACAGCTGCTGGACACAGGATGTGGGCGCTGCAGCGTCTCCGTAAGCTCCTCACCACAGAGTACGGTCAGTCCATCAACATCAACAGGCTGCTGGGGGACAGCGAGGGCGAGGCCCGCTCCATTGTGAGTAAAGCGTATTGTTAATATTATTTTTAATGTTTTAGTTTGGCCACAATAGACGTACATTTTATTTTTTGTGTACTACATTATATTGTCACCTTCCTAAAATAATGGCCTAAGGCATTCTTTGCCAAAAGTAATTTTTTTTAATCCATCCTTTGAAAAAAAAAAGAAAAGAAAATATATAATTTATCTATATTTTAATAGCATAAATAAGCAAGATACGTCAGCTATCTTAAATCAAAGGCTGCTGTCTGGCCCACTAGTCTGCTAGCGATGCTACGTCTAATGATGTATGAAGTGTTGTAAATATATTTCAATTCTTTCAGAGTTTCACAGGCAGTGCGCTGGCCGCCCTCGTGAAGGGCCTCCCCGAAGCTCTGCAGAGGCAGTATGAGTACGAGGACCCCATCGTCAGGGGAGGAAAGCAGCTGCTTCACAGCCCGTTCTTCAAGGTATGCTGCGGCGCCTGAGATATCGACGAGTATAAATGTGTCTGTCAAACTAATTCTGACTCGTTTCTCCAGGTCTTGGTTGCTCTAGCTTGTGACCTTGAGCTTGACACGCTCCCCTGCTGCGCCGAGACCCATAAGTGGGCCTGGTTCCGTCGGTACTGCACCGCCTCCAGAGTAGCCATCGCCCTCGACAAGAGGACGTCTCTACCTCGAGCCTTCCTGGATGAAGTGAGTCCACCGAGGCTGTGGGGACATTTAAAATGTTTGAATACAAAATGACAAAATATTTTCACAAAGTGAATTTTATTTCAGTCATCTCTGCTTTGATTTGTACAATATCAACAAGCTTACTGATGTGTTGAGATCATTTCTATTAAGCATTAGCTGTAAAATTCGCACGATGCTCATTATTCCTCATTTAAATTTTTTTCATTTTTCATGTTGGCGTTCTCATAAAAATTATTTTATTCTGGCAATATCACAACTTTATTCTCAGTTAAAAGAATCAGAAGATAAAATCATAAACCAGCCCTAATATTGTGTTATAGAGATGATCTGAATTTAAAGTCCAAATAAAAAGAAGTTGGGAAACATGGTTGGCCATGAGTCACTCTAAACTATGGAAACTCAAAAAGTGAACTGGTGGGGGTAAAAAAAAGTCCAGAAATTCCAAAAATTAAATCTTCCAAAACCACAAATTCGATTCATCGCATGGGCGAAACCTCAAAATGTCCATAACAAGTGATTTTCTTCCCTCCGAAGGTGACAAAGAAAATCCGCGAGCTCATGGCGGACCACGAGAGCATGAACGGACTTCACGAGAGTCACGACCTGTTCAAGCGGGAGCACGACGAGCAGCTCGTTCAGTGGATGAATCGGCGGCCCGACGACTGGACCCTCTCCGCTGGAGGCAGCGGGACCATCTACGGCTGGGGCCACAACCACAGAGGCCAGCTGGGGGGCATCGAGGGGGCCAAGGTCAAAGTTCCCACGCCCACCGAAGCTCTCGCCACGCTGAGGCCGGTCCAGCTCATCGGCGGAGAGCAGACTCTGTTTGCAGTCACGGCTGACGGAAAAGTGCGTCTGCGCCGCTTTATCCTGACCTCGCGAAATGTTTGCGAACGGCGAACATTTTGACACTAATCTACTTTTATCTTGATCTTCAGCTGTACGCTACCGGATACGGAGCAGGGGGCAGGCTGGGGATTGGTGGCACGGAATCAGTGTCCACGCCAACCTTACTGGAGTCCATCCAACATGTCTTCATCAGGAAGGTGGCAGTGAACTCCGGAGGGAAGCACTGCTTGGCGCTCTCCTCCGAGGGGGAAGTGTACTCGTGGGGCGAGGCTGAGGATGGAAAACTGGGTCATGGGAACAGAAGGTGAAAACTTTTTAAAACTTAAGGATGACTTTAACTTCAAATAGCTGGTCTTAAATAGAGATGCACCGATCAAGATTGGTAGTAAATCAGAAAGCTAAAGAATACAGGTTCTTTAGCGTTTTACATCGTAATAAATGAAAATTGCCATTTTCTTATTTTGTTTTTGGCCTGCCTTTCCTCAACTGATTCTGTCTTACCAAGTTATTGGTGCATCTTTCATCATAAAGTGAAAACTAACATTGTTTCCTGATTGAAGACCAAGCCGGTATAAAAGGTTTTGCTTCTACCGTATCTGGGATTGCTCCTCACTCCCCAGTCCCTGCGACCGTCCTCGTGTGATCGAGTCTCTGAGAGGAGTGGAGGTGGTAGACATCGCTGCCGGCGGCGCGCACAGCGCTTGCATCACCGCCAGCGGAGAGCTCTTCACCTGGGGCAAAGGTCGCTACGGACGTCTGGGCCACGGCGACAGCGAGGACCAGCTGAAACCCAAACTGGTCTGTTTTGTTCTCGCTCTCCTCCAGTTGTTGCGGACCGAACGATAAATAATCCCCCGCCTGTGTTTGCTCTCCAGGTGGATGCCCTCCAGGGTCACCGAGTGATTGATGTCGCCTGTGGCAGTGGGGATGCTCAGACGCTGTGTCTGACCGATGATGACATGGTCTGGTCTTGGGGAGACGGGGATTATGGGAAACTGGGACGAGGAGGGAGTGACGGCTGCAAAATCCCCATGAAGGTGAACCGGAATTACAAATGAAGCTTTTAGTGTTTTTTACTCTAAAATCAACCTGTTCTCTGACATATCATAAAACTTCTGACGTTTTGGTATTTTTGTGGTTTTTCTCTCAAATTGGTTTGTTTTAACTTAGTACAGAATTTAGACAAAATGTAAAGGAGTCTGTAAAATATTTATAGGGTTAACAGTGTTTCCCCCAGTATATTATAAGCCTGGCGGGCAACCAGGCTTTACTTGTGCCCCCACCAGGCTTGCTTATTTTTTTTAAGATTTCTTTTTTGTTTGTTTCTATTTTTTTAAGGATTTACAGCTGGTGTTCAGTTATTAGTCTTCCAATCTTTTCATAACACGTAATTATCAAGTGATATTTTCAAATGTCTTGCCAACTTCAAACATTTTTTAACTCAAAAAGACGAATGACTGTCCCGGCACCCCGAGCACCAGGCTTACCAAGTTTTCTGTGGAAAACTTTGGGGTGAAGGTTCACATGATCAACAGAAACAATAGCACAGCAAATGTGTGTGTATTGTTTTCTAAATAAAGTGTCAAAAATATACTTTGCAAAGCAAAATCCATTTTACGGTTGGGTTGAGAAACTGCAAAACAAAAATAAAATAAAATTTTCAAAGGGATTTTGAAACTAGAGTATCAATCTCACTGGTATCAATCCAATACTGATAACGACTTGGTATCAATGTGATCAATATCTTGGAACGGTCCACCCAACTCTATTAATTAGAGTGCAGTAGGACTGCAAAAAAGGGAGAACCAGAAAAAGATCCTCACTTATATTTATTCTAAGTACGTTAACTAGTATTTAACCAGTGTTTAAACAAGTTTGCCCTGAACATTGTGATTTTTATTTTTATTCTCATCTTGCATTTATCTCGCACTGTGTATTTCCCTGGATGTGTTTTCCAGTTTTGTAAAGTCTTCCCATGCTGGATATCTCATTCACAAAAAAAAGGTGTTTTTTAAATGAGTCGCCGTAGCAACATCATACATCTCATTATCAGATCAGACAGCTTTAGTCTGCTGTTTGCCGGCCTGAGATAAGGATTCATTGGGAGCTCAAAGACAGACGATGCGTCCAGGGTGAGAAAAATGGTGCCTGCTGTCACGGTCTTAATAAGTGAGCGCAGACAGAGTCTGGTGGCTGTGGGTAATAAATCAGACGCTCTTCAGCATCAACACCAGGCTGTTTTGTGGAATGCTTCCCACCTTCTGTCTCATTGCGGCACAAAGATGCAACTAGAAGAAAGCATCTCTGCTTTCATTCAACATGAAGCCTGTTTTTAATGCGTGAGCCACATGAATAATCCGTTCTCATTTACAAATGCATAACATTACTTCATGTTGATTCTAAAACTGTTATTTCAATGATGTTCAACCCTTAGATCGACTCTCTCACCGGCCTGGGAGTGGTGAAAGTGGAGTGCGGCTCTCAGTTCTCGGTGGCGCTCACTAAATCTGGAGCCGTCTACACGTGGTATGCACGGCAGCTGTCGCACACAGACCTGCTTGGTCTCTGTGTTGTTGTCGTTCCATGACTGAACTCGGTCCTGTGTTTGCGTTCGACTGAAAGGGGGAAAGGGGACTACCATCGACTGGGCCATGGCTCTGACGACCACGTGCGGCGGCCCAGGCAGGTTCAGGGGCTTCAGGGGAAGAAAGTCATCGCCATCGCCACGGGGTCTCTGCACTGTGTTTGCTGCACCGAGGACGGTAAGACCATCTACCTTCCACACATGTTTTGGTCTGCCCACACCAAGGGTCCGCGACATTTACAACACTAAGGCATCATTCACATCAGCCCTGTTTAAACTAGAGCTTTAATGGCACTGCAGTTTGTTTGCCTAGAAAGTCCGTTTCATTTGGTGAAGTGTGAATGCACAGTCAAATCAAAAAAAGCAAACTGGTCCGCCTAAAGACGTAGGTCTCAGTTTGGTAGAAATAAACTCTACCGTGGATACAAGCGAACTGGAGACTGCTCCAGAAGCATTAAGTAGACTAAGCACAGGGCATTCTGGGTAGATGCAACCAAAAAGAACATGAGAGTCTAGTGCAGGGGTGTCAAACTCCAGTCCTGAAGGGCCGCTGTCCTGCAGTTTTTAGATGTGCCACAGGTACAAAACACCTGAATCAAATGGCTTAATTACCTCCTCAGTTCTCCAGAACCTTGCTAATTACTTAATTATTCTATTCAGGTGTGGTGCAGCAGAGGCACTTCTAAAAGTTGCAGGACACCGGCCCTCGAGGACTGGAGTTTGACACCCCTGGTCTAGTGCTAGCCGGAGAAACGGCTCGTTGTCTTTTAGCAGAGAGAAAAAAGAAATTCTACACTAATATCTGATGCTACTCCATTTTTGTTTGAGCTCAGTGTCTTCTTCAGAATTTTTTGTGTTGTTTCCGTCAGTAGTTCTTGGTGCAGCGCCACCACAGGCAAGGAGAGAAACAGTTTTTCTTCTGAAGGGTTTGGTTTATTTTCACATTGTGTGTGAAAGTGAACCACTGCAGCTGAAAATGAAACAGATGTCCCCAGTCGAACTGAGCCTACCGGACTATCAGATGTGAAAACACTCTAAATCACGCACAGGATGGCTCTATTTATAAACCCGGTTACTTTTGAAACTCCGATTTTATTTGGGGGAAAAGAATGAAAGGAGCTCTATAAATGTAAATACATTTGCAAAATTTTCTGAATTTTATAAGGAAAAACCTTTAAAACAAAAGTTTTTCTTGGAATTAACAATTATGCTGAATTTTGCGCCGTTCTGTCACCGAATACCCCCCAAATAAAACATAGAACGTTACGACTAGAACATCAAAATGTGAGTAATTCTCAAAAATTACTTTGTGTTGTGTTGCGGCCCCTTCAGGAGAAGTTTACACATGGGGCGACAACGACGAGGGCCAGCTGGGAGACGGGACCACAAACGCCATCCAGAGGCCGCGGCTGGTCGCCGCCCTGCAGGGCAAGAAGATCAACAGAGTGGCCTGTGGCTCGGCTCACACCCTCGCCTGGTCCACCAGCAAGCCCACCAATGCTGGGAAGCTACCCGCACAGGTGCCGCACCAGCTCCGGCTGTCCACCGGGTGGCGGTAAAAGCTCTGCAGTTCTCGTTTGACACCCTGAAATATCTGCTTTTTCTTCGCTTTGTGTTTTTGAAGGTCCCAATGGAGTACAACCACCTGCAGGAGATCGCCATCATGGGCCTCAGGAACAGACTCCTCCTGCTGCATCACTTCTCTGAGCTGTTCTGCCCCTGCATCCCCATGTTCGACCTGGAGGGCCGGCTGGGCCAGACTGGGCACGGTCCATCGGTCGGCTTTGACACGCTAAGGGGCATCCTCATCTCCCAGGGCAAAGTATGTCATCATGGAGATTTATCCAGCACAAGTGGAGAGTATTTTAGATTTTTTATTAGTATATTCATTTAAAAAATTTTCTGCAAACAGGAAGCAGCTTTCAGGAAGGTGGTCCAAGCTACGATGGTCAGAGACAGACAGCACGGCCCTGTGGTGGAGCTGAACAGAATACAGGTAGCCTCCGAGTTAAAGTTTGCATTCGATGATTCAGGGGTGTCCAAAGTTTTGGTCACGTGCATCAAAATCAAATCATAAATGCTTGCAGGCCAAGAAAACTATAATTAAGAAAACAACTAAAACCAAGCAAAAATAAACTGATTGTTTTTGTTTTTTCTTTTTTTTTTCCCCAGGAAAGTATTTTTTTTATATTTTATACATGTGTTTTAAAAGAAAAGACTAGTTTTCAAATGTTGGCCTTGGTTGAACAAAAATGTATTCTTACTTTTGAGAATAAATTTCAAAGCGATAAATTTCAAAGCGCTAGCTAATATTTATCCAGGTTTAATAAATCACAAAAAGCTGGTTTAGGTGCAGTGAATTCAGCTTTTCATTTTAAAAAGAAAAAAAAAAGTTTGTCTCCTTTGTTCTGCTTCCCTCCTCCTCTTCTCCCCTAAGATACTTCAGTGTTTCATGTGATGTCTTTCATAAGAGGATTCCCCCCCCCCCTTTTTTTTTCCTGGTGTGTGATCTGCAGTCCTTCCTGTCTGTAGGGAGTCCTGTTGTAACTTTAAGCCCCACCGCATGTGCGCACACACACACACACACACACACACACACACACACACACACACACACACACACACACACACACACACACACACAGAGTTCTGTACTGTTGTTGCCGTGTTTCCAACAGTACATCAATTACATGCACAACCAGGAACAAGTCAAACCTTTTTTTTTTGTTTGTTTGTTTTCCTTCCGTTTTCTGCTCTGCAGGTGAAGCGTTCCCGCAGCAAGGGGGGTCTGGCGGGCCCCGACGGGACCAAGTCTGTGTTCGGTCAGATGTGTGCCAAGATGAGCTCGTTCAGTCCGGACAGCCTGCTGCTCCCCCATCGCGTGTGGAAGGTTAAGTTTGTAGGTGTGTGTTCATGTCCACAATGGGGATGCAACAGCTGCTTCCTCAAATTCCCCTGATGAACTTCCTGCGCTGGGCGATCCGTCCTGACGGGTTTTTATGGAACAGGCCAACAGAACGGCGCAAACTGCTGCTGCTGATGGAAAACGATATACGAGTTTCAATAGTTTGACCAAAAAAAAAAAAGCATTTATATTCAACCCCCTTTAAATGCAACCAACTGCATTGAAAAACCACGTCATTAGTCAACAGAACCAACTTTTGAGTAAGTTGATATAAATCCAGCTGTTCATCACAGAACATCTATAATAGCGGTACAACAACCAGCAGTCTTGCATTCTTAAAGCTACAGCTAATTTTCTAAATGACTACTAAATAAAACGATTTATTATGAAAGTTAACAAAATTAAGCTCTAATTTATTTCTATTTTCAGATTTAAGAAGTAAAATTAAATGAATCCATTTATACAAAATACAAACTTTTTTTTAGAATGAGATGTGCCTTTATTTTAAAATAAATATAGAAAATGAAGGACAGTTAGCATAGTTTGAAGCTAGTTACGTAGGCCTGTCACAATATCAAATTTAGCTGAACGATAAATTGTCCCAGTAATTATCGTGATAAACGATATTGTTGGTTTGAGACCTTTTTAAGGTAATATAATGACCTCTTAAAGACAAACTTCAATTTTGTAAAAAACACGCTGGAACTGGAGGATATTTCAAATACCTAAAATAAAACAACAACCCAAAGCAACAATAATAAAAAGGAAATAAAAGCCACACCCAACCGAAACCAGATGTGAAATTAATTATGTCTCTGTAAAAACAAAATTGCCCTTCAAAAGACATTAATCACCAGAATGGGAATTATTGAAGTCATTTTAATTGATCATTCGATTAATTGATTCATTGCTTATTGCAACAGGACTAGTTTTAGATGTTGAAAGCAGATTTTGCATGAAAAACTCCTAAAATGACCATTTCTTGGTTCATACATAATCAAAACCATTTCCTGTGTGTTTTTTGTGAGAGCCTCAGGAGTCACAGCTTGCAGACTCTTCGTTTAGCTCAATTCATATCCATGTGCTGGAATGGCCTAGTCAAAATCCAGATATAAATCTAATAAAGAAACTTTGTCCTGGAAGACTTTCACGTGAACTCTCTTCATCTAGTCTGTCTGAGGCTGCCCTGCTTTTCCATAGTCTCGAAATGTGCCAAAAGATGGTTTTAACTCGGTGGTTCTGAATAATTTTCAGCTCTTTATTAGTAAAATGTAAAAAAAACAAAAACAAATCCCTACAAAATAGGTTTTTACAATGAGAGAGCCAGAAATGCCAGAGTTCGAATAACCCAATTTTTCCACGGATCTGGCCTGGTTTGATGCCATTCTCTATCTCTGTGCCCCTCTCTCTCTCTTTTTTATCAGGAGAGTCCGTGGACGACTGCGGCGGAGGCTACAGCGAGTCCATCGCCGAGATGTGCGAGGAGCTGCAGAACTCACTGACGCCGCTGCTCATCGTCACGCCTAACGGCCGCGACGAGTCAGGCGCCAACAGGGATTGCTTCCTGCTGAATCCCGCTGCCAAGTCCTCTCTTCACATGAGCATGTTTCGCTTCCTAGGTACCAATCCTCCTAATCTCCTCATGAGCAAATCACGGAAAAATAACACTTATGCTAAAATAAAAAAAAATAAAAAACATGGTGTCTGAAATATCTTTGTCACTGTTGGACATTTTCTGCAGTGTGTTTTGATGTGTTTTTTATGGTCTCTGCAGGAGTTCTCCTGGGAATCGCAATCCGAACCGGAAGCCCTCTGAGCCTGAACCTGGCAGAGCCTGTATGGAAGCAGCTGGCAGGGATGAACCTGACCATCGCTGACCTCAGTGAGGTGTGTGTGTAATTGTGTGTGTGTGTGTGGATTGCCTTGGTGAGGACGAACACGGAGTAGAAAATGTTCTCCCAGGAGCAGAAACATTCACACATATAGTACTGCTGGGCGATGAATCAGTTTTTTCAAATTTTTTGCTTTTGAAGAATTTATTTTAAATTGGGGTGTTTTTCACCAAAGCATTGTGTCTCCATAGATCAGAGTGACATCGTTTTGTTTTTACAAGATGTTTTACTAATTCTGTTTGTTTGGAGTTTGACTTCAGGTCAGCTTTATGACAAAATATTAGAATTAAACTAAGATTTTTTTTTTCTTAATATTACCAGAATCATTTTTTTTTTTAAATTAACATTTGTAAAAAAAAATTCATAAAATTTTTGTACACATTTTTATGAAAATTAAAAAAAAAAAAAGAAAAAAAATGGCTACAGAATAAAGGGTCTCAAAGTTGTCATTGAGGGGATTTCAGAAATTCCTCATCTGAGACCTTAAGTAAGAAAATACGAGTTTTAAACTCATGCAAGATTTTTTTGATAATGGCAGCCTAATTAAATTTTGTTACATATCAGACATGAAGGGAGGACTTTGCTTTTACAACCTCAGAGTCAATGAGTTTATTTATGTTTCTTAGCTCCTCCAGTCCACGTGATCCACATCACAACGTCGCTAAAATCACATTCCTATACATTCCACCTCAGATTAAAACCTGAGCCTGGCTCTTTGCTGGTACAGAACTGTCCGAATGTTTCTGGAAACTTCTCTTGAACTCGAAAGCTAAAAGCATTTTTGGTTTGGTAAGACAGTTGCCCCCGCTGTGCTTTTGGCTGGTGGCGTGAGTCCACTCCTGCCCTCACGCTCTGATCATACGCTCCTGCAGCCTCCTTGGGAGAATGGAGGAGTCAGAGGAGAGGGGGGGTAAAGAATTTTCCCTCTCAAAGCTGCTTTTGTTTTGTAGTTTTCTCCCCCGAGATATCGCAAAAGGTTAGATGGCAGAAGAATGTTTTAGCACAAGATGGAGAGGACCACCGTGAATCTCACGGGACGTGTGTTGTGGTCACGACTGCAGTCACGTACACACAGACACACCCAAGCTGGAAAACACTTCAAGTAATTTATCCTGTCAGTTATTCTGACAATTAGTTGAGTAATCAAATAAAAAAAAATCCTCCCATTCTGCTGTAGCTACTTAACCAGTAAGAAATACATGAAGGAGGAAATCCTCCGGCCCAAACATTTTTTCACCGTGGATTAAAATCCAATTTGAAAACCCTCAGCGGCCACAATTATTTATTAAAAATGCGAAAATAAATCTGACTTCTTCTCTTTTTACCTGTTTTTAGACGAAAGGACAGAATAAAGAGCTTCAAAGTTGTACAGTTTCCTAACTTGTTGCACCATTTTTACTTTGTTCCTATCACTTAGCATCCATTAGCAGCTCACAGTGCGCTAAATAGCAAAACATAGCTTAACGAAGCTTTGAGGAAGACGATTTGAATCTAGGAATGGTTAAAAACGGAAATCATTTGCTGAATCGTTGCATCCCTGAGCCAGACTCTGTGATAAGCAGGGACTTTGTGTTGTCCTCAGGTTGATAAGGACTTCATTCCTGGGCTCATGTACATCCGGGACAACGAGGCTACAGCAGAGGAGTTTGAAGCCATGACGCTGCCCTTCACCGTGCCGAGCGCCAGCGGACAGGACATCCAGCTCAGCTCCAAATACTCCCACATCACCCTGGAGAACCGGGCTGAATACGTCCGCTTGGCCATCAATTATAGGTTAGAAAACTTTCTGATGGCACAGATGGGAATTTCTTTAACCTTTTTTTTTTTTTTCTTATCTATATGGTTTTACTTTTTGTGCAGACTCCACGAGTTCGATGAGCAGGTCTCTGCTGTGCGCGAGGGAATGGCTCGGGTGGTTCCAGTCCCTCTGCTGTCACTTTTTACTGGTTACGAGCTGGAAACCATGGTGAGGGAGAGCATGCATGGCCTCCAGAAGTCGCTCTGTACTGCAGCTTTGTGCCGATTCTGATGGAAGTATCTTCTCTTCACCCTCCTCTGCTTTAGGTGTGCGGCAGCCCGGACATCCCCCTCCACCTGCTGAAGTCGGTGGCCACGTACAAAGGCGTGGAGCCGACGGCGCCGCTCATCCAGTGGTTCTGGGAGGTGATGGAGTCTTTCTCCAACACAGAGAGGTCTCTGTTCCTGAGGTTCGTCTGGGGCCGCACACGCCTGCCCCGCACCATCGCCGACTTCAGGGGCCGAGACTTTGTAGTGCAGGTGAGGAAAGGTCCTCTGATCATCAATCTTATGATCAATCCATCCAGTCAATCAGTTTGTCCAATCAATCCAACAGTCCATCCATCAATCTCTCAATTTATCCATATTTTTACAGTCCATCCATTCAACAACCTTAGTCTTTCTTACCTTCCATCGATCCACCTATTGGACGTCTTTCTGACCATCCATCCATCTGTACTTTCACAAACTGTCCAGTTGTCCTGTTTTCTGTCTGAACATGCTATAACAGATCTGTTACATTTGGTACTGTTTTTTTCAGCAGGGCAAATTTCTGTGTTCCTATGTAAAGTTAGGATGGTTAAGCATTTTAGTTCAATCCGCCTCTTCAGCTGCTACTCGTTGCTGTGTTCCTTACTGTCCTACCGTCTCTGTTTTTGCAGGTGTCTTATTTAATGCATGACCACTGCGGAAACATCCGCCATTATTCAATTAGATCTTTTGTGTTTAAAAAAACAATAGCTACAAAGAATAAAACTATGAAAATGTGGTTTTTACATGCAAACGTCAGCATCTTTCAGTCTTTTGTTGTGTTTGTTGTGTTACGTGTTGAAACAAACAAAAAAAGCTAAATCTTCTATCTCCTTCACTGAAACCTCGGTTTCGTTTGTGTTCAGGTTCTGGACAAATACAACCCTCCCGACCACTTCCTGCCAGAGTCCTACACATGTTTCTTCCTGCTCAAGCTGCCCAGGTACTCGTGCAAACAGGTGCTGGAGGAGAAACTCAAATACGCCATTCACTTCTGCAAGTCCATCGACACGGACGACTACGCCCGCATCGCCCTCTCCGGGGAGCCCGCGGCCGACGACAGCAGCGAGGACTCCGACAACGAGGACGCCGATTCCTTTGCCTCCGACTCCACGCAGGACTACCTGACGGGACACTGAATTTTCTACAGACGGCGAGGATCCTGTGTCAACCCCACTTCATGGCGCACACGTTCATACGGACGGTCTACTGAGGCACAAACGTCTGTTTTGCGGGGGAAGGGGGGGCGTGCAATGACATTAAAAAGAATTATAAGCTAAATAAAGTGAAAAACACCCGTTTGTTTTTAGTTTCTTTAAAATGAAGCGGAGCGATCAGCTGCACATGTGATTGTTGTGTTACATGGAAATAAGTATATTACAGTTACAGCCTAGCACTGTGGTAGATTCCTCCCTTTTGGTTTGTGTGAATTACCTGTCCTTAGATTGTATATAGAAACTGATGTGTGATAATACTAGGATTCCTTTTTTGTTCTTTTTTAGTAACAACCATGTTTCTTTATAAATATATATGTATAAAAACATTTTTAAAGTCGGCGTTTCTCACCCAGCTCACTCCAGTCAGAGCCCACCGAAGGATCATTTGAAGATTTCTGTATTTACCCACCCACCAAGTTTGTGCACTGTCTCCTTAAAGAATGTATATGATTGTGCCATGTATTCACAGGGGTCATTCCTGCATATTAAATGTTAATACATTTCTGTTAATAAAGTTAAAATAAATCCTGCTTATTTAACAATGAGTGTTGCTGTTTTATATTTTAGTGAGTGTACCGCTAAGCCTGCTTTTGTTTTATTTTTTATTTTTCTGGTACAGTGAGATAATTAGCCTCTTTGTAGATTTTTATTTTTTTTTTTTTTTTAGATAAGCGAAAAAATTTTAGTAAGGCTAAAAGCATATACACTGCTCAAAAAAATAAAGGAACACTTTAACATTTAAGTGAACACTGAAGTGTTCCCTTTATTTTTTGGAGCAGTATATTTGAATAATCATTTTAGTATTGATGGAGGATGTCCTGAAATGTTTTTTTTAATTAATTAAAACAATTTAAGCTGGCCTTAAATATCACAAGTCTTAAATTTTGTGGTGACGTTTAATTTCTTTCTTTTTTTTTTTCGATTTTTGTCAGGCAAACGTTTGAGTCACCCACAAACAAAAATGGCGTCCGTGACTTCGCCACTGGCTTCACTTATGTTGCCAACTCATTCGATGTTGCATCCTTTCTGTAGTAAGCTGGGGACTACTATATAAAAAAAAATCTGTTGTACTTTTCTGTTGTGATATGAGTCTTAAATTTAATTGGTAATGGTCTTGAATGTCTTAAATGTTTATTGGTGAGCCCTATTAGCTTATTAAGTAATCAATTATAAGGCAGCTTTTGTTTTTCAAAGCTGCGGTATGTAACTTTAAAACTATATATATATATATATATATGTAGCACCCCACTGCTCCATCACCTGTTCTCAGGGGCAGAACTTTAACTCACTTGTGGGGTGGCTACTTGGGTTCGTGATTTTCAGGTAGATACCACGCAGGTTTACCTCATATGAGTAGCCGTTACTCCACTACTGTTGTCATTCTTTTACCTTCCCAGTAAAATAATCCAGACATCCACGCACAAAGTTGTTTTTTCTTATTTATCTTCAACACACAAACCTGGCTTCTTCTATCTACCCTGAACGTTGGTAGGAATTTAACACACATCAGTCTCTATAACCCCTTATATATATTTACAAACATTAACAGTTCTTAAACTTACACCAACTTCACATTTCAGCATATAACTTTACACATCTCCGCACACAGGGCCCACTCTCACACATACAGTCCAATACCCGTTGACGCTTCCGTTGCAGGCCTGATGATGTTCGAGTTCGCTGACACGAACGCAAAATCCTTGTTACTGTTCCTCTTGTTGGAACCGGGTGGACCCCAGAAACCGGCTCGCTCCGCCGACGTCCTCACCGTCACCGCTGCTTCGCGAGTCCACTTTCTTTTTTTTCCGTCTCCACGCAGGATTCCTGTAGCTTTCTTTATCTTCAGGGAAACGTCCCCGCCATCTTGCTGCGTTACCCAAAAACGGGCTCCGCTGTAGTGTCCTCTAATTAGTAACAGTCCTCGCTTCCCATTACTCAATTGTGAACTATACTTATAATCTTATTTCTAACTCACCAACTATGTTTTACACAAATTCTTTTTCGTAAGGTTCCAATCCCTCTTTCCTTTTTTTTCTTCCCCTCTCTCCTTCCGCTCTCGTTCTCCTCTCGCTTCCCAGAATCCTCTCGTCTCTCTCTTCCCCCCCGTACACTTCACTGCACCTCGTAAATCTCAGTTACTCTCGGACACAGGAAATCATCCCTCTCCGTACTTTACAATAGGTAAATCACCAAAATATACATTTATGTAACTCCATTACCCATTCTTAACCCCAGTTACATATCGGAAGACATAAACCCCCACTTCTTATGGTTCTCCAAACCCCAGGGCTACATATATAATATACTTTTTTATTTTTACTGTATTTGTTACTATGTTGAGACAATCTGGGAAAAAAATTGAGCTAATCTGCCTTCTCCCTTAGCTCCTATCAACATTTTTTGGATGATCTGGATCAGGGGCCACCAACGCCCTTGTCGCCCGCAGGGCAAGTTCTAAAAATAGCCATTCTCATTAGGGAGCATTGCCAAATAAATTATTTAATATTTTTACATTGAAGTAGTAATATTTGTTTATATTCAGAATTTTAAAAAAAAGCCTATTATAAAAAAAAATTTAAATGTAAATTGTTATGCATAAATGTTATCGAAGGGCAGCAGCGCCTGCAGTTCTGCTGCTCCCTCTCTGCCGACCTTAGAGTGGGAGCAGCTCTAAGGTCTTTTTTTTTTTTTTTTTTACTTTAAGTAAAAAAAATAATTTCTGAAATTTTAATTATCGAACCCTCTTTACAATTAACAAAATTGTGGAGAAAAAAATATATATTATGCGTCAAAACATCTTGTACATAGCGCACACCCGAGTCTGTGGGGGTCAAAGGGCACCCAGAGCTTAAATCTTATTGGTCAGTTTGCTTTTGTTTATTTGGCGGCTCGGCGCTTTTTCTGTAAGCTAACACTGAATGAGCGGAGTTTGAACCTCCCGCAGTTCTAGGAGCGGTTCGGATTCCGGTTGAGCTTTTTTACCGTGTTCGGTTCTGACGGGTCGCCGGTTATGAGCTTTTTGATGTTTCCCGAACCGGACAGTTAGCGGGTCACCCGTTACCTGACATCTGCCGCTCTAACACTGTGTGTTAAACAATTGAATCTAGTTGAAACGTTTTCCAAAAGAGTAAAAACTAAGCAAACAATGTTGCTTCACCTTCTCCTCCTCTGCACGTCTGACACCTGAACCTGGATCAACATCCTCCTCTTTCCGTGGATCACAGGTCGGCTCCGCTTCCATGTACTTATTAGTATCGTTTGTGTTAAAAAAGGGTTCGCTGCTTTAGTGGTTTAAGTTTGCGCTGGTTTTGTGCGACGCGCACATGATGCGCATTGGAGACATGCGCACTTACAGGTCAGGTGCAGGGATAGTTTTGTGCTACCTTATAATCTGTCGGACATTTTTTTCTCTGCGCAATTTGTTAATAGTAAAGAGGGTTGGATAATAAAAATATGCAATAACTTTTCTTTTTTTATTTAAAGGAAAATGCGTCCAGCAGCTGCAATAATCCAGACTGCCAGTCACTTGTGGGAAATTTAGAATCACACAGAAAAGCTAAGAAAGGGAATCAAACTTAAAACTGAACTAAGAACTTCTGATCACATAATAGCAATTAACCAGAGCTGCCATGGTAATAATTACTGATTACTATTGTGAATAGTCCCCAACATTAATATTATTAGACGGCATGTAATCATATGTATTATTGTTATAAAGGCTGAGCCAAGAAAAGTAGCCCTTCGTGTTGCTCTGGACCCGTGAAGCAGCTCCCAGGCTCGAAAAGGTTGGTGACCCCTGATCTGGAGCAATTAAATGACAAAAAAGCCAAAAACAAGATACTTTTTTGTCACTTTATATCCTTTATGACTTACTACATTTCTATTGTGGTGAAACATATTTATAGACTTATGAAATTAGTGACTGAAAGGAACTGAAAGACCAAGTCAACTCACCAGTCATTACACATACTTTGTAATTATGTAATTATAAGGTAATTATCCCTCTCACTTTCTCTTTGAACCTTTTATGACCACAATCATGAATTGTGGTCATAAAACCATTCAAATCTCACATTATTTATTCACTTTAAATTCTCGCATCCAAATGAGGACAGATACATGAAGTCTGAGAAATTATGACCCCTGATCAAACCAAATTAGCTCCTAATAGATTTTATTTATTTGCTTACATTGAAAACGACTCTCAATTACAGCAGCTATACAAAAGTTCCTCTAATAACTCCAGGAGATATCCCATGACAGACGGCACTATTTCATGTCAGAAATTGCCAGGATGCAAAACAACCTAAACTAAAAAATGTACTAAATATCTAAGAAGCAAGATGAATCCCAATACGATTCCCTAATAAGGACGGAAATATTAAGTTGTGTAATACCTGCGAGCATTAGTTTGGAAAGGCAAGTGCAAAGCAAATTGACACCAATAGTGATCAAAAGCGAGATTTATATCCTGGATTATTGGGTCTAAATAATTCTGTCAAACATGGTACTCCAGATTAGACCTGATTTTACAATCGAAAATAGTCTTCCAACTTTTGACGATGTCGTACATTTTTGGTTCTAATCGCTGTTATCTGACATAGCTGGGATTTTAGAAGTGACTGCCTTTTGTTCTAGAACAGAAGGTGGGAGTAGGACAGGTGGGAGTTTCAGCGCTGTGGGATTAAAGAAATCCCTGCTGATCACCTGTGTGACATCAGCACTGCGCCTCGCTCTGGAGCCGAGGAGGCAGAAGGTCAAATAAAAACTCCTCCTAAAAACCCTGCGTAGCGTTTCAGTTCGTAAGAATTTCCTTTAAGAGCGCTTGTGTTCGCTCATTATTGGATCTTGAAAACCTCGGCTGAGTCACGAGAAACGTAAGAGAAACGTTTTTATGGCGGCTCGATTTGGTTTTAAAATCATTTGCATTCCTTGAGGATTTGGTGACCTTTCCCCCTGGAATTATTACAGACGGCGTTATTGTGGCGTAAGTCAGGTGCTGCTCAGATATTAGAGCCTGGAGGGGGGAGGGTGCGGGGGGGCTCATTTACAACACTTTCTTATGGATTCTGTCACACAATACAGTGAGAAACAATAATAATACACTGTGGGGAATCCCTGTTGCAGATCAGCAACCATCACACAGCAGCAAAATATATAAAGTTTTTCAGTGTCCATCTTGGTCTTGGGTTGCTGAGTTCGACACGTTTTAGTAAAAATCTTCTTTGTGTTTTGAGATGATTAAAAAAAAAAAAGTTTCCAAGTTGAGTAGTGGGATGTTTTCTGACTTTAAATCTGCTTTAACACTGTAAGATGGTGCTAGATGATTCTCTCCAAGCCTCTTCTACTCTCACTAAGAACATTTTTTTTTAACAAATAAAACTATTCCAGCCTACATTTGTAAAAAAAAAAAAAAAAAAAGACGCCTTTGATCGATAAAATAAGAAAAAAACGAAGAATCCAGCTGATCCTGACTTCACACAGCTCTAATCATACTTTGCTCCAGGCCGTGTTTTTCCATGTGATTTCTCTTTTCTCCTTGATAGCTCTCACAAACGCCCACAAGACCAGAGTGCGGTCAGCCCCCCTGGACATCTCTTTAATCCCGCTCTGTCTCAGCCGGCCCTCGCTCCAGACCAGGTGACTCCAGTCAGTCGGAAATCTCGTCTCCACTGGTTTCTGAGAACGAGGGAGGCGGACGCTGCGAGCTCCTCCGACTGGAAACATCGTTTCAGCAGGCAGAGCCAATGGAAATGTAGCTTTGGCCGCTGATCTGTGGGGAAAGGTTTTGGTTCTGATAACGTCTCATTCCTCAGGTTCTGCTTGTCTGCTTCAGCTGACAACATGTTGTGGGGGTGGAGGGGAATCTCTTGTGAAATGTGAAGTGGAGAAAAACTGGTACATGATTTTGAACACACACACACACACACACCTTTTTTGTTAGATTCATAAGTTTTACATTGAAAAACATTGGATTTGGGAAAATTAGTATTTTGTTATGGTATTTATATGAATTATTTTCATTTTGGTCTTTAAAGTACAAAAATTTCCACATAAATTTCCATTTTGTTCCGTCTGATGACGTAATTTTTAAATATTGAAATGACTGATGTTATATATATATATATAACTGGATATATTATATCCACCTCTGTACATAAAATCCCAACAAAATACATTAAAGCTCTATTATAGCCAGGTGTGGAGAGTTAAAGGGGTGTGAAAAAAAGTTTTTGCAAGGCACTGCACTGCAAAAATACAAAATCTTACAAAGTAATTTTTGGTCCAGTTTCTAATGCAAATATCTTAGTGCACTTAAAATAACACAAAACTAACTTTTCAGCAAGACAGAAGCTTGTTTTAAGTCTATAATTCCTTATCATTGATGAAAAAGTAATAGATCCACTGGCAAATAAATTCACTTATAACACAGGAATATTGCCTTGTTATAAGTGAATTTACTGGAACTAGTACTTTTTCATAAATAATAAGGAATTATAGACTTAAAACAAGCTTCTATCTTGTTTAAAAGTTACTTGCTGCAGTGTGTAGAAGCTGATTTAGGTATTTGTCTACACTGCAAAAAACACAAAATCTTACTTATTTTAGTCTAGTTTCCAGTGCAAACATCTTAATACACTTGAATTAAGACAAAACTAACTCCAAAGTAACTTTTCAACAAGATACAAGAGCTTATTTTAAGGCAATAAATCCATAATATTGATCAAATAAATAAATGACCAGTTCCACTGGTAGATTATCACTGATAACAAGATGTTTTTCCAAAGTTTTAAGTGAAATAACCTTTCATTTGATCTTTTTACTACAAGTTTTCTGAGAGGAAAGTTTCCTTTTAAAGCCGCTCAGACTCTGCACCACCCACTCCCCACCGCCCCCACCCGGCCCCCTCCACCGGCCCCGCCGCCCTCAGAGGGCTCAGGAGCGTCGCCCTCTTTCGCTGGGGAGAGCGCAGGAGAGAAGAAACTCCTCACCTTCTCTTGTTTTCAACCACGCCTCTGTGCTCCGACGTTCCTGCAGCCTCCTCATCCCACCCCCAGCAAAAAAAAAAAAAAAAAGGAAAGAAAGAAAAAAGTAATAACCCAACAAAAAGTTTAAAATAATTTGGATTACTGAAAAGTAAAGTTTTGCAGCAGATTTTTTAAATATATATATATATATATATATTCGGATCCAGCACGTCTTTGCTGCCTGCGCCTTCAACATCATCCAGAGCGACTTTTTTTGCATCTCTCCAGGTAAGTTCATCTGTTTTACTTCATCAAAATCTGAGTTAACCTTGAATGCAGCGTTGTGGAAAATGCAGAGAAATACCTTTACCTTTACTTTGAATAAATGATTCTTTCCACCACCCATCAAGTTAGTTTCTGTTAAACAAATGACATCCATCGTTTTGCAGAGCACTGCTGACAGATTACGGAGCAGGAACCTGCCGATTAGTCCCGCTTTCAGGTTCAGTTCGCTTTCAGCCTGCAATCTGTTAATTGCTGTGAACGGAGCTGGAAAAACCGAAAAGAAAGCAGTTTGTTTTTTTGACGTCACCCGGAGCCTGCGGGGCCCGGCGCCCAACAAGCCCGTCATTGTCCTCCGGGAACAACGGAGCGCTTCCCGCGTTGCACAGGGCTGGACTGACAGCAGGAGCCGCTTCCAGGAACAGTCAGATCTGACATCATGGATGTGTTTATGTTTGATTGTTTGGATAATTGAGAAAATTGAATGTGAAGGTTGTGTTAGTTGGGGATCTTTGCTTGTTTTCAGCTGTAATCCAGCTGTATTATTATTTTTGACAGTACTTTCAGCTCACTGCTTAAAGAGCCTAAATGTCATGTGAACTCCTGCTGCCTTTCACATGAGCAGTAATCCTGCTGGCTTCATGAGGCCTTTGTTCTTTTAGAGCGCTGCTTTCGTTCTCGTAACTTCACTGTTTGTATTCTGTCATAACGCCTTTTCTCCTGTTTTATTTTTGAGCATAAATGTAACAACATAGATACATATCAACCTGCTGCATACACTTTATATACATTTCCCCTAAAATTCAAATGTTTTCTTTTAAGAAGTTGGAATAAATCCAAGTGACATCAGCTCCTGACATTCACAAACTTCAATAGCCTTTATTTTTATTTTAAGTACCAAACGAAGCTGTTGTGAGTTGGAAGGAAAATGATGCTTGATTAAAAAAAGAAAAAAAGAAAAGTGTAGCACTGAGATTCCATGGTGGTGTCAGCATCATGCTGTGGGGAGGCTTTTCTTCAGTAGAATCAGCGGCTCAGTCAGATCAAACTGACTGAATTTACTCAACTGGATTAAACTTGAACTAGGCCATTTTGACACATGAAAATGCTTTGATCTACACCAGTGATTTACAACCTTTTTGCTTCATGTGCCACATAAAAAACCCCAATAAAATCCCAATAATGAATGATGAATATGCGAATGAAACAAACATTTAGTCAGGTTTGTGACAAAAATAAAAGCATCTAAATGACTGTAGAGCTGAAACAAAGAAGATGTGTAAGATTTTTTTAAAAGAAAGGAATGCAGTTTATTAAATGTTCACAGGTTGGTTGTTTTCTATTTCGCTGGTTTATAATTTCTAGGCTTTATTTTCATCCACAAGACCAAAACACGAGCCGCTCTTTCCTCTTGCTGCATTCAGACAAGTTTAATAATTGATCGCTCCTAAATCTGCTGGATCTACATCATCCTGTTTATTGTCTAGGTTTTATTAGTTAATTAAAAAAAGGTTTTGCAATGTAGCAACTTATTTAACATTTTCAGAGAAAATTAATTTGTCATTAAAAATGTCGCTAACAAGTTTTAAAAAGCGTCTATCTGCATCATGTACATGTTCACGGGTCATTTGTGCCGACAGGCCAAATTTGTTACTTTTCAGATTTTTATTACTTGAAAATTTTTGGGAGACCAAACCTCCAGTTTCATGAATATGCATTACTTTGTGTTGGACACTTTTTCCATGACAAAATGTGGAAAGGTCTAATGGATAGGAGTGCACCAATATTACCAAACTTATCCAGCAATTATTCCTGGTACATTGAGTTCTGCTTAGAGCCAAGCAATTAAAATCTAATTGTAGAATTGAAGAGGAAACTTTTCAGGCAGAAATGCTCCCAGCCTTCGTCGTCTTCATCCATGCAGTGGATCACATGACTGCTGGCAGTGAAGCTGCAGCAACGTAGCACCTTACTGCAGAATCTTCTTACTCCACGAAGCCTTCAGGGCCTCTCCTCATTGTTTCTTGTTATTCTGGTCTGAACTCTTTCTAGTTAAATCACGCAACTCTGATGGAGTCACAGTAGCAGCAATCAGTGGCTTTGTTCTTGTATAAGTCAGTCGGTGTCCTGCAGACTTTATGACAGTATTCATGCCTCACAGCGTTTAAAATGGGTTGTTGCATTGCAAAATTAATCTTCAGTGCATTTTACTGGGTTGGGTCCTAAATAGGGCTGTAGCGATACACTAATCACATGATACTGTCAGGGTCTGTTTGTCCTCCCCTTTTCCTAGTTTCTTAGTTTGTTTTCCTTAGTTTTATTTCCACCTGTCCCTGGAACCACCACTTCTCAAGACATCCAGCAGATGTCACCCATGCTCCACCCCTGAGAAGTGTCCTGGTTCAACCCGGACACACACCTGCAGCTGGTTTAGAGGGCGTGGACCTGCGATATAAGCAGCAGCTACACTCCGTCTCACCGCCTGAGTGCTTGCCTACCACGGTAACCAGCGTTCCAGAAAGAGGCCTTCTGTGATTACTCTCGTCTAACCCTTGTTGTCTCCCTCGCCAGATTCTCCCGCCGTCTTCTAGTTGTTTCCCGGAAACCAGCTGCCCCCGCATTCGTGTAAGTCTGTCTCCCCGCTGTGGATCACCTCCCTCCTGTGTGATTTCCCGACGCTGCCGGTGTTCCCGGTCAGACGCCACTCCCTGTGTGTGTGTGCGTGATCTCCCCTCGTCGATCCCTCCCCGGGATTTCCCCTTCGGGACGCTACGGGCCAGGAGGCCCACGCCCGAACTTCCCGGAGGACCGCCTGGACGGATCAGGCTCCAGGCCGTGCCCGACATCAGAGCTAAGCATCGCTCGTCAACGGACACTCGGCTCGCGCTCCGCTTCGCCCCTAATACCTCCACGCCAAGTAAGCTCACCTCAGTCATTTCCTGGAGAAACTCCGCTGAGTTCTCGCTAACCCTGCTTTTTCCCGTTGGCAGTAGAAGAACCGGTCCGCCGATTCGGCTTCGCCACCAGCTCCCTGATCCTTCAATAAACATTATTGTTTCTGACTCGCTCTGTCTGACTGTGTTCTTGCATGTGGGTTCGCAACCTTAAAACCGACATGACAGAACACTCAGGCCAGTTCGGAACCTCAGCAGACGCTATCAGACGGGCGCTGTCCGAACAACACGCGCTAGTCCAGTCACATGACTCCGCATTACGGGAGTTAGCTAGTCGTCAAGCCGAGACTAACGATAAACTAACAGAATTAACCACTTTCCTACGGAATTCAGTTCAGCAGGCTCCCAGCTCTCAACCTTCCCCGACAGTGGCTCCGGATCCACCAGCCCGCTCCATGTTTTCGGACGTCCGACCCTCAGCGCCAGAGAAATTTTCAGGTGACGTCCGGAAGGTCAAGGGGTTTATTCTCCAATGCAATATCATCTTTAATCATTCACCGCAGAGTTTTTTGCATGACAGTGCTAAGATTTCCTACGTGTTATCCCTGTTGACGGGCCGAGCCCTAGAGTGGGCCGAAGCCCGGTTTTCTTCAGCCTCTAACTATGGGTGTACCTTCCCCGAGTTTTTGAAGGAGTTACAGCAGGTGTTTTGTCAAGAGGCTGAGAAGACTTCAGCCTCCCGTGAACTACACGGATTGAAGCAAGGCCAGAAGACTGTGTCAGACTTTGCCATCGATTTTAGAATCTTGGCCGCTGCTTCAGGCTGGAACCCTGCTGCGCTTAAAAGCGCATTCTTTCATGGGTTAAATGAGCAGATAAAGGACCAACTGGCTACTCTAGATGAACCAGAGTCTCTGGATGAATTTATTAACTTGGCCATAAGATTAGACAACCGGATTCGGTCAAGGATGAGTGAGCGATCCCGCCGCACCGCCCTTCCGTGCTCCGCACAGGTCAGTAACCAGTCGACTGTCCAACCTCCACCCACCTTTCCCTCATCTACAGGACCAGAACCCATGCAACTGGGACACGCTAAGCTAACCCCAGAGGAGCGGCAGAGGAGGATGCGCTCCCGGCTTTGCCTTTACTGTGGTGAACCCAATCATGTAATCGCTAACTGTCCAATACGTTTAAACCCGCAGGTCCGGCAGTAAGGACGGGGAGACTGCCGGAGACTACAGCAGTAAGATCTCGCTTAATCATCCCTGTCTCCATAATCATTAACGAACCATATTCTTTATCAGCCCTCATTGACTCAGGGTGTGAACAGAACCTCATTAATTCAGACATCGTCGAGCAACTGTCTATTGAAATCGAGCCGCTTCCAGTTCCTCTCCGGGTATCAGCCCTCGACGGAGGGAACCTGCCACAGATCACCCATCAAACCAAGCCAGTGCGTCTACTCACTTCAGGTAATCACACAGAAGAGATTACTTTCCTCGTGTTTCCTGCCGCCAGTGCCTCCATCATCCTTGGTTTCGACTGGTTATACAAGCACAACCCGCACATAGACTGGGCCGAGACCAAGATTGAGTCGTGGTCCACAAAGTGTCACAGTACCTGCCTTCATTCCGCCTTTCCAGTCGTCACTACGCCTACAGAGCCAGCTGAGATCGACCCATCTGACGTCTCCTCCATTCCCCGTGAGTACCATGATCTAGCTCCTGTTTTCAGTAAGGACAAAGCCCTGTCTCTGCCACCCCACAGACCGTATGACTGTGCCATCGATCTACTGCCTGGCGCCCCATTACCCAACAGTAAGCTATATAACATTTCTAGAGCAGAAAGGCAAACCATGGAGGAGTACATAAACAAGTCTCTAGCTGCAGGGATTATCCGCACCTCATCCTCTCCCCTCGGAGCAGGGTTCTTCTTCGTGGGGAAAAAGGATGGCTCTCTCCGGCCCTGTATTGACTACCGTGGACTCAACCAGATCACCATCAAGAATAAGTACCCGTTGCCATTATTATCCTCAGCCTTTGAGCCCGTCCAAGAAGCAACCATATTCACAAAACTAGATCTCAGGAACGCTTACCACCTCCTTCGCATAAGGGAGGGTGATGAGTGGAAGACGGCGTTTAAAACCCCCATGGGCCACTATGAATATTTGGTCATGCCGTTTGGGTTGTCTAACGCACCTGCTTTCTTCCAGGCCCTGGTGAACGACGTCCTGAGGGATCTCATCAATGTCTTTGTGTTCGTCTACCTGGATGATATCCTGATATATTCCAAATCCCTCGCGGAGCACAAACAACATGTCCGTCTGGTTCTCCAACGCCTTCTGGAGAATAAGCTGTATGTAAAAGCGGAAAAGTGTGAGTTTCACCGCCCTTCAGTAACCTTCCTAGGGTACATCCTCGAAAGGGGACAGGTTAGAGCATCCGAGGACAAGATCAAGGCAGTACTCGACTGGCCTAAACCCGAAAACCGCAAACAACTACAGCGCTTTTTGGGGTTTGCAAACTTCTACAGGAGGTTCATACGCAATTACAGTCAGACTGCTTCACCCCTCACCGCTCTCACTTCCAGCAAGAGAGAATACGTCTGGACCCCTCAAGCGGAGGCCGCCTTCGAGGAGCTCAAGTCCCGGTTTGCACACGCTCCCATTCTGGTCCAGCCTGACCCCAAGAAGCAATTCATTCTGGAAGTTGACGCCTCCGACACCGGGGTCGGCGCGGTTCTTTCCCAGATGTCTACCCACGACCATAAGCTCCATCCATGCGCCTTCTTTTCCCGTAGACTCTCACCAGCTGAGAGGAATTATGACGTGGGCGACAGAGAGCTTCTCGCGATTAAACTCGCCTTGGAGGAGTGGCGCCACTGGCTGGAGGGCGCCGAACACCCCGTACTGGTCTGGACCGATCACAAGAACCTGACATACTTGCAAGCAGCCAAGAAATCCAATCCCCGCCAGTCTCGTTGGTCTCTGTTCTTTTCTCGATTTAACCTATCTATCACATTTCGCCCAGGTTCAAGGAATGTTAAACCCGATGCTCTATCTCGAGTCTATTCCCCAGATGACGCTGAGGTGGTCCCAGCTCCCATCCTGCCTCCCAGTTGCACCGTGGGAATGGTCACCTGGGAGATCGAAGACATCGTCCATCAAGCTCAGCAAACAGAACCAGCCCCAGAGTCCTGCCCACCGGGTAAGGTGTATGTTCCGTCCTCTGTCCGATCCCGTTTTCTCCAGTGGATACACAATTCTAAGTTCTCAGGTCACCCCGGCGTTAGCCGCACGATTGGGCTAATAAACAGACGGTTTTGGTGGGCCTCCGTACACAAGGATGTCAAGGAGTTTGTTTCAGCCTGCCCAATCTGTGCCCGGAACAAGTCATCCAATCAACCCCCCGCAGGACTCCTACAACCACTACCCATACCTAAGCGCCCTTGGTCCCACGTGGCCATAGATTTCGTTACCGGACTCCCAACCAGTAAAGGTATGACCACCATCCTCACCATCGTCGACCGTTTCTCCAAGGCATGTCACCTTGTTCCCCTACGTAAGCTGCCCACGGCTGCCCAGACTGCCCTGTTATTAATTAAACATGTCTTTAAACTACATGGCATCCCGCAGGAAATCCTCTCGGATCGCGGCCCCCAGTTCATATCACAGGTCTGGCGTCAGTTCTGCTCGGCTCTGGGGGCTAAGGTATCCCTCACTTCTGGCTACCATCCACAAACCAATGGCCAGACAGAACGTATGAACCAAGAGCTAGAGACGACTCTGCGATGCCTGACCTCCACGAACCCCAACGATTGGGCCCAATACCTCCCATGGGTCGAGTATGCACATAACAGCCACATTTCTGCAGCCACAGGTCTCTCTCCGTTTGAAGTGGTCCTGGGTTACCAACCACCACTCCTCCCCTCTGACGAGGAGAACCTCTCGATCACGTCGGTACAACACCACATCCGACGAAGCCATAAGATTTGGAAGGACACTATCACTGCCCTCAACAACACCTCCGCTACCAATAAACGCCTGGCTGACCGTCGTAGAACCCCTGCACCTGCTTATATAGTGGGACAAAAGGTATGGTTGTCCACACACAACATTCCCCTCAAGTCTATGTCTAGAAAGTTGTCTCCAAGGTTCATTGGCCCCTTTGAAGTGCTGGCAGTCATTAGCCCCTCAGCTGTACGCCTCCGCCTTCCCCCGTCTCTGCGTGTCCACCCAACCTTCCACGTTTCCCAAATTAAGCCAGTGCTCTCCAGTGAACTTTGCCCTCCGGCCGAACCCCCTCCACCCGCCCGGGTCATCGATGGCCATCCGGCCTTCTCCGTCCGCCGGATTGTCGCCACTCGGCGACGAGGTCGGGGTCACCAGTTCCTTGTCGACTGGGAGGGTTATGGTCCTGAGGAACGTTCCTGGGTTCCGGGATCATTCATTTTAGACCCCTCCCTTATTAGAGACTTTAGGGACTCCCAGACCCCGTCCTCTGTTCGGCCGCCAGGTGGCGTCCGTTGAGGGGGGGGTACTGTCAGGGTCTGTTTGTCCTCCCCTTTTCCTAGTTTCTTAGTTTGTTTTCCTTAGTTTTATTTCCACCTGTCCCTGGAACCACCACTTCTCAAGACATCCAGCAGATGTCACCCATGCTCCACCCCTGAGAAGTGTCCTGGTTCAACCCGGACACACACCTGCAGCTGGTTTAGAGGGCGTGGACCTGCGATATAAGCAGCAGCTACACTCCGTCTCACCGCCTGAGTGCTTGCCTACCACGGTAACCAGCGTTCCAGAAAGAGGCCTTCTGTGATTACTCTCGTCTAACCCTTGTTGTCTCCCTCGCCAGATTCTCCCGCCGTCTTCTAGTTGTTTCCCGGAAACCAGCTGCCCCCGCATTCGTGTAAGTCTGTCTCCCCGCTGTGGATCACCTCCCTCCTGTGTGATTTCCCGACGCTGCCGGTGTTCCCGGTCAGACGCCACTCCCTGTGTGTGTGTGCGTGATCTCCCCTCGTCGATCCCTCCCCGGGATTTCCCCTTCGGGACGCTACGGGCCAGGAGGCCCACGCCCGAACTTCCCGGAGGACCGCCTGGACGGATCAGGCTCCAGGCCGTGCCCGACATCAGAGCTAAGCATCGCTCGTCAACGGACACTCGGCTCGCGCTCCGCTTCGCCCCTAATACCTCCACGCCAAGTAAGCTCACCTCAGTCATTTCCTGGAGAAACTCCGCTGAGTTCTCGCTAACCCTGCTTTTTCCCGTTGGCAGTAGAAGAACCGGTCCGCCGATTCGGCTTCGCCACCAGCTCCCTGATCCTTCAATAAACATTATTGTTTCTGACTCGCTCTGTCTGACTGTGTTCTTGCATGTGGGTTCGCAACCTTAAAACCGACATGACAGATACAACACGATATGCAATATGGTATACATCACGATATTCAGCGAGCGATATGATTCTATGCATTTTTAAGATTTTTTGAAAGATTTTAGATGGACAGAGTGAGTGTGACTGTTCCATAGACTTGGATTGAATTAATTGAACTGATGGTGTAATACTGGTGTAATAAATGTTTCTGTTCTACATATGTTATCCGTTTGCTTTGTTTAAATGTTAATTGTGTGACTTTGTGTATTTGGTTGTGCAGAAAAAGAACCTTTTTTGTCTTATTCACTTATATTAAATATTGTAATTGATCTGTTTCATTTAATTATTTAATTAATTGTAACTGGTTGTTTCATTACTTGTCATTTTTAATGTACATGTGCAACTGGGTAAAAAATGTAATTTGTGACAGCTGTCATTTAATTCATGTGGATTTGACATAAAACTCAAAGTAAGATTTAATGCATCGATACCCGTGGATGAAAAATCGATACTTTCTGAGGAAAAGAAAATATCGATAAATATCGCAGAATCGATAACATTACACAGTCCTAGTCCTACCTAGGTGAACTTGTTAAAAACATCTTTAAAAAATTTTTTTAAACATGCCTCGTTTTACTTTTTGTCATGACATCAGTCAGCCACATCGACTGAAGGAGCTGCATTTTTCATCAGGTAAAACGGAGATAACCTCTCCCTCCTTCTCTTCTCCTCAGGCCTCAGAATGTATCTGGAGAACAAAAGCAACCTGGAGATTGAAATGTCTCAGACTTCGGCCGCGGGCCATCAGGGCAGGAGCGGCCTGAGGTCGCCGGAGGCCGTGGCGGGGAACTTTGGGGAGCTGCGCCTGCTGCAGGGGATCTCAGAGAGAGGAGACACCCAGAAGATGCAGCCTGCAGGACAGTGTGTCATCCATGCTGAGGACCTGGTTCCGGTTCGGCAGGAGAACGGGTTTGTGGCCGCACCGCTTTCTGCTCTCTCTCTGTAGCTGGCTGGCAGCTGACGTGAACTCTAGCCCTTTCACGCACAGCGGTCAGTACAGTGGACAGCTATCGGAAAGACATTTTTCTGTGTTTCTTGTGGATTTCATAGACCACTGAAGTGGACACCAGTGCATTGTGCAACACGCCGCCAACTACTGGCCATCCACTGAAATTGTCAGAAAAATGTTGCTAAATCCAATATGGCAGACAGACAAAGAAAGCAACCAGTCCCTCCTTCCACATCATCCCCTAAAGACTAATACTAGTGATGTAATTTCCAAATAACAACTTTGTATTTGGAGAAAATTACATCTGATCATATAGAAAAAAACTCTAAAAAACCCCCCAAAAAACACTTTTTTTATTTGACTAATATTTTTCCCTACCTTTTTTATGATGCCTCAAGAAAATCAGAAACACTGTGAAAAAGTGTTCAATGTAGATATTTGGAGAAAAATTTGAGAGCTTTGTATTAAAAAGCAGGAGCCGAACCGTCTCCAAAGGAGCATGTTTCCTGCTCTCATTTGCTTCGTTTCTTGGAGAAAAAAGCTAACAAGATTAACGGCCTCTCTTTCTTCTCACTGGATTAGAGACGTAACAAGATTTCAAATTACACATGCAGAAAAACATTACAGTTGACCTCCTACTAGGTCAAATGTAAATCGTTAAATCCCGCGGGGATGAGTGAACATAAAAAAATAAAAAATAATAATAACTCAACATTCCTTGAGATCTACAAACATTCACACAGAAAGAAATGTGTGTGAAGGTGGCTTTCTATCCCAGGAAAACTCCCTGGGCGGAAAAGAGCTAATCTGAAGCCCGAGGCCGTGACATCATCGGGATTACACTGAGGAATTTGTGAACTAATTCGAAGCACAAGCGATACCAGTGTGTCTTCTCGACAGACAGGTGCATTTGAATCTTTACTATTTCACATAATCAGATGCACTGGAATGTGCCTCAACAATCACACTTTAACCAAATAAAAATGTCACACATGCAGAAATGTGAATTAGTCCTGGAGTCAAACAGAACAGGATAAGAGAATAAACAAAGTAAAATGACATCAGAATACAGAAGCCTGGTTTGTGTTGACTGCCCATAGTTTCCTGTTTGAGGTGTAAAAGCAACGAAGGGTAGTGCTGGGAAATAATGGCTTCTGACAAGATGTCAGGTTATGGGTCAGAAAAGCACTGAAACATGACAGGAAAAAATCCTAAGGCTCAAAAAGGTGTAGGCATTAACAGTGCTCTCAACTTAATATGATCAAATCCACCATGTTACACCGAACATCTATTTCTACAAACTCAGTTTATGTACAAAATCTGCCTAACAAGGAAAACAAGTGATTAACACACGGTGAACTTACAAGTTTGTTCTCAGTAACAATGAAAATATTCATTTCCATGTGAAGAGTTTGAATTTTGACTAAATATAACACGACTGAAGCCAGACCTTGATGAAGGTTGGCAAAAAAAAAAAGCAGAACGTTGGCAATCCACCCACATCATTCCTGACAAGGTGATGGCAGCATCATGGTTTGGGTTTTGGAGGTAAACCAGTGGAGACAGAAACATCTGGTGCATCATGTGACCTTGAAACAAAGAAATACTTTAGGAATCCTGAACAACTCAGAGAATCTGCAGGAGATGTGATAAAGTTAACCTCCCTCCTGATCTTCATCATCTGCTCTGTCTTATTCACCTTTCTTCCTCACTTCCTGTTACTTTGAACACTTTCTTTAAACCATCAGCACATCTACTCCCTACAACTTCAGCGTTCTGCTTTCCTTTTTTTCAATCACAAATTTGAATCGTGTCTTGCTTTCACAGATGTCCATTTGTGTTTTCGCTAAATCAAACATCCGTCACTCCAGATTCTCTTCCAAATGTTCCTTATAGGTTCACCAGAAGTCACATCATTGTCTAATTCTACCAAACAGTATGTAAGAAACTCCCATAGGACGACTTAGAGAGAAAAAAAAAAGGTTTCAAAATGAAATGCAACACTTAAGTTTGTCCACAGCAAAGAATTCAGCAAATCAAGAAAATAGCAAAACACACAGAACCCTGAAAGCTCTGTGAACATTTTCGGCCGGCGCTCCGCTGGCAGCAGTTGTTCAATCAGACTCACTTGGCAGGAAACAGTTGCTTGATTCCATGTTTGTTTCTGTCTCCTGTCCAGTATTTGCTGTGCTTTTAGCTCCTGTTGGCTATTTGCTGTCGTCTTCTGGCTCCCGATTTGTTTCCGTGGAGCTCTGCAGAGGGACACAGTACTAACCTGAGGCAAATCCTCTGATGTCGGTGGAACAAGCAGACATCACCAGACACACTGTTCTTAAAGTGAACTTGAAATTAGGAAGTTGTGCTGAGGAAGACCTGTTGTTGTCTGTCACAAGTGTTCAATGAGGTTATAGCTTTAAGGAACATTCAAAAACTGACCGTGATTCACTTCCTCTGACCTCCTTAGAGCAACCCATTCTTTCACAAAAGTTTTTTTTGTTTTTGAAGCAGTCTTCATTTTTAGGTGTTGGATTTATTTGTGGAGGACTCACTAGGTACGGCATATCTACGAGAAGTCATTACCCCCAAACGAGCCAGGTGATTCTTTCCAATTTCACTCTTCTGTTCTGTCCAGCACATAATCTGCTCCTAAACGCTTCATTAAAGCTCAGTCTCTCTCTGCTGAGACGCACTTTGCCGGAGCTGGACTGGGACATCCGAGGGGAGGAAACACTTGTAGACTTTTGCTAAATCTCTCTATAGTTGTGTAAGTGTGTCGGTGGGAGATTAATGGGGCAGACCTGGCCAAATGTAATCTAGTTCTCTATCCCACAACCTTCAAACACAAAGAACCGTAGTGTCTGCAGCACAGTCGGTAACGCCTACCGGAGTGGATGCCAGGGGCATGAGCAGGACGGATAAATGTAGCTAAACGTCAGGTTTGTACTCCTTAATGTAATGCCAAACAATCACCGAAATACATTTGTGGAACTAAAAATACAGTAGAAAATGTTTAGAGACTAGAATAAGTGGATGTTAAACGACCTCAACGGCCACTGTCCTAATTCCTCTGACATTCATTGGTTGTCATTTAATAAAGAAGAGTTGGATAAAAACTTGGACATACTTTTGGTTGTTAATACCTGTTTGTTTTAGGGTTATTTTAAACTTGAACACTTTACAATTTCAAAAAAATTGTGAATGTGTACATTTCAACTTTACACAATTGAACACCTTACAATTTAGTATCAGTGATTGTAGTTTGAGGCAAATATGTATCGACTGATCATAGCACCTGTTACTGGGTAGGATATGTTAGGCAACAAATGAACACGTAAAGTGAGGATAAGAGGCCAAGAATCATAGATGCATTTAAATCAAACTTACATAATGTGTTTTTATGTTTAGTAAGTTTACACATGCTACCATAGTCAATCTAACAGATGATCTACTGTAGATCAGGCTGCATCGGAATCGGCTTTATTCTCTAAGCTTGTGAGCACAAATTAAGAATTTGAGTTTGGTTCCATTTTGCTCTCAATGAAGAAAGTTTTTTCTTTCTTGTAAATATGGATATGTACATACATACAGTGCTTTTGCAAAAGAGGGCGACATGGTGGAATTAGTGCCGGTTTTATCAAAAAATGCGAGTAGCATAGCACTGATCTGCAGGTAAAAGTTTAAACAGACTGTGTCCAGGATGTGTGTGGTCTGCAGAGGTGTTAGCTGCCCTGTTCCAGACCCTTTACCAGTAAAAGTTCAGGACGGAGGGAAGGTTGACGCTCAAACTGCTGAAGTTATATATTATTTTCTATTGGTGACCTCGGTCATTGCGAGGATCAGAACTGGACCACAGGACAGAAAGTGGCTGAGTCTGTTAAACTGTATTTTCTTTTACATTACAGGAATGGCAGGGAGTGTGTGAATGTGTTTCTTTCCTTTTTTGGCACTAATAGAAGAAGGCAGGCTAGGTGTGGGATAATGTCGGCCATGTTTGGCTTGGAAACCTCGGAAATCTTCCATTTACCAAAATGCTACATCTTCTTAAGCATCTACCTGGATTGTTGTACCAGGCAACTGCCAGCATCTCCAACATGCAATTTAAGTGTTGAGATTATTAGACAGGCACGAACACACATTTTAAATAATCCCGTTAAACAAACAGTAGATATTGTAATAGTGTGTGAGGTTGTGATAGTCCAGTAGGTTAAGAACCAACTGTTTTCTGATCTGTTTGTTTTGCGTTAAGCCACTAGCCAACAAAGAGAGTTTGTTTTGTGCTGTTTAAGTCAGCTCAGCTGTAGTTCAGGGTATTTCAACTCACTGTGCCCTTTTGCTTTATTAGTTTCAGGAACAACTTCAACGCTGTAAACTTTCTCAGAGGAAAAGTCAATTCAGCCAACCTTACAGAACGGTCGCCTCTGCTGCGATTCTCCCAAGATGACAGGTGAGCGGTTCATCTGCCTTTTGCTTTTGGATATTTACCTGAGGGTTAAGATTTCCATATATTACATGCATGTTTATGTGGCATCCGTAACAGCAGAGAAAGCCGTAATAAATTAAGAAATCCTGTGAAAGGTTCAGCAACTTCAACTTTTGCTACGCCAGAAAGCCGACTTATTAGGACACAGCTTTGTTTTTTCCTCTTCCCATCATCAGAATGCAGTGTTACAAGCCTGAGGAACTGTTGAAAGTTAAGACACAGCTTTAATCGTGAAGGCAACAGACAAGGTTTTGACCAAATACCTTATTGTTTTGGCAACAGAGAGAGATAGTCCAAGCTCATATCCAAGTCAGCCACTGAATTCCTTTAGTGACCTAAATCGGACACTAAATGTGTGGCGCTGTGGACGGGAGATGTCAAATCGTGAGGAAGAGTCCAAACTGTGCAGGTTGAATCCAGAAATTGAATCAAACAGTGCATCAACAAAGCACAATTATGCAACCAGGTTATCGCTGCATTTTGTTTTAAATGTCCTATATAATATATATATATATATATATATATATATATATATTAGTTATAGTTGTACATTTTACTTGACAAATACTTGGCATTTTAACAAATGTGACTGCATTAAAAAAAAAGCTATGTCCTTGGGTTTTTGATCCCAGAACTGTCCTTTTCTTGTCTGTGGGACTGAACGTTTGGTGATTGGTATGGGCTTATTGTTCTTTAAGTATTACGTACATGGCAGTACATGAGCCCAGCTTCGTTGGAGCAGAGGAGCCGTGGGACAACTGCTGCATGGACACAGAGAGACGTTACCGCCTGGGCAGCGAGGTGGCCAGCCTGTCGCGCTCCAACTCCTCAGAAAAGTACGAGACGCTGGAAAACCTCAACCGCAGCTTCAGACTTGCCAGCAGTATAAAGTACGACTCTCCATCTCTTCTTACATCATTTATTATTCTGACACATCACATTCTGAAGTCAAATCTACGGGGTTTGAAGCCACTGACATACAGCAGGCTTACACATCACTTATTTCTCTGTCCTGTCTTTGTTTTCTCTCCAGATGCTGCCTCAGAGTGTCCAAGGTTGTGGCTATGTTTGCGATTGTTGTCCTCTCCAGTGTAAGTTAGCTACAAAAAATAAAATAAAAGTAACTTCAAGGAGACTAAAGCAGCGAACTGTAAACAAATGTTCTGTAATCCTTAGTAATCCTTTCAGCTCTTATTTGCTTGTATTTTAAAAAGTTTCATTGAAATCATTCCATTGGTTGAGATCTACAGCTAATCCTGGGAGATAATTAGCCTAGCATAGCACGGTCACTGAAAGGTGATTCGAATCTTTTCAAAAACACTTAGAGAGGAAATTTGATTGACCTAAAGCAGCCAAACAATTGGTTAACTTAAACTCTTTCTTTGAATAAACTTCTTGTTTCTCTTAAAATACATCCTTTGTAGCTATGAGCTGGCCCTGCTTGGCCCTTCTGACTCAGAAAATGAGAAATTAGCCATGATCCCTGTTGCCGTCACACCAGACTGGGAGTTTACCAAACAATTTAAAATCCACCAGAGTGTGGGTAGAGGTCTCCATTACAAGTGATGGAGCAAAAACAGTGTGTGTGTCTTAACGGCAGTGTGGAGGAGTCCGGTAGCAGTGTAATCTACCGAACCTCGCTCTCGGTTTCGAGAGCGAGGTTCTATGACGTCAGTCCTCAAGGGACCTTTAGACGTGTTTTTGCTTCAACACACCTGAGTCAAATAACCAGGTCACTAGCAGGACTCTGGAGGACTGTACTGCAAATAAAAAACTGAGGAGGGGATTCAGCCGTTTTATTCAGGTGTGCTGGACTAGAGGAACATCTAAAGGTCGCAGGACACCGGCCCTTGCAGGCTGGAGTTACAGATCCTTTAGATATCTTGTGTCACATTTCACAATATCTATTAACTCAGTTAAAATAACTTGCAATTTGCAACAATTTTTTTGTGACTGACTCATGCTGCTGATGGTTTTCATCTGGTCTCAGCTGTTCTTCAGTATGTACCCGGATCGGGACAATCCCTGGAGGATGCTGGCAGTCTCTCCGACAGACAGCTTCTGTATCCTTTCTGCTGTTCAGTAGACGCTTTTTAAAAGCACTTTTTTTATCTTTATTTGACAGTGAATTGACAGGAAATTGGGTTGTGAGAGAAGGGGAAGACAATGGGGGGAGGACTTGAACTTGTGGCGGCCACTTAGAAGACCAAGGCCTCCGTACATCAGTCTCTAACTCGCCACCATCGCAGTAGCCCTGTGTGCTGAAGACACTTGCTGCTGTTACAGTCTTCAGTCAGAAAGAAATAAGCACATCAAATATTGAACAGAACTTTATAGAAACGACAGTGAAGAGGACAAGCGTGCCGCTCAGCACACGGGGCATGGTGGATATTTTCATCCTACAAAAGATTTACTGTCAGCAAAGTGTCTGCCTTTTTCTCTTGACGGTGCCAATCTCTCAGCCATGAACGTGACAGACTTTCGGGATAACGCCTTGCTGAAGTTACAAGTGGCGGGGCCTTTTGCAGGAAGGGCCGCGGACTCCACCTCCAAGGAATTCATCCTGATCCAGGTGGAGCAGGCCGAGGAGCCGGGGCAGCGGAGGAGGAGTGCTCAGCAGGTCAGAGTGGCCATATTGGCAATATTGATTTATGTCATTTGAAAATGTTACCTGCTAAACTTTGGTTTCATTACTATCTGAACTTATCCAGTTCTTTTAAATCAGCACTAAACTCCCATCTGTTTAGAGTTGCCTTTGATTAGTAGTAGGTGGCACATTGATCAATTTGATGCGTTCTGGCGATTTTGATGATGACATTTGACAACATGTAATGTTTATCATTCGTTTCATAATTGGTATGACGTTCTTATTACGTAAAGCACTTTGAACTGCGCTGCTGCTAAAACGTCCCGTACAAATAATCTTGACTTGTGATTTATGTTCTGTCTTGGTCTCAGTTATGGTCATGAGCCGTGTGTAATGTCAGATTACACACAGCTGTCACAGTTGGTCTTGTAAATATTACTATGCTTTTATCATTGACCATAAAAAGATATGTATTGAGCTCTGTCAGAGCTGACACTTTGACGTAGCGATCCTCACACTCTCTGCTCTCGTCTTGCGCAAGTTTCCCAATTAACTGAGTGATTTTCACCTTAACAGTACTCGGATAAATAATATTTTACCAAACAAAATTGTTTGGTCATAAATCATGATCATTTATGATCATGATTTATGAACATTTTAATTATTTGCTCTGCTGTTTGTTACCAGGTGACTCATAACTGGACCATTCCCCTTCATCCTGAACGAAGTGACCAGAAAGTGTCAACAAGAACCTTTGAGATGCTCAGCAGGTAACAAGAAGATTTACTGTGGATTGCAAAAGCTTCCATACATCTCCGCTATAGAAAACAAACTACACAGTGTCTCGATATGTACTTATTTGTTTTCCCAGACGACCCAATAGGAGTCTCTCTAACCTTATGTGAGATGTCATGGCGACGAGTCTGTAGTCTTGTAAATAGAGAAAACCTGTGCAGAACTTTCTTTTGTACTGCAACAAGGCAGGATGTCTTCCACAGCACTGGAACCTTTTCCTGAGTCAAACTAGAGCTGAAGAGCTGGTTTGGGGCAGCAGAGCGGCTCTCACCCTGTGAGCTGGTGAGGGCTGATGGGAAGATGGATGGAGCCAAACACAGAGCAATCTTTAAGACGGGAGCGGAGTTCAGCTGTTCTGACCTTACTCCGAAGTAGAATTTGTGGCAAGACAAGAAAAATGATATTTTTCACTCTGATAGAACGTGACCTGCTTTTGTAGAAGAAGAATTGGCAAGAATTTTATTCTTAAAATGTATAAAAGCTCTTTTACGCAGTGTTGACTAAAGGAGCTGGAGACTTATTACACTTTTCAGATTTTATTTGTTAGAAATTCCACAGACGTGTCACATTTTCTCTAGCCTGTTACATAAAATTCAAATAAAACTCACTGACATTTTCAGAGCACTATATTCTGACATTTTAATGCTCCTCTTTCCAGAGAGGCTATCTTTAACATGACAATAATGACTTTTATGCTCCTTTTAAGAAATTGCTGTATATTTTCACCTGACCTTGAAGAACAGCCTGTAGCCACATTTATGGAAACATGCAATGAAAGAAAATGATCCTCCATTTTCTTTGCTGCTGTGCCGTTTCATTTCCGCACCCAGTGACCCCATCGTCATCACGATTCAGGCCTTCCTGCAGGATAACGACGTGGTGCCTCTGTCCATGACCCACCAATCGCTCTACGTTACGAAGGAGACGCAGGTGGCTATCGCGGGAATCATCCTGGCCGGGGTCTATGTTCTCATCATCTTTGAGGTAAATGGCCTGCTATGCTGCCGGTGATGAACGGGTTTTTGTCCTCTGTCTGTGGCACAGTTTGCAGAATGACATCCTAAAGTATTTATACCACACAAGACGTTGTTACAGCAGCGGCAGGAACACACCTGTGCTTCTGTCTGGAGAGACATTTACTGTTTGTTATGTGGCCCCAATCGACAATTTATCTAAAATGCAACATGTATTTTTCTTTTACAGTTTTGGCTTAATTACTGCTTTTTTCTGCAAAAGTCCTTTTCCTGAGTCTGTAAACTCCAGTTAACGATTTATTGATGACTAAAATAATCGGTTAATTGCGATTAATCAGATTAATCGCGATTAATCCAATTAATCGCGATTAATCCAATTAATCGCGATTAATCCAATTAATCACTTCAGCCCTAATCAGTTGCATTAAGTTTTATGTGAAGATTTAACTTTACTAAGTAATGATGTACAACAAAGTAGAAAAATAATAATAAAAAAATCTCTGGGATTTTGTTCCGTTTGGTGGGAAAACGAGTTTGATTTTACAGAAAAGTCTGGCTTCAGCTTTAAATTACATGAAATAAAATACAAGCTGGCATCCATGATACTTCGATGCTTATGGAGTTTTATATTGCTCCAGGTATTTCCGTCATGCAGTTGTGGGCTTGTTGACAACAACGCAGTCCTCTCAGAAACATCCTGGAAGCACTACTCGTCTCTAAAGGAGTTAATACGGCGTTACACTCAGGCTGTGGCCATTCTCACTTTTAGCTTATTAGTCAAAAATACCAAGGGAAGCTCTATTGATCACTTTATGCATGTCTGACTATGGCCAACACCAATGTGACTCATGGTAATGTAACAGCAGCAAAGAACTGATTACAAGTGGACATTTGTTGTAGTTTAGGAGAACTGTGTGAGAGAACAGCTCCCTCTACTGATGACTTAGTTACTAAGGTTTTCTTTCTTTTATACACAAAGAAAAGATCACTGAACCACAGAGGAACTTTTTTAAAGTGAAAAAAACAAAAAAGTGGTCTTACACCAGTGTCCAGTAGAAGTTTTTAAAGGGGGCAACGGGACAAAAAGAAAGTTAAAGTTACGTCAGTCTCACTCACTCAGAAAGCTCAGCTGGTTAGCATGGCCACCCATGATGGCAGATGAACAGTTTCTCTGTAGCACTAAGTGGTTTCTTCACCATTAGCACGCTGAGAAGCGAGTACACGTGATTGATTGACAGCGCTAAGACCAGCCTCCTGGCTCTGATTAGTTGTTTTTGGTTGGGAGTGGTGCGTTTCTTCAGACCCAGCATTAGGTCAGGAAGGAGGCGGAGGAGGTCGATTTTTTCACAGATTATCTGTCTCATGACAAACTGTTACGACATGGTGACAGTTTTAACTAATATGTAAAAAAAACACAAAAAAAAACGTTATAGTAAAAGTTGCATACTGGAGCTTTGAATGGGTCAAAACTCAACTCAATTATGTTGCATTAAACAGATCATTTAAGCAAAAAAATTCAGATCTTTGAAATCTTTTATTGGTAAAAACAAAAACATTTTCAATACTTTCCTGGCAAGTATTGAAAATGCCCTGCTATGCTTAGTCAAGCATGTCCTGACTAAGCATGGCAGGACATGCTTAGTCAGGGGGGGGAGCAGGGATGCCTGTTTGTGTGTTGGGAAACAGACGATAACCTCTGGGCACCGTTCACTTGTTTCGTCCCTGCGACAGACACTTTAACTTTCCCACATGTGCATCAGTCATTTTTTCTTTCCCCCTCCCCAGTGTCAGTCCGCTTTTGGATTTAATTAAAACGAGGCCGTCTCCCTGATCCTGGCAGGGCGTGAACTCACACAGCTGTTCCAGGGAGAACAGGAAGAGGGAAGGAGAGGGAGATGACAGCACAGTTATGATCCGCACAGACGCCGTCGGTGTTAATGACGCGTCCACCGTCGTTGAAAGTCTCTGCCTTTGCGCCGTGCAGATGGCTGTGCGTTTTCGCCGAGCCGCTGCTTTATTATCCCCATTAGGTCTCAGGTTTTGTCTCGGCCTGACACGACCGTCTTAATGAGAGAGCCCGCGCTGCTTGGTCATTCGGGACATCACAAAGGAATCCACTGGTGTTGGTAATTGGACACTAACTGGGTTCTCTATTGAAACATTCATGGAAGACCGACGTAAAGAGCCACATTTCCATTTTATCTGCCGTGACAAGAGAAAGAGTAGCTTTTGTTCTTCTTCTCCTCATTCATTATTTCAACAGATCTGTCCAGACAGACAGTTTTCAGACTGTCTGTAGATTTTTATCATTAATAAAGCCTAATAAGGTTCAGTTTAATTTGGAGTATTCAGGAGGATTCGGATTAAAGACTGTGAATATTACAGTAAAGATATTTAAAATTTTTATAGTGGCAGTAATATCAATGTTAAAACGTGTGTGCTATATTTAAATTTAAATTAAAGCTATTTTTTTATGACATGTATGATAACAGGACACATTTTTGCTGTATTCACATTGCGTTTATTTTGTGTCTTGAGGTATTGTCTCAGGTAAACACAACAATCTAAAACAATCTGTTAGAAACCAGACATGGGGAACATTTTTCACTGTTGACAAGTAAAAAAAATAAACCAGGAAGTAAAAGTGGCAGATCTTTGTTTTTGAAAACACGACGTTAAATAAAGAGGTGGTTTAGTTTACTGCTTTCCAGCCGTTCCTCACAAGCTGTCTGCTTGGCTGTCATGATGGATGCTGTTAAAGGAAGACGACTTTGAGAAGTGATCTTCTGCTGCTGTTTGTCCTTGAGAGCCACAAAATGACTGACTGACTTTGATTAGATCCTGGTACTGAACAGGATTTCCTCGGTGTGAGCTTCCTAAATGATCCTGAAGTAAATCAGCTCCTCTACTGAGGATGTCTAAAACACCGACGTTAAATATGCATGCAGTTTAATCAAAACAGATACAGCAAGGACAACAGTAACTTTGGGAACCAAACACCCAACTGGTATCCAGCACAAAACAAATTATAAGAGACTGCAAAAGAAAAAAAACAACAACATTAAATATACCATCAGTTCTTAACCAAAATAGTTCCTCTTACAGAAATCTATTCTGGAAAAGAAGACACTAATTGGCACGAATGTTTTTAAGATAAGAAATCGCGTTTTCATGAAAAAATTAAGCTCAGCCCTGATTCATTAGTCAATTATTATTTTCATAAATTCAATAAAGGCTCCATAAATCTCAAATAATGTTTAAAAGATGTTGGTCAAGTGCAGTGGACCACCATGTAACCTAACCCTTACTTACCCTAACTTACATGGTTTCTTACCCTTACCTCCTAACCCTATCAATAATCGGTTTAGGTTTAATCAGTTGTTCTAGATTTTGATCAAGTAAGGTCCAAAAAAACTTAAATAACTCTTTAATTAACCCTTAAATATGAAACTATGACACATCCATTAAGATGCCAACTTCAGCATAATTCACCAGACATGGTTTAAGACTTTAGTTCCTGAAACTGATTAGGCTGTTGAGATTATAAAGGAGGAGCCCATCACCCCACTGCCTGTGAAATATTTCTGCAAACACGCAATGCAAAACTTTAGACGGTTTATTTTTTAGCAATAAACTTTTATTAGCAACTGCTCACTAAACCAAGCAACATTCTTGGGTAAGAAAGGTCAATTACCTCTGTTTGGAATGTTGCTAAACCGTTAACGCTGTGCATGTCTTAAGGTGCGCATCTTTTCCATTTTCAGATTGTGCATCGCACTCTGGCTGCCATGTTGGGATCGTTAGCAGCTTTAGCCGCCCTGGCCATCATTGGTGATGTAAGTCTCTTAAAAGCCTTCAGATCAGCCACCTTGTTGAGGTAAAACTCAGTGAAACCTAAAACCTGCTTGTTGAGATCTACAACTGCTGGTCATTGAATGGCTGTAAAGTAAAATGCTTTCCACTTTGTCATCGGTAATACAAATACCGAAGACCTCCAGCTTTTTATCGACATATTCTCATACTGGTTGGTGAAAGCCAGTCAAACACCAGATCAGACTGAATGATCTTTAGTGTGTTTTATTCACAGAGGCCCAGCCTGGTCACTGTGGTGGAGTGGATCGACTACGAGACGCTGGCTCTGCTGTTTGGCATGGTGAGATTCACAAAATACATCAAGACGTCTTTTATGGAGAATTTAAAGGCTGTCACAGCTCAGATCAGATGGAAACTGGTATTAAAAATAAATAAATAAATAAAAATGCTCTTTTTAGACAAATTGGGATTTTTATTTAAATTGGAATCCATTGTAGCTGCCACGCAGTTAACCTTTTCCTGATTACATATATTTTCGTCTTTCAGCACTTATTAAGCTCGCATCAATTTATCATCCATGGTGACTGCATTAAAAAAATGAAGGTGACGTTGTTGTTGTTGTTTTTAAGCGGTGTGACCTTTTTCCTCACAGATGGTGCTGGTGGCCATTTTTTCAGAGACAGGCTTCTTTGATTATTGTGCGGTGAAGGTGAGTTCATGGAATAATGAGGACGATTAGAAATGGTTATTGTGTTAATGAAGATAACCAACACAATCAATCAATATGATGTCCATTCAGAGTTGCTGACATTTAAGTGCATCAGTGTTTTTGCATTTAAAAAAAATTTTTTTACCTTTTACCATGTGGTGTCTTTGAAAATAGCTGCAAAATAAAAAGCTGCTGTTAAAAAGTTTCTTCTGCTTTTTCTTTTTAAACTTACAACCCAGCAATTAGGGTTCGGGTTTTAGTCGGGGTTTGGTTTGGGTAATTGTTCCCTTTTTAGAAATGAAATCGTGTTTTGGAAACTGCCTTTTGCATTTGCTCAGGTTATCTGTGTTGAATGTTTATTTCACAATATATAAAATTAACTATTTAATGATATATTTATTTCCTTAACTGTGTCGCTTTTAACCCTCCACAAAGGTGCAGATGAAGACATTCTTATTCAATACATTTCATTAAAAGCTTGTTAATATTATCTTTGGCATATTTTAATTTACTGTCTGATTTGTGTTTTTTTTTTAAATTTAATCATATTTTATGGTTCAAACTTTGTTTTTGTGAAGCTTTTTGTGATTCTCATGTGTGAAATGTGATAATTTAACATAACTGGGCCACTAGTCATAGCAGAATAATCCATTATTAGTTAACCTATTGCATTAACCTTGTCTCATTGTGATATTTCTTCAGGCCTACCAGTTGTCCAGAGGGAGGGTGTGGCCTATGATCATCATCCTGTGCCTGATTGCTGCCATCCTGTCTGCCTTCCTGGATAATGTGACGACCATGATGCTTTTCACTCCTGTCACCATCAGGTAGAGCATAGAAACAAGTAAAAAAAAAAGAGAAGCTTTTCCTTCATGCATGAAGTTTTAAATTGTCTCTTAAAATGAAAACATGTCCTGCAACAACAAATAAGTTTTAACTACCCACGGGTGAAACAATTAATTGGATTAATTGCGATAAATTGCGATAAATCACGATAAATCGATTATTGAAATAATTGTCGACTAATTTAGTAATCGATTAACCGTAAACTGAAAAATACTGACTCAAAAAAAAGGGTAATGAAAAAAAAAAGGCTTGAGTGTTTAAATGAACGGTTTTCAGAATGCACCAGTTTTTTAAAATTTTTTATCCGATTAATTGTCAGAACACTGGATAGAGCAATCGATTACTAAAATAATCGTTAGTTGCACCTTCCGCCCCAGCAGGGAGATTTTCAGAATGAGCTGGTCGTAGAGGGTCACAACATAAACAACGCTCAAATATCCGTGTCCTGGTTCCTCAGCTTTGAAACAGTGCCAACATGAAGGACGTAACACCTTCATCTTTACATTTCCGTTTTTTGTTTTTTTTTAAACTCCTGGGCTGCCGTCCGCTGCTCCACGCAATCTAATCAAGCGCCGTTCTGTGGTGATTTTGCAGGTTGTGTGAGGTGCTTAATCTAGACCCCAGACATGTCCTGATTGCAGAAGTAATCTTCACCAACATCGGAGGGGCCGCCACAGCTGTCGGAGATCCACCCAACGTGATTATCGTGTCCAACCAGGGCCTGCGCAGAGAAGTAGGCACTTTCACAGCTCTGTGAGCTTAAACATGAAACACTGAAACAACCCAGCAGCTCGGCTCAGCGTAATCTGACACATAAACCAAACACTCTCTGAGAACTGCTTTAAGTCTTGTGTGTGTGTATGTGTGTGTGTGTGCGCGTGTGTGTGTGTGTGTGGGTGTGTGTGCGTGTGTGTGACATGGTGAAAGGGAAATTGCTGATTTATCCGTGCAGATGGTTCAGGGTTGAAGAATGACGAACCCGTTCGGAGTAAATGTAACACTTTCGTGTCACATTTTCAATCAACTTTCAGTTTCTGTTTACTCTGCTGAGTTAAGTGAACTGGTCCCCGTCGTTTCGGAGGCCAGTTCAAACACCGACACGGGTGACATTAGAGGAAAGTACAATGGGGTTGAGTCGAACCAAAGCATGGCTGAAAATGAGCAGACAGTCAGAGACCGGGTGTGATCAAGAGGCAGAAAGCTGAATAAACCAGGCAGGAATGGTAAACTAAGACTGTTTTCACACCTGATAGCAATCTACCTGTGATAGACTGCACATCTGCAGTCGGCACATCTGTCAGATTACGTAATCTGACAGATGTGCTGTGTCAGCGTAATCTGTCAGATTACGCTGACACAGCGTAATCTGACACAGGTAGATTGCAGGTGTTTTCTTTAGCCAGGGACAAGAAGCTGGTCAGAGCTGACAGGAAAAGGGGTGAAGCTAAATGCAGGACAGTGTTGGAAGAAAACCTGCACTAGACTTTAGACTGGGCGAGAATGGCATAGTCTAAGTTCAGATCCAAATCAAACCGAGAATGTGTGGCGAGACTCGAATTGATGTTTGGAGACGCCGTCCATGCAGTCCGACTGAATTGGAACCATTTTGCAAAGAAGAACGGGCAAAAGTTAAAAGTTAAAAGTTCAATCTTTAGGCTGGTTTACAGAGCAGAACGGTTCCAACTGCTTCTTCAAAAGCACTGAAACCGAGAGGGGAAATACAAAATGGATGCAACGCTTTTTTTCTTTCTGCTCCATACAATCAAATTCAAATAAGACACACTCGAACAGATCAAGGTTGACAATCTCCTGCTGACGGTTTCCATTCCTTTACATGGCGACGCCTTTAAGCAAATCGCTTTCCCCTGATGGACTTGTGTGTGCTGACGTTCAGCGAGGCTTGGAGTGGCCTGCGAGTGGCACATCCTCAGGACCCGTCTCTGATTACCGGAGATGCTGTCACTTCTGGTGCTAAGCGTAAATCAGAGTGTAATCTGCTTATTTGTTACATTGATTGAGTGCAGAGTGCTCGTAGTGACTCTGAGATCCGCAGAGGAAAAGTTGTTTTTCAAACCGCATCAGAAAGTCCCACTGAGTCTATCAGCAGTTTGTCACTGTTGGAAAATGCCACGGACCTGTTGCCTCTTTGTAAACCACACCGCTCTGCTTTTTATACTCAGAGGTCCGCAGTGCCGCAGCCCTGGAAGACGTGACATTTTGCCAGCTGCTTGGTTTGGCGTCAGTGCAGAGCGTGTGACATTTTGACCCTTTGCGTGTGTGGCGGTGTGAGGTTGGTTGCAGTGCGCCGCGGCGTTCGTGGTCCACTGTGGGACTTGTTCTTTCCCAGGTGTAACGCGGCAGGAAAGGAGCAGCGGCATGCTCGTTCCGTCATGTCTGGCTCAGCATCCAGTGGTTACACTGCTGCACATGGGACAGGGCCGGTCCCAGACTTTTTGGGGCCCTAAACTGCTTTTTTTTAAGGGGGTTGGGAGGACCTACCAATGTGTCTATGTGTGTGACACATCTACCATTGTTAGTATCATTTGTAATTAGCATGCGTTATACCAGTGCCATTTTGACTGTTGATTTTAACCTTGAAGGAGTAACAAAGTAAAAAAAAAAAAAAATCATTTAGATTTTGAAATGCAGAGTTGTATTTAAGTGTGCCATTTTATTTTAACTACTAACATCAGCTGATAAACCCTAAATTTAATATCTTATTTTTCCCCAACAGTGGCAGCAGCTGTCAACGGGAAGAAATGAATCCTTATTATTTATAAAATACTAAAATACTGTAATAAACAATATCTGTAACAGCATTTAGTTTGCAATATTCAATGTTATTTAAAATGTATGTATATTTATCTATCATGCTAGTTTGGTGCTCCTGGGGGCCCCCTGGTGGTGTGGGGGGTTCTAAGCAGCCGCTTAGCTAGCACTGCCTTGGGCCGGCCGTGCGTTGGGAGAAATGTAACTGCAGGATGCATGGGCTCGTTAGTGTTTTTTTTTACTTTCATATAAAAACAAAAAAATTCCCACACTGCAAAAACATTAAATCTTACAGATAAGATCTAGTTTCTACTGCAAATATCTTAGCACACTTGAAATAAGACAAAACTAACTCACAACAATGGTAACTCTTCAACAAGAAATGGGTGCTTTTTAAGCCACCAATTTTTTAATATTGGTGAAAAAGCTACTGGTAATAAGTGAAGTTCACTGCCAGTGGAACAAGACATTGTTTCCATATTATAAGCTAAAATGTCTCTGGCAGATTCCTTCACTCTGAACTGGTTCTTTTTCATCAGTACTAAAATGGTAAACGAACTGAACTTATAGCGCTTTTGCAATCATCTTGACCACTCAAAGCGCTTTACATCCATCCATTCGCACACAGTTACACACTGATATGCAGATCAGTAGACGGGTTGGGGTTAAGTGCTTTGCACAGAGGCACATCAACATGTGGCTGGAATCGAACCTTCTGACAATACTCATCCCACAGAGCCACAGCTCCTAAGTTGTGCTGAAAAGGTATTTGCACTACAAACTAAACCAGAAAGACTATTTAGTTTTTTGCACTCTCGGATCTCAGCAGACAGAGAGCAGCTTTTGTTACAGGAGTGAAGCAGTAAGGTGACACAGTGAGAGGCTGTGTGACACATCGTCATGAGCGTCATGTGAGAGGGCCGGCAGATCCTCCAATACGTCGCATTTGATTTTTGCCTGATGGTCTCATTTTCCGCTTGGATCCTGCAGGTGTCACTATTAACCAGTTTTAAATATTTCGGATTGTAAGTATTCAGAGTAGACCAACTAAAAACAGCAGGTTTCTTGTTTTGCTTTTGTGCTACGAGGATGAACTTGACCTGACATGGACGTATTTGAAAAGTCACTCAGACGGATAAAATCTTCTCTGAGCTTTACTCTGGACTCTCTTTTTTTTTTCCCCGCTCATCTCGCACATCATCAGTATTTTTTTATGTGCTACAATTGATTGCAGGACTCAGTTCGTTTCACCAGGAGAGATCTGTGAAATCCTAACCATTTTTTCCCCCCCTTCCTTGTCGTGTTGCAGGGAATAGACTTTGCCGGCTTCACAGGCTACATGTTTCTTGGAATATGCCTCGTCCTCCTCACCTCCTTCCCTTTCCTCAGGATGCTCTACTGGAACAAAAAACTTTACAACAAAGAGTCCATTGAAATAGTTGGTGAGTCACTCATTTGGACCACAGAAAGAGTTTGATGGGCTCTGAGTTGAGGGCAATAACCTCAAAGGAACGTTGCTGCTTCTGTGTTTCTGCAGTAGTTTGAACTATTAAAAAAACAGATATATTCAGCTTTTAGTCTGGTTTAGTTTTTTTTTCAGTATTTGTGACAAACTAATAGATGTTATTGTGACAGGTTTGCGCAAGAGAAAGTATTTTTTTTATGCTACATGCAGCAGATATTTATTTATTTATTTATTTTTTTAAGTTTGCAGCGACAGCATCACATAAACACATAAACACAGTCCTTAAACTTTTTGACTCTTAGGTTCAATGTGTCTTACTGGCTTTTCAGGTAACAGACCAACACAAATAAGTTAAATGGTGAAGTGGAATTAATTACACAGGATTAATTAAACTAATTGAAAATATGCTATAATTTGTGATTGCAGTGCAACGAACTTTGAAAAACGTTCTAGAAGTAATTTAAAAACCATTTTCAAACACTGCTGTTGTAGCCTCATGAAAAAGAAGCTGACCGTAGCATCAGTAGCTGGTGTCCAACATCGTTTGCGTGTTTTGCCTCGGCTCACCGCCCTCAGTGGAGTCTGGTGACCTCACGGCCCTGTCCAGGGCGCCGCCAGGCCGGAGTCAGAAGAGCCTTTTCACTCTGACGCTCAGCTGTTCATCATTCCCACTAGCTGGCGGTAACAAACGATTCGCTCGCCCAACGTGCAGCCTGAGATCAGCACGTAACTCTCCTCTCTTATTGTCCTGCTGTCTGAACAACAACTCTTCTAATGCGCTGCACCGCACTTGTTTTTATGTATCCTTTTAATTATCCGGCAGCGGATGCGTTCGTCCGTCCCTGAAGACCTGCCGTCCGGAGTCAGAAGAGGCTCATTTAAAAGGAATTAGGAGCACAGAGTATATTTGCTTTGCAGAATGACTTTGTCTTCCATCCAGGAATCTATATTTTCTTGTGCCGTAATCCTCTCCATTCAAGGCCCTGTGGACTTACATAATGGGGACACTAATAAAACAGACATTTGTGGGAGATTCTTTTTTCTTTTTTTTTTTAACAATTCTTCCCTGCTTTGAGAGAATCCCACCAGGGGATCATTAAAGTGGAGACCACCAGGCTTTCCTGTGGTGACCTCAGCTCTCTCATTAAAGGAGAGGCAGGCCGACTGTTTGCTGCCACACTGAGCTAAAAGAAGCCGTTCCCACTCATGAGGGGCCCGTCCCATTTGGACCCGATAACCTATCTGTAAATCCCAACCCCGTGGACTCTCCCGCTTCTCCGACAGCTTGACGTTCAGCATGTGGGTAAATCGGCTCCGGCACCCCTGCCACTGCTGGTAATTGTGTGGATTTGCTTACAAGAAGTGTTTTTTTTTTTTGTTTTTTTTTTACTCCTCCACTTAGATCCTGTTCAGGTCACCTAGCAACCTTCTAAAAAAAGACAGCTCCCACTGATGTTCGCATGAGAGTCCAGCACCCTCAGGCTGTATCTCTGTTTCAGCGTTGGCTGTCCCCAGGCTGGTCAATATGCTGCATTAGTCCCTCTATGGGGGACAGTGTAGCATATTGACCACCAGTGTCTTCTCATTCGGTCTCAGCTGTCAGCCGTTTTGCCCTGTGAATGTACCGAACTTTATGGCTGTGTTGCTGTGAAGAGCAAAACCGTGAAAAATTCAGCTCAGTTCAAGCTCTGTTGAAGACAGAATCCTGGTCCTAAAAGATGAATCATTACATATTTAACGCGCTATTTAATCGTGGTTCAAGCTGAATAAAGTTTTAAACAAGTACAGAACCTTCATGATGTGCTGCAGTAGGCGCCGTGAAACTAGCAATTGAATTGTATTTAGAATTTCAGTGACTGATTTAATTCCTCCACAGAAAGTGTTAGACACAAAGCACTTCACTTTTCATATGTTTTGTCTTTTAAGTTTAACTTACTAGTAAATAGGGGTATAAACATGCAGAAAATTATTTTTTACTAAAGTAAGCCACTTTGTGTCAAAAAAATTGCATATTTAATTTATTACAAAGCACATTAATAAACACACACGCACATACACACACGCATATAAATAGTTACTCCACTTATATGGAGTAAAAGGTAAACACATGGGATTTTTACCTTTTGTATATATATATATATATATATGTAATTTTTTGAGCATCATATATTATTATTTAAACAACTTTCTCTTAAGTCGTATGGTTACTTTCCATTTTCAAAGAAACACTGCATTAAAATCATAATAAACCAAAGAAACATCTAACAATTACAACAGATTGAGATTACATGTAGTGCAGAGTTCAGTGCCACTCCAGATCGTTAATATGACTTGCAGTCAGAAGAAACAAATTGGAAAAGCTAATTGTTATTTATTTACATTTTATACCTTCAAGACAGTTGGATATATTTAATCTAAAATTTTATGCATCTTTAATTTGTTGATTTTTGGTACTTTTGGTCCTCTATATATGATGTAAATAAATAAGAATACCCTTTTGCTATTCTTATTTATTTTCATTTAACAGTCAAGATAGTCGAATATATTTAATCTAACATTGAATGTATCTTTAATTTATTGACTTTTGGTGCTTTTGGTCCTCCGTACATCTCTGTAGGACTTGTGCATTGATGCCTTTGTGTTTTGCCTCCCCTAAATGTGTCTGTTTGTCCTCTAACTCCAGAACTGAAGCATGAGATCCTGGTCTGGAGGCAAACGGCTCAGCGCATTAACCCGGCCAGCCGGGAGGAGACAGCTGTGAAATGCCTCCTGATGCAAAAAGTGCTCAACCTGGAAAATCTGCTCCACAAGATGATGAAAACTTTCCAGAGGTTAAACGAAAAGCCCACACTGCTCTTCTGCGTCACTCTCAAAATTGCGTTTATCACATATAACAGAACTTGTTTGGGTTTTTTTGTTTTTTTTTTGTCTGTATTTTTTTGTCAGAAATCCAAACATACCTCATTTTAAAGTTTCACACATCCATAAAATAATCACAAAATTCAGTCAGTATAGTTGTTAGTATGGTCACATGCCATTCAATTATTTAAAATTTTCTCTCTAGATTAACACGTTATTTCTGTTATTTTTTTTTCAAACAGACAAATTTCTCAGGAGGATAAAAACTGGGAACAAAACATTCAGGAGCTGCAGAAGAAGGTGGCGTTTTGATTTTTCCCTTTTAGAAATATTTCTCTCTGTAGGAGTTGTGCATTGATGCTATCTGGGTAATGAAGTGGGCCAAGTCTTTGAAAGTTCACTTGAGACAAATACCACCAGATCCGTGATAAAAATCAGCTTTTCAAAAGCCAAGGAGAATATGCATTATATAAATATATCTTCTTTTTTTTTTACTCCACAGCACAGAATAACAGACACAGTTCTTTTGGTGAAGTGTGCCTCCGTCCTGTGTGTGGTGATCTTCATGTTCTTTCTCAACTCCTTTGTTCCCAGCATTCATCTAGAGCTGGGTAAGTGCTGCACTGTCTTCATTAGGCCTACTCTCGCCTTTACAGACAAATTCTACCAAAATGTGAACTTGGTTATGTTTTGTTTTCAAACCATAATCTTGACAAAAACCCTCTGCAGAGGGATGAGATGTTGCAAAAGGCTACTTTGAAATATCATTTCATGTTGAATCTTCTGTGTATTCAGTCTGAAACACTATCTACACACTTTCACATGCAATATGTGTGGTCAGCCAATCAAGCGACAGGAAAGCTCTCCGGCATCTGAATGTGGTGAAGATGACTTCCTGGAACTTGAACTGAGCATCGGTTTAAGATGCTCAGTTTAAGCATGAGCATAAACTGAGCATTATATTATATTTATAATATAAATCTCTATATTTATGTTATATTTATAAATCTCTATATTATTTAGAGAATGGTCTGATTTAAAGGGGTTATATATATATATATATATATATATATATATATATATATATATATATATATATATATATATATATATAGTAAGATCACTTCAGCTCATGCTATGTTTTGCAAATGCTCAGTTTGCACTGACAAAGATTCGCTCACTTCACCTCAGCATGCTGAACGCTTGGAGTGCCTTCAGCTGAAAGCAGCTTTGCGTACTTCCTGATGAGTTCAGCTTCAAATGATTTGACTAATTGGGAGAATCTGTACAGCACAGACAATTCACCTTCAGTCAGAATAGAGGCTGATGAAAGCTGGCCCTGGGAATTTTATACCAAATAGACATCATCAAAATGAACTAATGAACTGAATAAACATACAAGGAGTTGATACTTTTCCCCCACATCTAAACTAAAGTAACACAATTTTTACTTTTCTTTTTAGACAAGCCTACTCCACTTTTAAATTACTGTCTTTTTTAAATTTATTTATTTTTTTATTGTTTTTGATTGTTGATTTTATCTGTTTTTAGCTGCACCATGTAGCACTTTGAGATTTTTATTAATGAAAAGTGCGCTATAAATTAAATTTATTATTATTATTATTATTATTATTATTATTATTATTATTATTAATAATAATTTTTGATACGGAGGATAACGCACTGGGAGAGAGAAAACAGTCACTTTGACAGCGGCTTCAAATATACTTGAATAAATCTATATTGTTTTCTTTTTTTTTTGCTTTACTTTTTCTCTTATATTACAGTGGCCCTGATCCCATCTTCAGGTGTTCAGGTGTTCAAAATGTCCCCAGAGATTAGAAAGGCATCTTAAAATTAGTTACATTTGAAAATAATTTTAAATAAAATATGCAGCCCTCTTTCTTTGAATCTTTCAGCGTATTTTTTCTACATTGCACTCAAATTAAACGGCCTGGGTCGGCTGGATTTGGGTCTGTCAGATTCTTAAGCACCTTTCTGAGTCAGACCTTCACAAATAAGCCTCTTTTAATGAGTTTATCACAGGCGTGTTTTCATCACAAACACCTGAAAAGATTAAAGCCTAATGAGTCAAAGTGGCTGCTGTAGGTTTTTACTTCTGTTTGACATGCGCATGATTGTGATCACCAGTGTTTTGGGTCATTATTGGAGCTATAGCTGAGCTTAGCGTTAGCGTAGCAACACGCCTGTCGGGTTCTAAAGTTGAGTAAGAAAATGACTCATCACTCAGTCAAAATGCAGCCTTTTGTAGTTTCCATGAAGTTGATGAAACTGTGTTTGTGGCGTGGAAAGTGGAAATTGTCCATGAAAATAAACATCAATATGTATATTTTGTTTTAATTACAGCTGCAAGTCGTATAAAGTAAGTCTTTGTGAACTTTTTTTTTAACTCTTCAGAAATCATTACTGATATAAATTTGTTATAAAAGTATTACTGATTGCACTTTAAAAATTAGGTAACTTTATGTTATTAAAGGTAAAGTTTAAACAGTAATGATTTCTTGGTTAATGTCAAGTTGTCATAACAAAGACATTTTGAATAATGTCAACTTTGTATTAAAAGTGTCATAATTTACCGAATGACGCTTTATGACAACAGTCATAAATATTCATGAAGGCTTATTGATGTTCATAACAGGTGTTATGTCATGTTTATGAAAGTGTCATGACAGTCTTATTCACCCCCCTTCATATAAAGTGTTACCAAACTATGTGTGGTGCTTCTAAAAAAAAACTTTTGCTAGATTCAGAATGTATTTTGTCTTGTATTAATTGTCAATGTACAAACATTTTATTACCACTATTTTGTTGCCTTCCTAAAATAATGGCCTGGTGTTTTTCATTTTTATGTTCTTGCTAAAAGTAATTTTAGTAAAAATAAAAAAGAAAACCCCCCAAAACACCACTTATTTCTTTCCATAGGATGTTTTAGACAAAACAGTACAAATAAAATAAGATTTTATTTAATATTTTATTCTAGGAAGGTGGTGATATTAAAATAAAGTTTGCTAATTTTATTTAACGTTTAATGGATAAAAATCCACTGAGATCAAATACTTCTTTTTCAAGGGAGTTCTAGCCAAGAGGCAGCAACAAACACAAGACAAGACAAGACATACTGAAACAGCTGCAGAAAAAATGTCGAGCTATGAAAAACAGGTACACGTCATTGAATTGGCCTCAAGAACATTTAGTTTGGATGTAAAAACACTAAAGAAGAAGAATTTAATCCGTCTAGAAGTTTCCAAGAAGAGGGAGCAGAGTGAACAAAAGCGTTCTTACTCAGATCAGTACGAGCGACAGGGACAGAAAGAATCAGCAAATAATGTGAGTCAAAAACACAAGAGTCAAAACGTCCCAGTGCAATTATCAACAGGAAACTATTGTTGCACTTCAACAAAAGCATTTTTTTAATATGCTTTAAAAATGGTCTTAAATTTCACTTTCTTAGAGTGCAATTATAGTCAAAGGAATTCATACAAATTTACATAAATTATTTTCTTTTACACTTTTTGTGAAAAACAGTTTTGTAAATTCTTAAAAAGACAAATTACTGATTGAACGCACATTGAAAGTACATTTTTTAAAATCAAATGTAACACGCCAAAGTATTACTACATTTACCCTGCACTTAATTATAGCATTATCACTTTCATTCATGTTCCAGCAAACACCATCCAAGTCAAAGACGAACTCCGTGTTCTCCATTAAACGGACACAAATATGTTTCTGCTGTCAGCTGCACGCGGTTTTCTGCACGACGTTGTCGTCAGGTGTCTGTGTCTGCCTCGGCGGCCGCGCCGAGTTAATTACAGCCACCGTTTGGGTGACATTCATCAAAGGGGAGCGACCCCGCTGCACTGCGTTTCCTGTCGCACTGGGAGGGGGGCCGGCGGCTGTTCAAACACACATCGCTCACTGCAGGCGCGCCGCCGGTCGGAGTCAGGGTTGACTGCAGCTGCAGGTCGGCCCGGCCTGTTCGTTCACACACTCCTTCAGAATTAAGTCTCATTAAAATGTCATTAGCTTGACATGTTAGGATTTAATTGCTGCTTGATTGTTCACCAAGTGATTCGACTCCGGTGCGGGGAGTCAGATCTACTGAAATTGCCATGTTTGCGTTGCCACCACTGTGCTTGGAATGGACCAAATGCAAAAAATGGACGCTTTACAATTCTATCTTATTAATCTTTACAGCATTTGGTGTTAGATTCCTCTATTTAAACAGTTCTAGGATCTAGAAGGAGTATCTGCCCCCTTGCTCTTTTTTATCTTAATTTATTGTATTTCTTTTATTATTTCTCATAAACGATAAGCCATTCAGACATTCCTCAAATCCATCTTAGTTGGAATTTTCTGGGTTCTCTCATGCTGACTCCTGGTTGTGTACAGAAGATAGCATTAAAAGGATAGTTCAAGTTTAATGAATTATTGTGCTATTATAAGGATAAAACAACTCTTTATCTTTACTTTTCGTCAAAAACACACCTGGAGTGTTGCCATGATTCTTTCACACATGTTTGAGAAATCCTTTAGTCTCCATGGCAGCCATTCAGCTGTTCACAATGCCTTGGGAGACTTAGCTCCGCCTTCGGGATGCAGCTCCTTCTCTGAGCTGTAGTTTCCACCGCATACCTAAGGTGTCATCTTTTAATAATCATGCTTTTTGCTTCTCTTCAGATAGATTTTATTGCAGACTCATTGTCCAAATCACATATAAGTTTATAGTAAAAAGACCTCAAATATCCACCAATCTTTACGTAAAAGCAGAGCTGGGTGCGCTTAAATTTGTGTTTAATTTAATTACAAAACTTTGCTCAATCAAGCAAGGATTTTTGAAGAAAAATGACTCAAATTTTGATGTTTACTCCTCTGCTGAGGTACAGCCTTCTTTCATAAAACAAAAATAATTTGACCTTTCCCACATAAACAAGACTGTTGGTTTCATAAAATGATTGCATGTTTAGTTTGTTGTTGAGCATAAAAATAAAATAAAAAAATCACAAAATGTTTTGCAGTACCAATAATGAAAAGAATTATATTTGTTGTGAAGCACAAATACTTCAAACTTGATGACTTTTTCCGGTGTGGGCCAAATCATTGGACACCACTGGGTGAGGCAGTGTAAAAATCTGTAAAAATGCACTCATAATATTTTTTCTTTTTCCAGACAGTCACTCAGACTCGAGGGGTTTGGATCAATCCTAATGTCTAACCTTAATCCCGAACCCTTTCACCCAGGAAGACAATGACAGGCACACTGCCAGCTACTGCATTGTCCCATCTAAATAATCACAGTTTCTGTACACACACACACACACAAAAAAAATAAATTTTATTTATATATATATATATATATATATATATATATATATATATATATATATATATACGAATGCATGTATGGTACAGCTGCATAAAATCTGACTTCCTCATTCCAGAGGAACTTCACTTTGGTTCAGGTTACCACGGTTCTGAGAAAAACGTTAAAGATTGACTCACGCACAGCGCTCTGTTTTCTCATGCTGTGTAAAAAAAAAAACCTTAAAGGAAATGTTTCTAGTAATGTAGAAGCATAACCTCATCCCGTTCTTATGAACAATCTGTCAGTTTTAGCACATTTATTGAAAGAAAAACTACATTTTGTCTTAACAATTCCAACAAAGTAAATGCAACCAAAGTATTTTTGAATTACCTTCTCGTTCTTCAAGGTGATCAGAGAGCGATTCTAATGTCCCAGTTAGTAATTCATTATCCTGGTAGATGAATATGACGTAAAGCAGAGTCTTGTTTGTTTTTTATTTGAGGAAGATGTTCTTGTTTGCATTTACGGTAAAATAAAAATAAAATAAATATCCACATCTGGCAAAGACTAACTTCTTAGCCGACATGTCCAGCACTTGTGAAGGTGAAAAAATATTTTCCCGATACTCCTAAGAGCATACAATCTTGGCTTAAACTCGGAACTGTACAGAAACAAGTATATTCTGTGTTAATCTGCCATGTTAGGTCCTAGTGAAATACACTTCAGTTTGTGGTTTCAGTGTAACAAATTATGACAAAGTTCAAGAGGTGCAAAGAAGATACTAGCAACAGAATGGCAGGAATTGGTCGTATTGTAGCTCCATCTACTGCCACTAATATATTGGCTCAATTTATCCTGTTTAATCTTCAAAATAAAAAAATAAAGCGGAACATGAGTGAACTGTTAAAGTTCTGATCAGCAGCAGTGGGAGCCTTCTCCTTCTTGCCCGTTTATGCTGAAGCATCTGATGGGTTCAGTCCTGCAGCAGTTCTTTAGGTGTGTATAAGAGAAAAAGCCCCGTATATTTTGGCCTCATATACTGTGACACTGGCTGTGACATTTAGCTGCTATTAGGAGTTAATGGGAGACGAAAACAGCGCTGGTGTTTCAGGTAAATCGTGGTTGTCAGGATAATTCATTCAATCATTTGCCATTACACAATTCTCTCTGACATTTTCACTGGAACTCTCCGCTTTTGCGAGATATTTGGAGTCAAAAGAAATACATTTTCTCCCTTGTGCTGTTGAACTGTGGCAGGGACTAACAGCTGTGGTTAGCTAAGGCTGATTCTTGTAAAAATGCCCCAAAGTACCATTGAGTTTTTACATTCTAGTCTGTACAATATTAACTACGTCTCCTCTATCCTCACTCTGTCGCTTTCTTAGTTTGTCCTCCTCCTCCTCCTCCTCCTCCTCCTCCTCCTCCTCCTCCTCCTCCTCCTCCTCCTCCTCCTCCTCCTCCTCCTCCTCCTCCTCCTCCTCCTCCTCCTCCTCCTCCTCTTCCTCTTCCTCTTCCTCCTCCTCCTCCTCCTCCTCCTCCTCCTCTACGTCCCTTCAGTTGTGAAAGCCGTTCCCAAAGGTCTGAGCCAGGCCAATTACTGCTGCTTACCTGTTTAATCAAATTTTCCCCGAGTGGATGCACATCCATTCCTCTTCCAGAAACGCTCTCTATCGGCACCAGCTCATGTGCTCCAGCTTAGAACATGTTGGTGTTGTTTTTTTATCGGAACGAGTTAGCATTGCATGAAGGAAGTAATTTATGTAGCGTCACTTGAAAGAATGTAAAACCATGGTGACATTCTGGTTTGCTTTTGGCATGCTTTCTTTCAAACCTTTTATTATCTCTGGAAAAGTGTGAATCATTGTGAATACATGTCATAAAACAAAGGACAGACGCAGGTCTATGTTCTAAAAACAATTTGATGCTTTAAAAGCAACATTTCTCTTGTGATCAGATATTTACGGTCATTGTACAAACCACAAACTTAATTGGTTTTATTGAGATTTTAGGTGACAGATGTTGAGAATAAATAATTCTGTGTTTTCCTCTGTCTCTTTTAGCTATTTGCATGCACATATACACACACACACACACACACACACACACACACACGCATGCATGCACGCACACAGAGCACAAAGCTGTATTTTAGTCATAATAATGGAAATCATGACTTCAGCTCACTGACTCTTCTTCAACCTCATACATGAAAAAAGGATAATTCTCCACACAGACCAACATAAAACTGTGAAAATTATAAGGAGTAAAAAAAGTTCACCTGTTTTTACCAACATGTTGGATGAATTTGTATGAATTTGTATTCAGTTCCCTTTTGTTATTCCCTTAATATTAAACCAAAATGGAAATTTAAAGCTTGCATATAAAGTGCTGTTTGTGCCAAACAACTAACACTGCACATGTCATTGAACGCACCCTTCCCAAAGGGGAACATGGTGGTGGAAAAATAGCAAAATGTAGCAAAATTCCTTGCAAATATACCTAAAAGTAGCATCAGACAGTCAACTGGTGAGTTTTCCATTACAAATGTGAGCAAAACTTTGTCAATATTTTTGCTAATGTCGAGAAAACACAATAAGAAACGCAACTAAAATCACACGTGAATAAGTTTGTTCATGCAGCAAGTCATCAGATCCTCCTACCACTTCCTGTCGTCTTCTTGATGTTTTCCGCCGGTACTAATGTCAGGTCGTTGATCGCATGACTTGGGAGATGCGAAAGAAGTTTTGCAAATTAAACAAATTTCGATACGGCTGAAAATCACTTAATCTTTTTTATCAAAAAAGTGAGTGTTTTCAAAATTGACATGTTTCCATTAAGCACATTTATTTTTGTGACTCTAATTTGATTTGTGATTTTGACTGAAAAAGGGACTGTGTTGAATGAGTCATGCATTAGAATGATATAGTCAAAGTCCTGTCCTGAAGTCTAAAAAATTAGAGAATTAGAAATTTGAAAATGTACATTTCCAAACACTCTCTGTCTAAACTAACTGAACTGGGACTGTTTTGCAAAGACGCAAGCACTTTGAATTGCCTTGTTGCGGAAAATGTGCTATATAAATAAAATTGCCTTGCCTTGCCTTGCCTTGCCTTGCCTTGCCAACTGACGACTGCTTCAGTCTGGAGACTACTTAGTCGTCCCACAAGGACCACTAAGACGTGTAGCTCTTGCTGTAGCAAAATGTGGTTCTGCAAAGAATTGATTCTGACGGCCTGAGTACAGAGCATCCCACTTCATGTTGGTTCGCTAAATAAAATCCCAATAAAATACACTGATATTTGAGGTTACAGACGGAAAAAGTCTAAGAGGTATAAATATATTCAGAAGCTACACTCTTATCATCATAAATTTAAAACTAAAATTTGCCTTGGGTGGAGATTTTGTCTTAGTTGCAGATGATCATCAGGTGATGTTTCTCTCTCTCTCTCTCTCTCTCTCTCTCTCTCTCTGTCAGGTTGGATCGCCATCCTGGGGGCCCTCTGGCTCTTAGTTCTGGCCGACGTCCAGGACTTTGAGATCATCCTGCACCGGGTGGAGTGGGCCACTCTACTGTTCTTCGCAGGCCTCTTTGTTTTAATGGAGGTAGTGACCACGCAAGTCCTTATGTGTGACATTTAATAAAAAGAGCGTGTTTTTGTTTATCCCTGCTAGAATCTAAAGAGGGGATCAAACATTGATACCTAAGAAAAGAAAAATCTTAAATAGCCTATCTTTGACAAACAGCTTCACCTGATGATAAAAGAAAGCGCCTCATATGTTAGCTTAGCCTCACTGACAGCCCGCTTGGGTGTGACCTAAATGCAGTTTGGCAGTGAACTCACATTGTGAAAAGTAATTACCTTTTTCTTCACCAACCAGCCGTGCTGCGTGGGGAAAAGAAAAGGTTGTCGTCACAACGGGATCTTTTTGTTTTTTGTCTTTTCGACTCTTGGGCACGAATGTGGCCAAAACTATTTGCTGGAATCATTGAAGTCTGTATAGTGTTAGACAACCATCTCCCACAAGATCTACCTTCCATATGTGGATATATATATACATTTAATTCTCAGTGTCGGCTATGGTAACAAGAATGCATTTATCTCTGTCCGGTTAATGACTGCTAAATAGAAGCCAAATTGCTTTTCTTCTCTTTCTTCTCACCTCTAAGTTGTTTTCTCCTGACTTTTTTTTTTTCTCTCCCCTCTTTATTATTGATCCCCTTTTCATTTTTCAGGCTTTAGCTCAGCTACAGCTTATCGACTATATTGGAGAGCAGACGGCGCTGCTGATAAAAGTGAGTCCTTCTCCTTCTTGATTCGCCGTCGTGGCTCAGGTATCTGTTCGGCTGGCATAACTGATAATTGGGCACAGGTGACTTGATATTGCATTTTTATGCATATTGATCCTTTGGCTCCGCACAAGCTCCGAATTCAATTATTTTGTTTACGTCTCTCTCGCTCCTGCCGGCGGTCGACCGAGCTCGCTGGTAATTTTCACCCATATTCTTGCCCCGGCGCGGGGGGCGAGCGAGTTGTCTCTTAGCGGAGAATTGAAGCAGTAATGGGGACGTCAGCCCACGTTTAGACACGGGTCCTGTCTGAGGCTAATAATCACATATGACAGGCGGAGTGCCATTGTGGATCCTTAAGTTGGTGAGTTTCCTCTAACGATGGGACAGCGAGCCAGGTGGAGCCGCGCGGTCTCTCTGTCATGGCCCAACTGGAGGCAAAGCGAAAAAAGGGAAATAGTTTCTTTTTATCCCGTTGAAGGTGGGAGAGAAAAGAGAAGCTCGGGAAGATTCAAACCAGAGACCTTTGCAGACCTGAACATCTGCTGCTGAAGTCCTAGAAGTATGGGGTGGGCGATATAGACTTAAAGTTTTATCATGATATCTTGTAGTCCTATTGCGATAGAGATAAAAGTAACCATAAGAACTGTTCGTTGTAATTGCATGGTGGTGATGGCATGTCACAGCAATCACAGCCGCACAAATAACGCTCTTTAAAAACATTCCTATTCGTAAAAGCAACATTCAGCTTCTATGCACCACAAATCTAGAACAAAGATGGTAAAACAGCCGAAACACTGACTTCCTTTAGACCTAGACTGAAAACCACCAGCTTAGAGAGGCTTTAGTACAACGATAAATGAAACACTAACCAACATTTTGATGTGTAAAGACGGCACTTTGAAAACTGTAATGTTTCAGAGGTTTGTGTTTTTATTATGCAAAGCACTTTGAACTTGAATTTGATTTGGTTTAGTGAATCAGTCACAAAAGGAAGTGGAACGTGCATCACCAAATTGTGCACAGTAACTGCATTTAGTGATTTTTTTTTAATTAATAAAAAATTCTTAATAATTATTGATATGTTCATTGAACAAACGGTGGAGAAAATAGTAAAACTCACAATCCAGGCAATACGGACAGTTTTGTAAAGTTTTAAACATCATTTTTAAAATGATGATATCGTGATTACAATAAATCAGAATTATTATCGTACTACGAAATGCGTCACAATAAATGATAAACAATGTGATAAATGCGCACCAATACCTGGATGTTATCTGGACAACCAGACTTTTCATCTCTCTCATTGGCTGAAGGAGTTTCATCTTGTTTTCAAGCTCTTGCAAAGTTTTTCCTTGGACTTTTGCTGCTTTTTTGCTCATTCTTGTCCTGTTTTCATAAAAACAGTATTCTTAAATGTATTTTTAAAAATACCAAAGCAGATACCAAACATACTTAATACAAAGCCAAAGTACAGGAAAAGTTCATGCTTCAGTAAATTTATTTACATTGTGTCTCAAAGCTTCAGGATTTTATTTTTTTATTTATTTTTTTTTTTCATGTATTAGCATAACTGCTAACAATCTAAAATTGATTAGCGCACTCAAACGAGTTTACTTTACATTGGAAAAACCCAGAATTTGTAGCTGACATTGTGATTGTCAGCTGCTGTCCAATGAAAGATGTGAATGTTTCATAGTTAATCCGCTGCCGTTTCAGGATCCAAACATTAAATATCATCAGGTTAAATGCAGACAACTGGAAGAGCCATCAGGACAAAACTCAAACCGACCTCCTGACTGACTGTCACCAAACAGCTTCAACTCAAAGAATGAGCCTATGTGGTTTATTTAGATCCCAGACTGGCTGATGTGGGAACACCATGAACCGTACTGGTTATGCGTCGCTCTGATTGTTTCCCCTCCCAGGCGGTGCCAGAGGACCAGCGCCTGGCTGTGGCCATCATCTTAGTGATGTGGGTCTCCGCTCTGGCTTCTTCTCTCATCGACAACATTCCCTTCACTGCCACCATGGTAGGCCTGGTCAGACTGGCTCCTCAGCGATCGGCTAAAACCAGTAAACGTTTCAATTTAAAGATAAGTCTTTGAAGGTGGACTTTAAGGAATCTTTAGTTTAAAATTGTAAGAAAAATCTAATCAAGTTAGTTTTATCTTACAGATGTGTTTTGCTTTCTGAAAACTGAAACTAAATCACAAAAAAGACGTCTCTGTTCTTCCTCTCGTATCACCTCGTGTTTTGCTGCAACGTCAGACGTAAAAGTCCGAGCAGTTTTGTTGAAAAATAAAGCAGAACATTTCCAAGGACACCTGGTAGAAAACAATAAAAGCTTCTGAAACCTTTCATCATGTGAACGCTGTCCTTCGATGTCTCTCAATACATTAAGATTGCCAACTGGAATAAAAAAAAACTTTAACGTTACTGTTTAACTTTGTTGATGAATTTCTGCTAAATTAAACATATTTTGTATCGTTTAAACTTTTAAGTTTTTCCAGCAATACCTGATTTCTACTACAAATAAACCGATTTGCATAGAAATACTCATAAATATATATTAGTCTTCATTCAACCGCAAGTAAATAAATATGTCAATAGAATCGTTATCAAGATCTTTTTTCACTTAAAGGGGGAGTATTATGTAAAATGTACTTTTCTGAAATTCGCATCATGTCTTAATGTTATTCTCTCATCAAAAACATGCCCTGAGTGTTGCTCTGATATTTTTCATGCATCTTTGAGAAATCCTCTTATCTCCCGTGGCAACCGTTCATCTGTGCAAAACCCCTGGTGAAACCGAGCGGTGACTTTGATGACTCCTCCTCGGAGCTGCAGTTTCACAGCTTCCTCCTCACAGAGCAGCCCAACGCCCCCTCTGAGCTCCTTCAGACTAGCCAGCAGCAATTAGCAAACACCTGGTGGAACTGAGTACCTGACAAACTACTGCTCAGTGAGATGCTGATGAAAACCTTTTTAAAGGGTTGATAGAGGAGCCATGTTGTGCTGACTTCCTGAAGGTGGAGTTTCAGAAAGAGCAGGAGTTTTTAAAGAGACAGAGGCCCAATTTCAAGGTGTTAAATCAGGAAGTCAAACTTGAGTCATATTTGATATATATTATATTTTTATAACAACTGAGAGTAACATAATTACTTGATTGTCCTGAGAAAGAGCACTGCGTGCATGGAAAATATATAATACCGTCCCTTTAAACACGGTATTAGCTTTTTATTTCAGAAAAAAACAAAACAAAACAGATGTCTGTTTTATTAATTAAAACCTGTGTATATTTTATAGTGATTTTAAATGTACGTCTGATTGTCCCAGATCCCAGTTCTCCTCAACCTGAGTCAGGATGCGGACGTCAACCTCCCTGTGAAGCCTCTCATCTTTGCCTTGGCCATGGGGGCCTGCCTCGGTGGTGAGTTATCAATCTCTAATAGGAACGGAGCGCATGTGGTTCGGGGTGACACACCACCCAGACAGCAGGGGGCTTTACAGTTTGATCCCCTTCCTCAAAGGTGTGGATCTATAAGCATGGCCTCTGGCATCAGACGCTTTAGGTGACAGCCACAGTTTCAGCAGCTGTGCCTCTAACCTAGGAAGGCAGGGTTTTTTTCTTTTTTTTTATTATTATTATTATTTTCATTTTTCAGAGAGAGGCTTCAAGGTCCTCAAAGTACAGCTGCTTCAGGCTCTGCTGCGCCAGGCGTTGGGCCCTTCGTGGCTGTTAGGGTGGGAAGGACAAACAGAAGGAGCTGTCAGAGTGTTTGAGTTTAATCAACTGCAGTATGACAGATTTTGATGGAGCTGCTGTCCACTTCCACTCCCACTCCAGCACCTTTTGGACACTAACACACTTGAGTCACACGCTGATAAAAACATCAGTTTTTAACATCAATGAATTTTAAAAACAGTAATTAGCTACTGAAGGTTTTCTTTCGTAGACATGGTGGAAAACTTCATCAGAACTGGAAGCTGTTATCAACGGGTTCCAAGCCCCTCCCAGCAAGTCAACTGGATATTTGAGATGCACATAATTATTTTTTATTGTTTTGTTTCCTGGTGTTAAAATTTGAAATAGAATCTGGTACAAAAAAAAAGGGAGATACTTTTTTTTTTATGTCATATTACGTTTTCATAATGTTAATCCACTTCCAGCAGACTTAAAAACGGCAGGTTGAGCCCAAACAATAGAGAGATTTTGCATCGGAGCAACGTGTCATTACTGAATGACGTTTAAAATGATGCACCATTTTCTTTAATAAAAACGCAACGTTAGAGACGCTCGTCTTGTTTTCTTGCTTTGCCCTTTTAACCTTCATGCTTATGGTGCACAGGACGCTTGTTAACAAGGAGAAATATGTTAAATGTACCTTTGATTATTTTTTTTTAACAATCCTTTCAGGAAACGGTACGTTGATCGGGGCATCAGCCAACGTCGTGTGTGCAGGCATCGCCGAACAACACGGATATGGTTTTTCCTTTGTGGAGTTCTTCAAGTAAGCTTTTCTCCTCTGTCTTTTCTCCTGATCCCATGCTTAAAAAGTTGTTGCTTTTTTTTATTTTATCTGTTTGGGAACGCTGTGCCATGGGCAACTCTGCTTGAAGGGGATACTTACATATTAATATCTGTCATATGTCGGAGTCCGAAGTGCCAACAATGTGCAGAAACTGCAGTTTTTTCAAAATGTGATATTTTGATCCCTGGCCTGCCGAGAGTCATCCCGTTCTCAACATTTTACAAAATAACTTCTTCAATTTTTTCCACATTGTAATTCCAAACTTCAAGGTAATGTGTTGGTATTTTATTTGATCGAACCAAGCAAAACAAAAACAAGCACCACTTTCTGCTTGTTTTTGCACAATGTTTTTGGATTCCTCCGCATGGAGTAAACACTGTTTCTCGTTAGCGCCATTTCCATTCACCATATAATTTGACATTTTGAAAATAAGTTTGCCTCATGAAAATACGTAAAGTCTCTTTTTTTTGCTAAAAAGTTTTGGCGCTAGTATGAGGTTGTTGTTTTTTGGGGTTTTTTTTACCGTATCGAAATTGGTTTATTTTACAAAACTGCAATGGAATTTTTTTTTTCACATAACACAAGTCATGTGATCAACAAGCCGACATTCCCACTGCGCAAACCATGAAGAAGAAGGCGACAGGAAGTAGTCGGAGAAACACGGGCATGTTTTTTACTGACTTACTGCATGAACGCGCTTATTAATGTCTTATTTAATGGAAACACCACAATTGTCTTTTTGACGTACTTCTACAAAGCAGAGTGTATGGGGATGTCTGCTGGGTTCTTTGCTGTACTTCAGGGAGTTTGTGAAACTGAATTATTGTTCAGAAAAGAAATCCACAAAATGTGAAGCCGGGCTCGCTGATGGCTTGATTTGAGAGCTCGCTGATGGTTGCAATAAAAAGCAAAATGCCGTTTTATCTGAAGCAGGCTGCCTCCCCAGTTTCCACCTGCTCACTAGTAATTTCCACTCTACTGATGTAACAGCCAGACATACCTGAGAAACAAGCGATCAACAATGATGAAAGGTTGATAAATACGAGTCTGATTAGGCCTAACTTGCAACCATCTGGAAATACTTTAAAAGTTTGACTTATGGGACCACAAAATGCTCCGAGTAATGATGGAAAGAGACAGACAGTGATATAGTGGCTGGAGTGAGACTTTGATATCTGTCAGTGGGATTTACTTTAACTCCCTAAAAACCACATCAAACATCATTACGCTCGTGTATCAGCAGCGGTGTCTCCGTTACAAATGGGCTCAAATCTTTTGTCTGTGTTCTTCCAACGTCGAAAAAACACAATTTTACCGTTGCCGTGTTTCCATTAAATAAGGAATGAAATTAAAATCACATGTAAATGAGCTTATTCACATGATAAAGACCGTAAAAATCATGGCAGCGACAGATGTAAAGAGTTACACGTCATGACGCTAGCACTCATTAGCCAATCAGAGGAGACGTCAGTGTCTTACTCAGGCTTTGGAGCGACAAGCCCCGCCTGCTATTCCCATTATAGTGGATGGGTAGAGTTATAGATTCAACACATTTGAATGACACACAACCTTTTATGAACAGTGTGATTCTGTGAGAGCTGCAGTGGAGCTGAAAAAAAACAAAAAACCAAACCATTCTCCTGCTACTTCCTGTCGTCTTCTTCGACGTTTTTAACTGCAGTAACGTCCAGCTGTTCATCGTGTGAGATGTATGATGCGAAAACAGTTTTTCTATTGCAGTTTTGATACGGCTGAAATAACACCTGATCTCAGTGTAAAAACTTTTTATCGAAAAATTTAATTTTTTTTTTGTTTTATTTTATTTTTTTCAAAATTGCCATGTTTCCATTAAACAATTTCTTCATAATTTCAGTTTGTGCAATTCTATGGATGATGGAAACACAACTACAGTTGCCCTACGTAACCCAGATCATTTCATGCTGAACATATTTATTTTACATTGTTTTCTTCCTGTTCATTTAGTTTTTCAGTGGCAGTAAAACCAACAGGCGCTACACGTGCCCCCTCTGTTTTAGGTGTGCTGTTTTTATCCCTTTCCCCCCATGCCTCCTTACTGGAGGCACATAGGAACAGCCATCTGCTTTGAGTCTCATTGATAGTGATAAAAACGTGGGAGCTGTCAGTTCTTCCTGCCCCTCCATCGTAGTCGTGTTTGCAGTGGCTAGATAGAAGCGTTGCTCTTGGCTGCAGCGCTGCCTGTAATTGGCCGTCTGCAGTGAGGGTCACAGCTGCTTGGGTTCTGGGTTGGGGGTTGGAGAGAAGTGTGTCCGAACCTCCAGACAGCTGGGACTAACTAGTGCTGTATCAGGTGGTTGAGCCGAGGGCCCAGATCAGCCCACGGGGATGCGGATGCCTCTTTGATGGGCCATCGTAGAGGAAACTGAATGACTCTCAGTAGCTCAGATCGTCTTGTTGTTCCTTATTTCATGCCTTTGTTGCTATTCTTTATCTCCTCAAAGCTACGAAACATGGTAAAAGCATCAGATGTGTGTGTAGCTTATACTCCAGTTGGAAGGGAAGTGACTACGTCCAGCTGCTGAAAGTGTTTGGTTATCTAGTGAAATACGTGTCAGGCAGGTTAAATGGACGTCTTGATCGCGGCAAGATCTGATCCGTTAGCTCATCTGTGCATGTGCTGAAGAAATACTTATGGGTTATTCCTAAAACATACATCAACAAAATGTAACATTTATCTATATTAATTGAAATACTACTTGTAGTATTTTGAAACTACAACAAGTAGCAGTACTTGTTGTATTAATACCACTCGGGAAAAATTATAGTGGATGAGTGGAGTTATAGATTGAACACATTTGAATTACTACAACAGGTGCTTTCCTACCTGTTGTAGGAAAGCACAACACAAGGACTTTTGTAGACTGATATGATTCTATTAATGAATAATAATTGTAAGAATTTAGTTCAAAGATAATAATTCAGTTGAATATTGTGTGTTGGACCCATGGGACTGTTGGCTAATACATAGATCCCACCAGTCTGAACTGGTAGTGAGCCGCGCCATCTTGGTAGGCAAGCGCCGCGCAAAGCAAAGAGGAACCATGACTTCAAGACCAACCAAATGAAAATAAATGCTGGGGAAAAAAAAGAAATGCAACAATAAAGTAGGAATAATATGAGAATGAAGTCGTAGCATTATGAGGATAAAGACAGTTTTACAACTTTATTAAGTTGTAAAACTTAATAAAGTTTTACAACTTAAAACTTGTAAAACTTATAAAGTCATATTAATAAAGATTAATATGACTTATAAAGTCATATTAATAAAGATTAATATGACTTTATTCTCATATTAATCCAACTTTATTCACGTAATATTACGACTTTATTTTTGTCATTTTATGACTTTATTCTCTTAATATTCTGACTTTATTCTAATATGACTTTATTTTGGTACTATCATGACTTTATTCTTATAATTTTATGACTTTCATCCCATAATTTTATTTTATTTTTTCTTGTAATGCTGAGATACTCCATCATATACACATCTGTACTGAAAGCAGTGCAAAGAGTGGAATTCAAATGAGTGCCTTAAAACGCTCCATTCTCATCATCTGGACGTGTTTGCCGGTGTCCTCAGTCCGGTCTGGGGGCGTGCTTCTACCAGGAGCGGCTCTTGAGCAGAGCATGTCGGCCATTATCTTCGGAAGCGGCAGCGCTCTTGTTTTTTCTCCGTCACGCAGCCTCCACAGTGAAAGCGAGTGCATCCCTCGGGTTTATCTGAAGAGAGTCTTTGAGATTGCATCAGGACTTTCAAAGAGCTCCCATCAAATGCAATTAAGTCAGCATGTGAGTACGCAAGGCAGAAAGGAGAGTTTTTAGAGAAGGTGAACCGTGTTCCTCTCTGTGCCTGTATTGTGGCAACTACCTCCCCCCTTCGCCCTCTGTCCCTTCACACTGTGCCTGTGATGAGGAAATGGCTTTTGCTCAGCAGAAAAGGATCCAGTGTGCAGAGGTGACCCTCATGTGTCTGACAGTGATACCAGGTTAGATTTCCTCCTCCATCCATCTTAACTGGACAGTCGTTCCACAACCGGCGAGCTTTGACCTTGTGAGGCTCCTGCTTCAACATGTTGTTTTTGTTATGAAAAAAAAATGGCAACACTTTATTTGAAGGGGTGTGCATAAGACTGACATGACACTGTCATAAACATGACATAACACCTGTCATGAACATGAAGAAGTCTTTAGGAATATTTATAACTGTTGTCATGAGGTAAATAATGACACTTTCAATGCAAAGTTGCATTGAAAGTGCATTAAAAGTGCCAACTTTGCATCAAATTATCATAATTTACAAAATCATGCAAAGTCAACACACTGCAGACTCTCCTGCAACAGCGGCCAGTTGCCCCTTAAAGCTTCCCAACAGACCCAACGGGAATGTGGCTCGGGAACCAGTTAAAATGACCTTTAGGAAGCTGAGACGACCTTTTACAAAAACAACCAAAAATGTTGTGAAATGTTCCCCTTCTTTTTTTTTGGAGAAAATCTCTAAAGGGACCAGAATTTTCAGAACAGCTTTTGTATCTATCGAAAGTTGATAGATACAGCATAGTTCTGTAAATACTTACACATATTTGTAGAACTTTGCTGCCTCAGTTCTACAAATGCTGAAACAATTAAGATTCACTACGTATTTCTACTTATTTTGCCAGACTTATGAGAAAGTTTGCCTTTCTTTTTCTATTTAAATGAACCTCCAGCTGCTACAGTCAGTGCTAATATGTCCCAGAGCTTTTCCCGCTCTCAACTCCTGAGATAACTTGACATTTCCATGTGCATATTAAAAAGGGAAATCCATATCCATAGGAATTTAAAAATAGCCGGAGCAATAGGGCGATATTACTAACTTTAATTAACTTTTTGTAACAACAGACTTTTTAAAAAAAATTTTAATCAAATCTTCTTTTGCCTCTGGAGTTTGTTTGACAAACTAACAGGAGACATGCAAACAAACAAAAAAAAATAAACAGAATTTCTAAAACCTCCAACCTTTCTAAGCAATTTTAATATATTTTGCATCTTATTTTAATTGTAGAAAGAAAGCAAGAAAATTCTCTGGGGCAAAATACGCTTCTGTACATGCTATAGGTCTAATTCAGCTGATTAATTTCAACCGCAGCGGACATTAAGTCCACAGATAAAAGGTAATTCCAAATAATCAGCAACATGTAAAATATGAAAAAATAAACATTGCATTGAGACATTACTTCCCATCATCCTGAATAAGCACGGGGGGCCAGTGGAGAGGAAGAACTCCCCTCTAATGGGAAGAAAACTCCAGAAAAATCAGGTTCAGGATGTTTTTACCAGCAGAAGGCTGAAAGTTTGTTAGACATTTAAAGGGACAGCGTTACGTAAAATAGATTTTTTTTTAATTTACTTTACATCATAATGTTATTCCCTTTTCAAAAACATACATGCTGTGTGTTGTCTTGATTCTTTCATGCATGTTTGAGAAATCCTTCAGTCTCCCATGGCAACCATTCAAACCCCTGGGTGGACCTACCTCTGTCTTTGAGGACGAAATTCCTCCTCTGAGCTGCAGCTTCCAAGCTTCTGCCTGACAGAGCAGCCCTCCTTCACTCAGCTCCTTCAGACTAGCCAGCAGCAATTAGCAAACACCTGGTGGAGCCGAGCATCAACTGAACTCATTAAAGGAGCTGCTTCTCAGTGAAACGATGGTAAAAACATTGTTAAAGGGTTAATAGAGGAGAGATGTTGTGATGACTTCCTGAAGGCGGAGTTTCAGAAAGAGCAAAAGCTTCTTAAAGAGACAGAGGCCAAAATTCAAGGTGTTAAATAAATTAGAAAGTAAGTCGTATTTGATGTAGATAGCATTTTTATAACAACTGAAGGTAACAGTTACTTGATTGTGTTATAAAAGGTCACGATGTGCCTGGAAAACGCATAATACTGATCCTTTCAAATTTTAGCATGTGGAGTTCAGATCATATGCTAACACTAAAACACATTTATAATCGCATCTCTGCCAGAGTTTGGACAATAGTCATTTCTTAATAAACTTTTATATTAACACACAAATAAAAATGATATCATTGCTTCTCATTCCTTGTAAAACATTTCTACTGTTTCTATTTAATCCAAGAATCTCTCTGTTTTGTTGTTAACATATCCAGCCAATAGATGCTCATGCACAGATGCCTCCTGTTATTTTTATAACCTCATGTTAGCCATTACTAAGTGGGCTGCAGGTAAAGATTTTAATTGACTAAAATCTGCATAAGCATTATGCATGTCCCCCACTATTCATGCTCCTCTAACCACACACAGGACAACTGGAATATGAAGTTGTGTTTATGTTGATAGGTAGTCCATGTTAGAAATATTCATCATCAGAATAATTAGGGGTGCATATTTTTAAAGTCTGTCAGATATAAATTTACAGAGCTCAATAGAAATAGCAACAGAGCAGCAATGCTGCGTCGTTTTCCTGCTTCCTACACTGCCCTTGAAACATTTTCACAACTTTTTAACGTTTTTGTTTATTTTTTTGTCACATTACAAATACGAGCGTGAAAGTATTTTCTGGGGATTTTAAGTAATAGAGCAACCCAAAGATTTGCCTAACTTGGAAGGGGAAGGAAAATGACATGAGTCATAAAATGTTCAGCATTAAAAATGTGAAGGGTTTTCAGTCCCTTTGATTGAACTAAAAATCAACATAAAACCCAGAGACACCAGTAGACATCAGATGTCACCTAATCTTTAAAGGACGACTGGTTGTGTGCGATTTAATGTGAGCGTGAATATTTCCTGAAAGACTCAGAGGTCTGTTAGAGAACGCTGACATAAAGACAGAGAAACACAAAACTAAAACCAGTTAGAAAGTTGTCAGGAAGTCCAAATCAGGATCGGGTTATAAAATATCCAAAGTATCCGACATCCCAGGGAGCATTCTGCAATCAAAATAGAGAGAGTGATAAAGCCGCAAGTATACAAAGACATGGACGTCCACATAAAATGAGTAAAGAATGTGCAAAAAAAATCAGTCTCTAGATAAATAAACAGAAACGCAACCGTAATGGCTGGCAGCTTTTAGCTCTGGAAGATTTTGCAAATTCTGGACTCCGGGGATAAATATAAATGTGTGCCACACTTCCCAGATTATTATTTTTACTGAAATATAATCACCTACCTTCCACTTTACAGTTATGCACCACTTTGTGTTTGTCAATCACATAAAATCCCAATAAATCCCAATACAGTTAGTGCTTGCAAGGTGACCTAAAGCGGAAAAGTTGAAGGTGTATAAATACTGTAGTAATGCACTACACCTCATCTCACGCCGCATCGGTTTGGTTAGGGAAACTGGCAATATGGCTGCTTTCGTTTAAAGTCACGACGTTTAATTACCGACATAAAATGCAAGTTTGTGAGGTTTTTTTTGTTTGTCTGTTTGTTTTTTTTTGTCCTCCAATACTGATCTGTGTCAGAGGCTGGAGGCAGCCAGACTCCTGGCCCTGAGAGCAGCCATGTGTTCATCTAGGACATGGTCCACATCCAATGAGAAACCATCTGCAGCGCTGCAGCCCAGTGAGGCAGCGTGTGAGACTGACCATGCTAATTCAGGAATAAAAACTGACACCAGCTTCAGTTGGGAAATAAAATAACTGCAAGTTATGCTACTGTGTGGATTAAACGGGGTTCGTTTTTTAAAGATGTTGTGTGATGTGGAAAGTTCTTTATGCCTGAGGCTGCTGGATAAAAAAAAAAAGAAAAAAAAAGCTGAAATTGTGTCTTTTGAGCATTTTAATGTTTGTGTTTAACAAGATGGTGGAGAGCAGAGGAGCGTTCAGACTGCTTTCACAATTTCCACTCTGACTGGATTATGTTTAGTGATCGGAAGCACCAATGAAGGCTAAACAAGACTGAACCTGACACAGTCTGGCACTCGGCCCCGTCTCTTTTGATCAGCAGCTTTTACGTTCCTGAGACCTTTGATGACTTTGACTATTCTGCTTTTTCGCCTGTCAAGTCAGAGAACTTGCAGCACTTCCTAGTAAAGTGCGGTAAAAACAATTATTTGCCACCTTACAGATGTTTTTTTTTTTGTTTTTGCTGTCTTGGCACACAAAAAGAAATAAGAGATCCTTCATCAATACAAATTACAGTTCCTAAAAGAGGATTTTTTTAAATTAATAGTAACAATGTAAAATAAACCAGAAATTGTGTAAAAATGAGCAACATTTTCAAATGTTTTTTAATCACTTGAATAAAATTATTCACTTATTTTACTTGCATTTTTTTTATTTAACGGAAACTTTGCACCTGTGGAATTGCGTTTTTTCGACTTTAGTCGAATATCGACAACGTTTTTGCGCAATGGAAACACAGCTACTGACAGATTCTGAATATGAAACACTCAGTGTTGCTGTATGAGCACCTATTTGTGTGTGTGTTTTTTTTTTTGTTTTTTTTAATTAAATGTGATGACGTACATTTTCTGGAGCGTTTTAACCACTGTACTTCCTGTCCTCCAGGCTGGGGTTCCCCATGATGGTGATGACGTGCCTGGTCGCCATGTGCTACCTGCTGGCCACGCACATCGGTCTGGGATGGAACATGTGAACCGCGCCGGCCAAAGAGACAGAGTGTGTTGGCACACATGCGTGTACGTGCGTGTATCTGTGTGTGTGTGTGAGTGTGTAGCCACTCTCTCTAGGAGTTGCAGCTCACTGTAAATGTGATGTGTAAGCTGACCGACCAATCAGATTACAAGTAAAACATGAAGCACTGCAGCCATGTTTTTTTTTTGTTGTTTTTTTTAAAGCGTGGGGGATGTGGGGAGCATCAGGGACAGATTTACACGAGTTTTGAACAAAAGCCGACTCTGAGAGAAGCGTTTCTTGGCTGCACATCATGTCTGTGTTCGTGGTGCTACAACGACAAGAGGGAACAGCAGCTGCTCTCTGCCGTCTCTCCTTTGGAAATCTGTTTACAAAAGACGTCAAATCATTTCTTCAATCACTTATTGCAACCCTTTAATGAAAGATACAACTAGAGACTGCTGATTGTTTTGTACCAATTGAAACATCTGAAAAAAGGCCCAGTGAAAGGGATTTTATACCAGTTTATGTCTGTATTTCACTGTTACGATCCCCAAATTTTCAAAGCAATAATTAGTTTTTCAGATTTTTACACATTCTCCGATTGTGTCCGGTCATTTTAATTGTACTGATTGGTCCCAGACTGGGCCCCTTCACCCTGTATTTATTGTACGGCTCAACAACACGAACGTCTTCTGTGTTCTCTGAATAAACGTTTCAGAAGACGAATAATAAATGGTGCCATATCTCTGGAGTCTACTTTACTCAATGTGTTTTTCTTAAGTAGATGGAGGATGATGATGCAGCACGGACAAGCTAATTAATGTGTGAATTTAATTGTGTTTCTTATTTAATGGAAACGTCACAATTGCAAAATTCTGTTTTTTTATTTTCGACATTAGCGAAATATTGTCAAAGTTTTGCTCACGTTTGTAATGGAAATGCAACTTGAGACTTCCCAAAAAGTCCTGTTTATTTAATTAACTAATCTATAAGTTATGAATATATCTTCTTTCTTCAAACTCTGATTATTCAACGCCATAAACAACACCAAAAATATTCGGTGGCAGAATAATATGTTTGGCATTAGCAGAGAGAATTTGCCAAGTTTGAATGGGCACAACCCACAGACTGAACTGAGCTGGTCAACCAACCCAAAAATGAAGAAATGAATTTTTTTTTTCAAATGTGGCACCATTTAATGAACTGCCTTTCTAGTTTCACAGGATTTCCTGCCAAGAAGCATTTTTTGACCTAACCAAATTGTCCTACTTATTATGCAAAATATACATTAAAAATTGTGTTTAAGAAAACAGAAGCATCTCCTTGGATGTCAAACTGACTTTTTAAAAATTTGACAAATATACACTGAGTTTAGTTTTAAAAAACAAATGAAAAATAAAGTTATTCACAACAACCTGGACAAACTAGCAACTGGTTGAAGGGAACAGACGCTGCTGAGGATTAAATAAAAACCTGAAGTGGGGAATCACAGAAAGTCACTCAGCAACATTCTGCTTTTTATTTCAATTTTATGCAGGTGTTGAAAGGAACGAATCAGTGAAAATATTTCAACCAAATTTACTGTCAGAAACTATAAAAACACACATATAAAAAAAACAAAATGGTTCCTTCGTTTAGCCAAATGTCTTACATGAACAAACCCTCCACAAATCCCAAACAATCCAGCGCCAGCTTGTTGGCTCGACTATTTCCTGTAAACTAAATAAGCCACTCGCATTATGGTGGCCTAAATAAATAGCTAACCCATTAGTTAAACAAAGCAGGCGGAACTAATTGTATGGTAAACAATTTGTGGGCATGTGGTAATGTCTTACTTTTATGGTCCGAACATAGATAAGCGGTTCCAGACACAAAAAGGTTGGGCGATGCAAAATAACGATCTTCAATAGATGGGGACATAATTATTTCAGGGAGAAGGTATGTTGTTCATGAATACATTTACCGCTGTATTTTAATTATAATTTTAGAGTATCAGTAAAAATGGGCTACACTTTCTTCCGATTTTTAAAAGTTTTGAAAAACACGTAAAATATCCCTTTTTTTATTTAAAATCCACATGAATTAAATGACAGCTATCACACATTGCATTTTTTACCCAGTTGCACATGTACTTTAAAAATGACATGTAATGAAACAGTTACAATTAACTAGATAATGAAATAGATCAATTACATTATTTAATATAAGTGAATAAGACAAAAATCGTTCCTTTTCTGCATAACCAAATACACAAAGCCACACATTAACATATAAACAAAGCAAAAATATAATAAATGTATAATAAGAAAATTTATTACACCAGCATTACACCATCAATTCAATTAATTCAATCCAGCTCTGTGGAACAGTCACACTCACTCTGTCCATCTAAAATCTTTCATAAAATCTCGAATCGTATCATTTGTTTAATATCATGATTTATATCGTGTCGTGATAATTTTTGCTGCTTAATTAAAAAAGGTCATAGTATGAAAACAAAAACTACGACTACAACAAATAAAACTAAACTAAAACTAAATATTTAACTAATAAAAAATAGCAAACACATTCTAGAAACTAGAACTAACTGAATTAGGCAAACAAAAAGTCACAGTGAAGTCAAACTAAAATAATCCTGATCCCTTCCTCTTCATAATCACACATTACTTTGTGTTGGTGTATCAAATTAAGTCCCAAATTTGTGCTTGGAGTGTGACAAAGTCATGAAAACTTAAAAGGGTAGGAATACTACAAGACACTAATCAGTGAGTGTGTGTGTGTGTGTGTGTGTGTGTGCGTGCGTGCGTGTGTGTGTGTGTGTGTGTGTGTGTGTGTGTGTGTGTATTGAAACTACTTAGAAACCAGACCAAACTCATTAATCTGCGTGCAGAAAATGTGGAATTCTGATTACTGTCTGATAATCTGACTGCAAGAATTTATTAAAAACTGGTTCAATGGGAAAATTCATTGGGGTTTCCTCAAACAAGTGTCTTCTTTTCCGTGGCTATAAGACTCCTGCTCATTAAGTAGGGATTAAATGTGTTCTGGCCTCTGTAATTAAGACAAGGAGTGAAGGAGCTTAGTGGGATTCACTTTAAAGGTTATTTTAAAAAAGCCTCACCTTACACACACTCTTCCAACGGGGAATATTTGTCTTTTTCTGTCGAGGTTGTAGTGAAACTACGCCGTGTCTTTGTGAAGCAGCGATTGGAACAATAAAGTTGTCTTCAGAGTGTCGTTAGGGGGCGGAAAGTGTCACAGCTGTGGAAAACATAACAAAAACAGCCAGCGTACCGAGAGGCCGCAAATGAGAAAAATGAATAACTGCGCGCTCCGGTGCAGATATTAGAACACCTCAGGCTATTCTTAGACAAAATAACTCTCAGACAAACCACGTGAACAAGCTCCACTGGAGGAAAACAGCAGGTACAGCGACGGCGGCTTTAACGCCGTTTTCTCCTTGTTTTATGTACGAGAGACTCAAATTTGGACTTTATCGTTCATATTTACCGTTTATTCACCTGTAAAGGAACTTTTGCATTTTTAATTAAGTCCAAATGGTCTCTGTTTTGAATCTGCCTTACCATGTCTTCAGTTTTTTTTTTTTTTTTTTTTTAGGGAATAATGCCCAATCCAGAACAATGATAAACCGCATCGACTTGGCGCCTTATCAGCCCGATCTCCCACTATTTCTCCCCAGTCAAGATTTGGTTCCATCTGTCTGCTGCACTTTTCATTTCCTCTTCTCCTCCCGTCCACCTCCCTTTCTTCAGTAGCAGCTCGTAAAAAAATGTTGCAATCGCATGCCAGCCAAAGTTTAATTAAATCTTTTTAATTCATTTTTTTTAGTCTGATGAGTATGCCAGATCATAACATGACATTCATTAACTGATTTTCTTTCATTTTCTGTGTTCAGACATGGTACAGTTGGTAAGTTTTAAAATGAGATATATTGTCGTTATTTCCACCTTTTCCAACCCTCTGACTTTTTCTCTCTTTTTTTGCAGCATTGCTTACTGGGGCTTTAAGGTGCTACTATTGTTGGAAGGTCAGGATTTCATCTTGAGTTTTTAGAAGAGGTATTTATATCTCTTTCCATCTCATTTACTCTCACAGTCTCTTAAAGATCAAAGGTCTGCAGCTGGTTAAAATTAAAATATCGAGGGTAGTTATGTTTCTGATTTTTGTTTTTGATTTGTGTCTAATATCTAATATATCTCAACATTTAAATTACATTTGGTGATGTGGTTGATGACCATTGCCTACAATGACCAAACTGTAGTCAGTGGTCTACATTGACTACATTTGGATACAAATTGGATACATTTGGTATTGTATCCAAATGGTTGGATACATTACCTCTTAATTAATGCATCCAACCATTTGCAATAAATTAAATAAAATCATCGGAGCCAAAACACCTGAAGTATGTAAATGGCCTACATGGTAATATATGATGACTGTAAAAAGAGAAACTATGAAAAACATTTCTTTATAAATATGATGTGGAGATTACAAAAAAAACTTAATAACCCTCCTTAGTTTTAAAAGCGCACATACAATGAATTATGACAGTCATAAACTGAAAATAGTCCATTTTACATAACACTGCCACTTTAAAAGTCTCTTTATTGGTGAAACCGACGCTGCAGTTACTTAGTATCGAATCCAGACCACATGTTTACAGCATTACCCACCACTACTTTTGGGCCTACATGCAAATCGCTAAATTGTGGAGAACTAACACTGCGCATGGCCCTGAACACACCATCTCCACGATGAAACATGGTGGTGGCAGCAACATGCTGATGGATGGAGGTTCATACAAGACAATCCCAGAGGACGACATGTTAGAATCTGCAAAGGACTTGAGGTTAGAATGGTCCAGTCAAAGGGAGCAAAGATTGAGCTTCATGTGAATTCAAATGGCATCTAAAGACTTCAGTCTGATTCGCGGGTTCAACCAGACAGGAGGACGTAATCTGATACAACACCTCATCGTGACGCCTTTAAGGCCGTAAACTCTTAACGACTGCTACTCCACTCTGCTCAGAAACTTCCCAGAGCTGTTTGTGATAATTATGTTGCTGCTCTTGCCATTCAGGCAGCTTTCCCTCATTGTTTCCATTTCAACCCACCAGACAAGACATTTCACAGCTAATGGCTGCCGTGCCTCTTCGTGGTCGGACCGCGGTCTCGATCAGCGCCGATCAAAACTCGCACGCTTTGTGCTGTTCTGTTCCGTAATAACGCGCCATTTGCATATCTGTGACAGAAATGTATTAAAGTCTTTATGCCTTATTGTTTATAAGAATGTATGAGGTGATGGGAAGTAAGACTGCCTGGCATCGACTTAATTGGATTTCTTATCTCAGCATTGTGTGCTTGATGAAAGAGACTAGGGGTGCGAGCACAGAAGTCACGAGTCAAGCGGGGTTTAACTTTTCAAAACTGTTTTCTTCGTACTTGTGGTCAACGGTCGTTCAGGCAGGTTGATGTAATTTATCTGCTGATTAGGGAACAGGCACAGGCCTGCTATACGGGTCAGTTTTAACTTTAAAATGTTTCTACAAGCTATCTGATGAGATACAAAGTCAAGCTACTAATTGAGTCGACTTTCAAAATCTGTTTTTGCAACATTTGTTCTGCGGTACAGTGGTGTGAAACATAATTTTTCCTCTTTGGGATTTCCTCATTTTTTGCGCATTTGTCCTACTATTGAGTTCGGCACATCGAACCAATTTAAATATTAGTGAAAGATAACACATGTAAACACATAGTGTAGTTTCTAAATGAAGGTGCTTGTTTTTAAGGGAGAAAATCCAGCAAAGAACAATGAAAAGCGATGAGCTTAAACAGTGAGGCAGCGGTGGAAAACAACTGTAGAACAGATGGGCTGATCAGAGGAGATGTGGAACAGCTGTGACCGGGAGAAAACTAATTAACACAAAGGAAGCTGAAGAGCTACAAACCTGGCAAATATGTAAGAAAAACTAAATGTATAAGAAACAGAAAAGACTAAAACGTCCAACACTAAGGAAAAGAAGCTGTGCTTCCATTGTAAATGTGTTCAAAAGTTTGTCAAAAAAAGTGTTGAAATTGTGTCCAAAAAACACAAATTTGCAGCTTCCATTCAATAAGAATTGAAATAAAAATCACACATAAATAACTTCACACAATAAATTATTTTAAAAAGTATTGTGCCATCGTCCTCCTACCACTTCCTGTTGTCTTTGTCTTTTTCAGCGGTAGTGACATTTGGTTTTTGATCATGACTTGTGCGATACAAAAAAAAGTGTTTTACAAAATAAAGAAATTGGATATGGCCAAAAACACACACGCACACACACAAAAAAAAAACAAATACCTCATCCTAGCACCAAAACATTTAATCAAAAAACAAGATTATTTTTATGTTTTGAAATTGGCGTGTTAACCAATTCATCTTTGATATGTCAAATTATGTAATTGTACAGACAACGGAAGCTCAACTACAGAGAAATGAACAGAATGTGGTAAAATCTCTAAAACAAAATGAACAAGGATATGATGAAAACACAAACAGAATCTCTTCATCAGCCTGGAAATTCAAAATGCCAGTTTCATCTTGCTAAACTCCAAAGCTGAAAAAGTTAACTAAAGTGCTAATTCTTCTTTACATGAAATACGTCACACAAATAAAGTCCTCTGGTAATCAGAAAGTTGAGTTTGATACCAGCTTCCTTTTGGTGCATGATGTGTGTTTGTGGATGCCACAGGTTAAATGTAGCTCCGGCGTTCGGCACCGAGGAACCAGAAAACCTGTAAATTCAGTCCATTTACCATTTATGATGTTTGATTTAATAATGGCTCATTTCACAGAGGCACACTGTGATAAATACCCATTTACTTTCACTCTGCAGTTCGTTCAAAATGGAGGCATCCTGTTGTCAGGAAAAGCGAAGCACTGTGAATGATTAGCTCGAGGTGATGGCGGTTTTCATCCGTGGCTTCACACATCTTGAAACACTCCGTCTCCACCTGAGCCTGGTTCGGCCTCGGATGAAGGCTTTACGTCTTTATTTCTGACATGTAAGTGTAATTCGGAAAAATCGACCTTTAGATGCAATAAACGGTTGTGTTAATCCTGGATGTTTCGTGTGGCTGCAAAACACAAAGCTGGGACTCGTATTTTGACCTGCGGGAAAACAGTAAGAAAAAACAATTTGTTGATTTATTTATAGGTGTTTTCCCAGGGACAGCCAATCATGTCGCTGCTCTGTACTTCTGGACTGAAAAGCCTTATTGGATTTCAGACACGGGGAATTAAATTTAAAGGCAGACGTGGCGACACTTTGTTTCAATTTAAGACAAACCCCCCCCCCCCCAACAACCTTTAATAAATGTTTTTCTTTCACTATTATGATTGTTTTTGCTGAGAATCAGAGGTTGAAGATGACAGTCACTGCATTATTTTTTGACACATGTTGTAAACACTGAGTCATGAAGGGGACAGTTAACTTTTAAATCTGTTTTATGAATTGACTGTCAGCGCAAAGGGAAGAAATTCTCAGAAAAGTGGAAGGCAGATGGCCAACAGCAGCCTCCTGTTTTGGCTGATCTGAGCAAGTAAATGAGAAAAAGTCCTGAGATAAAGAAGCCAACGTCTCCTGCTCATCTCAGGTCCTCAGGAAACTAAGTAAATGCAGCAAATTTACTTTGAATAATTGCTTTAATTGTAAACAATAATTGATTACACTCCTTTATGTTTCTAAAAAAACACTTTTAATTCATTTTTTTAATCATCATTATCACACATTCCAGATATAAAAAGTGACAGTAGTAGGGGGGGGGGGTAAAAAAGCAGGAACATTGGGAATGAATCAGAAAAGCTTAAGCCAAAAGAACGACATGTAAAAAAAAAAAAACACCCCCACTCACAGGACACTCTTACACTTGTACTCCACCGTACCACTGGATGACACATCTACTGTACTGCATGTTACACTGATGTCACAGGTATGAGCGGATTGAAGCAGATTAAGCGAAGTATCAGTTGTATAAGAAGAGAAAACGTGTAGACAAAAGAAAGACAGAAGTTGAAAATGTGTACACCTTTCAGAAGTCTTAGAGGACTTTAGCACAAAGATTGTCCATCGTTACACGAATGGCTAGGGTTAGTGATAGCCCTAACACCTTCAAGAGTGTCAGACATTGATATTTGTTACTCTGTAAGTTTCCGCTCCAGTGGCAGCTACTGCAACAGCACGACATGCAGAAAACAAGGCTCCGGCATGGCAGAGTAAACTGAACAGAAGAGTCTTTGGCTTTTTCATTCTGACAATACTCACCGAAAGCGGAGTAGTGTTTGCACTTAAGTTTGTTGAACGTCAGTCAACAACAAAAAAGAAAAACAAAAAACGCTCTAATACGCCGGAGATTGTGTCTGCTTAAGGGCCAAAACAAAGGCGAATCACGAAACACGCATTGTTAGTTTTAGAGATGTTGACAGGGAACATCGGCGACAGAGGGATGAGTTTACCGCCTCATCGCCAGCTCGGCGTCATGGATGTCTGGGATCTGCATAAGTCGCGGTTATCCTCGGCGCAGATGACGCGGCGCCCTGAGCCGGTATTCTGACTATCTGTTCCCAGGCTCAGCCTTGGAGCGACAAACATGAGCTGGGACCCGATCCCAGACCGAATCCCTCTCTTTGCTTCCCCAATGTGTGCTGTCTGGTCGAGGGACACGATGGGAAAACGATCAAGAAAAATGATCGGATAACAAATGCTGGTCATGGAGAAGCGGCGACTGTCAGAGGAAAATTATTTTTGCCAGTTTGACCAACACAACTTTGTCAAAAATGTCATATTTCACATTAAAAGGTAATGGATTTTTACTTGCAGAAGACTTAGACTACAAAAGAATCATTGTTTTAGCATTCTGCACTTATTGGTGCAAGTACAGGTCTGCTGGAGAGACTTTGAGAACAAGAGATTTAATCTGTCTTACACTGCAAAAACACTAAATCTTATCGCGTATTTTTGTTCTAGATTTTAATGCAAACATTCTAATAAGCTTGAAAGAAGTCAAAACTAACTTACAATAAACTTTTCACTCCATAGAAATAGGAGTTTGATCCTTAATGTTGATTCAAAAGTAGTAGAACCAGTGGCAGATTTTTTTCTCTAATAAAACATTTATTCCTCATTATAAGTGAAAAACAGACAATTGAGATAGTACTTTGCATCAATATTAAATGATTAACTGAAAACGAGCTCCTATCTTGTTGATATGTTGCTTCTCAGGCAGTTTTATCTTATTTCAAGTGTACAAACATGGTCTCACTGGAAACAAGTCAAAAATACTCAGTAAGGTTTTGTGTTTTTGCAGTCATATATCTTATAATAGTGTCATGTTACAAGAGCCAATATGTCTGACTTTAGTGCAAGCCCCCCATCTCAAGTAGCTGCCAGTATCCTCTTTATTTCATACTTGGTTTATCAGTATATGTAAAAAAAAAAAAAAAAGGAAAAGAATTTTCTTTTTTGTTTTCTCTGCCTCTGATTCATCCATTGAAAGCGTCTCAATAGTCTCTGAATCACCAAACTATATTCCTCTTGACAGAGGGCATCTTCACGTACCTTCTGAAGTAAACCACAGTGCCTCAACACAGAACACATTTATAGAGAAAACTAGGCTGATGCCTGTAGGAATTTTTTGACATGATGGTTCTTGGGGTTAATAATCAAATGTATTAGTAGTTGGGAAGCATTATTCATGATGATAAAGCGTCTTTGCAGGATGGTCCTCTCCTGTTGTGTTTACTGATGTATCCAAATTGTGTGGTAAATGTTTCTAAAAGTGAAGTAAATGAGTTGTGGACCTGTCACATCTGTACTGATCCTGTTTTGTATAGTGCTTATAGAGGAAAGATGTAGGACTTACTTTAACTGCGTCAAAACAGATTATCGTTTTTTTTATGTCCATATTTGGTGATCAACTGACCTTCAGGGACTTACAGTGTGACGCTAAATGAGTAGCTTTACGTTGAAAAATGTTTGTAGGTTGTATGTATGAGAAAGTTACTTGGGCTACTGGTAAACAAAGCCACTCAAGTGCATCTTCGTCGGCGCAGACAAAACGCCTGCATAGATTAAGTAACTGATGGGTTATTGCGCCGACGTTTGAGCAGAACAATGGTGGATGTGTGCAGAATCAGAGTTGGGACAGTTATTCTGGTCAACCTTTTGACATGTTCAAGTTTATTCTCTATAAAAGAGGTTTAAACTCATTTTCGTTTTGGGCCAAATCAACATCGCAAATGCACTTAAAGGGCTGGTTGTGTCAGAATGTATTGATGAAACCTGTTCACAAACTGTTAAAATATCAACAAATTCTTAAACTTAAATTATATTATTGAACATATTTTCAGTCCTTCTAGGATTTTGTGATTTTTTTCTGCAATAAAAATCAGTTTGTGGTGCTAATTTGGATTTTATTATATATTTTTTTTTAGCAAAATCTGCAATAAACTCCCAATTAAGTGTTCACGCTAAAATTTCCATGATAATTCTCAAAAAAACTGGAGGGACTGATTGATATAATTTCGTAGTATACAGATAAAAAAACTGCATTAATTTGACTGAAAACCTAATATTTGAGTCTATAATCTAGAAAGCCACATCAAAAGCTATGGTGGGCCGAATTTGGCCCACAGGCCTCGATTTTGACACACGTGAACAAGATACATTGGAGGTGGATGCTGGAACATCATTGTCTTAAGTTGGATTGAAACAATATTTTTGGGTAAAATATGTTGAGAAGTGTAGATTCTCAGGACAGAATGTGTTGAGAGACGTGTCTTTAACACAAAGCGTTCCTTATTAAGACGAGGGATTAGGCCTTTGGCTTCTTCAAGATACTCAAAAGTCTTTTTCACAAAACACTGAGGCAGGATTAAGAGGCCTTTTGCTGCCCCTGTGCTGTTGCCAGGTAATAGAAGAGTATTAGCCGCGCTGCGTAAGGGTGAGCCGGTGTTGCAGGTCAAGTGTGTGACTCGGCGATCACCGAACTCTTCGATACGTTGTTTCCTGCCGTTCAGGCAGTGGAGTCTACAGAGACAGAGCAGATCGCTGCTCTTCAGTCTGGTGTGTTTCAGTTTTGGTGAAAGTGGATGTATTTAAGAAACAGATTTCCAACACACACCGCTGAGGTCCACTTGCCACCGTCATTCGTTTCATGACGCAGGCTCAAGCTTTTGTGACCAGTGGCGCCCCCCAGAGACGGGGCTCGTACTGCAGCCTCTGTTTTGTGAACAAGGCAGCAGAAACTACAAGGTAACTCGCAGATGAACTTCTTTTGGAATATTACAGGGAACTAAAAGCAGAAACGGTCTCTGTCGTGTTGCACCAAGTTTCACAGCTTTCCAGGCTGCCAGACGCAATTTACACTTGTGAGAGTAGAGAATCATCAGTGGCATCAGCAGTGACTGCTGTGGAGGAAATCCTCCAGCCAGAGAGGCTCAGCCTGTTAAAGATGTTTCACACCATCCCGGTGTTAAACTGCCAGCGCTGCAAACTTTTTGGCTCCTGTGTTAATCGAAAATATACGAGGTCAATTAAAAACCCAAAAAAGATTCAATTCTTTGGTGGGAACCTGCAGACACAAAGATCTTGTAGTTCTGCACTAAAACTTTTTAGGAACATCATTTTCAAATCTGCGTGAGGGAAGTTTCATGTGCTTTAAGAACAACAACTCAGTTCATCATTTGGTTATTTTACTTTGATTAAGAATCCTAATCTAGATTAGCTCCAACCTAACTGAGTACCAGAACCCAAATTACAAGATTTGATGAATATGAGCATTTATGATTATCTTTATAACTTGTAATACTTTACTACAAAGGAAAATGTATTGATATGTGCTGCAAAAAACCACCCCAAATATTATTGGTCTGGTTTCTAGTGCAAATATCTTAGTAAACTTGAAATAAGATAAGACTAACAAGTAATTTTTCAGCACAATATAGAAGCTTGTTTTAAGTCAATAATTGCTTAATATTGAAGGAAAAGTTTTTTTTTTTCCCATTGGCATATTATTTATTGTTATAAGTGAATTAATCAGTCAATGGACTGTACTTTTTCATCAAGTATAGAAATCTAAACCAATAATACTTGGTAAAATTTTGTGTTTTTGCAGTTTGGAAGGTCTTTAGGTAATGAAAAAGTTTAATTACGGTTATGAAATCAAAGTAGGAAGAGACCATATACAGGTACAGAGCTGAAGAGACTAAAATTGTATCTACAATATTGACATATGGACAGTGTTTCTGATGTGTATGTCACCCCAAACCTCCATTTCCTGTGTGAATAATCATTGGCTGCTGTGATCAACCAATTTAAATGTTAAAGTAGTGTTAGCATAAATTATCAATGTGTTTTTTTAAAAGACTGGAGTTGTTTTCAGTCTGCTGTGGTTTCAGCCGTTATCAGACGAGCCGTTAGCAACGACCTCTGGGTCCAATTAATCATGATTTATATTCTGTAGAACGAAGATAAGATACTGCAGACACCTTTTACCCTCATTTCATAGTTTCTTTTTTAACCATCTCTCTAACAACAAGCGTAGCACCTCAAAGGACACCTTATTGGACAGATCCTCATCCTATAAACACATTTTGAAGACTAAACATCTGGACGGTTGTTAAAGACAGAGTCTGACTAACAAAGCAAAACGCATTAAAAGCACAGTGTTGCATTCAAATAACAGCCGTGTAAATGCCTAATGTGAAGGGTTATGCAATCTATTAATCAGCCCGAATGCCAAACAAAGGAACAAAACAGAAGTGCTGCTGTCAGGCTGAATGAGCAATCACACTTTCATTACACTTTTCAGCATCTTGTTGATCAGCAGCCACTCTGCACTCCTCTGCCGGTTCGGCGATTTCCTCCAGTCACGTAACAGTGACCACTCAGTTTCACATCGACTGCATAATGTTACAGTTTGATTAGTTAATCAGTCTCCATGCAGTGATGCTAGCTCTAGGAGTAAAAAGAGAGGCAGGGAGTCGTTAGCTTTAAATTTGCCACGGTAACCGGCCGCTGCGCACATCCTGTACTGTGCGCAGTACGGGATGTGCTGTACTGCCAGGTCCTGTTTGAGTTCAGACGTCGGGGTTTTAAGACTTTCCTCTACCAGCAAAGAAATGACATGGCACTTGTGTGAAACAACTGACAGGAAAACAAAGACAGTCTGAAACAAAGTAAAAAAAACATGAAATCCTACAAACTATTGTTGATCTAGTTTCTAGTGCAAACATGTTAGAACATTAAAACAAGACAAAACTAACTTAAAGTACGTTTTCAGCTAGATGTAGGAGCTTGTTTTAGGTCAATATTTCCTTACTATTTACCAATAATAAAGTATTAGTTCCACTGGCAGATTAATTCACTTATAACATGGGAAAAATGTCTTATTAGTAAAATAATCTGCCAGTGAAACTAGTACTTTGTCAACGATATTTAAACAGGCTGAAAAGTTACTTTTAAGTTAGTTTTGTCTTAAGTGTTCTAAGATTTTTGCACTAGAACCTAGATCCAAAATACTTAGCAAGATTTTGTGTTTTAGCGGTGTGATAAAGTTTACATTAGCAAAAAAAAACATTAGCAAAAAACACGATTTGTTAAAAAAGACACTCGGCTCCCTACAGTTATTTTCAGAGGTAAATCAGCTGAGTGGGTTACTTTAACTCCAACTTTAACCCACTCAGAGTCCAGTGAGAACATAGGAAAATTAAATTACTATATAACCAGCTTATATTAAAACAATCATTCAATCTCCAAATGTGGCAAAACCTCATCAGGATAATTGTCAGTTGTTTGCATGCAAGCAAATCAGGAGGCGACAACGATGAGGCCCAATAAATGTGATTGGGCCCACAGATAATGTATAATCCTATTAGATTTAACCTAAGATGCTGAACAGATTAACATAATTCCTTACTTATTTATTTCAGTGTGTGTGAGTCTCTGTGGGTGTGTGTATGTTTGTGTTACATGAGTTACAATTGGTATACAATGAAAACACAATGTGAGATTGTGAAATAGGTTAAACAAGGTTTGAACTTTACAGTAAGGAGGTTTGCTTTTGTAAAAAAAATAAATATTGAAGGTGGCTGTAAGTCACAAGTGTGTTTTTGTACTTCTTGGTCACATTTGATGAGAGGAACTGAGTGATATTAAACAATTTTCAGACTAAACATTTATATATATTTGTTTTAAGGCAAATTATCCTTATTTGAAACGGACTCAACTAAATAAATGATCCCTATAAGAAAACAAGCTAGAAAGAAACTGACGTTACAAACCTAAATACACTGAAAACCTACATCAACACCTCACAGAATGAAATATAGTCGACACTAGCAGGCGTCCATCCAGCTGCCTTAAATTAACACGTTTAAAATCAATATGCCTTAAAAATCCTAACCTTTAACCTTTCAGAAACAAACCAACAAATAGAGCTAATAACCTGGATTATAATCGAGAGTAAAAACGGCAGAAAGCGTCATTCATCGTTGTAGTAATGTAAAAAAAAAATAAAAATTAATAAAATGTAAAACTTGACATAACTGCTTGTGCGTAAATAGAAAAGCAACAATTATTTATACTTCTGCTGAAGTACTTATAATTATGAGTATTGTTTATAGAATTAACACCCAATAAATATATCAAGTCTAACAAATGAGGTGCTAAAGTTGGGACGCCGAGCGGATCATATGGTGTTGGGTGTTTTTCAAGTCCAGAAATATTTCCAGCGGTCGGGTTTGTCTTACTTGTAGGCAGAGGCAAAATGGTAGCAGCCTTCGTTCAACCAACTGCAGTGTGCAGTAACAAGTGGGGGAGGGGACAAGCTGCATTTTTCTATGATGCACATAGTCAGAGAAAACACACATTACTCTGGAACTTTGTCTGGCATCTTAATAAACCTTTAAGTCCTAAACGGAGTGCTGGTGATCCAGCCAAACTTGCAGTACCGTAATCCCGCCACACGTAGCGCTATCTGACAAAATTCCAACGGTTTCTGAAAGGGGACACGTTGCGCTTTCCAGCCAATATCGGGTTACTACAATAATTGTTTTAGTCACAGGACATTTAAAGAACTGCGTAGAATTAAAATAAGTAAAAAAATATCCAGGTGGACATTTTAAATTTAGAGGTAAAAGGTTTTAAAAGGACTGTAAACCAAATACAACTGCAAAAATGTAAAACCTTGATATGAGTAACACCTCATAGCTAGTCCCATCAAATAGCTGAAAGTAACAGTGAAAGTATTCCAATAATACGTGTGTTTATTGTACCACGTGACTACTTCATAAACTTATTGATAATCAGTCAAAGCCAGGTTCTTCCGATCTACTCTATAAATGATAACTCCCTGATTATTGTTACGGATGGCATCTACCCCTCCAAAGGAAGGCACTAGGAACGGTTTGTGTGTCCTTGGATTTTCATCGGCTCGACTCGACCAACGGCTGGATAACAGTATTCCTACAACACAGAGCCGTCTACCTGCCTGAGCAGACTGGGGTCCCGGTGTGCGGCTCGCTGCCCGTTTGTCCTCACAGTCCTTTCAAACTCTGCTGTGTTGGATTCTCACGCCTAATGTCCCCACAGAAGAAACCTCCACCTGCAGAAACAGGCTGGATGTTGCTCTCTTATCCAGGTAGCTCCTTCCAAACAGCTTATTTGCTGTCACGGTTCCTTACATCACTACTGAAACCCATTACTTTCTGACTTTTCTGCCGAGTGTGTTGTACTAAAGGTAGAGATATCCGACCCAGTACACAATGTTGAACAGCAAGAAGGACGTGGGGAAAAACACACGCGAGTAAGCGTCCAGTTCCAGTAGGTCTATGTGGACTCTTCCTCTTCTCCAGGCGCCTCCTTTGCATTCTTCAAAGCAGCAAAAGAAGCTCTGGCAGTCTTTCCCGTCCAGACACTCATAGACGCAGGCGTCCTCGAACTCCTGCCAGTACATGGCATTGTTTAGAGCGATGACGGTGTGCGGAGGAGGTCTCACATCCAGCACAAAGTTCTGAAACACAAGATGTTGTGAAATTAGATTGAATGTTTCGCAAAAAAATACGTTGAATTTCCAGGGAAATGGACAGTTCTGTTATACGCAGTGCCAACTCCCCTCCTCGCTTAGCTAACACTGGACCAACTCTCCATACAGTAGGTCCTGAGGTTCGTTAAGTCTGTAGAGTTTCATCCTGGTCAGGACCGTCACATGGTTTTCATGGAAGTCCAGCGGACCTGGAGGTTTTAGCTGATCTCAATCTTTAATTTTAGTGCAACAGAATACCAAACCAGACCAACCATGACCAATGAATGACAGACTGCTTAAAGACTGCTAGGTTTCCCCCAGAAAATTTGCTAAGCCTGGTGGTTGGGTGCTAAGGCAGTCATTCATCCAACGGGCTGCTGTGTTTTTGAGTTAAAAAATGTTTAAAGTTGACAGGAAATATGAAAATATCACTTGATAATTAAGTGTCCTTAAAATATTGGATGATTAATACCTGAACAAAAACTATAAAGTCTTAAAAAATTGCAAACATAAAAAAACAACAACTTAAAATAAATAAGCAATGCTTAGCCTGGAGGGGGCACAAGTAAAGCCTGGTGACCCGCCAGGCTTATAATACACAGAGGGAAACCCTGAGACGGGTAGAACTAAAATTGGAAAATGATGAGCAAAACAAGGATATTTACCGTACATTAAATGAAGAACAAACGAAAAAATACTTTATTTACAAATCAGGACAGATATTTTAATTTAATCCCTTTAATTACTCAAAGCGTAACAACAAAAAAAGTACCCAAATTATGAAGCACACCTGGTGTGGTGCAATCCCAGAACTAATAAAAACTGAATAGCACTGAATTCTTAGAGAAAAGTTTCAAGCAACTGAGACACATTTATTTGCATTCATTAATTTAATTTGAGATTATATTTTATGCCCACTTTACCTGTAGTCTTGCTTCAGTGAGAAACAGCTGTAATTTGGAGTTGCATTTTATCTTGACAGAATAATAACACGATTCTGCAGCTTCAACAATTGACGTTTGTTTACTCGTGTTGGAAAAACTCAATGCTGACTGTATGCTACAGTCTGTAGTGAATCCCCAAAGGACAAGTCCTCACGGACCGGACACCGACACCGACAAGATGATAAATCACTACATGCACTAATGGCATGAAGCGGTACGGCGTAGACCTTGTGTCTCCTAAGTGGGCGGGGTTTCATTGTTGTAAAAGTGGGGCTGTCTGGGTGGATGACGGAGGAATTTGTGCTGTATGATGCTACAGGTGGAAGTCTGAGCTAAAAAATACATGTCTAAATGAAATGTACGTTCTACTGGGAATATAGATTCATGTTCCCCTTTGCTTTAAGATGTTCTCATCTTTGCAGAAATATAGACTTTAAACTGAATGAATTTGCTCTGAATTAATTGAGCTTAATGACAGTTTGTGACAAATGATTATTTATTACATTAAATTATAAACCAAAAACTTGCTGCTGATCCAAAAACGAATGTTGAATGTTTCTATTTCAACTTTCTTTCTTTACTTAATACATAAAATTATCCAATCATTGAATATTTATTTATTCATCATATTTTTTTGTTGAAATCAGTTTTCACTTTGACAGTTTTACGCCATTTCCCTTTTCCCGGTGGTTTTCTCAAGATAACGTCCTAATTTCCCGATGGTTTTCTCGAGTTAATCTCAATAACTCAAATGACATGAGTTTGAAGGATGGAATCAAACTCAACATACACACCAAGCATCTCATGATCTCGAAAAAACAAACTTTGTTTTTTTTTATTATCTCGAGAAAATCGTCGGGAAATTAACTCAACAAAACCGTTAGGGGAGAAAAGTACGAGGAAAACATACTTTTTCAACTTCTGTATTAAAGGGGATTTTGTTTAGTTTTTTGTTGTTGTTTGTTTTTGTCCTTAAAGCCAAATTTTGTTGATTGATTTTAAAAGCAATACAAAGGTAGCACATGCAAGGGGGTTAGTGCTTTTTATAGACACTGTAAATGAAATAAATGAATTTTTGTTTCGGCTCGGCGACTGGCTCCACGTAAGGAGAGGGGCCCTAACATTTGGGGTTTGAGTTATGCTGTAATTCTATTTTATATATATAAATCTCCCTGTTGGGCTGTAACACCCACAACCTCTGGGGAGTCAAATTAAAGGATGGATGCTTAAGTCACAAAGTCGTTTTAATCCTAGTTGGAAACCGCAGAATAAAAGCTTGACTGACACACATAGAGAATCACGCTCAGGCCGAACGCACCAGCCTTTTAGGTTCCATGTAGCTCGGCCTCCGAATGCTGTATGAGTAGTAATTTAACGTTGCGTACTCCATCAAGGCAGCAAAGACAAACAGAAAGCAAACGGTGACGAAAAGGTCCATGGCGGTGACGTAAGACACTCTGGGTAACGACGTCCTGGCCACACTACTCAGAGTGGTCATGGTGAGGACTGTGGTGATCCCTGAGAGAGCAAAAAGGGAAGAAATGCATTCAGTTGGAGCAAAATAACTTTTTATTTTTTTATTTAACATAATCACAGTCCAAAGAGCTGAGTATCTTTTAAATGTACACCTTTTCGGGTCGATCTGAGTTTCCGGCTGCGGTTTCGATTAAAGAGCTGAAAACTGAAAATCGTATAAACCTCGATAAGCTCGTATCGACGTACTTAATGAGAACGTCTTTTAGTTTCTTACACTCAAGTTTTTCCATTCAAGAGTTTTAATGCCAGTCAGGATGGGAAAAAAATTAATAAATAAAACATCTGTTATTGTTTTACTGGCGTTCCCACGGTAACCATCTGGCATCTCACACTTTTCCATTATCCCTGGGCTGCCGCTGTGATTGCCCTCATCCTCCTTTCTGCCAATGCTGCGGCAAACATTTCAAGGTGTTGCCATAGCAGCAGGTAAACACCTGAGGAGCGTCCATAATGACTGATTCCTTACTGGAAATTAATCATTTTCCTCAGTAAACCTGTTGACCTTGGTCATTTTATGCATTCATTGTCTTTCTCCTGCATCCTCATGTCATTGTAATTGATGAACATCCTTTAAAGAGATTAGGATTTTTTTTCCCACCTACAATCAATACTGTCAGAAGAATTGTGATAAAAACTAAATACGACATCGATTTAATAATTTAGCCAGTCAGTCAGTCAGAGGTCTGGACTTTGACTGGGTCGTGACAACGCCTCTGTTCTTTTGTTGTTCAGGAACTGAGCAGACCGGAGACCGCTCCAGAAGCAGGAAGCGGACTGTAGCGCAGGGCATTCTGGGTAAATACAACCAAAACAAATGCCATGAGTCTAGTACTAGCGGGAAAAAAGATGAAAGAGAAATCCATACAAACACTAAAACCTGACACCACTCAATTTTTGGTTAGAATTTGTGAAGAGGGAGGTTGCGCTCATGTCTTCTTCAGAGGTTTCCGTGTCATTACAATCAGGCGTCCCTGCCGCAGCGCCACCACAAGCGAGGAGGTGGAACAGGTTTCTCTATCCTTGTGGATTATTTCACACAGCGCAGTTTGAAAGTGAAACGCAGCAGCTGAAAATGTAGCAAAAGTTACAACTTTCGTCCCCAACTGAGCTGAATTTACCAGAATATTTTAGAAAACGACGTTAGAGGCAACTTCTCACACCTGAGCTGTGACGCCACATTTGAGATTTTCTCCTGGTAACTCAAAGCAAATGGTGATATTTCAGTCTTTATCTGATACAGACGTCAGGAACTTAAACGTTTATCATGCAAACTAAGTCCTATAGCGTCAGAGATGGAGCTCCTCCAGACGTACACAGTCTGATCTGTGGGGAATTTACCAAAAAGATTACCAGCCAGCTATCTTAAATGTTTTCCACTTAAATAGCGTCCAACGATAGACATCAAATAGATTGAAGAATGTCTTATAACCCTTCCAGGATTGATGGGCAGCAACAATTTTTCCTCCAAGCCATTTTGCTAATGTTTTTCCTGCTGGCATTTTGTCAACACACACCTGTACGCTGCAGAAACTCCTGCTGGTATGGAGTCGGTCACACTTGCTGATGATTATTTAATTGAGTGCATCCGATTAGCAGCACATGGATGCTAATTTGTCTCTTACATCCCAGGATGGCACCAAGGTTCCCCCTTCGTTTTTTCCCAGTTTTCCCAGTGTTATATAATGATGGAGCGCGGTGACAGATGCCACAGCGTCAAGGCAAAACACAACACACAGACGCTGGTACTGGCTAATGGAGCAAACGACAGAGATCAAATTCAATTCAAATTCAAAAATACTTTAACGATCCCAAACGGAAACTAAATGTTGTTGTAGCTCGTGTTAATTCAAACTCTTCAAAGTGTTATTGCAGATGGTGATGGCTGCTGGCAGGACACAGCTCTTGTATTATAGCAAATAATAACAATAAATACAATCACACATAAACTCATCTTCTGAAAACACACTGAAAAAAGCAAACAGACGATTCAACTTAAATATATTGTGTTAACTGGTCATGAGAAATAAAATTAAAAAGTACATTTATTACGTCGTTTAGGTTGTTATGTTAAACAAACATAAATAAAGTAAATTTGACAAACTTACTTTGATTTTATGACAGAAATGAACATTATTATTATTATTTTTTAATTGGAGCTCCATTCTCTTTTCTCGATGCAGTTGCAAATGAGCATAGAAATTAATTATATGATTAATAAAGTCAATAGTGAGGAAAAGTAAAATTATTTACCTTTATAAATGCCAGTGGTCTGCACAACAACAGAGCATGCACAGAAATAAAAACGGCATAACACGACAGAAGCAGCGCTAGAAAAAACAAATTAATTAGAAAAAATATAAAGTGATATGAGTTGATGAATAAAATGCAAATCAACAAAATGTAGAAATTTTGCAATTATGTTCTGAAATATAAATGACCTAGAGCTGTTCTGGCCGGAGTGGCGTCCTTTTTGATCCAGAAGGAAACCCAGGAGAGAACCACGGTGAGGATGCAGGGGATGTAGGTCTGGATGGTGAAGTAGCCCATCCTTCTGCTCAGGTCAAAGTACACCGTCATCACCACGTAGTCACCTGAGGTTACAAATATTACGACAATTACCAAAAACGAGAAAAAAACATTTGCAAATTACACACGTTGAAAGTCGAGCAGCACAGTTGAGTACTGAGTTGCACCTGAAAAACCTTCCCTGTAACAAACCAAACACATATTTTCTTACCGTTTGTGTTAATCTAAACCATTTATATGAATCTTGTCATTTCCGTTCCGCATGCTGCTGCTGCTGCAGCTTCCAGATGTGTCGTTCTGATTGTGCAGATTGCTTGTTTTTCCTAATGGAAAACGTGAGCCGTGTCCGGCGCTGCGTCCAGAAATGCAGCGCCCTAATAGAAAAACGTGCTGTGCCCAGTGTGTTGAGTCACTGTGAACGCCAAAACACCACAGAGCAGATTAAGACACGAAGATACTGGAAAGTCACCGGATCAGAGCCGCCCACGTCGGCTCCTGTCCTGCTGTGTCTTGAGAAATAAGTTCGGCAACAGGAAACAAAAGGGAATTTTGACGCATGTGTGTTACTAATTATGCACTCCTGTTCGAAATATGAATGTTTTTTGGCATCAAGGATGTGTCCACTATCCACAACCTTTTCAGATTATTTTAATTTTTTTACACTCAAGCCCTCTAGTGGTCAAATAATTGGCAGCCTGGTTTATCTTGTGAACAAATTCCATAAAATACAGAGTTAAATGTAAAGAAAGGAGATGCCAGGTCGTTGTTTCCCTTCGGCTTCGGGGTCTTTCTGCACAGAAACCACAACTAAACACTAAAAAAGTGCGACAGATGTATGAAAGTAAATGTGTGGTCAGAAGGTTTTGGATCAGGGTTTTACAGAGCCGTCATTTAAACCTTTAAACTCTTAAGAAATAGATTCAGAGGGAAAGAAAATATTCATAACGCTTTAAGATTTCTGTGAAAATAAAATGAGAGGAAATTTCAGATAGTCTGAACACAGAATTATGTCTAGCAGTAGATGGCTCTATTTTAGCATGCTTAAAAAAACACCTTACTGCATCGTTGCTAAAGTCTTATTTTCATATGTTACTTCCTCTTGTATGTTTTTCTTCTTGAGTCTTATGTACATAATTTTTCTTCTTTGTCTTTTTGTCAACAACATAAACAATGCTCTACAATGGAAAAGGAGCGAATGAAAATCAAACAATAACTAAAAGCACATCATGATTCATGTCATTCAGGATCAGACAGAAATAAACTTGATGCAACCACTTTCTAATTTAGTTAACTTTAAAGTATTTACACATGAATGGAAGTCTACTGAGAAACCACTGAATTATCTGCAGCCTTAGATTAAATGTGAAGCTCAGAATTTCATCACTACGTTCAAACTTGTTTTATTCTCGTCTCTTCAAAACCAAGAAGAGAAATACGGCGGCGGCCATTTTTATGCAGTTCCTTAGACACCAATTGTTTTTGTTAAAAGGTGAATGTTGTGCAAAATTATTTAATTAAACTCTTTTTATTTTATTTGACATACAGTTCTGAAAGTGAACCATCCATGCTAATCTTATCTCCTTCATATTTTTGGTTTACATCTACCCATATGCACACATTTCTGCTCATAAATCTTTACAACTTGAAGGAGCGTTTTGGTGTTCAGATGGAACCGTCGTCTCATGCTTGTCCACAAAACGTCTCCAGTTCATAAGCGTCGGATTTTACCTGCCGTCGTCTTTATGACGTCCGTTGTGTTTCTGAGGCCCATGAAGTCGAACTGGTACAGACGCCAGGACTTCTGGTCGGCCGCCTCCACCGAGTTCTTCCTCCACTTGTAAATCATCTCATCTTGCGAGTATCCATCTGGAATTACACATAATTGCACATCCTAATGATCGATCCCCCACAAACACGCACACCCACACGCACACACACACCCACCCCCACACACACACACACACACACACACGCACGCACGCACGCACACACACACACACACACACACACACACACACACACACACACACACACACACACACACACACACACACACACACACACACACACACACACAGACAGAACTGGGGACAACCAGAGCTACATTTGTCTTGAGCTGGAGACTGGCTTAATAAAAAGCCCAGCCTGGAATGAAGACAAAAAGAAGAAAAGTGAGTTAAATGGAAGCTTTGGCTCAGTAACGTGGCGAGTCGGTCTTGTTGTGGGGCTAAGACTTCGCACAACGCCAACCGAGCCTTTGGAGGATTTTTACAATCAAGTCATTGCAGGTTAATGTTGGGGTTTCTTTGCCAAATTCCAAGTGGAGATATCATCATCTCCAATAGGATCACTGACAGAATTATAATCCTGCTTGATAGTGATTTAACGTAATCAATTTTAAATAAACAATGTGAATTGTTGGGAAAATGGTCCTCTAATCGGTCATAATTAATAAACTAATAACCATTTAACGCTAACTATTTGATTAAATCAATATTCAGCAGGTCATTTGCATAATGTTCATGAGAATACTCCTGATTTATAAGTAAAAAAAATTCAGACGACTTAATCATCAGGACCAAACGTCACGTTCACACGCCTCGTCTCGTCTGATTGTACCTCTCTGGAATCAAAGAGAGTTGACAAGACGATCACAGTCCCTTCAGAAGGCGACTTGTTCTCCTCAAACTGGGTCAAACACAGGAAACACACTCTCTTCTCTGCACTAGCACTCAAAGGTGTACACACACCTGTTAAAAATTACAGGCTTTTAAGATTGATGAAATGTTCAGCCGCATATATTATTTCAAACCTTTTTCCTCCAGTAATGCAGGATATATCTTAAACTGAACAACAACAAAAAATCTATAAGAGGGAAGAAATCTAAAAAAAACAAAAGAGCTGCTTTGATAAAATGTGCAAAAATGAACACTTTGAAAACCCAGATTTATTCTTAATCAGTTTTAATCTGCCATCAATTATACTGGATCCAATTCATTTGTCATAGAGTTCAGTTGGATCATTTGGCTGAGACAATGTCGCACCAAACGCGTTCTGAGCGTCAGGCGCAGCCAGATTTGAACTGTTTGTGGCGTTTTGAGCGTCCAGCATAAAACAACGACTGAAGCTGACGCGCCCTCTACACGCCTCAACATCAAAGTAAAAAGGAATCGAACTGGAAGCGTCGGACGCGTTTGGTGTGAACGCACCATTACAGTGAGGTTACACTGGATCAAAATGATCTCATGTTAAAAAAATAAATAAAATAAAAAGATCAAAATGCATTACTTATTCATACCGTGGCTCAACATACAGGCAGTCATCTGTAATTGGAGAAAATATGGGACAATAGTGACATTTCAAAGAACCACTAAAATGCAGCCTGGCAGCACCAAGTAAACAAAAAGAGCTGAAATCATTCACCGATCTGAAGAAACTCAAGAACAGATGAGAAACAAAGTCACTTACATCTATCAGCTTTGACAGTTAAAAGATCATCTCAAGCTCAATTCATCCCTTTAAATATCTGTCAAAAATACACAACAGGCATCTGTAAACCAGTTATTTTTATTAAAACATTAGCTGAGATTAGGTATCAATTTAGAAAACCTGGATTAAAGTATCTTTTATAGTCTCCCTACTTGGAGTAGCCTTTGCTTTAGATGTGATTTTTAAACATGTTTTTGTCTGCCGTTTCTCCACATTTAACATGAAGTATCTGTGTGGCGTTCTGATTGTTCCAGAGCCCAACAGGTACGGCGGCTCCAAAAATAAATAAAACTTTTTCCCAAACGAGAAGAGAGACATCGCCATGGAAACCCGCGGACTGATCTTTGGGTAAGGAAATGCGTCTAATGGATCTCAGCGGGATGCTTCCACAGACGAGGCAGTCTAGCAAGTAGGTTTTAAGCCCTAATAGGCTGCATGGGGCGCAATCACACCGAATGGCTCTCTGATGCCACAAGATGACACATTATCCACACCTCACGCCTCATTTTCAGCCCCGCGCTTCTTTCTTCAAAGCAGCGCTGAGATCCCCGTCAGATGGACGGGAGAGCCTTTAGGAAGCTGAGCAGCAAAACATAGGAAGTAAACAATCATGTCACAGAAGACGACAGCAGTGGACGGAGAATGAGACACAATCACAGAGCCGTTGGACAGTAAGGACATTGCATCAAAGTCTGGGTTTTTATGACACATTTAAGTGTGGATATGAATTTTTTATTTTTTTATTTAGGTGATATAAATAAATATTAAGAACTTAAGGCATTTTTCTTAGAATTACAATTTGTATTCTTGTAAAAAAAAAAAAAAAAAAAATTAAACTTCAGACAAGCGTAAAAGATAATAAAAAATAATTAAATTCCAAGTCTTTCTGTCCAAGCAAGTTCAGTCTGAAAGCAGAAAACAAGATGGTGAAAAATGTCTCCAGAAACCTGAAAATGTCCACATGGGATATTGTAGGAAGTTCTTCCTATTTGTTATTTAGAAATGATTTCTGAGTCTAACAAATATGCAATGATATGTAATGATGATAATAATCATTACCATGTAGAGGTGTGACGATCGATAGGCCACCGATCATAATCGGCCGATTTCCGTGAAAAAGTGTATGATCGCTGATCACGGCCTCTTGTTGCCGATCACACAAACCGATCACCTGCTTCTCATTTCGCAGCCTGCCTGTGCAGCTGGTCTCCTCTTTCCTTCACACTGCGCAAACGCGCAGCAACAAATCCTAAGCAATGTGAAACTATAACGCACTGAGTGAATGGGGAAGTTTGCGTGTTGCGGCGGAAAATTGAAGCACGTGGGGTGAATGAAGCACGTCAAAAAGCATCAACACGACGAATCTAATATGGTATAAAAACAATGCCATACTTGATGGAGTTTGGCTACATCGAGGCTCACTGCAGTAAAGACGATCAGATAGCAGGTAAAGCAGTGCACAGCTACAAACACTCACCCGGATTAGCATGAAAGCTAAACAAATAACCCGCAAAATTATTTAAGTCATAGAGCTGCGATGTAAGTCGCTGGTTCTGCTCTCGCTGTTGAACCGCTGCTACGCTACAGGTAGTAATATTTCACAGACGGAGCGCCGCTTCTGCTCCACCTGGTAGTGACTCTCACACCGAATCTCTGCTTAAAGCTGCAGCATCTAACCTAAAAAATAAATTTTACATGAGTATTAAAACCTTCGCTGTCCTAACATGAGACAGATAATCTCTGAAAAAATAATTGATCTCCTCTCTGCTCTGCATAATTACTCCGCTCAGTCAGAAACAGCCAATCAGAACTAGCAGTAATCAGCTAGCCGTGATGCTATCAGGAAGTTTTTATTCAGTAACTCAGGATTGTTACTGATACTTGAATCTTTTGGCAATGTTGAGAGGTTTTATTTTGACTCTTTACATTATTTAGCCTCTTTAGAGCCTTCATATGTTTTCATATTGATAATTATCAATAGCAGTACAATTTGCACAATGCCTGTTTTGTTATGTTTTTTTCTTGGAAAAAGCTATTTAAAAGCTTTTATCTAAATTAGGGTGAATTCATGGTTCCTTTTTCCACATAATGTAACCATAGTGCTTATGATTAAAAAAATAATAATTATGTGATCGGTATCTGTGATCGGCCCTCATGGGTGATCGGAATCAGAATCGGCAGGAAAAAACCTGATCGGCACATCTCTATTACCATGTATGAACACGATATTCAGATTGCTGACGCCGGAATCAAATCCACAACTTTCTAACTCAAAGATTTCTTAAGAGTTAGAAGATTCACTGCAGCCTGCATTGACCCAATTCAGTTGTTTCTTTTGCAGTAATGTGACCTGTATCTGATCTTTTCATGACAATCTGTACAACACAGGTCGGACTCTTTTCAAAGGCGATCCGGGCCACTTGGATATCTGATACGTATCCGATTCAAATGCGACCTAACGACCAGGTGGGATGAATGAGATACTCGATAAATGTCACTATTCAGGGTCCTGATACGCAGAATAGAAAAACAACAAACATGGCGGACTATAATGAGGATTAAGGTGTTAATATGCTGGCAACAACTCCAATATGTAAGCTATGCTCCACCGTTAGCCTGCTTGTTTACTTCCTCAAACACTGAGCACTTCTTCTTTTTACAGCGGTTGGCAGAACACTGAGAACGCTGAGTCTATTGCGCCCTCTACTGCGCACGCGTGACACTTTCAGATCGTTTGCAGTTCACACTGGAGATCGCATGCAAGTCGCATATATTTGGACGTGTGAACGCCCAAAAACATCTGATTTGACAAAAAAAATTGGAATTGGGTCACTTTGGGCTGCAGCCTTATTCTACCTCCTGAGCCACAATCGCCCCTAAAATGACTTTAAGTTTGTCTGATATGAAGGATCAGCTTCTTGTCAGATGTGTTTTTATAAATTTAAGAACAAAACCTACAGATAAGAATTTACATGAAGTACCCATGGGGCATACATAGAATTTCTTTTACCTTTCTTTCTGGGTTGTGATTGATTGATTTAATTAAACTTTTTTTTCAGGGTGACAGGACTTCAATTAATTTTAAAAACAAGAATTCAGGAAATAGCTTTGAATACATTGTAGACTGTCCAAAGTGGGTCAAAATTAAACATACGGGCTTAACATAACCCAATATTTGAATGATTGTTCCTTAGAGAGCGGCAGCTAAGCTACTTTTTGTAGCCATCAACAAGATCCAGGCATAATCCTGGCTGATATTTTACCGGCCTTTGTGTTCAGAAGGGTTCGATTTAAATTGGTTGGTTTCCTGCCACAGATTCGGCTTTTCATCATGACCCATAAATTTTGAAAAAGGGGTTGAAAAGGCAATTCCATAATTTTAATGTAGTCCTGCTTTATTCATTACAAACTCAGGGAAGCAGCCAAATGAGATGAACACTACCAATTCTGATTATAGGAGTGAAAAAAGGTAAATGCCATATATTATGTAAATATATATCCACATCTGGCCAAAATGATGCATACACAAAATAAAATAAACTCAAATTCAATTCTGTTTTTAAAAAACATTAAAGTTGCTTGTTGAATATAATTCAGTGATGCGGAATCTAAATCAACTTTGTGTTTAGTTAAATACATAATTCCTTTAGGGTTATAGATAAATAAATGCTATATATGTTTTCCGAGCTTTCATAAAGTCTCCCAGTGACGGCTTGCAGATAAAGCACCTCCTGTGCCGCTTTTGACAAATGAACAGTAGTGGTTGAGCGCGGCGTGTGGATCTCCATAGTGGCTGGCAGCACAGTGATCCATCTTATTCTGCCAGGTGGGTGAAAGCATCTGTTCTCTGGATGGAAGATTTAAAGGGGCGGTATTATGTCTTTTCCAGGCACATAGTGCCATTTTGTAGGAAAATCAAGTAACTGTCAATTTCAGTGGTTATAAAAAGGTTACATTTTGAATATGACTTAAAAGAAATTTGACTTCCTAATTAAACACCTTGAAATCGGTGCCTCTGTTTATTTAAAAGTTCCTTCTCTTTCTGAAACTCCACCTTCAGGAAGTCATCACAACATGGCTCCTCTATTAGCCCTTTAATAATGTTTTTTACCCGTCTTGCTCTGTGAAGTAGCTCCTATAACGAGCTCAGCAGATGCTCAGTTCCAGCAGGTGTTTGCTAATTGCTGCTGGCTAGTCTGAAGGAGCTGAGTGAGGCCTGCTCTGTGAGGAAAAAGCTCAATAGCTGGGATCGGCCGCTCCGAGGAGGAGTTTCATCTTGAAAGCGTCACAAGGTCCGACCAGGTGTTTTGTACAGCTGAATGGTTGCCATGGTAGATTTCTCAAACATCCATGAAATAATCAAGGCAACACTCCTGGTGTGTTTTTGATGAGGGAATGACATTATAACATGATGTAAAGCTCAAAAAACATCATTTTCACAGAATACTGCTCCTTCAGAAAAGTGGGGACACAACACATGCACACTTTCTGCAGCCTTTTGTCATACAAAAAGTCATGTCAAGTATAATGATATTTTGTTTAAAATGGCAAAATATCAAAGTTTATAAATAATATTGTCACCTCACTAAAATAATGGCTAAAGTCTTTTTTTTTTTTTTTTTTTGCCAAAAGTGATTTTGGCAACAACAAAAAAAAGAAGTCACCAGGTCTTTCTTGTTCAAAGATAATTTAGGCAACAACAAACAAAAAAAAAAACAACACTTTTTGCAAAAACTGATTTAAGCCATTATTATTTAAGCAATCTAGATATTGACATGCAGTGTGTATAACACACCGATGGTTTTAAAGAGTATTGAATCCTTGCAGCTGTAAGTAAACATTAAGACGTTAAGGATTTATTGAAGCGCCACCTAACGAGGTGTTACTCACAGCTGGAGAAGATGAGTGGGCACGAGTGTTCATCCATTGGAAAGTTGTGCAGCTGCAGCTGGCACTCAGCATTTATAGTTAACCTGAAAAAAACAACAACAGGGAAAACAGAACCTCAGTTCATTAGAAACCTTTCATGATAATGGCATAAAGACTGTTTATGCTCTGATTGCAAGAAAACAAATGACAGGAAAAGTCAAGCAATGCAAAGCAGCTTATGGTATACATTTTGAAGCGTCAAATGTCTTTTGAAAGTGAACAATTTCCCCAAAATAACAAAACAAACAAAAAAAAATTTGAACAAATAAACATGGGTACCATGGTGGCTATTTAAGTCCATATTTATCCATTTTGTATTTTATATGGAAAAACTTCCAGGACATGTAAACTTTGGTTAGTCATTTGTAACCCCAATCAAATAACCTTGGTTGTAAGACATTTTTTTTCTATCATTCATATTCCCTTAATTTTGGGTGAAACAAGGACACAAAATAAAATACTGGACAATAACAATTATGGAAAACGATTTATGACAAAATTATAAAAACTGAGAATGCGTGGTGGCAATGATCTGGATCGATTTCCTGAGGATCAATGAGTGATGAGCAGGAGGAGAGACTCCATCCGGACAGAAAGGCGACGGAGGATTTTACACAATGAAGACGTGATGTTCAATTTACATCTACTTACCCTTATCAGGGTTTATTATTCAATTTACAGAAATCCAAGTTTGTAACATTTAAATACACTCTGTTAGAAAACAATTTTTTTTTCTCCTAAAACCTTTTTTTGGATGTGAAATATTAACAGAAATGAACTGATAATGTCACAAAAATGTAACCAATTTAGTCAGAAGATCAGATTTCTCTAAATCAAGTGAGGCTGCACTTAGTCCGGATTGTCTGGACCTCCTTATGATCATGATAGCAGCCTGCCTCCTCTCACATCAAACACAACCACAATCAGGCAGGACAGCATGAAAGGAAGTAAGTAGATTCTCAAGCATGAGGCGTGTTTCCCTGATGTGGCTTTCTCCACTTTGTTAGAAAGGATGCAGGATAAAAGCAGCAAATGTAAAGCCTAGGGAAGGACACATAGGAGTGAGGAGAGGAGGTAGGAGTTGTTTAAAATAAGTTTCTTCTACTTCTTTTTCTGCTTTTCCTTTCGGGGGTTGCCACAGCGAATCATCCATCTCCATTTAGTCCCATCCTCTGCATCCAGGGGCGGATCTAGAAAAATATCTATGGGGTGGCAAGAGGGGGGCAGGGATTTTTTCAGGGGTGGCAGCATATGCCTATATATATATATATATATATATATATATATATATATATATATATATATATATATATATATATATATATATATATATATATATATATATATATATATATATATATATATATATATGCCCAAACTCACTCTGGTGAGTTTGAGATGCCCAAACATGTTTGGACATGTTTAACATGTCCAATGTTTAACATTGGACATGTTAAACATTGGACATGTTAAACATGTCCAATGTTTAACATTGGACATGTTAAACATTGGACATGTTTAACATGTCCAATGTTAAACATTGGACATGTTTAACATTGGACATGTTTAACATGTCCAATGTTTAACATTGGACATGTTTAACATGTCCAATGTTAAACATTGGACATGTTAAACATTGGACATGTTTAACATTGGAGATAAACATGTCCAATGTTTATCTCCAAAACATTGGACATGAGCTGTCCCTCTGATGAACTCGTTCCCCAATCTTATCCGTTACATCCACTTTGTTCCCAAAGAGAACCTGAACGTCCGTAAATCTGAAGCCTCCGCTTATTTCTGCCTCTTGTCACTGCCACCGTCTCTAAGTCAGACAATATCACTGGTCTCACGTCTTCAGTCTTATGCAAATTTAGCAACAATAACTTGTCATTTGTCAACCGTGCAACTTATCAGTGAAAACATCAGAAAAGCTTCCTGTTATGTTAGTGAAATCCTTCCTTTCAAAGAATAAATGTGTAAAATGTGTTCTCAGATCATCAGGCCAAGGATGGATACAGTTAGCATCAAAATACGTAAATGGCAATAAATGATCTGCTGGTGTTGTGTCAATGCTCCAGACCTCTCAGGTCTTCTGGTTCTGCACCCTCAGAGCCAGAAGCAGCATTCAGCTTCTTCTCTGCACCACAATCTGGAACAAACTTCCAGAAAACAGCAAAACTGACCGAAAGGAGCGCCAACGACACAGCCGACTTTGCAGTACCGTAATCCCACCACACGTTGAGCTATCTGAAAAATTCCAAAGGTTTCTGAAAGGGGAGACATTGCGCTTTCCAGCCAATATCGGGTTGTTACGGTGATTTCCCTCCCGCCGCAGCAGAAGGTGACATTAATCTGAGGGGCAACTCTTTTAATAGACGGTAAATTACGAAAATAACTTGGTAGATATTGAAAGTTCCACTTATTATGAGTAAATATATTTACTAACAGGACATTTAAAGAACAGCGTACAATTAAAATAAGCAAAAATATCCAATAACTACTTATTTTATCTTAGGATCATGTAAATTCTTTTTTCAAGTAGTATGAACAAAATTTCTGATCTGATATTGAATTTTATTAAATATCACTATGAATTATACTCAGAAACATTTAGTGTGAACAGGACATTATCTTCAAGCATTAAAATATTAACATTTTCTCTAAAACACAAGAGTCAGATACACTTCCATCTCAGGATACAGCTGCTAAGCACTCTGGGTAATAGTTTCCACTCCTGTTTTTTTTTTATTTTTTTTTTTAAGTGATAACTTAAAAACTCTAGTTTATTGAACTCTTGGAGGTTTGACAAAATTAATAACAAGTTAACACAACTTCCTACTGTATGTTTCACAAACTCACACATTTAGGTTTAAAATGTAAAACTTGCTAAAGTCATTTGACTTAAAGAGCAGAAGGTGGTAGTCACAGTGTAGGCGGGAAATAAACAAAGCGTATGTTTTAATTTTTTTTTTCTGGACAATCAGTTTGTCTCTGAGCAGAAATTTGAACTTGGTGATCATCAGCCAAGAAAAAGTCCATATAATGCTAACAAGATGGCTAACAGTTAGCTTTCTGGGGAGAAAGTCTTCCCATCTTCACACACCTGCTATTTTGTTTACAGAGATAGGGCTCACATCTCACATGTCACATGTCCAGATGTTACTTGTAGAGAGATAAGATACAATGTTGGAACAAACAAAACCCATGTCAACCACAAACTATCAAGCAGGTGGAAGTAAACACAAATTCAGGCCTGGAGTAGAAACCACTTTCTCCCCCTCTTAACTTGTCTAGAGTTAGCCATGCAATTGAATCTTTCAATACCAAAGTTTTCAACAGAGACAAAAAGCAACCAGGAGCAAATATTTCCTCGTCGAAGTCTTCCTCATTCTGACAGCGGACGTTTATCTTGAGGAAAACTACGAGGTAAGCAGCCAAGTCAACAACAGAATATTTCCTTACGCAGCCCGTCAAATGAAATCCATTAAAGCGTCACCTGATGATATCTGAGGACGGCAGCTCAGATGCTTTCAGTCCTATCTGACGATTTGACATAAAGAACGGCTTGAGCATCAAAACAGACCGGCGTCAAGCTTTCCCCAATACGACTCTAAGCTTTACCTGCTGCCAAAGAAGCTCGAATCACTCATCAATCTGAATCTGTCCGTACGTCTCCACAAAAATTGTGATAAATTATTAAATGTTCAGAAATGCTTTATAAGCACTAAAGTTCAGTTTCAAACTCAAGAGTTTGATTTCACCAATCTTTTTCTTTCCGTATAACACAGCAATGCTTTTTTTTTTTTTTTTCCGGCCAGATTACTGTCATTACCTTAAGGTGTAAAGTATTTTTCCGTCGTTCCATATCCTGAGCAGCTGGTTCGGCATCGTGATCCAATGGGAGTCTGCGGTCTTGGAGTTTCTAAAGATGGTGTCTGGCAGCCAAATGAGTCCAACCATGTTGCTGTTCAAGGTCAGTATTTTCATTGTGCTGTTGTATCTGAGGCGGCTGTCTGTCCACGTCTGGGCAAAGATGATGTCAATTTGGTACTCCTGTCAAAAAAAAGAAGAGGAAAGGAACACATAAAAATCTATTCTTCCATTGAAAAACTTCTTAAATGCTTTGTTTTAGCAACACAGAACACAAGCTACCTTCCAATTACAGTATTGTGTGTTTGAGAAATATTTCTCTATGCGATCCATCAATCTCAGCTTTGACTGGTCGAAGTGTTTATCATTTTCCTTGTTGGTTGCTCTTTCTGTCAACTCATTCGTTTCTATGCTAAGTGTAGCCTCTCCAGGGATCTTTTCAGTCAGTTTGTTTTTTTAGCTTTTGCTGACAGAAATGAAAAAAGGTTGAACAAAAAAGAAAGTAAAATATGAGAAACATGCCACAATTAATCATTCATGCTAGATTTGTCTCTTAGCCCAGGAGATTGTAAAAAGAGAGCATCAGATGACTGATGATTGATGCGACCCAGAGCCTTGCAAAGGTATTCATAACTCTTCAACTTTGTTTTTTTTTTTTTTTACAACAAACTTCAATGTACTTTGCTGGAATTGTATTTGACAGACCAACACAAAATAGTGGATAAGAAAACAATAAGTAATTTGAGAAGCATGGCATTTGTATCCAGACCCCAGAGTTAAAGTTTCTGAAAATACGATGTCACTGTAAGGCCTTTCAGGTAAATCTTTGCTGACTTTGTTCAGCTGAAGACAGAAAATGTTGCATGTTTTCTTTTTTTTCCAAACTCAGTCAGATTGGATGGAGCAACCCAGTGAATGCACATTTTTTGTGCCAACATATAAATATGTTCGATTCTGAACGACTCCATTGTAGCTCTGGCTGTATGTTCTTTGTCCTGCTAGATTAAAACAAAAAATAAAATAATAATAATAATCTCTGCCCAAGTGTTTTGCACTGTCCATCAAGTTTTCATCCAGGATAGAATTTAGTTCCATCAATCTTCATATCGACTTTCACCAACTTCCCCATCCCCAAGAGGAGTGTCTGCCATTGCCATGATTCACTCTGATAAGGGTTTCTTTAAGATAATCGTTATTGTTTTTCTTGAATAAAAAACAGGGTGAAGAAGAGATTTAAAAAAAAGATAGAAACAAGTTGTAAACACGCTAGGAATACCACAACTCGCTAGCTGCTAGCTGCTAATGATACCAAAATCAGGATCTTCTCCATAGCTTTCAGCCTAAAACAAAACATTTTTTCACTCTTTTGGAGGCATTTGATCATTTAAAACACCTAATAAATTATTATTTTTTGTCTTAAGAATATAATCTGTAATAATGATGAGGAAACATGACTGATCATTCTACACTGAGCAGATATTCTTAGCTTGCTGTTGTTACATCCCTAGTAAATATAAATTTGTGCATTCACCCGTATTTCCATAACTTTAAACACGATTTAACTTCATTGGGATTCAACAACATGGATGGGAGTCCTGTAGGTCATGACATGTTACTGGGCTAAGTGGAGCTAAGTGAAGCAGCTGCTAGCCGTGGCAGAAAAACACCCGACGCAGCCTTAGCAACAGTCGAGTCACTTGGGTCATTTCTGGCAACAATTCACAGAAGGATGTACAGCATAATTAAAATAATGATGTGTTCCTCTCTCCTTCGCGCCCACGCATTTGAATTCAGCTGCCACCGCCTGAAATGTTTTGACCTTATGCTCATTCTGCACAGTGGCAGGAATGGCTCACCAATTAGAATAAAGTCTACATTCACAGAGCCCGGCGTGCGGGTCATGACCTTTAATTGTTTCGCACTTAGGAGGGGAAAAAATGTAAGAATTTTATGGCTGTGAAATAAAAGTGTTGCAGATAAACTCATTTAAAAATAATTTGAGGTGATCGACTCTGACAAGTAAATCTTATCTAAGACATTTGTTTGTTTTTTTTGCAAAGCTGCTTAATTAATTTCACATTACAAGGTGTTTTCATTATAATGAAGCGTTATGTTCCTTCGCTGCCCTTCCTTGTGCTGTTTCTAGTCTGTATAGGTGGCATTGCTGTAAATAATTTTGACTGTTCACTTTCAATTATTATAGAGAATTTTTCAGTAAAGTCTGCTGATGTAGAGGTTCTGCTAAACCGAAAGATCCTCCTGTGGAAAACAAAAAGACACATGATTTAAAGAAAACGACTGATTTATGCTAACAAACGTGACAGTAAAGAAAAAAACGGAGGGATTTGAGCCAAATAATAGAGACATGGATTACCTAAATTGGTCAAAACAAGAAATGTGGGATGTAGAGTTCTACGTTTCCTCCTACACAATAGCCATGGATTCGTACATTTCACACATCTGAGCTACAAATAATCCGATACTGTAAATCCACAAGCATGTTATTGTTAAACTCATTCTCAGACACACTTCAAAATGGAATACATTTAAACATCAGTCTAACCTAAATCCAAGCAAGTGTGAGAATTTGTGCAGCGTCAAGCTAGTGTTTGTAAGTCAGCTGGTCACAATGCCAAACAACACCAACAGTGGCTAACACAGCAAGAAAACTATATCTGTGTATTTTCAGCACTGAGACAATGTGTTAGGCTTACATTATCTATGTTTTCTAAAACATTAGCAATTTTCTGGTATTGGTTTCGTGTAGCACAAGAGTTGAATGTCATTTGGAGCACTGGGTTGTTATTGTAACTATTTTGACTACCTTCGAAAAACAAAGCTATTGTTAAACATTGAACACATTTAAAACAGTCACATCAAACAAATATTAATGTCAGACACACAGAGATTTTAAATGATCACTGAGATTTATTTTGGAGGGGGAAGCTACTAAAACCAATTTGACCCAATATGTGAAACACCCTCTTTGATAAATTATGTAATAATTGTGATGAATCAAGTTTTGATTAAATTCCACCAGTAAAGCGCCAGCCCTAATTACTTTCACACCTCTAAAGTCAGGAAATCATTTAAATAGAACCTGTGGGACAACACGAAGTAGGCTGAAATATCACAAAATGATTAAAAGAAATTTAAGCAGTAAAGTCATTTACATCTGCCAGTCTTAAACAGATTACAAAACCACTTCTAAAGCTTTGGGACTCCACAGCAAGAGCCGTTATCTCCAACTAGAGAAAACATGGAGCAGTGGAGAGCCTCCCATGAGTGATCTACCAAAAATACTTCTAGAGCACAGCAACGACTCAACCAGGGGGCCACAAATAAAAACATCGTCTAAAGCACAGCAGGCCTCACTTAGCTCAAAGTCAGACTTCATGATTCAATAATAGGAAAGAATGGGTAAAAAATAGGAAAATCGCAAGGAAAAATCCCCCACTAGTAATCAAACAGGACTCATAATCTTGCCTCACGTTTGGTATAAAACATCCTGATGACCCCCAAGATCACCAAGGTGTTTTATAGCAAGAGCACAACCTGAAGCTGTTTGGATAATATAAACAATAGGGAACAATAAACAATATAAAAGACTCATTGACTGTTATTGAAAGCGTTGCTAAGGGTGACAAAAATAGTACAGGTTTGTGGGGTCATTACACTTTAACACAGGGTTGGATTTTCTCCCCCTGAATAAATTAAATTACAATTATTAAAAAAAAACAGCTTTTTGTATTTACTCTATTCAATGTGAAAATTTGATTAGTGATTTGAAACATTGAAGTCAACAGTTGAAAACGACGTTATGCGCTCTATGCAGACAGCAGACATCAATCGATTATCCTATTCCAGTATTTTTGTCATGACATGTTACAAACAGTAAGCAGGTATAAAAAGTTGGTCAAATCTGAGTCAACTCCTGTTGTAATGATCTGGACGGTCAAAGTAACAGTTCTCAGTCTGATTTGACTTGCTGAAGATTTTTTGTTGTCCTTCCATAAGTTCTAGGTTTGAATGTCTATCGCGCTGTACTTACATTTATTTCTCAAACAGCTGACATCAAGGAAGCTTTACCACATCGACTCCTCTCTTCCAAATATGTTGGTGAATTTGTTGTAGCATGTAGGAACGTTGCGATCAATCACTCACATCAAATGAAGTTAAAATGGCCAACCGCTTCGCAACAATGCTCTCTATTGACAATCACGACTTTTTAAAGAAGCCTTTATTATTATTTCTCAATCTCTTCTAAACCTCAACAAAAACAGCAAATCAGAATTTTGCATTGATATGAAAAGTTTGGGTGTTTAATCGCATACAAAGCGCCCTATAGAGACAGTACGTTAAAACCCAGTCTGTTGCTTCCTCTTTCACTGCCCCAATTTTTTGTCGATTCTCTACTGACGTATCTAAGGTAAAGTATCTAAATATATCATTTCCTCCTGTCAGTCTGACTGCTAAGTGGAGTCACAGTTAGAAGATTTAGGCTAATGGGGACATATATCTGCCATTACAGTTGGAATCATGTGGCCAGATGGGAGTATCAATCAGGAGAAAAAATCTGCTGCTCATAGCTTAATGTCAACTTTGATGTAAGAAGAATTTTTCTGCAACAGTTTTATCCGTTGCTTAAATCGAGCAGAAGATGGATTAAAAAAAAACGATGGCTGGAAGATGCAGTCAAGTTGTGGAGCAGTGTGGGGGGAGGAAGACCGTCCAGACGGAGGACAACACTGCTGGGAGGGAGGGTGGGGCAGCAACTGGGAAACTCAGGGTTTATGAGGCAAACGAGCAGACATGAAATCTGCTGACACACTAGTCACTAATACAAGTAACTCCTTATTAAGGACATTTCAGATTTAAAGAGAAAAAATACTTAAGCACATCGTCTCACTCACTAGCGGAACAAGTCAGCGGGGGAGGGGGGGTGCAGTGCGGTTTGGGCCGTGTTTCTCGTTTCATTTTTACCCAGGAAGCACATTGGCTAAACCGTGAGTCAAACAGTCACTGGGACTGACTACTATATATTCCATTGAGGGACAGTAACTTTAACATCACATACACCTTTCTGAACAGGCGAGGGCGCACTTTCTCCGTCTATAATCAGACATTAAAGCGACTTGAAACCATTCCTCCCTCTCTGGCACCTCCAGACCCAAAGAGGGTCCGTGCCTGGTCTCACTATACCCTGGGTCTGACCGCGTTTCATCCGCATCACAACCTCCCCCTTCATAACATAAATGGACAGTATTGTATGTTTTAAAGCCACATAATGCTATATTAAAGCACAACCAAGTAACTTTCTTACCTTCAGTTGATATAAAAATGATTATATGTCATGTCTGAATTAAAATAAATTTGACTTTCCAATTTAATGCCTTGAAATTGGGCCTCTGTCTCTTTAAGAAGCTCCTGCTCTGACACTCCGCCTTCCATTATGCTGTTTACAAACGTTCTCAGGAGCTTTGGACCGAGAAGTAGGGCGTCTGAAGAGCTCAGATGCTCAGTTCCACCAGGTGTTTGCTAATTGCGGCAGGCTAGTCTAAAGGAGCCGAGTGACCTGCTCTGTGACGCAGAAGTTCAGCTGGAGACTGAAGGTTCACGGAGAAGCTTTGAGTAAACCGGCGGTGCTTTGTATGAGGAGACGTTTGTCTGCCTAAAATGGTTGCCAGCAGATATTCAGGAATTTCCTCAAACATGGATGAAAGAAACAAAGCAACAAACAGTCCAGGCATGTTTTAACATAACATTATAACATGATAAAAAAAATAAAAGGCAATTTTACATAAAACCTTTATTCATTCCTTGGCGTTCGCCACTTTTCCATGTTTTCTGTATTTGTGGATAATGTCTCTGGCTGTCGTTAGCTTGAGTAAAAAACCCTTTGAATTGGTTTTTTAACCATCTAGACTGAACACAGGTTATTGACTATTCTAATCTGTTCTTGAATTTCCTTTTACATATATTTATTTTCCTTTTAGCCCACCTCATCTTGTCAGAAAGTGTCTATTTAATTGATTTCCTGATTTTACGTACTGGGCATCGATCAGGAGTTAGAGTGGCTTGTAAAATTGAACCAAAAACTGGTTAATCATGGTTATTTTATGATTTAACAATGGGGATTTGTTCCCTGTGATAAATGAAATCACCTTTTGAAAACTGCTTTTTAGACAAAGCTAGTTTTTAGCTTTGTCTATTAAAATTAACATCTTAAACATCTAAGAAAACAACAGACACAAATGTTCACACCTGTGTATTGGATATATAGTGGAGACATTCTAGAAAACGTCAGAATACATGTTCATATAATCTCATATATTTATTATCTAAGAACCCAGACAAGTTGTGCACCAGAGAATCTTTTGTTGGTTTATTTGTAGCTTTTTCAAATTGTTTTGTAGACAATAAATAGATAAATTGTAATTTCACATTCTGAAAAATAGACAACAAAAAAAAATCAAGGGAATAATTTTTTTTTAATCAAATTTAATGTAAAATCTACACTATAAAATTGTTTATTTTGTTGGGTTTTTTTCACATGGAGTTCTTTGCCCTGCACCAGGTTCTGTACTGTAAGTGGGGCAGAGCGTACATCTCCTCTGCACTGAGCTGCCACACTGATTATGCAGGGAGATGTGGGGACACAGTGCATACTGTATATGTGCCATCCTTTGGGAAATCTTGTCATGCTCCTTTGCTGAATCCGAGTCTCTCCTTGAGCCCCAAAAGGTTAGAATTTAAGAGAGGATGAGAGGAGGGAAACTTTATGATTCACATGGTGGGGCCGACGGATCGGAGCACTAGAGTTCTGCAAAGGTTGGAAGTGAAGTGCTTAGAAACACGTTTCGGTTTTAAAATGATTGAAGACTGAAACTGGAAGGTAAAATTGTGGAGGACGAACACACAGCAGTCAAATGTTTGGTGAGACCTCATCTGTTTGTAGCCTGTTAGCTGTAGCTTTGTGATACGACAATTCACATCTGAAAGGTCAGAGAAATAAAAACAGAACAAACTTCCTGTTTTAGCCGAGTTAAAACAGGAAGCAAGACAAATCCCCGCGCTGTAAGAACGCTAAACCTGCTCAACTTTACTTTGTGCAAATCTGGAACAAACTTCCAGAAAACTGCAAAACTGCTGAAACCTTTGATCAATATGTTTTTAACATTGACCAACATATTTGATCTATGTTTGCTTAAAGATTTCGATGATGGCATTTGACAAAACGTTGTGTCTAATGTTTGTTTCATAAATCAGGGTTTCACCCAGTGTATTATCAGCCTGGTGGGCCACCAGGCTTTACTTGTGTCCCCACCAGGCTTACCATTACTTATTTAAGTTTATTTTTAAATGTTTGCATTTAAAAAAATGTTAAACAGTTGGACACTAACTTTATAGTTGGTATTCAAGTATTAATCTTCCAATCTTTCAATAATACATAATTATCAAGTGATATTTTCACATTTCCTGTCAAGTTTAAACATTTTTTAAGTCAAAAACACAATGGACTGCTGGATGAATGACTGACCTAGGATTAAAACCACCAGGCTTAGCAAGTTTTCTAGGGGAAACCTTTTTAATTGATAACTGTATGATGTTTTTAAGATGTAAAGCGCTTTGAACTGCCTTCTTCCTGAAAGATGCATCGCAAATAAACTTGACTTTAGTGAATTAATCCCTGTAAAGTAATTAAGAGAAGACAAGTTGGCAGGGAAAGATCAGAGAATCAGTCAGTAGAGAGGCAAGAAGAAAGCTGCTGTTGACATGTCCAGATATTTATTTATGAAAAAATTAAAAATAAATTTAAACCTTGAATCATTTTTCCTTCAACTTCACAATTATCCAAGACCTATTTATGGTCTGTCACATCAAATTCCTTTAGAATAAATGTAAGATTGTGGCTGTGGTGTTATCTCTAAACATGGATACGCCTTTATCAACCACTCATACAGGTTTTGATATGAAGATGTGCAAAAATTTGCCGACACTAACTGCAACAGCTGCCTATGTGGATGTACAGAATGTCGAGTATTTATAGAAAATTATAAGTGAGATTAAAAACCATGTTCTTGCAAAACGAAACAAGAGTCTCTCTGTGTATTTACCCTATGTTGTGAAGTTTTGGTGCTTTAATTATTGTTTACAGTTTTACAGCTAACAGTGGAGACATGACGCTTGCTTCCCTCTGACAGGCAATTTATGAGCCCTTGGAGCCAGGAAACATCCTACTCAGCTACTTTACAGACAACTTGGAGAAAGTCCCACTTTGTAGAAGAGTGTTACGCTGTGTCTTAATTTTGGATACGAAGAGGTTCCAAATACAGCGAGGAGGGCAGGAAACAAGCAGTAAGCAAGAAGAGCTGAACTGAGAGAAATCTCTTAAAGGGAAAGTACCATGTGTGTCCTAGACACATAGTGCCATTTTATAGCACAATAAAGCAACTATGTTACCGTTAGTTGCTATAAAAATGCTATATATCAAATATGACCTAAAAGAAATGTAATTTAACGTCTTGAAATTGGGCCTCTGTCTCTTTAAGAACTCCTCCTCTTTCTGAAACTCCCACTTCAGGAAGTCATCACAACATGGCTCCTCTTTAACAATGTTTTTACCATTGTTGCACTGAGATGCGCTGTTCTACCAGGTATTTGCTAATTGCTGCTGGCTAGTCTAGAGGAGCTGGGTGAGGGAGTCGCCGTGGAGGGCTGCTCTGTGAGGAGGAATCTTAAAAACTGCAACTCTGAGGAGAAGCTGCACCTCGTAGGAGGGTGTCTGAATGGTTGCCATGGGAGATTTAAATATTTCTCAAGCATGTATGAAAAAAAATCAAAGCAAAACTCCAGGTATGTATTTGATAAGGGAATAACATTATAACATGACCTAAAGCTCAAAATAGTCAATTTGACACAATACTGCCCCTTTAAAACAAAAATAAATTCTAAAAACATACCAAAAATAAGGAATAAAGGAAGTGAGGACACAGGAAGAGCAATGAGATCTGACTAGAAATCTGGGGCAAACAAGAGAGCCTGACACTGAGCTGAACATACATAAGGACTGGATGGCTAGATGGATGGACGGCAGTAATTTATTATGAAAAGTTGCTGCACTTGTCTCTTTAACTGTACCCCTCCAAAGCACTTCAGACAGACCAATAACATTTTCTAATAACCATTACCATTCTCATTTCATTTGGGATTTTTCCTCATACATGAACATAACGAGTCTCTTATTGAAAGCCCTTTGAATGTGAAAACCATCTACTTCGACTTGTAGTGAATCTGTGCAGGAAGGAATGAATCACCACCTGTTGGCCCATGGAGTCATGACACCCTGAATTATACGGCACATTGCAATTAAAAGCAGTGCAAGAATGACAACGGAGATTACTGTAAGTGAATTCATGTGCAACAAAGGAGCTTAAAATAGGGCTCAAACTAAAAGGTCGCTCTATGTAGTACTACTAAATATGTTTTAAGTACTTTAAGTAATCTACAGGCACGTTAGTGTCGCTGCAAACACTAACTGGTTATAAACCTAACCACACCGCTCGTTATAATTTGTAGATGCAAAGCAGACTAGAACATTAGAAATATAATAGGAAATATTATAATAAATATAATGGGAATAATATTAAATATAATGTGATTCATAAGGTAAATTATCTTATGAATCCATTTAGTTACACATATCACCAAAAATCAACCTCTACATTTTTCAAAAATAATAATGACAGCTGGTATAAAACAATATTGTACTAGACACACTAAAAAAAGAAGCAACTAACAAAGGAATCCAAAACGGTTTTGAAATATGAAAAGCATGGCATGTTTCTCAGATTTTATTTTGCAAAATAAAAGAAAATTCCTGCACAATTTGGTGTGGATCATAAAAATCATAAAATTTTAAGACAACAATCAATGTCTGACTTATTCTCTCTCATTATTGTGGCATTTAGCAAGCAGGAACAATTGTGGTTTGCTCTGATGTAACCCTGCGTGTCAATTGCTGAGCTGTATTGTATCATAACTACGATTCAGATTTTTGTGAATCTCTCCAGGAGATTAAGATTATTTTAAATTGACTGGAAAGCTTTCTTTATTTCTACATGCAGTAAAAATTGTGTTGAAATAGATTTGAATAAATGACCAAAGTTGGTCCACAGCATCCCATTCTTCCATTAAAACCTCCAGCAAACCACAAGCTACTAGTGAAGTTGGACTTACCATGTTGATTGAAGACACCGGTCCGATGCTGTTCACAAATATATCCACATCTATGACAGTTGGCTTCACTGAAGAAGAAGAAAAATAACATATATTTTACTCATCAAATTGCTCGCTGTTGCTCCATCCTCTACCTGCTTCTATAAATTAAAGTGAAGACAAAAAAAGGTCCTGAATTAAAGACACTTTGCTGTTCAGGAGCCTCTGAAGACAGAGTGAAGAGGCCCTCAGGGCGTCATGATCACACATTAGTCTTCATCGCAAACTGCTGTGATGCTGTGATGAAACACCTCCATCAGTGTTCGCTTGAAAGAGACAATTATGCATCGATTATTCCCCAGTGAGTCGAGCCCAGAGCCACACTTTTTTAGTCCTTATCCCATTAAGGCCCGACTCTCATTCCAAGTGCTTTCATTTGGCCTTCTTTCTTTAGTTTCCGTCTCCGTGGCAATCAAAGCTGTGCCTTAGTTGTTTTTTTTTGTTTGTTTTATTGTCTTTAAAAGGAGTATTTCAGGGGAAAAAAAACAATACACAAAGAATGGATGCTATTGAGGTGACATTTTCCTATCTAGCTGTGGATTTCAGTTTTCTACAAGGAAAAAAAAGCAAGAGAAAAATCTCGTCAAAAGGCTTTTGCACAAAGGCGAAAAGGCCCAAGCATTGTGGGACAGAGGTTATTGTGTTTCCCATAAATATTTAGCAAAAACTCGACAGACAACAAAAACAACACAATGTTAAACTCGAAGCTTTTGTGATATAGAGTCTAAAGAAAGATGCTGCGATTCCTCATGGTATTAATACACCTTGAACTTTTATGCATTTTATCTCTTTACATCTACAAAACGTCAACACGCTAACTAAAAGTGTTACGTCACAATTAAGCATAAAGCAACTAATAAATGATTTTTACAGTTTTGTTTTCAGATAAAAATCCGAGGCCTCAAAAGTTTAGAGAATATCAGTGAACGAGCAGCGTCAAGAAGATCAAGAAACACATTAAAACATGTCAGGGTTAAAGTTGCAGAGATGTTTAAGGTTTATGCTGAAGGTTTTAAACATTTTACGGTGCACTGATCCATCCATTATCTGAAAACGGTCAAAAATGTGGCCAGGACAAGATCATCCACCTAAAGTAATGGTTGGTGTACACAGAGCGTTTTAAGGGAAGCAGGAAAGAGATCCATTGTTACTCTGGAGGGACTTGGATCCAGGTTTCTACCACAATAAAGACATACAGCTTCCTAACTTTCATGATTTACCTTCAAAATAAGGTTGATAAAACTTACAGAAAATGGACAAAAACACATGGGGGACATCACCTGAAAAAGGCACATATTTCAGAAAAGCAAACTCCATCTAGCAGAATACAGAGTTTAAGAAGCACAGAGATGGTAGATTCCAATGCCAAAGCTTAGGAAACCAAAGTGGCCATCAGCAGAGGTTGGGTGCCACAGCGCTGTGGCCTCCTGTGGCCACAGCGGTCCAGAAGGACTCTGAGGAGAGGTGCCTGATGAGAGAAAGACTGTAACTAGATGAGACAAATGGTCCTTGAATGAATTCGAGAACAGCAGCTGAAAGAGGCCAACCTCAACCTTGCCACTTGGAGAGGATCACAACATGACAGACTCAAAGTGAAAGTTGATGGTTGAAGACAATATCGGTTGTGAACTCCACAAATCGTTTGTGGAACAGTGGCAAAGGCAAAGCCGTTGTTGAAAGAAGTAAGAAGCTCAATTTTCAGTACGCCTTAAGATATGTAGATGTGAAAGAAGGTGTTCTGGTCAGACGAGGACACACGGACATGCCAAAACGTGTTCACAAAACATGTGGGGGTCCGACTGAGTGTGATCGCACTGCGCCTTTCCCCTCCTTGATCTTTCTGATTCCTGCCCATTGTGGATTGCCAGTGCCCACACCGCAAGTTTGGGGTGCTTGGAGGGAGTTCCTCCTCCTCCTTGATAGTGCGGTTAGATATAGGGTATGAGCCTCCATGACATAGAGGTTGCTTCCCCCGTACTTCACTGCCAACCTTGGGCACATGGCTACTCTGCTGGGGTGCCTGGTGTCTACAGTGGCTGCAGCCTCTAGGATTTGAGGCAACCTTCCCCTTGCTACTCTTGGGGGCTGGGTGGTAGCTATTCTTCTCATCATTGCCCTGGAAAATATAGACAACCAACAGTGGGGTATGCCTGAAGTGCCACAACAGGACACAAGAAAAAGAAAGGGTCATTTACTGAAATAGAAATAGATACAAATCTGGAGAAGTCATTCCACTTTTGTCACATGACTAAAAATGAACAGGAGCCACTTGCTTATTTCACTTGATCAATCTGGCCCCCCATTTTAACTCCAGCTTCCCTCGTCTTTGTCTTTAGGTAAGATGGACCTCATAAGCGCCCACACACTCTTGTCAAATCAGATATATGTATCCATCTGTAAAGGAAAAAAATCTCTCCCATCATTTTATATGAACTTTCTTTGTAGTCTTTCTCCACCTGCCAGTTTCTGTGACTGCGTTCACCTTCTTTCTAACAGATGGGACACCAAAGCACGCTTAAGGTGAATCGATGCAGAGAGCTGTTTAGTTGCCATCCACAACTGTTCAGCAGCTGGGGAACAAGCAGAGTAGATCAGAACCCACGCCTTTAAGCTCTAACATTAGAATCATTCTGGGATCTTTTACGATAATTCACGTTTCTACACCATGACTGAGTGAGCTCGTGTTTCATGCTCAACAACAGACACTTCAAACAGACTCCTGGCAGGGAACTCACTGTGTGTAAGCTGTCAGGTAATAATGTCAGCTGCAGAAACAGGACGCGTTTTGCCCTGGAGAGCAGCCACCCAGACAAGCAATTAATTGGAGACAATCAACCCTGATAGCTGGTTCTCAACGCAGTGCATCTCCGATCCTCAGCCCATCCCCTCCTCTACTGACCTAAGCTTCCCTCCCAGACAGAAACCATTCAAATGCTGGTGCGACCCAGTGAATGGCTGTTGTTTTCACAGTCATGACGAGATTTATAAAGTTTTTCATGAAGTCATTTCAACTGCTGCTGAAGCTCCACAAAACACTCTATCATGTCCAGGCTGCCCTGCATAACAAGTCAACATAGATAAGTATTAAATGACTTAATCATAGCCGACGTCTTTTGCTCTGTTGAGGATCTTTCTCATTTACTTCCAAATTTCCGTTTACACAAAGCCACTCTTCAGATAAACTGGAACCTTTCTGTTGCGATCCAGCCGCTCATTTACACGTCAACCTCTCATCGGAGTCACACCAGCATTTTTTGCAACACCAGGTGCAGAGTGAAACTTCCTTAACACCCGTAACGGAGATGTGAAGTAGGTGAAGTACTCCACAGGTGAGATCAGTGATGGTCAGACGACACCAAAACCTCGGCACATCCACCGAGCAAACAAGAATGAAACCCTGTGTCGGTGCGCGTATCACTTTAAGGAAAACCACGTGACCGATACAGTTCCCGTGTCGTTTGGATGTGAACGACATCCAAAGGACTCATCAAATTGTATTGATGAGGGAAAAACTGTGTCGACACGTTTGTGGGTTTTGTTGGAGGGAGATACTTTGTGTTCTTTGCTTTGCGTTTTTCCTAATCAACACCTGAAAATACCGGCAGCTTCCAGGCAGCTATATTGTGCAAACGTTGCCTAAAACAAACAGCCGTTCTTGCTTTTTATTTCTTGGTACCAGTACTTTCACTGTAGCAACATCTTTTTACTAGACGCAGTTTGTCAGGAGGTAAACATTTTTGGCACTTCCACTATAAAGTTTTAAATTCAAGGCAGCCATGTTGAATTTTGAGAAGCTTCCAACTTTCCTTTTTGAAATTATGATTTCACAAGAAAATTTCTATTTCCTCCCTCCCAAAATGAAACACATGCAACTGCAACCTTCAACCGACCAGGCAGTGACAATGGATAAGAATCTTCATTTTATACTATTTCAATTCTGACACGGCATAAATTACTAGTACTGATTGTGTGGTAAATTATATTGGAGTTTGTTCCTACACCACCACTTAGCAGCAGTTCGACTAGCATCTGACAGCTAATGGTGAGGTGCAATTAACCAGGACTTAATTACAGTACCTGCTTGCTTGCTTGCGTGTGTGTTTATCTGCCTCAGTTCACTGAAACCATCTAAGAATATTGTGCTGTTCATGTTTACTTTATTTCACATTTTTAAAAGAAGATATTATGACCAAGAGATATACCAATTGGCTACTTAAGTAGCCAGTGGTCACCAGAATTGAGTGATATTTTTTTTCTGAACCAGCCCTGACCAGTGACCTTCCTGTCAGAAATTCAAAATTTCACTTATTTTATGAATGCGGTAGCAGTACCAGGCTACACTTACAACACCACTCTTGGGTGCGGATGTTGTTACTGAATAAAAAAGACCAATTTTGCTGTTTTCGGCATCAGAAATGCTTTTAACATGAGGCCACAGGAAGCACAAAAAGTTTAAGAGGTTCAGTTTAAGAAAACTGTTCTCTACTGAGATGTGTTGGTTGTTTCCAGACTTCAGGGTTGGTGACATTTTGCCCCTTTTTGAAATTTTGTTCACCTACTACCCATCCTTTACAGGTTCCCACTGGATGACAAAATTCAGATGTTGAAGAAGGTGCAAACTGACCAGGAGCTGTCTTCAGCAGATAGTGAGAATGTTGTAAAATGGCTACTTTTTAAATGGTCTGTCCTAAATCTGAAGATGTTGGAAGTCATTTTGAAATCTCAAAGTCAAGGGAAGAGTTAAAATTTTTGAGATAGTAAACATCAAGACTGCTGTCTAGCCTCATTCGTCACCCAGGTTACTAAGATAAAATGGTCAAACAATTTAAAATAACACCTCGTAGTTATTGCATTATTGTTTTAAATTGCTAAAATCTTGCTTGACTGTGTTTGATGCACTCTCTCTCTGTCTCTCTCTCTCTCTCTCACACACACACACAACAGGGTGTTCCCTTTGCAAAAAATAACCTTGAGCACCTAAAGCTGAAAGCCTTAAAAAGAGAAATTGCAATTAGCTAAAATCGCAAATTTGAAGTTTACATGAATCAAATCTCTTGGAAGAAGCTCAAGGCAATAAGCAGTGGGAAGCTAACACTCGGAGAAAGCATCCAGAGGCAAGAAAAAGGAGATCCTGGAACCAAACCTTCTGTAACATTAATGTGTCATCATGTTGGAAGCTGACAGTGACGCATTAGCTGTTCTCTCTCCAGGCTGACATCCGAAGAGTCCGGTTCTCTGACGAATGGACAGCTGTGAGCCAGGAGGAAACAAACTGCTCTGTCTGGCACGCCGCTATTTGTGATAAACATGGTCATGTGACCACACAGCTGGACGGTTTGCCGTTTCAGGGTGAAATATAATTAGAAACACCCTTGTCAGAACGGATTACCAGGTTAGCTTTACTCGGTTAGATTGAGATGGAACAAAAAAAATATCAATAGCTAAACTAATAAAGTTTTCGCTCCTATATCTCCCACCAGTTAACGTTTTCACATCTTGCGAAGACTTAAAATATCCAATTGGACTGAAAATGTGCCAGATTTAAGGAGTTAAACTGGTTATTTTTACCTCCATGCTGCATGTCCCTTTGAGGCCTAAGCTATCACGTTCAAACTCATAACCAAGGAGCTGGTGCTAAGCTACCGGTTTTACTCTGAAACAGATTTGGTGGCAAAAGAAGAAGAAACTTTTTGCTCTCATGTTTTTTCTCCATTATGTATTCTTCTTTAACCACGTTTTCACTTAAATTTTAACTTTTAATAGCCTAATCCCTCACACATTATCTTGGAGATGATCCAACTGAACATTTATTTCAGATTTACCAGAACTGACTGCCTTGGAAAATTTTGCATTTACATTTTTATATTTTGTTTGTTTTATTTTACTTTAGCCAGAGATTGTGATTTTTTTTTAGCTCAGTTTCCCCTGAAAAAAAGTTTAATTCATGTGTATTTCTGGATAAAAATCTTGAAATATCTAATTAATTTACAAACAAAAAAAAGAAGACGTTTTACTACAAGACTCAATTAACAAAAAAAAAAAAAAAAGAAATTCAGAACGCTGGGATTAAACAGATTTTTTTCCCCCAATGGTCCTAATGCTACTTTTCTCTGTGGGACGACAGCGTCATTCTTTTATTGGCGGTACTCTATTACCTTTATCCACTAAAAGAATAAAGGAGTTTTTATCATGTTTTCAATTATTTTTCCTACCTTCCTACACGACTGCATGAATGTGTCTCTGCTGCTGCCCTTTCCAGTCAACTCATTAATCACATTAGCTCACAGGAACTCCCCGTGACACGGCTTCACGACGGAGACTCGCCACCTATTCTTGGTGGCTATCGGAGCGGCGGCGCAATGACTGATGGCACCGAGACCTCAGCTTCTGCCATCCCGGTCCGGGCTCAGCAGCAAAAGGAACACCAACGGGCTCTGAAATATTCAAAAAGCAGAACAGATCGCCCACCTCAGGCGATCATCTGTTAGCCGGTAAGCAGACCCCAGAGCCGCTTCGAGACGGCTCCTTAATGACCCGAATCAAATAACTGCAACAAAGCTGCAACAAAGGGGACTTAACGTTCAGGTGGTTGTGTGTTTATCCACTTTATGTTGCATAGTTTGACCTTCATGAGATCAAAAGACAGATCTACTTAAAGTGAGACATATCTTCATCAACTTTTGATGCAGCCAGAATCTGGAAAAATCATCAAGATAAGCTGCTGGTTTGTTTCCAACATTTCAAGGAAATGTTTTTTTTTTTTTTTTTCCCCTCACCCTCATGGTTCTGAGCAATTTTGCCATGTGACAGAGAAGAAAAACCAAATCAATCAGTCATTATGATTCCACTGACAGATGCTGACAGTAACTGGCTTATTTACTAGGTAACAGTGTAAACAAAAGAGCAGCGCATTTGTTTCCATGCGGGCTCTCTGTCTCTTTTATGTCATCTGATTTTGAGTGGTGTGTCATCGCTTTTAGCAGGTCAAGTCACAGCGCTGCGCACAACGGAGACAAAGTAAAGTTGGTAAATTATAAGATGTCATTCTGATCTTCATCTCCGCACATTTCTCAGTGGAAGTCGCCACACTTACTTCCGTAGATTTCACTAACTTGAATCATGATCCCGCTAAAGCTAGAGACCGACCGAGCCACTTTTGTCACTTCCGATACACTGATCCCGATATCTGAGGTTTCGTATCGGCTGATAACCGATCGGATACAGAAAAACAGCGTTGAATTGACTGAAAACTTTTGTTTTTTAAAATCCTGACATATTTGATAACTCTGAACCATTACAGCACATTTAAATACACAAACAGCTGCAAAAGCTTGGTCAAACATGCAAGAATAACTTTAATTAGGAATATAACCCAAAATGGAAAATAAATAGTAAAGGAAACTGATGATAAAAACAACATGTCAAACAGGTAAAGAAGAAACTGCAGCAAACCTCTCAAATGGTTCAGAAAGAGCAAACAGGAACTCTAGATAAAATGTAAAAATCAATCATAGAATTCAATCATAGAAAGAGCCTAGAATTAGACTGAATAGATGTGTGCTTATGGATCAGGCCCGTTGTTACGTTAAACGATCTGTAATTGTTTTCAATATCAGGACCGATACAGATATTGATGTCGGATTGGTCAATCTGTAGTTAAAAACCCAGATGGAGATTCATTTTCACCACTCAGTTTTTTAAAACAGGCCCCTGATTTCTATGTTTTTCATTTTAAATATAAAAAATACCTGAATGAGTAATTAAACTCGAGATGAAAAGCCTGACTCAAAAATGTTTTCCAAGGAATTTTTCCGATCACCCCTTTGGGACGCCGATGGTGACCTCGGACGGCGCTCTTTCCTGCAGAGTTCTAACAATGAGCTCCAAAGATGCTTTTTTTTTCTTCTTGTTTCTACCGTCCTGCTTCACTTCAATCCTTTTTTAGCCTTCAGACTTTGTCACACATAATTTGAAAACTTTTATTTCTTCGTTCTGACTGTAGATAAGTCGAAGCAGTTGGCTGTTTTCTTGTAGTCGTCCTGATGCATGAGGGTCGACAGACGTCTGCCTCACAGGAGCGTTTAACAGCTGGAGCTTGGAAATAAATCCAGGATCTCGTTATAACGAGAGAACCTTCTCGCTATAGCAAATTGCGAAACTCGATAAAACGAGAAATGTAGGGTTATGACAGGGCGAGTTTTATATCTGGTAATAGTGAGATAGTTTCTTGTTTTAATGATGTAAAAAAAAAATGCCCCTCTGATGGATTGCAGCATAAAGAGGCTCTCCTTCTCATAGTGCTGCTTCTAGACAACATCTAAAAATCCCAAAAGGTGTTGCTGCTTTTCTGCTGCCACTTTTCTTATTTGAAAGGGAAAATATTTTGGATTTAATGAGAAATAAATCTCCTTTTTTTTATTTCATTGAACGTTTTCTCTTTTGAATAATATTCTGCTCCTGAATTTATTTCCACGTTCTTGCAGTTTCAGTACTTAAATTCTCGAGTCTTTCCTATTTTGCAAAGTACATTATTAAAGAAAATGGAGTCATGTGTCACATAATGATTCTGTCCCTGGGAAACAGCAAGTCATAGATTAGCAATTATTAGTTCCTAGGACCTCTGATCAACATTAACAGAAAAACATTTAGAAAAATGACTTCAGTTACATTTATTTGATAGTGATTTAAAAAAAAAGATTTCTATTTCTTAATCATTATACGTTTCCTTCCATAGTAAACACAATCCAATTAAAGATTAGATTTTTCCTAAATTACCCATAAAATATCAAGTTACTGCAATGAAAGATACATATATTTTATATGTTTTAGAACAATTTACCAGACGACTTGCATAAAATTTGATTTCACTTACTCTTTTAGCAACTCAAGTATTTTGCGCAAAATACAAAAGCACTGCACACGTACAAGGAAGCTCGAATACAACAACAATTACTACTTCTGCGTTCTCAGTTGTATCATCAGCGTAGAAATCCATTCGTATTCGAGCAACGCGTTCGGAACGGCCCTTGTTGTTCAAATACGAGCTTTAAAAGTCACATTCATTAACGCAGAAAGGACGAGTTCAGATGACTTTAGGCCATCTGTCATCAAAAGGCCCACGAAACAACAAATGGCTCTCTGATTTACTTATCTGCGGCCCGTGGTCGGGGGAATTAAAAAACAAAGGCTAATTGCCCGCGCTGTGTTTCTCATTAGTTCTTTGAAGTCACCCACACAAGTTAATTTTGTCCATTTTGGCCGGGCAATCAGCAATGAATACAAATCTGCGATGCACTAGAGGCTCATAAATTGTGACTGTGTTTGTGTGTGTGTGCGTGTGTGTGTGTGTAACATAGTTGCTCCCTAAAGTAGCTCAGTGAAAAGGTCATCGTTCTTTTTTTTTTTTGTTTATAAATAGTCACTACATGACTGGACAACAACACCTGAACAGTGCGGCTTAGAGCGTGTGTAAACGTTCCCTCAGGCTTAAAATACCGCGACTCGTTTTCTTTATCTGCTTCATCCATCCCACGACAAGATCCCACCGATTACTGGGGACGTGTGTGTGTGTGTGGGGCGGGGGGGTTGGATATGGGTTGGTACACACTGGAGATCCAGACCATCGCTGAATTACAAGACAAAAAAACAAACCAAAAACATGTGCATCCGCACGCATAATTTGGACTCGCTAATTAACCTAACATGTATTTGGACAGGAAGTTGAGTTACCCAGAGGAAATAATTGAATACACACTCCAGATGTGTAAAGAACACAGTGAATGTCCCTGACAAGAATCCAAGGCTGTGGACTTCAGCTGTGCAGTTAAAGCTGCACTTGGTAACTTTTATTAAAAACTATTTTTTTACATAATTATTGGAACTGTCTTAGCGAGAGAGGTAATCTATGAAAAGAGTAGAGCTCCTCTGTCTCCTCCCACTTCTAACAAAAAACATCCAATCACAGACAGGAGGAAGGTCTTATCGCTGTCAATCATGGTCGTGTATATGTGTCGCTCTTCTGCAGTACAGCTTCTCACAGTCAGCAGAGCCCGTCACGAATGTTAACGCTATCGTGAAGGAGGATAAACTGTTTTTCCGTAACTGTAAGCTGTTTCTCCACCATTAGCATATTTAGCAGCGTGTTCACGAGGTTGATTGACAGCACTAAGGCCCTCCTCTTGGCTCTAGTTGGTTGTTTTTGGCAGTTTGATAGTACATTTTTACAGTTTGTCAGAATTTTACTGAGTGAAAATGCAATAACAACATTCTTTCTCACTCTATAAAACACTGCCTGTCTGTATTGACTAACACTTAAAGGTGACTGTTGAGCTGAGCTAACATTTGCTTGTTTTACCTTAAAGGTCAAAGGTTATTTCTGTTCTGACAAATCTCAGCCCAGCACTTATGGTAAATATTGTTTCTCTCACATTTAAATTCTTGTCGTTATTTGTGACATAATAACCTTTCCTGCTCTTCCAAACATCAAACATGGAGTATCTGCACATCTAGTTTGATGTAATGCGATTTTCCACTTCGGAACAAAATCAGTACAACTCTCGGCTGTGAAACAAGTTTGACCTCCTTTTGTTTCCTTACAAAGTCACATTGACATTGAATCCTGAAGCCCAGTAAACACTCCAGTATTTAGAAACAAACTAATGTTAAGTTTTTATGTGATTTTTTTTAAGTCCATCACATCAGTGAAGGTTTTAATTAGCATAAATTACCAGAGTTAATTCAGGTTAATAAAAAAAAAAAGCTAACTCTGCTGTAACAGTTATATTTTAATATGCTGATTTAGTTGTTGAAACATACAATTAATGTATGTTCCAACATACATTAGTTGTATGTTAATGTATGTTAACATACATTAACATACATTAATTGTATGTTAATGTATGTTAACATACTATTTCGAGGTACAGCTCGACTAAAACATGCGAGCTGTACCTCTGTAGGCAGCATTCATTTTGATTTTTATTCACCAATTCACTTCAATTTCAACTTCTGTTTTTAAACTCTTTACATTTTTCTGTAAAGCTCTTTGTATTGTATTGTAAACCAAATGTTTTATACAAATACATTTTCCTTGCCTTTTGTATTTCAATGTAAAGCTGACTCTTTATATATATATATATATATATATATATATATATATATATATATATATATATATATATATATATACATTGACATAGCATCCTACTGCTCCTGTAGCCTTGTTTTTATTTTTATTCTTCACATCTATTTCAGTTTTAATTGTACTCAATGTTAGACAAAGAATATAGTTTAAAATATTTGCCACTGCTGCTTTTGGAGAATCTTTATAAGTATTTTTGGTCTAGTTTCTGCTGCATATACTGAAATAAGTAACTTTTCAGCACAATATAGGAGCTTGTTTTGAGTAGATAACTCCTTCATATTGATGAAAAATATGACATTTTTCCAATTTAACAAACAAAATCATTCTTTTTCATCAATATTAAATAAGAATCGACTCAAAACAAGCTCCTATTTCATGCTGAAAAGTGACTTGTAAGTTAGTTTTGTCTTATTTCAAATGTACAGAGAGATTTCCACCAGAAACTAAACCAAAAACTGTAAAATTTTGTGATTTTGTGTTTTTGCTGTGTTAGGAATTCATCCTTTCAGTTCTGTGTTAAATCAAGTATTTAATGTCCTACTATATTACAATGAAATTATTTATTTTAGGGATTTCATGACACAAAACTTTAAAATGATCACTTCATAAAACTGTAGCTCAGTCGTGTCTTAGGCATTCCCGTGTTTTTCTGCGTCCAGACTGCTGTAGTTTGCGCCACATTTTGACAGGAAGAGGTCAGGCGGGGCCGATTTACCGACGACTACGTTAGCGCTACGTATCACTAAATTCTTCACGCTGCTTCTTAACAGTATATTTGGAGGAATCTCTTTTTTGCAAAAGCAGATTTCAGTCGAGCTCAAAGGGTTTAAAGAGGATTTGGGCATGGATCACTGCTGCGTAGTCTGAAACAATGCATCTTTTCATTTTCTATTCAGTCTTTTGTGGTGTCAAATATGTGCTTTATCTAATTTTTCTGTAAAAAAAAAAAAAAAGACCTTCACATTATGTCTGACAAGTACATTTTCCTTTAAAACACCTTTTCAGTCCTGGGATTTTATTGACTGGTCTGATAAATGCATGTAGGTGAAAACTACAAAGGGGACCTTTGCTCAGCATCTGATGGGAGAAAAAAAACAGACAAAAAAAAACAGAACGATCTGACAAGCAAAAGAAGAAACTGACTGACTTTTAACAACCCAGGAGGTGATTGAGCAGTGAGAGAACCAGATGGAACAAATTGATGCAAGACAGTCCAGCTGGGGAAGAACCTGAACCAAGAATCTCAGGCAAAAATGACACACAAATGAACAAAGATGGAGTAAGAGGACTCAAATGACTGAACTGAGTAAAAAGCTAAAGACTTTCATTAAACCCTTCCAGACCGAACGTATCGGCAAAGACACAGCCAAATTTGCTCTCAGTTACGGTAAACTGAGAGATGCCCATCAACACACTGAGTTTACAGGCCTCACAGTCCAGCCAGGCGTTAACGTCTGTTGATTAATGCACTGCTCCATGGTTCAACGCGTATTGTGGGACTGAGATGCGGCTTCGCTTCTATTCCCACAGAATGTTTTTATGTGTTCCAACCTTTACAAACTGAAGAGAATCTATACCAATTTGTTTCTATATAAAAAGACTCTCTGACAGTAACCTTTAAAGGTAAACTATTATACTTCCTTAGCATAGGTCTTTAGGCTGCAAAACAACACTTTTTGCGCAAAATCATTTGTAAATAGTGAGATCTCAGTTTGGTCAGTTCTGCCTATTTGAGTTCCTTTCAGATTGAGCTTTAAGTCTAAACGAGCTCCTAGCGCTGACTGCAACTCTATGTCTACGTTCACACGTGAAAACAGCTGCAAACCGACGCACAGTTATACAACCATACCTCTTTGAAAAGCAAAAGTGGAGCCGCCTGCACAACCAGCAAAACTGCAGCAGGTGGTTTCCGGATGTTAAGTCAACAACAAGAGACTTGTCTATTCCAGCAGCCATTGTACAGCACATACTGTGGTAAAGCCAGCTGATCAAATATGCTGGAGCTCCGCTTTGGTTGCTAGGTAAAGGGGGGGGGATGAGCTAGGGTTGGGACTGCTAGGTAACATCGCAGGTTTTTGAAATGGCTCCTTTTCTATAGACACCAAAAACATCACATGAACTTATTGCCAAAAACGCCTGGATGTTTTTTTCTTCTTTTTTTTTTTAAATAATCTTGGTCTTGTTTCTTTGTTTAGATCTTGCTGTTTGGTTTGACCCGTTTCTTCTAATGGTGCCGGCTAGTGCATTTCCAATTCTGGAGAAAACCAGAAAGATTTTGGCTACAGGGAGGATAAGATGTCAGAAAACAAAATCCACCAACAAGGAAAAAAAAACAGAGAAAATGTCTGTCGACGCTGTTTCCTCGTCACCTTCCTGGATACTTTGGCTACACTAATGCACAATCGGCACCAAGAGATACATCAAAACTCGCTTTTACTCAAATAAAAAAAAACGGAATGTAAAATAAATTTTTGCTGTAGATGTTGAACAGACTCAGCCTGTAGAAGGTGCTGGAAGAAAATAAGTGTCTTTACAGGCAACATGAACAGACCAAGAGGTGAATACGGTAACTATAGTTACAGTATACTAGTATACTACAGCAACGTAACCTTCTTTACTCTTACCGCTTTGGTAACATCCATCTGTCTGTAAACTATTATCTGGTTGAAAAAGATACTAAATTATGTGAATGCATTTATGTAGTGAATATTCTATTGTATCTTCTTCCAAACTGCGCATCCATTTTTATTTATTATTATTATTATTATTATTAATAGTAGTATTTTTGTTCAACATGTTTTATTTATCGTCCTGGTTGAGAACAGAGATGGTTTGAGCTTCCTGCTACATTACCTCATTTACTCTAAGTTTAGGGTCCTAGTCCAAGTATAAACATTTTTGAACAAACAGCAAACAAAAACCTGAAATTCAGGTTTAAAACATATCAGAATATGACATGAATCGAATGAAACTGAACAGTAAGTTCAAGAAGTGCTCAACAGTTGCATGAATAGTTGTTCATGGCTCCTTTTTTGCATTAATTAGTGCATCGCTGTGGCATTGCATGACCTTAAGGCACCATGATTCTGTTTCTAAACAAAATACACCTGGTGCTTTAATTAGGACGTTGGAACACAGAAAAAAAAGTGCAGTCTTTGTTTTCCTCAGCCCAGTTTGGATGCTTCATGGTGTCATCACAAAGAGGGCAGCACCGGGTCCAGGATACGTCTGTTTCTCTTCCAGCTGCTCTGATTTTTCCCTCAAACACTTTAGAATCCTCTCACAGCTGCAGTTTTCCCTGCTGCTTAGTCTGCCACACTTTGTCCTTCCACTCATCTTTCTGTTGGTATAATTAGGTGCAGCTCTCACAACTTGTTCTGCAACGACCTTTTGTGAAGTCCATGCCTTCCTCAGGCATGAAATTCTTTATATTGAAAATCTTTTTTAAAAAATTATTATTATTATTTGTCTTATGTAAAATTCAAATTTTCTAATAAGTAGACATGAAATATTTCAGTAGTAGAATCCATATAATGTAAATGTTCAGTTTTGGAACGGATTTTCAGAACCATAATTAACTTTTTTTCCCCCCCACCCAATTTATTTTGATGCGCCCAAAAAAAGCGGGTCTTACCTCCAATGTCCGGCCTCAGCTTCTTGTCATACTCTTTGAGTAAATTATTGAGGATTTCCGTGGTGTCCGTTTCCTGGGATTTAGGAGCCAGCATTTGGTTCACAGTGACATCCTCGTAGTCCTCCTCATACTGCACTGCTAAAGAACTGGAGAGAGGGGAGGAAAGAAGCTCATGTTTAACCGGACGAACGGAGAGCGTGCGTTTAGAGGAACTTAGACAGAAAGTTTCAAAGCCTCCCGGCAGCGAGGATATGGAAATCCGTTTCTTTTCTCTTTTTTTTGGAAGAAAACGAAAAAGAAGAAGAAGAAGAAACAAGGTGCGCCTCTTACCAGGTGAAAAGGACCGACAGAAGTCCGACGCCAGCCAGGGAAGCGCGCGTCATGTTTCTCGGAGGGAGAACAAGTAGACAGAGACGTGTCAGCGGACGGTGCCTGTGCGCACTCCGCGGTCACCGCAGCACTGAGCGGAAACAGGAGCGGGAGGAGGGGGGCTTCATAGTTTCCAATCCAAGCCGATATGTCTCTCGGTGTGAATAATAATAATAATAAAAACCCATTCATATCCTTCCGTGGTGGCGGGTTTCCCCCCCACCAGACACAAACTCGGCAGTTTGTCACCGGTGAGGACTGCAGCGCTCCTCCACCCACAGCGGAAGGCGCTGCGCCATTTACGCAGGTGCGCACGGTAGCTGCGTTTTCTGAGAGGCGAGAATTCATCAGCTGAGAAAAAATAAAAAATAAAAAAATAGAGAACTCCTCTGAGGCGAAGTCTGCGTCACCCAGGAGTCGTTACACCTGCACGGAAATGCTTTTTTGTTGAGCTTTGTACCTCCGGTCCCCGATGTGTTTCGACACAGCCGATAAATATTACATAAGAAAACAAAAGTCTTTATCGATTCTCTTCGAATGCAAAGCCTGAAAAACTGGCCTAAATACTCTACGGGAACAAGCAGAGCGCCATTCAAAATCCTCAGCATGATGATGCCACTACCCTGCTTCATTGTTCAGCGTTTATTTGCCATATGCGCAGTACATTTCCCTTTATACAATAAAAAAGTTTACTTTTGTCTGCAGGAATGTCATTTAAAAAGTTTTTTTAAGTACAAAATGTAAAATAACCGCACAAATTCGAGTTTAGATATAAGTTTTACACAATAAATACCGCAATTAATATAAAATATCGGTAATGCGAATAAGATATAGAAAAGAAAGAAATATATATTTGATAAGGATGAGCAGTAAAATGATGACAGGAAAAATCCATCCATCCATTTTCTTCCGCTTATCCGGGGTCGGGTCGCGGGGGCAGCAGCTTCAGAAGGGAGGCCCAGACTTCCCTCTCCCCAGCCACTTCTTCCAGCTCCTCCGGGGGAACCCCAAGGCGTTCCCAGGCCAGCCGAGAGACATAGTCCCTCCAGCGTGTCCTGGGTCTTCCCCGAGGCCTCCTCCCGGTGGGACGTGCCCGGAACACCTCACCAGGGAGGCGTCCAGGAGGCATCCTGACCAGATGCCCGAGCCACCTCAACTGGCTCCTCTCGATGTGGAGAAGCAGCAGCTCTACTCTGAGTCCCTCCCGGATGACCGAGCTTCTCACCCTATCTCTAAGGGAGAGCCCAGCCACCCTGCGGAGGAAACCCATTTCGGCTGCTTGTATCAGGAAAAATCCGTAAAATATAAAACAATTTAGAATTAATGTAGATTGTTTTAAGGTTCATTTTAGAGAAACCTTTTTTTTTGCCCTTTAAGTTAAAACATTTTCTTTTACAGTGGATATTGACTCCAGCAGGATTTTTTAACAGTAAAATCAAAAATCACACTGCCATCTAACCACAAAAAGAAAAACAAATCTAGTAATTTTTAATTCTGGCAACCACAGCTGCCGCCGTTTTACCATAGAATTACCATAGTGATGATGAAGCACCTGTTTCTATATAAATTTAAAACACTGAAACCCTGAATTGAGTGAAACAGAAATGGACACGAATCAAAGTCACCTCTTTGCCGATGTACTTTGAGTATTCCTGGGTTTGCAGGTGTGTGTGAGAGATGCTACACACGTGGAGCATCTGCAGCATGAGAGGTCAGAGGGCGCTTTAGCTTTAGCATCTCAGCTGCAGAGCCAACACGTGCGTTAGCTCTGCAGCCTGAGCTGCTCTGGTCGTAGACTGTGGAGCTTCGCTGCTGCTGCTGCCTGACTTCTATCACCCTCTAGTGGCTAAAGTGAGAACTGCACAGACCTGAAATAAAAAACAAAAACATATCAACCCTCAATGTTGTGCTGCTAACATGTAACTTTTTTCTTGAGTTTCTTGAGTTTCTGAAGTCTGCACATGCGTTGTTGTTTTTTGTTTCCTATGGAAACGCAATTGTAGGGCCTCAGCGTCGCTTTGAAGGACAACTTTGAAAAGCGGTCGAGCTGGGAATGAAACCAGCAATCATTTCCACTTCCCCACTTAGCCACATGATCACCTACTCACAGCCATACATTAGCATAATGCAAAAGATAAAGCCCAACCTGACGGGCCCAGAAGGAATCAGCAAATGGATTTAATGGGCTGCACTCAGAATAAATATGAGCTTAATGAACTTATAGTTGTTTTTTTTTAAGTTTTATGTAAGATGAAATCACCCATGAGCCTAATTTGTGCTGTTACCTGCCCTGCATATTTAGCATGTGCACCTATACACTCTGCATGCTAATCCCACAGTCTGCTCAATAGAAAAGCTTGAGTGTGTGCGATGCATTCGCTCTCTTAAAGAAATGATATGCTAAAATAGTATGTGACCCCCACCCCTTAAAGAGTAGAGTTGATCATAATCGCTGCATAACTCCAACCGTTTGGACCAAATTCAAATGGGTTAAAGTACATTTTTAATGTGTTTCCTGGAAAACATCGTGCATTACAAACGTGTCCAGACCTTTCCAGATTGTGACGTTTACAGCAGCGTTAATGTGTTTCATCCAGATTTTAAGATAGAGGGGAGGGGGAAACCATTTAACAAGAAGTAGTGTTAAATGGTTTTCAAACCGAATCTAAAAAGTGTAGATTGCGTTTGTCTTTTCCCTTCTTTGATGCTCTTGAATAAAACATCAGGCAAGAGCTGTGTGCTCCTCAAATTCATGCAAAAAATGCTCAGAAGAGAGAAATTGTTTTTGAATAAAAAGCGATGGTCTGGTTCAAATTTCACAACAAGCCAAACATTGGACACGTAAAGCTATGAAAGAAGAAAGCGCTCTGTTCAGAAGAAAAAAAAAAAGGAAATTTTTGGCACATTTAAAAAGAAACTAAACAAAACAACAAAAAAAGGTGTGACATGTGGCAGAAAGCCAACACCGCACTTGGCCCTGAACATACCGTCTCCACAGTGGAACATGGTATCATGGCAACAGTATCATTCTCTGGGGATGTTGTTTCTATAACCGTGTGTGAACTTCCTTCCACTAAACTTCACCCTGAAGTTAAGTTTCTATGAAGCCTGCTGGTGGCAACAACATGATACGAAAATGCTTTTTTATCTGCAAGATGTCCTCGTTTTGATTCCAGATGTCATTAATATATTTTCTTTTGTCCATTTTCATGTTTATTTACATTTAATTCTGGTGGATTTTTTTTTTTATCTTTTCAGTTTTTGCTGTAGCTATGTAAAGAAAACCTATTTTTACACAGTTTCTTTATGTATATATATATATATATATATATATATATATATATATATATATATATATATATATATATATATATTTTTTTTTTTTTTTCCCACAATATTAGCATCATTCTCTCAAAAACATGGTAAATCAACTCAATCCTCCTATTCTAACCTTGCTTATCAACTTCCAAACTTGGGCTATTCCTTTAAAGGGACAGTATTATGTAAAATCTACTGTTTTGAGCTCACAGAGCACCCTTCCCTCGCTACTCCCCCACTCAGCTCCTTCAGACTAGCCAGCAGCAATTAGCAAACACCTGGAGGAACTGTGAAATATATGAGCTCATTATAGGAGCTACTGCTCAGGAAAATGCTGGTAAAAATGTTGTTGAAGGGTCAATAGAGGAGCCATGTTGTGATGACTTCCTGGAGGTGGAGTTTCAGAAACAGCAGGAGTTTTTAAAGAGACAGAGGCCCAAATTCAAGGCATTAAATTACAAATTGAAATTTCTTTGTTTCATATATAAAGCATTTTTTTTAACCACTGAAAGTTCTTGATTGTGCTACAAAATAACAATATTTGGCTTGAAAACAAACAATACTGGCCCTTTAAATACTCCATCACTTCTAAAGCCTGCAGCATCATCTCCACTTTTTGGTACGTCTCCCAAGATTTGATATTCACTCCCCTCTCTGTGTTTTTCCCTCTGATGCTCCAATCTGTGACTGATGTCATTTGGTGCCATCAGCGATGGCTTAATTTGACGTCAACTGCGACCCCACCGAACGGAAAACAGCAACTTAAACGGAGCTAAATCCTTGACCAGCAGATGTGAGCCAGATGTCACTGCAGCAGAGAGACCCCCTCCACCAAGATGGGTTTAGCAGTCCAACAACTGCAGACGAGGCGTCTGTGTAATCAAAGGCCGAGCAGAACAAGCACAAAGTTGTTTCTATCAACTAGGATTACGTTTAGGTCTTGTCACGTCGAGTTCCGCATATCCACAAATTTGTAGACTCACATGCAGTTAAGCAGCATATTTTTGCATATGTTATAGAATGAAAACACTACCTGTTCTTCAGACAGCGTGAAAGTTCTTGAATCAGTTTTGCTTGACAATCGTCTCAAAGTTGCAGTTACACCAATTTCCAGTGCGTCTTACCTATCACACTTTTTCCTTCCACCCAACTTTCTATGAAAACACTTGAGCCAGCAAAGAGCTTTTATAGCTTCAACAATTGTCTTCTGGACATCTGTCAAAGTCAGTAGTCATATGGTTGTATAGGCCATAATAACTATAATATTTTTAAAAATATGTTATGTAATATCACAATTTTCTGCAACATAGAACTTTGGGTGTTTTTGTTATGTGTAAGTCATAAACATAAAAATTACACAAAACAAGTCTTAAAATATTTTACTCTATGTGCAATGACTCTATAAAATATGCATACAGGTTTAAACAGGGAGAGTTCAGTTTGATTTCATGATGCACCGTGAGAAAATGAACAGATTATTTTTATTTTTATTAAGTGTAGACAATCTGGATTCACTTGTTTACATACCACTTTTCTTTCAGTGTGGAGTAATTCAGAATGAATGAAACATCAGTTAGCAGCCCTTCATTAAGGCTTAAATGTCAGCAGCCACATTATTGCTTTATTATGACTGAGCACTAAGAGCCGGAAGACAGTGCGAGTGAAGCTTTATTGGAATCAGGTACAGAACAAAGTGCACGTTCTTGACATTAGCACAGGCCTTGACATTTGTCACATGAAAAATGGGATAAAAAAACTAAAGCAATGCATTTATTAAGAAAGATGACTGGCAGATTGATGAAAACCTAATTAAATACAGGTAAAATGTTGAAATTTTTAGCACGAGCACAAAATAAATTGTCATTCACTTCAGCGTTATTTATTGCTTCAGGTATTTGCTGTTAAAGCACAGACAGTTTCTGTTTACTTCAATGTCATAATACAATATTTCTAAAAAAAAAGAAACTGTGCTAAAGCAGGCATTAGGTCACATGATAAAGTTTGGACATTAAAGCAAATTCAGCTAAAACTAACGTTTGTATTTTCTGAGATATGGGTGGAAAAAACCCATTACATTCCATTATTCTGTTAAAGTGATTTCCCTTATTGGAAAAAGAAAATATGGGTACAATAAATATAGCTTTTGTTTTTAAATACGCTGAAAAAAAAACATCATGGCCACTCATATGTCGAATGCAGATATGAAATGGTAAGGCTCAGTTTAAAATGAAATAAAGAAAGCATGGCTGTATTTAAATGTCTAAAAATACACAAATATGAAAACAAAACTCCAAATCTAACAATTTATGTTTTTCAATGTGTTAAAAATCTTAAATTTACTACATTGCCATAAGTACTGACACATGCCATCAACATGCCAATCACCTCGAAAACTGTTAAACTGCAGTCGATTAGCATTTAATATGAGCCAGCTTGCTATCAAGCTAACAGTTTGTGTTTGTGGGTCACTTGAACTAAGAGTATTTTAAGTAACTTAAAAATAAAAGCATGACACATGAATGGAATAAAATGAAGCAACAGCAGGCTAGTTGTTTTTCCCCATACGCTTGTCTTTATGCTAAATAGGGCTAAGCTAAGCTAAACAAAGCTAAAGACATCAGGTAGTAGCTGTTTTTTTTATTAATATTGTTAAATATTTCTATTTGAACCAAAGTAATGTGAATTAGTGTGGTCATGGCGCTTTTTCTTAAATGTCCCAGCACATGTCCGTCTTATTTTCATGCCAAAACAGGATTTTTTTTCTTTTTCTGAAGGCTAATCATCAAGTATGCTAGCTTGTATAAAAGACCAAAGAAACAAACTTATATCTATGAAAAAAACTGAATGTTTTTGTAAGCATAAAACCTTTTTAACTTGCCAGGGTTTAAACTACTTGGCTCATTTTCTTTTTAAGCACTAAAACTAGCAACTAACAATGCTGTTGTGTAAGCGTTACATCGATATAAGTGCAAACTTTACTGGCCTAGTGGTGCTATTCTATGAGCAGGGCAAATATACTACTGTTATAAGCTACTCCCGTACTTACATATATACAGAGTTTAACCTCACAGTTTAGAAACACACCACTTTCGCTTTAAACGTTTCCCGCTTTCATCTCCACTTAAACAAAAACTCAGACTGACTAAACTCAATTGAGGACAAGCCACCGTAAATCGAAAAGTAAAAAACATAAAATAAATAAAAAAAGAAAACGTGAACAAGTAGAGTCCACTAAATGAACTTTCTGAACCAGGTTTCAGAGTAAGGTTGAGTGCAGAGTTCAGTGCATTCATAAGGAGTTATCACACTCTGAAGGCAACACATTCAGCATGGCTATTCGGCTGCTTTTAACAAGAAAGCAAAGTTACATTTGCCTTGGTCCTGTTTCACATTCGTGGACCTCAAGGTTAATATTTACTGTACAAAGACTTTACAAAGATAAAAAGCGGTTTTGAATGATACAGTACAAATTTTTTACTTTGCATAGCATTTGGCCTTGCTGTTCCATTTCCAACTCAAAACTAAACGACAGAATACAAATGCCAAATGCTCAAAATAAAAAAAAATTTAAAAAAAGTATAACCAAGTTCTGGATGAGCAATCATAAGTTAATCTTTTAGGTCGGTAATCATACATGTACTAACTCAAGGCAAACATGGCAGCACTTACCCGAAGCAACACACATGCAATAACTTGTAAATATCTTAAAAGAACAACAATTATGGTACAAGGACAAAGTGCTTGGCATTATCGTTTGTTGATTAAGTTCTCGTCATCACTGGCCCTCAGTCTAGAACTCACTCGGCTCCTTTAATCACTGGCTCTCTGTTGAGGTACGTGGCCCAGTACACCAGGTTGAAGGTCCCAAAAAGCACGGGGAACACAATCCTGGACATCTTGTCGATCTTGCTCACGCTATTGTAAGTCTTTTTGGGGTCCGGAGCCTTGCTTTCAGACGGTTTGAGCTGAATAGTTGTGCTGTTTGAAATGGTGGAGATGGACGCGTCCTTGGTGAGGTTGGCTGTGTAGTTCACACCAGTGGAGCAAGTGTTGTTGGGCTTCATGGACAACGCCAATGGGTCTTTTTTCTGCGGTGAAAGGAACAAGCTGTGGTTCTCATAAAACTGTGGTGGTAAATATTGGTAATATAAGTTAAGGTGATATATGGAACAAAAGTAAAACCTGAAGGTTTTGCACTTGGTTTGGACTAAGGGTCTACTGGACTAGTCTTCCTGACAGTCCGGTAGGTTCAATTGGGGACCAAATTGCAGTGTTTTACATTTTAAGCTGGTGCTGCTCTCTTTCACATTTAACTGTGTCAAACAAACTAAACTCTTTGAAAAAAAACCGTTCCCCTCCTCACTTGCAGTGGCGCTGCATCAAGAACTACTGAAGGAAATGACACAAAAACATGAATGCAACTTTCTTCCTCACAAAATGTAAACAAAATGGAGTAGCATCATTTTTTTTTTGCAGATGTAGGATTTCTATTGTGTTATTAGTAAAAGAAAACGAGCCATTTCGCCCGCTAGTGCTAGACGCAAGCATTTGTTTTGGTTGTATTTACCCAGAATGCCCAGCGCTATTGTTGTGGAGCGGTCTCCGGTCCACTTTAATCCACATAGGCATTCGAAACACGCCAGAGTTCACTTCAACCGAATAGAAAGCGATGTTTTTAGGCGGACCAGAGTTGGGTTTTTTGGTCAGCATCAGAGTTTGATTGCAACTCTGATGCAATCGAACTTAATCAAACTGGACCTTCTAGTTTGATTAAAGCAGTGCCAGTGAACCTTAAAAAAATGAACATTTTCAAGCATTTTCCACAAATGTTTCTCCTGATCATGCTCATTTTCTAATAGCTCAGCAAGTTTTGAACAAACTTTTCAAACGTTTAGCTCTGAATCCCTATCTTCATATTTTGATACCAAACCCAGCGCACGTACCTTGGGCTGTTGGGCCTCCATCGCTTTTTTCCCGTCCCAGGCCCAGCTCCTTTTGGTAAAATAATTCACTGTGGCAAATTCAATGAGAGCTGAGAAGACGAAGGCATAGCACACCGCAATGAACCAGTCCATGGCGGTGGCATAGGCCACTTTGGGAAGGGAGTTTCGAGCGCTGATGCTGAGAGTGGTCATGGTGAGGACCGTGGTCACACCTGGCAGTGAGAGAGAAAACTGGGTCAGTCTTAGATATCAGAGTTGCAGTTCTGTTTCTATTACAGCAGATTAAGGCATGGAAAACAGCTGGCTGCGTAGGAGAGTATTATCAACAGATCAAGCAGTAGTAGTAAGAAAAAAAAATCCCTACAGAGAAATATTCAGCCTCTAATCATGGAAAGAACAGCTAAATGTCTCTCTGAAGCTGTGGGAATCCTCCTACTGCCGTTTCAGCTAAAATATTTCAGCCGTCGCACGGCTCGACGCGTGGTCCAGACTCACCAAAGACGGTCCTTGCTGGCACCGACTCTCGGTTGAGCCAGAAAGAAACCTGGGACAGAATCACAGTCATGAAGCACGGCATGTAGGTCTGGATGACGAAGTAGCCTATCTTCCTCTTCAGGTAAAAGTGAGCCATCATCACCGTGTACTCGCCTGGAGACAACAAAACAGATGGATTGTCATTTCTCCATGTGCTTTTGCTGTTTATTTAAAACAGTACATTCAGGTAGAAGAGCTGCTGGGAACAATATGAGAGCTTTGTCAGGTTAGACAGGAAGCTTGTCAGAACTTTAGAAAAATATAATGGAGATATTTGTTAACTCGGCTCGCATTAATTTTATAGTGAGAAGATGGCAAATGCTTGAAAAGTTATATTTAAACTGTATGGACATGTTGTAATGTCAGGTAGAGCTACTACAACCTTTATTTTAAAAAAATCTAAATATTAGTTACAGTTTGTTTGGATTTTCAAACTTTCGTTAAGACTTTTTCCTCTCTTTTCTTTGTTTTTTAAGTACTCGTTTGACACGATTAATCAGATTAACTGTGATGTTTCGATTTCGGGAATAATTATCAGCTAATTTAGCAATCGGTTAATCGTTAACTGGAGTGTAAAGTCTAAAAAAAACACTGTTTCTGAAAGAACATATTCAGAGAAATAATTAATCCAAAATTGTACATAAACACATCCATTTTGCATTTAAGAGAAAAAAAACCAACATAGTTTTTTGTCTGTAAATATGTTCTGCCTAGAAATGGTCGTTTTAATTTCCCCTGGTTCAAATATCAGTACAGCGCTAACAGACAATAAAAACAAACGAAAAAAAAACTCCCTTTTGATATACAGTCAATCGGTTAGTCCAAAAAAATAGTCAACTGATCAGCTATAAATTGTATTGACTTGTTAAAGTCAAGCAGAAAACCCTGAGCTTTTCACATGTTGATATTAGATGTATTTTTTAGCTGTAAATTCCTCCTTTGCTACACATGATCAAGCATAAACTATAGAAATGCTACATTATTGCATAAAAGGCAATAAAAATGTTCACTTTCTTATTTAAAAAGAAATTTTATTGTTTGTTTATTCGCATTGCTTAGTGTATTTTCTAAAACTGTTCAATGAAAAATTTGTAGAAAGTGGCCATTTTAATCTGATTAATCGATTGTCAGAATAACAGATAAAATAATTGATTCCTGAGATAACAGATAAATGTGGCCCTAATTCGCTGTAAGATTCTCACACATCTTCCCTTCTCGTCACAACAGGTTTACGTTTTGTCACTTAAAGTTTTGCTTCTGCTTTGTGAAGAATGTAAAATAAAAAAGCCGGCGGGCCCGAGCGACGTTTAAATCCAAGAAATAACAGTTTGCTGTCGTAAGAAACTTGAAACTTTGATCTGATGGCTGATGAAAACCACTACGCTGTGGTTTGTTTGTTTTAAACTAAGAGCACACTCAACCTGTGACATTTCTTTCTCTTCCTCTCATAAAGCACCTGTGTGCTGCCCGGCCCGCCCTGCCTAATAAACCTCCTCTTTCTGGGTCATCCCGCCGGTGAACTCTGGTGACTCAGACACAGCCTCGCACTGCACGCCCTCTCTCTGCGCAGTTTCTGCTTTTCCATTCAAATGAAGCGCAGATTAAAAAGGGACTTTGAAAAAAAATGGGCAGATTTCAATCCTCATACAAAACCATACTTTCAGTAACTTCCAGTAGAAATAAACATGACTAAGACTGGTGTTTACTACTCTTCCCACACTCTCTGTCTGGGATTTTCTGTTTTTAATCACAAAATTATATAGTAATTATTGTGATTTGGGCTGCAACTAACGATTATTGTAGTAATGGATTAATCTAATAATAATAAAAAAGGCACAATGTGCAGATTTTTCACTTGACCACTTTTGTACATTATTAGAAATACATTAAACGGCACAAATACAAAAATAACAAAGTTCTACTTTTAATTAAGAAAATATGTGTAAAAAATATCAACACATTTTTCTTAGTACCATCGCTTACAGTGACGTTTGTGATGTTTTCCGAGTGCAACAATGACAAGACCGCTTTATCTTGTATTATTATTATTATTATTATTATTATTATTATTATTATTATTATTATTATTATTATTAGTAGTAGTAGTAGTAGTAGTAGTAGTAGTAGTAGTATTAACAATAATAATAATAATAATAATAATAATAATAATAAATTGTAATGCTGGCTGCACTTCCTGCCGTTAACTATCTGCTTTTCTGTCATATTATCTGACATTGACCAGAGTTCCCTCCTTTAAATAATTCATGTATTTATTTTTACAGGGAAAGAGAAAGTAGGTTGTTGGGTTGGGGAGAAAATCATCGTATCCTGTTAATCAAGTGAAGATTGCATTTGAATGATTTCCTTGTTTTGTGAAATCCTGTCGAGCTGCCGAGTCTGATAAACTATGGAAAATCCACAGATGACTGCTGCTTTCTCCTGGCAAAATCGGATTTTTCTGTCTCGCTAATCCCTTGTCACAATCTGCACTCTCTCTCTCTCTCTCTCTCTCTCTCTCTCTCTCTCTCTCTCTCTCTCTCTCTCTCTCTCTCTCTCTCTCTCTCTCTCTCTCAGTCTCTCCTTCTCTCTCTTTCTATGTGCAAGCACCACGTACGTGTGTGTGCGCGTGCGTGTGTAACACAGTCCATCCCATTCTGTCAAGCCAGGCCACTCTTGATTGGGGACGTTCATCCCCGCCTCGCCTGAGCGAGAACGCCGAATTGGACCTGGCTCGGCGGCCCTGACTGCATGCAGGTGCAAAGTGGAGGGTGAAGGAGGGGGGACGTGACGGGACGGGAGCAAAGTTTGTGGACGGTGCCAGCGATGCAACAAGCGGCATCATGCCGTCGGTGAAAGGAGTTCCCGGGTTGCCTTCACTCTGTGGACTGTTGGCCTGCAGCCCTGCTCTGAGGGGGCACGGCGTGGGGGGGTCTGCTGTGATCTGACCTGACCAGACTGCCTTCTGGGACTGAAAGTGGATGGAAACCTCCCGGGTCTAAACAAACAAACAAACAAGCAAACAAACAAACAACAAAATGCGGTTGTGGTGGATTTTACTGTTTGGGTTCTGGAGCGTCAGTGGGGAGCTACCATTTATAGCGGAGAACAACGCGGCCATGCTGGTCAACTGGTGAGTACAGATCCACGCCATCTGTTGATTGAGCTGTGATCTGGAAGCAATATCATGCATTTAAAAACAAAAACAAACAAGCATAAAAAAAAACAAAAAAACGTTTGTCTATCACAACTTATGCTCCTGCAGCCGTATTTGCATCCAGTGCGGTTCAACCGGTGAGACCCGGGGGGGTCAGTTTCACCACGTGTGCGCCCAGCTCACTGCTGAGCTATTCTGGGCCCGCTAAGGAGGGTCTGAACCTCAGATTAGCTCGGCTAATTAAGAGCGTGCTGGCTCTGGGTGACTCGCCTTCCCTTTTTAGATAGCGTTTTTGCTACGTGTGAAAAACGGGCCGCACCCTTCAGAACTTGCTCTGCTCCAGGATTTCCCACCCCAGTGAACGCGCCCGGATTTGTCTCCGATTTAATGCGTGTGGTCATAAAATTTAATGCGTGTGGTCATAAAATGCTTTTCTTTCACACATCACCCGGCGAAAACAGGGCATAGCACCTCTGTTTACATCTTTGGGAAGCCCCTCTTCCTCTCCCCTCCTCCTTTGTGACAGAGTAACAACCAAAAACCAAAAGTATTATTCTTTACATAAGGGAATTAAGCAGATGCCGTCCCGTCCAACCCTTCCGTCGCTTCCACAGCAGCCAATCCCTGCGCTGTGATGTCACTCGGTAAAAGCACAACTGATGGGCCTGCATACGGATTAACCCTACAGACCCAGTGGCTAAGACCACGGATAAGTGATTTTTTTTTTTTTGTCCCCCTCCCCCTCACCCCACCCGCTCTCCTCCTGACAGCCCCAGAGACAGCTGGCTGTGTGTGGGAGGCGCACTCAAATCCTGGAGATTCATTCATTGTCCCCCCCCCACTGCCTCTTATCCAGCTTGATTTGAAAACATTTCCTTTCCACAGCAACTTTAGCGTTGCAGGCTGTAATAACGCTGAGCGTAATGATGATGATAAAAACCACGTCCAGGCTGGAGCTGCTGTGTTGATTCCTCAAGGTTCTCGCCCACTGTTCCACATTTTTGAATAAAGGTGGTGACCCTAAATGACTTAGATTTGATCACATCCAACATGTGGAACAACTGAATCCATGTTAAAAAAGAAAGCGCATTCTTACATTTGGTATAAACTTTTGCTTCACGGTAGGAGTGTCAAACTCATTTAGCGCGTCACGATCATAAACAGATCATTCCTGCTTGTATCCATCAGACTATAAAATTCTGAATGTCTTTATGTTGAAGTTTACTCTGAACTCGTTTATAGTCAAATATTTCCATTTTGTTTATTTTATATTTAGGTCATTTTTAAATCATTTCTAATTTCACACCTGTGCTATACACTTTATATTACCAATTGCTACGTTTGTATTTGCCAATATTTCACACTTTGGATGTGAAGAGCTTGTCAACAAATAAGCAATTTCCTCTTGAGGATCAATACGGTATATTCTGAATGTATTAAAATTATGGGTTGCGGCAGACTGTATGGATAAAACCCAGTAAAGTAACAGGGTTTCCCCTAGAAAACGTTCTAAGTCCGGTGGTACAGGCAGTAGGGCGTTCAGCGGCCCATCATGCTTTGTGCTAAAAAAAAGTTTAAAGTTGGCAAGAAATTTTAAAATATGCTTCCAACGGTTTCACCAAAGAAACTCTATAACCCATCTTTGCTATCACTGTTACTTTTGTATATAAAAAAGGAAACAAACAATACTTAGCCTTGTGCGGGAGGTAAGTAAAGCCTGGTGGCCCGCCAGGCTTATAATACACTGAGGGAAACCCTAAATAATAATAAATAGCCGTCTCTGTATTCAGTGAGTGCTTCTTAAAGTTAAATATTACTGAACATCTTTTCACAGTGATGTAATGTGGCAGTATACAGATAAAAAAACCTGCTTGGATTTGACTGGTAAAATAACATTTAAGCAGACAACTGTTATCTTGATAACAATCTGCACAATCTCTCAAAATGACTCTATTTTTATTCAGCCATCTTGTGTTTAGTGGGGCCACATAAAAGGTTATCGTGGGCCAGATTTGGCCCAGGTGCCTTGAGTTTGACACATGCTTCACACATGCTTAGGGCTGGACAATAAATCAACAACAATAGATATATACATCAATATACCAATAGATAACGCATCTGATAGAATGTTCAATAATTTCACTGAACTCCGATCCAGAACTGCAAAGCATTCTGGGAGATGTAGGCAGAGGAAAAGCTTTAGCTCCCAAGCACCCAAGTCTTGAAATTCATTGAATTTGTACACTGTGCCATGATTCAGCTCTTGAACTGGACCGACCCAGTAAACCAGTTACCAGACATGAGCAGCTCTGTATGATTTTAGCTCACTGTTCCAAAGCAAACAATGAGATGTTTACGGGTCTTCTGGTGTAAAAATGCTCCTTTTAGCTTCTTAAGGAAAATTTCTATTAGATTGAGGTCAAAGCTTTGATTTGCCCTCATAAGAATATAAACTGTATTCTTTAATCATTCTTTGGCAGATTAAACTGTGTGCTTAGGCCCACTGTCTTACTGCTTGGCCTATTTTCTCCAAAGATTTGTTTCAGTGTCTCAACATTTTGCTGTAGAGTACAGTAGTATAAACCCAGATGTGCTGTTCCTGCAATGGCAGCAGGTTATTGGGGCCAAGCAGCAGCAAAGCAAAGTGAAAGGTCAAGGAGATTCTCCTCTCTCCTAACATGACACATCCTCTTTGGTTTGTTGTGTGCTGGGTCTATTATTATATACTTTATCTGCATTTCACCAAACAAAAATGTTGAATTTTTTATTTTTCCCCCCCCCCACATTTTGACATATTAAAGCTATATAAGTATGGAGTTGTATCAGATTGACCAGCACAAAGAGCCTCGTGATTGTCAACTGAAAGGAAAATATATAATTTTAAAAATGTATCACCAATGTAAACCAGAAAAGTGTGGGGTGCATTTATATTCATTCTTCTGTCTGATAAATGAATCCGTTGGCACCAACAGACTTCAGAAATCCCCTCATCAGTAAGTGGAGATCACCTGTGTGCCGTTTAATCTCCATGCATGTTCTGTACAGCGACACGGAGACAGAGGAACGCAGCAGACACACCGGGGAGAGTTGTGTTTAAAACAAAATATGCTACAAAACGACGTCCCGCACTTTGAACATCTCACAGAACGCCGATCAATCCGTCCGCAGACAGGGAGCGGAACGGTGACCAACCCACCAAAACATGGCCGTCTACCTAAACTGAGAAAAAGGGTGAGGAGACCATAAACGCTCCCACCTTCTTCATCCAACGTGCCGTTCTCGTTAACATAAATGCGTGATGAAAACTGTGTTTGCAGAGCTAGCGTGCGCCCACTGAACTGGGCCCCAGGCCCGGGTCTGTGCTCTGCAGCCGGAGCGGGTTTACGGTCTGTCTGCTGTACCCCGACTGGTGTAGATCTCCTCTGTTCCTGCCGTCTGGCCGATCAGGTGATACTGGTTGAGCCTGGAGCCTTCCTCTGCCACCACCACAGACTTGGCTGCGTCCTCAGTCCACTTGTAGATCACTTCTGAGACAGGGTAGGCATCTAGGAGAGAGGAGACGTTTTTACAGGTTTATAATCAAATATGTATAGATTGCACAATGTCAAATCCATACAGAAGCATGGAGCCAGTGAAGATTGTGTTTAGGCTAAGGCTGTCGACGTTAACGCATACGACTGATCTGAAGAGCTTAATGCCTTAACATTACATAATGAAGATTAATTGCGTTACCTATTTTGACCTAAAAGCTTCTCTACCGCAAAGGGTTACCTGGTTTACAGCAGCGCGGTCTTGTACTGCGGTCAGCAATGCAGAGTCACAAACACAAGTGAAAAACTGAGCAGGGAGAGTCAGACTGGTGAGCTCAGCGGCACAGTTTTCTTTTAAAAACACCTTTATGTACGTTTGGATAAAACCATTATATAATGTAGTGTAATATTGTGCTATGCTACAATATTATTGCAATAGTTCATCATTATTGCAGTAATGAATAACCCTTCCACCAAAGCACAACAAGTTTATAGTAAGTCTGTCACAATAAACAATTAATTAATTAATAAAATGAGAAATTAAAATAATCATGATCGTGATTTTTTTGAAAGACAATTTTGTTAGCAGAGGTTTCATAATCCATTTTATGTATGTTTGTGGTTGTAATGTTCCTTGTCCCCCATTTCATTTCTTGATCTTTGGTTGTCATGTTTTTATTTTGAATATTCAAAATGTCTTCCAGCTTCAGTGTCCAATTCTTTACTAAATTAAACCTTATTAATGTTTGAGGGGGTGACTTTGCATTATTATGCCCATTATCAATCTATTACTTGAAAATGGTTTCCAAACAACATTATAATTTATTGCAATAATTAGTGGGATAATTTGTTGTCAAAAAAAAAAAAATCTTATCGTTACAGGCCTGGTTTATAGGTAATATTCCTAAATTACGTTTGAAACAAAATGACTTTTATTAAACCTTCCTGCAAAACATGGAAAACTTTGATGTTTGGTTTGAGGCAAGAAAAGATTTTCTTGAACATTTTTAGAACAATGTGCATATTTGAAGTTTATAAAATTAAAAATGCTGTTTAATCACTATTAATCACAGCGCTGGGGTGTGACTAATCTGATTTAAATTTTTAATTTGCTTACAGCACAAGCTTAGGCCATCAATTATCAAGACGCAAAATATTTAAGCTGAACTTCACAGCCTAAATCCCTGGTAAAGATTTGTTGAAATTCTTGAAATAATTTACAGTCTTTGTTCAAGAGGGTAAACTTCCACAATTAGAAACAATTGTTTTTAAAAGAGTTACGCTAATTGGTTTTGCTTACCATCAAAGTAAAGAACTGAAGCTTTGTTTATTTCTATTTTACCCTTTTGACTTGATCAGTGTTTCTTGACATTTCTGACTAACAACCCATAACTTCCTGAAGTATAAATTTGACATGACTGGAGGCAAAACGTCTTCAAGTAACAAGAGAAGTTGTCCAGTTGTCTTTTACTTTGGATTATCTTGTCCTGCTTCTCTTCCAAATATCCTAAACACGTTGTTGGAGTACACGGCATAATTAACTCTTAAATAAAACATTGAAAACAGGTTGGCATTAGAGATGCACCAATCCGAAACTAATATCTGGATTGGTACAGATATTGAAAAAAAATTCTAGATCTGGTGTAGCAACGTTTTATAATTCACTTTGCGCTATATTTAAAATTCCTAGTTGCCCTTTCTGAACCATTTGAAAGACGATTTGTTGCCGTTCTTTTTTTTTATTTTTTATGTTTGACCAAAGTAGTCATCCTATTGCTTTTGTCAGTTTCCTTATTATTTATTTTACATTTTCTGTTCTACTCCTAATTGCACTGACTGAGCAAATTAAAGTTGTTTTTACATGCTTGACCAAACCTGTGAAGCTATGGGTGCATTTATGTGCTTTATTAGTGCAGAGTTATCAAATAAATGTGTAATTCAGTACATTTATGTATCTGTTTAGAAAAATAAACGTCTCAAGTCTATTCAGCACTGTTTTTCTGTATCGGCTCGGTATCGTCCGATACTAAACCTCAGATATTTGCATCGATATCAGAAGTGGAAAAAAAGGGAATCGGTGCGTCCCTGGTTGACTTCACATCTTCCAGTAGAATATTTACCCAACAGTATTAACAAATCAACCTTCTTCCACGCTCAGTAAATAAAACACTATAATAATATAAAACTAAACTAAACTTGTGGGTTTATCTTATGAGAGGATGCTCTTGTTATGTTGTGGTGGACAGTTTTTACAAGCGGATAAATCTTAACGGCATCTAAGATTTTATTCTGGATCTTTCCTTGTGTCAACATTAGCTTCACCTCCTCCTCCACTAATAGACGTTACATAAAAACTGAGCTGCAAATCAAATGTCAGAATGTGTTCACTATATATCTACATGCTCCCTAGAAGCATCCTTTGAGGGAAAACAAAGTTTGATGAGTGATGTATTACGTGAGTGTCATTATGTAACGGATATGTTTCTCACAATTTTCAAATACTACAGGTGTGCTGTAATATTTAATCCTGTGTTCAGCAGATGAATTAATACCGATCCATCCTTCTGCCATGACCTGGAGCTTAAAACGCACTAATGTCAAGGATATTTACTCTTAGCTTCACAGATATACTCATAACTACCATAAAAAATACCCATATTTTGTCTAAATAACATTCTTACATCCTCTGACTGTAGGAACATTCAGCTGAAATGCTCTGTTAAAATACTGAATTAAGAAAAACAGTTAAAAAAAAATATATATATATTTTCTTTTTAAATCACTAATGCTGGCCAGCTGCATTACTTACAGAAAACCTTCAAAGACCAAGGAAAACAAAGCAAGAGGCTGTAAACTTTTAGGTTGGAGGGCATCTAATTCAAATAAAACAGCACAAAAGTAAAACGGTCAAGTTTTCATTCATTTTCCCTCAACTTCATTCATGGTAAAAAAAAAAATAATAATAATACTAACACCTACTATTGCATTTTACATTATAATAGCCACTTATTCTCTATTGTTGTACATAATGTGGAACCAAAACCTTTCCATGTGGCTGAGAAAAACTAAACCGGCACATTTTAAAACAACCTGTACATTTACCAGCTGGATTGGCATTGCTTTGGTGTGGAGTGCTTTAAATAACGTCCTGAACATTTAATTTGCTGTTGTAGCGACAAAATCAAATGTTTATTCCCTCCTCTGAATGAAAGTGCTGACTGTGTCCAGCCTTCTTTGTCGTATTGAACTGAACTGTGACGTCTTTAATGTGACGGATTAGAGCAACTGCATGTACAGTAACATAGTGTGTTAGCGTTGCTGTCGATTTGCTAAGATTGACCATCTTACTGAAAAAGAAGCTGTAGCAGGACTTAATGAAAAAAAATGCAAAATGTCTACAGCAGACCTTGAAACAATGTTTCTACGTAGTGTCATGTTTATTTTGCCTCCTATTCCCAGATTGCACAAATTGAAGTTACACCAGAATCCTCAAGGATCTTAAGGTGTGGTCATTTTTATTTATTTATTTTTTTTTACAAAATAATTTAAAAAATACTTAATTTCATGCCAATATTATGGTTATGAGTCTCTTTAATAAAATATCAGAGAAAGTTCCAAACTTACAGCCGTTTTCCACAATTTAATGCTGCATAAGAAAATGTTTTTTAGTGAGACATTTTAGAGGCTGAAACAGTGGATGTTACCTAACCACGCCCAGAGCTCCTCTAAATCAGTGGCGCAACTACACATTATTGAGGTAGTTGGGAAAACATAAATTGAAAAATTATAAAACACACAACCATGCACACACACACACACACACACACACTCACACGATTTAGAGCGGGGGTCACCAACTCCAGTCCTCGAGGGCTACCATCCTGCAACTTTTAGATTCACCTCTGCTCCAAAATGTCTGAATTTCCTCACCAGCATGCATTCCTCTCTGCAATAGGCTGGAAATGAGCAGTTTATTTGATCCAGGTGTGTTTGAGCAGAGACACATCTAAAAGTTGCAGGACGGTAGCCCTCGAGGACTGGAGTTGGTGGACCCTGATTTAGAGAAACCAATTAACCTGACAGTCATGTTTTTGGACTGTGGGAGGAAGCTGGAGTACCCAGAGAGAACCAACCACCCTGGACTGGGAATCAAACCCAGGACCTTCTTGCTGCAAGGCAACAGTTCTACCAACTGCACCACTGTGCAGCCTGCTTCATGTACCTATACTACATAATGTTTGGCCAAAGTTATTAATAGCCACTGAAGGGACGGCATTAGAGCTGCAGGTTGTAGGCCCCTGGATTAAGCAATTACATAATGCGTCTTCAATCTGAACTACAAATAAGACGCAGTCTTGACCTACAAAGCATTTGGACCTGTTGAATGGTAGACCAGACAGATAAAAAGCAAAACATGATTTAATTTCCCTAGTTTGTGTTAGGAGATCATCATTGAAATGACACGTTTAGGATAATCCGTGAAAAGTTTTGTTTCACCACAAATTCTGGACGAGCACAGCAAAGTGCGCCTCAGAACCGCTGGGACAGAAAGAGGTCAACGCTCATAGGTTTGGAGCATGTTCATGAGGAAGCGAGTCTCGTTTCGCAGACTGCATCGCTTGCTATTTTTTGCCATGAACTTGAGAACAAAAGAGTCAAAGCGCAGCGTCAGCACAGCGAGGCAGGTGCAGCGGCTCCTTCACAATCAGCCGCGCGCCGTAGCGGCAGAGTCTTTTGCAGCCTACGTTCTATGAGACACTACGCTGCTCATGAGAGAAATGCTGTTGCAGGCACTGTTTTAATGCAGGACAGATTTCAGCTACCAGCAGATAGAGGCAGATCAGTATTCGAGTTGCGTTTGATGTGTGCTAGATTTATTTTCTTCCCTCAGCTGCCCTCTTACGCGCAGACTAAGAGGGAATAAATAGCGGCGACTAAAATAAACCACGACAGTAAAATTTGACGTAAACGGAAGCATTCTTCACAATGTGTGTGGGGCCGACCACTTCCATCCCTCTCAAACTCTGCCTTATAAATCACTAAGTAGTTTGACAGACACAAGTTACAGCAAGAAGAGAACGAGGCTGATAGAGGCAGAGTTCAGTCCATGACAGGTGATTAACTCAGCGCCAAAGGACAGGTCTACTTTTGCTTTGAAAGCCTTGAGCTCCTGGGTGAGTGCTGTCCATTAGGTCAAAGGATTAGCTGAGGTTAATGGAGTTTGAGGAAACAGGATATACGGCCAAGCAAATTTTACAGCTCACAACCGCAGACTGCCGAGGTATCTGTGCTCAAAGTGAAGCTTACACGTCCTTTTATGGCCAATACAAGACGTCTTGTGACAAGACATGTTGGTCCCCACCTTCAATGTATCAGAGTGTGCACTTGTCTCAAAGCTGCAAGGTATAAATGTAGTGAATACGGCTGTGAATGCAGCTCAGAGTGTCTTGCAAGTCTTTCTATCTGTCTCTCTCATGAATATGCCTTAATCCAAGCCACTACAATTTGGGTCTGTGTGTAATGTTTAGGGTCTTCAGCAACGATAAACCGCTTCCTTCCAGGATTGCTCTTAGTTCCACCAATCAACCTGCTTCATGATGCTGCCACCACCATGCCACACTGTGTAGCCTTTAGGACGATGTACAGTGTTTGATTTCAAGCACACAAATGCCTTCTTTGAAATGTCTGCAAAATCTTACAACTTGCTTAAGACGACAACTTTCTTTCTGCTACTCTTTTTAGAAACGCCGGATCTGCGAAACACGGCACTTATAATTGTCCTTTCAGTTGATTTTCTCACCTGATCTGTGGATTTCTATAAGTCCTCCTGGTCATCATCATGGTGCTCTTTGCTGCTTTTCTGATTAATGCTCTACCTGCCAGTTTGGGTCGACCGCCATGTCTTGTTGGGCTTGTACTTGTGCCGAACTCTTCCAGTCTTTGGTCGACTGCTTGAACATCGTTCTGTGACATTTTCCCTCTGATTTCTTCCTCCAAGCGCCAGTCTTTTGGATGCTGCTGGTGAACTTTTCAAGCCTTCACAGTACAGCTGAATTTAGTTTGAAGGCAAATTGTTGAAATGGATATTATTTAGGGATAACAAGTATGCCAAACCTTTTAGGGTTTACAGTTGGGCACTAGTTTTTGTTGGTCTAACGTATAGAATCAAAGTTAAATAGCTTCATGTTTTTGTTTTGTAATGGGACAACATGCGATACAGGTCAATTTGCAAGTCGCTGTGCTCAGAAGGATCTTTGGCTCCGTGTTTATCCACAGTTCTGATGAAAACCACAAAGACCTACATAAATGAATGAAAATTATGTCAGTTTCTTTCAAGAACATCATGCGTAGACTTGAGATGTCATTAAAACTCCGCTGGATGGAAATGCATTCGGTGAGTTCAGATCAGCTGAAGCGGCACCAAACTATGGTAAAAGTCACCTCAGGGCGACACACAAAAAAGGGTTTAATTCAAATCCAATTACATACAGTGCAGTTCAGTCCATTTACAATCCAATCCACTACAGTCATGGCCAAAAGTTTTGAGAATGATTCAAATGTTAATTTTTACAAAGTCTATTGCTTCAGTTTTTATAATGGCAATTTGCATATACTCCAGAATGTTATGAAGAGTGATCAGCTTAACAGCAATTAATTGCAAAGTCAATATTTGCCTAGAAAATGAACTTTATCCCCCAAACACATTTCTACTTCATTGCAACCCTGCCTTAAAAGGACCAGCTAACATCGTTTCAGTGATTGCTCCATTAACACAGGTGTGGGTGTTGATGAGATCAGGGCTGGAGATCAATCTGTCATGATTAAGTAGGAATGACACCATTGGACACTTTAAAAAGAGGCTGGTGCTTGGCATCATTGTTTCTCTTCTGTGAACCATGGTTATCTCTAAAGAAACACATGCAGTCATCATTGCACTGCACAAAAATGACCTAACAGGGAAGAGTATCGAAGCTAGAAAGATTGCACCTCAGTCAACAATCTATCGCATCATCAAGAACTTCAAGGAGAGAGGTTCCATTGTTGCTAAAAAGGCTCCAGGGCGCCCAAGAAAGACCAGCAAACACCAGGACCGTCTCTTAAAAGTGTTTCAGCTGCGGGATCGGGCTACCAGCAGTGCAGAGCTTGCTCAGGAATGGCAGCAGGCAGGTGTGAGTGCATCTGCACGCACTGTGAGGCGGAGATTCTTGGAGCAAGGCCTGGTCTCAAGGAGGGCAGCAAAGAAGCCACTTCTCTCCAGGAAAAACATCAGTGACAGACTGATATTCTGCAAAAGGTACAGGGAGTGGACTGCTGAGGACTGAGGTAAAGTCATTTTCTCTTATGAATCCCCTTTCCAATTGTTTGGGACATCTGGAAAACGGCTTGTTCGGAGAAGATGAGGTGAGCGCTACCACCAGTCTTGTCTCATGCCAACTGTAAAGCCTCCTGAAACCATTCATGTGTGGGGTTGCTTCTCAGCCAAGGGAGTCGGCTCTCTCACAGTCTGACCTAAAAACACAGCCATGAGTAAAGAATGGTACCAGAATGTCCTCCGAGAGCAGTTTGGTGATAAACAATGCCTTTTCCAGCATGATGGAGCATCTTGCCATAAAGCAAAGGTGATAACTAACTGGCTCAGGGAACAAAACATAGAGATTTTGGGTCCATGGCCTGGAAACTCCCCAGATTTTAATCCCATTGAAAACTTGTGGTCAATCATCAAGAGACGGGTGGACAAACAAAAACCTAGGAATTCTGACAAAATGCAAGCATTGGACTGGGGTTATTGACCATGTCCTGACTGCTATCAGTCAGAATTTGGTCCAGAAGTTGATTGAGAGCATGCCAGGGAGAATTGTGGAGGTCCTGAAGAAGAGGGGACAACACTGCAAATATTGACTTGCTGCATTAACTCATTCTAACTGTCAATAAAAGCTTTTGTTACTCATAATATGATTGCAATTGTATTTCTGTATGTGATGAAAACATCTGACATACACACATGAAAACCAGAGGGCAGCAGATCATGTGAAAATATAATATTTGTGTCATTCTCAAAACTTTTGGCCGTGACTGTACACACAGATTGAGCAAATTAAATTTTCTAAGAAGTCTCTTTTACTGTTGCTATCCCCTTTTTCCCTGTAACAACCATAAACCTCCTGGATGAGCTGGAAACAACTGGGACAAAGTGAACTGAATTGACCATAATCAGTCAGAAATTACAGCCAGACCGACTCTAAAGTCCACCAGGCAAAGCCCTGTGTGCTTAAAGTTAAGACGAAGGGCAAAGGCGGCGTGGTGAGGGGTCTCGCCGTTACAGAGAGCGTGTGAAAAGGAGCCTCGGTCGGCTGTCCCGATTATCCCCGCCGCTGCGTGGTGTCAGCTGTGGGGTGGAGGTGAGCAAAGTGGGCGTGGAAGGGGATAAACGTGGTGTGATGCTGTTCCCGTGAGGCCCGGGATCACCCTCCGTACGTCAGAGGCAGGGAACACCTTAGATGATCGTCTTAAGCCTCCCAGGCAGGAACTTCCCAGATTGTTTCGGAGCTTTGTGAATCGAACCGAGGAGACGTTGCAAAGTGTACAGCTGGAAGTTTAAAGGTTGAGTGTTAGGCTCTTTATGCTTCCGTTTTGTGAGCGTGTGTATATTTGCTTTTACAGATAGAGATTTTTTTTTGGAATACAGCAAACGGGTCAGGGAGAAAGACAGAGTTAAGTTTAAACTAGTGGTGGAAGTCAATTTTAATCAAGATAATTATTTAATTGAATTTACTTTATTTAGTAGGGACAACACACATTGACTGACATTTCTGTAAATGCGCCAGAATTTACCAAAAGAACATTTTGGACAACTTGCTCAGTATCTTGTTAAAAATAAAAGGCTACGCAAACAAGATTAAAATGATGAAACTGCGCTAATTTTGTCAATAAAAATAAATAAATAAATAAATAAATAAATAAAATTAAATGCAATCGTTACAAATAATAAAGACAAAACAAGAACACAATTAAGAACACAAAAACCACATTTATCATAAAAAGTATAAGAAGTAATTAAAACTAAATTAATCCATTTAGGTGAGAAAACACAGGTGGTCACGTGAAAGAGAAGATACGTATTTAAAATATTGAATAACAACAAGCACAGGCTCTGTAATTACGCCTGTAACTCATTACATTTTAGTCCAAAACCATATTTTGACAAAATAAGCAATATTTTTGATTAAAAACAATTTTTTTTGCTGCTAAGTGATTGAGTAGATAAACATATGCGCTCAACAACAAAAATATTTGTTTTAAATTTGTTATTTAGGCTTTTCAACCATCAGCATCATGTCTGTGCTGCTGCGACATGTTGTAGCATTGAGATGCTATTTTAGCTTGGAGACTAAATCTGGTTTCAATTAAAAAGCAAAAATAAAGAGAGGCTTGGACCATGCCGAAAATACATCTAAAACGATTTACAGAGTCTAGTATTTTTCTTTTAAATATTGTGTTTTTAGATTTGTTTTTGCATTTTTCATAGCAAAAGAGATACAGTTTTTGTGGCCAACGACTACTTTTAACTTCATCGTTACGGTTAGTTCGAATCTTATCCATGTGTCAGAAAGGCTCAGTCAAAGTCCAACTCTAAATTCAACTGTGAACCTATGAACATTTTTCAGAGTCTCCAATCTGACTGATTTTGACCTTCTTGAAAAGAAAAATGTGCCTGAATTTAAATTCTTTAGATGTGGGAGGTTGGTAGAGTCACACCCCACAGGACCTGCTGCTGTAATTACAACTCTGAATGCCATTCCTTCAGTTTTTACCTGGAGAAAAAAAAACTGTATAATTTTTCGTCCACTTCAAATTCCTCAACCATCACTTAAAGTTTGCAGTTCTGATGCAGCAACGTGTGGGGAAAGCATGACGAGTTTTCATGCAGTAAACAGAGCTGAGGTGGGATAACGAAGGAGGCCGAGCCGCGGCGCTGACATGTTGATTAATGGCTTAATCAGGAGGAGTGTGTCAGAGTCTAAATGGTTGTCTCCTGCACCACCGCAGCAGCTCCGCACCTGAGGGATGAGGGCTGTCAAACACTCTGAGCTGCGTCACGGGCAGCGCAGCACCTTCTGTGCTGATAAAGACCCCGAAACCGAAGCAATGTCAAATCAGCTCCTGTTCCGTTGTCCTCATGCATCCAGCTAGGGCTTATATTTCTATTTCCTTTCTTTCATCCTGTAAAGAAACAGTTGCTCATCGTGTGTGTGTGTGGCAGGAGGTGTGTTAACTTACAGCTCCCAAACTTAAGGGGACAGGCGTGGGCATCCATGGGGAAATCTTCCAGCTGCATAGGGCATTCTGCTGAGATGGTGAGCCTGAAAGAGGAAGCCCAACACCCAGATTCAGAAGCTGCACAGAGATGTGACATAACATGACTGCAACATTTTTAAATAATAACGACCTTGTTTTTCTCTGAAATATATATAAACACATTGTGCAAAACTATAGAGAAATAATCCTTATTTTTCTACTCGGGAGCAATAAATAACCACCAGAGGAACTATTGTACAGCTATAAATAACAGGCTGATGCAGCTTTGGGTGTGTGGAGTTTCATTTGGTGGGAAAAAGACACCACCTATCTGCGGAAAGAAAAGAGATGAGCGCCAAGCCTTGTACAATGCCGCCCTCTGCTGGCTGCGTCGAGAACAGCTGCAGTTTCTGGTGTGCTGCAGACCTCCGAGCGAGTCAAAAATACAGCGGCTTGCAAAAGTATTCATACCCCTCGAACTTTTCCAGATTTTTGCCACATTACAACCTAATTTTATGTGAAAGACCAACACAAAGTAGTATACAATCGTGAAGCAGTAAGAACGTTATACATGATATGCACGAGAAAAGGGGGCTGGATACTTTTTCACATAACACGGATGGATGGATGGATGGATGGATGGATGGATGGATGGATGGATGGATGGATGGATGGATGGATGGATGGATGTGACTGACTTTAACAACAAAGAGAGTAAGAAATTAGATGTTTTGTTAATGGATTTTATAGATATTCTGGTATCAGACCAGTTATTAATTCATAGGTGAGCTCTGGTTTGATCTTAAACTTTTAGCTCAGTTAAAATTACAAAAAATATTTCAAATTCTTAAATGCCAGAACGTTGACAGAAAATGTCAGAATCTTTTTGCATTACATACATTCTCAGTTTTTGGCAGCATTTTCCTTTAATCTGTAAGTCTTGGCTTCAACGTTCTGGTTTCCTTCCTCCAGCTTCTCACCACAGTTCTGGCCCATTCCTCCTGACAGAACTTTGTAGGACTTTTTACATTTTTTATTTTATTTTTTTTTATCTTTGCTCATGAAGTTTCTATGCGACTAAGATCATGGATTTTTGATGCCCTGTCAAAAACATTGACTTTTGTGTCATTAAGCCTCTTTGCAACTAGCAGAATGCTTGAAATCATCAATCATTTGTGGCTTTGACTTCCTGGCTGATGTATGCTGCAATATTTCTACATAATGTTCTTTATGTAGTGCACCAGTCCTTCTAGCAGCCAAACAACCCAGCAACCTGAGCTACCACCTCTGTGTTTCACCACTGGGACTGTGTGAAAACAGTCAAACTGACAAACCATTCAATATCACTGTCATCAGATCGTCAGGGCATTATGTCTTCTGACAATCAGTTTTACCTCTGAGTGCATTATCTAACTGTTTTCTAGCTTTTTATGTTGCTTTTTGTAGTAATGGCTTCAACCTGGCTGAGTGACCTTTCAGCTCAACGTGTTTCTCTCTTGTGTCTCTGGAATTCGTGTTTATACTTTAACATATGACTCTTGAAAGAGATGAACTTTTAGAAATCTGGAAATTGTACTTAAGGAGGAATCAAACTTTCTGATTCCTTTGAATGTTTGTCTGATTTGGCATGAGAACGCTGTGGGTGTGTGTGTGTGTGTGCGTGTGTGTGTGTGTGTGCGTGTGTGCGCGTGTGTGCGTGCGTGTGTGTGTTTGCCTTGACGGAAACAAACAGGACAACGGATCTTACGTCGGAGAGCTTGTAATAAAAAATTATACTCAGGTTTTCAACACAGAACGTGGTGGATGCATATCACAACAAATTCTGCAGTTAAATCAACACTCTGCCGAGTCTATTTGGTCCTTATCAGAATTGGTGTTAATTGAACTTTTACAGAATAATTTCAAAAACAGTTTGAGTAGTTATAACTTTTTTACGTGTTAAAATCACTCAATTTCTTGTTGAAACAACTCTGAAAAGAGTTAAATTAACACAAATTCCAATAAGGACCAAGTAGACTCGGCATAGTGTTGATTTAACTCTGCAGAAAAACGACAGTAGCTCAGCTGATGTTGGACTATATATCAGGTAGAGCTATAACCTTTAATCCTGTTTTGTTTAGATAATAGGGATGATTAGAAACTGAGTGTTTGAATTAAGTGGATTAAGATGAATTTATTGAACTGGTGTGGTATAAAAGACATATGAGACTGGATAGGCAGGACGATGTGACACGAGACTGAAGTGATAGCTGCTATGGGAAACATATGAAATTAAAATAACTAGCTCAAGTATTTGTCAGGGTCTGTTTGTCCTCCCCTTTTCCTAGTTTCTTAGTTTGTTTTCCTTTAGTTAGTTTTTATTTCCACCTGTCCCTGGAACCACCACTTCTCAAGACATCCAGCAGATGTCACCCATGCTCCACCCCTGAGAAGTGTCCTGGTTCAACCCGGACACACACCTGCAGCTGGTTTAGAGGGCGTGGACCTGCGATATAAGCAGCAGCTACACTCCGTCTCACCGCCTGAGTGCTTGCCTACCACGGTAACCAGCGTTCCAGAAAGAGGCCTTCTGTGATTACTCTCGTCTAACCCTTGTTGTCTCCCTCGCCAGATTCTCCCGCCGTCTTCTAGTTGTTTCCCGGAAACCAGCTGCCCCCGCATTCGTGTAAGTCTGTCTCCCCGCTGTGGATCACCTCCCTCCTGTGTGATTTCCCGACGCTGCCGGTGTTCCCGGTCAGACGCCACTCCCTGTGTGTGTGTGCGTGATCTCCCCGGGATTTCCCCTTCGGGACGCTACGGGCCAGGAGGCCCACGCCCGAACTTCCCGGAGGACCGCCTGGACGGATCAGGCTCCAGGCCGTGCCCGACATCAGAGCTAAGCATCGCTCGTCAACGGACACTCGGCTCGCGCTCCGCTTCGCCCCTAATACCTCCACGCCAAGTAAGCTCACCTCAGTCATTTCCTGGAGAAACTCCGCTGAGTTCTCGCTAACCCTGCTTTTTCCCGTTGGCAGTAGAAGAACCGGTCCGCCGATTCGGCTTCGCCACCAGCTCCCTGATCCTTCAATAAACATTATTGTTTCTGACTCGCTCTGTCTGACTGTGTTCTTGCATGTGGGTTCGCAACCTTAAAACCGACATGACAGAATTGAGCCTTGGGCAACACCACGGGTTGAGCAGAAGAGTAGTTCTAAGCTTTTAAAGTCAAACTACTACTCTGAAGGACTTTTACAGACTTTATAAATATAGGCACCAACCAGCCAGCAGCAGCTTCGGAACTAGTTTAATGTTGTTAAAGGGAAGACAACTGACTAACCTCATGGTTTGATATTTGTAAGATGGGGAAATTTAAGTCTCAAATTACTTTTTTTTTTACTATTTTGTGACCTTAGGACATAAAGACTTTTAATTTTTCGAAGCACAAACACGGTGCTCTCATCACCTCTAAGGCTGACTGTAAAGTCGAAGTCTGAAGTGAAGATGGAAAGCTGCTGTTTAATTCTCTCTTCACAAAGTTAATAATGCAGAAAAATATTATCATGTCACTTTAAATGTGCAAAATTAATATTTCAACTCTCTGAGTGTTGGTCTTGATTAGAATGATTCAGCTTCCATTAGTCATATGTACAGAATTGGCCTAAAAAAAACCCCAATCAGAACAGAACACGCTACTATGGGAGACAGAATTACAAAAAAAAAAAGTGCAATTTCTGTTCCAGCACATGGTGTGTAGTGGAAGGTGTTGCACAGCATCAACTGGAACTGTATGTTTCCTTAGAGGGAGATTTTCACGCTAGAGCAGTGACGGCGCTGCAGACGACAGTATTTGCTCTCTGAAGCAGCGCAGGAGAGCAGGAAAGAGGAGAGTGATGCATGCGTACCATGTTTCTGTAATAACCTCGCTCCCAGAACACAAACCCTTTGGTGGCCCATCGTGAGCTCATTTGTTCTTGGTTGCCTCACTGGCAAAAATGTAGTGAAAGGGGGGAGTCAGTCGTCATTTTTGACACGCAGCCCATTTCATCTGCTCATGCTTCCCAAAGTGAATGTTTGACTTGGTCGGTTTCTGGTTCTGAAAGGACGACGACCCAGCACTGAAACGCAAGTGGATCTGAGTGACACCTGTGTTAATTATGCTTCTCCTTCTATTATAATTGTAGGTTGGAGCGCAGCGCTGCGTATGGCGTTGTTGTGTTTAGGCCTGTCGCAATAACACATTCTGCCGGACGATAAACTGTGCCAGAAGTAATAACGATAAACGACAATATTGTTGTTTCGAGACCATTTTCAAGTGATATAATGGTAATGATGCAAGGACACATTCTCAAAAATCGATAAACCTTAAATTCTAATAAACATTTAACACTGGAGCTGGAAGATGTTTTGAATATCTAAAATAAATGAAGAGAAACAACAAATAAAACAAGATTTTATAGAATGATGAAGAATCTGTACGCAAAACTGTCCTTTCAAATGACGGGCTAATTGAGATCAAAGCACCAAACTGAACACTTTTTTAATCCAGTTTTTTGTAGAAAGAAAGAAAGAAAAGAGAAAAAAAAACATGAATCATGCAAATGTAAATTATTCAGCTCGTTTTATGATGCAATGCGATTCATTGAGTTATTACTTATTGTGACAGGCTTAGTTGTGTTTGTATAAAGCCTTCATAGATCCAACAACACATTCACAGCGTCCGCACCTGTCAAATCGTTTCACTGTTTGTCACGATACAACCACAATTCGATACATTTTATTCTGATTTTATGTAACTTGGACCAACACCAAATAGCGTGTAACCGTGAAGTGGAAGGAATATATGCTTTTCTGGTTTTATGACTAACAAAATCTGAAAAGTGTGGTGTGGACTTGCTTTCACTGCAATTACCTCTGCAAATCTCGACGAGCTTTGTACGTGTAAAAACTGATACTTCTTGTTCAAATTTTCTCTACCAAACCTCAAAGGCCTTCAGAGGAAAGTCGTTTTATCGAGACTATTTACTAATAGCTTGACTTCTGAATTAGGGGTTTATGATACTGTTTATCAATTATAGTATATAACTAATGATGTTTTTTTAAAACTGTCCATATTGTTGAAATTGTAAGTTTGACTATTTTCTCTACAATGAGAGAATCAATAGATGTTAATAAATTTGAAAATATGATTAAATGCAGTAATTATGTGTAGCTTGGGGATGCAAATCACACTTCTTCTATATGTGTGGTGTCCTAAAGAAGCATTGGTGTCTTTTTCAAGAGCAGTATTTGTATTTATGAGGCTATAATTGCTATGAGTAACTTAAAAAAAGGTAATAAATACTTCTTGTCATCATTTTTATTGTTATCGCAGTAGTACCAAAAAATATTGTGATAAAGTTTTCAGTCTGTTTGCCCATATCCTGAAGGAAAATTAGTTGCGTTGGACTTTAGTTTGTAGTATCGGAGTAAAGAGGAACAAAGATAAATGAAGATCTTATGTGTATAGTTTTTAAAACCATGCTTTGTTTTCCTCTCTAATTTATGGCTAAGTGCTAGTTTGTTCTGATCTGTTAAATAAATATAAGGATTATTTTCCAAAGGACTGTATTCCTGACTGCTCCTGAGTTTCCACAGCAATATAAAGAAGAAGAAAAAAAGAATATATGTGTTAAAAAGGTAACTATGGTGGCGCTACAGAGAGTGAAGAAGGTCAAAGCAAACATTTGAAATTCGCCTGACCCCTCAGTTCAGAGTACGGGGACAAACACGATGCTGCGTCAGTGCCGGGTCGGCGAAAACAAGTGTGTGGGCTGTTTTCAGTGCAGCGGTGCTCCAAAAAAAAAAAAAACACTCAATGAAAAGAAGCAGCAGGTCGAGGTTTTAGTCATACCGCTGATGCTAATTGGATTGCACAACATGTTTCACTCGGCTCTAACCAATCAGTAGCTGCGTTTCCATTACAAACGTGTTGATTTTCTGCTAATGTCGAAACAAAACATAATTTCATGTTTGTGGCATTGCCGTTAAATCCATCCATCCATTTTCTTACACCCATGTCCCTTGGGGGTCGGGAGGGGTGCTGGTGCCTATCTCCAGCTAATGTTCCGGGCGAGAGGCGGGGTCACCCTGGACAGGTCACCAGTCTGTCGCAGGGCAACACAGAGACAGACAGGACACACAACCATGCACACACACACTCACACCTAGGGACAGTTTTAGAGAGACCAATTAACCTGATAGTCATGTTTTTTGACTGTGGGAGGAAACCGGAGTACCCGGAGAAAACCCACCATGCACAGGGAGAACATGCAAACTCCATGCAGAAAGACCGGGGCTGGGAATCGAACCCAGAACCTTCTTGCTACAAGGCAACAGCTCTACCAACTGCGCCACTGTGCAGCTAGTTTGCCGTTAAATAAGAAATGCTATTAAAGTCACACGTGAATAAGTTTGTCCACATGGTATTGTCATTAAAAATCATGCTGTGGCATCGACCTCCATCTGCTTCCTGTCGTCTTCTTCTTTGTCTTCTTCAGTGGCAACATTCGGCTGTTGATCGTGTGTCTCGTTTGATGTGGAATAAACAGCACCCATTGCAGTTTTGCAAAATAAACCAATTTCAATATGGCCACAAAACCGCTTCATACTAGAGGCAAAACTTTTTATAGAAAAACAAGATTTGACCGAAATTGCCGTGTTTCCATTAAATAAATTTAATTTCGAAATGTGAAATTGTGCGACTGCGTATTGAATGAAAACACAGCTAGTGTTGTGAAGCACACGGCCTGATTGAAAAAGAAACAGTGGCTGCTTTTCCATTGACTATGAAGTTGGGCAATTTGAATTTTCAAAAATAAATTTGCTTGGTGGAAGCAAATCAGTTTAGAAAAAACCTTCAATACGTTTTGGTGCTGGGATGAGGTTTATCTCATAAAACTGCAATGCAACACTTTCTTCGCATCACACAAATCACATGATCAAAAAACAGATGTTCCTCTGGCGCAAACCATGAAGAAGACAGGAAGTGGTAGGAGGATGATGGCACCCTGTGGTTTTTAATGACTTATTGACTGAACAAACTAATTTCCGTGGGATTTTAGTTGCGGGTCTTATTCAGTGGAATCACTGCATTTTTCACAATTGTGTTTTTTTCCGTGTTATCAGAATATCGACAAACTTCGGAGCACATTTGCAGTTGAAACGCAGCCGCTGATGCGGTGGCAGGACGGCGGCCTGAGAGCCCACCTCATGGTGTAGAGGAGCGTCCCGTCGTCTTTCAGCCGCAGCAGCTTGTTGGGCGTGGTCATGTTGTGCGCAATGGACTTTTTCCCGTTGAGGAAGAACGTGTCGGGGGTCCAGATGTTGCTGGCCAGCAGGTTATTCAGGGCCAGCATCTCCATCGGGCCTTTGAAGCAAAGCCTTTCGTCTTTCCAGCTTTGACGGAAGAACACGTCAATGGTGTATTCCTGCAGAGAAAGCTTCAGCTGCATCAAACTAGGACTTTATGTAGACGTAAATAATGCAGTCTCCCCTCTGATTGAGCAGATTTGTTCGGAAGCCGAGAGCAGACATTTTTTGCGATGTTTTTCTGGAGAAAGCAAATTACTCTTGAGAAAACAAAGATTCTTTTCTCAAGATCACGAGACGATTGGTGTGTGTGTGTGTGTGTGTGTGTGTGTGTGGGTGTGTGTGCGTGTGTGTGTGTGTGTGTGTGTGTGTGCGCGCGCGTGCGTGCGTGCGTGCGTGTGTGTGGGTGCGTGCGTGAGTGTGTGTGTGTGCTAAACCTGTCTCTAATGTCAGGTTCTCCTTGATCTGACATTGTCAGCTTGAGTTTGTTCTCGACAAGGTCTAAAGGACACTGAGAAATTGATCATGAGCATTCAGGAACACATCATCGTCTCCTTATCTTGCAAAAACGGCCATTGTTACTTTGTGATAGAGACACAAATATCTCATTAAATCAAGAGCAAATGCAACTGTGATCAGCTTTCGTACATTTGAATCATAATTTCCAGATAATAAACCTTTTAATAACTGTGTAAAAGATTCATAAAAAGAACTAATCCGGAGGAAAATACTGCGTACCATTTCCGTGTCAGAGACCGGACCGAAGCTTGTGACAAAGATGTTGGTTTTGATCTCTGTCACCTTCTCTGTTGGAAAACACAGGAAATTATTAAATTGAAATCTTAAGTATACAAATAATTATTATCCAATTATTAAAGTCATGGTCAGTAGATTATTCCTACTGAGATAAATCTGTATATTTCACCTACTCCACAGGCGTAAGTTGTGGTGTTCCTCTAGGATCTATCTTGAGAACTTTTTTTTGTGTGTGTAGTACTATGTATTCCTCAAACACTGCATATCCAGAGAAAGTTATTTTGAAACTTTTTAAAATTCCTTGTTTTAAGTAATCCCTGAGAAATACATTTAAAAATTTGGAGTGCTAATTTCTACAACAATATGCTCCTTTGAGGAGTGACATTTCATTTCACCGTTAAGCAGATGACATGCAGTCCTTAAGTCAAGTAAGATCAATTAACGAAGAAAAAGCGTGGTCAGTTTTAATCTGGTGCTGCTCCAAAACACATCAACTCTACGTCAAAAATATGTTTCTTACAACTCTTAAGCATGGCAACCCTAAAATCAAGGCTCAGGAATGAAGACAGCTGACATCATCCAACATCAGGAAGTACTGTGTGTTTTATTTTTTGTTTGTTTGTTTTTTCTGCAGCTGGTTAGGAATTCAGCAGCCAGAAATCCTACTGGGACCGGAAAAAAGCAACAGAATCACTGATGTTAGCCTCTTGTTAAGCACAGAATCAATTAAGAAAAAATCCCTAGTAAAAATATATATTAATGAATTAATGCATTTAAAGGTTTGATTTTTTTTTTCCAATTGACCAAATTTGGTGACAGTATTGTCATAAATAATAAATGAATAAGTAATTCCAAAATAGAAGCCGGAGCAAGTATATTTAATATTAAATATACTTATGGTGAATTCATAATTAGCCTGACTGCAAGTATAAAAACTGTATTATGCTTAGTACATAACTCAAGGTCCGGGGAACGAATTCGGCCCACCATAACTTTTAATGTGGCCCTTCAGACTCTATGGCCACATTAAAAGAACTTTAAAGATAAGTTGTGCTCTTAAATATTATTTTATCAATCAAATCCAAGGATTTTATCTTCATACAGCCCAGTTACTTGATTGTGAAAATATTTTTTTCATTTCAAAAATCGAATGCAGAGACAGCTGTTTTAAAAATACTTTTAGTTTGTTACAAAGTAGTTTTATCAATACACTCTGCCTTTTCAGGAAATCCATGATCATGACATGGCCCAAAGTGAAAATGAGTTTGACTTCCACACAAGTGAATTCATTTTGCTTTCATTTGTTGAGGTTTTGTATGGACTGTCGTTTGAAAGTATTTCCAAACTCCTTTCAGCTTTTTCTGTGCTCGGGTCACCAGAGCTGCTCCTTTAAGATGCTTTCAGTGATGTCAAAACTCTAAATATGGCACTGACTTTTGATTGCCTTAGATTACTCTGGCAATTTAAGTTGTCAGTCATTTATGTTTTGGGTCATATTTTTAACATTTCTTAATCAGATTTTACTGATTTTAATATTTTAGTTTTTCTTTCCTTTAAGATTTTTTTTTTGCCTTGTTTTGGGGTTGGGGATAAGAAACATATTCAGCATTTAAATCAACTACATTAAAAAAAGAAAACAACTTATGGGGTAGTAATGTGTAGCAGTATATGGCGTCCCATATACTGAGACATTAGCCCTCGTTCCAGCTGTCTGGGGCTCAGTTCCCAACCCGGGGGCCTTTGCTGCATGTCTCTCACCTTTTCCTGTCGTATTTACTGCAAATAAAAGTCACTAGTGGCAGAAAAACCTCTACAAATCTAATTTAGTTTAACTGAAGCATGCAGACTTTGGTGACACCTAGTGGTCGCAATAAAAAAGACACTTAAAACTGATTATTTGCAGCACATCGTCGTCACCTTCCTAAAATAATGGCCCAGGTCATTATAATTTAGGCAAAAAAGAAAGAAAAGACTTAGGTCGTTATATCAGGACGGTGATGATATTGAAAACAGACTTTTCCAATTTTCTTTAAGGATTGAAAATGCCAGTTTTTTTTTTCTCCCTAAAGGCTACAGCATTTTCCTACGCATAATAGAAAAATGTCAAATTTTCCAGCAGATTTTTTTTTATAAAGCTTTAGCTTAAAACTAACAGAAATTTAAGGATTATGCCAATTAAGCTGAGTTTTACTAAAATAAAACTGAAAAGTGAATCACAGATAGTTATGTGGTTTAAAATAAAAAGGTTAAAGTTCTTAGTTTTATGTATTTAATAAATATACTGAAAGAAAGCTGATCTTTCATTCTTTGACCACACTACTCACCGATCAGAGCAGATCCAAATCTTAGCTGTAACTATACTGATTCATCACCAGTGCAACTAAGACAAAAATAGCTTCTTTTTTTTTGTTTGTTTGGTTGTTATGATGTTAAATCTCACTGAGAGAAGGTCGGATCAGATCAGCTTTGTCTCGTATCACAGAAACATTTCTTCTTCTGTAGAGATCAAACTGTGGTTTCATAAACACCTCCTTGTCCTTCAGTAATATTCAAGCGCTCCTAATCACAGTTGTGCACAAAGAGTTGTAATGGCTTATTGATCCACCGGACTCACCTCCCAGACCGGGCCGGAGTCTGTTGTCGTAACCGTCCAGCAGTCCGTCCAGGATGCGGGTGAAGATGGTGATGTTGTCATTTATCTCCGCCTGTTTGGGGGTTCCGGCTAAATCCTGGGAGAGGCTGGATGAAAGACAACTTTTTGTTGTTTTTCTTTTTTGGGGGAGGGGGGGTGTTTATGGTAACTCACTGCACCTCTGCAATATGCAAACACGCCAGAACTCGGTTCCTCACCTCAGATGGCAGGTGCTGCTCACAAGCAAGACACAGAAGCATAGACGTCTCATTGCAACGTTGAAGCACATCCCATCGCCCATTCCTGAAAACACACACATACACACGCATATATATACACACACACACACAAAAACAGCGGCGGCTCCAGCATGAATGGTGCAACATTAAGGATTCCCAAAATCAAGTAAAAGATCAAACTGTGCTTTATAATTCAGAATTTAGTGAATAATAATTGAGGTGAAATTAGAACTGTCTCTATGTCTATGGACATTTTTGAAGAAGAAACATGTGGATGAAGTTTAGATTTCCTAAAAAAAAAAAAAAAGAAGCAAAACATAGAACGAGCCCTATAATTTGGCACCGATTAACAAATTGAGACACCAACTTCAGCAGCAGCATCAGCAGTCCCACACTGAACACACTGCAAAATGATTGTCAACTACAAAATACGTCAGTACTGAAAAACCTGCATGTGTTCACCTTAGTAAAATAATGACCCAAGTCTTTTTTTTTTGTTTATTTATTTTTTTAATGATTTTGATTAAAAAAAATTGCATAAATTTTTTTTTAATTGCCACTTCTTTTATGAGACAATGTGATTTTGGTATAAAAAAATGACAAAGGCCATTATTTTAGGATGTCATAGTTGACTAGATTTATTATGTTTGTTGTACACTGTGGCCGCCCCACAGTCCGTGCCGCTCTGGGCAGAGAGCCACACTGACATTGTCCCATTCATACTTTAAGCTACAGTGACTGGGAATTTCACCAGCAGCACATCTTTAAATAAACTACATTAGATTTGATATCTTTGCAAAAATGAAAATAAAAAAATTGTTATGCCCAATTTCAATAAGATAAATGAATTCACACATAGGATTATGATGATTTCAGATTTTTTTTTTCCTTTTTTAATATATATAATCGTGTAAAGCATGAAAAAAAGAGCCAGCATGCACTGAAATCTCCAGATCAGGTGTGTGCAGGTAGCCAAACACAGTCGCCCTCCTCTCTGCGCAAGAAGACAACATTCCTTAAAAAAAAGGAAGAAAATTAAAGCACACATTCAAAAATGCTAAATTCATCCTTACATCAGAGCACCCCTTCTGTTTTGGACATCCCCCCCAACCCCCCCCAACCCCCCGTCACCTCACGCAGCCCACCCGCTTCTTGTCTTCCACGCGCTCATTAGGTTCCTCTCCACTGAGGCTTTCACGCAGGAAAATACCCTCAACCTCAGACTGTCTACACGTCCTGCACCACACCTGGAGCTCGGTGAACTCGGTGAATCATCATAATCATCATCATCATTATCATCCGCCGCACCCCCCCCCCCCACCCCCCCGCCACGCACATCCACGACACATCCCAACTAACCGACGACGAAAATCCGTCACGATCTCGACAGAAAGCTCCCCTCTCATCTGAAAGTCTAACCGACGCAGCAGCGTCTCCTCCTCCGATGCCCCCCCACACACACGCACACACACACACACCCCCACACACACACACACACACACCACACGTCCCGCTACATCTCCCTCTCTGCTGGCGGACGCCGCCGCGCCGCTCCCGCCGCATGTGCCGCAGTTCGCCGAATCTCACCACGACAGAGGATCAAACTTATGCTGCCCTCTCAGACGCAGATTCATTTACACCCCGACCCGCTCCTGTAAAACAAAGACTGCTGCTTTCAATGTCAGCTACAGCTCTCCCCGGAACGATTATAAAAATAAAATAAAAATGAAGAAGAAGGAAAAAGAAAGTAGGCGGCAGAAACGAATAAGGGTCCCCCCCCCACTTCCTCCTCCTCATCCTCCTCCTCTACAGCTGTGCGGACTGACCATCCTTTAGTTGGTCTCCGAGGTGCCGCACGGCGAGCTTTGCACTAAATCCAACAGTGTGTTCAGCGGGAGAGGACGTAGTAAGATCCGGAATCCACTGCGCACTGAGCAGAACTGGGCGAGAGAGCAGGAACAGCAGGAGGATGTGTGAGGGGAGAGAGAGGAGGAGGAGGAGGAGGAGGAGGAGGAGGGGTGGATGGAGAGAGGGTGAGAGGAAGAGAGAGGAGTCAAGAGAGACATGAAGAAAAGATTCAAACCATCTTTATCTTTCTACAACGCAGTTGCTGGAAATGAACGCGCTCATCTGACTCACCTTAATGTTCTTTGACTATATACGCACTTTTAGTACCGCGGTCCCGCAGAGCCAAATGTGTTCTCTATTAGTTTTACAAACATGACTACGACGGCATATTAGGGGCATAAAAAAAATATCTCAGAAATTTTCTAGAAAAAAAAGGAAATTTTGGAAAGTCAAAAATGTGCTAGAGCAGTGGTCCCCAAACTACGGCCAGCGGGCCGGATCCGGCCCGCCTCCACATTTGGTCCGGCCCCCTGAACAATACCAGAGAGCATTTAGATATTTTTTCATATACCGTATTTTCCGGACTTTAAGCTGCTGATATGTGGATTTTTCTTCACCCACCAGGGGGCTCTTTAGCAGGAAGTCAATCATTGGAAGTCAAAATTGGAAATAAAGGAAGAAAGTGCCCATTAAAACAGAATTTGGTTTTAATAGGGAATTGAAATTTGAGAATATTGTTGATCAGTTAAATAGCATTGAGGGGAAAAAGAAGATTTTTCGTTTTAAAAAAAAATAATACTAGGATCATTATGAGAATTTGAGGTATATATATTAGGATCCAGTAGATGGCATTGGTGCAATAATAATGGATGGAAGCTGCCGTTGAGATCTAAAGAAGAAGACACCCATTTTCATTTAGCACATGCTAGTAGCAGACACAAAGGATCAGCACTTTTACTGTTACAGTTACCATTTGGAAACTACCAGAATCAGTTCAGCAACTTGGCAACTTTTTCTTTTTCAACCGTAATAAATGTGATATTCAATTGACCTGTTATGACTCAAATTTTGGGTGTCCGCCCCCCTCTGCAGCTGCTGCATCGTTGTGGAAAACCTGGAGCGGCAGAGATGTCTGCGACTTATATGTGTGTGTTTACTGGTTTAAAAAAAAAAAAAAAAAACTTTGGGGTTGTGGCTTATAGTCTGGTGCGGCTCATAGTTCAGAAAATACGGACTATAATCCTTCCTAGATATTTTTTTGAAGAACCCAGAGAGGGTTATTTGGTTATTATTTATTTCATTAATAGTGTTATTATTTATCTCCTGGCTTTTGTTCTGTGAAGAACCCAGAGAATGTTATTTGATTGTGCTTTCTGGAAAACAATAATTTTTTACATGTAGGCACTCCTGCAAACGTCACACTTATTCTGTTACAAACTGACTCCGGCCCCCAACAGAGAAGGGAAAAAGTTATGTGGCCCTCACAGGAATAAGTTTGGGGACCCCTGTGCTAGGGAAAACTCAGAAATTTTGAAATTCATTTCCGAAAATTTCTAGTAAAAAATAAAAAAAGGTGCATTTCTGGAAAGGAAAAGTCGCACATTTTCTAGAAAACAAAAATCTGAAATTTTCTAAAAAAAAAAAAAACCTCAAAATTCGAAAATTTCCGACTTCTGAAACTCAGAAAATTTCCCCAAAAATGTAACATTTTTCAAATTTTATGGCGGAAATTTCTTCCTCCTCCTCCTCCTCCTCCTCCTCCTTTTTTTAATCTACAATGGCTCTAGTGCGCTAACGTGGTATTCATAGCCTTGAACTTCATGACATTAGTAGCCAGGGAAGCAAAAAAGTGGGTGTGCACTGAATGTAATGCAAAGAGGCGCTGCACTAAAGGGGGCGCCAGACATGGGGAGTGGGGGGTTGGACTATTTCTAGTCAGCATTTTTTGTATGTGTGTATAAATTGTGTGATTAAACTTTAGTGACTCTATATTGGGAACTGGTCCAGTGTTATTTATGCTATTTCATGATCAAGATGTCCAATGAGTCAGCAATGAGTGTGAGGACCGCCTTTTGTCAAACTACATCAACTCGATGTGATACCAATGCACTCTTTATTCTGAAGCACAAGTTTCATTCTGTAGTTTATTGGTTCTGATGCATCTAACGTTGGTGCAAATGTCATGAGAATTTGTCCTGTAGCATCTAGCAAAGTGAAACTATTCCTTATATAGGCGTTTGTTTTTTTCAAATCCACATTTCGTTGCAAAGTAAGTTCTTAAAAAAGAAGATAAATATTGTGGACATTTTCATAGCAATTAAACAAAACTCTTGCTATAAAGTAGTTTATTAAGCTCCACTAAAACAAGCTGGTAAAATAAACTCAAACAATGCCGGCCCTGATTTCTAAAAGGCTACTGTCACACTCTTTCCTCTGTTTTTTCATGGCCTAAGTGGGACACGCAGCTGAAAACTGCTGCTTTTGTTGTCGGTGGTCTAGATTGCAGGAGACGAAAATATGTCACACAGAACCTCTGCACATCTACTTCAGCGCTCTCTGCTTTTCTCCCAAAAATGTGGATCGAATCCCATCCACACGGGTCGGGTGAAAAGACGGGTCGGGTGCCACAGAAAGACAGGAAAGTCGCGGCGATGTTTGACGGTGTGTGCTAAAAGTGGACAAATCTTGAAACGAAGCGCCCTGGAACAAGTCCGAGACAGTGAAAGTCAGCAATGCAACAACAACAGCTAAATAAATAAATAATAATAATAATAATGCTTGCTCTTCTGTTTTCACAGGAACGCCGTGGATGGGAATAAAAAGCTGTACGCCATTTACGATACGAGGTAAGGGAACTCCTCGCTCTCTGAAGGGAAGCAACAATAGGAGGCTTTTTTGCAAATGTTTTGAAATTTGCTGACAAAAACTTGTGCTGATCTCTTGCACAAATCAGAGAAATGGTTTCTGAGGGTCCAGTACATTCCAGCTCCTTGCTGCATTATTGAACCTCCTTCTCTCTCTCTCTTTCTCTCTCTTCCTCTCTCTTTCTCTCTCAACAACAAACGCATTAGCAAGCCAACAATAAAAGCTTAGAAACATTCTCAGGAAATCCTCACCAGTAACTGTAACCACTAGGTTGTTTGTTTTCTTTTGGTCGTGTTCCACTAGTAGAAGAATTTCGCTCCACTACAAATTAATACAGGTAGGAGAAGACAGTATACTGTAAAGCTGCAGTATGTAACTTTTATAAATTATGTTTTTAACGTGTTAATTAAAATATCAGATAGATAATCTGTGAAAAGAGTGATCTCCTCCACCTCCTCCCTGAGCTGCTATTGCCCTCGGAAGAAACGCACCGGTCCCGATCAAAAGCAACCAATCAGAGCCAGGAGGAGGGTTTTACTGCTGTCAGTCAAGCTCATGTACTCACTGGGGAAACAACTTATTGTTACACGAAAACCGTTTATCGATGGCTGTGCTAGCTAGCCTTAGCATTCACGACATGCTCTGCTAGCTTCAGCGTAGCTTAAAGGAAATGGGGGGGGGGGGGTGATCAACCACAGGAGGGTGATTGACAGCGCTGAGACCCGCCTCCTGTCTCTGATTGATTGTTCCTAGTTAGCACTGGGAGCAATGGGAGGAGGCAGAAAAGCTTGATTTTTTTCCTTTTTTCAGATTATTTGTCTCATACTATACTGTCAATACATATCAACCGTTTCAAAAAATATTTGCATTAGTAGAAATTGTTTCTACCAATGCAAGTTACTAGAAATTTGCATTAGTAAATTTCTACTAATGCAAATTAGTAGAAATTTGCTTTGGTATATTTGGTTCTCTACCAAATCTGATCTGGAGTCACCAAATCTGACTCCAGCCCAGGAGCCCACATCCTTGTAAATCCGGCCCTTGGTGCCCAGCCAAAATTTTTCTCTGACTCCAGCTCTCTGTGGGGGTGAAGTATTTAGGATGATTTTCAAAGGTACCTTTTTCCCCCACACACACATTAAACTTTGCACAAGTTCTGAAAGAGTTTATGTACTTTCACTTCTCTGCTGTGTCCCCTATGGTTTGTCCAAACTGCACAAGAACTTCTACTGGCTTTCAACAGCGGACCCTCTTCTTTCTGTTCTATACAGGCAGATTTGTGGAGTGCATAACTCATAGTTGTCCCGTATAAAAGTGGTAGAGATATGCATCAACAAACAAAAAATAATAATAATAATTGCAGATGCAGTTGAAGCAAAGTGTGATTCTGCAAAGTTTGAACTCAGAAAGGCAATATGCAAATGCACAGCACAATATTTTATTTGTAAAACATTTTGAATGTACATCATTTTCCTTTCATCATCACTCACAGTCCCAATGAAATACACTGCAGTGTGTTGCTGTAATGGGACAAAATATTACAAGGAGCAAATTACAAATAAACAGAAATATTAAATCAGTGATTCTTAAGAATAGGGACAAAATGAGTTTTAATTTTCCCCCAATTTTTTTTTATTTCTCAACCTTATGTATGCAAATATGACAAATAATGTTTTGGAAATGTAAAGATGATAAGATTCAGGCTCCCAGTTGCAACATTTAAAAAAAAAAAATTACATTTTTAATCGACCTGACCCAGAACTTTGTCATCACCATCTGACAAAAATAAATATAAAATAATTTATAAAATACACTATTAGTAATATTTTTTACTCATTTTTACGGACAAATGCTTCTCAAGAAACAAAAAAAAAAAGAACATTTAAAACAAAAAACAACCAAAAGTCCATCTGATGGAGTTGACAGAACTGAAGGTGGTGACAAACTAGTGAGTAAAAAGAAATACTTGATACATGTGAAGTAATGCAATTTATGTAAAATACATTAAGATGAATGAATTACACATTTATGTGAGATTTGTCAACAATTTCACTGAAAGAGTCACAAAAACTCTAACGGAGTTGACATCTGACAGAGTTGACAAAATACCAAACTACCTCAATTTATATGACGTTATTCTGAAGGAGGTCATATTGTAGCTCATCAGGTCCATGAAATCTTTACAGTATACTAAAATTAAGCTTTTATTTCACAAAATTTCTTCAAAGTTTTGTAAATTGTCAGTTATGGAGTTGACGCATCATGGTTGTGATGAGCAACATAGGAATAAAACAGAAGAAAAAACTAAAGAATAACATAAGCTGACCAGAGCTAACTAGCCCTCTTGGCAAAGGAAGAGAAAGGAAGAGGTCATGAGGTCCGCAGAAGTTCTGGTGCCCCCCAATAATGCCTGATTTTTTTTTAATACTTTTTTTTATGTCTGACGGTGTTGACAAAAACTATAGGACAAATTTCAATGGAGTTGGGAAATATATAAAAATGATTTTTAATTCAATTTATTGATACTTTTATAATTATTTATATGAATACTTATACTTATTTGTCATAATATATTATTTTAGTATTTCTTTAATTGTTTTAAACTATTATAATGTATTGAGTTCTGCTCCAGGACAAGGGATTTTAAAGACACCATCCACCTACTATAATGTTTAAAATAAAAAAATATTCAGCAAACACCAGGAAAATATACATTGTTGTGCTCACATGACCCAGGTTAGTTTAGTCAGATATTTGAAAAAATTATATTTTGTATATATTTTATTCACATTTTGTGCCTTATCAATAGGACCTGTTTTGTCCCTTTCTCAAGAATCACTGAAATTTAGATACACATGGAGTCGCCTTAAAAGCAGGACCCCAGCTTTTACCGACTTTTGTTCTGAGCCTGTACATTATAAACTGCTTCACTAGCTCTGGTCCACACCGTAAAGAAACTGCGGCTGTAGATTTCTGAAGTCACGTGCTCTAATAATTAGATATGGCTCTTACATCATTTTCTCAACTCTGGAAACTCCTTTCAGGAGCCTTTCCTTTTCCCTTTCGGCTTCGCTCCGTGGTTTTTTACCGAGAGCGACGGTAATTAGAGCATTTTTAACGCCAGACAAAACTCCCCGTCGTTCGAGCTAAAAGTGCTTGGAAGCAGCCTCCACCCAGGATGATGCTGGGAGTGCGGAGCGGCCACCGTAGGGCGGCTGTGTGCGGCTCCGCCGTCGTCTCACACAGGGAAGGACCGTCCAAGTTACCGCGCCTGTGTCTGCTGAAGGCTGGCAACACAGACTGACACAGAGGCAGAAGTGATGGGGAACAACTCTCACCTTAGCTAGAGCTTCACTCGCACCTTCATTTGGTCATTAAAAATAGCCACACACCGAGAGAGTCCATAAGGAATGTGGGGGAGTCAGGGCAGGGGGCTGCTGGACGCTGTTTCACTGCCGCTGGTCGTGGCTGTGATGTGCTGCGCCCAGAGGTGAGAGCCTCTGTGGGGGCTCCAACCGAACACCAGAGTTTTCTCCACCAGGACTGACAACCTTTGTTTGTTGTTTTTCAGCGTCAACGAGCCAGGAAACATGTCGTTTGTCAAAGAAACTGTGGACAAACTGTTGAAAGGATATGATATTCGTCTCCGGCCAGACTTTGGAGGTATGACTCAGGCTATTTATTGCTATTGTTATATTTAGTATAAATGTTTCTCCAACTGTTCTTTTAATTTTAGGGCCGGTAAACCAAATTTTCCTTTATTTTATTGTATTTTGTTTATTTTCATTTTAGGTCCACCGGTTGCTGTTGGCATGAGCATTGATGTGGCTAGCATAGACATGGTATCAGAAGTTAATATGGTAAGTTTATACCTAAGCTGTTTGTGCTAAACTTTTATCACATTCTGCGAGATGGGTTGAGTTGCTTGGGTTGTGAACATCTTAGAACTGAGTTTTAAATGGGCAGTATTATGTAAAATTGACTTTTTTCAGCTTTACATCATGTTATCATATTATCCCCTCATCAAAAACATACTTTCATGCACGTTTGAGAAAGCCTTTCATGTTCCCATGGCAACCATTTAGCTTTGCAAATTGCTTGGCCACCTTCGAGGACGAAGCTCCTCCTCTGAGGTGCAGTTTACAAGCTTCTACCTCACAGAGCAGCACTCTGCCTCAGATCCCCTGCTCAGCTCCTTCAGACTAGCCAGCAGCAATTAGCAAACGCCTGGAGGAACTGTATATCTGCTGAGCTCATTATAGGAGCTACTTCTCAGTGCAATGGTGGTTAAAAAAAAAAAAAAGTAAGTGAAGATGGTCAGTGAAAAGTCTCATTTAGGCTCTGGTTTTCAAAGTCTAAAGTAAACAAACAAATTATCTCCCATATCATTACACCGCCACCATTGATGTAAGCCTAAGGGGAGTCCATGTCTTCCTGTTGTTTATGCCAAAATCTGATCGTACCATCTAAATATCACTGAAATTTTGACTCATTAAAGCAGGCAATGTTGAACAATTTGTCACTTGTCCAGGTAGTCAGGCTGTGTGATCTGTTGATTCTGTGGTCTGTTCTTATTTGGAGCGTAACAATATGAACATCTGGAATGTTCATATTCTAGATGTTCATATTATAGATTGAACATCTAGAATGTTCATTCTAGAATATGAATGCACATATTCTAGAATGTGTTCATAATATTAACATCGTTGTTAATATTATGTTTTTGTTAAAAGAATCAAGAGAGCACAAAGTTACTCGTATTTTCATATGTTCTTGAGGCTCTTATTGTGAAGGTTTCCAGGAAGTTCTGTCTTTGTTTATCTACTGCCTCCTGTTTCCACACTGTAGACGTTTGACAAACTAACAAAAAGTAAATAGTTTTGTCCGGCCAAGTTTAAAAGCAGAGCCTTGACTACAAGGCTGATAGTCCAAGAAAAGTTAGAAACAACTTAAATAAACAAACTTGGTGATTAAAGTCACTTAGAATTAGCTGTCAGGGTGATATGGAGGCAGAGGATTTGAATTGTGTTCTTGCATGTGGTAAGATGAAACGAAATCTTCAAGAAACCTCTCATGATTTGTCAGACTGACAATAAACCAGGTGCATTTAACACTTGGTGCAATTCAGTAGCTGAAATATCCCAGTTTTAATGAACATTAGAAAATTCTCTTTCCTATTTATTGTTATTCCAGTTAATTAGTACGATTTTAATGTACATTTTCGTTTAAAATTGTAGATTTCAGCATTAGAAATGTTATGTTGGTAATCAGGTGATTGCTGGTAGCAGTGGGATGCTGCTGCAGCCCATCTGCTTCAAGGTCACAGTGTTGTGTGTTCAGAGATGAGATTTCTTCACACCTTAGTCGTAACAAGTATTTCTTTTTTTTTTTTTAGCTGCTGTTCATTTTCTGCCATCTCAAACCAGACAGCCATTCCTCTCTGACCTCTGACACCAATGAGGCATTCTCATTCAAATAGCTGCTGCTAGATAATTTCTCTTTTTCAGAGAATTTTCTGTAAACCTGAGAAAAGGAAGAACCCCGTAGATCAGCGGTTTTTGAGACACTCGGGCTGATTATAACACTCTGCGTCCGAAACGACTCGAACCCCCCGTTTTCCTCCAAGTTTGAGTCACCTTTAATCTTCATCGGTGTTCAATTGAATTCTCTCCTGTTGCAATCATAACCCCTGAGCCGTTTATAGCGAGAGCACTACAAAAGTTTATGAATAATTTAGCAACAATTTACAAGTACCAACTGCATGTCCTGGCAGAACATGCTAATACTCGTGCACCAAAGAAAATCAGTGCCAAAGAAAATCACCAAGTCTAAGTAGTTAGCAAACTACTAGTGACCAAACCTCCTCCTCCTCCAATATATGATCCTCTGGTCTGTTTATTCGCTGTAAACATGCGTTACATTGGATTTGCATGTCATTCGAATGACTATGGTTTTGATATGTCACATAACCAGTTGAGGTGGAATCAGCAGATGGTAAACATCACAAACGGCAAACATGCATTAAAGGAAAACCAATGAAAACCTCAAAGAGAAATGTAGATAATTAATAGTTCATGTCCTGAAACCCATCATTATCTTCATTGCCATTTGCTTCACATTAGCGTCCATCAAAATGTCTGGACCGAGAGACGTATTCTGACTCAAACATTGAAAGATGAATCCCTTTCCTCAGGCTGAGAGAGAGTACATTTTTGCAGGTTTTTTAAAAAAAAATTATGTCTATGCATCAGAGGAATTTTATGACAACTTTTATTTGGTGCTGCTCTGTAATCTGGTAGAGTTTGATTTAACTCTTATTTTTAATAATTTTTTTCAGTGTTTAATTAGAGTTTACCGGAATTATATATACACATTTATCATATTGGTGCGTTGCTGGTTAATTGCAGTAAACAGTGCATGATGACTTGTGTGGGATAGAAAAGATACTTATTGGATGTGAGCGGTATTGACTATTGGCACATGTAACCTTTCAAATTCAAAAATACTTTATTGGATCCCAAATAAATATAAAAAAATTATTAATTATATACTTTACGTTTGATTTGATTTTTTTAAAAAAAATTGTTGATTTCTACCAACAAATTAGTTTTAACAGTGATTAAAGTGCAAAATGTTTCATAATGAAAAGGACAGGTAAATGTTACAGTGCTAACTTGCAATAGAAAAAAAAGAGGTCAAAAAAAAAAAAAAATATATATATATATATAAGCATGCTTTGGGGTTTCTGTGCTGATTAATTTTTTTGCGAAGCAATAAAAGCTGTGTAGCTCTTGAATTGCTATAAAATAAAGCTGTATTTCCTCCTTCAGCCCACTGGCTGCAATGTTGACACTATGAGATGCCATGAGACCTAAATTCTGAACATCATGGCATGGAGTGCATCCCAGTTTTCCATGTCTGGCATATAACCATTCAGTTTAGCTTTTAAACTGGTTCTATTGATCCTGTGTCCAGACAGAGGGATAATCAGTAAACCTAGCATTATGACCTGTTTGTTCTGAAGATCCTGCAGCTTCCACTTCTCTTCCTAACATGGCGCCTCCTCACCCCGACTCTCATACTGATAGGAGGAACCACAGAGCTCTGTTAGGTTAAAGCTCATCTTCTGAAGTTGGGATATTTTTCCTCCAACAGGTTCCAGAGGAATTACCTCAAACCAGATGTTGGACTGGATTTTATTTCACTGTCATTTGTGAATGTTAGAGCCTCATTTTCAACAGTGGAGCTATAAAGGTTGAAAACGGTTATCATATTGGAGAAAGTCTCATCAACATCAATATTTCCACTAAATAAGAGGCAAAAAACAAAATTGTTTGATAAAGGAAAATCCTCTCAGACTCTGAACCCGACAGCACCAAACTATTTTTTTTATATTAGACAATTAATTTAATTTCACTTAATTATTGCGGTAGAAGCCGTTTGCTTGTTAAATAGTTAATGAAACATATTTACCGTGTTTGATGTTTGTTGTAAATGACGTATACTCACAGATGAATGGGATAATTAGTCCAAGTTTGTCATTTATTGAACGTTCAGAAATTATAGCGACTGTGACGCACCAAGGCTAAGGTAAACAAAGATAAAACAACCCGAACAGGTGATCAACTCTAAACCACTCGCACCTTTTTACTCTCAGTCTCTCTCTGTCATTTAAGCACACTCACTGCCATGGCAACCTCCTGCGCTCCACAAGCCGACCAGAGATTACTTTAAAAACATAACATTCAGTCCGTTACGATATTAGGTTTGCAGGCTTGATATTTATTTTGCGATCATTAATAAGCCTCTCTGAACACAGCTGTGGTCGATTAGTTAATTTTAAACTCCTGCTCTGCTGGTTATTTTGGTAATGGAACTGAAACGCACAGAATTGCGCAACACTTTGTTGAAACAATAATCACTGAGATTATTATTGTTGTTTTGTCATTAATTTGAACACGTTTTGTTGATTTTTTTGTTGTTCTTTAATAATGTTACGAACGTTTTAAGCGAGCCAAAGGAGGACGTGCTGGTTTCAGCGTCCTGGCGGCGTCCAGTTTGTCACCTAATGCCGAGATCGACTCAAAACCTTCTGCGATTGACGTATTGTGCCCCTGCTCTAGTAAAGCACGAACAGTTCAGAAACAATATGAAATGGGGAAAAAAGCTATTAACTGATTAAGTCGTGTTTTAGACTGTTCTTGAAAAACTAATCAATCACGGCTGCTTAGTGGGTGCACTCACGGCTGCACAGTGAACCCATTGATTTTTACAGCTGACAGCCGCTCCATTCTCTTGCAGGTACTGCGTACCCCCGCTAAATCTTTTAGTGGTACGCAGTATACCCTACCATACTTTCACCCCTGCGTATACCTTACATGAGACCAAATGTGATTCAAACCAGAAACGACTTAACACTCCAGCAAAATGACGTATTCCTGATTCATTGTAGGCATATGTTGAAAATGATACCCGGATTTGCATTCATATCAATCGTCGACTCGTTTATTCTGAAATTTTTTTTATCACGTATCAAAAAAAGAGCGCTTGATGGGATAAAAGCAAAGGCCACCCCCACATTTAACTTGGCTCTCGCTGTCCGCTGGGCCATGTGAAAGGATGCCGTCTCGTCTGTGGTGATCGGATCAGACTGTCTGTGCTAATGGCTCTGGGCGTGCAGATGGGGACCCAGGAAGTGCATCTACCCCTCCAGCCTGAGGAATGGTCTCATCTAGAAGATAACACCCCGCTCCACCCTGCTGCATACCCACAAATGGCACTTGAGCATGTGTTAAAAGCGATCCGGCCCTGTTAGCGATAATGGAGTTGCGTCTTATGACTCGTGAGCCAGCTAAAAATAGCCTCAGCATCTTGATGGGCTATACATTATCAAACACACAGGATCACTGACGGCGTTGCTTTGACTCCACCTCAAAACATAAGCTTTTATTTTTAATGCCTGCAGCTACTGTATGTATGATTTTACTGTAAGTTTTGTTTCTAATGTCAGAAAGGACTGACTGACAGATCCGCCCATCTGCACGTGTGCGGTTAGCAGTAATCACTCCAGCGTTGTCAACTTACTTTGTTTAGAAACTTTTCAGACCAAAGAATCAGCCAAAATCAGAATAGGTAGATCAGCAGGTCTGTCACATTAACAAATTATGTCTGACGATAAATTGTCCCAGTAGTTATTGCGATAAATGATAATATTGTTGTTTTGAAACCATTTTCAAGTGGTATAATGCCAATGGCAAAATAATACAAGAACACGCTCTCACAAATCGGTAAACCTTAGATTCTAATGAACATTTAACATTTAACTGGAGGACATTTCAAATATATAAAGTAAAGTTACCAAACAACAGAAACAACAGATGAAATCAATTATATAATCTCTTCTTCAAATAAATTGGCTAAGTGAAACCAAAGCACCATACTGAAGATTTTTATCATCCAGTTTTTGGTAGAAACAGAGAGAGAAAAGAAAATTATAAATTATGGAAATGGAACTTATTGAGCTCATTTTAATTTATACGATTAATTTGATTTATTGCTTATTGCAACAGACCCAAAGGCCAGATTTTTAAAGGGGCGGTACTATGTAAGCTAATACATAATATTAGCTTATTATGTATTAGCTAATAACATTGCGTTATAATGTTATTTCCTCATCAGAATCCCATCTCGAGTGTCACCTTGATTTTTTTCATGTGTGTTTGACAGATTCTTTCATCTCCCATGGCAACCATTCAACTGTTAAAATATTGTTAAAGGGTTAATAGAGGATTGATGTTGACGAACTCCTGAAGGTGAAGCTTCGGAAAGAGCAGGAGCTTCTTTAAGAGACACGCCCAATTTCAGGTTGTTGAAATAAAAACTCAAATTTCTTTAAAGTAATATTATACGTACAGCACTTTTATAACAACTCTGAGTAACATGGTAAGACATATTTGTGCTATAAAATGGCACTGTACGCCTGGAAGACACATAATACCGCCCCCTTAAGGATTTTGAGTAGCCAGGAACACGAGTACTGCTTCAGGACATCTGACTTTTGATTATGTCCCTTGCTGTCTGATGCAGCCTCTCTGCAGAAGAGTGAACTTCACTGTATCCTGACCAAACGCAGAAAATCCGTAGTCCAATTTAAACATAGCTTATGCTGCAGAGTTAGAACTACAGCAGATTCAAGACGGACAAAAAAAGAAGTCGCCTATACAAGACATTCCATAATAAAAGTCATTGGCAAGAAACAAGCAACTAGTTGTATGTTTCTATACCATGAATAGCAATTTACCTGTTTTCTATTAAGATACCAAAAAAAAAAAACACTTCCAATCTGCAAGAATTGCTACTTATATCTATTCCTACTTCATATTTACTTCACATAATTGGCAAATAAAGGACAAAAGAAATGGGACAGATGCAACTACTTTAGATCTTACCCACAGTGCAGAAATGCCCCCTGTCCATGAAACTCCTAATCCAGTAAAGCTCCCAAAGGTGTTTTTTTACACACCGCCTCAGTATGAGTCAGCTGAAAGACAAATCCATCATGTGCTAAAAACTCCTCATCCATTTTGACACTTTAACATAAAGCAACTTTCTGCCTGAAGGAAGTGTTACCCTTAAAAACTACAGATGTTCTCCAAGATTTTAATGGAGGGGGTTCAGTTAATAAGTCAGACACACAAAGTGGTAAAAAGCTGCAGGCTGCAACTACTCATAAAGTAAGGAGAAGTCGGCTAGAAACCCTGGTGCAGTTCTCTGTGTGCAACATGCAGAGTTTCACACTCCGTTACACAATGCTAAGATGTGAGCCAGTAGGAACAGAAACCCCCTTAACTCCACTCTGTCTTGGTGCTTAATGCTGCAGGATGTAACTTCTACAAAAATATTTTTTTTTCCCCCATATTTGTTAAAACTGAAACCATGTCATGACAGTGTAATATGAGGACAGATAATCTGTGAAAAGATCAAACAACCTTGCGGCCGCAGCTCCGATAAGCCGCCTCGGCAATGGAGGTACGGAACATGGTCCACTCAGGCTCAATGTCCCCTACCTCCCCCGGAACGTGTTTGAAGTTCTGCCGGAGATGGGAGTTAAAGCTCCGTCTCACAGGGGACTCCGCCAGATGTTCCCAGCAGACCCTCACTACGCGTTTGGTCCTGCCAGGTCTGACCGGCTTCCTCCCCCACCACCGGAGCCAACTCACCACCAGGTAGTGGTCAGTGGACAGCTCCGCACCTCTCTTCACCTGAGTGTCCAAGACATACAGCCGCAGATCAGATTAAACGATGACAAAATTGATCATCGAACTGCCTAGGGTGTCCAGAGCCATGCGTCGAGGTGAGGCCGACTATTTCTAGCCGGAACCTCTCATAAACTCCACATTAAAAAAAAAACAAAACACATTCCAACAAAATAAACAGTGGTGCAAGTCACTGGCATTCAAGAAATTATCTGAAAAATTGTTTCTATTTCCTGACAAGGGAAGAGAATATTTTTATTTTAAGACATTTAGTATTCATTTAAAATACATGAGGACATCAGAGTTTTGCACCCTGTTCACATAAACATAGAGTTTAAAACTAGCTGTCTATTCAGGTTATTAACCATTGAAAAAAACAGAAAATCAGCCTTTGCTCTAAATTTAACCATGACTTGACTTTTCCACCCGTTCTACTAATGTAAATGGAAAAATGTGCTTGTACTATAAAAAAAAATTACAATTTCTACTTAGTAGCTTTTGTTTATTGTATAGCCTTCAAATAAAGAAAGAGGTAGCATGCTGCTGACCTTGATCTGCTCCATGAGACCCTGCAAAGACCCAGTTCTATCAGATGTTTAACTTCTGTTTTTATTCAGCGTAATGAGGCTGAGTAAAATTATCCAGCTTTACACCAGGCTGAAAAAGCTAGATTCACTATAAATAGTTAAAACTTGGACCTCATGTGTCCACAATCAGGTAACAGAAAGAAATGTAATGGATGCAGAGATAGAAGTCATCAAATGCACAAAAAACCATCGTCTTGCACTTGAATCCTACAGGGAAGATCTGACTGTCTCGTGAAGTGATGATAGACACTCCTTACACAGGGCAGGAGCACTGAGTGCTATTCTTGTACTCCCAGCAGATACGGCGGTGTTAAGTCGACATAAACAGTGTTTGACTGGCACGCAGGAACCATGTCTGAGTGTGAGATAGTGAACTCTCCAAACTGAAGATGATGGGCTCACCCTCCCACCGGGTCTCATTTAGTCTCTGTAGCTGAAAACAAATGTTTTTCAGTGTCCCCTGTGGCCTGCATAACAAACAGCAGCCTAAACCAAAGTCCGTCTGCAGGCATTTCTACGATCAGCATTTAGAATATCTGTGCTTGTAGGAAATTTTTAGATCGCATGTAGGTTTGTGTTAATGTTGATTTGCAAAGTGAAGGTGATGCTGAAGTATGTGGTAAGTCTTAGGAGTTTTGTAATCAACACTGGTGCTTTATTTGTTGAACACTTAGCTCATAATGCAAAGGAATACATATTTTACAGAAACTACACTCGCATTAGTTTAGGTTTTATCCATCCATCCATTTTCTGTACACTCTTGCCCCTTAATGGGGTCGAGAGGGTTGCTGGTGCCTATCTCCAGCTAACAGTTTAGATTTTATGTTTGTCCATTATTCTTTAGGACACAATCACACCAGTCTTGTTTAGTCTGCTTTAACAAAACTCTGGTTCGTTTGTCTAGGAAGTTTGATTTGTTTGGGGAAATGTGAAAAAAAGTTAACTCTGGTCTGGGTAAAAACCAAAGTCTCTCTTTGGTTGAAGTGAATTCTAGTGCAGTTTGAATGTATATGTGAACATCAAGTGTATCAGAGACCACTCCAACAGCAGGAAGTGGACTATAGCAGAGGGCATTCTGGGAAAATAAAACCAACAGAAACGTGTGGTTCAGCCATTTCTCCCGCTAGTGCCAGCGGGAGAAATAGCTTGTGGTCTTTCGCCAAAACTGCTCAAATCTGATGCTACTCCATTTTTGATTACATTACATGAAGAAGGAAGTTTCGCTCATGTCTTTTTCAGAGGTTTTTGTCGTTTCCTTCAGTGGTTCATGTTGCAGGTGAGGAGGGGAACAGTTTTTTCAAAGGTTTTGCCGTTTGGAAGCAAACCACACCAACTTAGAATGTAGCAAATATTGTAATTGTGGTCCTGAATTGAACCGAGTTCGTCAGACTATGAGGTGTGGAAACACCCTTAATCTTCTTTATGGTTTGGCCACATTCATGTTAAGGCTTGACCCTTATATGGATTTCTCTGGTGTTTTGTTGTCCCATTTGAATGTTACAGATTATGAAACAAGCATCAATATCAGATAAAGATAATATGAGTAAATACAAAATGCTTATTTTTATTAAGAACAACATTTCTAAACTAACCTGGTCCTACTGTATGTGAACATGTAACAGCACCCTACATCTAAGAACCTTTGATAGCAACAACTCCAATCCACAGTCATAAAGTCCTGGTAATGTTCACCTCTGTTCCCTGTTCTCTCCCTTTGTGGATAAAGGCTCTTACTGTGGTTCCCAGACGTCCCAAAGCCTTAGAAATCACTTCGTAACTCTTTCCCGATGTCAATGTTTATGTTTCTTATCTTGAGTTCTGGATGTGTTGTTTTTTTTGGCATGTCTTAGCTGACTTCCTGTTGTCAAACAAGTTCTGTTCAAGTTTCTTAATTCTAGAGGTAAACAGGTAACCTGTAAAATTAAACTCAAAATAGTGTGGTTCATGTAGATAATTCCAGTTAAAAGATGAAAGTCTAATTTGTAAACTGCATTTTGTATTTACTCAAACTATGTTTGATGGTAATAAAAAATGTTTGTTAATCAGAAGCAGTAAATTTGAACTAATAAACAAAAGCGGCAGACATCTGCAGGGCGTAAGTGTGTTTTCATTGCACTGTGTTAACAAGGGCTGCCTCTCTGAGCAGAGGGTTTGTTGCTCTTTGGACTCTTGAAATCTGGTTACAGATCAGTTTTAATACAGTTGTTGTCATTCACAGTTATTAGTTTGTGAATTTCCCTTTTCATTTAATGAAATCCATTTATAGTCATCATTCTCAAATGTTGCTTGAGTTAGAAGTAGAGATGAAATTACAGCAGTCAAATCTAATTTACCACCCACTAAGATACTTCTATTATAGGAGTTTAGCACCTAAATGGGCACTACCGTTTCTTATACTAATAATTATAATACAGAATAAGTTAATAAGGATATTCTAAAATAAAGGAACATCGATGTTCGTCCCTGCAGTGATTGACAATACACCATTATTAACAGTGCGGCCGTTGCCTCTTTTGACCCAGCTAAAAGGCCTAATTTTAGTGTTTAGCTGTCCTACTTGTGTGGCTGCAAGAAGTGCATTGTTGGACTTCCCACTGCGGATCTCCGTCTCAGGTTCTCGCTCCATGTTTTGCCAAGCTTCATCATTGGTCCTTTTCTGTTTTTTACAGGATGCTGGGTACACTTTTGTAATATATTTGGAAAATATAAAACTGGAAAGTTTGGTATAAAAAATTCCATTGATGCATTTCATATTATGTTTTCCCATAATTAACCCCAACATGGTTTTAATAATAACCACGTGCAGTTAGACGCTGTCTGAAGTTTCTTCTTTATACAGCATTTTATGCCAAAATCGGTTGAGTTTGCCAGGGCAGAACAAAAACACAGGAAGCAGAAGGAAGCAGAAACAACGGGGAACTAACCCCACTCTTGCTCCTCGCTGGAGGAACCAGCAAGGAGAGCAGAAGAAGTGTTTAAATTCTGCAAGGCCGAATGCTGGAACAAAAGACAGGGGCTGATGAGCTAACAGGATGCAGGTGTGAGGGGAGCCAGTAGAAATCAGACCAAGGAGAGAGAGAGAGGCAGCAGGGGGCGAGCTAATGAGGTAACTAAGAAAAAGAATCTAGGAGACACAAGGAAGAAATAAACATGATAAACCTATCACTAGAAATAATAATGACACAATCAAAACCCAAAACAACTGCTATAAAATAAAATAAACTTGACTCATCTAGAGACTGAATTATTCACCCCACATACCTGCAAACACAGATTATCAAGTGTTCCCAGGATTGTTGTGATATTCTGTAGTTCAATCTAAACCATTCCACTGTAGCTATGGCAGTGTGTTTAACTAATTCCCAGCCTTGTTCAGATTTTCTTCCATTATTTCTGTTTCACACCATCCACTTTTCTTTCAACTGATGAAAACCATCATAAAGCCTGATAAATGCTGCCGTGCTCTACTGTGGGATGGTGTCTTCAGGGTGTCTCGTCTAATCTGACCAGTGTACCTTGTAGTGTCTGCACACCCTAAAATTTATTTAGGGATTTCAGAATAGACAAGACTGGACAGAGATGAAGGGAATTTGTGGAGAATAATTTCAAAACACACCCACGTTTATGAAGTTAGAAAATTCCAACTTTTGTACCTTGTGTGTTAGGGGTGTAAAAAGTGTTTTCCCCCTTCCTGATTTATTTTTTTATTTATTTTTTTGCATATTTATCACATTTAAGTGTTAACTATCACACAAGTAAGCTAAGAGTGCATTTTTAAATGAAACTGTTTGGTATCAAGGGAGGAAAAAAAATGCAACCCTACATGGCTCCCTGAGAAAAAAGTGAATTTTCGGTGGTGACTAACCCACCGAGGCCTGGAATGTATCGAACCAGATCAGTGAAGAGAAATGTTGGAGGTTCTGCTTCGGAGAAGCTAAGGTATCGCTATAGGAGAGCTGCTGAAGTGGGATCTGAAGATCTTAAGCTGGTTAAAATAGCCACAACCCAGACGTGGAAGGAGTGTGTTGGTAGAACTTCTTTGCCGTAGCGTAAGAGCTGTTGTGCAACGCTGATTCATCAACCCACATATGCAGAACGGCATCCTGCCTTTACAGAAGCCGTGAGGGAGTCACGAGGGGGAAGAGTATCTCTAAACAAGGAGGAAAAATAACCAAATAACCCCATCAGCATGAAACGGGTTTTGAGAAAATACGGTGGATCCACTGCACAGCCATCATCTAGTCTGACAGATGAAAATGCCCGCTGTGTGGTTTAATAAAACAAATGAATCCTGGACAGTAAACCGGGACAAGCTTTCAACACACTGGAAGAGACACTTATTGTACACAGGCTGAATTATTTATAGGACTATATCTGGATCATATTACATTATCAGATCGCAGAGTGTAATTCATTCAACTCAAAACGAGCTGGAAGTTCGTCAGTCCTCCCTGGAGAGAACGGGCTTTTTACGCCCGGGTCGTTTCGTCCCGACACACTGCTTCGGTGTGAGATTTTTGCCCGCTTTTGCAACACTTCATCCTGTAAATGTGCCACTTCAGCGAGCATTTTTGTGTTTTTATTTATTTCCCGAGACCTGCTTATTTATTTAAGAGAGCATTAGTCAGCAGAACAAAACCAAGAGAGCTTGTAAAGAGCTCCATTAAGAGCCAGGAGAAGCTCTTGTGTTTGATGGATCAACTTATGGGAGGTTGCTGCAAATGAAAGCTGAATGAATGATTCATGCCTCTGCAGGTACGGCTGGTAGTAATTAATAATAGCTATCAATATAAAAAGAAAAACATTATTGATCGGCTTCAAACTGAATTTCAAACTGAATTGATTGAAGCTGATCAATCAGCTGATCAACAGCTTCCCCCAGAAACTGATGCAAAAACTGCATCAGTTTCCCCCAGAAACCTTGTTAAGCCAGGTGGGGCAGTCGTCCACCCACCTTATAGAGAAATGTCTGTTTTTGAGGTAAATTTTTAAAAGTTGACAGGAAATTTGGAAATATGACTAGGTAATTATGTGTTACTGGAAGACATTTTTAGCAGTTCCTAAACACCAACTGTAAAGTTTTAAAAAACACGCAAACATAAAAAAATACAATTAAAATAAATATACATTTTTTGCACTTCAGTTGTTTCATCCTAATTACAGTGGCCAAAATTTGTTGATCCTTTATCTGTCATTTGTCAGTATATTTGCTGAAGCTGTTGGCATGTAGACTAATAAAGACAGGCAGTGGCTATGGAGTTAGTGGTGTATAAAAAGGTGTAATAAATAAATGATTCTTAGCCTGGCGGGGGCGCAATTAAAGCTTGGTGACCCGCCAGGCTTATAATACACTGAGAGAAACTCTGATTTCTTATTGTGTTGGTTCTGAAAATATGATTGCTCTTGGCAGATTGTACTTATTCCCATAAATATCACTTTTGTTTCCTGTGAAAAAAAGCTGCAAACATGACATGCTGAATTTCTGCAATTCATCTCTACGTTTTTTTCTAACAAATTTACTCCTTTTTTTTTTTTTTTTTAGTCTACAATGGCCCTTATATGCCATCGTGCTGTCTTATGGTACATGACTGCATTGTTTATTTTCCACAGGACTACACGCTGACCATGTACTTCCAGCAGTACTGGAGGGATAAGAGGCTGGCCTACGTGGGGATTCCCCTCAACCTGACGCTGGACAACAGAGTAGCAGACCAGCTCTGGGTCCCAGACACATACTTCCTCAACGATAAGAAATCCTTTGTGCACGGGGTCACGGTTAAGAACCGAATGATTCGACTCCACCCGGATGGAACCGTCCTCTACGGACTCAGGTGAGAACTGTTAGGTCTTTCTGTGAGAACGCACGTCTAATATTATTTAAAGTTAGCAGTTTTTACATGTTTGTTCAGGATAGAATTAGCGACTAGCTTCTCAGTCCACTACTCCTAAGTATGTTGTTAAAAGTTTAATGGAGAAACGCTGTTTTGATCATGTGCTGAAGGCGGAGCTTTGGAAAGAGCAGGAGCTTCTTAAAGAGACAGAGACCTAATTTTAAGGCATTAATTTTCTAAGTCCAGTTTGACATTGCACTTTTATAATAGCTTAGGGTAACATAGTTTCTTGATTGCACTATAAAATGGCACATGTGCCTTGAAAATACATAACACTTCCCTTTTAAAATGATATCAATTAAGAAATATTTCCATTGCTACATATTTTTCTCTACGTCTGGGCAATGAATTGATATCATTAATAAACTGAATTTTTGGTTCTTTGAAGGTTTAATTTTTGGAAAATCAGGACTTTTTCACCAATGTGCTTTTTGTGTTTCCATAGTTCTGAGTAATGTCAGCGCATGTAAGACCTGTCATTTTGTTTGATGACCATGTTTTCCTAATTTAGGCTGTAATTTATTTTCCAAGTCTGAGAGTAAAGTCATAATATTAGTAGAATAAAGTTGTACATTTATGACAACTCCAACGCAAAGAGAGTTATGCAAATTAAACTTTGGTATGAGTTTTACAGATAAGGAAATACTTAACTTTGTGGAAGCATTGTTGTCATTAAAAGCAACTTTTTATTCTCTTAATTTGAAGACATTCTAGTTAAATTGTGTCTTCATTCTTCCAATATTATGACTATATTCACTATGGTCCGGCCCTTCTACTCCGTTGTTCAACTCACAGAAGGAATGACTGAAATAAAAGCCACTTCTGAAAATATTTTCTATAATTTGTATTTATTTATTTATTTATTTTAGAAAATAAAGCAAGAAAAAACTATTAAAATCATAATAGTTGGATCTGGAATGAAAATTTTTTATTTTTAAACCATATGTTCCAGCTGTACTGTTCTGACTTATTTTGGTGCAAACCCAGAACATGTTTCCATTCTAATTTTGGAAACATGTTCTGTTTCCAAAATTAGGAAACACTAACTCCATTCTAATTTTGCTGTGACTCGAGGTCGGATTTTCCTAATCACTTCCCCACTTTTCTGTTTTTGTGTCAGAATCACAACGACGGCGGCCTGCATGATGGACCTGCGGCGATACCCGCTGGACGAACAGAACTGCACTCTGGAAATCGAAAGTTGTACGTCTCAAGCCTCTTTTGCTTAGTAGAAGAAACAGGGGCAGATGGCCTCACTTTCTCATCACTTAAAATTATGAAGAGCGCAAGGAGTCTCATAAAGAAAACTCTTACACTCATCGTCTCGCAGAGGGGACGGAAACTGCACAGGCAGCTGAATTGCTCTGGATTTATGAACCTGTCATATATGGGCGATATTACTGGCAGCAGCCTCTCTAGCTAAACTTTGTCCATGCAGACTGGTTTTAGCATTAGCAAGCTCTGCTATCTGAGGCCGCCATCTGAGCGGCCATTAAAGTATTGACAGCTATAGATCACATGCAGCCATTTTCATCTCAGTCAATCAAGAAATCACTGGACTAGCCAGGGAACAGATTCACTTTGTCCGTCCACTTCATGAGAATCACACCTTGTTCCTGGTTTTCCTTCAGACGGGTACACCACAGACGACATAGAGTTCTACTGGAAAGGGGGAGACACGGCCGTTACCGGGGTGACCCGGATCGAGCTTCCTCAGTTCTCTATAGTCAACTACAAGCTCGTCTCCAGGAACGTGGTCTTCTCCACTGGTAGGTGGAAGGGAGTCGGGACAACGGTGGTCCAAGGTCGCAGATCAGATCTTACATCGAGTCTCTGCCAGAGGCGAGTAGAGAAAACAAACATTGTCCTCGAGTAAGAGTAGCACTTCAACAAATTTCTACTCAAGTAAAGGCAAAAGGAGGAAATTTTACTCAAGTAAGAGTAGCACTGCTTTGTAATAAAGTTGCTGAAGTAAAAGAAAAAAGTAGTAATACTCCTAAAGCTAAATGTAACTAGTTAGTACCCAACTCTGGCGTCTGCGTATAGCTTGAAGGATTAGAGACAGCATACAGAGGCTGCGTGTGTCCCTGTTTGTCTTGATGAATAATAGAGTATAATCAGTGGCGCAAAAAGTGGGTATGCAGGGTATGCAACGCATAGGGGCGCAGCACCAGAGGGGGCGCCAAAACCCCGTCTGGAGGGGGCGGCACGCCAATGTTCTCCCATACACTTCAGCGCGCCTTACCTCGCGCACATAACGAGGTAAATGTAAATGTAGCGAGTTTTACCTTTCACGTATCGTCGCCTCGGGGGGGGGAGGGGGGGTGTTGAGTGAGCGTCGCTCCTTCACCCTGACGTTCCTTCCCTCGGGGGGAAGGGGGGCGCCGATCTATGTTTTCGCATCCACCTGAATAATGTGTAGTTGCGCCACTGAGTATAATATAATCACACTGCTTTTACCTTAAGCAATAAATTATTTTCTCTCTCTTATTAGAAGGAAAGGAGAGCTTGTTCTGCACAGTTAATTAGAATGTATTATGTACAGAGGGCTATAAAATCGTGCTAGCTCTGTTATGTTTACAGATGCATCTCAATAAATTAAAATATCATCAAAAATGTATTTAGCAACACAGGGAAACTTTATTGTGCTACATAGATTCATTACACATAGAGCGATTCATTTCAAGTGTTTATTTCTGTTGATTTTGGTGGTCGTGGCTTACAGAACATTAGGTTTTCACCCAAAATCTCTGTTTAATAAATCCATATTGTATATATGTTTTCCTGTTTGAGCTGATTTAGTCGTATGAATAAACTTTTTTAAGGATGTTCTTACCCGTGTAAAATAACGCCCAGCTTTCAAACGCTTCTTATTTGGTCAAATCTCCTTTTTTTGTTTTAAATCAGAGTATTCTGAAACTTTGACACCAATCCTCAAATCAAACCAAAGTGACTGGCGAATCAAAGTCAGCTGCTTCCTCTTCCGCCTTGTATTGCAGGTGCCTACCCCCGCTTGTCACTGAGCTTCAAGCTAAAGCGAAACATCGGATACTTCATCCTACAGACGTACATGCCCTCCATCCTCATCACCATCCTGTCCTGGGTGTCCTTCTGGATCAATTATGACGCCTCGGCTGCCAGGGTGGCTTTAGGTATGATGTGACCCGAGCAGGAAATGTTAACATACTGGTGTTTGTTGGAGAAGAAAATAGACTGATTAAAATATACAGTAAGTAGAGAAAGGAATGCCAAGCAAAAGCACTCGCATACGTTGAAGTTTTTGCGCATTCTGTCATATTGTAACTGCAAGCTGTATTTTATTGGAATTTTATTGCTGGCCCAACACAATATAGATCATCACTGTAAAATTGAAAAATATATAAACAATATTCAATGGTTTTACATATTATATGTGAAACCCATGTCATAATACATTCATCGTTCATTTGCATTTGTACCGAGGAGGATTAGGGTCACTAAAACACAACAACAACAAAAAATTTGTCTCCACATTCTGACTTTTTTCTCAGAAGATCAAAGCCAGAATTCAGAGATCAAAGCCAGAATTCAGAGATCAAAGCCAGAATTCAGAGATCAAAGACATAATTCAGAGATCAAAGACATAATTCAGAGATCAAAGACATAATTCAGAGATCAAAGCCAGAATTCAGAGATCAAAGTCAGGATTCAGAGTAAAAAGTCTAAATTCTTTCTTTTTTTTTTTTTCTATTCAGTTGTTCGTTCCTATCAGCCTGTCTGAGGTTGCAGCCTTGTTGTGTAATAAGATACTCATGTAGATCTACTGATCTACTGGTACTCGGAGTAATGGTCCTTTCAGATGGGAACATCCTTACAGGAAGAGTCTTTATAATAGTTAGAAATTTACTGAAAGCTCAAAGTCATCCAGTTACGGAGTGAAAATTCAAGCTCAGCTCTTTCCATTCGAAGCACAGTTCCAGAATCGGTGTCAGCTATGCTTTCTGAAATCACAGTACTCCTTCTAACTCGATTGCCTTAATGGAAACCCTCATTCAGCTTCGCTGCGCTCTAAGTGCTCCCCGCGTTAGGAAGAGCACATTATGGCAAGCGATCATTAAATCTCAGCTATGCGTACAAAGTGATGAGACGGTGTGGAGTATTTCAGGAGGTTCTGTGGACAGCCGGGTTTGGAAGCTCCTCCTCAGACTTGTAGCTCTGTAGGAAAGCAGACTCCTGCCGTTCGTCTCCTTCAGTGGCATCTACTGGCGAAGGCTGCGCTCTGAGGCGGCGCAGGATCAATGAAAGTTAATCACTGAGCCGTCTCAGTTCAGTCACAGTGTGGGTGATGATTACAAATTCCTTCTTTTCTCCTGCTGGTGGGAACTTCCTGGGTAGTTCTCTGGCATCATATACATTACATCCACTCATCATCAGGATCATTATCATATTAGGTGTGAGCTTTTAATGATGTATTTGAAAATATATTTTTCCCATGTTGGAATAATGACGATATAAGAACTGAATCGGACGTACAAGTTTGAATTTCTTGTGGGTTTCTTTTTCTCTGCTCCCAATGCATTCAAAAATGTATATAGAATATATATATATGTACATATATATATATGTATATATATATATATATGTACATATATATATATATATATATATATATATATATATATATATATATATATATATATATATATATATATATATATATATATATATATATTACATACTGCAGCTTTGAGATAAATTACAACTGACAAAACATATTTTCAAAAACTGGCTCCTATTTCAATCATTCCCTCTGCGAGTTGACCAAATTCAAAGTCCAAAAAAATGCAAACTGTTGTCAAACAAGATGGTGGACCTTGGAGACCCACAGAGAGCATTGGTGGTGGGGGAAAAAAATAATGCAGATCTTCCTAAAATTAAGACTTCGAAAGCAAAAAAAATTGACCAATCAATAAAGTGGATTTATTGCCCTGCAATACCAGTAGCATTTGGAATAATGTCCTTCTCCAAGTTCCAGAGAAATATTAGAGGGACTGTTTTATGTGTACTTTTGAGCCTGTATGTATAATTTTGAATATATAATACATTAAGCACATTTACATCAAATACGACTAGATTAAATTTAGACATGGACCAGTTGTTATTCTTAAAATCATAATAATAATAAAATAATTACGTTTTATAATCATTCCACCACAAAAAAGAATAGCTTAAGTAAATGATTCAAAGCTCTAGATGAATATGATATTCATGACATTGATGACAGAGCTGTTGCCTTGCAGCAAGAAGGTTCTGGGTTTGATTCCCGGCCCCGGTCTTTCTGCATGGAGTTTGCATGTTCTCCCTGTGCATGCGTGGGTTTTCTCTGGGTACTCTGGTTTCCTCCCACAGTCCAAAAACATGACTGTCAGGTTAATTGGTCTGTCTAAATTATCCCTAGGTGTGTGTGTGTGTGTGTGTGTGTGTGTGTGTGTGTGTGTGTGTGTGTGTGTGTGTGTGTGTGTGTGTGTGTGTGTGTGTGGTTGTTTTTCCTGTGTGTCTCTGTCTCTGTGTTGCCCTGCGACAGACTGGAGATAGACACCGGCAACCCTCCCGACCCCTCTAGGGACAAGGTTGTTGGATGGATGGATGGATGGATGGATGGATGGATGGATGGATGGATGGATGGATGGATGGATGGATGGATGGATGGATGGATGGATGGATGGATGGATGGATGGATGGATGGATGGATGGATGGATGGATGGATGGATGGATCTTGCAGCACTGTATGAGCTGTAAAAAAATATCAAATATTAGATATTAATATAATATTAATAAAAAAAATTTTTTTCTTTTTTTAAGAAATTGACTTTTTGCATCAAGTTGGATGCTTAAAAAGTGAGGCTTTGTGTTGGCGCAGTCAGCGCTGTGAAAAGGTTTTCAGAAAACATTTGACGGAATGGGAGGCGCAGTGACCAGTGGTAAAAGCCTCCAGGCTGACATCTTTCTTTGTGTTGGGGTTCCTCTGCTAACCGGACTGTGATTCCCTCCAGGGATCACCACTGTGCTGACCATGACGACCATCAACACCCACTTGAGGGAAACCCTCCCCAAGATCCCATACGTGAAAGCCATCGACATGTACCTGATGGGCTGCTTCGTGTTTGTTTTCCTGGCGTTGCTGGAGTACGCCTTCGTCAACTACATCTTCTTCGGACGCGGTCCGCAGATGCAGAAGAAACTGGCTCTGAAGGCGCTGAAGGCAAATAACGAGCGTGGCAGGTTTGACCGACCCAAGGTGAGAAATACCAAATTGATGACAAAGTGGAAATTCCCAATATCGGGTGACTTGTGTTGTTGTTGTTTTGTTTTTTTTGTACTTTGCATGGAATCCAATATTGGCAGCAACAGAAAAATGAAAATGCATTTGATTGTACTTTGTTCTGCTTCAGCCTGGAGTCATTAAAGTTAATAAAGTTACAGCAACTTGCAGTTAGATTAGATGTCATTTTTCCAAAAACAAATAGACAAAAAAAATAAATTAAACGGTAATGATTTGATTCATTTACAATTTTAACTTACTGCAGTCTCTGCTGTGGGAGAGTCCTGACTGCGTTGTTTTTTTTTGTTTTTGTTTTTATGGTGGCAGAGCTTTAGCAGCAAATTATTTAAGCTGCTGATTCAAGCTTTGTCATCACTGTTGATTGGTATTTACTGCTGCAGGCAGTCAGCCTCCATCTTTACAAGTCAGCATGGAAGCAATAACCTTATCTGAAGGTTTAGACTTTCAGTGTCACTTTGAGCCAAAGAGACAATGGAGACTGCACACACTTAGTTATAACGGAAGGGCGGTCTATCATACGGTTCTGGTCAGAGGTCAGAGGTTTATATCCATCTCAGGTTATTAATTATGTATTTGTGCCTTTCTTTTTTCCTCCAGTGTGAAACACCAAACTTCTATAAATTTTAAAAACTACGTTTCAGTGATTGAGTTTTGTCTCATATCCTCAGGGTCAAAATTATGCATTCATGCTTAAGATCTACGTACACCTTCACTATTATCTGCTTAACTAAATGTTGCAAGCTTTTTACCCTGTGCTTGGTCTAGTGGGGGTTGCACTGACCCCGCGTGAGCTCTTACGAGGTTTTTTGTGTGTGTGTATGTGGTTTTGAAAACTACGTTCAACCAAATATGATGCCTTTGCGTACATTTAATCCTGTACGTATAATTTAGTGAAAATTCACAACTTTTAAATCTGATTCTTGTTTCATGAAAGTAGTTTGTTCAAATAAATGCACCAGATTGAATGGGACTCTTGTCTGTGATGAATCTATGTACATTTCTGTCTGTAAGTACATTATTCCTAAAAAGAAGAATTTTAAGGAATGAGCTTTTAAACATTCGACTAACAGTGACTCTAGTTCAATCATCCCAGTGTGAATCTTCTATTGAGTGACCTTTCTGACTCCTCTAAAGCTGAAATACTATAAGAACCTTCAGCGCCTACCTGATCTAAACTCAAAGGACATTATTTCTGTTTCTTTCTTCTGGCTAGTCCATTCTGGAAGGAGTCAACTGGAAGACCTCGTCATCTCTTAAACAGTCCAATCAAGTTCAGAGCCGCCGTCACTCACATCAGGTGAGCGTCCGCCCCAGCCAGCTGGATTTTAAAAACCATCATTTAAAAACATGTTTCAGTTGTAATTTAAAGCTGCATGATGTCACTTTTACCTGCCTTTCTCTCTGTTCAAACTAGAAACAGCCAATCAGAGCCAGGGGGCGGGTCTTAGTGCTGTCAATCACAATCTCGCTTTCTGCTACGCTACCGCTTCTCCCTGTCTGTAGAGCCTGTTGTGAATGCTAAGGCTAGTTAGCATGGCCACCGATGATGGTGGATGAATGCTTTTTCTGTAACAGCAAGTTGTTTCTCCACCATTAGCTCATTTAGCACCGTGTACCTGAGTTGATTGACAACGCTAAGATCCTCCTGGGTCTTCTTTTTGTTTGGGAGAGGTGCGTTTCTTCAGATTTCCTCCACCAGGGAAGAGGTGGAGGAAATCGTTCTTTCCACAGATTATCTGTCTCATCTTACACTGTACCTGTCATATTTTAACAAATGTGTAAAAAACCGCAAAAAAATTTTCAGCTTTCAGCCATTTTTTTTAGTGTTGTCAATCATTAAAGCTATTTTTTTCTGTGTGGTTATTCTTCATTGAATTGAATAAATTGATGTTCTTGTTCACCTTTTTTACCCACCAAATTGGCCAATGAATGCACTAAAGTGAATCAGTTATTACACATTACTAAATACATTTGTATAAACTTGAGTCATACCAGATTGGACTGGAAAGAGTGTCAGTTTACCTTGTCTTATATATCGTCACCTTCCTCAAATAATGACCCAAGTCATTTTGTGCCAAAAGTTATTTTTGTCAACAAAAAAATAATCACCATCTCTTTTTATCCAAAAGATGTTTTGGGCAAAACAAAAACAACACTTTTGGCAATTATTTGAGGAAGGTGACAGTATAGAATTTGTTACGTTATAACGTTGTGCCCTTTGTATTTATCTCAGCTTCCTGTGATTAATCTCTTCCTGTGTGGAAAGCCGCAGTCGCCATGACAGTAGTAACAGGGGCATCCTAGTGCGACCTTGATCTGATTTGTGTGAAGTAATTTAACTTTGGGACAGAGGACCCTTCTCTCCGAAGGCCACTCTGCGTTTTATCCCATCTGTGATGTCATCAAGGCCATTTATTTTATTTTTTTTCTTAAACCCGGCTGCCGTTTGCATTTTCTCCCAGGTTGACTCCCGCGGGAATGTTCTACTGACGTCCTTGGAGATCCACAACGAGGTGGGAAGCAACGAGGTCACCACCACCCTGAGCGAGACACACAACTCCACCTCCATGACGTTCGACAACTCAGGGGTCCAGTACAGGAAGCCCAGCGCACCCAACGAGGTGGGCCGCCACAGTCTGGACAGGAACGCGCAGTTCAAAAAAACCCGCCTGCGGAGACGATCGTCGCAGCTCAAAATCAAAATCCCCGACCTCACCGACGTGAACGCAATCGACAGGTGGTCGCGGATTATATTCCCCTCCGCCTTCTCCCTATTCAACATCATCTATTGGCTTTATTACGTCCACTAACACACTGTGGTTTTGTTTTGTTTTTCTTTTGGTTTTTTTTGTTTTTTTAAACCCATCTTTGTCTCGTTCCGCTTCTGGAATCGGAGAGAACATTTCGATGCAACACACCTAACGTGGTAAAAAATCCTGAACGTTTCTGGACATAGCGAGTGAAGACTTTGGCCGAGAGACCCGTCACTCAGACTGTGCGACGTCATGTGGGTTTTTACTGGGGGGGGGGAGACTTTGAACAGCTGGGAGACGAAACATCTTTGCACCGCTGGAGATCTGTTGCTAGGACACCAGTGTTTTTAACGTGATCGCATTATCGCAGGTCTCTTTATGGCAATTATATTATTTGTCTACAAGTCTTCACTTTGGCTAATGTGGATGCTCAGATTTCTACATGCAGACTAAAATCTGTCTTAATCGTTGGATGTTTTGGAGAAATATGGTTTTTAGCTCAGTTCAAGTGAAATCACTGATGAGTCTTACAGTGCCTTGCAAAAGGATTTAAACCCCTTGAATGTTTCCACGATTTATCACATTTTAACCACAGATTCGAATGTTTCAACATTTATTTTATGTGATAGACCAACATGCGCAACTGGGGCAACATTTTAGGCGTGAGATAAACAATTTTGAAAATCTACATGATTGCATTGTTGCTCTGGCTGAATGTTTTAGATCAAAGTCCTACTAGATGGTGAACCGCTTTTCCAATTTCAAATTTTCTGTAGCTTTAACCCTTGTGCGTGTGAGGACTGAGGCAAACGTAGAGGACTGTGGCAAATGATACAAGTTTCACGTGTGTGGGGTCGGTTGGACCCCATTTCTAAACACAAGGGTTAAACAGATTTTCTTTTTTTTTCAGGATTGGCATCCAGATAATCTCGTGTGCAGTGTTCCTTGGTGTTCATGACGTTGTTTGTTCTCTAACAAACTTCTTCACAGAACAGCTGGATTCATACCGAAGTTAAATTACACACTGTTTACTAACTAAGACTGCCAAATTTCGTTTAGGGCATTAGTGTGTCGATCTATCACATAAAGTCCCAATAAAAACAAATAAAGTTTGAGTTTGGCATGTGATAAAAGGTGAGAAGTTCAGGGAAGTTTGAACGCTTCTGCAAGGAAAGGAGAGCCAGCAGCTTGTTGGGTGAAAAGTGGAAACGGGTGAGAGCCGGCGACAACGTTGCCAAAGATGCAAACGTCTGCCGTTGCTTTACTTTGGAGTTGATGCCACTAAGTGGTTCTCTTCCTCTTTTGGTCGCTGGAACCTCTGCAAACTTTCTGAAATGCAATGTACCAGGGTAAAAGCATATTCATTGTTACATGTTACTACTTTACCTTAAAATTCCTACAGTTGTTACTGCAAGAAAGGGTGATCACAGCCACCACATTACTGAAACCTACTTTTCTTATTCTCAGCCCGTCAGACAAAGAAAGCTTGGAAATTTGTTTACATAAAAAAGAATAACTGATGTTGGTGGATTATTTGTGTGTTTGTAAAAAACAAACAAAAAAAAAACCTTAGGTTTAATTTGGTCTGTCTTACCTGAAACAATTGATGTCATTGTGTCTTTGATGCTAACTTACATTATCTGACATGTTTATTCAACACCTGGCAAAGTATAGCCTATGCTTTTGCTTTGTGTAACATACAAAAAACAGGTGGAAAGGCCAGGTATTCATTATCGAAATAATACCAAGTCAACAACAACCAAAACTAAAATGTTTAGCTAAAGGCAACTGGTACATATAATTAGGCAAATATTTTTTTTTTCACCAAGATTTTTTTCTGACAATCCAGTTAAGTAAAGCGGGGCGCTGTTATGACTTGGACAAAAAGGATAGGTAATAATTCACTTAGATGGATAATAAATAAAATGAGCATTGTCTTCCTAAGACCTTAAAAGTCCATCAACTTCAGTGTGACCTGTTAATGAAGTCGAAACTCTGACTAACTCCCTGCGGTGACGTAGCCTGTTTTATAGCCACAGGCTCCGCCCACAAGACGAGAAAACAAAACAATTACATCTAACTCAAGTAGGCTCTTTTCAAAGTTTAAACAAATAAGAAAATAAATAAACAATAATAGTAATGAAAAAAGAAACATGCAACAAAAACGCAATACTCATTTTGATAGAAAACAATTAATTACAACGTTTTGATTATGTTGCTGTTACGTCATCACGTAACTCCCTCCCGGCGCCCTTTAATCCGGAAATAACTTTGTTTGAAAATCTGAACCGGGAAAATGTTTGACAAGCTAATTACAAGCTAGGAGGGATATGACAACTATGTGCACCCACGACGAACCGCGCCGGTTTGGCTGAAACCAAAAAGTAAGTTCTGTCACGTGTGTGTGCGTGTGTGTGTGTGTGTGTGTGTGTGTGTGTGTGTGTGTGTGTGTGTGTGTGTGTGTGTGTGTGCGTGCGTGCGTGCGTGCGTGTGTGTGTGTGTGTGTGTGTGTGTGTGTGTGTTTGTTTGGGTGCGCGTGTGCTTGCGTGTCAGCACGGACTTTGCTGTAGCACTATGGTAAAAGGTCGTGAGGGCTCCGTCACACTTCCAAAAGAGAATTAGGCAAGACAGCAAGAAAAACCAGGTCCCAATGAATGCTTAGGCACCGATATGGAAATTTGGGCCGACATCAATATTCGATATAATTTCTTGAATATTCAATATTATTTTAACGCATATATTTTACATCCTTTCCGACACCTTAAAAAAACCTCTCTGCTGACTTCACCTTCTGTGCTTCAGATAATTTTGAAAAATGTAGGTTTTTTTTATATTAAGCTGGCGGGGCTGATACATTACATAATGACTAATACCAGCCGATGCCGATGTTAGTGCCGATGTATCGTTCAAATCCCTACTAATAATGGAAGTAAATAAAGACAAATTTACTCCTTTCCCAAGTCAAACAGAAAAAATTATTTCAATAAAACCTTTATTGTCTTTTGTACTGTTAACAACTCTGGACAAACAGCTGGCAAAACATTAAAAGCTTTGATTAGACTATGAAAGAGTTTTGATTAAGTGCTAAGCTGACTGGTCTGTCTTTATATTTGGGCTGAGCTTCCTGTTTTAATGTGAAGCTACATAAACAATCATCTGGCTGTAAAAAAATTATCTTTTTTTTTTAACCAGATATAGGGTTCATATGAAAAAAAACAACTAAATGGTTTCCCGGTTTTGTCATCATGCTTTCTGTACCAATCTATTCTTGATATTTCTGGTGAAACTTATTCACAGCGAACTTCGCACTGGACTTTTCTTTCTTTTTGTATCATTACATGGCTTTAGAGCTGTAACCGGGGTTGTCGTTTAAAAACTTGCCATCAAGCCGTTTTCCTTGAAGTCTGGATGTACATACTGTCACAGAACATTTTCTCTCAGCTCAACTTAACTCACATTGGCTATGTTGTCATCATTGTTTTGCTCAGTGATTTCCAGCCTTGCCTTGTTTCGTTTTTGTTAGTCCTCGCGAAATATAAAAATTTCCTGTTTGTGATTGAAAACTATAAAAGTCGAACAAACAGCTTGAGATGATTTTTATTCTTTTCCTGAAGGCCCAGCCAGGAAGTGAACTCCCCCACTGCCGCCCCAAATCCTCTCCCTGCAAAGTAAGGAAAGGCCAAGAAAGTTTTTACAATAACTGAAAAAAGGGGGTAAAAAAGAAAAGCTGCTGGCAGACACAGCTTGCAACGCACCATCTGCACTGCTTGCCTGAGCGGCTTGCAGCGCGTAGGAGTGACGCCACCTGTCAGAAGTCCACCGAGCTCTGCGACACGCGGTAGCTCCTGCCTTATGGAACACTAGTCTCTATAAGAAATCAAAAGAAAGCAGAAGAAGAAAACACTCGTGAGTTTGGAAAGGTTTCTAATTATTTAACAAACGGCTCCTTATGAAAACTTGTCTACCTCATGTCTTCACAAATGAAAATCAGTCATCAGTTGAGCTGTACATGGAATCCACTAGCAGGAGCTAAACTCGCTTTTTTGCTAGTGACGATATGCACATTCATGTAAGACTTTCGTGTCAGAGGAAAAGTACAGTGGACTATTTCTGGAGTTTACGTTTTTCATTTTTCTATGACAATTAGGATAGCCTTAGACTGGTCATTGTCGCCCTATATAATTTCACTAGATTTTAATCTGTCCTCAGTTCTCAAATCCAGTAGACTTTCAATCGGGCGAATCAGCGAACAGAAGGACAAATTGTGAACAATGACACAGATTTTCTTCACCATCTTCCAAATGTAGGCCCGGTTCCAGTACTCGCACTACGTTTTACGCCACTCTACAAAGAGTGTACTCCGCCGAAGTGAACATCAGGTTTTCGAAAAAGTAGCAATTTCCATAAGTTTGACCAAGTTCTCCTTACACACAAAAGTGGTAATAGCACAAAAAAGTGTCTAACCTCAACGTTCTGGGTTCAGAGTTTTAAAATAAACCATGTGGACTGGCAACCAGTTCTGTGACGGTGAAAGAACACAGCCTGCCGCGTAAACGTAGGCGTGCAGTATGTTCAGAAGCGACAACTTCTCTGGGAAATAAAATAAGCTGAGGATGCAGTACTCTCTACCAAAAAAAAAACACCCAACAACCCTGCTTTTAGTATTTGACTGTATAATTAGAGTTTTTAAGGGAAGCTGTCAGATGGGTGGGTGAGAAAATGTCAGGCACACAAAAAGGCAAAATAAATAGCCTGATAATTAACATTCAAACCAGCGCTCCCTTAAAACGGGGATCCAGAAGTGTTGGACTATGTTAGACTGCAATGAATGAAATGAAAATATATATATGGAGGTACATTTAACCGCTAGGATCAGACAACAACGAGAAGCAAAAAGAACCTTAACTCCTTGTCTTCATATCTTCTAATGGCGCCCAGGACGTGTGTGTGTGCAATAAAAAAAAACACCAAATGGGAGATTTGATTGAGTTTCTTTGGAAAGCTGAGAAGAAGATAATTAGGCCGTGGCAATAATACATTTCTTGGTGTAATGAGACAGAGCTGGAATATCTGCACGCTCGCCCACAATAATGAATCGAAATGAGCGATATTAAACCTGGAGGCGGATGCAACAACACAAGCTTCCAAGAGTGAACCCCCCGCAGCGACTTGGACCAATAATGCAAACAGTGATATTACCAGCAGCCTCCCTTTGCTTGTTTTTAGTGGAGCCTTTTAGCAATAATGCTTGAGAGGAACAAAAGGCAGCTGCTCAAAATACCGAGGCGGAAACACTCCCAAGTAGGATCGAATTACCGTCGGTCTCCACACCAATTCAACAAACGAAAAAACTTTTTCAGCTACCTGAAAACGCCACATTTAGTTTTATGATGCTCTGTTTTTGTTTAGGCAAAAAAAAAATCTTTTTTTTACACAGATGTTTCATCAAATTATGTTGATAACTATTAGTTTAGAGAGCAGGATCACTGAGTCTGATATTTTTCCGGTCCTTCCAGAAAATCTCTTCAAATCACATGAGAAATCCTCTCATTCATTATAACTCTCTCATCTTTTCTGGCACTCTTTCACTTTCAGGTGGTGCATAGTCAAAGTTCGGCAGGTAAAGTTGCCCTGAGATCAGTCAAAAGAGGACATAAGTCAAAAACACAGCAACAAAACCCCAGTTTTATGTTTTTTTCCATTTATATATATTTATATATATTCCATTTTCTATAATTGAAAACCTTGAAATTGGGCCTCTGTCTCTTTAAGAAGCTCCTGCTCTTTCTGAAACTCTGCCTTCAGGAAGTCATCACAGCATGTCTCCTCTGTTCACCCTCTAACAACATTTTCACCAGCGTTTCATTGAGAAGTAGCTCCTGAGCGAAGCAGATGCTCGCTCCCAACAGGTGTTTGCTAATTGCTGCTGGCTAGTCTGAAGGGGCTGAGTGGGCAGAGGGCTCGGAAACTGCAACTCTGACTGAGTCAGGAGGAACTTTACCCTGGAAGGCGGGGCTAGGTCCACCCAGACGTTTTGCACAGCTGAATGGTTGCCATAGGAGATTAAAAGATTTCTAAAAAAGAATGAAAGAATCAAAGCAACACTGTTTTTGATGAGGGAATGACATTAGGCTTAATGACAAAAAAAAAAAAACAACAACCAAAAAAACCCTTAAATTTTGCATAACATCCCCACTGGCAGATAAAAGAGTCCATGTTTACCTATTGTTTATTCAGTAGAAGAGTCCCGAGTTTGTGTTGGCAGCTGACCTCAGCAGGCTGTTGGAGTATTGCTTCTGAACTGCTGTTTGTCCAGATGGCTCTGCTGCACCAACCCGGAACCAAGCAGGAAAGAAAAACTAAAGTCACTTGTGTTCATATCCAAGTTAAAATAATAATTTAAAAAATCTGCACATAAAACCTAAATGCTTTTCCATCTAAGAAAATGTGAAGTATCATTCAGTAACTACATTTTAAATAGGTAGGTAGAAGTAATTATGGAATATTTCTTTTCTTTTTTTAAAAATAAGTAACGGGCAAAGGGACTGAATGATTCAGCTTCCTTTGTCGCTCTCATTTTAGTGTTTCTGAAGAGTTTATGCAGAAAACATTGGCTCCGGTTTGAAGCGCGTGTCCTTCCTAACGTACTTTTAGAATCACTTAAAGCGCCCAGCGTGGCACTGAAAACCTTTTTTGACCCAATTGCCCCATTAATGACCTTAATGGCCCAATTAGTGGGATTGTTCTGCCTACAGGTTGAAAGCATGCTGCTTCCCACCCTGTTCAGAACCTTTTGGATCAGAGGTGGTCTTCAAGAAACCAGGGAAGTCCAGCTGCCTCCACTTAAGCACTTAAAATGATTGTTTGTTTTTTTTACTTACTTTCACTGTGAAGGTCACACTTCAGAAAACCTCTGCCATCTCTTTAATCAGTTCATTTTTTTTTATTTGTCTCAGAACTTTGCACTGAAGTAGAAAGAAATTTTAATCATGGAATTTAATGTTTTTTGTATTACATCATCCTATAAAAAGTAAAAATGTTTCACCAACTGCAGCAAACATTTTGATTTTAGCAGTAGAAATTGGCGAATCAGTTCTGAAAGCACAGGAACGAGGTTTAAAACGGTGAAAACAAAATTTTAAAGATTTGTCAATATTGTCATTCAGTTCCAGGACAACCAGTGCCGGTGCGCCACGAGGGTGAGTGTTTGCTCCACTGCTCTTCAGCTCTCTAAGTTTTCAAATGACATGTCAGTCATTGGCCCGATCCAAGATGGCAGTTGGAGGATGGATGACTTTGCAGTTTGTAATGATAAAAAAGGTTTTCATGCCATTTCCTTGTTGTTTCATGCTTTTCCTTGGAGCGGAGAGGAGCCCCAGCTTTGAAACCCGGATTCCCAACACTTCAGAACTAGCTCAGAGCAGCCGACCTGTTGTTGACGGTGTGTCACTCAGACCCGTTTCACCACAGAACTCTGGAGTTTTCAGGTTGGCACAGCAAAAAAAACCCATCAATGCTTAAAAATCACAACACAAGCAATTTACATCAGCTGTTTGCAAATTACGGCATTCCATACTCCTGACAATAATTTACTATATATTTTTTTTAATTGTATTTGTTGTTGAGTATTCATTGCTAATAAAGACTAGCAAACACATTCTAAAAACGAATTGAGATTCAAGACTAACAAAAAGTCACAACAAAATAAAACTAAACCATAACCAAAAACTCCAAACTAAACTGGTCATTAAACACTTTTTTTGCCTTTCAGATTTAAGCTGATAGAGCAAAGCTTAGCTTGCAACATCAGCTTTCTTTTATCCTCTCATATCGTCTGAAAAATGAAAGTGAAGTGGTGTGGAATTGTAAAGAATGCGAGCGTTGCACTTCGGCTGCTTCGCAGGGTTAATTTTTGTGGGCATTTAGATCATTAAGCCTAAATATCACTGGTTTTCAGGCGGATTTAGTCGAGCACGCGTTTAGCTGAAAAGACCTTGGTAAGCAGTCACTGCGCTCCAAAAAGGCTCCATGATTAGTGCAAGGTCAGTAACCATCACAGACTGTGGACAAGATGCTTCTTTTTGTTCTTTTTTTAAAATAAATAATTCTATTCACACTTCTTATAGATAAAGTGAAGCTACATCAGAAAAAAAACCCAACTGATTGTTGTTGTCATGTTTGACCTTCCTCTGATTTCTAGTGTTTGTGCAACAGTGCTCCAAACGCACATCTCAGTTTTTCTCAGTCTTCCCCCCCCCCCAGCCTTCCGCTCCTCGTCTAGTGACCAAGTGTGTTTTCCCTCTATGTTTATGTCGTGTTCGCTGGCAGGAGGTGAAATGGATGTGATTAGTCAAGTGTGTGAAATGAAACAAATTAGGCAGCCAGGGAGCTCACCCACATAGCTCACCAAGTTCAATTATCTTCTGTTTTGTGTACAGTGGGAGCCGCTGCAGCTCAAGGTAATGGAGATTAAAGTGGCCTTTAAGTGTACATTTTTATTTATACATAAAGGGTTTTTTTTTGTTTGTTTGTTTGATTTTTTTTTTTAGCACATTTTGTTTTGTTAAATGTTTTCATGTGTGCAGGGGACTGAAAGCACAAAAAATGTTTATTCATTCAACCTTTTCACATTTTTTCACCTTGAAAGCACAAACTCAACTAATATTTTTTTTAGTTTTTTCTGTAGTGAACACAAATTAGTAACTATAATCTGATGGAAATCTATTGCAACCAAATAACATCAGAATGTTATTTAAATTGTAGAGGTTTGTAGAAATGACTAAATGTAGATCAAATGTTTTACTGTGTACCAATCAGAGGTGAGTAGAGTACCAATATGTTGAAGTAGTAAAACTACTTCAACATATTTTATTGAAGTCAAAGTAAAAAGTAGAAATTACTTTAGTAAGAATTTGAAAGTATTTGGTAAAAAGGCGATTTAAGTGCAGCGTAACTGATCAAAATATAAAAATTACATCATGAGATGGTAAAATTACATGACAATGTTGATATTATGAGGACCAAAATGAAAATAATTAATATAAGTAGTATAATAACAGAATTAAAGAAAAAGCAGGATAAAGAAACTTTTTCTTTTTTTTTTTACAAATCGATATCTTTCAAATGAAACTTTTGAGACTTTAACAAAAACTGCACAAACACAAAAAGTTGGTGTCTGTGTTTGGTGAATTTTTGTCTAAAACAAGCTTGATTTTCATTCAGCGTTACTCGGCGAGTAGAGGATTCAGAAATTTTACTCAAGTAATTGTAGCAATACTTCATAATAAAATTACTCAAGTAAAAATAAAAAGTACAGAATAGTACTTTTAATGAAAAAATTGCCCCTAAAAGTAAATGTAACTAATTAATAGTAAACTCTGGTACCAATGTCTGCATGGTTGAACTGTGTACTTGAGCTGCTTTGAATTTTCAGCCAGTCTGACCACAACGTTGAGGTTACTGTGTTTTATGCGATAGCTCAGAACCTTTACACAAAGTGTAAAAATGTAGTTTTAATCTCCGTCTTTTCTGCGCGCCATGATCAGAGCGGTGTCCCTTACGCCACGGTGTCACTTCAGTGGTTTATTCAGCAGTCTGTGTTGTGGCGTCCTGACCTTACGCGTCAGCACGGCAGGAGTCAGCCAGCCGAGCAAAGTCATCGTGGCGCGACACCCGTAACGACACGTGTAACGACGAAGCCGTACATCACAGTCGCATTTCTACAACTTGTTTCCTCTTTAAGGCTCATTACCTTCCTCCTGGCAGGACGCCTGGAAAACCTTTAAATTAAAGAGATAACCATGCATTTGTTGAGGTCACCTGATTTATTTATTTATTTATTTTTCCTGAGGCTATACCCGTTGCTGTCTTGCTCTAACTGACTGGGCCTTTAAAATACAGGACACACATAGATTTTTGTTTGTTTTTTACGCAGAAACGTCAGACAGATGGTTAATTTATGCAATGGCATAGGGGCCAGGTTACAATAATAAGAGTCCAAAGACCCTGTTTGTTTTTGTGTTTCATTCAAGCGTCTATAAAAACGAGACGCCCAGTTGAGATTATTAAAGTATCATGTAAAATCGACTTTTTTGAGCTTTAAATCATGTTGTAAAGTTATTCCCTCATCAACAACACACCTGGAGCGTTGCCTTGATTCTTTCATGCATGTTTAAGAAATCCTTTCAACTCCCGTGGCAACCATTCAGCTGTGCAGAAAGCCTGGGTGGACCTAGCTCCGCCTTTCAGACGCAGCTCCTCCTCACTGTAGTTTCCAAGCTGAAGAGCTTCTGCCTCACAGAGCAGCCCTTTCTCAGCTCCTTCAGACTAGCCAGCAGCAATTAGCAATCAGCTGAGCTTGTTATACAATGAAACGCTGGTAAAAACGTTGTTGGAGTACAAAGAGGAGCCATGTTGTGATGACTTCCTGAAGGTGGAGTTTCAGAAAGAGCAGGAGTTTTTATAGAGACGGAGGCCCAATTTCACGGCGTTAAATTAAAAAGTCTAATATTTTTTTAGGTAATATTTGACATTTGCATAACAACTGAAAGTAACTGTTACTTGACTGTGCTGTAAAATGCCATTTAATGCCTGGGAAATTCACAATGCCGCTTTAACAAATGTGTGCTGATGTAGAGGTTGAGGTTCTGACGGGCAGCATGAGGAGACAGTGCCTCGTCTGATCACTGAAGGAAACATGCAGGAGTGGCCCTTACCCCTTTTTATCACTGATCAACCCAGGATCATGATGTTGGACACTGAGAAATGTAAAAAAAATAAAATAAAAAAGCAAACTCAATACTTCACCACAAGAGGTCAAAGGTCAGAGGACGAACAATTAAAAACAGAGTGAGGAAGTTTAACCCGACTCAGTCTTATCATTTTTGACACGTGTAATATCTATTGGAAATATTGCTTTATTTATTATTAATATTAAGTTTGACATCATACCAAAAGTTTACATACACCAAATAAAAAGACAAATGCACTCTTTCTCCTCACTACCAGATTTATAATTTCGTTCCATCTGTAGGTGCTTTATTGATATACAGTTGTTCACATTGTTTTAAGATATTTTCATATTCAATGGTATATATTTGGTTATCATTCTACTGTAACAAGCGGACCTACCCACTGTGGGATAAACTAATGAAGGACTGTTCTGTTCTAAACTTGTCTCATTTTAGGTTAACTAGAATTATCAAAATTATTTCTGTATGCTAGATGCCACAATACGCACTCAGCTTCTATGCACCACAAATCTGGAACAAACGTCCAGAAAACCTCAAAACTGTCGGAACCCAAAGTTTCTTCAAATCAAGTCTAATAACCTATTTAGAGTTGGCTTTGATTAATAACAACTGGAACGTTGATCCACATATATTGATTGATATATATTTGACAAAAGGTAATGTTTAATGCTGTTTTATAATTCTAATGTTTTTGCACAGCACATTTGCTGAAATGTGCTTCATAAATAAACTTGACATTACTTGTCTTTAAGAGTTTGTACACATATTATTAAAGTTGCCCTTAATTTTTTAGGTTGAGTAAGTTCTACTAAATACTATAGAATAATTGTCCTTTTCCAAACTCGCATTCTAAAAAACTCAAGGGTTCAGAAAGTCTGTCAAGTTGAAATGTGACTACAGAGAAGCAAAATTTGTTTTAAAACGGCATAATCAAAGTCATCCTAGCCCGGTGCCCTCAACAGTCTTTTAGATCTTCATATCTAGATAAAAACTTTCATCTAATCTCTATTTTTATCAGAATCTTTATTTTTTTTATAACCATAGCAGGCCGATTAGTCAGTGGTAGAGAACAGATCTTGTGTGCAAGAAGCAGCTGAAGGGGCAGCTTTGAAAACAAAGAGCTGATGGGCCAAAAAAAAGAAGATACAGAGAGGAGGAGAGGCTGCCAGCTTCAGCAGCAACATCAATACGCTGCTGTATCTCCACAAGAGCACATCACTGCTACTGTACATCTAAAATGTAGGAACTGTAACACACACACGATTCGAATGTAATCAAACTGTTAAATCATAACAGATATGTCAGGGTTTACTCCGTCTTTCTTTGTTGTTAAAAATAATAAATAACATTTTTATTGTTAAAAGTAGAAGACGTCCAGAAAATCCCTCCGGTGAGGAGTGAGAGTCGGAGCTCGTTTCGTACAGAGGCTACCGCATCAGACACTCTGCTCTCACTTTGACGCAGCACCAGACTTTTTTTTTTTTTTAACTCTGAGAGGTGTGAAAGAGCTGCAGTCTGCTGAGAGGAAGCAGAACCCCACGATGGCCACGTCTGTCCTTTTGCTCCGCACAATCGGTCCGAACATTCAAAAACGTGCAACACAGCAGTGGAAACGTATCCTACGTTCAGTAATTTACTTGCTGTTTTTCTATTTGAATCAAAAACTCAAATGGAGTCTGGCTTTTTTTTTTCTTTTTTTCTTTTTAAGTGCTCCTTCACATCAAATGAAGGGAAAGGATGGCAAAGCAGGAAAACGGTCAGGTCGAGTTTATTCAGCGACGAGGCAGTTCAAAGTGCTTTACATCATAAAAACACAATGCAGTGAAACAAGCCATTTTAATTATTTCAAACTGTTTTTTTTTTATAAGAAAACATGTAATCAGTAGGACAAGAGAAAACACGTGCATACATAACCAAGAAAAAAATAATTAGCTTCCCGCCTCCTTTCTGTTTGAAAAGGAGAAGAAAGAAGCGAACGCTTATTTAATCCAATGTCTTATCTCAGTTTTAATGAAATATAACACCTACAGACTCAATGATTATCAGAAATTTGTAATTAAAATCACGCTCTGGTCTTCAATATACTGTGCTAAAGAACCGAGACAAACTTGCATGAATAAAATGATTACAAACTGACTCATAACGCGACAAGAAACTCTACAAGCCCGTAATAATAATAATAACAATAATGGCAATAGTGAAAATTGTAAATAACAACAGGACGTACAACATCAGAATAATTATCAACTCCTTTCCAAAGTACGCCATATAAATGTAATTTTTTAAGAAATATTGCACCAAAATCATCCAGCAAAAATGTTGATCACCAGCTGCATTTTGTCTGTTGACAAAGTTTTGCATTCCACTAATGTAAAAAAAAAAATAAATAAATAAATTGCAGTTGACGAAGACGAAGGTATGCTGTCGAAACATGTTAGGTGTATCGGAAGAAGAGACACAGGAAATAAGTGTCTGATGGAAAAAAATCGAGAACATCGAAGTTTGGAGTTGTAACAAAACGTGAAAAAGTCAAAGGGTCGTGAATACTTTTGCAAAATTTTTTCCAGGGTTAAACTCACTCAGTCATTTACCGGGGGAACAGATTTTCACAGGGGAACAGAATTTCTCACAAGACCGGTTTCAACAGCAGCCGGTGGCTCCTCCGTCCTCTCACATGTGACGTGTAAATGTGTGACTGATGTGCGAGACTGTGTTCACGGCACACTATAGCGTTAATTCAACGCTATAGTGTTGAATTAACGCTTTGCTTTGTCATCAAGTCCATACATTTTACACACAAAACATTAGCAACTGCTTTTATTTAGAGCAGCTGGTCATTCATTATTTTTGGGCAGGAAAAGTCAAACTAAAGAGCATTAAAACACTTCTGTGCGTTTTTATTACCACTGTCCCATAATTAGACTGATCATAGCTGCTCCCTTCAGGTTGTCGATCTTCTTCACCTTCTGTCGTCACTCTCTCTGCCTCAGAATTAACTACAAATCTGACCCACCGTAGCTTATGTGGCCCTCCAGACTCCAAATTACATCAATAAGTCCCTCCAGATTTTCACAAATCTGTAAAGTTTATACAAAATCGGCACTACAAAATCCCTACTTTTTTTTTCTTCCTAATTTTACTGCAATGGACAGAACTTCTAGGCGCAGCCGAGGTGTTGAGGGGATCCGTTTTGGTGGCCTTAGGATCGCATCTCGGCTTTTTGCGGATGATGTGGTCCTGTTGGCTTCATCAGATCGTGATCTGCAGCTCTCACTGGAGCGGTTCGCGGCCGAGTGTGAAGTGGCTGGGATGACCATGGCCTCCAAATCCGAGGCCATGGTCTTGAGCCAGAAAAGGGTATTTGAGGTGGCTCAGGCAGCTGGTCAGGATGCCTCCTGGACGCCTCCCCGGTGAGGTGTTCCGGGCACAAGAGGAGGTCTTGGGGAAGACCCAGGACACGCAGGAGGGACTATGTCTCTCAGCTGGCCTGGGAATGCCTTGGGGTTCCCCCGGAGGAGCTGGAAGAAGTGGCTGGGGAGAGGGAAGTCTGGGCCTCCCTTCTGAAGCTGCTGCCCCCGCGACCCGACCCCGGATAAGCAGAAGTGGGTGGGTGAATGGATGGATGGATTGATTTTTCTTTTACAAAATTGGCCAAAAACATTGGGTCTAAGTGACTGCTGCCTCAGCCTTACTTGAAATTATAGCCCGTGTTTGATACGGCAATTTAAAAAAAGTCACATTAGTGCAAAAGACGTAAAAATTCCTTATAAATATTTCTAAATTAGCGCAACAAAGTCTGTGATTTTGGTTGCAAAAATACACAAAAACAATCATGGAATCCTGGATGGACTGATCAGTGTGATTAATATCATTTAATTTTAAGAAACACTTATTGAATGCTAATGATTGTTATGTTACAGTTTAATGGTTTTATCAACACATTCTGGCACAACCAGCCCTTTAAGAACATTCAGATTCAAAGTGAAAATGAGTTTGACACGTCTGGTTTAAATGGTAAATGTCACATGTGCTTCAGGTTACGCTCATGATTACCAACTCAGTTAGAAAGGTTATATGAAAAAAAAGAAACTCATCTTGCAAACTCATCTATGGGTCTCCTGGCCGACCTCCAGGGTTTCGTTGTGTGTCCCGTCGGCTTCCAGAGCCTCGTCGTGGGTTCCATTGGCCTAACGGTTTCTGCTCTGCCGCCGGCAGGTACTTGCTTCACTGCCAGTGTTTAATTTTTTACATCAGATTATTTCACATAACATTTCATATTCTAAATGAAATATTCCACCAGTGGAACTAATAGTTGTTCTAATCAATATTAAGGAATTATTTACTTAAACAAGTTTCTATATCTTGCTTTATTTATTAATTTATTTAATAAATTATTTAGTAATATCAATATATATTTATATAAATATACAACCACAAATAAATAATGATTAATGACAGATTAATAATGATTAATACTGAATAATATATATTAGATGTTTATCAGTGACGTGCGGTCAGGGGATGCAGGTGAGGCTGAGCCTCACCTGTCATCATGGAAAAATAATATATAATAATAAAATAATTTATTATATTTTCACCCTGTGGTTTGTACTATAAAGTACCCATTTTTTATTTAATTTAACCAAATCTGATTATTTTTTTCCTTTATAATTGCTGAATTTTTGTATTTTCCCATTCAAACGGTTAGAAGCGAAGTCGGTGAGGCAGCAGTGAGCTGAGCCTCACCTGGGATTGCGCAACCTCTCGCTAACTGCACCGGTTGCCATCCTATGAGAGCATGCTCCATGCTCTTTATTAAGTCGGTGCCTCACCAGCTATGAACCTCACCGCACATCACATATATATATAAACATGTAAAGCCTAATATATATTATCTGTCGGCTGTTTTCCAGCCGACAAGTTCTAGCTTCAGGACCTAGCTTCCCTTAAAGCTGAATATCGCACTTGCCCTATTTTCCATTCCAAAAAAAATATATTTTTTCTTCACAGGAAGCTGCCCACTTGCCATTGGGCATTGTGTTCTGCATTCAGTCTGAGAAAGCCTGCTATAATACCGGCTGCAGACCTTCTCCTTCCTCGCACTGTTTGTAAAAATAAATATGTTCAAAATAATTTGATAGGAGATTTTCAGGTTTTAATTAAGAAACACTTAGGCTCACAAGAAAATTAAAAAAACAAAAGCAATTCAAACAAATTGCTAGGTTTTTTCCAAACTAACACTGCAGTGGGATAACTTTGCCAATCACATTTCTTCTTGTAACTCTTAGGTTTCCTCATTCTGAGGTATTAAAGAGAATAGACCAAAACATGGTCCAGTGCATCCGAGGAGGTGTCGCAGCAGTGCGTCAGCTTGCTCAGGTTGAAGCATTGCTTCCATAGCCTCTCTCTCTCAATCAGTTGCTGGTTCTTATCAGCGTCCACCAGTTTCCTGAGCTCAACACGCATTGCATTCATCTCTATCTCACTGACTCCTGGGCAGAGTATAGGGAAGAGGACTGAAGTCACTCACAGATTTACCATTATCGTGTGTACTTGCACACTGCAGGTACTGAAGAAATACTGAAATACTTACAAATAAAATTGCTGAATTTGTGTAAGAATGACAACTCAAATGAGTTTTTCATACATGCGTTCATAGTTTGGTTGTATCTTTACAACAGTGGTCTGATTTGGTATTAACTTCATTTTTGACATTAGAGTCATAACAGGGTTTTTTTTTATTATATATGATTAGGCATTTCTTTACTTGAACCTCATTACACAGTTTGCAATCCAACCTTGGAAAGATTTTTTTTTTAATTACAATTAAGGTCAGTACCTTCCAAACAAAAGCATACAGGAAGCCCACCAGAAAGTAAACTATTAATATGAATCTATTTGGGCAGCAATGACCCAATGCCAAGAAGCACGCCCGTGTTTGCTTAGCATTACTGAAACCCAAATCTCAATACAGTGTATGATAAATTATTCAAAGGTTTTGCTAGGATTTTCTGAAGTGAGGTTCTACGAGATTACTATCAGTGATGGATTCTTTTCCTGCAGTAGAAAGATCTCAAGTCACTGTGTGCTTGTTGGAAAAGTATATATTCTGATTTAGTAATGTAATTATATTAGTTGTGTTACCACCCCACGCCACTAGAGGCAAGTAGCAACCCCTAAAAGATGCGACTAAGGGGCAAATTTAGAGGTACACCGAAAGCTACAGTATTTGGTAAAAACTGTGAGCTTTGCTGAAGTAATTAAAGACACAAGTTCAAATCCATGCTGAGAGTGGAGCTCCTTCAATCAGTGCTCCTCCGCAGCTCTGATTGGTTAAGCAATGTAACGTGATCCTCTGCAGCAAGTGATGGTAAAGCGGGGCGTCATCACGACTTTACACAAGTGTGTCTTTACCTCCGCGGCAGAGGCTCCGCCGAACCCCTGAGACCAACTCATCGAACCGAACCCAGGTTAAGAACCACTGGTATAAACTCAGGGTAAAACAACCAACAGCTGACTCTAGCCGTTGGTTGTTTTGCAGTCAGCCGTTAATCGGTTCTAGCTGGCTCTCACTAAACTGTTCTTACTGTATTTTGTAAAGAGTGCTCTTTTTGATTATTATTATTATTATTATTATTATTATTATTAATTTGCGATGAATTCCCCTCAATATTCTGCTGTTTCCTGGTCCCATGATGAGGTCATTTGTTTCCTCTGCTTACTCCCTGATGAACAGTTCAGAATGAGCTAGATTAGATCGGTCAAAGAGGAAAAGAGAAAGTTTTCCACCGCATCTTTGAGGAAAAGGCTTTGGCCGCTACATCGACATTGTTGTTTAGTTTAAAAACTAATCACGTCAGGTACAGCTTCGATGCTGCCCTCAGTTGTACGCAAACATGGCTGCAGTACGGGTGGAACCGGACCGAAGCGTTCCGTTCCGTTCCTTGCAGTGCGAAAACGGCTCATTTGATTTAATAGAAGGTTCCAGAATCCTGTCTGTTTTATTTTGATAACAGGATCAGATTATTTCACATAACATTTCATATTATAAATGAAATATTCCACCAGTGGAACTAAAAGTTAATCAATATTAAGGAATTATTTACTTAAACAAGTTTCTATAGATATAGAAAATGCTCAAAAACTTCTTATTAATCAGTTTTGTCTTATTTTAAGTGTGCCAAGATATGTTCACTAGAAACTGGACAAAAAGAATACTTGGTAAAATTTTGCCTTCAAATGATAAAAATTAAACTTTACTGATTAAATGTTGTTATAACTCATATACATTTGATTAATAAAATTACCCTAACTATGAATTTCAGTAATTAAATTCAAACTAATCAAACTCAATTTAATAGAAAATAATCCTAAATAATAACTAATTAAAATGGATTTTAAACACAGAAATAGTCTAATTATGGTAAGGCTGAACAATATTACAATATCATGAAATAAGCATCTTATATCAGTCTGTATCAATATTTTTTTCTGTTTTAAATATTTGGAATACTGTTCTATCCATAGTTTTCACACCACAATGTTTCTTAAATTATTTTTTTATTTCTAAGCAATTATGAGTAATGAAGGCAAAACCAGAAATTGCTGCTGCACAAGTGACTCAACAGGCTGTTGCTAGGTAACCAAAGAGTGAGTGAGTTGCTAGGTAACTAAAGAGTGAGAAAGTTAGTTGGTTTCACCATCCTTGCTTAGCTAGCCGTGAGAGGTTGAACCATAGACATAATAAAAGAATAGATACCTCATGGACCGCTCTTGCATGCTGTTGCAAACGTGACGTAGGGCCGCCATCTTGCAGTGGGCGCCAGCTCCACTCAGCGTTGTACGTTTGAGGCACGATGAAGTGTCAGCGCATTTAATTAATTATATCTGTAACAAAAATACATGGCCCTGGAGAAGGAAAAGATCGCCCTGGAGCAGAGAAACGCCGCCCTGGAGCAGACAAACATCGCCCAGGAGCAGAGAGGCAACGCTCTGGGGGTGGTAAACGCCAACCTGGTGCAGACAAACGACGCTCTGGGGCAGAGACTCACCGAAGTGGAGCAGAAATGCACGGCCCTGGAGCAGAGAAACACCACCTTGGGGCCGAGAAATGTCATCCTGGAGCAGGGAAACGCCATCCTGGGGCAGAGAAACGCCGTCCTGGAGAAAAGATACGCTGCCCTGAAGCAGAGAAACGCCGTCCTGGAGCAGAGAAATGCCCCCCTGGAGCAGAGCCCCCCTGGAGCAGAGAAACAAAACACTGTCCTGGAGAAGGAAAAGACTGAACTGGAGCAGGTGTACACCGAACTGGAGGAGGATTATGACCAAATTCTGGAGAAAACCAACGAGCTGCTAGAGAAACACAACATTCTCAGACAGGAAAACAACATCTTGGAGGAGGAAAACGATGCCCTGAAGGTTAATCGCATAGTTCTCCAGCAGAGAAGCCTCGTCTTGCGGCAGCAAAACACTGCCTTGGAGCAGCAAAATACCGCGTTGGAGCCTATAAGGACTGATCTGTAGCTTGAAATGGAACAGCTGAACAACAGGCTGAGGGACAGAGAGGAGCAGCAGAACCAGCAGCCATCTGAAGAAGAAACCCACGAAGACAAGCCAGTCGGTTACAGACCAGCCACAGGAGCAGCCATCTGTATTCAGACGAGTGGTCGGAGGCCTCACCAATACACTTGTGAAAATGTATAAAACAGGCACACTGAGGTATTGGGTTCAGCTTTAGTACTTCTAAAAAAAGAAGTGTCATGAGGGCCCAGGCTTCATGCTTGTTTGTCGGTGGCAGAAAAGCTTGAGGACAGCAGGACTGCGGTGTCAGCAGAGCTTGACACTTGGGGGCTGATGGTGGAAGAGCTAATCACTTGAAAGATGTTGGCAGGAGAGCTTGAGGCCTGCAGGACTGCGGTGCTATGGGAACTTCACTCCATCGAACTCAGGTCATTGTGATGATTGAATGAATTATGTTTATGTCCACTAGGTGGCGAGCATGAGTTTATGTGAATGCATAAATGTAACGAATAGAAGAGAAGAAGACGGTTACATTTTTTGATATTGAAAAAGCATATGACGTGCTTTAGAAGGAGGGCTTATTCATTAAGATGGATAAAATGGGAATAAAGGGAAAAATATTTAATTGGATTAAGGATTTTTTAAAGAATAGAACGATAGAAGTAAGTGTTGGGGTAAATTGTTCATGATTGCTGCTGGCGCTCTGTCCTTCTCTCGGATTTCCAGTTACTTAGCAGTGGGTGTCAGGTTACATTGTGTTGCATTCAATATTGTCGGAAAAAAGAGTTTCATGCGCTTTATGTCCGATTTGCCATAACTATTTATTGAATTCATTGTCGCCAGCTGGGGTGGCAACAGCAGTGGCAAGACTCTCGTTTGGGGTGGCAACTGCCACCCCAGTAGATCCGCCCCTGTTTGGCATTTAGTAATTAAAGGTGCTTCACCTTTCAGCCGAATGTGCAAATAGTTCATGCCAGACTTCTCCTCAGGGCGAATTTCCCCTGAGCCCCCAACGGGCTGTATGTTTCTGCACACTCGGCAAAACTGTCTCCATTGTGTAGGGAGATTCATCAAATCAATTATTGACTTAATTACTTTGATTTATCGGGGGCCTCTCTGCACGGTTAGCATCCGAGCATATTATGCATTCAAGGAGCAGTCGGCTAAATCTTTCCATGACTGGATGACAAAGCGGATCACCTGATCCGCTTCGTCACCTGAGATGACAAAGCAGAGGCTCTGTGGAGTAATTACGCGGCAGGTGCACAAACCCAGGGTCATCCAGAGGAGCGCTAGTTAAAATAAAACCAAAAAAAAAAAGACAAAAAAATTACTGTTAATACATCTGACTCCGGGCTGTACAGTGGCGCAGTCGGTAGAGCTGTTGCCTTGCAGAAAGAAGGTTCTGGGTTCGATTCCCAGCCCCGGTCTTTCTACATTGAGTTTGCATGTTCTCCCTGTGCATGCGTGGGTTCTCGGCGGGTACTCCGGTTTCCTCCCACAGTCCACAAACATGACTGTCAGGTTAATTGGCCTCTCCAAATTGTCCCTAGGAATGAGTGTGTGTGCATGGTTGTGTGTCTCTGTGATGCTCTGCGACAGACTGGCGACCTGTCCAGGGTGACCCCGCCTCTCGCCCAGAACGTTAGCTGGAGATAGGCACCAGCAACCCTCTTGACCCCACTAAGGGAAAAGGGTGTAAAGAAAATGGATGGACATCAGACTCTTTTAAAGATTCGTCTGTGGATCTTTTAATGAGGTCGAAGGAAAGCGAAGGATTATCAAACTCAAAAACGGGGGTTGTTTCACTGTGCTGCATGACTTAATGCACTACAGCAGCAAAAATACAAGCAACAGAACGAGCAGTGGGGCTGTTCATTATTTAAATAACAGATATTTCAGAAGAGTGTGTCAGCAAGTAAAGAGGATACATGGAAAAAGTCCACTTAGGTTATTTAAGCCATCTCAAAAAGCTCATTCAGTTTATGTATGTGGAATGACATTCAAATCAATCTAATCTTTCAGACTCATTCGAAGTCGGTTACATATATTCGAATATGATTGTCCGTATTCACCATTGTTGTAAAGGTAGTTTATCATTCAAATTGGTTAACAGATTTTTCTATCCAAACAATCCCAGCCAACTACATGGAGTCAGAGGTTTGGCAGCAATCCCCTACACTGAGCATGCATGTGGCGACCCTGGGAAGGAAAATTTCCATCTAAAGCTGCAGCATGTCATTTTTGTTTTAAAAGTTTTGAAATATTTGTTAAAACTGTCGCAATTTCACGACAGTATGAGACAGATAATGTGTGAAAAAGTTGAGCTCCCCCTATAGAACACCAACAGAGCCAGGAGGAGGAGGGTTTTAGCGATGCTAATCATCGCTTGTGTCCGCGCTGCTAAATGTGCTAGTGGTGGAGGAACAACTTGGAGTTACAGGAAAACCGTCTGTCCGCTGTCATCGGTGGCCATGCTAGCCAGCCTTACCATTCATGACGGGCTCTGCTATCTGAAAGAAGCTGTAGGTAGCAGAGAGCAAGGGGGAGTGTGTGAACAGTGAGTACACAAGGGAGATTAACAACGGTAAGCCCTTCCTCCTGGCTCTGATTGGTTGTTCATGACCGAGCGGCGCGTTTCTGCAGTTAGCAGTTAGCACAGGAGAAGGTGGAGGAGCTCCACCTTCTCCTGTGGAGCTCCTCCTCCACAGGAGGAGCACGACAAAACGTTGTGTACAAAACGACGTTTTGTACACGCTCAGAACAGTTCTCGATGCATTTCCAGAAGAACTTTTCTAAATGCTTAAGCGGATTTAGTGTATCGTCTTTTACTTTCACTGAAAAACTAAACACCAAGATAATGGAAAACTCTTCTCTGTGAAACGCCCAAGTCTTTTGCTATGTGTTTACAACATTTATAACACAGTGGATCTCGTAGATATCCATAGAAACATCTTGAAACTTGCTTGCAGCTGAATTAGTCAGAGTTTGAACGTTCCAGAGGACGCTACGGTTCTTCCCCCCAGCCGAAGAAAGAGTGTGATGAAGAACCTGGTGTTCACTTAAATAACACCTACTTAAAAGAAACTCAGAGACGTTTTTACGGTGTGTGTTTGTGTGCTTTTTTATTAGCAGAAGTGAGGAGCAACAGCAGTGTGTGCAAAGCACGCAGAGTCTGGCTGGCGTTTAATGAGAAAACTAATTGAATGAAGGTTTCTCCCGTGAGTTCATGAAGTGCACACTGGTCTGGTTAATTAAAGGAAAGCATGTTGCAATTCCGATGGAGATGAGTTTAAAATGATTATCTCCCTGAGCTTCCTAATTATAAGATTCTGCTCCTCACAGAACGTGGGCCGGTGTGACGAAAACGACAACGTTTAGGCGGGAGTAGTGCTTAGGTTTTGTTGAACGGGAGAAAAATTGGCCTGATTTAAATTGGCTTTAATTTGCTACAGAGAAGACATATCCAAAGGCTCATTGGGGTTAACGAGCGAATATTTGCGCTGTGAATGTTCGACTGTAATTCTGGCTTTGCTTGAAGAATAACGTAACGGATCAATGTTGTAACATCCACTTGATTCTCTTTACTTGAAAGGCTTTTTGTGGCAAATCCCAAACATTCAGCAACCCGATCTCATTGCCACCAGCAATAAATTATACTCAAAAAGAAAAAAAAAAAAAAAACTCAGTCGATTGTTGAACTAAACAGATTGAGCTGTGTCCAAATGAATTAATATACGAGTTGGAATTTCAAACCTGGTACATTTTAGTAAGATTAAATTGACTTAAAATCACAGAAATTCCCTGTTTTTCTTTGATGCAACATAGCAGAGCTGAGTGAATTCAACAACCCAATCTATTCCTTTGCAGAGTCCCGTGTCACATTGTGTTAAGAAGATACAGAGCCCCCTAGGGGACATGGAGACAATGTTGTACCTGCTTTGCTTTTGCAATTTGCACATAAGTTTGTCATGCATTTGTATCCTAACGATAAACATTCGGATATCTCACTAACGAGATATCTGTTAGTGAGTAAGTCATGGAAAAGACTTACTAAGTCCCCATATCACAGCAGAAAGACTTTCAGTCAACTGGTACATTATTATGAAAGAACGCAAAACAAAAAGGTGCCCCATATTTTGTGCAGCACTCCATACAAAATATTGACCATACATGGATGGGAGAAAATCATGTGCACCCAATTCTAGCTTTTAACAATAACTGAAGATTACTATATATGTGCGTGTGGATCAGTACAACATACAAAAATACTGAAATGTCTGTCGATTACTGTTGATTAAACTCGCACTAAGGAGCAGACCAGGGTTAACTGTGGATTACTGTACACTTTTAGATAAATGAGTGTAGATCCAATGCAATGTGTGCCACAACGTTGCTGAAATGCAAATGCAGAAAACCCGAGTACGGAATAGCTCAAGCAGCGAAAAAAGGCAACAATCGGCTGCTGAAATGTGCTGCATGAGCAGAGTCACAATCCATTCAGAAACGGGTGGGGGAAGCACAAGAAAGTACATCGAAACGAAACAAGCTGGTTGGGACTAATGACAGGTCTGCAGAACTGAAAGCATGGTGAAAAAGGAAAAATAATTGTAACAATTCAAACTCATCCCTCTGGTGTTGCACTGAATCTAAAACAAATGTTTGGTTGTGAGAATAGGAGCTTTTCAGTGTTAATGGAAAACAAACCTGGAATCGAAGCGCTCTGTAAGGACACGAGACGGGTCTTAACAAATTATTTCCCGAGCCGTAGCATCTGCAAACTGATCACTTTTGTCACAAAGGCCCCGAGCTACTGTTCATCAAACCTTAGAGTTATCTGCAGCTTCAACAAAGTCACCAGCTGTATTGGTGACTCGCCTAGACAGGAACACACTTTACTATTGCTTATCTATGTAAAAATAGATTACACAAAGCATCCATCTTGTGTATTCTTTGTAAGAAGGGGGGAGGACGGTGTTTTTCAGTCGGTTAGACAGATGCTTTTTCACATTTTCTCTCGCGCATCCATCAGAGTCGACCTACTTAATCAGAACACGGCGATTCAGATGCTGACATGTTACTGACACGCAACCAGTCAAAATGAAGGACCTTTGTTGAGTCATGTCGGCACATTTGCTTTGATTTATGAAAACGAGGGCTACGCGATCCATCCTGGTGTGTTTTTCCTTAATTGTGTTGCATGGAGACTGCAGGGGAAAAAAAAATGTTTGAAGAGTGTAACGGTGAACACATATTAGCATAGCAGGAACAATAGGTTGACTTTCTGGCAAAACTTGGAACTGAAAAAGTGTGTTTTCATCACCCAGGAAACATTGGGCTGACAAGAGTAACCTGTAACCTGTGTGAACAAATAAAACAAACAATTTGGATTTAATTAAATTACTGTATTTTATCCATCTACAAAAGCTGTTGACCATGAGTCACCGATGCATCTGGGGAGTGATGTGTAGCTTGTGTGGTCCAGTCAAACAAGCAAATGACTCTGGCTCAAAATGAATGCTGGTTCTGATAGAAAGAGGTCAGAACAGACATATAACTTTTTATTGTCCACCGCCACAAAGATGACAATGTTGTAGAACGGCAGAACTAGACCTAGGAACAATGGAAGAAGGTGGCCTACTCTGTTGGATCATGTGGATAGTAAAAGAATATCACAATGTTCTGCTTGGAAATCTCTGTGTTATTTTGACCCTCATTTTGGCACAGGAATGGTTTGGGGTAGGAATGGATTTATGGTCAATATACGTACGATATACCGCTTATAATAAAACTCACTTGGCTGATAATCGATACCAATACTGATATTTATTAGAAGCTTGTAGAATGGAGGGGGTTTTTTTTCTCTGTGGTTAACCGCTCTCTTGTTTTCCCTTTTGGCCACCATGACCTCATCATAATGGTCAGAACGGTGATTCTTGAGATAGTTATTTAGGTTTGAAGTACTGTAGGACTTCATTGTTGCTCCTCCTCGCTTCACTGATGCTGAGCAGTCATTGCAAATAAACATTTTCACTTGGTCCTGCTCTCCCGCCGTGATCAGATTAGGTAGGCGTATGCGACATCATGATGTTGTGCCATGCTGCAGGCATCATTGTCACTGGTTTGTCGTATACAAACAACCTTTTATATCGGTGAGTTATTTTGACGGAGTGGCCTGTGTCCAATATGAAATTTTACAGCTAATATCAGCCAATACCAATTGCATGCCGATAGTATCGTGCATCCCTAGTTTGGGGGACGCAATATGAAGCTCGAGGAGTTGACTTTGGCCTGTAAATTCCCCCAATTTTTTGTTTAATCATATATCTGTGAAATGTGATGGAGGTCAAGTAAAAACTGTTGAAGACCTACCTAATATTGGAGCCAGGTTGTGTCGAAGCAGAGAGACATCTAAAAGCTGCAGGACACCGGCCCTTGAGGGACTCAGTTTGACACCACGGCTCCAAAGGGACATGACTGCTTTGGCAGCAAATGTTATGATTGGTGTATAAGCCTGTAATCCCATAATGTGTGTCTGTACTGACTTTATGACCGGTTCCTTGATCACCTTGAATGTTGAACTTACCTGGCACTAGCTTGCGCAAACTGCTTAGCAGGTATGAACTGCAAAGGGGCAGCAAGGTTTCTAACGAAGCTGTGAGTGAACCTGCCCACCACCGTGGAGTGGAGTCCCACTTTGTCTCAGTGTTACGCTAAGCCAAGTAGTCATAGAGAATGACAGACATTTCTTCTTTTTTTTTTTTCTCCTTTTCTCAGCTGCTGTAGCTGTGAGAAGGTGGGATGGTTTCAGTTTGGCTGCATTTCATCATGTCATTACAGGCTAAAACTCACAGGATGGAAAACCTTTAGGTCTCTCAGGAAGATCTATTGCCCAAATGCAGCAAATAAAACATTTTGTTTGTTTGACCTTCCTAACATGGAAATGGTATACACTTCCGGTTTCCTAGACATTCCAGTCCAGACATGTTTATCAAAGGGGTATATGATGATATAGGCTGTAGTTAGAGACAATAAAAATAACTTTTTTTCTTACAAGTGTACCCATTCTTGCTGTAGTTTAAAGATTACACATGTGGTAGAGTGCCTCATTGGAGTATCATGCCCTCTTCTGGCAGGATGCATGATGTCTGCGTCTGTTGACCTCTTTTCTTCTCAGAGGCAGTAAGTCAGCTGCCTTCTAAGTAATGTTATCAACCTTTGTTCACTGAAATAATTACATTAAACATGTTTGAGACTGTGTTGTGTCCAAGCAAGATCCAGAGGATAGTATTGGATTTTTTTATTATTATTTTTTTTTATTCTGTGCTGGTTACAAAGTAGCATCTCAAGCTTTGAACATCTCATAAAATTTGGAGTATTTCTCAACAGAACAGAGCAATGGAATAGAATAAAAATATAATTTAGTTTACTATGCGTTTACATAGTAAACACATATGTAAACACATAGTAAACTATAATTTAGTTTACTATGTGTTTACATAGTAAACACATAGTAAACTAAATTATATTTTTATATAATTTACGCAAAAGAGCAAAAAGTGTTAAAGATATATCAATAAGATTAAGAATATGTGGTACAAGATTGTCAAATACTGTGCAGTTATCAGAAAATAAAATAGTGTATGCCATTCCAAAGGATGTTCAATTTAGTAGAAAAACCTTTTTATTTTAAAAAGTACATAATATGAACATCAAGAAGACAAATTATTTATATAATGCTGTTTTATCATGTAAACAGTATATTTTATGTTATCTCATAAAATACAATCTTGGATCTGAATGGTAATGTCAAAGTCCAGAATTAAATCCAAATGATAATCTGGAGCAAGAAAAATGTAAATTTGGCAAGTACATTTGGGGATGTCTGAAAGAGCTTCAGCTACTTTGGAAATAATAATGGGCCACAGCTTCAGTCTCTCTGTCCTGTATGGCAGTGTAGTGATCAGAAGCCTAACAGATTCACTTTCACAAGTGGAGCGTTACAACTTTAGCTTTAATGGAAATTGCTTTGAGTTTTGCTTTGGGATTTCAAATGCCATGGACGCAGAAACAAAAATGAAAGGGCGGTGGGGGACAGGGGGGAAGGCGGGGTAAAAAGTTAAAAGCGGAAGAGGGCGAGAAGAATAGAGAAGAGAAAGAACGATAAAGAGAATTGGAGAAAACACCCCTGACGTCTGCCTCTACACCTCCAGAAAGAGAGAGAGATAAAGAGAACCATGAACCCACACTGAGAAGCACACTCTACTAATTAACACAAGGTCGAAATGTTTCTGCATATGAATGTTTAATTGCCAAGCTTCCGAGCTTCTGCCTCACAGAGCACCCATCCTCCATCAGTCCCTCACTCGGCTCCTTCAGACTAGCCAGCAGCAATTAGCAAACACCTGGTGGAACTGAGCATCAGCCGAGCTCATTTTTCGAGCTCAGTGCAACGCCAGTAAAATAGTTTTTAAAGGGTTAGAGGAGCCATGTTGCAATGACTTCCTAAAGGCGGAGTTTCAGAAAAAGTGGGAGCTTCTTAAAGAGACACAGGCCTATTTTCAAGGTTTCAAAATTACAAGGTTAAATCTATTTGAAGTCATGTTTGATAAATACATAATTTTTATAGCAACTGAAGATGATAATTTGTTGTGCTAGGATATTGCACTACATGCCTGTAAAATAAATAATACTGCCACTTTAAGAAAAAGGGGGAAAAAGAGAGAGAGCTACGATTTGCACCTATAACTCCAGTGGTTCTGCAGTGACTCACAGCACTAAAATACAAATACACATTTAATACCACTGCAATGACCAGATAAAATTGTTTCTGTCCTGTTTAAGCTGAAGCAGACAAAGTGTACAAATCTGTCTCACCTTAGAATCATTTTATTTTCCTTGAGGGAAAAAAAAAATCATAACCCTTTAGGGTTTTTTTTTCTGTAGGCTACTTTCTTTCAGCTGGGCGTTTGGAGGCCATACTCAGCCGATTCTCTTAGCACCAATCTCTCTCCACTCATTCATCATGTGGAAATTGAATTGTTCTCCACGCCAAGACGCCGCAATGTACAATCAGCCATTATTTTTTGGCCCAACAGCTGGACGGTACTGTAGCAAATTGCTGGAGACCGCCCTGCAATAAGGCCTTTGATTTATCACCTCCAGTGAACCTGCTGGCTGAGAGGCCAGTCAGCCTCAGGAGGTGCTAATATTTCAGCACTTTCAGAGGTCCGTCCTTTGGGTTTATAGTGGGTGAGATGGGTGACTGGTTCCTTTTGGGGTGTTTTCCCATAACGTAGTAGTTCATGGTATCGGTCAAAGAGGTTTTTAACACCTGGTAGGAAACAAATTACGTCTTTTTACATCTCCGTGGAGGAATGTTGGGCCATTTTCTTTAGTTTTTTGAGCATGAATTGCAGGTCTTCGGTCATGTCACAGTATTTCAGTCTAATTTAAGCCCAGACTTAAACCCACTCCAGAACCTTCACTTTGTTTGTATATAGCTATTCAGAGATGGCCTTTTTGGTTTTCTGTAGATCATTGTCCTCCTCTGTCATATAAGTGCGTTTGAGATTAATGCCACAAATCTATGGCTGGACAATGGACTTCAGGATTTTTACTAGACAACAAAATGTATGGTTCTTTCAAGTACTGCAAATGACCTTTGACTTGAACCTGAAATGTCCTCAAGCCATCAAACCACCATTGTATTTCACAATAATTACAGGGGGGTTTTGTAGTTTTTTTTAGTTCTGTGTTTGTGTAAAGACAAATACAAATGGACTGACATCTTTCTTATTTTGTTTTTAAGTTTGCTTAAGTTTCACTTTAGCCTTGTCATCACTTGTATAAGAAACTTTGGTTGATTATCTAAACACAGTGTTTTTCAAAGTGCGGGTCACCAGGGGGCGCTGTGTTGACCTCAGAAAGTTGGTGGAAAGATCAGAAAAAAGAAATATGCAAAAATAAAATAAATTTCATCTCCAAATTTTTTTTATCTTAAAATTTTCATTGTAATTTTGTTGTTTTTCAGTCACGTTCACAAAAATAGAAGTTAAAATATTTGATTCAAATGTTATATCTGATTCTTATTTTCTGATTGTCAAATTCATAAAAACTGCTTTGTTCCTCAAGCAATAGAAAAGTTTCTGACAAGAAAAATACCAAAGGAACCATCCAGCAGCCCTGCTTTGGAGAAAAATAGCACTAAGAACCATGGGAATTAAATTGAATTTGATGTAGATGTAGACAATATTACATATTTTCTTATACTAAGAAGAGGGGATCGTAATAAAAACATTGCATTATCATATCACATTATCTGATAATAAAAAAATGTTCATGGCAATCTAAAATCACAAGGTATAAGGTAGCATCTAAGTTAAATGAATGTATTAATTATTGAATAGTGAATTAAAAAAACATTCTGAAAGTTGTTTCTTTACATATTTTGTAGCTTTGTCTGTGGGCTTGTAAAGAGGGATCTTACTCGGAGGTTAATGCTGCTCTGCAAAGAGAAGTTTAGGAAAAATATAATCTAAAACATTTAAGTGTGACAAAAAAAAAGCAAAAGCAGAAGAAATCAATAACAGGAAACTACTTTCTCCCAGCACAGTGGGTAGAAGCAGCGACTTAGTGCCATTCTTACTCTCCATTTCTACGTCTCAACCTTTCTACCCATGTGCTCTTCATTTCTTGCATTAGACACACATGTTTATGTTTGTCAGCCTCTTTTATAGCATTTCAACTAGTATCTTCTTTTCTTTTTTTTTCTTTTTTTACAGTGAACATTGCATCTTCCTTACATGTAAAAGAGTTGTCTGTTTAGAGACCTGAATCTAGCAAAGTTGGTTTGTCCAGACGTGGCACTTTTTAAATGTTGTACTTTAAGGCTGAATGTGTACAAACAGTGTATCAAAGGTTTGTCCCGATTAAAGATTTCTCTGAATACAGTTTGTAGCAATGTTTCCTTTCTCCGCCAGCCTGAATGGAGCTCCATGGTTGGATACTTTGAGAGGAAACGTGGCAAGAAAACATCCAGACACTATGGTGGCCGTCCCAGGGAAAGAAACACGATGTCCTCTGGAAAAGAAACATGACATCTTTGACTGTAGCTAAGCTGTGAAAATCTTGTTGGAACAAGTAACAGTGTTTCTTGGAAATGGTGGAGACATTAATGGCTATATTTAGTTCAATAAGTTCATGGGCCACAGTCAATAAAAAAACAATATAAAAAATAAAATGTAAAACTAACATCCAGCTGCATGCAGGGTACCAATACATTTACATTTTAATCAAATGCTGGTAACTATGGTATTTATTTTTCTTTTATTATTCATAGAGGCAATTTGTGTTTGCAAAATATCTACAGTAAGGAGCAACATTATATCTTTCCCAGGCTCATAGTGCCATTTTATTGCATAATCAAGAAACTTATCTTCAGTTGTCGTAAAATTGATGTATACATCAAATATGACTTAAAAGAAATTTGACTTTGTAATTTAATGTTTTGAAAATGGGCCTCTGTGACTGTCTCTTTAAGAAAGAAAGTCCTGCTCTTTCTGTAACTTATAATAGTAATAAAGGTGAATTTGTATTTTAGCGCTGAGTCGTTGCAGAACCACTGGAGTTACAGGTGCAAGTCTTTTGCGGTATCTCTCTCTTTTTCCATTTTTTTGAAGTGGCAGTATTATATATTTTCCAGGTATCTTGTCATTTTATATTCACAACTCTGTAACTCTGTTTACCTTCAGTTATTAAAATGCTGTACATATCAAACATGACTTAAAAGAAATTTGACCACGTAATTTTAAAGCATTTTGAAATTGGACCTGTGTCTCTTTAAGAAGCTCCTGCTCTTTTTGAAACTCCGCCCTCAGGAAGTCATCACAACGTGGCTCCTCTATTAACCCTTTAACAATGTTTTTACCAGTGTTGAACTGAGAAGTAGCTCCTATAATGAGCTCAGTTAATGCTCAGTTCCACCTGCTGTTTGCTAATTGTTGCTGGCTAGTCTGAAGGAGCTGAGTGGGGGAACCGCATGTGAGGCAGAAGTTTGGCTCTTTGACTGCAGCTTTGTGAAAAAGGCGGTGCTAGGTGAGCCCAAACGCTTCTGCTCCCAAAATGGCTACCAGGGAAGATTAAAGGATTTCTCAAACATGCATGAAAGAATAAAGCAACACTCTAGGTGTGTTTTTGATGAGTGAGTAACATAACATGATGTGAAGCTCAAAGAAGTCGATTTCACATCATACTATCCCTTTAATTTTTCCTTTTTTTTGCATTTTGTGCAGTACATTTAAAAGCCCATACATTTGATTTTATTACTATTATTATTATTATTATTATTATTGGTAGCAGTAGTATAGAAAATCCCACAAACTTATATATACAAATGGGCTTTTACGCTTTTTTTTCTTTTTTTTTTTTAGATAAAAATGTTCCCAATCGAAGCGATTTACACTTGCTTTATCCCCCCCCTTTTTATTTCAGTCGTACAAGCTGTTCTGCTCTAATGCATCTGGTCCCCTAACATCAACTGATGACGGAAACTTTGGGAAGAAAAAAACTTTATTACACATTTGACAGGAACAATTCAGTTTTTTCCAGTCTTCCTGTTGGCTGTGTAAACTAAATTATACCGCGTGGCAAAAAGGAGAAAAAAAAAAAAAAAGGCTGGGTCGAGGAGGGGCCACCGGGTCAGATTTCCACAAGAGTGCGACCCCTAACCCACTCACAACCATCCCATTATCCTAAACTGTGCGCAGTCGCTGATCTGTAAGCAAACCGTCAGCTCGCGACCTTTGCCTGTGACCCATCCATGTGTCTTGCAGATCCGTGCTCTGGCTACGGAAAGTCCAAGCCCTCCCTCCCTACTCTCCGAGCATCCTTCCAAACAGGCAGGGGGGGGGAAAAAAGAGAAAAGAAGAAGCCAAACACGCAAAAGTTTTCCTGTCGCCAAAGCAGGAGTCGACATGGATAAAAAGGAGAGGTTTTCGTGATCGAAGCACACAACTTGGGTTAACTTTTTTTTTTGTCCTTCGCTAAAAGAATGATAACATAGTCTCCGGTTTTTGGTGGTGTTTTTGTGTGTGAAGACGCGAAAACGGTAACAGTGGAAAAGTTTGAGGCAGCGTCAGACTATGGCGCGAGACGGCGAGGACACCGGGATGGCCAAGGCTTCAAAAGCCAAAAGGCAACGAAAGAAAAAGTCAAAGGAGAACAAACCCAGGATTGTTCACGCCAACATCCATTATGACAACGCCAAGAGAGAGGAAAACCCCAACAGACACTATGCTAGCAACAAAATCAAGACCACCAAGTACACCGTGCTGTCATTCCTGCCCAAGAACCTCTTCGAGCAGTTCCATCGTTTTGCTAATGTTTACTTCGTCTTTATCGCTTTGCTCAATTTTGTCCCGGTTGTCAACGCCTTCCAACCCGAACTTAGTCTGGCTCCGGTGGTTTTCATCCTGTCTGTCACTGCCATTAAGGACCTGTGGGAGGACTACAGGAGACACAGGTCGGATAAAGAAATCAATCACATGGACTGCCTGGTCTACAGCAGGTAAGTCCGGCCTGGAGTCCAGCTGGCAGCCAGCAGCAGCGGTATCCAGCTGGCTCCTTAACCTGGACACTTGCTTCATTTCCCCCCCTCTTTATTTCAGTCGTACAAGCTGTTCTGCTCTAATGCATCTGGTCCCCTAACATCAACTGATGACGGAAACTTTGGGAAGAAAAACAACAAAACAAAACGACAGTCTTTAAGATGCTTGCTAACTAGTCATGCCCATTCAGCTTTTTTTCCCCCTGCTTCCTCACTGTAAAAACACCAAATCCTACAAAGTAACTTTAGTCTCGTTTCTAGCGGAAATATCTTAATACTATTGAATTAAGGCAAAACTAACCTACGAGTATCTTTTCAGTAAGATCGAAGAGCTTGTTTTAAGTAAATAAATCCTTAATATTGATGAAACGGTACTAGTTCCATTGGCAGATAAATTTACTTAAGACAATGAAACAATCTGCCAGTGGAACTAGTATTTCATCAATATCAATAACTTATTTGCTTTAAACAAGCTTCTATGTATTGCTGATAAGTTACTTTTAAGTTAGTTGTGTCTTCATTCAAGTGTACTAAGGTATTTGCACTAGAAACTAGGCAAAAATACTTGATTGTGTGTTTACTACCAAAGCGGTCTTGTGTACTTCAGTAGGATTGTAAGTGATTTACCAAATTAAAGTAGAACATAGTGGTGAAGAGGAAGGAAAATGGTAGATGGAGTAAACACAAGCTCAGTCAGATTTAAAACTTGTGAACATCAGATTTCAAGTTCCATCCATCAATTTTCTTTACGCCCTTGTCCCTTAGTGGGGTTGGGAGGGTTGCTGGTGCCCATCTCCAGCTAATGTTCCGGGCAAGAGGCGGGGTCACCCTGGACAGCTCGCCAGTCTGTTGCAGGGCAACACAGAGACGCACGCACACACACACACACACACACACACACACACACACACACACACACACCTAGGGACAATTTGGAGATGCCAATTAACCTGACAGTCATGTTTTTGGACTGTGGGAGGAAACCGGAGTACCCGGAGAAAACCCACGCATGCACAGGGAGAACATGCAAACTCCATGCAGAAAGACCGGGGCCGGGAATCGAACCCAGAACCTTCTTGCTGCAAGGCAACAGCTTTACCAACAGTGCCACTGTGCAGCCCCAATTGTAAAATTGTCTCTTTTTTTGCTAGTGAATATATTCTTGTAATTAGAAATTCTGGCCCTGATACGCCAATCTCACAGAAGGGATGATGGAAATAAAAGCCACTTTTTTTTTTTTTTTAAGAAATTTGGACATGGCATAAAAACAATCTGAGATTGTATTTTGACGCCCAGCTCTGGTGTGTGCCATGTCGGTTTTGGATGATTGATCTCTGTATGTTCAGAGTTTATCCCTGACCTGTCTGATGCTGTTTGCTCAATTATTTTCTATAACAAATCTCCAAAGCCTTCAAAGAAAAGCCAAATTTACTCTGAGATTAAATTACAAACTGGTTAGGTGATCAGTCTAGGTTTGAGATTTCTATCTGTTTTAAAAAATGTTGAAAATCACATATTATGCTCATTCTACCTAACAAGTTTGCACCATCTTGTGCTGGTCTATCCATCACATAATATTTTTATCAAATACATTGATGTTTGTGGGTTTTAATGTAATCAGCTGGGGGAAAAAAGAAAAAAATCAGTACTTTCCATAGCATGGTATAACGCAGGCTGGCCTTCATGCACGTCACCTGAATCGTCACTTCCAGATCCGACTCTTCCGGCCTCAGGGCGAAAGCTCAGACATAATAAAGTCCTCCCCAGATGTCCATCAAAGAGATATAAAAGATTGTTTCTGCTGATGCTGCAGCATTTGCTTTTGGTTCCGACTCTATTAAGTATGAATAGCTTTCCAACCTGACGGCCCGTTTCTGACCAGTTTCCTGACTATGTGTGCCCAGACTGTACTTCCCTAATGAAAAGCAGCACTGTCGTCCTCCCCCTACAGTGCATAATTCACAGCCATCAAAAAGCCTCAGTGCTTGGCGGCTCCAAAGTGTTCACACACAGACTTGACCCACGTCGTTGTCAAGTTTGGAAATAATTGGATTGTCTTTTGTGGTGGCAGCGGTGTTATGCTAAACACCCCGACCTATGGAGTTGCTTACCCGACTGAACTCATACAGTACCCTGCACACCTCTGCTCATGCATAAACATGACCGACTACCAATCAGCGTTCATATGTTGGATATTGTGTAATGCAGCTAAATTCCTGTTAATTAGAGGGTTAATCTAATGCAGTTGGACATAATTTTTTTTAAGGAATCTGAATATTAGCTTTAAAGTTTTGAACCGTATTGTTTTGTGGCTGCTTAATATGTCGGCGATGGCTCAATCGGCCGGTGACCATAATGGGCTGTGACTGAAAAACATGGATGGTCCCTGTTCACTACAAGCTTCAACAATGAAAATATCCATGGTTCAGTGTGTGTAAACGAAATCAGAAGAGGAATATTCTTTTTCTGCTGGGTTTAAAAACTCTAGCTCTAAGAAGGAGCCAAACATTTACAGACCAACTAAGGAGAGTTTTAATATTTTGATACATAAAAAGTTGAAACCAGAAGTTTTACATACACCGATTGAAAAGACGCATTTTTTTACTTTCTTTTTTTCCCTCCGCTGTCTGTAGTTAAATTAGACCAAACTTCTCATATTTTCTGTCTGTTAGGATAACCAAAATTATTTGTATTTACTAAATGCCTAAAGATTGGCACATTTTCCAAAGATTTCTTCTTGTAACTTTCTTCAAATTCAGAACTTTACATACATTTGGTCAGTATCAGGGATAATTGTCCTTTATATCACTTTGAAACCCAATTGGTCAAACCTTTTGGGTTTCCTTCCAGAAGCTTCTCCCAATGGATTTCTGGAGTTCTGGTCCATTCCTCCTGACAGAGCTGGTGGAACTGAGTCGGGTTTATAGCCCATCTCACTTTTGGATCTGTCCTCAACTTCTCCATAGTAATCTACCGAAAAGTTAAGACATTGACTTTGTTGTCGTTATAAGTGACTTTATAACCCGTGGCTGGATGCTGAGGATCATCGTCCCTTTGGAATAATTTGAGCAACGTGTTTAATTTCTGGCTTTCCACCTTCTTGTTTTTCCTCATGAGCATTATGTTTGTATTTTATGAAGTGCACCAGTTCCTCCTGCTGCAAAATAATGGAGGTGGCTCCATCACAAAGCGATGCTGCCACCACCATACTTCACAGTTAGGATGGTACAAGCATCCTAACTGTTTGGAGGTTTTTCCTCCAAATGTAATGATGGTCATTATGACCAAGCAATTCCACTTTAGTTTCTTCAGACCACAGGACATGTCTCCAAAAATGAAAGTCTTTGTCCCGGTGTGCATTTGCAAACTGCAGTCTGGCCTTTTATGTTTCTTTTGGAGTGGCTACTTCTTCCTCACGGAGCGACCTTTCAGCCCACGTCAGTCCACAGTTTCAACGTGGATAATCACACTCTCACCAGCTTCAGCCGGTATCTACACCAGGTCTAGTTTTTGGGTAAATCTGCATTTTGGACCACAATTCATTCACCTCTGGGACAAAGAACCCGTCTAATTTCTGAGCGGTATAATCGTTGAACATTCCCATCAGGTCTATACGTGCATATAATTGTTCGAACAGAAGAACGCCGGGCCTTCAAGCATCACTAAATTGTTCCCAAGGATGAACCGGGCGTGTGAAGGAAATTAAACTCCATATCTATTCAAATTTTGCAGTGTTATAAAAATAGCTTGTTGTCATTTTTTGGCAGGTAAACATGATCTATAAGACATGGAGAAAATTTAATCAAATGAAAAACATCCAGTACTTAAAAACTTTTTGAAGACCTTAACGTCGAAGGCCAATCACAGGAACAACAAATCCCAACCTCCCAGTTTGGGCAAATCAGCAGTTGCAGCTTGCTTTCTTAGAAGTAGCACAAAGCCTGTGTGAAGTCGCACACACCTGAGTGTATGCTGTTCCGGCAGAGAGGCCAAACTCTACGTGGAGAAGTACTGGAAAGAGTTGCGAGTCGGGGACTTTATCCGGCTGCGATGTAATGAGATTCTCCCCGCCGACATCCTGCTGCTGACCTCCAGCGACCCGGATCACCTGTGCCACATCGAGACCGCCACGCTGGACGGAGAGACCAACCTGAAGCAGAGGCACGTCGTCCGCAGCTTCTTTGACCTGGTGAGACCGAAACGAATGTTGTTCTCAACCTCGTTTCATCATGTGCTTGGTGCTGTGTTTTGCTGTGTCGTATGATGATTCATTTTGTTTTCCAGTTTAATTTCAGGTTTTATAACAAACAAAAAATTTATCACAAATTGCAGGGAGAAGCAATCACTGCTCACTCCTGTCAGTGAGCAGTGGCCTAAAGTGTAATAGAAATGCTTCTGAAAATCTTTACAATGTACAAAAGGCGGTTGTGATGGAAACTCAGGTGAAGAATCTCAGTTATGGCTAAAAAAATAAAAGGGTTTTCTCTGGTTGACATTCCTGAGATTCTTTTCAAAACCCACCTGACAAATAAAAAGGAGATAATTTTCAGCTTTTAAGAACAATCAGAATTTAAAAAAGGGCAAAAATATTAACCAAATAAATACAGGTTAAGGCAAATAATAAAGTGTATGACTTTATCAAATGTTTTCTTTATATTGGGTATCCTTCCATAAGTTTCACACAAGTGTGGAGGCAGAATTAACCAACTCCTTCGAACTCAACTGCAAGAACAAAATCAGACAAAAGTCCGATTTTTATACTCTGATGTGAAGCCAATTTACCTATTATATGAATATAATGCATAAATTACACCTTTCTCCTGAGAATAGTTGGCTTTTTCACATACATCTTTTTAACTCTGTCTATACATTTCAATGGGCTTTGTAATGGCCGTTCCAAAAAACTTGTTTACCTTAACTAATTTGTCTGCTTAGGTTTGGAAAACCCATTTGTGTCCAACCTTCAACTTTCTGGCTGAAGTCTTGAGATGTTGCATCAATATTTCCATATAATGTTATTTTCTTATGATATTTTGTAATTTTTTCCCCCTGCAAAATGATATGCTCTCTGTCTTGGGTCATCTGACAGTAGAAGTTTGAATAGAGCAAATATTACACACATCTTAGCATCCATGACCAAAGTGAAGTGGGGGCTCCATATGTTTTCTCACTGGGTGTTTTTGTCTTCACAGGACTGTGATTTTGACCCATTAAAGTTCAGCAGCACAATTGAATGTGAAAAGCCCAACAATGACCTGAACCGATTTCGAGGCTACATGTGAGTGTTACTTCTTTTTTTTTAAAAATCTTAATCATTTTTAGAACTTTTGATTTTCAATTGCTCTTGTACCTCACTGCGGTTCTATTCATTTCTATGTCCAAGTGAAGCAATTCGCAGAAAATAATCAACTGAGACCCAAGAAAAAAGTACTGATAACACCTCCAGTTTTTTTCAAGATCTTTTATTATTATTCGTCTTGGAGGTGGTGGAAGATGTAATTTCTCTTCGAGGAAGAAGGTTAGAGACCTAACAAACTGGCACCAAACCCAGGGATTTAAAATGTTACCTTAATATTCTTTCTGTTTCTCACCAGTATTGTTACTCCAAAGCACGTGGGTGTGTGGCAGAACTGTACTTAAAATAACAGTCCCAGGATGTTTATGTTAGCAATCCAAGCAACTGTGTATGGAAGTAACTGAAAACCCCACATTTTAACACAATCGAGTGTTTTACTTGTGACGACAGACCAGCACTAAAGGAATGTAACCTTCAACATTTTGAGCACTCAGAGTCCCTCAGGGGGGTTTCTCCTCTTATCTCCTTCAATATTAATTATTTTGTACTACAGTTTTTGCAACAGAAGAACAACTTTTATAAGCTGAGGAACATTCAAAAGTTGTTCTGCTTTTGAACAACTACTTACTTTCACATATCTCAGATGAAGGCTTTGCGATATTAATTTATTCAACTTGTTGCGGATTGTGCCACCTGCGATGTCTAAACTGATGATTTTTACATCATGTTACAATTTTATCCCCTCACCAAAAACATACCTGGAGTGTTGGATGTTTAAGAAATCCTTTAATCTCTATTGCAACCATTCAGCTGTGCAAAATGCCCGGGTGGTCTTAGAGCCGCCTTTGAGGACAAAGCGCCTCCGGATAGTTGTAGTTTAGCTTCCTAGCTTCCACCTCACAAAACACCCGTCCCCTGCAATGCCTCCACTCGGCTCCTTCAGACTAGGCAGCAGCAATTAGTAAACATCTGCTGAGCTCATGATGCAAGCTATTTGTCAGTGCAACGCTGGTAAAATATTGTTAAAGAGTTAATAGAGGAGCCATGTTGTGATCACGTCCTGAAGGTGGAGATTCAAAAAGAGTGGCAGTTTTTAAAGAGACAGGGACTCAATTTTATTAAAGGACATAAGAGGAGAAACCCCCCTGAGGGACTCTGAGTGCTCAAATATATATCACCTTCCATTTCATCTGTTTTCAGTGTTTCTCTGGCTTGTCATTTTAGGGGATTTCTATAAATTTCTTAAATTATGAGTTATGGCTTCTTTTTGCAGATGTGTTAACCAGTCTTCTGTACTGTTTTTTTTTTTTTGTTTGTTTTTTTCCATATGTACAACCTTGTTGGCGGTCCCACTCTGCTGTTAAATTTGCTGCATCATTATCCATACAGTGCATGGTCACAGTGTTTTCATCTGAAAGAATGACTTATCTGCTTCAAAAAAACACTCAAAGGCACATTGTGATTTATTTGTGTCATGCATTCAATTTTATTTAATTTTTTTCTGGAACAAAGTTCTAACATTTTTTTTCAGTGCCTGAATGCCAAGTCTTTGACTTGTTTGCTTTTATTAAATTGTTACATTTTCTCTGTAAATAGTCTTAGATGATGGTTTGTAGACCAGTCAAGAGTTTCAAAGTTAAACTTGGGTTGTGCTCAAAACGGAAACAGAATATCTAAGCAAAGAATATAGTCAGCCTTGTTTGGATGGGAGTTATGTGCAAACCTTGAGGTTTGTGCAAATTGCACAAACCTCAAGGTATGTAACAAAAAATACATTCCTTGATTATGAGCAGCTGTGTGTCCTCAAGCTTCTTGAAGGGTCAAGTTCAAGTTCTGTATCCAGTTTTCAGTATTTGTACTGGAAATGATTAGGGTTGTTCTCCTAAGGTTTGCTTGCTACAATAAAAGTAAATTGAGCTTTTTCACTTTTCTTTGCTTAGTTCATGACTGGTTTGGATGTCCAGCTGTAATTCAGTCAGTATAGATCATTTACTAAATGATGCTGTTCCCAGGGAAAGCACTTGTCCTTTCCCAGTTTCCAAACATATTTCTGCCTGTTTCATTATTACACTCCGCCTCTGACGTTCTCTCACTTCCTGTGTACGTTTTTATGCGAGAACGACTTATCCGGGGTCAAACCAGTGGCTCTTTTGTGATTCCAATCTGTTGAGTACAGCAATGATCCCGAATGCAATGATCTTAAAACTGTAATATCCCAAGAGCTGGTGATTGAAAGTTGACCGATAACTGTGATCAAACTTTCATCAACCACCTAGATGTTAGTTGCCCCTCCACATGTTTACATGTTTGCTGTAAAAACAAAAGTTGTTGACGGGTCCCCTCCCTCAAAAGAGCCCGTTGGCTCTGATTGGTCTACTTTAGTTCAACCCCATCAGGTCAGGTCAGTTCTGTTGAAATCCAAACATGAAATGATGAGTCTTTGTTCCCTTTCTTAGGTGAGAGGTGCACATTTGTTGTGAAACCAGCACTTTTTTTTTTCTTTTGAATGACAATTTTGTTTTTTGAAACTTTGTAATTCATCTTTTGTCGCTTCTGTTGTTTATTGATCTTTCAGAATGTGCATTTTTACCGTCACATTACATTAATGGACTCAAAACAACAATACTATGGTATCTGGGACAATTTATCATCCAGTAAAGTTTTGTCAGTGTAACAGGCCTGCCTGGATCCCTGCCACTTCTCATGATGTCACCACATTAACACACTGGATTTGCCGAGCTCCCTATAAAGGATCCAGTGCGACTTGTCTTCAAACTATGACACGTATTCTTTGCTTAGAAGCACACCAGATGCTGCAGGTATTCAGTTGCCAGGCTACAGTGGAGCTCAAGGCTCACCGGTGCTTTATTACATTATGGTCAGTGACACCCGGTCTAATCTGGCTTCCCTTTCAGGGAGAGAGAGCGAGCTCAGAGGGGGTTATCTCCTTTTCTAGCAGTGCTAGCTGTGAACTCCATTAAGCTGTGTGTGTGAGCTGACTGCTTAGGGATCGGGGAAACTCGTGTTAATCTATAGACCAGTGGTGATGTGTCGGTCGGCTTGGTGTCAGAGGTCAGAGCATGACCTCTGTTGTTGGTAAGCATTCTGATAGTAGCATCACAGTGTCAGTAATGTTTCAAATTTATAAGAGCTACAGGAAACTTTATGAAACATTTGTTAAAAAATTGATTCAGCTTTTTTCACTTTTAATAAGGTAAACATGCAAAGCTTTTTTATATATATCAGCTATGGATCTACAATGATTTAGACATTCTTTTCTATTAAAATATCTTACAACAATATTTAAAATATTTCATTCTTTATTTTGGCAAGTAAAAAAAAAATCACTATATAATTTTGAATTTTTTGTTAGACTTGGCTGAATTTACTTATTAATGGAATTCTGGATGTGTTATATGTAGTGGTGTCAGTTAAAGGTTGATGAATACAAATGCAGACAACACTCAGATATTTAATATGTTGTTTTTGGCTAGTGCCGCACAGTGGCGCAGGTGGTAGAGCTGTTACCTTGCAACAAGAAGGTTCTGGGTTCGAGTTTGCATGTTTTCCCTGTGGATGCGTGGGTTTTCTCCGGGTCCTCCGGTTTCCTCCCACAGCCCAAAAAACATGACTGTCAGGTTAATTGGTCTGTCTAAATTGCCCCTAGGTGTGAGTGTGTGTGTGCATGATTGTTTGTCCTGTGTGTCTCTGTGTTGCCCTGCGACAGACTGGCGACCTGTCCAGGGTGACCCCGCCTCTCGCCCGGAACGTTAGCTGGAGATGGGCACCAGCAACCCTCCCGACCCCCCGATGGATGGATGTTTTTGGCTATGAGAAAATCGGTTAAATACCTGGAATTTTGTGATTGAAATGGGACATGAAGAAGTTAAAGTGGTGTGGATACTTCTGTGAGGCTTTGCCTTCATTCAGGCTTAAAACAGAGAAGCTGTAGGTGACAATTGAGGGAAAGCAGCAAGACGTGAAAAGCCTCATTGAGTCCAAGCTTGAGAGGTTTTATTTAGGATCAGTGGGAATTTTGGCTTAAATCGGCGCCTACTGTAATGGTTCACAGCACCTTGGCAGAACAAATGTATGTAGTCTTTTATCAGGGTTCTTGCAAGGTCTTAAAAAAAAAAGTCTAAAATTTGAAAATCAACATTTAAAGCCTTAAAATCTTAAATGCCCAGATTTTCATCTACAGTCTGAAATGAAATTTCATCAAGGCTTAATATTTAATTTTGAGCATTCGTGATCAGAAGTTATGTGTCGCGCTGATCTTAAAAAGTCTTTACAATGTTTTAAATTGTGGTTGGTGAAACTTACAAGAACCCCTGTTTAATTATTCAGGAAGGAATCAAATCTATAATTACTTTTCATCTGAACAATTATGATTTTTTTTCTTTCGTCCGAGTCATTTCTTAAAATGAATTTTCCAGAATCCACCCAAACGGCAAAAGAGAAGCACTTCACAAAGAGAACCTCCTCCTGCGAGGCTGCACCGTCCGCAACACGGAGGAAGCCATGGGCATCGTCATCTATGCAGGTCAGTCTGACCCAGCGCCGCCTCGTCGCGCTCCCCTTAAGACCTGCGACCAACACGCCTCGCTTTTGTCTGTGCAGGTCACGAGACCAAGGCCATGCTCAACAACAAAGGGCCGCGTTACAAACGCAGCAAGCTGGAGAGACAGATGAATGTGGACGTGTTCTGGTGTGTCGTCATCCTGCTGGTGATCTGCCTATTTGTTGTTGTTGGTATGAAGAACTTTGTTTCATATGCACAAGTTGAAACATTTTGCCCCGTTAGAGGCCAGTTTTGTTATATTAAAATGTTTTTAGCTCAGCAAACAAATGTTTATAAATGAAAAACAAAACCTGAGGAAAGGTAAAAAGTAGACTTCAAATGATGATTTAGTTGTTAAAAAGAAAGTCAATGCTTTTCATTTTTGATAACTTTCAACCACACACTCATTTTTTTAAAATTGTAATGAAAAAAATTTGCTTCGACTTATTGTTCCTGTCACCTTGTTTGCACTTAAAGTCACAAACTGCTGGCTGGACATTGTGTGTCAGCATTGTCCAGTAAGGAGCAAAATTAATACTTCCATTAAAGCTGCAATATGTAACTTTTATGAAAGATTTTTTTTTACATTTTTTTTTTTTTTACAGAATTGTCACTATGGTGTGATGGTATGCTATGGGTTAGGTAATCTGTGAAAAGATGGAGCTCCTCTACCTCCTCCCAGAGCCATTACTGCCATCTCACCAAAAACAACCAATCAGAACCAGGAGGAGGGCCTTGGCGCTGTCAATCAATCTCATGTACTCACTGCTCAACATGCTAGTGGTGGAGAAGCAACTTACTGTTAAAGGAAAACTGTTCATCCCCAGTCACCTATGGCTATGCTAACTAGCCTCAGCATTCACTGCAAGCTCTGCTATTATGAAGAAGCTGCAGCTAGCAGAGAGGAAGGGAGACGGGGGTATTGACAGCACTAACACCCGCCTCCTGGTTCTGATTGGTTGTTTCTAGTTAGCGCTGGGAGAAATCAGAGGAGCTCTTTTTTTTCCTCAGAGTTTCCCAGTATACATATACGTCACACTGCAGCTTTAATTACAGGAAGTCTTTCAGGTCCTGACACTTCCAACAAGTTCCAGACCATCACACTACCACCACCATGTTGAACTGTGAGACAACAGTTTGTAGAAATTAATTTCTTAATGTTGTTAAATAACAACATTATTATCAGACTGTTGTAACTCATGATGATAAAAAGCTTTGAGTCAACAATATAGGATTTTAAAAAAGATTAATTAAAACCTTTATTATGTGATTTATGTGATTGGTTTCTATTTTGTGAGGGCTTTTTTATTCTTACCATATGTTTATTTATATACACGTTTATTCATATATAAGTGAAATTGGAATCCATACGAACTTGGCCTATTTAAGCGTACCTTGTATTTGTACTGTTATTGAGAACATAACCAATAAATTAATGGTTCCTATGAGGAATTCAAAGAAAAAAAAAATCATTAAAAAAAGGAATACATTTTTTTTTTTTATGTTATTTTTATGTTCGCCGTCTTTCTGCTGACCTTTGCTGTTGCTGTTCCAGGTCACGGGCTGTGGATGTTTCAGTACGGAGATAAGAGACCCGTGTTTGACGTTCTTAGTCCAGAAGGAACAGACTTATCACTTGTGATGTCAGTCATTTATCTCTTCCTCACCATGATCATCATCTTTCAGGTACAAAACTGGGAGAGGTGTGGGGGTGGGGGCACAAAAAACCAAGTGAAACCCAGATAACACGTGCAGGGACAAACCGTATCAGTATTTCTAAAAGATTCTCTTCCACTGTATGCAGGCAGCTCTGTAAATCAAATTGTTAGCTGAAATTATTGCAACCTCTGAGCATATGACCTCTAAATCTTTATCTCCACTTAGAAAAAAAAACAAACCCTCAGCATGCAGTGAGGATGTATGCTCTTCATGCCTCACACAGCCTCTCTGCTGTGCAGGATCAAGTTGGGGAGGGAAAAGCTATCACGGAGATCTATTGATCTGTTTGCTTGTGACCTGGATCATCGGTGAACGTGTCACGCCGCTCCGTGTCATTAGCAGCGGATCGGTTTTGATCTGCAGGGTTTCTGTAGAAAACGGTGGATGAATGTTGGCGTGGTCGGTGATGTGTTTTAGCTGTGTAAACAGTGGCTGCATTTGCCATGCGGGGGAAGAGCGGCAGGGTGAAAGCGTGCAAACTTAACTGCCTTCCCAGATGTTATGACTCAGTCTTCTCAGCAAAAGTGTTAATGGAAATGTCCCATCATGGCTCACGCCAACCTTTCTCTGAAACAATCAAGCAAATGCAGAGCACACTTTTTAAACAGTCTTCCTCCCAGACCATGTGGTACTCTTCTGTTTGTGTATAAAACTGCACAAAGCTTTTTTTATGTTTTTAAACTTTCTTTTTTTTTTTTAAGAAGAATTGATGAAACTCAACCAATTTAAAAGTCTGATATCAACTTTATGTGAGTCCATGAAGCATTTTTGAAATATTTTCTTCAGTGGCTTAAAAAAAAATTATACCATCTTTTTTTCATTTATTCTCGGTTTCCTTTCTAAAAAAAACAAACAAAAACAAAACGATGTTACAAATGACAGAAAATATTTTTAAAATTCTCAGTTTTACTACAAAGTTTCAGGACCTGGCTACAAGAATTTTTATCTTATTATGACAATATAATCTTAATATTAGTATAAGATGCCACTGTACTAGATTAAACATCTTAATATTACAAGATAAAAGCTTTGATAAAATTAAGACCTGATGTGACCAACGACTCTTCAAAGTGGTCTCAATTGTTTGCACAATGATATTAATTTAATGCTGATATGTTAAAAGATTAAATATTTCTATTGAAGTATCATCTATAAAACTTAACAAGATGCTCAGCATTCTGCATTTTAATATTTTGTTTTTTCATGGTAAAGTTCCCATAAAGTACTACTTCATTCTCCTAGTATTACAAATTTATTTGTAATATTATTATTTTATTCTCCTAATTAAATAATTAAAATTGTAGCTTGGCCCTAATATTCCATTATAGAACTGACCTGAATTTAAAGTCCAAAAAAAAAAAAAAATCATAGTTCTTATGTGACGTCACACTTTCGTAAACCTTGCAGCTGACAATTGTCTTGGTAGGTATCTGTAGCTAGCTGTCATGACAGTTGCTATGGAGTTATGTCAACAGTAAACAATCTGCATTCTCTGTCTCATACAGGTCAAATCTGAAAGCAGTAAAAATGTTGTTTATGTCATTCTCTTGCACATTGGTCAAGTCTCGAAGCCACGGTTCATCTATGCTTTACTCTGCGCTTGCCTACCAAGATGGCGCTTCAGTGGCACGGATCACTTCCTGTTCAGATTTGTAGGAGCTGCGCATAGAAGCAGTAAAACTTTGCTTGTCAAACAAGATGGCGGCCCTTGGTGTTCTGACATCATTCTGAACTACAGAAACCCAAGGAGTGCATTAGTGGGGGAATACCAATGGCAAAAAGTCAAATGTTAAGCTCTGAGAAGTGGTTCAGACTGTCTGTCTCTGTAACTTTCCTTTCCTCTCCCAGGTGCTGATACCCGTCTCGCTCTTCGTGTCGATTGAAATTGTGAAGATCTGCCAAGTGTACTTAATCCATCAGGACTTGGATCTGTACGACGAGGAGACGGACTCCCAGCTGCAGTGCAGGGCGCTTAATATCACCGAGGATCTGGGCCAGATACAATACATCTTCTCCGACAAGACGGGCACGCTGACGGAAAACAAGATGGTGTTCCGGCGCTGCACTGTGGCCGGAGTGGAGTACTCGCACGACGCCAATGGTGAGTTCAACCGGCCGATGCGCAACGCTGGTTTCCCCTTTAAGGTCCTTCCTAACAGCTGGGTGTCTTGGCACGACGCAGCTAGAAGGATCGCCATGTATCAGGAAATCGATTCCGAGGAGGAGGAGTTCATGTCCCACGGAGGCACCCTGCCCAGACGGGACAGCGTCACCAGCCATCAGAGCGGACGCGTCGTGCTGCGCTCCCACAGCACCAAGTCCCACCGCAGGACGGGCAGCAGGGCCGAGGCCAAGCGGGCCAGCATCCTCTCCAAGCACACGGCCTTCAGCAGCCGTATGGTCAGCTCACCGCTCCGTCCAGCGCCGTCCTCGTCCGCTCCAGTCCCCCCTTATGCGTCCCTTCTCTGTCCTGTAGGAGAAGGATGTCACCCCCGACCCTCAGCTCCTGGACAGAGTCAATGAATCCAGCAGTCAGCTGGACTTCATGCGCTTCCACCGCCAGTCCATGTCCCACCTGCCCTCCGGCCTCTCTGATATCATCGATTTCTTCATCGCTCTCACAATCTGTAACACCGTGGTGGTGACCTCACCTAATCAGCCCAGGCAAAAGGTAAGGCGCGGCGGCTCCCACAGGCCTTCTGTTTGCTTTTTTGAATTTTTTTGTATGCGTCCTATAGTTCTCAACTTAAAAAAAGAATTATTTTTATCAGTGGCCCTAATCCTCTTCTGCACATTTCCTGTGGTGTATTAAATAAACACAGAATTGAAGATGAGTAACTTCACTGAATGAAGATAAAACATGTTTCAACCAAAAATACACTTGCCGTTTTTGTTAGTTTCATAAGTTTTTTTTTATTTGAAAAAAAACTGATTTGTAAATTTTTTCTTTTGCCTGATTTTATTTTGTATTGCTACCTATATGAATTACTATCATTTTTATCTTTAAAATAGCAAAATTTCCACCTAATTTTATGTTTTGATTTGATGATTGATAATTTGATCATTTACTCAGTACTTGAGTAAACATTTTACCAAAGACTTTTTACTTTAACTTGAGTCATTTCTGGCTACTGGCTATTATGGCTACTTTTTACGGTAACTGGAATAAAAATATGTCAAGTAGTTCTACTCTTACTTGAGTACAATGTTTAGGTATTCTTGTCAAGTGAATGTGCATAGCCTGTAATTTAGTTTTCTAAGTTCCAATTCAATGATTGGTTCAGAAAATCACTAATATTTGTGGCATTATAAGCAAGTTTTTCATCTTTTAGGTAGTCAAAGGAGTTTAAAAGTTCTCAGTCATCCTTCCCAAGCTTCCACTTTCACTAGTTGCGCTTTTCCTAAAACTTTCCAAAATAAAGCAAAAATGTCTGTGTGCACGTACCTTTCACTGCAATTCTTTGATGTTCTGTGTCCAAACACAACCGTGTATCCGAGTTTTGTTATGCTCCTGCGTGAGCCTGGGTGTGGTTGTCCTGTTCTGTGGTGATATCCTCCCCACCCATCACACAGCTTCTCCCCCTCCACCTCCCGTCTTGTCTCCCACCTCCCCACCCAGAGGGATGGAGCCGTTGCGATTAAACTGCACAAAATGACACATTATTCATGCGAGTTTGTCCTTCAAGGTTATCGCTTTAGATGAAGAAAAAAAATACAAGCCATGCACAAAACAAAATCAGCAGCTTTGATGCAGCCTCCCTCCAGCTTTCGTTTCCGCTTGTCTTTATTGTTGTGATTTGTTGTTCCCCGTGCCGGTGCGATTGTTGACATTTTATTAAGATGCCCTTGTAGCTAACCCAGCCCATTGAAGGATTTATACTTGTGTATTTGTGAGAGCTGTGAGTTCTGCAGTCGGACACCGCGGAGTGAGTCACCCTCCGTGTTGTCGTACAGCACCACCCCGGCATGAAGGACTGGGCAAAGGATTTTTGCCAGGAGAGGCATTTTCATCAGTGCAGGAGGGCGTAGTGATGGATTTATGCTAATTAAAAAGAAAGGAGGGTAAAAATTGCTCTGAAAAAGTCCTAAATTTAACCCACATATAAAATACCTTTAATCAATTTTCTAAAAGTTAAGTAAATTTCTCTATCACATTGGTGCCGTTTAATATAATTTAAGTAATACACTGATTGAGAATGCATCGATACTCGATTTGTTTGACTTAAGTACTTCCTGGACTGGGCCTGTCATGATAACTCAGAATTGTCCCAGACGTGATTGCAATAAACAATAATGTTTCGAGATAATTTTCAAGTTATAGAATGATAATGACGTGGAAATGCAAATACACCCTCTCAAAGATCAATAAATCTTTATTTCTAATGAGCATTTAACTCTGGAAGTGGAAGACATTTTAAAAATCCAAAACCCTAAACTTTTTCTTTTCTTGTAAGGAAGACAAAACAGAACTGTTTGGAAATATGTTCATTAAAGAAAAACATAGACCCTTTGCTGCTAATTTATTGAATAACTAGATATAAAAGTGCAACAACATACATTTTTGTTATGAATCTTATTTAGATTATTCAACCATCAGATTACTAATTTATCTTTCAGAAGCCCCTTGTCAATCATGAAACTTCTTTGCAAAACATACTTTAGAAATGTGAGCTGTGGACGTCAGTGCTGCTGCGACATGTTTTGCATTTTGGACTAGAATAGCTTTAGTGATGCCTTCTAGCACAACTTGAACACAACAATATTCTTTTCCAGTGTCACATCGGATCATTTCTAGGAACAAAAATTAACCCCCATGGGCCTAGAGAACCGACTTTTTCCATCAGTCGCTGTTTGTGAGTGTCGCTTGTACGTCAGAATTATAGACGTACAAGAAACATGTGAATACAAAGGTTTCTCCAGTGATTTTTGTATTTAAAAAAATAAAATATAATAATAATCTTAGCCCAACTTTTTATTTTGAAATGGGTTCTTTTATCTTTTGTAACTCTGAATTACTTTCAAAGTACCTCAGCGGTACTGAAAGTGAAGTTCTATTCTTGCAGTAACAACTTCCACACTTGAGGGGCGTTGTGGTTAACATGACCTTTTCCCAACAAGCAAACAAACCATTCTAAGTGCTGCACGGTTTGTTTACTTGCTGGAAAAAGACCCGATTTCTCAGTTTCCGACAATCCGAACTGGATAAACTGCTACACATGCACTCCCCCTGAGTGCCTAAACTGGTGAGTGACTTCAGTTTCAGCATTACATCTCTATTGATTTGTTGGGTTCTTTTACTTTATCGCAGGCCATTTGTTGTTGCCTTTTGTTTGATCTCCTGACAAACTGTGCAGCATAGTGTTCAAATTTAGGTGGTAAAATGCTGATACAGAACCAGCAATGCTACTCCAAGGGCAGCAGCTGTTTCCAGGCAGTATTTACTAGCAGTTGCGTACTTTCAGGCTGAGTGTACCAACCTGATGACCCAACCTGTTTTCCTTCAACAAGCCTTCCTCTGCTTAGACTCCTGTCTTTCCCAAAATTAGCTCAATGTTTGCTCTCCTCGCTGATCCTCATAGTTGGGTCACATGGGGGAAAACTGCTTACGATTGACTGCCAGGAAGTTCTCAGAGTTTTTTTCTGTGTGTGTGTGAGAATATAAAAGTCCAAAGTATTTGAGTGCTGTCAGAAACCAGCTGTTTGAGATCCTACAGTTTTGTTAAATGTTGCAGCTGCAGCTTGGTTTTATTTTAAAAACCTTGAAATATTCTCCCTTTTTATTTCACTTTTTTTTTGGTACATGTACTTGAAACGCTTTTGATGTGGCCAGGTTTTGGCTCAAACTGCGTATCAGTGAAGATCATCATGTTGCCTGTGTGAAAAGTTTTGGTTTAGTTCATCAACACCTAGCAAGTCCAGGTTATCATGACTTGGTTAGTACTTGTACGTTGCAGGGTTGAAGATTTATTGTAAGCAATGTAGTTACTATCTGCTTTAAATGAAAGGGAGTTGTTTTATTTTATGCTCTGAAATTTTGAAAACGCTATACTAGGTTGTTTTTTGGACTGTGTGTTGCAAAAATATTGATGTATAAACCTTTTGCCCTCTTTTGTCATGTTACATCCACAAATTTATTATAACATTTCCAGAGTTTCCCTCTGAAAACCTGCTGATAGAGGCGCTACAGCAGCCCACCATGATTTTGTTTAAAGAAATGTTAAAAGTTACAAAAATGCAAAGGTGCAAAAGTAGACATCATAATAATTTGGAAATAATGGTGTGAGGTCAACAGGCATGTGCAGGGACCGCACAATTAATGCACACCCCTTTGCTTAATCCATCTTTAAAGGTAAAAGTAATTTTATTTATATAGCACATTTTCAGCAACAAAGCAATATAAAGTGCTTTAGAGAAATTAAAAGGAAATACAACACTTTACTGTCACTGGTGTATTAAAAGTCCTATTTGAATTAAACCATGCTCAGCCTGGTGGGGAGGCAAGTAAAGCCTGGAGGCCCACCAGGCTTATGATTATGATTCACTGGGGGAAACTTGATTTCATTGAGATTTTATGTCATAAAGGTCATTCAAACAAATAAAATGACTGACTGGTCTGATCAGTGACTTTGATTGGGACATTTCTACAAATAAACCTGGTATGATCTAAACCGTCCCATTTGAGCTTTGCCTCTATGCTCAGCAGTGTTGTTCTGTCCTCTTAACTGTTTTTTGTCCAGGATTGTCTTCTACTTAATTGAGTTACTAAGCATTTGCCAGTGTTATTATTGCAGTAGCTATTTGGTGAAAAATCATACACATGTAATGATTCCTCTTTGCGCCAAATAATGTTCCTGAAAAAAGTACCCCTGTATATTCTAGATACAAAAACTGGACAGTGGAAACGTACAAGTTGAAGAGAAACATCAACATTGCTGTTTGTTGGCATGTTTCATGCAATGCGCTGAAACTTCTGACCAATTACGCAGCACTTCGAGCTCTTTGGAAATAGTTTGGCCCGGACCTGGTGTCGAGTTTGGCAGGCACTGAAATGGCGCGATTTACATCATGTGCCTACATCAATGAAAGCCGATTTTGGCACTTCAGGGCCTTACTGTTCTCAACTATAACACTGTAAAGACAAGATAATACTGATAATGGATGGATGAATGGATTGACACACACCTTGCAGTTAAACAATTTAATTTTCAGATGTTGGATTGAACAGTATTCTGATGTCCAAAAGTCTGGGATATTATTCTACAAAGTAACTATACTTCAACTTTTCCAAAACATTCTCCCTGCCCATTGATGTTTGTGGTTGTAAAGGGATGAAGTAAAGTTGAAAGGGATATGAATATGTAACCCTCGTACCGCAGAAGTGTCTTTATCCTCTAATCTGTGTTTTCAAGGTCCGAACAAGATTTGAACTAAAGTCTCCGGTGAAGACCATCGAAGACTTCATTAAGCGCTTCACCCCCAGCCGCCTGACCTCGGGCTCCAACAGCAGCAGCTCTTCCAGTCTCAACCGCTCTTTCAACAGGGGATGCTCCAGCCTGCTCTCCTCTCCCTCAACAGAGAGCACGCTAACAAAGCTGAACGAGGAGCAGCTTTCCGGCACCCTGGAGCAAGCCTTCAGCCCCTTTACACCCCGCTACGACGAAAAGCCGCCCGGCAACCCTGAGGAAGGAGAGCTGCGCTACGAGGCAGAGTCGCCCGACGAGGCCGCGTTGGTCTACGCCGCCAGGGCGTACAAGTGCTCCCTGGTTGGACGCCTCCCTGACCAGGTGACGGTGGAGCTGCCTCACCTGGGGAAGCTGACGTTTGAGCTGCTGCACACGCTGGGCTTTGACTCCACCAGGAAGCGCATGTCGGTGGTGGTGAAGCACCCGCTCACCGATCAAATCACAGTCTATACCAAAGGAGCGGACTCCGTCATCATGAACCTCATCAAACCTCCCGACACAGGTAGGGAACTAAACGTTCAGTCATTTCAAGCTGTTGTCTGGGTTTGTGTAGTTTGAAGAGAAAGATGGTAGCAGAGGAGGGCTTAAAATTTTATCACAATATTTTGTGGTACCATTGTGGTAACGAGAAGTGTGAAGATAATAACTATTTATTGCTTTTTAGGTGACTATAGCTGTGACTGCATGACACAACAATTATAGCCTCATAAACACAAATACTGTCCTTAAAAAAACATTCATTAGTAATTCACTTCTTTAGGGCATCAGTCATATAAAAAGTGTGATTTGTATCACTAAATTGCACACAGTAAGCATAGCTAGAAGGAGAAGGAGACCGTCCTGATCTTAAATTGTTTTGCATCCTATTCTTGTGTTAAACTCTACAACACAACAGACTTTATGATGCCACTTGTTGTTTGGGCAGCATAATATGCCAATCATGTCATTGCAAAGACATGATTGGAGTACAAAACTCCAATCATGGAGTGCTAATGCATTTGATAGCATTAGCATGTCAAATGCATGTCAACTTGCATTTGACATGCTAATGCTGTATTTATTCAGTCGGACAGTCTCATAGCAACAGAGGCTCACACTGGACACAGACAACTGGCAATGTTTACCAGTAAACATCGCAAGATTTTCTAATACCATGAAATCCCACTGCTTGTGCACTTATGAAAACCTCTGATGCCTTCCAAAGCACAAAGCCTGTGTTTTGGCTTTGCACTCGTTCTTTTGGAAATAAAAGGGGCTACGTAACTACAGATGCAAGTCACACTTGGTATTTTTGTTTGTAAACCAGTATCATTTGTGCTACATTGCTTTGTGTTATCTCGTTGCATAAATAGTAATACAATTAATTGACATTTGAGGTGGTAATGTGACCAACTGTGACAAGGTTCAAGGATGTCTAAAGATGTTTTCACACCTGATAATCTGGTAGATTCAGTTTGGAACCAAAATTTCAACATTTGTTACATTTTCAGCTTGTGCAGTTCACCAGCTGAAAATGATCAAAACCAATTGGCAAAACCTTTTCCCATCTTCGCCTGTTGTGGCGCTGCACAAAGCACTGCTGAAGGAAACAACACGGGAACTTCTGAAGAAGACACCAAGCACAGCTTCCTTTTCACAAAGTGCAGACAAAAATGGAGTGGCGTCAGATTGCTGTAGGATTTGTCTTTTGTTTCTGATGAGACAGCAAGCCATTTCCCCGACTAGCGATATACTTTCACATTTGTTTTGGTTGTATTTACCCAGAATGCTCCGCGCTACAGTCTCTTTCCTGCTTTTGGAGCGGTCTCCGGCACATTTAGAGATGTTCCAATACGTATGTGGATGCCAGCGTTCACTTCAACCGAACAGAGACCTAGGTTTGTAGGCAGAGCAGAGTTTGCTTTTTTCAGTGCACATCAGAGCTCAATTGCGCATTCACACGTTCCCAAACAAACCAGACTTTGTAGGCCAACAATCTAGAGCTTGATTAAAGTGAGCTAAATGGGGCTGGTGTGAATGTACCCTAAATGTTTTCACCATCCACCTAATACTCACTATTAGCATGTCAGCCCACATAACCACTCATTGTTGACTGCTCAGTTCTACATTTATTAGTTTCTCTCTCTACCAACAGTCAAATTTCTGGAGAACAAATCTACCTCAGCCTTTCAGCTGCAGCGCATTTGTTGGATTCTTTCTTTCTTTCATAACTAATGTAATATTTCCTCGCTTCCATCCACTGAGCTTTCCTCAGAATCCCCGCCTCACGCTTTGAAAACCTCTCCCTCAGAAGATCCACCTCTTACCTAAACTCTGCTCCTTTCCACGTCAACAAACAAGATCGCAGGTTATGCAAGAACTCACTTTGAGCTTAAAGACTGCTTTCTGCTACCTTCCCCAAATAAACTTCCTTTTTTTTTTTTTATTTTCCTTGTTGCATAATCAAGGCGCTCCTTTGTATTCTAATGGTAAAGGCGCAACAGGTTGTTAGTATTCCAGGCACACAAAGAAACACTTAATTATGTTTTCTGCTAAATCTGTAGACACGGTAAGGATTCTTGGAAAGATTCAGTCCACATTAAATTCTGACGTTTGCATCTGAAGTCCTGCTTGCTACACCACAAACACTTTCATAACCGATGAACGACATAGTTATTTGTCATCATGTGGAGATTCAGCAGATAAGCCGAGTTTGAAAAAAACCCAAAAACGGTTTTTTGTGTTTTATTTTAGGAACGGATCAGAGAGAATGGCAAAACTGTTGGAGGCATATTCTTTAGCCTTACTTGGGTTTGGTCACATCCCTCCACAAGATGTAAGGGTGAGACCGTCGAGTAAGCAAAACACAAAATAGAGACTTTTTTTTAATGTGTCAACAGAACACACACAAGCTGCATTCATGTCAGAGCATTTTCTCTCCACATAAATACAATTCTCCCCCCTCAAAAATTTTTTTAAGAAATCATTTTCTGATTCCTTGTCTTATCTCTTAGAAGATCTGCTGTATCGTGTTATAGGAAGGTATGTAGTTTCTTTTGGAGTTTTAGGAAGTGAAGGTCTTCCTTACACTGCAAACATCTTACCCATGTCCATGTTCACACAGTACAGCACTCTGCAAGATGGTTTTGCTGGTAAAAAGGTAAAAGATGCACCTCAATAGTCCTTTCAGAAGCCACAAATCATATTTCCTTCAACTCCATCTTGTCATGGCAACAGAAACCTCTTCATAACTCTATGTAGCTAAGCTTAGGAAAAATGTTCAAGGCTAGCATTAACCTTTCCCCTTAGACACTTTGTAGAATATAATGAAGAGAGACGATAAATTAAAGTGACATTGGTTAAAAACTCTTTATCCACTTACTTTAAATGGGACTTATTATTCAAAATTAACTTTTTTGTAGTCCACAAATACTTTTTGTTGTTAACTTGGAGTCTGCAGGAGTGCAGAAAAGTTGAATTTAGTCTCTTCTGGTTCTTTGTAAACATTCTTATTTTCTGTTTGGTTCATATTTTTCAATCCGTTCAGTTTTCTCTCTTCCCATCACTTTTCTTTGGGGGGTTTGGTATGTCTCAGTATTTACCATGGCAAATACTGAGACGTAAACAAAGTAATGACAGTTGGTTAACAAATTTTGTGAATTGGCCTTTTATTTTTCTTGCAGTGACTTTGTAGTTCAAGGAGGCTGAATAAGTCAAAATGTTCAGTTGCTGTGTGTGTTAGCCCACACAATTTGTCGCACCGTCCCCAGGCGTCAGAACCTCTGCTGAGTAGCAGTTAATATTGGATCGCTTTAATAACATCGACTGACTTTGGCACTTGCTTATATAAAAGACATCTGTGCCTCTCGTCTTGCTCATACTTACCTGTACAATAGATAGAGAAAATATTTTGAGAGAGAGACTGTGTTGCAGTTTAATGTATTTAAACTTGAGTTTAAAGTGAGGGAATACTATCAACTCTCCTGAGCATGAAGCAGTCCTGTTCAACTATGAACACTGCAGTGAAAGTAGGAGTATGGCTGCAAAATATGAATATAACAAGACAATAATAAGTTACTCTTATCCAGAGAGCTACAACAATTTAGTGGTAGTTGAATTTCATTGTCTGCTATCTTGGCTCAACTCTTGACTAATGTTTGTACACTTTGGCATTTTTCTTTCTTTTTTTGGTTTTTATGATTCATTTGTTGATCTTGTTTTCTATTTTTCATATGTTTTAGTGTGTTTTCTTCATCCGAATAATTTAATACGAAGCAACCTGTGCACCGCTTTTCCTTGGCCTCCTGTAAGTGAATGCCTGCTATTATGTTGTTTTTACATTTTATACCTGTTCATTAGTAGCAGGAAGTTCCAGCTTCACAGAAAAATGAGTCCCCAGATATGTTATCCTCCTGTCCTGAGTGTAGATGGACACTCCTGTTTCACATGTTTTTAGACTGGCATCCCCACATTCTCTCAGATAAGGCTGGATTACAAAATAATTACTCAACTCGGCTTCCATTATGAGAAGAATGCAACTCTTTGGAATGAACACTATGTGGTTTGTTTATCATTTTAGGGGCATTTATGCAGATTTCTCTGTGAAATCCAGCAGAGTGGTGAGATTTTGGTTTCATTCTCCCTCCTTTAACAGATTTGATGGTTAATAGGTTGGGTTGATGCAGGTTGGGCTTCACCATAACACTGATCTGTATAGTGATAGCTTTGACCAGGCTGTTATTTAGTGTTAGTCAAATAACATCACACATGAAGGCGCTGAATGTGGTCTGAAGTCCCTTGAGCCTTTAGAAATTGCAGCACGACTTGCGACGAAACTCCAGTTTCACCACTGCTGCATGGTCTTGTGTAAGAAACTCTTCATCCATCCATCCATTTTCTTTACACCCTTGTCCCTACTGGGGTCGGGAGGGTTGCTGGTGTCTATCTCCAGCTAACGTTCCTGGCAAGAGGCGGGGTCACCCTGGACACGTTGCCAGTCTAATCACATGATAAATTAAAAGAAACTCCATCCATCTATTTTCTAACACCCTTGTCCCTAGAGGGGTTGGGAGGGTTGCTGTTGCCTATCTCCAGCTAACATTCCAGGCGAGAGGCGGGGTCACCCTGGACAGGTTGCAGGGCAACACAGAGACACACAGGACAAACAACCATGCACACACACACTCACACCTAGGGACAATTTAGAGAGACCAATTAGCCTGACAGTCATGTTTTTGAACTGTGGGAGGAAACCGGAGTACCCGGAGAAAACCCACGCATGCACAGGGAGAACATGCAAACTCCATGCAGAAAGACCGGGGCTGGGAATCGAACCCAGAACCTTCTTGCTGCAAGGCAACAGCTACCAACTGCGCCACTGTACAGCATTAAAAGAAACTCATTAATTTTAATTTGCTTGATTTATCGTTTTTCTCTTTTCTCTCTCTTTTGAGTGTGTGTGTGTGTGTGTGCATGGTGATTTGTCCTGTCTGTCTCTGTGTTGCCCTGCAACCTGTCCAGGGTGACCCCGCCTCTCGCCTGGAACGTTAGCTGGAGATGGGCAACAGCAACCCTCCCAACCCCTCTAGGGACAAGGGTGTTAGAAAATAGATGGATGGAGTTTCTTTTAATTTATCATGTGATTAATTGATTTTATTGTTTAATGTGACGTACCTAAACATTATAAATATGAAACTAAGAAAGAAATGTGTGTCGCTGGAGCGCATCACGTCACAGTCCCACCACTCTTGGTTCTGACTACACATCCAAACAGAGATGTGCAGTCGATGCTCCACAAATGGCTATTATTCGTTCTCTCTTTTTATCAGCTTCATTCGTGTTATGATCTGTTCTGTTGCTGCATGTTGTTTGTTTTTTTAAATCAATCCATAAACTCTGGCATCCATTATTACTTCCATAAATGTTGTGCCGCTGTGTGACGTCTAGGCTGTTCTTCTGTACGCTTGAGGCGTTTTGGGGTTGTAAACCGTTCTCACAGAAACCTGATTGCTGTCACATCATTCAGTAGCATGAACAACCACACAAAAAAAATTAGGATTCTGCAAAAAAATTAAAAAATAAAAAAATCAAGGCCTGCCTCGTGAATGCATCTTAGGTGTTATTTAACCTCTGAGACCTTCACAGAACAACAGAATCAAATCAAGTTTACTAATCCAGCAATTTCTGGAAGCAATATCGTTGCACTGGGTTTTATTTCGGAGTTTTGAATACTAAATGTAAATTGATGCCACACTCGGGTCCTTCATAACATATTTTGCTGGACAATAAATTGTCTAAGAAATTATTGTGAAAAAAGACAATTTTTTAGTGGTGTATTGATAAAGGCTCAAACATTAATGAGCCGTAACTTTGTACAGCAAACTTTACACTGGAATTGGAAGATATTTTAAACATCCAAAATAATACAACAACCAAAAGCAATAAAGAAAACGGAAGTAAAAACCACACACAACTATAAATAAGATGGATTATGAAATTGTCCATCAGAAAATATGAATCAAGAAGGAAATTATCGAGCTCATCTTTATTTGTCCTGAGATTAATCACTTATTGCAACACTTTTGTTGTTTGTGCAATATTTTGAAACCCATTGTTTCTCCTTCCACTTTACGGCTGTGGTGCTTGTCGTGATCTGTCTGCATTTAGTCGCCATCACACGCACTGATGCACTGGGGTCGTACTGTGACAAAATGCCAACGTCCTGTAGCTGGTCACCTAAAGGACCGGAGGTTTTTGCCGAGCCGATCCAACAGAAAGGGAAACGCTTTCCTGGCGTTTGAAGCCTGAGGCCGCCGCCAGGATGCAGCCCGTTTGTTCCTTTAGGTAAAAATAATTTGCTACGGCGGTTTGTGCGCGGCCAAGCTGGGCTGTTATTAGTGAGATTGTATGACTGGCAGTCAAGAGTACTGGCTGGTGCATCTGTGTCAGGAGAGCCATAAAGCCAATCTGTTGGTGCGCCGTTCCCTCTGGCCAAGATTCGGCGCCGCAGAGTCACGTCGGCGACGTTCCGTTACCAAACATAAGACCCAACATCCTCAGCAAACCGCACATGCTTGTATTAAACCAATTATGTAACGCGGCTGAAATAGGATGGTTTTATTTTTGTGAGACGAAGAACTTCTGCCACTAAGCTGTGTCTGCTTGATGAGACTGTGACGTTTTTGTGAAAAACATTGAGATGCATGGTTACTGTAGGTGTGAGCACAGATGGTGCTCATGTTTCTGTTAACATCTCTGCTAAATCCCCCTCCCCCCTAGAACAAAGAGTATTTGATCTTTTCAAACCAATTCTTTCTGTTGTCTTTTTATTTTATTTTATTTTTTAAGGTAACACCAAAGGAAAACGTCAGAAAAAGATTTTCTGTCGGACGCAGAACTACCTGAACCTGTACGCCGCAGACGGCCTTCGCACACTCTGCATTGCCAAAAGGGTAAGCGATAGGGTTGTGCGTCTCGCTGGATTCTGGGCAGGCTGCGTTAGTAGTCCAGCACAGATGACTGCGCGGGCCAGCCCTTCCAAACGGGACATGCTTCATGACTCAGCTGCAATCTGTGCCTCGTTCCCAGGCTGCTAATTTATGCTTTCACAGGCCGGGCTCCGTGTATTCCTTGCTTGTGCTCAGCCTGTCACCAAAGCCGAGTGATGAAACACCTTGTCAAGGTTTCACATTACTGCTGTGCAGGAATCACAGCAGTAAAGTTCCGTTTTCCCACAAGAAACAGAAAAGCAGTGATTCTTTAGATGTGTGTGTGTTTGAGTGTAACCTTCTGGTGTGCTTTGTTTTGTGTGTGTGTGTGTGTCAGACTTTGAGTAAAGAGGAATACGCCCGCTGGCTGCAGCGCCACCTGGAGGCTGAGACGGCCATCCAGGGAAAAGAGGAGCTGCTCTTTGAGTCGGCGTTGAGGCTGGAGACAAACCTCCACCTTTTAGGTTTGTTGGGTCACTTTTCAGTTTTAGAACGACTTCCTTCATTTTTAGACCAGAAGAAAACGTCATTCTTCTGGAGAAGCGTGGAGTTTGGTTTCGGTATTTTCTAGATGCGGATAAGTTTGGGAAAAAAAAAACATTTTGTGTCAAATGTTGTGCCCTTTCCATCTTTTCTTTGTGTTTTTTGCGTTATGTCCTACCTTCTAACCCTCCTTTGTTCCCGTCTTCCTCCTTTCTTTTTTCTTCCTTCCTTTTCATGCTCCTCCATCGTTTCTTCCATGTGTGCTTCCCTCTATGCTTCCTTTCTTTTATGTGATATTCCTTGTGTTCTTTTCTCTGTTGTGCTATTCCTCCTTTCCTTCCTGTCTCATGTCTTTCTTTCTCTTTTCCTACTTCCTGGTTTTCTTTGACTCATGTCCTTTACACTCAAGTTTATCCTTAATTTCTTGGATCTTTTATGTTTGTCTTCCTTTCTTCCTGCTCCTTTGTATCCTTTATTCCTGGGATCCTTCTCTTTCTTTCTTCTCTGTCCTTTCTTCTGTGTTTTTCATTCCTTCCTTCTTTGTCCCTTTTTCATTTTTTATCATAAATCCTTTGTTTTTTCCGTGTTCCCTGTATTCTTTCCTGTCCTTTCTTCCTTGTCATATTTATCCTTCCTTGTGTGCTTTCTCCCTTAATTTATTTTTTCGATTGATTCTTTTTCTTATTTCCTTTCTTTCTTTCCCCGCTGTTCACACTTTCTTTGTCTCTTTCTCTTTTTCCCTCTTTCTTGTCTTTGTTCCTGTCTGTCTAATAGCATAAATGACAGAGAATTGTGGGAAGTTGAGTCTGGAAAAGTGTGAAACATGTAGATGAGAAACGCGTCTGTATAATACTGCCGGTTGTGCAGCATTGCTGCAGACGCTGACATGCATCCGTCCACAGGAGCGACTGGCATTGAGGATCGGCTGCAGGACGGCGTCCCAGAAACGATAGCTTCGCTGCGGAAAGCTGGCCTGCAGATCTGGGTCTTGACGGGTGACAAACAGGAAACGGCTGTCAACATTGCCTACGCCTGCAAGCTGCTGGATCCGGAAGAGGAGATTATAACGCTGAACGCCGACTCCCAGGTGGGCCGCAGCACCCAAAAGCTCATCTTGTTTGCCTAATCAATTCCGCATGCTGAATAATCAATATATTAATCATGTACAAACCAAACATTAACGTAGGCTTCATCCAATTCAAAGAGTCAAGACTTACTGTGGTTTTACACAGCTACGGTTTCAAGACTGCTAAAATCCTCCATCATACCGTTGCTATGGTGTCGAAGCCTTTTCATGAGAATCCAGAGGAAGTGAGAGAGTTTCCTGCTGCTGACTGAAGAAACAAAGGGACTTATATTTTCCTTCACTTCTAGGAAAATGCACACTAATCTAAAACAGTTAATCGACTTCATTTTGATGAATCGTTTTTGAAATAATCAACCTATTTAGTAATTGATTAATCATTAACTGGAGTATGCAGACTCAAAAATGTAATTTTCAGAAACAAAAGAACACAGTCGGAGTAGTAATGGAGACAAAGCATAGATACATTTTCCATTCAAGACTCAAACTTCTTTGTCAGTAAATATTTTACCCAGAACTCCTCAGGTTGCATTTTTATCTGGTTCAAATTCTGTAAATAAAATCCATCATACACCCTTTTGCTGTGTAATTACATATCAGTTAATCACCAGATCAGCTCTAAGCTGTATTGATGTTAAATTGTGAAGAAATGACTATGATTTTCACATGTTGATGTTAGTCGTTTTCTTAGTTTGTTTTGGGGGTTTTTTAGCTGCAGATGCATCATTTGCTACAAATGTTCAAGCATTCTCTAATGGAATACAGTTGCTGCATTTTGGATAACAAAATGCTTCTATTTAAAAATAGAATTGAATTATTTGCAACTTTTAATGTATTTCTAATATTGTTCAGAGGGAGGCTTAATGAAAAATCTGCAGAATGCACCAATTTATCAGATTAATCGTTCAAATAATTGTCTAAAAATTAATTGATTACTAAAATAATCAGACGTAGCATTACGATCGCCTTCCATATGGGGTGTGGGTCCTGCAGTTGCTGCTAAAAGCAGCGCTGAGCTGTCAAATGATGGACTCCACTAGACATGTGAAGTTGTGCTCTGCCAGCTTGCCTTCTTCTCTTAACGCATCCTGGTACCAGGAGTTTTCCAGGAAAGATGATGTGATTCATTGGAATCCGTTGCTGCTAAGGCATGTGGTTTTCAGATGCAAAGCTGCTCAGGTGGTTTAGACATCGGCGTGTTGGTGCTGACTTCTACCTGATCCCATACTTCTGCCTAATCCAGGAGGACTGCGCTGTGTTGCTGGAGGAAAGTTTACGTCACATCCAGTCCAAATTCCTCTGCAACTCCAGACATTCATCCACCAAGACGTTCCCGCGTAACATGGCGCACTTCGAGATTTACCCATCATCCTCCCTTTCCTCCTCCCAAACCGCTCACTTCATGGTGCACCAGCTGGGCTTGGTAATTGACGGGCGGACCTTGGCCTACGCCCTGGACAAGAGCCTGGAGGATAAGTTCCTGGCGATCGCTCGGAGCTGCCGCTCGGTGCTGTGCTGCCGGTCCACGCCGCTGCAGAAGAGCATGGTGGTCAAACTGGTGCGGAACAAGCTGAAAGTCATGACTCTGGCAATAGGTGAGCACCGAGTGAGTGATGGAGTGTGACAAAAGTTTAGATTTCAGAGTTGCCAGGTTTTGCTTGAATCCGATGGCCCAGCAGTTTTCCTGAAACCTAAAAATTGCTCTAAGTAGAACAGAAGCAAAATGTTTACAGTGTTACTGCAGTGTATTAAACATGGTTCCTAAGAAGTCGGGAATCCAAATATTTTTCCATTCTTCCTCTAAATGTTCAGATTGTATTTTTTGTCCTATGTTCTAAAAGTTTGAGTGGCTGGAGATGCATCTTTCTGTCCATCCAGGTGTCAAACTAAGAATATAAGGTATATGGTAGAAACAATAGAAATTGGGTCTACGATAGAGATCTGTAGTCTAACCGCGTTAATGCTTGTTAATAACATAATCATCTGGCATCAAAACGGAGAAAGCAGGAAGCAGCGTGGCTGAGAGCACAAAGGAAGAGCTCAGTAAAAAGGCAGGTGCAAAAACGTCAACTATCCGGACCTGGTTCCGGTTTAGCCTCTGACAGTCTTGGCGTGACGCTCAGGAGAAGTGCGGCAAATGTCACGGTCCGACAGCGGGGAAGTGGGGTGACACGGTGACGGTCTCACAGTCTTTCCGAAACCACACCAAAAAAAAAAAAAAACTTGTAAAAACACACAGTGCAACCAATCCAAACTGTACTGAGATTAGAGAGCCGCTTCCAATGCTTTGGTTTGACATCTAGTAACTTGAAACCTAGCCCTAGTCTGATGACATAACGTGCTGAAAGTTTTAGAACCCAAAAAAGTTTTTCTGTAACTTCTCCTGAAAGTACCGTCACAATAAATTGAATCATTATTGCAGTTTTAATGTTTGTAAATGTTACGTCCACCAGGCTCATTTGATGGGGTAACATTAAAGGAGACCACACAAGTATTTAATGACTTAATAAAAATTTATCCATCCATCCATCCATTTTCTTCCGCTTATCCGGGGTCGGGTCGCGGGGGCAGCAGCTTCAGAAGGGAGGCCCAGACTTCCCTCTCCCCACCTGAAAAAAAGGAATGCCTGAAATGAGAAACCAAAATAGATTAATGCAGAACCTATAGTTGACCAGAAATAAGCAAATGCAAAACAAACCTAACAAATCTCAACCATAAGATACAAACCAAACGGGGTTCTGAGGAGGGAGAGGGAAAACCCTCCAGATTGCTGCATGCATGGCAGTTTTAAAGCTGCAGAGCATCAATCAGGGCAACACATATCACATGCAGAGACCTGTCTTCAGATCCCTACCAGGAAAAAAGGGCAGAGACCCACTGAAGCCGTAACAGTGAAGGAATGCAATATATAGTTGGCTCTAATATTTCATGTGCGCTGCATTTCAAATTCAGCTTGCTAATAAAGAAATTGCCCATTCAGATGAATTATTCTCTGCCTTTTATGCCTTTGCTTAAGAATAAACCTTAAGAACAGAGGTGCCGTTTTCAGCATCACAACATTTGAAAATAATATCACAAATGAACATTGTCCTAATGCAGCTCTAATCGGAATGGTCATGACCTTTTTGTAATTGGATTGCTTCAGGCTTGTAATTTTTTTATTTTTTGCTTTAATCATCATCAGCTGTGATTATACCTGCTGTGGTATCTGGATCATTAAAAATAATGACCAACATTATTGAAATCTAGCAGTGTTCCTCGGGTGCGGGTACAGCTTAAAGTCGGGGCAGGAAATGATTCTTTTGAATGTAATTTTTTCTTCAAATCGTTGCCTTTTAAAATCCACGCTGAGCAGCTTGTTGTTTTGGACGTTTGGATGCAAGTGACGTAACCGGCTGCACTGACATGCAGGAGCGATCAGAATCCTGCGTTGCGCCACATGTGGGGAAAGTTTTGGTTTCATGAACACAAGCCCTCCTGGGAGACTAGCTGTAGCCAAACAATCCAAAAACACTTTGGTGTCTGTCTGGCTGGGACTCATCATCAGATTGTTTTTGTTTTTATTACCATTCGTCTAGAAAGTTAAATTATCAGTGCATTTTGTTACGTCAAGCTTCAATTGTCCAATTCAATAAATCACACCAAACACAGCGACAGATTAATTAATCTGTTTGCTATCGACAAAGAAGATTTGACGGGTTGGGTTGATGCTCTGAATTAATGTCATATAACTGAAAGCGGGGCGGTTTCTGTGGGATTAATCAGCAAAAACATGAAATTTTACCAAGATACACTTGAAATAAGTAACGTACAAGTAGCTTTTCAGCACAATATAGGAGCTTCTTTTAAGTCAATTATTTCTAAAATTGATGAAAAAGTACTTGTTCTATTGGTAGATTATCTTACTTTTAACAAGACATTTTCCCCGTGATGTACGTGAAATAATCTCCCAGTGGAACTAGCGCTTTTTACCAATAATAAGGAATTATTGTCTTAAAGCAAGCTTCTATATCTTGCTGAAAAGTTGCATGTAACTCTTCTTATTTGAAGTGTAGGGAAATATTCGCACTTGAAACTAGACCCAAAACTCTTGGTAAGATTTTGTGTTTTTCTGAGGCCGTATCAAGCGGCTAACGCAAACATTCATCAGAGAGTGGGCCAAAATGTTGTCTCCCTCTGCCCTCCATCGCTGCTCCCACTCCCACACCTGAAGGAACAAAAACAAATCGTTTTTCTCACGGTAAAACAAAATCAAGACGTGCTTGTTAGTTCACCTCTAGCTACACGGGGACAGAAGAGAAACTATCATACAGCACCACACTGCAAAAACCACAAAAAAAACTGCACCATCATAAATCTAATCTATCCTCTGTACGCTTGACCATCTGAGCATCATCTTATTTGATGACGCAACTTTTTACAGCCTCCAGGCTGTCTGCTTCTCCCTTCTGACCAATTATATTTTCTGCATCTTTCCCGCTCTGAGGGACTGTTTTCTGTCTGTCTCCCCGACTCATTAATCACAGGTGACGGTGCTAATGATGTCAGCATGATCCAGGTAGCGGACGTCGGCGTGGGGATATCCGGACAGGAGGGCATGCAGGTAAGGGCGAAATAAGTCCACGGCAGATGGAGAAAGCAGCAGCATATGGGAGATCTTGTCAGAGGTGTGGAGGTAGAAAGAAAAGCAGGTTTTTTTGTTTTTGTTTTTTGCATGTAGTTAAGGACGGGGCTATAAATAGAATTGCTTTTGTTGTGCCGAGTCAGGAGACTGAGTCCTGCATCCTGCAGAGAAGCAGCACAGCTTGCGAGTGCCTCTGTGTCAGATTCAGATCTAAGGTCTCAGAGCGTCTTTGCAGTTAGCAGTGAGGGATTTAAAACGAAGGTCACGTCCTTCCTCTTGTGGACTCATTCAGTGTAGCGTCCAGTTTCAGAACGGTTGACTCTCAATTAGAGTTAAGATCGGGCCTAAAAAATCCAACCCGACCCAACTCCACCAATTAACTATAATCATAGACCTGAGCCCAAAGTAAACCGGACATATTGTTTTAATCACAATTTTACTGCTTTTGCAGGCTGTCATTTAAATTAGCAGTGTAACTTCTTCCATCTTCCAGCTCTGTTTTGTTGCTTGTTTTAACAGCAGGTGAGTCGAGTTCAAATTATCTGGGATGTGTGCTTGATGGGAGCGGAGCAGGGCAGAATGGCATGTTCCTGTATTGGGCTGCGCTTGTTACAGAATGACTACATCATGCTTACTGTCTTTAATTCCTCAACAGGTTGATTAACACGTTCTTTCACGTTTGGTTTTCTCTCTGCTGCATGAATAGCAGGTTTATTAAACAAGTCCAGCTATCGAGTGGGTAGTTGTGGCTCGACCCGGCCTGAATTTAGGTTGGGTTCAGACCCGGGCCATAAATCTAAACTCTCCTCTCACTGCAGCAGCAGAGGTTCCCAATTAACTTCCTGCAGAGCCTTCAGCCACATGCTGCTGCACAGCACATCCACTCGCTCCTCTGTATCCTGACGTTAGCTGAACTTCTAGCTGAACTGGACTTTTATTGAATTAGGCCAGTCACTTTAAAAGGTCTGAATATTTATGCAACCACTTTTTTTATGCTTTAGATTTTTTATTTATTTTTTCAGAAATTAATTGGTCTAGAAATTAGACCAAACAGCCATATGTTAGCCATGACTGATTTCTAAAAACAAATTAAATGGGTAAACATCGAAGTGGATGAATATTTTTAACAGGTGCTGTACTTATTCTGTAACTTTGATGTACGGCGGCTACGCTTAGGGAAATCACAACATTCATGCCTCATTTTGTCTCATTTTTAATGTATGTCTAATACAGTAAACTCTGGATGTTCCAGCTCATTTTGAGATGCTCGACCGCATTTCCTACATTAAGACCAGCATGCATTTACTTTATTGAAGCATAACCCAAACCAAACAATGTTTCTGCTGTTATTTCTGCTGTTGACGGATAGTCTCGACGGTTGAAGTGCTAGCAGTGTCGTCTGGGAGGGTTTTAGGTGCTGATGGATGAGACTGACACTTCCCTACTGCTACAGCAGGGGAATCCCAATAAGTACACGACTTGTTTAAGTATTATTGCTTTGGAGAGATTGCACCCATTAGAGATTGATTAAAAAGAAGCGGCCGAGTGGAGTAGGTCCAGACGTGTCGATGATCAGAGAGTCAATCTGGGCCGCCCGCCTCTGGTGTTTTGCAGGCAGTGATGGCAAGCGACTTTGCTCTTCCTCGTTTCCGGTATCTGCAGAAGCTCATGCTGGTGCACGGACACTGGTGCTACTCTCGGCTGGCTAACATGATCCTGTACTTCTTCTACAAGAACTTCGTAAGCAACTTTGTCCACCGTGGGGTTTTCTTTTACTTTTTATTTTGAACGAGGATCAAAGTTTCTGACATCAGTCTGTCCCGTTGTCGTTTCCCCGCAGATGCTTGTAGCCCTCGTCTTCTGGTATCAGTTCTACTGTGGCTTCTCGGGTTCATCCATGATCGACCAGTGGTATCTCGTCTTCTTCAACATGCTGTTCTCCGCCTTCCCTCAACTTATCACTGGTACTCTGGACAAAGACGTGTCGCAAAAAACGCTCCAGCAACTACCTCAGCTCTACATGAGCGGCCAGAACTCTGAGGTCCGCTTTGACGTTACACCACACCAGATCTGAGTTACTCACAGCTTCATAAGGGATTTTCACCGAGTTTTTCTGAAAGTAACTTGTAGATTTTAGTATTTTTAGACAATTTCCTATGTCTGATTTTTTTCCTTAAACTTTAACATTCAAATACAAATAGTTCACAGCATTAAACATAATTTTCTATCCTCCCTTAATTATTTGTATTGGGTCAGAAGCGACATGCCAATGTGTGTGAGAAGCGTCACTAGTCAATTTGCAACTGCTGTGTTTCCAATAAATAAGAAACGCAATTAAAATCATGTGATAAGTCATTATAAGTCATGGCATTGACAGAGATGTAAAGAGTTCCATGAGATATGTTCATAATTCAGCCATAACTATAGTGCTAATAATCCATCAGTCATCTGAGGAAACGGGGTTTTAAATCAGATGGTTAGAGATTTTAAATTCTAGGCTTTCTTTAGCATCTCCATACAAGCGAGTAGCTTGGCTAGCATTAGCAACTATTAGTGTGAGTGTTGCCTAGCGATGTAGACCCTTACCTTAACTCTGACATGAGATTTTTTTTTAACCACAAATTTATACTTTGCGAATAATAACGACAGGGAGGCTGCGAAACGCTACTCAGAAGGCCAACAACTGATCTTTTGAGAATAACCGAGCTATAAACCAGACGTCATTTTATTTTTCAGTTCAGCCATTGACTAGTAATTTCATATCCCATTCACAGTTTTTTTTTATTAAATTGTTTGGTTTTATTTCTGTCCCCATGTTTGAACTTTAAGATTTTAAACGTTATCTCTCACTGATAGCTGATCTGGACAGCCTGGATTAGCAAACAGCGATTGTTTATCCTTTTAGTGCTGCAGCTAGTGGCTTTTTTTAGATTAAATTGATAAATCTATACAAGAACATTGGACATTTTCCTAAAGCAGAAGGCTACAGCAAAGCTGTCACTTCTGAGAGAGGAGCCGACTAACTATGAATGCTGGGATTTATTTTGCAGGAATATAAGCCATACATGTTCTGGATGAACATGGTCGATGCCTTCTACCAAAGTCTGGTGTGCTTCTTCATCCCTTACTTTGTAAGTTTGGGCTTCGTTTCCATCAGCTCGCGTCTCTCAGTGTTTTTGTTTGTTGTTTTTACTCAGTCATGGTTTCCTCTGTCCACACCCTGATCCTCCTGCTAACCGCCCCTCAGGCCTACGCTGACTCAGACGTGGATCTGTTTACGTGGGGAACTCCCATCATTACCATAGCTCTGTTCACCATCCTGATGCATTTAGGGATCGAGACCAAAACCTGGGTAAGAGAAATGCCTTCACCTCCGGTGACCGTCCGTCTTCCGAATCTATTCAGCTATTTGCTTTTAGTCACATCCTTACTAGCGTCCAGGTTTTATGTGAAAACGGATGTGAAACCAGAAATTCAATCAAAAAAGCCCAAGATTTCATAATTGTTCCTGATCCAGAGTCCTGCCTTTTTATTCCACTCTCTTTCTGCTTTTCCTTTAGCTTAATTCTCTTGGATTCTTGTCAAACTGTCAGGTTACAAGCCCCCCTTTAAAGGTATTTTAGGTGATGGCAGACAGCGCTCTTTTCACTTCCCCCGTACAATAGCTGTGAGCCTGTAATTAATTGGCCGTTTTTGTACTGGAGTCCAATTTAATGACCCGTTGTAATTACATACTGCCAGATCAGCCAGTGTGTTCAGCTGCAGCTCAGCAGCCGCCTGCTTGTGTGTGCGTGTGTGTGTGTGTGTGCGTGTGTGTGTGTGTGTGCGTGTGTGTGTGTGTGTGCGTGTGTGTGTGTGTGCGCGTGTGTGTGTGTGTGTGTGTGTGTGTGTGTGTGTGTGTGTGTGTGTGTGTGTGTGTGTGTGTGTGTGCGCGCCTCCTACCATGTGCTGCATGGTGACATGCACCTACTGGATTTATGTACAGAAAGCCTCAAACATTCAGTGTTCTTTAGCAGCCATTTTAAATCTGTAAATGAGAAACAATCAGATTAAATTATTGAGACAAGAGAGCATATTTAAATTTTGAAAAAGAGAAGAAAAAAAACATCAAAATTTACTTCTGGCTACATTTTGCTACACAGAGACAAAAGGGACATGCTATTGTGTAAGCAAGAGTAGAAACTGAATGCAAATGTCATTTTAAAAAAAGCTTGTATTCTGAAAAATTATACTGGGAAACATGTTCCCTCATTAAAACAAATTCATTTTTGCACAACCGACATCACAGCTTAGTAGTTTTACTGATGGAAATTTTTAGAGTGTTGCTTCTTTTTTTATATACTCCCAAGTATCACATCAGAGCACATTTCCATTTTCAGTTGGCATTACTCCCATGTCAGGTAAAGAATGAAAAATGACGAACCTAAAAACAATTGGCATCTCCTTGTTGGTGTGAAAACTGAAACAAGAAACCTGTTCATCTAAGACAAACAACCCCAACTACCAGCTAACTTATTTATGAACTAATTTACAGTTTCAGTCACTTCGTCCAGTTTCAGTAAAATGTATTTGTTCTGTAGATACTGAGTGTTTTTTAGCTTCTTCTTTTTTTTAAGCCATTGTGTGGCTCACACACCCTGTTGGCAATCATACATACTCAATTAGATCACTGATGATGTCTGGTCTTAAAATCAATCTTTTAATTTGTTCTACCTTTTTTTTCTAAGGAGTTGTTCCACCTTTTAGTTCTAAATAAAGCTTTTAAAGTATGAACTGATTTTTGTCCTGATGCCTCTCCTCCGCTGACTTGGATTGTGATGAGACAGTGTGATTTTTTATGTTTTTTTATTTATTTTTTTTAATTGAGGCGTATTGATCCCCATTAGATGAGTAATTGTTTCTTCTCCTTACTCTCTCCCTTCTCTGCAGACCTGGATGAACTGGCTGTCGATAGCCTTCAGTGTAGCTATATTCTTCACCACCGCTCTCTTCTACAACGCCTCCTGTTCCACCTGCTACTCCTACTGGAACATCCAGAGGCTGCTCCAGGACCCGCTCTTCTACCTGCTGTGCGTCATCACCCCCATGCTGGCGCTTCTTCCTCGGTACGCTCTGGCTTCTGTTTCGCAGACATCTGAAAGCACAAGTAGTCTGAAATATTTATGATGCATGCCGTGAAAACTATTTCTGCTATTGACACCAGATGGTTTCGTTTATCCCGGCGTTCATCGCAGGAGCAGAGCCGAAGTTTATCCTGACGTCTTGACTTGATTTTCTTTTCCAGATATTTCTACAGGGCGTGCCAAGGCACTCTGTTTCCAACCCAGGCGCAGGCCGGGAGGCAGCTAGATAAGCTCCCTTCCGACACTCGTAGGAACGTCCTCGATCGGAGCAGGTCCAAGATGAGGTTGCTGCTGGGTGCCGGACCCAACTTCCTGTCGCTCAGCAAGCCCAAAGTTAGCCAGGCGACCACGCCCAGCTCCAGTCAGGACAAACAGAGCCCTGTGAAGCAAACTCGTAAAGAGAAGGGCCAAAAAGTCCCGTTGGTGCTTACCCGCCCGCACGCTCCGTCACACGCCAGACACAGCCCTCGGCTCCCCGGCAAGCCAAAACCTCATTCCACCAAACACTTGGATGAGACCTTACCACGGCCGGGTCCGAGTTCGTCCGGCCGGTCAGCTTCTGCGACGCTGGTCACACAGATGGTCAGCATCCACCTGAACCTGCCCCCCGACGGAGCCTCGCAGTGCGTTACATACACACACAGGTCAGAGGGAGGACTACGCTCCGGCCGCGTTGCCGAGCCGGCACACAGGACCGTCCCGGCGGCAGAACGGGCGCCGCACACGTCCTTATGATGTCTCACCGTACAACTCCTGGCAAAAGCTTAGGGAACCACTGGTCTGGGGGAGGAGGGGCAGTCGGTCTTTTTTACTTTGTAAATGCTGCAGATACACACACAATTATTTCATTGAACAATTCTCATTAGTTGATGTGAAAATTTCCAAAACCTGCAAGTTGTGTTTAATAGCCTTTTTTTTCTAGATGAAGTAGAGAAAACAAAAAGGATGAAACTCCTCGATTATTGCTTGAACCAAAAAAAAAAACCTCACTTGGAAATAAATATATTTATCAACTAAGTTCCAGTATTATATAGAATAAGCAGATCAGCTTCATGGACACTTGAAGCATCTATTGTCTGTGATCCAGACTTTGCTTCAGTTATTTTTTTATATCAAAATTCCTATTTCAAATATTTAGTTAGTTTTTCTTTCTAACACATTGGCATTAAAAAAAAATTTTTTTTTCTAATATCTCTTATTCTCATATATATGCAAGAGCTGACATTAGCCGTTTATTGTTGATTATTTTTATTAGTATTTTTAGTAAGAGAGTCAATCCCATGCTGCGGATTTGAGAAAAACCATCAAAAAAAGATTTTAACATGTCAATACAAACTCAGAATTATAACTTAGTTGTCATCCTTAGCATCTTACGTTAGCATTTAGCATTGCTAAAATTACATTCTCCTTGTGTTTTAGAATCTAAATTCTTTAAATTTTTTAAAAGCTGCCAGCATTTCTAAATTCTAAGCTGTCATAAATAATTTTTTCTTCTTTTAATCTTTATTCTTCCTAAATGGCGAACATCCGTTTTATGGCATCATTAAATAATAGCTTTGCTTCATATCTGTTTTTTGTTTTGTTTTTTTTGGCTCCGAACGACCGACTGACCATCCTCACAGAGCAGTACATCCATATATTTTGGCAGGAGTTGTATGTTACTCATTCTCAATTTTGCACAATATATTTTTTTTATCAATTTTATTGTATTCTTTTTATACCATTATTTCTTTAAAGCATATGCAGAAAGGTACTTTATTTAGTTTTTTCCATGTACAGTTAATGTAATTTTGCTTTAAACATTTGGGAGAGGAAAGAACTGTAAAATCAAAAAAAAAAAAAAAATTCAGCTTTCTCCCTTGGAAAGTTGTGACTTCTCAGAGACGCGCATCTCGTTGTTGATCAGGTTCCGTTGTGCAGGGACAGAACCAAGATGTTCCGCTGTCAGCTCATCCTGTGGGGGCATTAAAACCTGGAACACACACTACAGTGGCCTTGAATCCTCACTGCAATGACTTCCAAAAACAGAAGTTTTAAGAGAAATCTCCTGCTTTTAGTTTGTTTATCCCAGATAGAAACCACACTGCTGAACCAGTTTGTCCATTTTGAAAGCAAAGCATCTTTATAGTTGGCATGTTGCACAGTAAATTACACTGAATTGTGACTTTTTTTTTCTCCTCATCTGCACATTCAAGATATAATCTTTCTCTTGTGAGAGTTCACAACAGATGTGTACATAGACTTTGCCAGGTGTTGTTCTGTGTGACTGTACATGTATATATTTTTTGGAGCTGAGAGGTTTTAGTTTAAAGAGTAAAAAGTCTGAAAGTGTTTTCATGTTACATTGCAGGAGAATCATTTCCTGTTTTTTTGTTTTATGTTTTTAATCCAACCTTTTTAATTTCAGGACACACATTAAGTAGAGAAATAATCATTCCTTATCTTTTTTCAGTTTTTCTAAAGACCAAATTTCATCCCATTTTCAGTGTGCTGGCATCCCATTAGAGTTTAGTAACTACAACGCAAACACCTGGGTGGCATGTCGGTGGCTTTGAATGGTTGTTATTTTGACCCGATGACGCCGAGGTACCGCCATTTGCTCCAGTACCACAGCGGTGACCTTTGGTGTTTAATTGACCTTGCCATCCTCGTCGCTGCGTGTGGTGGACAGGTGAACGCGGCTCCTCATCAAACAAGTGGCCATAAAGAAACGGCCCTCCTTCATGCTGTTAAAAGCCCAGAGAAGCAGGAAGTCCTGATTTACCAATTAGACGTTGCTCGGCGCTCAAATAAACAGTGCCATGGAACCAACCATACAACACCGGCATGAAAGGGAGGTGGATGAGACCTTCTTCAGACAGCGCTTGTGTGTTTCAGATGACTCACCGGATATATATATATATATATATATAATTTTTTTTTTTTTACCTCCTGGCTGATTTCAATTAAAAGTAACTTTTTTTTTTTTTTTAATGGAGCGTTTGTTAACTTTCTCATCAAAAGCTCAGGAATTATGCAACTCCCATAGTTGTCTGTTTTAGTCTGGAGTTTGGATTGAAAAGCCAATTTTTATTTTTTGTTCTTACAAAAAAAAAAAAAACGTTTTACCTCCTTAAACGCTCCTTTTGTCCTGGATACAAAAGCGAGAGTTTATGTTGGAGTTTGTCAGTGAAAATGTCTCTACACTATAGCTGCTCCAAGCCAGTAATTTGAATGCAAGACATTGCCAAGATACCGAGGCGCTGTCACTGCCACAAGTAGCCATGTTGTCCAGTGTCGTTTGTTTTACTCTGACTTTACCAATGTTGAGCTTTAACTCTGGTTCAATAAGTTTTAGATGAAGCTGAGCTATTGAAATGTTTCATTGCCAGCAGTAACATGGAAAATTCAGAAGATATTAAAATAAGCAAGTTTCTCATTTTGGCATGCAATTTATGGGTGTTATGCTGTCATAATGAGAAATCGTATTTAAATGAGACACTTTCTACGAAATTCATTCCCTAGCTTACTAGCTATCTATGATGAGAGCCAGCTGGTAGCTAGCAAGGAAATAGTGTCTTTTAAAGCTAAATTGTGTTGTTTTTTTATTATTATTGTTAAAATTCCATGCAACTATCTGGTTACTAATTTCAGTGTGAAGTAAACTGCTAAGTGAACACTTTAGCACGTTTAGCAAGCTTTGTAAGGGGTTAGAGGTTAGTTCTAAACCTGTGTCTATAGCTAATACAGATTTAGAGCTTTTTAAATCCAGTATTAGACTGGATGCTAACACAGGTTAGCATCCAGTCTTTAGTGCTAAGCTAGCTGTTTTTTAGCTGCTAACTGGTACTCGGCAGACAAACAGAACGAAGTTCAAGCTAGCAATCACTTTTCTTTGCAAAATGGATATTTTCAAGGGATAGCCTGGTCTTCAAAAACGGATTTCAACCACCAGCACGGTGTTATGAGAGTTTTGAAGCTGTATTTACTTTTGTTCTGCCCAACAAAAGTTTACATTTACTGGTTAATGCAAACCAGTAAAACCTCCAAAGAGTCACTGCGCTTCACCCAAAAATTGTCTGGTATTTAACAACTGGAAAAATCACAACATTTAGTTGCTTTGTTTAGTTTTTTACCAGATGGGCTATATTTATTATTGGGATTTTGAGCCTCTGGGAGGCAGCTTTTCTTCTCAGTCTAAGCTAAGCTAAATTGACCTTTGTGGTTCTCTACTTTATCGTTAAAGCAAGTGTGCAGATATAAAACTATTCGCTTGAAGCAAAGAGCCAATTTGTTGCTCCTTAGCATGTTCTTACTTGCTAAGGGCCTCATGAGAACTTCTATCACATGCTGGTTTTTAACTAGCCAGGTGTGTTTCGCTGTAAACCAAATCCCCAGTGCTGAACCGTCTTTACAATCGAGTCAACAATAAATTTGCACTTTAAAGCATTTCATCAGACCTGTCATTGAGAATTTCTGTTGCACACGTTTATTCACTCAGTATAGCAATACAATATGCAAAAAGAAATGGGAGGTATTATTTTGTTCAACTAAAACTATCTTCTTCTTTTTTTTAAGTCTGTAGAAACTAATGGAAAATTGGCCAAACTGAACTTTTTACTGGGAAGCTTTGCATTTACTTTTAACTGTGTTCAATGCATTTTTTTTTAAAGCAAACCTAATACCAAAAGTGATTTATATCTATCTTGTTTTTCTTAGTAATAGTAAGTGCCTTGACACTGGATAAGAAATTGCTGGATATGTTTGAGTAAATATGATTGAGCTTTTTATTTTGGGGGGTTTTGTACAGATATTTATGAGGATGTGTGGCATCTTTGCCCCCGACTCCCCCATCCCTCTTGTTTTCATTGCCTTTGCACACAAATTCCTTCTCTGGCATGTTGTTTAGTTTGAGACTCGTCGGTCTGTTTGCTGTGTTTCATCTGTTCAGTTCGTCCTGTACCCTCCGTGTGCCTGAAAGAAGCTCCATCATGTTCTGCTGCATTCCATCGTGCTGATTTCCTCTAAATACAACATTGAGCTTTTGCACAACAGATATCCATGAGTATATGTGGTAATTGAGATTTTGTTTTGGGGGGGTGTTGGTGGGGGGGAATCATCGACTTTTTGTCCTTTGTATTAATACCAAGTTCTGGTAAGCAAAACGTTGGTGAGGAATCCTGAATCGCTTCAGCTCAGTGAAGAAGGTGGAAAACTACACAAGGTTCAGTTCCACAGTTTTATGTCAAGTTCATGTTGTTTTTAGTTGTTCCAAATGTTCTGTATATGCCTGCTTGTGATCAAAATAAAACTGCAAGAGTAAAGTATAATTTTTACGAAATTACTTTTTTTTTAGTGTAAATCTCTTTCCATAGCAAAATGTAACCCTTTCACCAGGCTGCACACTTATTTTAGTGTGTTTCTGTGATAATAAACCTGTCAAAATACATACCAAAGTCATTTCCTGTCAAAAGTGAATTTGGAAAAAATAAATAAATTACTTTTGGCAAAAAAAAAAAAAGCAACTTAGGCCATTATTTAAGAAGGTAATATTTAAGAACACAGTTTTGGATTATGGATTATATGTATATAGCAGTGGAAAGTAATTGATGTTAAATTATACAATAATGTAAAAAAAAATCCTGTCTTAGTGCAGGTGCATCACAACAACAAATTCAATCATTTTCTTTTCTCATTGATCAATTCTACTTTTAACAAGCCTGAGAATTAACCTGTGTCTTTGCACTGTAATCTAAAAGACGAGTCTATCGTCCAATGACAAACCATTCAACTTTTAATATACTTTATTAATGGGGCAGTATCATGTAGACTCTGTTTTATAACGCAACTATGTTACCTTCAGTTGTTACAAAATTGGGCCTCTCTCTTTAAAAAATCCTGCTCGACCATAATCTACCTTCAGGAAGTCATCACTGCATCTTCCCATTAACCCTTTAATGTTTTTTTTTTTCACTGAGAAGTAGCTCGTTTAATGAGCTCAGCAGATTTTTTTTTTTTTTTTTTGCAACAAAACAAGGACAAAACAGCCAAACCAGAGCTTTCAAAACTTATTCAGCTGCTTTTAAGACAATTTGAGCTTACATTTTGGTATTTAGAGGCTTAAAGGTCTATCGAGTTTTCGAATTCAGAAAAATGGGCTTTAGTGGCAAAGGGTTATGTAGCGGCATAGACCAGCAGTTTATCAGCTGAAGAGGAGCTTTAGACGAGTGTAAGTGTTGAATTTGTCTCTTTCTCCTGTTCAACAGAGACTTAAAACGAACTCGGAGTGGGAAATAGAAACAGTCACGGTGCTCTCTGTATTTCTGCTTGCTGTTTTTCCGTTTGCCGTTTTGCTGCTGCATTATTATGTTAATGAGGAGAGCTGCCTTCTATGTCTCCTATTGGCCAATAGAGCTTTGGAACCAACGCCACTGCGTCAGACGTTGTGGGGCGTTTAGGTGCAGTCGCTCGGTGCCATCTTTGCAGGCCACAGACCAAAACAAACTTTATCCTGGTGGTTTTATTGTGTTACCGACTGCAGTGAAGTGAACCTCCGAGTCCTTGAGAAGGGAGCTGGAGAACGGCTGGCCGAAATTAGTGTTCATAAATCGGACCAACCTTGAGCTAAATGCCGCTTGCTTGGCGGATATTGAAATATCCAATATCCAACTCGAAACTAACTTCTTATTTTTAAAGATTATATATTCAAAAATAAGAATAAACAGGCAAACCCAGTAACCAATGGGATCGATTCCAGCATTGCAAATACAGATGTTTCACAAACATTTCATTGAACAGTCCTTTAGAACCTCATAGAACTCACAGTATTTTCTCCAGACGTAAATGTTACAAAAGCCATGAACTCAGTCATTGGTTCAACAAACAGCACATTTCTGTGTATTACTTAGAACAGCTGTACATGGACATTTGTGTGATTTTTTTTTTTTTTCTCACCTCTACACTGACTAATGAAAATATTTCACTATTACATTGGGCTGAGTTAGGCGTTTGCTAATTTGCTGCTGGCTAGTTTAAAGGAGCTGAGAGGGGATTTTTTGAGGGCGACTGAGGTCTGTGTGGGAGAAGGTTGGAAGCTGCAGCTCAGAGGAGGAGCTGCACCTCGAAGGCGTTGCTGGGTTCATACAGATATTTTTGCACAACTGAATGGTTGCCATGGAGATAAAAGGCTTTCCCTACTGTGCAAGAAAAAAATTAAAGTAACACTCCATGTGTGTTTTTTTATGATGGAATAACATTATTACATGATGTAATGCTCAAAAAAATTAATTTAATAAATCACTATGACTGGAATGAGTGAATGAATGGGAGCTGTTGTGTTCCCATTCTTTAATGGCGACTGGCAGTCCCTACAGAAGAACAGGTTCCACGACTTGGAAAGTTTTGAGGAGGATTTATTATTACAGCTTTCTTCTTGCCTCGATCAGGTTGTCCTGAATAATCATTCCATTAAAACTGAAACTACTGATTTGGCACCAGAAATATTGAGCCATTCAAAGTGACACCAGACTTTTGTGTGTAACATTACATTTTTTTTTCAAAATTTACCTTTCCACATAATTAAACCAAATTAGCACAAATTAATTTCCTTTGCTGTGTTTTTGTAAACTGACCAAGAGACTGTATTTCACAGAAGAAGCACATTTCACAGAAACATGCATCTATTGTTCGCATCGGTCTGGTTTCTAACAAGACCTGAGCTGGAATTGCTGTCAACTTTCTTCCACTGCTGATCTCCATCTCCTTCACAGCCCGATTGCAAACTAAATTAATATTTTTTTTCCCTCATCTTTTTCTATTTTTTCATACACTTTTTTTGTGTTCACTCCTAAGCCTGCAGGACATAAAACTCCCAGCATGGTTGCATCTACCCTCTTCCCCCCCCCTAGATCCCATGCACCATTGCAGGATAACCAAACACGTGCAGTAAAAGTGATTTTATTCGTTGTCACGTTATGAGAAAACATATAAGAGATTGATAGTGATAATTAAAGAGGCTCCGCTGCTGAACGGAGGCATTTCTCACGCTCTCCTGTCTCTGTCTCTAATTACTTTTCAGGCGATCTGCTGTGCTTGCCGACCACCTTAATCTGAATTTTATCAGAGGAAGGGCGTCATCAAGTCAGGCCATTTAAAGATGCATTGTTTTTTCATCAAGCTCATATCAGAGGACTTGGAGGGGTCTGCCACAACAGTGGCTGTGTTCAAATGATCAATCAATTTTTATTTATTTTTTTTTCAGAGCAAGGACCATCTGTGTTGCTGTTGGTGGAGAGAGCCTCCGTTCTGCTCCTTACACAAAGCATCGCTGTGCTTTTTGCAGCCATATCTTCCCACTGGTGCAGGAATCCCGGCCAGCAGAAACAGCAGGGGGGACGAGCTTTCAGCTGATACCACAAAGAAACACAAACACCCACTAATGATCCGGGCTCAACCTGTCAGCTGGGAGAGAAGAAATGATGGGCAACTCCACCTCACACCTCGCTCAGGTGTTAGTTTTACTTTTAATCTTGACCAAATTTAAATCGTGCGCTTCCGGGCCTGACACAGAGGCCTGTCAATGTCTGTTGTATTTCATTTCCTCTCTGCTTAAACCGCTAATCCGAGCTGAAGCAGAAACGATTTCCGTCATCTGACATGTAACAAGTCTACTCGACTTTATTCACCAAAACCTGTTCTGTAATCTGGAACGTTTGCTACGTTTGTTGAGCTCCAGTTAGCCGCCTTATCTCACTGCGCGAGAGGCAACTGCGTCATGCGTCACGGGCAAAAGGTCAAAGGTAACAAGGTGACTGGCTTATTATGTTGTACAAAAATAAGAATAATTTTAGTACATGTTATGTGTCAGAAGAGGGCTTAGGAAATAATACCAAAAAAATAATAAAATAAATAAATACATAAATAAATTTGACCAAAAGGGCACTTGGGGGCAAGGAGCAAAAGGGGCAGGTGCTCAAGCACCCCTAACACCCCCCGCCCCCGTCCCCTCTGCACGTGCCTGCTTGTTTATATTTTTAATAGTATGATTCTGTAAAGTCAAAATATGTCTGGTGGTCCAGCTCTGATTTACATATCTTGCTAAATTGCGGGTTTGAATATTGCAATACTTATAACAAAATAGACCTGCAGAAAGAAATTACTAATAAAATATCTTGCATATGCATAGTTGTATGTTCTATATAGAGATTTTCCTTAGCTTTGATTGTATATGTCACGATTTTGTAATTCATCATTGTTTATTAAACTCTGAAAGCTGTTTGTTGATATTCTGTCCTAGAATGCGGTTAGATGGGCCCTATATATATATATATATATATATATATATATATATATATATATATATATATATATATATAATTTTTATTATTATTATCATTAATAATAATATTAGTTTCACGCAAAAACGTGAAGAAAGTGACAACTTTGCCGAAACAGGTTGTTTGAGCTTTCACGGTGTCCGTAGTTCTCCAGATAAGCGCGCTGAACAAGCGCGTGCTTGCTACGCGCGTGCTTTGTCAGTGCTCATAACGAGCACGCGCGTATTTTACCGCCTGGGCTGTACACCAACCTAGCTTGCGGAGCGGAGCTGGTCACAGACGAACCCAGAACCCCGTACTGAAGTAAAGTGGGGGGAGGGAGAGTGTTTGCGTGTGCCTGCAGCGACTTCTAGTTTTCACAATGAAAACTGCAGCCACGGTTTACACATTTCTAATGTGCAGACTCAAACCTAGAACATAGTATTAACAATAATACAATATTAATAATGGTTAATAATGTAGTAACAGCACAGTTATATGAGATTAATCTCATTTTACTTCCACTTTATTCTTGCATTATTGAATTTATTAGCGTAGTATTATTTCTTTCCTTAGTGTGGACCTAATATTGTACTAACAGAACAAATAACTGTATGAACTCTTTAAAAAAAAAACTCCTTGTTTTAGATTAGTCTTATACAGGCATGTGTTTTGAACATATTGCCACTTCAGCTTCATAACACTCAAATTTATGCTTTTTTTAAATGAACTCTTCTTTACAGTAAAATTAGGAATACATCTGAACTTTGCAGCAGCTTCCTTATAAACTACCTCTGGGCTAGCTTTGGCTTCGCTGGTGTCAGGTGTAAGCATGCTTTCAGAAGTGTGAAGTGTAAAACTCGATATCTGATCTGAGCATTGATAGAATAATAAATGTGATTGTTCGACACTGCATAGTGTGGGGGTTGGACCATGCATAATAATAATAAAAAAAAAAAGCTTCACGTCAGAGTTGGGCAGCAGCCGTTTCTCACTACCTGCTGCGTGACCAGTGTGATTTATTGTTTCTGGATATGACTTAGAGCCCAGAGGGAGGAAAGAAAGCTCTGCCGATTGTTTAAATCTGTCAGTAAGTGAAGAAAGATTGATTCTGTGCGCATTCAAAGACCCTGCTCTAGTTCTATCACCTATTTTATTTCTTTTCTGTGACATTTAGTGGGTCATTGTAAGTTTGAATTCACAAAACATACAAGGTAACTGCACAGAAAGCAGTCAGGGCTCTGTATTTTCTGTAAATAAATCACTTTAAATGGACAAAAATGTTATTTGTTTTTCAAATGCTCAAACAATTGTACAGTGAACATTTTCCTTTTTACACTAAACTAAGCACACAGAAATAAAACAAACCAAGTAGTCTGGCTTTTATAGACAAGAGATCTTAAGTGCTGTCAGGTTCATCTTACTAAAAGAAAGGTTTGTACTTCTTATTTTGTCATTTGTTTTTCTACTTTCTTGATCAGAAAAAAAAACAATCTGTAGTGCATTCAAACAAGAACAGGATAGAAGTAAATCTGTTTTTAAAAGCGCTTGCTATATTCACACAAGTGACTTTTTAAAATAATTTAATGGATGGCATTGTGTCCTAATTATTCCTCCTCTCCCTCCTTCAAATAAATCAAAGGTACCACATTAAACTTTCTGTACAAGGCCATTTAAATTCCTCCGTAGGGCCCTAGCTCTGTTTTTACCTGCGGTGTTTTGTGATTTTTCGTCACTCCTCACAGTCGTGTATGTTTAATTGTGCCGCGCGAAGGTGAGAGGAACGAGCGTACATGACGTTTGACAGCCTCGCGCTGCATGCCGGGATACAGCTCGTTCTTGTTTACAAGATGACAGTGAAAACCGCTACACTCTGACTTAAACACGGAACATAAGTTCCCTTTCTGACGCTGGGACACCCGAGCCGTGAACACGCGTGTAAAAAACACAAGTAGTTTTCTTGAGACAGAACCACTGAAACGCGAGCGCAAGGAGCTGTCAGTCTGTCACACGAGAGATTTTTTTCCGAGATTTCTTTTTTTTTTTTTTTTTGCACCGTCACTGACATACGCTGAACTATCTGTCAAATCACAGGTTGGTGTGCTACGTCGGAGATCTTCAATTGTGATAAGAGAAGTTCGGCAGGTGGCTCTTGTTTAGAGCAGAAACTAAAGTCATGTGTTGTTTCCTTCGTTTAGGTTGCATCGCTGGAATAGAAGTGCCTGTAATAGAAACGAAGCTGTACTTCCTTTTAAAGTGTGGTGAGAAACTTTACTTGTCTTTTCCTCTTCTTTTAGTTGCTGTAATTTTCAACTCTGCCCGTCTTTTGATTTTAGCCAGGCTGCTGTTCACCAGGTCTAAAGGTTAAGAGCTCATTTATAACCAGGATTTTACATCTTTATATAGCATGTGTAACCTGTTATGTTCCCTATGATTGTTTTTGTGTCAATTCAGACCTATGTAACTTAATAACTAAGCGATGTTTTCCCTATTAGAGAAAATACATGCAATCATTTTGCTGTGAAATGTCCTTACCAATTAAATCCCTACACATCACAGCAATATTCACACATTTAGTGCTAATATGGTAAACATTTTGTTTGCTGTTCACATTCTTGTACAATCATCCTCAGCTTCAATACCTTCACGAGTTTCTTCTAATGGGTTTGGCTTCATCCTTCTGACCCAGTCTTATTTTTAATGCTGCCTGAATTGGTTGAGGTTTGCAGGCATTATTTTGTGCCTTATACTGTATTTCAATTGGCTTAGATCTGGACTTTAAGGGAACCGTTGCGACACGTTCTCCTATGGTTCTGCTGCTGTCTTTGGTTCTGTTAACCCAGTTTTGCTTCAAGCTTCAACTGTTGGACTGATATGCTGTGATTTGGTTTCATTGTGTTGTGCATTATGGCCAATCATTTCTACTTAGGTCTCGTCTGCCCAAGGGACATTGGGCAGACGAGACCTAAACAGGCTCTTGTTTTTATGTATGCGTGCGTGTACGTGTGTTTTTTTTTTAAGTTTCTCCTGGCAATGCGCAGTGTGACATTAGGGTAAATTTGTTGAGACGTCCACTGGTGAGTAGCTTGGCTACTTTCTTAAATGTTTTCCACATTTGGGATAAACATTCTCACTGAAGAATTACCTCATATAGTTTGTAAGTGTCCTTATGCGCTGCCCGACAGAAAGACGAAAAGGTTACACTCTAATCTTTCAGTGGACCGCCCCAGCTTTGATGACGACATTCGCTGTTGCGTCATTTTGATTGGCTTCTGCAGTGTCACAAGATTTATTTCCAGCCAGTGGAAATAAACTTTTCACCTAGATGTTGTATTGATGCTGGGAAGAAAAAAAAAATCCACTGATGGAACAACCTCAATGGCCACCCCGATCGCTCAGGTAGTCAGGTGACCTCCTCATTCTTTGGGCGCACAACGTCGGTGAACCTGAACCTGACCGACTGCAGCTACTCCAGATCATAGCACCGTCATCACAGGCTGATACAGTAGAAACTATGCATGATGGGAGCATCTCTTCATCTGCCTTTCTTCCTACCCTGAGGCACCCATCACTCTAGAACAGGTAGATCTGGACTCATCAGACCACATGACCTTCTTCCATTGAGCCAGACTCCAACCACATTTGCTCCTTGAAGACGATGGTTCTCCACTTTCTTTCCAGTTTTTAGCAGTGAACACGCTCAAATTTTAATCATTTCTCCAATCTCCTTAGATATTTGCTCTGCTTGATGAAGACCATGGATTTAAACCTTTTCCCATAAACACAGGATGTGTCTTGCAACATGGTTGTTTCAGAAACAAGAAGCTACTTATTGCATCAGTTGGGGTCAAATAACGTTTTGCCAGCTGACAGATAATCGCCCATGCAGTAATTGTCCAATAGGAGGCTCCTGTACCTCCTATGTTAAATCCAGGTGGATGTTTTTGGGAGCCAGGCAGTGTAAAAACCAAATAAAGTCACTGCTGATGTTTTTCCTTGACATTGTGTTAAACACACACGTCTATATTATCATTCACATTTAATTAGTGGGACCTGGCTGATGCTTTCTTGTCCTCTTTGGCAGCTAAAACACTGTCAGGGGAAAACATTTTTCCCTGCACCTGTAGGCAACATTTAGGATATTAATATGCATCATTAAAGGGTTATGGCTTTTCTTACTCTGCTGTAAATATGGCTTGTAGGGCTGCTGCTGCTCTACAGATTAGCAAATTAAATCTTCAGGTTTCAATGGAGGAAAAAGTAGTCACCAAAGCATGGTCAATAAATACTGTTGTTGGACATGGGGGGGTAAGTATATTTTTAAATATGTGCATCAAATAATAGGAATTTATACTTTTGCTCGTCATTCTTTCAGCTGATTGTCCTCCGGCCTGAGGTGTCTGAATCCAGCCGAATGTAAGTCTCCTCTGACTTGAATCAACAATTTTTTTGTTTGTTTCTAATAGACATGTTTTCTCGTTATTCATATATCGCTGAATAAACAAGATATTTGTTGCTAACTGGTATTTCACTTTATTTGATCAGGAACTTCTTCCTACGCTTTCTCTTACAAGAAAGTGAGATATACAATGGTTTTAAAGAAATACAGATGTGAAACCACACAAACCTTTCTTAAATCTTATTAAGGTGATGCTCTGACCCCTATCTGGTAAGCTGCAGGCTGGCTGCCTATGCAAATACATACTTTAAGACCATAAAGCAATACCATTTTTATTCATGGTTTACTGTGAGAACGTTATGGTGGCCCCTGCCTACTACAAAACTGGTGTTTTGTGTATTTAAATTATAGGTCTGTTACTATAACACATTTTGCTGGATGATAAATTCTCCCAGACGTTATTGTGATAAACTGTAATATTGTTGTTTTTCAGAGCATTTTCAAGAAATATGACGGTTATGGCATAATAATGTAACAACACACTCTCAAATCTCATTAAACTTTAAATTCTAATGAACATTTAACACTGGCACTGGAAGACATTTTAAATATCCATAATAAATAAACAAAACAACAGAAGCAACAAATGAAATGTACTATGAAGTCTCTGTAAACAAAATTGTCCAAAACACCAGACTGAAGACGTTTGTCATCCAGTCTTTGGTTGAAAGAGAGAAAAGGGAAAAACAATAAATCATGCAATGGAAATGCTTGAGCTCATTTGAATTTTACGTTGAAAAGTACATTGAACTTTTTCACTTTTTCTCTCAGACCAGCACATAGTAGTGCATAATTGTAAAGTTGAAGGAAAATGATGCGTTGGAGATCAGCGTTTGTATTCAGGTCCCCAAAATAAAATCTAGTCAGACCTACAGTAGAACAGTTTAGATCATATTCATGTGTCAGAATAACCTAGTCAAAGTCCAGACCTAATTCATTTGGAAGTTGTGGTAGAACTTGATAACTGATGGTCTCCATTCAGTCTTACGGAGTTTTAGCTATTTTGCAAAGGTAAAAATTTCAGTGAATGCAAATGCTAATATTTGTTAAGGTCATCTTTAAAAAGAAATTTAACAAATCCAAAATCTCTTATTTTTTCGTCATCTTCACAGTCATTACATTTGTATGTAACAGGACATGGTGTTCTATTACATACAACTCAAATAAAACACTCTGAGGTTTGTGGTGGTGGAGGATGATCATGTTTGAAACTCGTACATTGCTTATATTGTAAATAATTATTCCTTGTTCTCACAGGAACAGAGCAACTGCAAAGCGGTTAATTGAACGCTACTTTCAACAGTTGACTGAGGGCTGTGGAAATAGCAGCTGCACCAATGAGTTTTGTGCCTCTTGTTCGACTTGTCAACCTCTGGGCAACAACGCGGCAGCTGCTAAAGCACTGGAACTGTTCAAGGTCAACGCCAAACTCTGTGACTATTACCCCTCTGTCGAGTCCAGGCCTGACGAAGACTCTCGGCTGGGGCGTGAGATGAGCACCGAGGAATTCTCAGGTACTTTCAAAACGGACTATGGATTGTCGCAGATGTGGTGTTTAAGTAGCTTTTAACTGTTTGGTTTCCGATTGTAGATGTTCACTACCTCACAGAGCACACCGTGTGTAGGATAGTGAGTGTCTGCGAGGAAGAAGGGAACTACTCTGCTCTCGTCCGCGTCATTGGCAGGATATTCTCCAACGCGGACGCTCTCATGAAGAGTTTCCGGAAGGAAGAGCCAAGTGCCGCTGCCAAAACCCTCAATTCTCTTAAATCGAAAGACGAAGAGAAACAGAGCGACCAGTCGTCAGAGAAGAAGCTCTCCTCCTCTGCTTCCTCGCCCGATGAAACTCCAAACGGAATCCCCAACTCCTTTGAGCCTTCGGTAGACATCGATGCAGTTCGAAGGGTCTACGACAAACTCCTGTCCATCGACCAGGTGGAGTCTGCCCTGGTCAACGCCCTCATTTACCTCACTCCAAATGTGGAACTTGACCTGGAATATCTTGATGTGTATGAAGCAAATCCAGATTATCTGAATATCTTCATCATAGTGATGGAGAACAGCAACCTTCACAGCCCGGAGTACCTGGAAGTGGCGTTACCTCTGTTCTGCAAGGCGATGAGCAAGCTGCCGCTCATCGCCCTCGCTCGCCTGTCCAAGCTGTGGTCGATATTCGGCCTTCCGCACGTCCGCCGTATGATGGAAACCTTCCAGCAGCTCATCACCTTCACAGTCGTTAGTAATGAATATGGCGCGGAAAACCTGATAAACGACGACGAGACGGTGGTGGCTGCCACCAAGTGCTTGAGGGTCGTCTTCTACGCAAGCATCCTTGGCGGGGAGGTGGATGTCGAGCACAATGAGGAGGACGACGAAGATGCCGAGTCGGACGAACTGACGCTGCATGAGCTGCTGGGCGAAGACCGGCTCTACAAGAAGGGCCCGCGGGTTGACCCTCTGGAGAAGGAGCTGAGCGTCCGCCCCGTAGACAGCGTCAAACCCCTCATCCCGTTTGAGGATTTTGTCAATGAATTGGTGAACGAAGTGATTGAAATGGACAAAGATTTTACCTTCTTCAAAGTCAATGCGGAAACCAAGTTTTCCTTCCAGAGCTGCCCCTTCATCCTCAGCGTCATCACCAAGAGCCAGGGGCTGTATTACGACAACAGGATCCGCATGTACAGTGAGAGGCGCCTCACTGCCCTCTACAGCATGGTGCAGGGCCAGCAGCCAAACCCCTATCTGAAGCTCAAAGTACGCCGAGACCACATCATCGACGACGCCCTCGTCAGAGTGAGTCTCGGGGCGTCGGAGGTGTTGGTTTGCATTGGATGTAACGTGGTTGGCGCGGTCCCAGTGTGTGAATACATGGTAACTGTATTTCTTGCAGCTGGAAATGATCTCCATGGAGAACCCGTCAGACCTGAAGAAGCAGCTGTATGTTGAGTTCGAGGGCGAACAAGGCGTAGACGAAGGAGGAGTGTCGAAAGAGTTCTTCCAATTGGTATTGGAGGAAATCTTTAATCTGGACATAGGTTAGACTTGAAACAATGTTTTTTATTAAAAGCTTAATGCATGCGTTTTGCATCTATTGAGTTTTGTTCACGTTGTAGAAAACATCAAATACTTACATTCACTTGTTTGTAAAATGACTTTCTTAACAGGGATGTTTACCTACGACAATGACACCAAGCTTTTCTGGTTTAACTCATCCTCGTTGGAGAACGAAGCGCAGTATACGCTTATTGGGATCGTTCTGGGGCTCGCCATTTACAACAACTGCATCCTGGATGTTCATTTCCCCATGGTCGTCTACAGGAAGCTGATGGGCAAGAAAGGAACCTTCCTGGATCTGTCAGACTCACATCCAGTACACTAAATTTTTCTATATGAAGCTACATGTTCATGTGGATGTGTTGACATTTTACCGGCAGGGTTCCTGAAGCTTCCCTTTCTTCCTTGAGTCCAATATTTATTCTTGCTTTATGTTGTGTCCTTCCATTCTTACTGTATTTCCTTTTCTTTTTTCCCTACGCCTGTTCTTTCCTTATGTTATCCTTTCCTTCTTTACTTTATTTTATTTCCTTCTTAGCTCCTTCTTAACTTCTTCCTTCTATTCTACTTCTATTCACTCCTTGTGTCATTCCTTCCTCCCTACCTTCTCTTCGTCCTTGTATCCTACTTCTAGTTTTTCCTTTCGTCCACCTCTTTCTTTCCTTGCTTCCTTACTTAATTCATTCTTTCCTTCCTTCTTTCTTTTCGTTCTTTCCTACTTTCTTCCTTCCAGTTTCTGTTTTCCCAGAAAAGCCTGATTAAAGACTGATTATTTATGTAAGAATATCAGGGAAAGCAAATGTGAAAGGCTTGGAAGTCTGGAATTTGAGGCTGAAAATTTCAGGAATTTTCAGATTAAAAAATGTGAATTACTCCTCTAAAAAGAAAATGCAGTTTTTTTTTCAAGTTTCAGATCTACAGTAGCCCTTCAGATCTCATGTTTCTGCTGTGGCAGGTTCTCTACCAAAGTCTGAAGGAAGTGCTGGAGTACAGCGGCAGCCTGGAGGAGGACATGATGCTCACCTTCCAGATATCGCACACAGATCTTTTTGGAAACCCCATACTATATGACCTGAAGGATAAGGGGGACCAGATCCCCATTACCAAGGATAACAGGCAGGTGAGCTGTGTTTAAAGTCCAGCTTCTCTGTGGTTGTGGCCAACACTTCTTTTACATTTTATATATATAAAAGGTTGTAATCCTCAGTTTAGAACAGTGTTTTTCAACCTTTTTTGAGCCAAGGTACCGTACATTGTTTTAATTGAAAAAATCACGAGGAACACCACCAACCTAAAATGTAAACAAACTCTGTAGCCGCCTATATTACATATATAGTCATCCTTATCAAAGTGTCTTAAATAGGAATCAAATAAACACAAAAATTTATTTTTATCATATTTTACATTTCTTATTTCAAATTGCACTTAACATGTCCACTTCAAAAATACATCTGAACAGTACCACAACACTGTGGTGTGTGATGCATGAATGTAGTAACATCCATGCATCACTAATTCTCTTGTTTTAATGTAAATTGCTCTGTACCTACTGCCATGTAGTGATAATAAAATTACATGATTACGCCACTAGTCACTACTACAGCAAAGACACTCAAAGATGGCATTATTTGCAGATAATTAATTCGTTTTAAAAATCTATATTTTAAGACCAATTACGTATTTTCCAGACTATGAGTGCACCATGCTATAAACCGCACCTTCAAATTTTTTGAACACTGGTTTAGTGATGTAAATTTCTAATTTTATGCTCGTTGTTTTCATTATTTTCAACTGGGGCATCATTTCCGTAGAGTCTGAAAAGATTTCTGTGTGACTTCCACTTAGATTCTATTATCAGACCAGATTTTAAAGAAATAAATCCTACACATTCCCCAACATAGGCGGTCAGTTTTGTGGTTATTCCCAGATCTGAATCCTGACTTAAAGTATCTTCTATTCCAAAGTCACTGGTTTTACGTCTAGCTACACAGATATAGAACATGTTGGTTCCTCCTTTGAATTAGGTGTGTTTCACAATTACAAAAACAGGAATAAGAACTAAATGAAATAACCCACAAGCTCAGCTGAACATCCTGGACAGTAACCAGGGCAACAACCCCACACCGACTTGTCATTTCAAGAAAGAAAACAACAAAACTACAATGAAATGTTTGAACTTCTTAAAAATAATTGTTCTTTCTTTCTCTGTGTGTGTGTGTGTGTGTGTGTGTGTGTGTGTGTGTGTGTGTGTGTGTGTGTGTGTGTGTGCGTGTGTGTGTGTGATAGGAATTTGTTCATCTGTATGCAGACTACATCCTGAACAAAAGTGTGGAGAGCCAATTCAAAGCCTTTAAGAAAGGTTTCCTGATGGTCACAAGTGAGTCGCCGCTCAAATACTTGTTCAGACCGGAGGAAGTCGAGCTTCTGATCTGTGGGAGCAGGGTGAGAAAAAAAATTAGCAATCTCCATTTTTAATTTGGCAATGAATTGAAACTAAATAGAAAACAAAATAACTAATTTTGTGACTAGTTTTATGCAATTTAGAAAATCTAATGCCTAGACTTTAAATAAAAACGTAGTGTTTTTTTTCCATAAAATTAAGTTTGGAAGCAAATCTTAAATGTTCTTAATTTGACATCATGAAGCAAAAGTATTCACAATTCCTTTTCCACATTTCGTCACATTAGCAGTTTTTCAATGAACAACTGCATTAAATTTCCACAAAATAATGACACTGAAAGTACCAGAAGTACTTTTAGATCTTTTTTCTTTATATCTTAAAGGTTGAAAACTAGTTGTTGTTTTTTTTTACATAGTTGTTCAAAAATATCCACATCCCATAGAAGAACAAAAGTTTTTTTTCTTTAGTTTAAACCCGGAAAGTTGAAATAAAAATAGAATTTCTATAAAAATAACAAATATTTATCCAAAATAATAATTATAAATTAACTTTTTTCAAAATGTCGTGTAACATTTGTGGCTCTAAAAGCCTTTGGCTAAGAGCCAAAATGGCTACCTGGAGTGTGAACGTTTATCGAGTTGGTTTTCAGGTAACAAAAGTTTGTAGTTATGTCGCATCAAAACATGGAAAATGGATGTGAACGTTTGTAAGTCGTAAGAATGACCACAGTGGTTTTACCCTCAGCTACTGCTCCTGTGAAGGTCATAAACTGTGTTATGGAAAAGTGAAGTTATTGATTAACTTTCCAAACAAGTCTTTGTATTCTAAGTATTTAGCTATATTGTACAGACATTCCTCTTATAAAACTGCATCCTTTAGTCTCATAGTTTAAGAAAAGAATACAAAGTATTAAGAACTGATAATATAAGTTCTCTCTTTTTTCCTTAGAAACTTGATTTTGAAGCACTTGAAAAGACAACAGAATATGACGGAGGTTACACTAAGGACAGTCAAATTATCAAGTAAGTCCATTCAATGTCTTTAACTTTTGTCTCAGCTGTAAATGTTCTCGTGGTTTTATTGGAGACACTAAAAAAACAAGGAATTATGAAAACTTGATTTTTTAAAAATTATTTTGTACTAATGGGATCTTTTGAGTAAGAACATAAAAATATTTTCTGATAACACTCAGTTATTGTTTCATGAACTGACGGTCTGATGGTTCGCCGTCCAACCGTCATTTTCCGTTGTCCTCCTGAGCGTCACACTAAGACCACGCGAGGGATCATTTTCTCAACAGAACAAGATTATTTTCTAATTTTGGGGGGGAACCACATAAAAGATGTCCCTATTGTGGACAGCTGCTTTTTTTTATAAGAGTGCAAGATGTTTTTCAAAGTCAACCTCCAGTGTTAGTCAGTGATATTCCTCTCAAGGACAATTGGATTAATGTTACAACTTGGAAATTTATGTTATAAATTGAATCTGATTCATATGCAGTATGGAATTTGATTTGAGTACTTTGAAGATCTGGATAAGTATGGAAAAATATTTGTATTTCCAGACTTTATTCCATGTGTCACCAAAATACTGAAACCTTCTACTTCTTCTTTCATTATGTCCTTTGTTTCTTCTGTCCACTCTAGTGTCCTCCTTTCATTCTAGTTTCTAATTTCTCCAGGTTCCATATTAAAGTGGAAATATATGCCATAAAGCCATAGTGAAGTTTAGCATTTTAAAACACTGACAACTCTGGAATATCTTTTTTTTTTTTTTACATGCAGAATGCAAAGGAATTCTGAATTAATGTTCGTTTTTGGCTGCAGAGACTTCTGGGAAACCATCCACTCTTTTGGAGAGGAGCAGAAACGACTTTTTCTCCAGTTCACCACGGGAACAGACAGAGCTCCGGTTGGAGGTCTCGGTAAATTAAAGATGATCATCGCGAAGAACGGCTCCGATTCAGACAGGTACAACTGGTCCAGGCAACTTCCCGTTGAATTCCAACACACTCATCTCAAATAAACGTTTTTTATTTTTATTTTTTTGCGGTTCATTGCAGACTACCAACCTCCCACACCTGCTTCAACGCCTTGCTGCTCCCTGAATACTCCTCCAAGGACAAACTGAAAGAGAGACTCCTCAAGGCCATCACTTACGCCAAAGGTTTTGGAATGCTGTAATGGATTTCCAAAGAGAGTTTTCTGTCTGTGTGGGAAAGAAACAAAAAAGGGAATACCACCAAAAACAACAACAAACAAAATGCTGCAATAATAATTCTGTGCCTAATGAGTCTCTCACAGACAAACTCCACTGTTGGCCTTCCACGCTTAGCCCTCGCTTGCTTTGTAACCTTGTCACTTGTAGGCATTAGAAATCCCAAATAAGTTCAGCCTTCTCCCATCCCCTCATGTTCTGGTTCTGAAAAAAGGCAAAAACCCGTTTGTGAAACTGTGAAAGTGCGCTTACGTGTAGCACGTAAAGTATATTTATGAAGTTAGTTTGACTTCTGATGCCTCTGACGTTTTTGGAAATGTAGCAGTATTTAGTCCTCACTGGGCCTGACGGTGCTCCTTGGCTGCGATTGACTGAGTTGAAGAAGCCTTTTATATTACCTGCTCACTGACCTTCAGTTCATTTTATGATTGAAACCTTTGTGCCGTGCCTCCTGTAGCGGATATGGACTAAATATCGTTTGCTGTGATCCTGATGTTATGGTGTTGGCTAAGTGTTTTAAAGGGGCAGTGTTATGTAAAATTGACATTTTGTTTTCGCTTTACATCATGTTATGATGTTATTCCCTCATCAAAAACACACCTGGAGTGTTGCTTTTTCTTTAACGTTTGTTTGAGTAATCCTTGAATCTCCCATGGCAACCATTGTGGGTACATAAACACATTTTCCACTCCTTTCAGCTCCTCCACACTCGTGGCAATAGCAATTAGTAAACTACATCTCATTGAGATGCTCCTATAGACAGCTGTAAGTGGCTTTATGGAGAAACGTTGTGATGTCTTCCTGAAGGCTGAGTTTCAAAAAGAACAGGAGCTTCTTTTTTTTTAAGGTTTTGTTGGCTCTAGTGGCCTTTATTTGAAAGTAGTTTGACAAGAAAGAGGGTTATGAGAGAGGGGGAAGACATGCGGCAAATGTCGTCAGGCCGGGAATCGAGCCTGCGACCACCGCCATGAGGACCAAGGCCTCAATACGTGGGTTGTGCTTTGCCCCTGCGCCACCACAGCAACCCCAAGAACAGGAGCTTCTTAAAGAGACAGAGGCCCAATATCAAGAATTTAATTGCGAAGTCAAATTTCTTTCAAGTCATGTTGGATATATACAGCATTTTTATAACAACTGACAGTAACATAGTTACTCGATTGTGCCATAAAATGGCACCATGTGCCTGGAAAGTACATAATTCCGCCCCTTTAAGATTACTTAGCGATTGGTTTAGTGTGTCAAATCTTTTTAAAAAGCGTCTCTTGGCTTGTTTCCTATGAGTTACTGATTTGCACACTTGTCCGTGCAAATGCCAAATGTGCAAGGCCTGTTTATGGGAAACAGCCACAATAAGTGTTTGATTTGGCCAAGTATCTCAGGTATGTAAAGAATTTGCAGAAAATGTGAAAACCCCTTCTGTAAACTCTCCAATATGCAAGGTAAATAAAGTTGAAAAATTGTAGTTTTGTTGTAAATTCCTGTATTCACATGGTATAAAAATAACTGGCATTTGATCACTAGCTTAAGTCACAGATTTCTTTTCTGTATGGTGAAAAATCTGTGCCAAGACGTTGCGCTAATGCTGATATCTCAGCAGTGATATTACGCAGCGTCACGTTACTCTGTAGGTTCACATCCTGGAGTCTTGAACTGGCTACAACTGATAACAGCTCAACCTACTTTCTGATTAATGTAGCTATTAACTATTTGACCACATGGGGCACTCAAAGCATCCCCAGCTGGTTAGTTCATTATTAGAAATGGTCAAAACAAATAAAACAAAATGGCCACTTTAACTCTATTGAGTAAATGGTGCACTGTGACAAAATGGTACACAGTTCAAAAAGTGACAGTCAAAGTTACAAAATGTGGTAGGACTTGATGTTTCCTAAAATTCATTTCATTTTCTAATGTTTATACCCATGTAGTATGTTTTTTGATAAACTAACAAATTTGGCTAGATAGGAACCAGTGAGATATTACTTGCGTGGATGGTTTAAAAGCTACCTAGAAACACCAACATTAAAATTAATTTATCAGGTTAAGTAATAGATGCTGTATGAGGAGTTGAGGTGTTCAGCAGTTCCAGCTTGTTGTTAATTGAAAAATTATTTTTGATTGCTAGCATTTAAAGAGGCTGGAATTGTAAAGTAAGGCAGGAATTGTTAAGACAGTAATAGTCATAAGCAGCTAGTTACGATCCACCAGAAATTAGTTGGATATGATCTGTTTTCAAAGTAAGTTTGACACTTTTATTCACACATAGACAAAGAAGTTATTTAATATGAACATTTTATTTGCATATAACATTCATATTTATAAGAGTATGCTGACGGTAACATATAAACAATACTGGTTTTTAAAATGTTGACATTTTTATACAATAAACAGTGCAGCTTAAGAAGAGCAATACATTTACCTGAATAATCTGAATTCTTATCAGGGAATAAAAGAGTCATCCTAAGGCTATGAAAAGCCAATTTTTGGCATAAACAAGTGCTTCCGCTCAACACACTCAAATTGTTTCAAGACGACAAAAGTAGCGGTCAGTCAGAAAGCACAAAAACAGACTCTCTGCTTTCACTGTACACAGTTTGACACATAATGTGATGATAATAAACACAACGTATAAATAGTTAAAAATGTGGGCATTTATATGAAATAAAAGAGAATCACTTTCAAAGTTCTCCAGTGTTTGTTTTTTTTTCACTGGACCTTTTTGTCTTTGTCAGCCACCACTTCGGCGAGGTCCTCCGGTTTTATTAATTTCACTTTTCCCTCCATCTGAGTCACCCTCTGCTTCAGCCGTGCCTGGGTGGAGGTAAACTCTGCCATTAGCTGAGCAAACTTGGTCTGCATAACATCCAGGTTGCCCTGCATTTTCACGATCTTCTCGTCCAGATCTTTGGGGTCCGCGCCCGCATTCGCCACCGTCTCGTCGATTAGGTTGTCTTTCATCAGGATGGCTTTGCCCTTTTCTTCCAGAGCTTTCTTGGCATCTGGATACTCGGTGAGCGCCTCCATCAAGTCGTCTTTGGACAAGGCGAAGAGATCAGAGTAACCCACACTTCGGATGTTGGCCGTTCGTCGGTTACCGGCTTTACTCCCCTTGATGCCTAAGATACTGATTTCTCCAAAGTATGCCCCGTCGCTGAGCACCACAAACTGAGTGACTCCGTCATCAGCCACCACTGCCAACTTTCCTTCCTTAATGATGTACATCTCCCTGCCAATATCCCCTTTCTTACAGATGTAATCTCCAGGACTGAACACCTGTGGCTGCAGCTTGAGCACCAACTCGATCAACAGACCAGCTTCGCAGTCCTGGAAAATTCGCACTTTCTTTAGCGTATCCAAATGGACGTTGATGGCGATCTCTGCCTTAAGCTTGTCCGGGAGACTTTTCAAAACTTCTTTCTCATCGCAGGTCTTCTTTTCAGTCCAAAGATAGTCAAACCATTTGATCACTCTGGCCTCCAAGTCTCTGGTGACTTTTCGAAACTGCATGTACTGCTTTATGGAGTCAATCTTTGCCTGAAACTCGGCACGAGAGGCATTCATGTTGGAGATCATGGCACCAACGTTACCGACGATACTAGCAAAGATTAGCACACCGGTGAGAAAGTCCATAATGACAAAGAGGAATTCAACGTCTTTTACTGGTGCTGGAGTTTCTCCGATGGTGGTGAGGGTGAGTGTCGACCAGTATAGGGAGTAGATGTACTTTCGTGCCAAGCGACCGTGCTCTGGGTGACTGATGTTGGGATAGACCCACGTGTCAGATCCAAAGCCGATGCTCTTCGAAATGGAAAAGAAAACACAAGCATTCCAGTGGATGATGATGAGGATGTAAAGCACGAGATTGCTGATACGAAACATGTTTGGGAAGCTGGTTCTCGTCTCGGTGCGCTCAAAGAACTCAAAGAGCCTCTGGATTTTGCAAAGACGGTTGAAACGAAACTCTGGGTTGTCAAATCCATACTGCAGAAAGAGCAGGTCTGTGGGTATCATTGACATCATGTCGTATTTGAACTGAGATGTTGTTCTGTATTTAGCTCTCAGCTTTTTGCCATCTTTTACCAACAGTCCTTGTTCAAGGTAACCTAAGAGAAGCAAAGCACAAAATAAGAGACCAGTCCACAACATACAGTAAAGACTAAGAAAAAAACAAATTTTTTTCATTAAATATTTCCAGAATTCGGACCTGTTCTTGATCTGACAAATGTGTCCATGTAGTAGATGATGTCTGAGGTATAGTCCAAGACTATCCAGAGTTTGGTATACGAAGATTGGAGCTCATTAAAGGAGGCCCTAGAAAAAGAGAGAGAAGCAAAAATCAGCAAAGAACTTTTGTATTCAGGAAAATGATAGTAGTACTAAAAGACAGTACCTTGTTACAATCATGATCAGGTTATAAAACACTGGGCCTGCAATGACACTCAGCCATCTGTAGTATTGGTCCGCAGATGGATCCATAATCCAGATTTCTTTCCTGAAAACAAGTTGGTACTTAACAACGGCAATATGAATAACATTACAGAGAAAACAGATTTTTTTCCCCCTTCTGAAATTCAAATTACAAGCTGGACTAGCATCGGCCTACAGTCTCTAACGCAATACTCACGGAGGTTCCTCTTTCTTCTTATCGTCTTTTTTATCATCTTTCTTCTCGTCTTTCTTTTCATCTTTCTTCTCGTCTTTCTTTTCATCTTTCTTCTCGTCTTTCCTTTCATCCTTTTTCTCGTCCTTATTTTCTTCTTTCTTGTCTCCGTCCTTATCGTCTTTTTCCTCTTCCTTTTTCTTGTCTTTCTTAATCTCATCTTTTTTGTCCTCTTTTTTGCTAGAGATCACAAGCTCAGTTTTAACAGTGTTGAAAAGGGACTCAGAGTGGGGAGGGATGCGAAAAGTGCAAGCTACCGATCTACATAGGGAGCAACTTCAGGAAGACTAACTTAGAATTGAGGTTTTTGTTGTAAGGTCCGATGTAGGTCATATTTTCCCCCAGCAGATGGCGCAGCATGCTTAGAGTTCTAATGGAGGTAAATTCGTCTCTAATTTGCAAACCCACATCCACTTGCAACAGAAAAAGTTAAGAAGTCGAGGGGAAGCTGTCATTATCACCATAATTAGTATCAGTATTTATCTTTATGATGCTTGTAAAAGCAACAGGAAGAAGGGAAATACATTTTCTACGGTTTTTGTTCTAGCTACTGGCTAACTGCATTAGCTACAAGAAGGGAGGCTATAAATACTATAGATGTATATCTATATTTACTATTGAAAACTTGGGTACACTTACTCATCTGTGTTGTTGCAGTTATTTATGTTGTAAGTAGCAAGAGGCCACTTACTGGAAAGACTTAGAAAAAGAAAAACAGAAAGAAATGTCTTAAGATATCTTACCTAGATATATTTCTAAATACTAAATACTAAAATACCTAAAAGTGAAAGTAATTTTTTTTAAACAAACTTAAGATCTTTACAGTTAGCCAACAAACTAATATACAAGATTATTTTTTGTTTTCAGTTGTTTTGTTTTTTAACCATATAAGTGCTGAATTTTATTTTCTTGTATATTTGACAATGTAAAAGGTACCAAAGAGGCATAGGGCCAATGAAAATTAAAATGTCAGAATCCTTTTATTCAGTAATGAAAATAATAGACTGCCCTTACTTAGTCTTTATATTCAGAATAAATGCATAACACATATTGAAGCATTGCCTGCTCTAGTCTAGATGCTTTATTTATAAATTTATTTTTGCTCTTTACCTCTTGTCCACACCCAAACTGAATGTTGGGCTGAGACACAAAATATCCTAAAAAACAAGTTTTCAAAAAGGACAACTTTGTGTCATGAACTGGATAAACAGAGGTTCACTAATGGAACAAGTTGGTGTCAGGCCCCTCACATGTATCGCCTGCGCTGCTGGAAACTGTTGAGGAGGGGGTGCAGTGCGGTTTGGGCTGCGTTTCTCTTTTCATTTTTACCCAGGAAGCACATTGGCTAAACCGTGAGTAAAACAGTCACTGGGACTGACTACTATATATTCCTTTGAGGGACAGTAACTTTAACATCACATACACCTTTCTGAACAGGCGAGGGCGCACTTTCTCCGTCTGTAATCAGACATTAAAGCAACTTGAAACCATTCCACTCTCCCTGGCACCTCCAGACCCGGGCCCCCATCCGGGCCCGAGCCGGGGGGCAGCCGCACCCCCAGCCCCCCCCCCATAGCTCCGCGCCTGCAGAGGCCTGCACATTCCCACCAGTGAATTTTCCTGACTACTTCCATAGTTATCGGCTTGGCAAGCAGCAAATCACACCATGTTTTTCAAACTTGCAGTTACAGAAAAAAACTCAACTCGAGTGTGACCGAGCTCACACTTTGAGACAAAAATAAAGCAGTTTATGGTATTGTTTTTATCCTTTGTTTGTATTTAATGTCACTGTTAGCACCACATGCTAGCATACCATAGATTTAACATAGATCTTTGGTTTTAAGAAATGGTCTGGGTCAAAACTAGAGTTGCCAACTGTGTCATATTTGCCGGGATGTTCGGCATTTTAAGCCAAATTGAAGTGGTGCCTTATTTAACCACAGCCTGCAATTTGTATTTACAAACACTAGATGGCACTCCTCTCCTTACTTAATAGATCTAGATTAGAAAAAGCAGCGCCGCGCGGCTGTGCTTGGTCTGCTAGCGCTTCTGATCCGAGCTAAATCGAAAAATGTGTTTTACATACTTATATAGACTAAAAAATACAAAGAACAGGAGACTCTTCAACTGCAAACATGTATGGGAGCAAAAGAACCGGTGACTGAAGGTTTTTGCAGGTTATGCCATCGGGAGTTTTCAAACCGACATGAAGGTGACAATGATTAATCTCACCTGTTTAAGTAAAACGTACCTAATGTGCTTTTGAGCAAAAATGCATATTAGGTCATGTTTATTTAGAATTAAAAACTAAGTGTGATTAGTTTTTAATTCTATTTACACTACACATCTTGATTTAGAAACATCCTTCTGTTTACTGAGACCAGCTGAAAAGATGTAAGAAAATAAAAACATTGTGTTGATTAAATCCCTCTTGTTAATCTTTCACATTAAATGGACATAACTCATTCAACTCAAAAAATGCTGAATTAGTTAAATCCAATATTTAATGTTACTCAAATGTTGGAGAAATAAAAATATATTGTGGGATGATGTCACAATTGCTACATTACTGTCATTAGTCCCGCACCTTGGTGGAGCTGTCCCTATTTTGGAGGTGCTGCTTTGGCAAGCTTAATCATAACAGAGTGTAAACCAAGTTCATGGAATCCAATATTGAGCATATGATTGAAAATTGTGGCTCTCCCGGTCGATTATCTCGCTAAATGATTTTGTTTAACGTTACGTCGTTTCAAAAGACACTATACTGTAAATGGACACCGTCTAGTGACTACAAAACAACAGCATACTTACTTTTTCTTTCTTTGTGCGTCGCTCTCCCCACTGGTTGCATCCTTAAGGGCCGGGCCTCTGATGCGCTCCAGGAAGGAGTCATTCCTCTCCTCTACAGGGTTCACTCTGTGGGATACCCAGTCCCGCAGCATGAGGAAGAGGTAAGACAGCCTAAAAGGTCAGTGGGAGGTGAAACGGCACAAAGTGACATCGCTCTACGCCGGGGATGGATTATTCATCATGTTGGCTTAGAAGAAAAGCAAGTTGTGATGGAGGTAACTGATATAATGACAAATGTATCAAAATAAAAGTTCTTAATATTGATTCCGTACTTGTACGTGTGGTAAAGCGATGTGTAGGACCTCCAGATGGCCGTTAGAAGTAAATGTACCTAAATGTATTGGTATCCATAGTGACTATATCAACTTGCACCTACTCCCAATGTCCATTGACATCTTTTTATTGGTATTTTCGGTTTCTCCAGTCTTTGTCCTTAGTCGCCCCAAATTTGAACTTAGCTCACAGGTTCTGTTTAAATTTGGGTCAAGCAAAGTAATGCATTGAAGGTAAGGATAGGCTGACATGTCAAAGTACATCCTCACTTTCACTTTTCACTTTCCATCTGTACTTCTGTGCTTACAGTAGCCTTGTCTCCATTGACCATACGATTGCGCCATTTAATATTTTAAAAATAAACTCACTTGATGGAAACACGGTAATAAAACGGCGATACAAAGTCTTGGCGCTGGGATGAGGTGGTCTTTTGGCTCAATTGAAATTGGTTTATTTTGCAAAACTTCTATGGAAATACTTTATTTTGCATCTGGTTGTTCATCACTGGTTGTTGGTACATTCATCACAAAGAAGATGACGGGAAGTAGTTGGAAGATGGTGGTACGACATGTTTTTAACGACTTATTGCGTGAACAAACTTATTTACGTCAGATTTAATGTATACCTCAATTGTGAACTTGCTACTTTTTGACCTTAGCGGAGTATTGACTATAGTTTGGGCACATTTGTAATTGAAACGCAGCTGCTGTTGTCTTTACAAAAATTTTTTCTGCTAGAAGAGACAAACTAGGTTTTGCATCTTTACTTCCTGTTAGCAGCCCACAAGGCACAAATGAGTCCAAATCATTTCAACCTGCCATTTTTTTTTGCAAACATCCATGTGAGATCAAACAAAGCAAAGTTTTTTTTCTTACTCTACCCCTACTTATTAGTACTCAGAATGTAAAAGAGCATAGACGTTCACCTGGTCAATGCCCCACCACCTCTGTGTGGGCTCCTACGAGACCCTGAGGACAAGGCTCTCGCGGAGGCGTCATCACAAAGAGAGTGGGCCCTAGGAGACAGAAGATAAGGTAAGAGACACTCATTTGATCTTGGGATCTAAAAATTATTACAGCACTCCAAGGATCTCCGGTATTGGAACGCAAAGTGAATTTATTCCCTAACTCGGCTTTCAGACCTGCTGTCCCCATTTTCCATGGCAGCGAGTTCATCGTCGGATGTGTTGGTGGACGGCCGATGTCTTGCTGAAAAGGAGCTTTCACTGCACACTTTTGCCATCTTGTTGTAGCTGCCTGTACGGAACACACAAACACACACACGCACACACACACACACGCACACACACGGTCAGTTGGACTGAAACATTGTTGTGAATTAATTAATTAATGGAAGGTGTAAATGTGTTAACTGGGTCCCGACATCTGTGTGAGAGTGCCACCTAAAAATACTTCTTGTTCCCTGAACACTAAACAAGATCAGTGTCGTCTTTTGATGAACCCACCCAGCCGGCTTTTAAAATAATCTATGGCTTACAGGTAGAAAGAATGCAGTGGCTGTGTTTAGTGGTGTATACAGCAGGTTAAGTCTATTAGAACGCAGCTTAGAGAGCAAGTACAACAGTAAGTGGCTGAGAGCCCCAGCAGGCTGCAGAGACGGCCCGATCTGGAGAAGAAAAAGGTTCTATTTTTTTACATGTTGCACAGAGATTCACACCAGAGTCTTAAAATGCACAGTTTTCATGATCCTGTTCCGTTTTTACGAAGACGTCTCGTCTTATCTATGTCCAGGTAATGACTCGTTGATCTCTGGGTAAAACCAGTGGTTGTAACACGTGCACTCATGTAGATTACAGCTAATACCGAGGAGTTAAGCTACCCCCACTAAATTCAATCACACTGAGAGCATTGCCAAAAAGCTAAGTGTTTGAAGGGTGACGGGGGGTGAAATCAGCGGCGTCTGCTCCGTAAATATGAGCAGCATCACTATCGTGCGGCTACACAGCAACTTTGTTGACTAGCTTGTTTACGTTTATGCGCTGCATCGAGAGAGCAAAGGTCACTCGGCGTCACTTTGCTGTGATTTGAATATTTTTTGAGTCAAAGGGTCAAAATCTGTCTCTCGAGCTCAGTGGCGTCAACAGTATTGTCATTTCCTGAGTTGTGATGCAAATTTCTTTAACCGAATTTGAAGAATGAGAAAATACTCAAAAAAGCTTTACTGTGCACAGATTTATAATAATAATAATAATAATAATAATAATAATAATAATAATGATAATGGTAATACTGGTATAGGACTTTCCTAAGTTCTCAGGGACACGTTGTAGAGGAACAATATAAAATCAAACAATGTAAAATAGCAGAAGAACTCACAAAGAGGACATACGCATTAAAAGCTATTTTAAACAGATGGTTTTGGCTTTTTTTTATTTCCGTACATGATATGCAAATCTAAAGCAAGCAATACTACTTTACTATTCTGCAGCCTTACAAGGATTCAAAACTGTCTTTTATAAACCTTTAATATCCCATTTTACAGCTAAATAGTCACAGTGAACCAACAACTCACTTGTTTGATGTTTCCTCACGCTGACATTCTCAAACTGGCCCCAGCAACCACAATCCTCTCATTTCTCTGATATAGTTCCATCTTCCCAAATGAAAATGGGATCTTTCTTTTGTTTTCTTCTTTTTTTATTTTATTTTTTTACTACGTCTTTGATGGTGGTGTTTTGCTTGATCCAAGCGAGGTATTCCAGTAGAGTAGTCACCGGTGCGCAGTCACCACAAAAATAACTGAAGGCTGTCCATAATTAGATCCAGGAGCTCTGCAGCCTGAGGTCGTGCAGACTGAGCTGCGGTTCCCAGGAACAGACAAAGGGGGAGGAGTCCTGCACCGTCGCTGCACCTGCCATGACCGCCTCTGACAACAGGTTAGCCACAAAAAAAAAAAGCCATCCAGTTGCAAATGTTTACATGGTGAGATCATATCTTGCAGCTGGATTTGAATCTGTCTTTGTGGGTGTCTGAATCAGCAGGACTACAGGAAGCTTAAAAATGTAATCGGAAGAAAATGAATGCAGTTATTTTCAAATAAATAAATAAAAAAATTCTTTATTGACCCAAAGGGAAATAAAATTTTGCTGTAACTCAAATTACTCAAGATTCTTCAGAGAGTTATTGTAGATGGTGATGGTGATGGCTGTGGGACAGAAAGACCTCCTGTAGCAGCCTGTATTACAGAGAATTTGAAGAAGCCTCTGACTGACGGCTCTACGTTTTTCTGTGACCGTCTCATTATGTGAAATTCTTGTTTGCGCCGTCATCTCCAGAGGTTCCACAGTAGTCCCTCGGACAGAACCAGACGTCTTCACCGGATCGTTGAGCAGCTGTAACGTGTCTATTTCAGTTTTACACTAACAGCCTCCAACAATATTTACCATTTTCTCTTATGACCCTCATTTATTTGGTAATATTCAGTCCCTCACTAAAATATTCATATCCCTCAAACCTGTTCATATTTCAAGTCTTGACTTTGACTGGACCACTCTGTAAAGACATGAATGTGCTGTGATGGTGGCTCTCCACCGACTGTCCACTGTGACGTTTTGCAACATTGTTTTATTTGGATCAGTCTAAATTCAAATCTGAAACCGGAGGATTTTCAAGTACGTAATATGTTTTATAAAGATTATGACAAATATGACTAAAATTTAGTGGTTCTTAATTCTCTCACGCACCTTTTCAGCTCTTCCCATGAACTCTCCATGGATTTGACATCAGGGTTTTGTGAAGACCACTCCACAAATGGGTATTGTTAAGAGAATAAAATCAAAAACTTCTGGCTCGTTATATTCTCTTGTGCTCCCGGATTCAATGATTCCATGCGTGGAAATAAAAGCCACAAGTATAACATGACATCAACAACACACACTTCATACAGACTAAAACAGACATTCATTTACCTGAGACAAATGGGAAAGAAGAAGAAAGAAAAGCAAAGACGTCTTTGGAGAGTTGCAAAAGCTATTCTGATTTGTTACTCCTGTGTACAAACTTTAATAGTAAAGGCGTGATTTTCTCTTTAATATATTCAAATAAGGCGTATCTCTGCTGGTTTCAAACTTTCTTTTAAGTTGTATCCTCCCTCGACTTCTGTTAAATTCTGAGAGAGCAACTGTCCCTTTCTAAACAGAGAAGAACAGAGTTCCTCATTAACTGTCCTGAACTCCTGCTGTTTTATGGCTTTCTGAGCAGAGAAAAACAGAGATAGGCATTTTACAGATAAGTGTGAAATCTGGAATCTCTCCCGTCTTCTCCCTACTCACATACCTCAAAGAGAAACTTGAAATCCTGTAGGAATTTGAAGCAAATGTTGTCTCCACAGACCTCATTTGTTTTCCTGTCATTCAGCACTTCAAAAGATTGACTCTTGCTGTAAACCAAAAGTAACACAAAAGTCAGCGCGGCAGAATGAGGTGAAATTCCTTTTTCTAACCTATCAAATGAAAGAATCAATCCTGAGTATAAGAATTAACACGATCATTTTCCAAGAGCCTTTCACCATATACCTGAGCAATTTTCAAATACTAAACAAAAGATTTTCTTTCACACATTTTCTATTTGATTCTGATAAACTAACAGATATTACAGTTTCAGAATGAATTAGTCACTAACTAAAATTATTAACTCTAAAACTATGATTTGACTATTTTCAATCAGAGCATGCTGTTAATAACTAAGAAAAATGTCTTACAAATTAGATGATAGTGGTTTTAGATATTCTATGTTGTATTCGGTTTTTCACCAATCTTCCCACCATCCCAGATGCTAGTTTGGAAGACTTTTGATGATCTTCCGTGAACAGAGTAAACTTCTCTCTCCCACACTCATCCAAGTGATACTGCCTTCCTGCAGATGCTAATTTTCTGGCCTCCCGTCCTTTCTCATAACACGATAGGCCTCACTCAGAGCTCCCTTTTAATCTATATCTATCTTTCCTTCCTGTAAATTGAAAACATACCCATCAATAGTTTTGGATTAAATCATTAACACAAACCTATTCTAAATTAAGAATTTTGTTCAAAATAATCAATATACCTTTTTCACATGTCGTAAGATTAACTATATTAAACACTAAAAATATAAATGTTTCCTCCACAGTATGTTAACATATGATGAGGTATTTCGTGTGAAGTGTAGCGATATTTACGGTACTTCTAAAAGAAAACATCACGGGTCTCGTTATAGCGCCTGCTGCTCGGCGGCCCAGGCATAAGGTTAAAGAGAAATCCCTTGGCAATATACGGCGCTGCCAAGCTAATCCCAGATTAGACTTGAGTACCTATTTCAGCCAGCTAATGCCCCCTCGCTTAAAGCAATAGAACGTTTTGCCTTTTGTGTTGATATTGCATTGAGTGCGCCGTCAGACACGCTGTATGTTCCCAGTGATCGGCACTTGGATGTTTTCAGCTGAGAAACTCCATTAGAGATTGTCTCCTTTATTTTGATTTGATCAAAAACACATGAATTTGAAAAGTTTTCGTATCTGTGTTTATCACAAGCTGAATGAAATGAGGACTATGATATTGTTTGGATTAATCACTACTTAAAGTAGGTTTAAGATAACTTGCTTGTTGTGGTCTATTTTCTTTCAGTCAGGGAGTGAATTGGCCAGTAGCCCTCAGATACAGTGATCTTATGAGAGCATCTTGGCGTTCCTGCTAAAAGTCAGACAGCCCTCACGGCATCTTAAATCTTAGCTTTCTAAAGTACAGTTGCTCCTCCCTCATTAGCTTACACATGAAGTGCATGTTTTGGAGTTTTTATGTTGTCTTTTGGTTTTCAGTTTCTCTTGTAAGTTACACTTTGCTATGAAACACCAAATATGTGTGGAAGGAAGGTTATATCAGCTCATCAGGAAGGCCAGCTCTGTCCTAAGATGACCCCGCAATTCAATGCAGGTGTTAGGAGACAGAAGGATAAGGATTTCATTCTTGTGTGAATCTGCATTTCATCGACTTGCCTGTCAGTTGGTGCTCCTGAATTTACCCACAAAAGGTCATTTCTATTCTAAAGTAACGTAGCGCAACGCAGCGCAGCGTAACGCAACGTAACGCAACGCAGCGTAACGCAACGTAACGCAACGTAACGCAACGCAACGTAACGCAACATAACGCAACGCAGCGTAACGCAACGTAACGCAACGCAGCGTAACGCAACGCAGCGTAACGCAACGCAGCGTAACGCAACGCAGCGTAACGCAACGCAACGTAACGCAACGCAACGTAACGCAACGTAACGCAACGTAACGCAACGCAACGCAGCGTAACGCAACGCAGCGTAACGCAACGCAGATCAAAGCAGCGCAATGCAGCGCAACGTAACGTCTTCATTGTCATTGTAATTTTTATTACAGTGTACACAAGCACAACAAGATTAGGGCACAGTTCTTTCCTTTGTGCAATTATGTGAAACAATAAATAAGTAAATAAACACGCTATACACAATCTAGCATGACATCACATAGTGTCAAAAAGCGATTTTCAGGGTTACAGTCCTGTTGTAAAAAGTGTCCCTCACTCGGTCTGTTCTTGTTCTATTCTAGAATATAGCAAAGCAGATTATTTAAAGCTAAATGTTTAGTTAATGAGGTCTTTTGTGAGGCAACTAGTTCTTATGAAAAATAAAGACGGTGGATTCACTGTAGATTTTTGCACTGCTTTCTCAAACTAAACACGAGCAAACCGCAGGTTCGGCAGCCTTCTAGTGTGCAAAGCTCTTGCGAAGAAAAAAGTCCACCACAAAGTACTCTGATTCAGTTTGCCCATAATTAAATAAGTATTACTCATGTGCTTGAATATAATCTAATCAAGACAAATCAAATTAGATCCGACCAAATCAAACTTCTTGTCATTTTGTTGTGGTTTAAAATGAAACACAATAGGGCTTCACTGGGATCTCTGACGTAATTGAAACAAGACAAAATTGTGCAGTAATGTCGTGTATAAAGTACAGATTCCTTACAAGGAGCAATCTTAACTTGTCTCGTTTCATTGGCTGTTTGACTTCCTCATTGGATGCCAGTTCTAATAAATATTTAGAGTCTATTGTTTTCTGTGGGCCTCTTTATTCTTGTTTGTGAGATTAGTTTTTGATGAAAGCTGATGGAGAACCACCATGTCGTTGTGTAGTTGTTGGATTTTCTGTCTTATGGTGTGGAACTTGTTCAGAATAGAAACATTTTTGTCCTCAGCATTTCAAAGTGCATTACACCATAGATAGAACATCATATGAAACAAGCAGCAAATATTACATTTTGTCAAATGCCATCATCAAAATAATCAAAAATGTTGACCAATGTTCCAGTTTCAGTAGATGAAGTTAGCTCTCGAGTTTCTTATTTATGTCTGCTCTCATATATTTGATCTCCATCTGATAGCCTTTCATGCTCACAAGATGTGTGGAAATTACAACATTCTAATTCCCTATTTAACAATATTACATTTCTTCAGGTTGTTGAAAAACATTACTATATTAGTCAGGGTTTCCCCCAGTGTATTATAAGCCTGGCGGGCCACCAGGCTTTACTTGTGCCCCCCCCCACCACCCCCACCCCCCAGGCTAAGCATTGTTAACTTATTTTAGTTTGTTTTTTAAATTGCTCTTTTTAAAAAAAGACTTTGTAGTTGGAGTTTAGGTATTAAGTTTCCAGTCTTCCAATAACACATAATTATTAAGTGATATTTTCAAATTTCCCGTCAACTATAAAAAAAATGTAACTCAAAAACACAGTGAACCGCTGCATGACTGCCGAAGCGCCCCAAGCACCTCACTTAGCAAGTTTTCTGGGGAAAACTCTGCTAATTACTAATTTAAAAAAAAATAAAAGTAATGATTGTAATTATTTTTTTTGCCTGTCACATGGATCGTAACAAAAAGCATACACTGGAAAAAAAAAGTTTCTTTGAATCAATTTTTTAAAAAATGGCAAATTTTTTGACAGACAATTTTATTAGTTTTGCTCAAGCTATATTTCCGATTCAAAAAAATCCGATTTCAAAATCATGAATTATTGCTAATAAAATTAACTGTACCAAATTAGAGTAATTTATTTTCTTAAGTAGTTTCAGAGAAACGTGGGGGTGGGGGTTTCAGTGTAGAGCAGATTTGATTGCGGCTGTTGATCTGAAAGGACCGACAGACACCAAGACAAAGCTCCCTGAGGCGGCCGGCCAAAAGGAAGCCTTATTCAGGCAGCAAGTAAACAACACAGACAGCAGCTTTGGCTTACATGAAAATTAACCCGATAACATAACTAATCTGCTCACTCGGTTTTCATTGCATTGTTTAAATTCATTTATTCGTTCGGCTTTATCCTGCTCGGTGCTGCTCGCCAGCTTGTCACACGGCCAACCCAGAGGTTTGAGGGTCATCAAATTACCACATTCACACACTCATGTACAGGTGTTTTCAAATCACTGATTATATGATAAGCATGCAAGAAAGAAAGAAAAGCACTCACGCAGGCATGAGGGGAACATGCAAACTAAACAGGCCAGATGGAAACCGGAGACTTTCTGACTGCAAGGAGGCGATCTCTGTGTTTAAAAATGATTAAAAACCAGCTGAAAGCGACGTAAACGTTAGCATCTTAGCAAGACAGGCCTCACAATACGGAGCTTTGCAAAGATTTTGATACCTGTCAAGTGTTTTTACAACTTCCTGGCTTCACACACTTGAAATAGGAGTATTTGACTAGACTTCAGGAATTTGCTCCCTCTTATTTGTTTAAACCGGGGAACAGGAATCAAAGAAGAGGTGAAAATAAACTCACATGCAAACATTTTAGTCATTTGAGAAACATTTGATCTCAAAATAGTAATTAATCCTAATTATCAATGTTATCATTAATTGTAAACATGTATTTCTCACAATTTCAAGAACACTGAGAATTATTTTTAGCCTGCGTGAAGTGAAACATTTTTTTAATTAGATTTAAACTTTAAAAAAAAAAGGTACTGAGATTAAACATATATAAACATGAAGTAAAGTTTTAAAAAAAAGAGTCAATTTTACATAATACTGGCCCTCTAAAAAATTCACAGAGGTCAGACCTGTGCCAGATCTACATAGCAAACATTAGCCACGTCGAGGGGGGGGGACATTTTTAAGATGCCACAGGCGCCTGTGATGACTACGAAACGCTCTCAGATTGAACTCTACAGCTGAAGAGTCCTCAGCGCTGCCGAGAGTCGTCTGATGATGCGGACATCGCTCATCAGATGCTAGAGATTGAAGTGCATCTGCTCTGTTCCGGCAGAGGAGATGACTTATCCTCTGCCAAACACTTGGACGTGGTTACTATAGCAACCACAAGGACATGTTTTTCTTCTTTTGTCAAAGAAGCTCTGCTCCCTCAACATGATCGTTTCTTTCTGTTTTGTGACTGTTTTACACTCTTCTGCTGTTTGTTCTTCTCTTTCCTACAATTGTTACATGATATTTTTTAAGGTTCTTTTCTCTATAAGTTACATTTATGGGAAGCAGAAGCTCTTTAAACCACTAAAAACAAAAAAAAAATCAACAAATCAAGAAATTTTAAAGTGAAAAGTTTGATGCAGGTATATGTCTTTGTGCACTGAAACTTAAGATAATGTATCTTTAGATAAAACCATATGTCATTGTTATCATCCATATGATAATTTCACTGCAAAAACACAAAATCTTACTTAAATGGATTTATATGAACATTAAATTACACTTATATGGTAGTAAATTAACCAACAGTTTCATATGTGCACTACAAAAACACAAAGCCTTGTCAAGTATTTTTGGTCTAGTTTTTAGTGCAAATATCTTTGTGCACTTGGAATAAGACAAAATTATTATTTTAAGTAAATAATTCCTTAATATTGATTTTAAAAAGTTAGTACTTTTTAAAGTACTAACTTTTTGAAGCCAGGCCATGTCAGACATCACTGGGATGCAGCAGAACTGGAGCTATGTAAGATAGCTCAAACTTTGCAGCGACTTATAGTATTTGGCGCATCCAGGCCAACTTGGACTCAACCCAAAGGAATGCTCAAGTAGTACGGCAGTTTGCTGTGGGGGATGAAATGAAATATTTTGCTTCCGGGAGTCTAAGAGTAGCTTCATACCTTTGCCTTGTCATTTCAAACCTTACTACTTTCCTTTTGTACTTGTAAACAAACCACCTCATCTCTGTTTGCGTATCCCACAGCCTGTGAGTTTATTTGCCATTGTAGTGAAGAGTCTTTATGACTCATGGAAAACAAGAACCACAAAAAAGGCTAAACGAATGTCATGTTTATTTCAGTTGCAGATTATTTGCTGGGAACGTTTTTTGTAGCCACACTCTGTTTGCATCTATTTTGGATCTGAACCTGTTTTGGGCCAGTTGACAGATTATGACCCCTGCTTGTCCCAAGATAAATATAAGTGACCACTGGAGATGAAGCCATTAAAAAAAAAAATATATATATATATATATATAAACAACTCTAGACCACGATTATTCTGGGGATCAATTTTATCACGGTTTTTCTTAAAACTGTTTCAAAGGTGAGTAAAACATAAAGTTTATAAACCAAAAGGTTGGTATTACTCTGCTGCAGCTAACGCCTTTAAACACACTACTTCCTTGAATGAAATTAAGGAAGCAATCTGTTTCCTTGAAATGGCAAACATCCAGAAGTTTGTGTGTGAAATGTTTTTATTAACTTCACAATAAAAGCAAGAAGAAGCTGATCAGAGGAACGAGTTCTGGACCAACATGTGTTGAAAGGCCTCTCAGTGAGGAAGAAGGAAGAAGGGATGAAATGACCTGCATTTAAGTCAGCATCCTTTCCCCAAAGCTACATATTCTACAGTCTTTCTCCAAACTTTAGAAAGGATCTTACGGGGCAGTAGCCCAGGGCACCAAGTATTGTGGGGGGGGGCACCAAAGATTTACAATGTTTTCATAAAGAATGCAAATTTTACATCATACTTTATTTAAAAGAAAAATTAAAAAAAAAAAAACTCATAGACCAATATATAATGTGTTGTTTTAACATTGTTACATTTTTATTAATTTTATTAATCCTAAAATATTTCAAAATTCTGAACTTCCTGTACGACTTTTTTTGGACCAACATGGAGCCATCTCACTTTGGATGTTTTAAACCTGCTGATGTGTAGGCCTGCCTATTAACGTACTGTAAATTGAATTTTTTTTTTTTATAGGGCACCAAAACTGGCTCTAGCAGAGGCTACATTTAGAAGCTACTGGATTTAGAAGGAAATCTGGCCCTTTCTGCAGTGTCTGGTTTGTAGTGCAAAGAATAACTATCTTCAAAAAAGAAATTAAGTAAAAACGATATACTTGACAAATATTTTGTATGTAGCCCCTCTCTCCTTAAATTAGACAGCCAGCCTTTAAAAGTCTGAGTCTTTGCCATTGTATATTTCCTTATAGTGTACAGCACACAAAATTGGGAAGGGGTTCTCTCCCCAGTGCGATTATATTAAATAGCAAAACAATAATAATTAATGAATACACTATCCACAAAATAACATGACATTTAATAGTGTCAAATATCAGGGTTTACCAGGGCAAAACGGGCAAATCAGTGAAGCGAACACAGCGCTACGGTCCTGCTGCCGAGTATTAAAGGTTGACTTCATGTTGCTGCTGAAACTTGTCTGCCCCCTATAGGAGGCTCTGGGAATTACACCATCCAGTCACTAAGTTGTTTCACATCTTCAGCCATATTTAGCCTTTATTCAAAACAGTGGAGGTAAATATAAAGAGTTATGTGCGAAATGCTGTGTAGATAGCCACATTATAAAACATATTTTATCCAAAGATGTTTTCATTTTCATTTTAATTCTCATATACTACTGTGCTTGTACATTAGCTTTGACAACCCAAACTCTGCATAATGCTTGTGTCAGCTTTTGGGAGCCGTGTAATGACCACAGACCTTATCTAGCTAAAACTGACAAGGCAGCTTCAGTGGTGATTGATGCCCCCTTAAGATAACCGGTCCATGTTTGATACTGTGCGGTAAAACATTTACTCCGAGGCATTCACATAACATGTAAAACATCCCATGTGTCTGCTGGGTACCAAACACTAAAAAAGCACATTAAGCGCAGTGCGTTCTATTTACAAATGAAACTCGGCGAGTCTGAGAGAAAGACAGAGGGTGATAAATCAGATCTGAGACAAGACAGGTAAACACTGAGTGGAGGCAGAATGCGGACGCTCCTGTTTCTCACGTCGAGATTCTTTCCCATGTTTATGTGAACAATGTTGAGCAGAAAACGGCTGTGGCAGTTTTCACTCTGAACTTCGCCCCTGGCAGGGAACTCCTGCGTCCGAGCGTCTCCGTCCAACGAGCCACAACTATGGACTGCGGCCACTGAAAAGTCAACAACCGTGGCACCAAAACATTTTAAGGGAAATATGTTGACTGGTTGATGTTTGCAGTGACATGGAAAAATATCTACTTCCCTTTGCTGTTTTTTTTTTGTTTATTTCGGGCTCATTTAAATACTTCAGATCATCAAACAAAGTTTTAAATCACTTTTTTTTCTTTCTTTTTTTGCCCTCAATAAATAACATTTTCATTTGTAAACAGTATTTTTTTTAATTCTGTCAGGTTATCTTTGCCGGATAGTAAAAATTATTTTATGATGTGGAACAAAAAAACTCAACTGATTCGTTTAAGCTGATCTAATTCGTTGTCTTTTTTGTTGTATTTGATCACACACAAAACAGACTAGGATGACCTCTGTGACCTCATTTGTCCCCATGTCTCAAACTTTTCCATGATGGGACAGAAAAGGAGAAGTTGAAGGTGGAGCAAACAGGTCTGCGCTGGAGTATTTGTTTGCATTTGGCAGAGCTTCTGAGGGATAGTTTATGTACAACAGATGTCAATAATATTGATTACCTCATTACACATCAACCTGCAGAGGCAACACTCATACTTACGATCCTACTGATTCACGTATGTGTAAGAAACGATCAATAGTCACAAAACATTTGATGTAGTTTGAGTTGAGGGTGCGGTTCAACGATGGACACCTTTATGTCTGGAGGTAAAGACAAATAAAAAACTGGTGGCGATGAAATTAGAGCTATTTAAGTGGATCGTTTTTAACGTAGTGGAGTTAAGTGTATACCACAAAATAGCACATTTGGAAGACAAACGATGAGCGTAACTGTGGCGACACTTGCAGGAATGTCACAAAATGCGATTACCAATATCAGCTGTGTAATGTTATTGTTTTTTTATTTTTGCTTTTTTTAAAAGAAAAGTTGAAATTTACTAATAAACTAGACTCGCTTGGAAACAAAAAGATGTAGTCTGATTTATAAATCCTAAAGCTATCGAGCGTTTCATGAACCGATGTGGTGAACTGCTTGGCGTTGTCAGTGAAGCGAATAGTTATGTCTGGTTGAGTAAGAAATGTGTCGGTCGTCTAACCAGTGCAAAAACATGACAATATGATTTATCAGTAAGCGCTAGCGGTCATATTAACATGCCTTTAGATTTAAAACCTTTGTTGCCAGATCTAAACAGTAAAGATGCATTTAAAAACTCACGAGCAAGACCGTAGCCATAAAGGAAACAATTGTTGGACAGATTTGGAATGTTGAACTCATTGAAATACGATGCATCTTGGTCAGTAAGAGCTTTATAGGTACAAGAGGAATTTTGACTCTATCTTCCCTCTCATTTGTAGTCACGCTTCCCGCAGTCTTATATTGCAAATGTATCATGAAATATATACGGCTTGAAGTAAATAATGCCACGAGTAGCATTGGAAGTAAATAATATACACTGGAGGTATGAAATTCAGTAAAGTGCTATTTGAATGCTGTAGCAATGACTCAATAACACCACACTGTACAGACGCTTTGTCTGCGCCAAAGGAAATTCAGCCACCTTGTAACTGAGGTGGTTGAATTTTGACATGAGAGAGGTGGAAGGGAAGTGTGTTAAGAAAATAAATTTAAAATATGCTAGTTTTAAAACTTAACATGTATTGATTGAAATAGCCTAATTATAGTTTTCAGATTAATAACTTATTCTGCCCTTGACCTTTATGTTACCTGTAGTTACAGCAGATTGTCTGCTAAATCTTCTGATCTGCCCTTTGTCTGTGTGGGAAACAATCAGGAGAAGTTCCAGCTTCACACTGATCTGTGAAAAGCCATAAAACAGCAGGAGTCCAGGCCAGTGGAGGAGAAGCTCTGCTTCCACTTTGTTTAGATAGAGGTGACAAAACAAATTACAGGGAGTTTCTAACTTTAAAGAGGGTCAGAGACAGCTCCTGGTTGGATGAGCAAAGATACGCCTTATTTGAATAAATTAAAGACAAGAATACACCTTTCCTATAAAACTTTGTACACAGGAGTAACAAATCAGATTTTCTCTTGCAACTCTCCAAAGACGTTTTTGCACGTATTTGCTTTCCTTTCTTTCTTTCTTTCTTTCTTTCTTTCTTTCTTTCTTTCTTTCTTTCTTTCTTTCTTTCTTTCTTTCTTTCTTTCTTTCTTTCTTTCTTTCTTTCTTTCTTTCCATTTGTCTCAGGTAAATGAATGTATTCTGCAGTTTCTGATGTAATTTCATACGTTGTCTTCTATTGGATAAAACTCTGAATTTCTGTGATGTCTACACTCATTGTTGTTTTCTGTGTGGCTTCACTTCGGCCCGCCGGGAGAACCTGGGATCCATGAGAAGAAGATTGAGCCAGAGATTTTCTTAAAATATATTATAACCTAAAATCTTCATCAACAATTGTCTTCACATTTAGATTCAAGAGTCTAAATGTGATAGATGTTAGATAGATATAAACATAGCAAGGTACGAAATCAGCTCAAGAAATTTTCCTAGTCTGGCCAATGGCGCATTGACATACAGCTTTGGAAAAAAACAATTAAGAGACCGCTGCAAAATGATCAGTTTCTCTGCATTTAAAATGAACATTGTTCTTTTATTCTATGAACTACTGACAACATGTCTCCGAAATTCTAAGCAAAACTTTAGTATTTATTTGCAGAAAACGAGAAATGGTCAAAATAACAAAAAAAGATGCAGAGCTTTCAGACCTCAAATAATGCAAAGAAAACAAGTTCGTATTCATTTAGACACAACAACACTAATGTTTTAACTCAGGATGAGTTCAGAAATCAACATTTGGTGGAATAAGGTTTTCAATGGGGTTCAGTGCAGAGGTCTCTTCACAAGCATAGAGCCCTGGAGGTCTCCTTAATTGATTAACTCTGGAATCTGAGGAAAAATGTTTAAAGTCACAAAACAAAAGCCTTAAACCATGCTAACAACATGTTCAGTCCTTTTTCACTCAGTGTAACAGGTTATTAGCATGATGCCCTGTATCAGCTTAATACTCAAAGTAGAAAATATTGAAGCTTTGTAAGTATAGTGGAACATTGCATCATTTTCATCATATGACTCTTAACATTAGGCATCATCACTTATAGCTAGATGCTATATCAGCTACTGATAGCTGTACTGGTCATCTGAAGCAACTTTATTTGTTTTCTTTTTTAGATTTTAAAGTAATTACATTTTCTTAAAAATAGTATATTTTTGGGTCCTCCATACATAAGTGGTTTTAGTTTCATTTATGGTTGACGTATTAAGAGATTATTTTATAGACCTTTCATGCAATTGTATCGTCCCTCTTACATGTACAGTTAGAAAAGCATTTTGCCCAGATGCTTTTCACTACACAAAAATGAAAAGGGGTTCCCAAGCCAAAGGAAATTATCTGTAATTACAGCAGAACCTCAAGGGTATGTCAGCGTATTAACAGTATTGCTATTAATATTGAGAGGAGGTGTGGCAGTAGACGACATGAAATGACCAACCTTTGACACTCCTTATCACACAAGTGAAACCTTATCTTGGTGTTGTGTTACAAATGCTCTTTGACATTGTGGTTTGTTTGGCCACCCAGAATGAGCTACGCTGGATTTGCACTGCGCTCCCATTTGCAGATTTTCTCACTGCTATTTCTGTGAGTTATAACAGTGACAACAGAAGTGAAACTCACACCTCAAGCTACACTGCGGCTTTTTGAGAAGCAAGGGTCAGCTATTAAAGTTTACACCAGCCGAAGTAACAGGACTCGATAAGCTCTCGATGAACTCATGTTATCTTCAGTTTAAGCTCATTTATCGCTCTTGAGCATTAAGTGTTAAACATAAACATCTATCTTCGTCCTTCAGATTTCCTGCTTGTTTACCAAAGCAGATGCCTTGATCATTTGGCTTTGGGCTTCACTATTTCAGTGTTCACTGCTTTTCTAATGTTATCATTTCGTTCGGACCAAAGAAAGATCTACATCTGGGGGAGGTAAATAACTGATACAAGAAATAATTACGTGGAGGAATCCATTGTCTTGCAAAAAATATTGATATCCATTGATAATGTTCTCTTTTTGTCATCTCACAATTACAGGTATCTAGGTGTTTTATTGGAATTTTGCGTGTTAAAACCAGCAGAAAGCAAGGGCTCAATTCTGATATTTAATAAAACAGGATACATAGTTTTCTTTTTTTTATTTCTCAAAGAAACCAAGGCATGACCACAGAATGATGCCGTCACCACCGTGATTCACAATGGTGTTCTCAGGGTTATGTGCCATGTTAATTTTCTTTCTATTCCAATCTAAAGAAATCATATAAACTTGAATAATTTGTCTTAAACTCGGATTTCAATTGATTACACAGTGAACTTGAATGGGTTAAAAGTTTCAAACACAAATAAAACATGTTTAATATTCGATGTTGGACAACGCTCCGTGTGCCAAAGATTTAACAAGATACAAACCATAAAGTTCTGACAAATAATCATAACTGTCCACTTTTGTTAGTTTTTTTACAAACATCTCGGCAACTGGATTCTGAATTCGGAGCTTTTCGGCAAACTTAAACTTTTCCAGTAACTCAGACATCCAAGAACAACTAGAGAACATATTTTCTCCTTATGTCAGGGTTTTTGGCGGGTAGATTTGATCTCAACAAGTATAACATTTTAACAACAAAGTAGATAAACTAGTACAAAAAAGACAACAAAACCGTGCCGTAAATGAATCGAATGAATTTGATACAGGGGGAAAAAAAACGGACTAGTAGCTTTAATTAAAAACAAATTGCTTAGATACATATGAATTTTGCTTCTTGGAGATTTTGCAAGTCTCGGCCATTAAGTCGCTGCTTTGAAGTAAAACATCTAAAATGTACATTTTTAAAAGCGCTGTTCACTACAATGGTTCAGGAGGGAGGGTTGATGTGTTGCTGCCTGTAGTAACCGGTGACGCGGCGTGAAGCGGAAGAACAGGAGGAAGAGGAGGAGGAGGAAGAGGAGAAGGAGGGAGGAGGTAGAAGAAGAGGCCACCGTCCTGTTAGAGTGGTTAGCTGCTGCTCAGTGGAGCCGCAGTTTTTCCTCTCACGGCTATGATTGACAGAGGCAGCAGAGCTTTACACGGGCATGTCCGCACACTCGCTCGGTTGTTATCGTAACAACAGAGAGACCTGCAGCATGGCGAGTCCAGAGAGAGCCCAGAGCTGCCGCTGCTCTCACACAAGAAGAACGGCGTGTGTCGGACTCTTCAGGATGTTATTTATTGCTTTTATTCACGCCGCGCGGGCGGATAAACAAGGTTTGTAACTTAGCTGACTGTATCCGCGTTAGCAAGCGCTAACTTCCGTAGGTATTTTCAGTGAAGTGCGGGTAAAGGTTAGCTCTATCTCCGCGGGCCAACTTTACCACGGCTAGCCCGCTTACACTGCATTATGGTTTTCCTTCATTGCCATGAACAAGGTTTAATGGTAGACTGTAGCGTTTATTAGCACAGTTCAGAATGATAGAACTACCGATATGTTGGTTTGTAAGTGGCCTTTTAAACGCTCCTATGGGCGACGCTAGCTTCCTTCGTTCTCTGCTTGCTGTCATACCTTCCATATAAGGCTAAGTTAAGCTAACTACATTTTAGAGAAGTCTGAAAAGGTACAGAGCTGCCTCTTAGCACCACGACTAACACAAATTTTAGCTTAAACCTGTCACTGTATGACCTGAAAGCACTGGAATGAAGACATGTCAGAGTGGTGAAATAATCCTGGTATGCCAGGAAGGTGACTTCCTCATACCGAGTCATGTCTGAGGTGAGACAGTCAGAGTTTTATTTTGTAAACGTGGCTTCTCGGTTTGATTCTTGACCCTCTCCCGGGTTCAGTTTGGGACGGACGGCTCAGCCCACAGGCTAAATGACAGCCCGATTGTTATTTACCCAGCCGGGTTGCGGCTCGCTGCGGTCATGTCATGTCAGGTCAGAGACAGGCGGACAGGTGACATCCACTGTCAACATCAGCTGTGGAAACTTTGAAACGTGCCCTGTTACTGTTTACACTGCTGCCACAATCCAGAGAAACCGCTCCCAACTTCTCGATATTTGACTGAACTTTTTCATGCCTCTTATGCTACACTAAAAGCTTTAAATCCACGGTTTTAAACTGTGTCACAAGTACAGCTGGTTGTTGCACTTTGGGAGCCTTTAGAAACGCTGGCACCGTTATTTGCAATGCAAATGAATTAGCCATGATGTGGAGCTATCAAGTGGCAAAAAGAGGATTTAAGCAGGTTGATCTTTGCTTCATTTGAAAAGTGCAGTGGAGAAAAATGTATTACAGTGGCTCTCTAAAGTTAAAATTTTGGATCTGGGAGTAACGTCCTACCTAATGTAGTCTTTTGCGCTAGCTCAAAAGGTTTTAGGGAAGTTGTATCAGATTTATTTTAACTAGATGCATCTTCAGAACTGTACAGAAACGGTTTTCATGACCATTTTGGATGTTGAGTTGTGGTTTGGTGAGGAACCTCCAACATTCCCACTCAGGAATTCCAGCTAAAAGAACCAGCCATTAGCTTTTCCAACTTCACCTAACAACAAACGGACACACTCCACACGCTGTTGTGTTAAGTCTTTCAAAATGGTGATACTTGACCAACAAAAGATCGTTTTTCAAGAAGAAAAACGATCTTTACATGTTTACTGACACCTTCTGTCTGAAGAGGTGAGGTGTGATTTAAAAAAATATATACATACATACGTACGTACGTTACATACATACATACATACATACATACACACACACAAAGGCTTCTTTAATCTGAGATGCTAATAAATGCACTTCACCAACTGTTGTCAAACTTTGGTCGGCGCTTTTTTAAATTCATTATTAATGTTTTGTAAATGGGCTACTTTCATAAAAGCGTTTATCTTTGCACTCCTGAGAGTTTGTTGGCCACTAGTGGGTTTAAACTCTAAGCCACATCGTGTTTCCACACTGAGTGTAGGCTGGCATGAGGTTCTCACGGTATGATAACCTTAATTAAAAACACCACAGTTTCACAATGTTAAAACAAACATCAGGGCTACTTAGGGCTAATACATTTCTAATTTTATTAAATACATTTGTCGGTTGGGTTTGACACACGGAAGAAGCCAAATGTAGAATACAGAGCCACATTTTTTTTTTTTTGCTGCTTTGTTTTTATTTAAATGCCTGGTCTTACCTCGGTAAAGCTAAGCTAAGCTAACGCCCAGATCATTCCACACACACACACTTGCAGTACAGTTTGTATAGTACAGTTACTAAGAAATGCCACAATAAATCTTGATCAGTGGATGAAACCGTCTAAACTGCAAATTTTTAAAGTGTTCACTATTAAAAAGTTGCAAAAACATGATGTAAGATACTCGGATTAAATGTTTGGGTTTTTTTGTAAATCGAATCTTTAGAGGAAGGAAATGTTTCCACATGCAAGTCAGAAGGTGGACACAGTAAAGACACCTGACCAGCAGAGTTTGGACCTTAGGCTTAATTTGAGGGAGTCCCATCGCAGTTGAAATAAAAGATGTCCGCCTCTCTAAAGCCTTGTTGATAGCAGCGCCATTGTAAAGGATTTACTGCCTTTTTCACAACCCGACACCTTATAACACCCAGAAATAGACGCGCGGCACAGCACGTCGTTTGGAGGGGCTGTCCTTAGTTTGAAACCTGCGGCTGAGGCCAAACGTTCCCCCACTGTGAGCAGATATAGAGCGTGAATCTTTAAAGAGAGCTTTAAATGACCTTTACAAGAAATTATAACTAGTGGATCAGGGAGGTAGACGGACTGAGTGGAAAACGTTCTCGTTTGTCAATAAGGAAATGCGAGCGGTTTCACAAAGCTATTTTTACCTGACATCTAATTCTGCTTTTCTCTAGAATTGTGGCCCAGCTGTCGCCAGAGTTGAAATTGGCGTTAAAGAGTGTCTTCTTCTATTTATATGTTCGGTTCTTTGCATTGCAAATAAGCGTTTAAAAAAAAAAAAAAAATATATATATATATATATATATATATATATATATATATATGAACTATTGCAGCACAATCAAATGGCACCATATTTTGTGCGTTTTTTAAATGTTTTTTTAATGTAACGTTTGATTTAATCAGCTTTGTTAGTTGGTAAATGTACTGAGATGAAAAGCTGCCTTTCTTTTCTATGATGGTGGCGTAAATAAAGCTAATCAGGTGTTTATTTTCTTATGTTTTTTTTACAGCATTCATTCAGTCAGACACAATTCTAGAGGTTCTACATTTTGGTGAGGGAAGCCTTTTACAGGTAAGGCCTTTCGTTTTCATCCATCATCTGAACGTTAACAGAGGATTATCAACCTGATTAAAAAACACTAAGCAACTGGCAGAGTTTCTGACTAAATGATCATGTTTTTTGATAACTACTTCCTGTGTGATTTTTGTCTTGCAGGCAGAGTCTGACATTGATTTTAGTTTATATCATCAACAGAGGTATGACATGTTTCTCTTTTTGCTTTATAAAGATGCGTTGAAGCTTTTAAACAAGAACTGGATGCACAGGTTTGACATTTTTTGAGCTTTCAAAAAATGTCAAACTGTTTTGAAACTTTTGTCAGAATATTACAAAGAAGCTCAAATATTTACATGCACCCCCTGCATATCTGGAGTAAATGTGCTTTAGCAAGTTGGACGTCAAAGAATCAATTTTTCTAGCCGTTGAGAGCCTTCTGGTTAGATACTTGACCAGTCTTTCTAAAAATGTCAGTAGAAGTCATTTTAAATGCTAAAAATTGGACTGATGTATCAGTTGCAAAACCAGTTTTGTTGTCTCTGTCCTGTTGGAAAACCTACTTGTCTTTTAAAGTCTATCTTTTGTTTTGAGGTTAAGTTGATGAATTAGCCGTCGTCCTTTTGTATTTCATGCTGCTGATGCAATGTCACTGTAGTTCTGACAGCAAAATAACCCCACAGCATGATGCTGTCACCACCTTACCTGACACTCGGAATGGTGTAACTTTTAAAAACATTGCCAACTATGTAGGCAGCCAAGCTGGAAGGAGCCAGTCTTCTCTCAGGCTCAGTCTTTCACACTATGGGTCAAACTGGTTTTTCATTAATTTAACATTTTAACTGTATTGATTAAAATGTGACAGATTTAGCAAAAAGGCTATTTTTCATCAGTTTCTCATGGATAATAAGTAATTTATCTTGCTAAAAATAAAATTTAAAATCACCTGACAAAATGTTTTTCAATAAATACAATTGGTACAAACAGGAAAAAGGAAGCTGCAACTCAATTATTATAAAAAAGGTATTTTAAGTTAATGTCTGATTCCTGCACTGCTTTTAATCATTCTACCATTTTTCTTTTTTGAACGACTGAGAGATTTCATACAATTAAATTAGTTTGAAATAGATAAAGCAATTTAAGACTCTGGAAGAGGATGAGCTGCTTACCTTGCATGGAAACGTGTAGACCAGTGGTCCCCAAACTGCGGCCCGCGGGCCAGATCCGGCCCGCCTCCACATTTGGTCCGGCCCCCTGAACAATACCAGAGAGCATTTAGATTTTTTTTCATATACCGTATTTTCCGGACTATAAGCCACTACTTTTTTCTTGAGCTTTGAACCATGTGGCTTATATGTGGATTTTTCTTCAACCACCAGGGGGCTCTTTAGCAGGAAGTGAAACATTGGAAGTCAAAATTGGAAATAAAAGAAGAGCGCGCCCATTAAAACGGAATTAGGTTTTAATAGGGAATTGAAATTTGAGAATGTTGTTGATCAGTTAAATAGCATTGAGGGGAAAAAGAAGATTTTTCATTTTTTTAAAATAATACTGGGATCATTATGAGAATTTGAGGTATAGATAGGATCCAGTAGAAGGCAGTAGTGCAAGAATAATGGATGCAAGCTGCCGTTGAGATCTAAAGAAGAAGAAGAAAGTGCCTATTTTCATTTAGCACATGCTAGTAGCAACACGAAGAATCAGCACTTTTACTGTTACAGTTACCGTTCGGAAACTACCGTAATCAGTTCAGTTATATCTAAACTTGGCAACTTTTTCTTTTTCATCCGTAATAAATGTGATATTCAATTGACCTGTTATGACTCAAACGTTGGGTGTCCGCCCCCCTCTGCTGCTGCAGAGATATCCACAGCGATATCTCTGTCGCTGTGGAAAACCTAGAGCGGCAGAGATATCTGCGGCTTAGTCTGGAAAATACGGTATTTATTTTATAAATAGTGTTATTTCCTGGATTTTTTCTGTGAAGAACCCAGAGAGGGTCATTTGATTGTGCTTTCTAGAAAACAAATTTTTACATTTAGGCACTTCTGCAAACGTCACACTTTTTCTGCTACAAACTGACTCTGGCCCCCCACCTGAGAAGGGAAAAGTTATGTGGCCCTCACAGGAAAAAGTTTTGGGACCACTGTTGTAGACGATGCTTAAAAGGCGACAGAA